>NW_027363225.1:0-1432501 GCF_046119375.1 Phyllobates terribilis | reverse complement strand
GCAATGTGGAGATAGTACTGTTTGTGCATTTACAAATATCATTGATTTTTGCCATTGAAAAACATGTTTTTCATTATACCAGAAATGTTTGAATGCACTGTGGAGATATTACTGTTTGTGCATTTACAATATTCATTGATTTTTGCATTGAAAAACATGTTTTTCATATACCAGAAATGTTTGAAGCTACTGACTGAATGAAAGCAGCTGGCATCTCACTCTCTTTGAATCTTCTTTAACATGCTAGGATTAGCAGGAAAAAGCAAAAATTTCAGAATTGCACCGTGCAATGTGATGATATTACTGTTTGTGCATTTACAATATTCATTGATTTTGCCATTGAAAAACATGTTTTTCATATACCAGAAATGTTTGAAGCTACTGACTGGAATGAAAGGAGCTGGCATTCCACTCTCTTTGAATCTTCTTTATCATGCTAGGATTAACAGGAAAAAGCAAAAATTTCAGAATTGCAATGCAATGTGGAGATATTACTGTTTGTGCATTTACAATATTCATTGATTTTTGCCATTGAAAAACATGTTTTTCATATACCAGAAATGTTTGAAGCTACTGACTGAATGAAAGCAGCTGGCATCTCACTCTCTTTGAATCTTCTTTATCATGCTAGGATTAGCAGGAAAAAGCAAAAAATTTCAGAATTGCACCGTGCAATGTGGAGATATTACTGTTTGTGCATTTACAATATTCATTGATTTTTGCCATTGAAAAACATGTTTTTCATATACCAGAAATGTTTGAAGCTACTGACTGAATGAAAGGAGCTGGCATCTCACTCTCTTTGAATCTTCTTTATCATGCTAGGATTAACAGGAAAAAGCAAAAAATTTCAGAATTGCACCGTGCAATGTGGAGATATTACTGTTTGTGCATTTACAATATTCATTGATTTTTGCCATTGAAAAACATGTTTTTCATATACCAGAAATGTTTGAAGCTACTGACTGAATGAAAGGAGCTGGCATCTCACTCTCTTTGAATCTTCTTTATCATGCTAGGATTAACAGGAAAAAGCAAAAAATTTCAGAATTGCACCTTGCAATGTGGAGATATTACTGTTTGTGCATTTACAATATTCATTGATTTTTGCCATT
The DNA here is from genome assembly GCF_046119375.1 of Phyllobates terribilis. Lineage (NCBI taxonomy): Eukaryota > Metazoa > Chordata > Amphibia > Anura > Dendrobatidae > Phyllobates > Phyllobates terribilis. The sequence goes on along the minus strand of NW_027363225.1, from coordinate 1,431,386 downwards.
GAAAAACATGTTTTTCATATACCAGAAATGTTTGAAGCTACTGACTGAATGAAAGGAGCTGGCATCTCACTCTCTTTGAATCTTCTTTATCATGCTAGGATTAACAGGAAAAAGCTAAAAATTTCAGAATTGCACCGTGCAATGTGGAGATATTACTGTTTGTGCATTTACAATATTCATTGATTTTTGCCATTGAAAAACATGTTTTTCATATACCATAAATGTTTGAAGCTACTGACTGAATGAAAGGAGCTGGCATCTCACTCTCTTTGAATCTTCTTTATCATGCTAGGATTAACAGGAAAAAGCAAAAAATTTCAGAATTGCACCGTGCAATGTGGAGATATTACTGTTTGTGCATTTACAATATTCATTGATTTTTGCCATTGAAAAACATGTTTTTCATATACCAGAAATGTTTGAAGCTACTGACTGAATGAAAGGAGCTGGCATCTCACTCTCTTTGAATCTTCTTTATCATGCTAGGATTAACAGGAAAAAGCAAAAAATTTCAGAATTGCACCTTGCAATGTGGAGATATTACTGTTTGTGCATTTACAATATTCATTGATTTTTGCCATTGAAAAACATGTTTTTCATATACCAGAAATGTTTGAAGCTACTGACTGAATGAAAGGAGCTGGCATCTCACTCTCTTTGAATCTTCTTTATCATGCTAGGATTAACAGGAAAAAGCTAAAAATTTCAGAATTGCACCTTGCAATGTGGAGATATTACTGTTTGTGCATTTACAATATTCATTGATTTTTGCCATTGAAAAACATGTTTTTCATATACCAGAAATGTTTGAAGCTACTGACTGAATGAAAGGAGCTGGCATCTCACTCTCTTTGAATCTTCTTTATCATGCTAGGATTAACAGGAAAAAGCTAAAAATTTCAGAATTGCACCTTGCAATGTGGAGATATTACTGTTTGTGCATTTACAATATTCATTGATTTTTGCCATTGAAAAACATGTTTTTCATATACCAGAAATGTTTGAAGCTACTGACTGAATGAAAGGAGCTGGCATCTCACTCTCTTTGAATCTTCTTTATCATGCTAGGATTAGCAGGAAAAAGCAAAAAATTTCAGAATTGCACCTTGCAATGTGGAGATATTACTGTTTGTGCATTTACAATATTCATTGATTTTTGCCATTGAAAAACATGTATTTCATATACCAGAAATGTTTGAAGCTACTGACTGAATGAAAGGAGCTGGCATCTCACTCTCTTTGAATCTTCTTTATCATGCTAGGATTAGCAGGAAAAAGCAAAAAATTTCAGAATTGCACCTTGCAATGTGGAGATATTACTGTTTGTGCATTTACAATATTCATTGATTTTTGCCATTGAAAACGTTTCATCTATACCAGAAATGTTTGAAGCTACTGACTGAATGAAAGGAGCTGGCATCTCACTCTCTTTGAATCTTCTTTATCATGCTAGGATTAACAGGAAAAAGCTAAAAATTTCAGAATTGCACCTTGCAATGTGGAGATATTACTGTTTGTGCATTTACAATATTCATTGATTTTTGCCATTGAAAAACATGTTTTTCATATACCAGAAATGTTTGAAGCTACTGACTGAATGAAAGGAGCTGGCATCTCACTCTCTTTGAATCTTCTTTATCATGCTAGGATTAGCAGAAAAAAGCAAAAAATTTCAGAATTGCACCTTGCAATGTGGAGATATTACTGTTTGTGCATTTACAATATTCATTGATTTTTGCCATTGAAAAACATGTTTTTCCTATACCAGAAATGTTTGAAGCTACTGACTGAATGAAAGGAGCTGGCATCTCACTCTCTTTGAATCTTCTTTATCATGCTAGGATTAACAGGAAAAAGCTAAAAATTTCAGAATTGCACCGTGCAATGTGGAGATATTACTGTTTGTGCATTTACAATATTCATTGATTTTTGCCATTGAAAAACATGTTTTTCATATACCAGAAATGTTTGAAGCTACTGACTGAATGAAAGGAGCTGGCATCTCACTCTCTTTGAATCTTCTTTATCATGCTAGGATTAACAGGAAAAAGCTAAAAATTTCAGAATTGCACCGTGCAATGTGGAGATATTACTGTTTGTGCATTTACAATTTCATTGATTTTTGCCATTGAAAAACATGTTTTTCATATACCAGAAATTTTTGAAGCTACTGACTGAATGAAAGGAGCTGGCATCTCACTCTCTTTGAATCTTCTTTATCATGCTAGGATTAGCAGAAAAAGCTAAAAATTTCAGAATTGCACCTTGCAATGTGGAGATATTACTGTTTGTGCATTTACAATATTCATTGATTTTTGCCATTGAAAAACAGTTTTTCCTATACCAGAAATGTTTGAAGCTACTGACTGAATGAAAGGAGCTGGCATCTCACTCTCTTTGAATCTTCTTTATCATGCTAGGATTAACAGGAAAAAGCTAAAAATTTCAGAATTGCACCTTGCAATGTGGAGATATTACTGTTTGTGCATTTACAATATTCATTGATTTTTGCCATTGAAAAACATGTTTTTCATATACCAGAAATGTTTGAAGCTACTGACTGAATGAAAGGAGCTGGCATCTCACTCTCTTTGAATCTTCTTTATCATGCTAGGATTAGCAGGAAAAAGCAAAAAATTTCAGAATTGCACCGTGCAATGTGGAGATATTACTGTTTGTGCATTTACAATATTCATTGATTTTTGCCATTGAAAAACATGTTTTTCATATACCAGAAATGTTTGAAGCTACTGACTGAATGAAAGGAGCTGGCATCTCACTCTCTTTGAATCTTCTTTATCATGCTAGGATTAACAGGAAAAAGCAAAAAATTTCAGAATTGCACCTTGCAATGTGGAGATATTACTGTTTGTGCATTTACAATATTCATTGATTTTTGCCATTGAAAAACGTCCAGAAATGTTTGAAGCTACTGACTGAATGAAAGGAGCTGGCATCTCACTCTCTTTGAATCTTCTTTATCATGCTAGGATTAACAGGAAAAAGCTAAAAATTTCAGAATTGCACCTTGCAATGTGGAGATATTACTGTTTGTGCATTACAATATTCATTGATTTTTGCCATTGAAAAACATGTTTTTCATATACCAGAAATGTTTGAAGCTACTGACTGAATGAAAGGAGCTGGCATCTCACTCTCTTTGAATCTTCTTTATCATGCTAGGATTAGCAGGAAAAAGCAAAAAATTTCAGAATTGCACCGTGCAATGTGGAGATATTACTGTTTGTGCATTTACAATATTCATTGATTTTTGCCATTGAAAAACATGTTTTTCATATACCAGAAATGTTTGAAGCTACTGACTGAATGAAAGGAGCTGGCATCTCACTCTCTTTGAATCTTCTTTATCATGCTAGGATTAACAGGAAAAAGCTAAAAATTTCAGAATTGCACCGTGCAATGTGGAGATATTACTGTTTGTGCATTTACAATATTCATTGATTTTTGCCATTGAAAAACATGTTTTTCATATACCAGAAATGTTTGAAGCTACTGACTGAATGAAAGGAGCTGGCATCTCACTCTCTTTGAATCTTCTTTATCATGCTAGGATTAGCAGGAAAAAGCAAAAAATTTCAGAATTGCACCTTGCAATGTGGAGATATTACTGTTTGTGCATTTACAATATTCATTGATTTTTGCCATTGAAAAACATGTTTTTCATATACCAGAAATGTTTGAAGCTACTGACTGAATGAAAGGAGCTGGCATCTCACTCTCTTTGAATCTTCTTTATCATGCTAGGATTAGCAGGAAAAAGCAAAAAATTTCAGAATTGCACCGTGCAATGTGGAGATATTACTGTTTGTGCATTTACAATATTCATTGATTTTTGCCATTGAAAAACGTCCAGAAATGTTTGAAGCTACTGACTGAATGAAAGGAGCTGGCATCTCACTCTCTTTGAATCTTCTTTATCATGCTAGGATTAACAGGAAAAAGCTAAAAATTTCAGAATTGCACCGTGCAATGTGGAGATATTACTGTTTGTGCATTTACAATATTCATTGATTTTTGCCATTGAAAAACGTCCAGAAATGTTTGAAGCTACTGACTGAATGAAAGGAGCTGGCATCTCACTCTCTTTGAATCTTCTTTATCATGCTAGGATTAGCAGGAAAAAGCAAAAAATTTCAGAATTGCACCTTGCAATGTGGAGATATTACTGTTTGTGCATTTACAATATTCATTGATTTTTGCCATTGAAAAACATGTTTTTCATATACCAGAAATGTTTGAAGCTACTGACTGAATGAAAGGAGCTGGCATCTCACTCTCTTTGAATCTTCTTTATCATGCTAGGATTAGCAGGAAAAAGCAAAAAATTTCAGAATTGCACCTTGCAATGTGGAGATATTACTGTTTGTGCATTTACAATATTCATTGATTTTTGCCATTGAAAAACATGTTTTTCATATACCAGAAATGTTTGAAGCTACTGACTGAATGAAAGGAGCTGGCATCTCACTCTCTTTGAATCTTCTTTATCATGCTAGGATTAACAGGAAAAAGCTAAAAATTTCAGAATTGCACCTTGCAATGTGGAGATATTACTGTTTGTGCATTTACAATATTCATTGATTTTTGCCATTGAAAAACATGTTTTTCATATACCAGAAATGTTTGAAGCTACTGACTGAATGAAAGGAGCTGGCATCTCACTCTCTTTGAATCTTCTTTATCATGCTAGGATTAGCAGGAAAAAGCTAAAAATTTCAGAATTGCACCGTGCAATGTGGAGATATTACTGTTTGTGCATTTACAATATTCATTGATTTTTGCCATTGAAAAACATGTTTTTCATATACCAGAAATGTTTGAAGCTACTGACTGAATGAAAGGAGCTGGCATCTCACTCTCTTTGAATCTTCTTTATCATGCTAGGATTAACAGGAAAAAGCTAAAAATTTCAGAATTGCACCGTGCAATGTGGAGATATTACTGTTTGTGCATTTACAATATTCATTGATTTTTGCCATTGAAAAACATGTTTTTCATATACCAGAAATGTTTGAAGCTACTGACTGAATGAAAAGGAGCTGGCATCTCACTCTCTTTGAATCTTCTTTATCATGCTAGGATTAACAGGAAAAAGCTAAAAATTTCAGAATTGCACCTTGCAATGTGGAGATATTACTGTTTGTGCATTTACAATATTCATTGATTTTTGCCATTGAAAAACGTCCAGAAATGTTTGAAGCTACTGACTGAATGAAAGGAGCTGGCATCTCACTCTCTTTGAATCTTCTTTATCATGCTAGGATTAACAGGAAAAAGCTAAAAATTTCAGAATTGCACCTTGCAATGTGGAGATATTACTGTTTGTGCATTTACAATATTCATTGATTTTTGCCATTGAAAAACATGTTTTTCATATACCAGAAATGTTTGAAGCTACTGACTGAATGAAAGGAGCTGGCATCTCACTCTCTTTGAATCTTCTTTATCATGCTAGGATTAGCAGGAAAAAGCAAAAAATTTCAGAATTGCACCGTGCAATGTGGAGATATTACTGTTTGTGCATTTACAATATTCATTGATTTTTGCCATTGAAAAACATGTTTTTCATATACCAGAAATGTTTGAAGCTACTGACTGAATGAAAGGAGCTGGCATCTCACTCTCTTTGAATCTTCTTTATCATGCTAGGATTAACAGGAAAAAGCTAAAAATTTCAGAATTGCACCGTGCAATGTGGAGATATTACTGTTTGTGCATTTACAATATTCATTGATTTTTGCCATTGAAAAACATGTTTTTCATATACCAGAAATGTTTGAAGCTACTGACTGAATGAAAGGAGCTGGCATCTCACTCTCTTTGAATCTTCTTTATCATGCTAGGATTAGCAGGAAAAAGCAAAAAATTTCAGAATTGCACCTTGCAATGTGGAGATATTACTGTTTGTGCATTTACAATATTCATTGATTTTTGCCATTGAAAAACATGTTTTTCATATACCAGAAATGTTTGAAGCTACTGACTGAATGAAAGGAGCTGGCATCTCACTCTCTTTGAATCTTCTTTATCATGCTAGGATTAGCAGGAAAAAGCAAAAAATTTCAGAATTGCACCGTGCAATGTGGAGATATTACTGTTTGTGCATTTACAATATTCATTGATTTTTGCCATTGAAAAACGTCCAGAAATGTTTGAAGCTACTGACTGAATGAAAGGAGCTGGCATCTCACTCTCTTTGAATCTTCTTTATCATGCTAGGATTAACAGGAAAAAGCTAAAAATTTCAGAATTGCACCGTGCAATGTGGAGATATTACTGTTTGTGCATTTACAATATTCATTGATTTTTGCCATTGAAAAACGTCCAGAAATGTTTGAAGCTACTGACTGAATGAAAGGAGCTGGCATCTCACTCTCTTTGAATCTTCTTTATCATGCTAGGATTAGCAGGAAAAAGCAAAAAATTTCAGAATTGCACCTTGCAATGTGGAGATATTACTGTTTGTGCATTTACAATATTCATTGATTTTTGCCATTGAAAAACATGTTTTTCATATACCAGAAATGTTTGAAGCTACTGACTGAATGAAAGGAGCTGGCATCTCACTCTCTTTGAATCTTCTTTATCATGCTAGGATTAGCAGGAAAAAGCAAAAAATTTCAGAATTGCACCTTGCAATGTGGAGATATTACTGTTTGTGCATTTACAATATTCATTGATTTTTGCCATTGAAAAACATGTTTTTCATATACCAGAAATGTTTGAAGCTACTGACTGAATGAAAGGAGCTGGCATCTCACTCTCTTTGAATCTTCTTTATCATGCTAGGATTAACAGGAAAAAGCTAAAAATTTCAGAATTGCACCTTGCAATGTGGAGATATTACTGTTTGTGCATTTACAATATTCATTGATTTTTGCCATTGAAAAACATGTTTTTCATATACCAGAAATGTTTGAAGCTACTGACTGAATGAAAGGAGCTGGCATCTCACTCTCTTTGAATCTTCTTTATCATGCTAGGATTAGCAGGAAAAAGCTAAAAATTTCAGAATTGCACCGTGCAATGTGGAGATATTACTGTTTGTGCATTTACAATATTCATTGATTTTTGCCATTGAAAAACATGTTTTTCATATACCAGAAATGTTTGAAGCTACTGACTGAATGAAAGGAGCTGGCATCTCACTCTCTTTGAATCTTCTTTATCATGCTAGGATTAGCAGGAAAAAGCAAAAAATTTCAGAATTGCACCGTGCAATGTGGAGATATTACTGTTTGTGCATTTACAATATTCATTGATTTTTGCCATTGAAAAACATGTTTTTCATATACCAGAAATGTTTGAAGCTACTGACTGAATGAAAGGAGCTGGCATCTCACTCTCTTTGAATCTTCTTTATCATGCTAGGATTAACAGGAAAAAGCAAAAAATTTCAGAATTGCACCGTGCAATGTGGAGATATTACTGTTTGTGCATTTACAATATTCATTGATTTTTGCCATTGAAAAACATGTTTTTCATATACCAGAAATGTTTGAAGCTACTGACTGAATGAAAGGAGCTGGCATCTCACTCTCTTTGAATCTTCTTTATCATGCTAGGATTAGCAGGAAAAAGCAAAAAATTTCAGAATTGCACCTTGCAATGTGGAGATATTACTGTTTGTGCATTTACAATATTCATTGATTTTTGCCATTGAAAAACATGTTTTTCATATACCAGAAATGTTTGAAGCTACTGACTGAATGAAAGGAGCTGGCATCTCACTCTCTTTGAATCTTCTTTATCATGCTAGGATTAGCAGGAAAAAGCAAAAAATTTCAGAATTGCACCGTGCAATGTGGAGATATTACTGTTTGTGCATTTACAATATTCATTGATTTTTGCCATTGAAAAACATGTTTTTCATATACCAGAAATGTTTGAAGCTACTGACTGAATGAAAGGAGCTGGCATCTCACTCTCTTTGAATCTTCTTTATCATGCTAGGATTAACAGGAAAAAGCAAAAAATTTCAGAATTGCACCGTGCAATGTGGAGATATTACTGTTTGTGCATTTACAATATTCATTGATTTTTGCCATTGAAAAACATGTTTTTCATATACCAGAAATGTTTGAAGCTACTGACTGAATGAAAGGAGCTGGCATCTCACTCTCTTTGAATCTTCTTTATCATGCTAGGATTAGCAGGAAAAAGCAAAAAATTTCAGAATTGCACCTTGCAATGTGGAGATATTACTGTTTGTGCATTTACAATATTCATTGATTTTTGCCATTGAAAAACATGTTTTTCATATACCAGAAATGTTTGAAGCTACTGACTGAATGAAAGGAGCTGGCATCTCACTCTCTTTGAATCTTCTTTATCATGCTAGGATTAACAGGAAAAAGCTAAAAATTTCAGAATTGCACCGTGCAATGTGGAGATATTACTGTTTGTGCATTTACAATATTCATTGATTTTTGCCATTGAAAAACGTCCAGAAATGTTTGAAGCTACTGACTGAATGAAAGGAGCTGGCATCTCACTCTCTTTGAATCTTCTTTATCATGCTAGGATTAACAGGAAAAAGCAAAAAATTTCAGAATTGCACCGTGCAATGTGGCGATATTACTGTTTGTGCATTTACAATATTCATTGATTTTTGCCATTGAAAAACATGTTTTTCATATACCAGAAATGTTTGAAGCTACTGACTGAATGAAAGGAGCTGGCATCTCACTCTCTTTGAATCTTCTTTATCATGCTAGGATTAGCAGGAAAAAGCAAAAAATTTCAGAATTGCACCTTGCAATGTGGAGATATTACTGTTTGTGCATTTACAATATTCATTGATTTTTGCCATTGAAAAACATGTTTTTCATATACCAGAAATGTTTGAAGCTACTGACTGAATGAAAGGAGCTGGCATCTCACTCTCTTTGAATCTTCTTTATCATGCTAGGATTAACAGGAAAAAGCTAAAAATTTCAGAATTGCACCGTGCAATGTGGAGATATTACTGTTTGTGCATTTACAATATTCATTGATTTTTGCCATTGAAAAACGTCCAGAAATGTTTGAAGCTACTGACTGAATGAAAGGAGCTGGCATCTCACTCTCTTTGAATCTTCTTTATCATGCTAGGATTAGCAGGAAAAAGCAAAAAATTTCAGAATTGCACCGTGCAATGTGGAGATATTACTGTTTGTGCATTTACAATATTCATTGATTTTTGCCATTGAAAAACATGTTTTTCATATACCAGAAATGTTTGAAGCTACTGACTGAATGAAAGGAGCTGGCATCTCACTCTCTTTGAATCTTCTTTATCATGCTAGGATTAGCAGGAAAAAGCAAAAAATTTCAGAATTGCACCTTGCAATGTGGAGATATTACTGTTTGTGCATTTACAATATTCATTGATTTTTGCCATTGAAAAACATGTTTTTCATATACCAGAAATGTTTGAAGCTACTGACTGAATGAAAGGAGCTGGCATCTCACTCTCTTTGAATCTTCTTTATCATGCTAGGATTAGCAGGAAAAAGCAAAAAATTTCAGAATTGCACCGTGCAATGTGGAGATATTACTGTTTGTGCATTTACAATATTCATTGATTTTTGCCATTGAAAAACATGTTTTTCATATACCAGAAATGTTTGAAGCTACTGACTGAATGAAAGGAGCTGGCATCTCACTCTCTTTGAATCTTCTTTATCATGCTAGGATTAGCAGGAAAAAGCTAAAAATTTCAGAATTGCACCTTGCAATGTGGAGATATTACTGTTTGTGCATTTACAATATTCATTGATTTTTGCCATTGAAAAACATGTTTTTCATATACCAGAAATGTTTGAAGCTACTGACTGAATGAAAGGAGCTGGCATCTCACTCTCTTTGAATCTTCTTTATCATGCTAGGATTAGCAGGAAAAAGCTAAAAATTTCAGAATTGCACCTTGCAATGTGGAGATATTACTGTTTGTGCATTTACAATATTCATTGATTTTTGCCATTGAAAAACGTCCAGAAATGTTTGAAGCTACTGACTGAATGAAAGGAGCTGGCATCTCACTCTCTTTGAATCTTCTTTATCATGCTAGGATTAGCAGGAAAAAGCTAAAAATTTCAGAATTGCACCGTGCAATGTGGAGATATTACTGTTTGTGCATTTACAATATTCATTGATTTTTGCCATTGAAAAACATGTTTTTCATATACCAGAAATGTTTGAAGCTACTGACTGAATGAAAGGAGCTGGCATCTCACTCTCTTTGAATCTTCTTTATCATGCTAGGATTAACAGGAAAAAGCTAAAAATTTCAGAATTGCACTTTGCAATGTGGAGATATTACTGTTTGTGCATTTACAATATTCATTGATTTTTGCCATTGAAAAACGTCCAGAAATGTTTGAAGCTACTGACTGAATGAAAGGAGCTGGCATCTCACTCTCTTTGAATCTTCTTTATCATGCTAGGATTAGCAGGAAAAAGCAAAAAATTTCAGAATTGCACCGTGCAATGTGGAGATATTACTGTTTGTGCATTTACAATATTCATTGATTTTTGCCATTGAAAAACATGTTTTTCATATACCAGAAATGTTTGAAGCTACTGACTGAATGAAAGGAGCTGGCATCTCACTCTCTTTGAATCTTCTTTATCATGCTAGGATTAGCAGGAAAAAGCAAAAAATTTCAGAATTGCACCGTGCAATGTGGAGATATTACTGTTTGTGCATTTACAATATTCATTGATTTTTGCCATTGAAAAACATGTTTTTCATATACCAGAAATGTTTGAAGCTACTGACTGAATGAAAGGAGCTGGCATCTCACTCTCTTTGAATCTTCTTTATCATGCTAGGATTAGCAGGAAAAAGCAAAAAATTTCAGAATTGCACCGTGCAATGTGGAGATATTACTGTTTGTGCATTTACAATATTCATTGATTTTTGCCATTGAAAAACATGTTTTTCATATACCAGAAATGTTTGAAGCTACTGACTGAATGAAAGGAGCTGGCATCTCACTCTCTTTGAATCTTCTTTATCATGCTAGGATTAACAGGAAAAAGCAAAAAATTTCAGAATTGCACCGTGCAATGTGGAGATATTACTGTTTGTGCATTTACAATATTCATTGATTTTTGCCATTGAAAAACATGTTTTTCATATACCAGAAATGTTTGAAGCTACTGACTGAATGAAAGGAGCTGGCATCTCACTCTCTTTGAATCTTCTTTATCATGCTAGGATTAACAGGAAAAAGCAAAAAATTTCAGAATTGCACCTTGCAATGTGGAGATATTACTGTTTGTGCATTTACAATATTCATTGATTTTTGCCATTGAAAAACATGTTTTTCATATACCAGAAATGTTTGAAGCTACTGACTGAATGAAAGGAGCTGGCATCTCACTCTCTTTGAATCTTCTTTATCATGCTAGGATTAACAGGAAAAAGCTAAAAATTTCAGAATTGCACCGTGCAATGTGGAGATATTACTGTTTGTGCATTTACAATATTCATTGATTTTTGCCATTGAAAAACATGTTTTTCATATACCAGAAATGTTTGAAGCTACTGACTGAATGAAAGGAGCTGGCATCTCACTCTCTTTGAATCTTCTTTATCATGCTAGGATTAACAGGAAAAAGCAAAAAATTTCAGAATTGCACCGTGCAATGTGGAGATATTACTGTTTGTGCATTTACAATATTCATTGATTTTTGCCATTGAAAAACATGTTTTTCATATACCAGAAATGTTTGAAGCTACTGACTGAATGAAAGGAGCTGGCATCTCACTCTCTTTGAATCTTCTTTATCATGCTAGGATTAACAGGAAAAAGCAAAAAATTTCAGAATTGCACCTTGCAATGTGGAGATATTACTGTTTGTGCATTTACAATATTCATTGATTTTTGCCATTGAAAAACATGTTTTTCATATACCAGAAATGTTTGAAGCTACTGACTGAATGAAAGGAGCTGGCATCTCACTCTCTTTGAATCTTCTTTATCATGCTAGGATTAACAGGAAAAAGCTAAAAATTTCAGAATTGCACCGTGCAATGTGGAGATATTACTGTTTGTGCATTTACAATATTCATTGATTTTTGCCATTGAAAAACATGTTTTTCATATACCAGAAACGTTTGAAGCTACTGACTGAATGAAAGGAGCTGGCATCTCACTCTCTTTGAATCTTCTTTATCATGCTAGGATTAACAGGAAAAAGCTAAAAATTTCAGAATTGCACCGTGCAATGTGGAGATATTACTGTTTGTGCATTTACAATATTCATTGATTTTTGCCATTGAAAAACATGTTTTTCATATACCAGAAATGTTTGAAGCTACTGACTGAATGAAAGGAGCTGGCATCTCACTCTCTTTGAATCTTCTTTATCATGCTAGGATTAGCAGGAAAAAGCAAAAAATTTCAGAATTGCACCTTGCAATGTGGAGATATTACTGTTTGTGCATTTACAATATTCATTGATTTTTGCCATTGAAAAACATGTTTTTCATATACCAGAAATGTTTGAAGCTACTGACTGAATGAAAGGAGCTGGCATCTCACTCTCTTTGAATCTTCTTTATCATGCTAGGATTAACAGGAAAAAGCTAAAAATTTCAGAATTGCACCTTGCAATGTGGAGATATTACTGTTTGTGCATTTACAATATTCATTGATTTTTGCCATTGAAAAACATGTTTTTCATATACCAGAAATGTTTGAAGCTACTGACTGAATGAAAGGAGCTGGCATCTCACTCTCTTTGAATCTTCTTTATCATGCTAGGATTAACAGGAAAAAGCTAAAAATTTCAGAATTGCACCTTGCAATGTGGAGATATTACTGTTTGTGCATTTACAATATTCATTGATTTTTGCCATTGAAAAACATGTTTTTCATATACCAGAAATGTTTGAAGCTACTGACTGAATGAAAGGAGCTGGCATCTCACTCTCTTTGAATCTTCTTTATCATGCTAGGATTAGCAGGAAAAAGCAAAAAATTTCAGAATTGCACCTTGCAATGTGGAGATATTACTGTTTGTGCATTTACAATATTCATTGATTTTTGCCATTGAAAAACATGTTTTTCATATACCAGAAATGTTTGAAGCTACTGACTGAATGAAAGGAGCTGGCATCTCACTCTCTTTGAATCTTCTTTATCATGCTAGGATTAGCAGGAAAAAGCAAAAAATTTCAGAATTGCACCTTGCAATGTGGAGATATTACTGTTTGTGCATTTACAATATTCATTGATTTTTGCCATTGAAAAACGTCCAGAAATGTTTGAAGCTACTGACTGAATGAAAGGAGCTGGCATCTCACTCTCTTTGAATCTTCTTTATCATGCTAGGATTAACAGGAAAAAGCAAAAAATTTCAGAATTGCACCTTGCAATGTGGAGATATTACTGTTTGTGCATTTACAATATTCATTGATTTTTGCCTTTGAAAAACATGTTTTTCATATACCAGAAATGTTTGAAGCTACTGACTGAATGAAAGGAGCTGGCATCTCACTCTCTTTGAATCTTCTTTATCATGCTAGGATTAGCAGGAAAAAGCAAAAAATTTCAGAATTGCACCTTGCAATGTGGAGATATTACTGTTTGTGCATTTACAATATTCATTGATTTTTGCCATTGAAAAACATGTTTTTCATATACCAGAAATGTTTGAAGCTACTGACTGAATGAAAGGAGCTGGCATCTCACTCTCTTTGAATCTTCTTTATCATGCTAGGATTAACAGGAAAAAGCTAAAAATTTCAGAATTGCACCGTGCAATGTGGAGATATTACTGTTTGTGCATTTACAATATTCATTGATTTTTGCCATTGAAAAACATGTTTTTCATATACCAGAAATGTTTGAAGCTACTGACTGAATGAAAGGAGCTGGCATCTCACTCTCTTTGAATCTTCTTTATCATGCTAGGATTAGCAGGAAAAAGCAAAAAATTTCAGAATTGCACCTTGCAATGTGGAGATATTACTGTTTGTGCATTTACAATATTCATTGATTTTTGCCATTGAAAAACATGTTTTTCATATACCAGAAATGTTTGAAGCTACTGACTGAATGAAAGGAGCTGGCATCTCACTCTCTTTGAATCTTCTTTATCATGCTAGGATTAGCAGGAAAAAGCTAAAAATTTCAGAATTGCACCTTGCAATGTGGAGATATTACTGTTTGTGCATTTACAATATTCATTGATTTTTGCCATTGAAAAACATGTTTTTCATATACCAGAAATGTTTGAAGCTACTGACTGAATGAAAGGAGCTGGCATCTCACTCTCTTTGAATCTTCTTTATCATGCTAGGATTAACAGGAAAAAGCAAAAAATTTCAGAATTGCACCGTGCAATGTGGAGATATTACTGTTTGTGAATTTACAATATTCATTGATTTTTGCCATTGAAAAACATGTTTTTCATATACCAGAAATGTTTGAAGCTACTGACTGAATGAAAGGAGCTGGCATCTCACTCTCTTTGAATCTTCTTTATCATGCTAGGATTAGCAGGAAAAAGCAAAAAATTTCAGAATTGCACCTTGCAATGTGGAGATATTACTGTTTGTGCATTTACAATATTCATTGATTTTTGCCATTGAAAAACATGTTTTTCATATACCAGAAATGTTTGAAGCTACTGACTGAATGAAAGGAGCTGGCATCTCACTCTCTTTGAATCTTCTTTATCATGCTAGGATTAACAGGAAAAAGCTAAAAATTTCAGAATTGCACCGTGCAATGTGGAGATATTACTGTTTGTGCATTTACAATATTCATTGATTTTTGCCATTGAAAAACGTCCAGAAATGTTTGAAGCTACTGACTGAATGAAAGGAGCTGGCATCTCACTCTCTTTGAATCTTCTTTATCATGCTAGGATTAACAGGAAAAAGCAAAAAATTTCAGAATTGCACCGTGCAATGTGGAGATATTACTGTTTGTGCATTTACAATATTCATTGATTTTTGCCATTGAAAAACATGTTTTTCATATACCAGAAATGTTTGAAGCTACTGACTGAATGAAAGGAGCTGGCATCTCACTCTCTTTGAATCTTCTTTATCATGCTAGGATTAGCAGGAAAAAGCAAAAAATTTCAGAATTGCACCTTGCAATGTGGAGATATTACTGTTTGTGCATTTACAATATTCATTGATTTTTGCCATTGAAAAACATGTTTTTCATATACCAGAAATGTTTGAAGCTACTGACTGAATGAAAGGAGCTGGCATCTCACTCTCTTTGAATCTTCTTTATCATGCTAGGATTAACAGGAAAAAGCTAAAAATTTCAGAATTGCACCGTGCAATGTGGAGATATTACTGTTTGTGCATTTACAATATTCATTGATTTTTGCCATTGAAAAACATCCAGAAATGTTTGAAGCTACTGACTGAATGAAAGGAGCTGGCATCTCACTCTCTTTGAATCTTCTTTATCATGCTAGGATTAGCAGGAAAAAGCAAAAAATTTCAGAATTGCACCGTGCAATGTGGAGATATTACTGTTTGTGCATTTACAATATTCATTGATTTTTGCCATTGAAAAACATGTTTTTCATATACCAGAAATGTTTGAAGCTACTGACTGAATGAAAGGAGCTGGCATCTCACTCTCTTTGAATCTTCTTTATCATGCTAGGATTAGCAGGAAAAAGCAAAAAATTTCAGAATTGCACCTTGCAATGTGGAGATATTACTGTTTGTGCATTTACAATATTCATTGATTTTTGCCATTGAAAAACATGTTTTTCATATACCAGAAATGTTTGAAGCTACTGACTGAATGAAAGGAGCTGGCATCTCACTCTCTTTGAATCTTCTTTATCATGCTAGGATTAGCAGGAAAAAGCAAAAAATTTCAGAATTGCACCGTGCAATGTGGAGATATTACTGTTTGTGCATTTACAATATTCATTGATTTTTGCCATTGAAAAACATGTTTTTCATATACCAGAAATTTTTGAAGCTACTGACTGAATGAAAGGAGCTGGCATCTCACTCTCTTTGAATCTTCTTTATCATGCTAGGATTAGCAGGAAAAAGCTAAAAATTTCAGAATTGCACCTTGCAATGTGGAGATATTACTGTTTGTGCATTTACAATATTCATTGATTTTTGCCATTGAAAAACATGTTTTTCATATACCAGAAATGTTTGAAGCTACTGACTGAATGAAAGGAGCTGGCATCTCACTCTCTTTGAATCTTCTTTATCATGCTAGGATTAGCAGGAAAAAGCTAAAAATTTCAGAATTGCACCTTGCAATGTGGAGATATTACTGTTTGTGCATTTACAATATTCATTGATTTTTGCCATTGAAAAACAGTCCAGAAATGTTTGAAGCTACTGACTGAATGAAAGGAGCTGGCATCTCACTCTCTTTGAATCTTCTTTATCATGCTAGGATTAGCAGGAAAAAGCTAAAAATTTCAGAATTGCACGGTGCAATGTGGAGATATTACTGTTTGTGCATTTACAATATTCATTGATTTTTGCCATTGAAAAACATGTTTTTCATATACCAGAAATGTTTGAAGCTACTGACTGAATGAAAGGAGCTGGCATCTCACTCTCTTTGAATCTTCTTTATCATGCTAGGATTAACAGGAAAAAGCTAAAAATTTCAGAATTGCACCTTGCAATGTGGAGATATTACTGTTTGTGCATTTACAATATTCATTGATTTTTGCCATTGAAAAACGTCCAGAAATGTTTGAAGCTACTGACTGAATGAAAGGAGCTGGCATCTCACTCTCTTTGAATCTTCTTTATCATGCTAGGATTAGCAGGAAAAAGCAAAAAATTTCAGAATTGCACCTTGCAATGTGGAGATATTACTGTTTGTGCATTTACAATATTCATTGATTTTTGCCATTGAAAAACATGTTTTTCCTATACCAGAAATGTTTGAAGCTACTGACTGAATGAAAGGAGCTGGCATCTCACTCTCTTTGAATCTTCTTTATCATGCTAGGATTAACAGGAAGAAGCTAAAAATTTCAGAATTGCACCGTGCAATGTGGAGATATTACTGTTTGTGCATTTACAATATTCATTGATTTTTGCCATTGAAAAACATGTTTTTCATATACCAGAAATGTTTGAAGCTACTGACTGAATGAAAGGAGCTGGCATCTCACTCTCTTTGAATCTTCTTTATCATGCTAGGATTAACAGGAAAAAGCTAAAAATTTCAGAATTGCACCGTGCAATGTGGAGATATTACTGTTTGTGCATTTACAATATTCATTGATTTTTGCCATTGAAAAACATGTTTTTCATATACCAGAAATTTTTGAAGCTACTGACTGAATGAAAGGAGCTGGCATCTCACTCTCTTTGAATCTTCTTTATCATGCTAGGATTAGCAGGAAAAAGCTAAAAATTTCAGAATTGCACCTTGCAATGTGGAGATATTACTGTTTGTGCATTTACAATATTCATTGATTTTTGCCATTGAAAAACGTCCAGAAATGTTTGAAGCTACTGACTGAATGAAAGGAGCTGGCATCTCACTCTCTTTGAATCTTCTTTATCATGCTAGGATTAACAGGAAAAAGCTAAAAATTTCAGAATTGCACCTTGCAATGTGGAGATATTACTGTTTGTGCATTTACAATATTCATTGATTTTTGCCATTGAAAAACATGTTTTTCATATACCAGAAATGTTTGAAGCTACTGACTGAATGAAAGGAGCTGGCATCTCACTCTCTTTGAATCTTCTTTATCATGCTAGGATTAGCAGGAAAAAGCAAAAAATTTCAGAATTGCACCGTGCAATGTGGAGATATTACTGTTTGTGCATTTACAATATTCATTGATTTTTGCCATTGAAAAACATGTTTTTCATATACCAGAAATGTTTGAAGCTACTGACTGAATGAAAGGAGCTGGCATCTCACTCTCTTTGAATCTTCTTTATCATGCTAGGATTAACAGGAAAAAGCTAAAAATTTCAGAATTGCACCGTGCAATGTGGAGATATTACTGTTTGTGCATTTACAATATTCATTGATTTTTGCCATTGAAAAACATGTTTTTCATATACCAGAAATGTTTGAAGCTACTGACTGAATGAAAGGAGCTGGCATCTCACTCTCTTTGAATCTTCTTTATCATGCTAGGATTAGCAGGAAAAAGCAAAAAATTTCAGAATTGCACCTTGCAATGTGGAGATATTACTGTTTGTGCATTTACAATATTCATTGATTTTTGCCATTGAAAAACATGTTTTTCATATACCAGAAATGTTTGAAGCTACTGACTGAATGAAAGGAGCTGGCATCTCACTCTCTTTGAATCTTCTTTATCATGCTAGGATTAGCAGGAAAAAGCAAAAAATTTCAGAATTGCACCGTGCAATGTGGAGATATTACTGTTTGTGCATTTACAATATTCATTGATTTTTGCCATTGAAAAACGTCCAGAAATGTTTGAAGCTACTGACTGAATGAAAGGAGCTGGCATCTCACTCTCTTTGAATCTTCTTTATCATGCTAGGATTAACAGGAAAAAGCTAAAAATTTCAGAATTGCACCGTGCAATGTGGAGATATTACTGTTTGTGCATTTACAATATTCATTGATTTTTGCCATTGAAAAACGTCCAGAAATGTTTGAAGCTACTGACTGAATGAAAGGAGCTGGCATCTCACTCTCTTTGAATCTTCTTTATCATGCTAGGATTAGCAGGAAAAAGCAAAAAATTTCAGAATTGCACCTTGCAATGTGGAGATATTACTGTTTGTGCATTTACAATATTCATTGATTTTTGCCATTGAAAAACATGTTTTTCATATACCAGAAATGTTTGAAGCTACTGACTGAATGAAAGGAGCTGGCATCTCACTCTCTTTGAATCTTCTTTATCATGCTAGGATTAGCAGGAAAAAGCAAAAAATTTCAGAATTGCACCTTGCAATGTGGAGATATTACTGTTTGTGCATTTACAATATTCATTGATTTTTGCCATTGAAAAACATGTTTTTCATATACCAGAAATGTTTGAAGCTACTGACTGAATGAAAGGAGCTGGCATCTCACTCTCTTTGAATCTTCTTTATCATGCTAGGATTAACAGGAAAAAGCTAAAAATTTCAGAATTGCACCTTGCAATGTGGAGATATTACTGTTTGTGCATTTACAATATTCATTGATTTTTGCCATTGAAAAACATGTTTTTCATATACCAGAAATGTTTGAAGCTACTGACTGAATGAAAGGAGCTGGCATCTCACTCTCTTTGAATCTTCTTTATCATGCTAGGATTAGCAGGAAAAAGCTAAAAATTTCAGAATTGCACCGTGCAATGTGGAGATATTACTGTTTGTGCATTTACAATATTCATTGATTTTTGCCATTGAAAAACATGTTTTTCATATACCAGAAATGTTTGAAGCTACTGACTGAATGAAAGGAGCTGGCATCTCACTCTCTTTGAATCTTCTTTATCATGCTAGGATTAGCAGGAAAAAGCAAAAAATTTCAGAATTGCACCGTGCAATGTGGAGATATTACTGTTTGTGCATTTACAATATTCATTGATTTTTGCCATTGAAAAACATGTTTTTCATATACCAGAAATGTTTGAAGCTACTGACTGAATGAAAGGAGCTGGCATCTCACTCTCTTTGAATCTTCTTTATCATGCTAGGATTAACAGGAAAAAGCAAAAAATTTCAGAATTGCACCGTGCAATGTGGAGATATTACTGTTTGTGCATTTACAATATTCATTGATTTTTGCCATTGAAAAACATGTTTTTCATATACCAGAAATGTTTGAAGCTACTGACTGAATGAAAGGAGCTGGCATCTCACTCTCTTTGAATCTTCTTTATCATGCTAGGATTAGCAGGAAAAAGCAAAAAATTTCAGAATTGCACCTTGCAATGTGGAGATATTACTGTTTGTGCATTTACAATATTCATTGATTTTTGCCATTGAAAAACATGTTTTTCATATACCAGAAATGTTTGAAGCTACTGACTGAATGAAAGGAGCTGGCATCTCACTCTCTTTGAATCTTCTTTATCATGCTAGGATTAGCAGGAAAAAGCAAAAAATTTCAGAATTGCACCGTGCAATGTGGAGATATTACTGTTTGTGCATTTACAATATTCATTGATTTTTGCCATTGAAAAACATGTTTTTCATATACCAGAAATGTTTGAAGCTACTGACTGAATGAAAGGAGCTGGCATCTCACTCTCTTTGAATCTTCTTTATCATGCTAGGATTAACAGGAAAAAGCAAAAAATTTCAGAATTGCACCGTGCAATGTGGAGATATTACTGTTTGTGCATTTACAATATTCATTGATTTTTGCCATTGAAAAACATGTTTTTCATATACCAGAAATGTTTGAAGCTACTGACTGAATGAAAGGAGCTGGCATCTCACTCTCTTTGAATCTTCTTTATCATGCTAGGATTAGCAGGAAAAAGCAAAAAATTTCAGAATTGCACCTTGCAATGTGGAGATATTACTGTTTGTGCATTTACAATATTCATTGATTTTTGCCATTGAAAAACATGTTTTTCATATACCAGAAATGTTTGAAGCTACTGACTGAATGAAAGGAGCTGGCATCTCACTCTCTTTGAATCTTCTTTATCATGCTAGGATTAACAGGAAAAAGCTAAAAATTTCAGAATTGCACCGTGCAATGTGGAGATATTACTGTTTGTGCATTTACAATATTCATTGATTTTTGCCATTGAAAAACGTCCAGAAATGTTTGAAGCTACTGACTGAATGAAAGGAGCTGGCATCTCACTCTCTTTGAATCTTCTTTATCATGCTAGGATTAACAGGAAAAAGCAAAAAATTTCAGAATTGCACCGTGCAATGTGGAGATATTACTGTTTGTGCATTTACAATATTCATTGATTTTTGCCATTGAAAAACATGTTTTTCATATACCAGAAATGTTTGAAGCTACTGACTGAATGAAAGGAGCTGGCATCTCACTCTCTTTGAATCTTCTTTATCATGCTAGGATTAACAGGAAAAAGCTAAAAATTTCAGAATTGCACCTTGCAATGTGGAGATATTACTGTTTGTGCATTTACAATATTCATTGATTTTTGCCATTGAAAAACATGTTTTTCATATACCAGAAATGTTTGAAGCTACTGACTGAATGAAAGGAGCTGGCATCTCACTCTCTTTGAATCTTCTTTATCATGCTAGGATTAGCAGGAAAAAGCAAAAAATTTCAGAATTGCACCGTGCAATGTGGAGATATTACTGTTTGTGCATTTACAATATTCATTGATTTTTGCCATTGAAAAACATGTTTTTCATATACCAGAAATGTTTGAAGCTACTGACTGAATGAAAGGAGCTGGCATCTCACTCTCTTTGAATCTTCTTTATCATGCTAGGATTAACAGGAAAAAGCTAAAAATTTCAGAATTGCACCTTGCAATGTGGAGATATTACTGTTTGTGCATTTACAATATTCATTGATTTTTGCCATTGAAAAACGTCCAGAAATGTTTGAAGCTACTGACTGAATGAAAGGAGCTGGCATCTCACTCTCTTTGAATCTTCTTTATCATGCTAGGATTAACAGGAAAAAGCTAAAAATTTCAGAATTGCACCTTGCAATGTGGAGATATTACTGTTTGTGCATTTACAATATTCATTGATTTTTGCCATTGAAAAACATTTTTTTCATATACCAGAAATGTTTGAAGCTACTGACTGAATGAAAGGAGCTGGCATCTCACTCTCTTTGAATCTTCTTTATCATGCTAGGATTAGCAGGAAAAAGCAAAAAATTTCAGAATTGCACCGTGCAATGTGGAGATATTACTGTTTGTGCATTTACAATATTCATTGATTTTTGCCATTGAAAAACATGTTTTTCATATACCAGAAATGTTTGAAGCTACTGACTGAATGAAAGGAGCTGGCATCTCACTCTCTTTGAATCTTCTTTATCATGCTAGGATTAACAGGAAAAAGCTAAAAATTTCAGAATTGCACCGTGCAATGTGGAGATATTACTGTTTGTGCATTTACAATATTCATTGATTTTTGCCATTGAAAAACATGTTTTTCATATACCAGAAATGTTTGAAGCTACTGACTGAATGAAAGGAGCTGGCATCTCACTCTCTTTGAATCTTCTTTATCATGCTAGGATTAGCAGGAAAAAGCAAAAAATTTCAGAATTGCACCTTGCAATGTGGAGATATTACTGTTTGTGCATTTACAATATTCATTGATTTTTGCCATTGAAAAACATGTTTTTCATATACCAGAAATGTTTGAAGCTACTGACTGAATGAAAGGAGCTGGCATCTCACTCTCTTTGAATCTTCTTTATCATGCTAGGATTAGCAGGAAAAAGCAAAAAATTTCAGAATTGCACCGTGCAATGTGGAGATATTACTGTTTGTGCATTTACAATATTCATTGATTTTTGCCATTGAAAAACGTCCAGAAATGTTTGAAGCTACTGACTGAATGAAAGGAGCTGGCATCTCACTCTCTTTGAATCTTCTTTATCATGCTAGGATTAACAGGAAAAAGCAAAAAATTTCAGAATTGCACCGTGCAATGTGGAGATATTACTGTTTGTGCATTTACAATATTCATTGATTTTTGCCATTGAAAAACGTCCAGAAATGTTTGAAGCTACTGACTGAATGAAAGGAGCTGGCATCTCACTCTCTTTGAATCTTCTTTATCATGCTAGGATTAGCAGGAAAAAGCAAAAAATTTCAGAATTGCACCTTGCAATGTGGAGATATTACTGTTTGTGCATTTACAATATTCATTGATTTTTGCCATTGAAAAACATGTTTTTCATATACCAGAAATGTTTGAAGCTACTGACTGAATGAAAGGAGCTGGCATCTCACTCTCTTTGAATCTTCTTTATCATGCTAGGATTAGCAGGAAAAAGCAAAAAATTTCAGAATTGCACCTTGCAATGTGGAGATATTACTGTTTGTGCATTTACAATATTCATTGATTTTTGCCATTGAAAAACATGTTTTTCATATACCAGAAATGTTTGAAGCTACTGACTGAATGAAAGGAGCTGGCATCTCACTCTCTTTGAATCTTCTTTATCATGCTAGGATTAACAGGAAAAAGCTAAAAATTTCAGAATTGCACCTTGCAATGTGGAGATATTACTGTTTGTGCATTTACAATATTCATTGATTTTTGCCATTGAAAAACATGTTTTTCATATACCAGAAATGTTTGAAGCTACTGACTGAATGAAAGGAGCTGGCATCTCACTCTCTTTGAATCTTCTTTATCATGCTAGGATTAGCAGGAAAAAGCTAAAAATTTCAGAATTGCACCGTGCAATGTGGAGATATTACTGTTTGTGCATTTACAATATTCATTGATTTTTGCCATTGAAAAACATGTTTTTCATATACCAGAAATGTTTGAAGCTACTGACTGAATGAAAGGAGCTGGCATCTCACTTTCTTTGAATCTTCTTTATCATGCTAGGATTAACAGGAAAAAGCTAAAAATTTCAGAATTGCACCGTGCAATGTGGAGATATTACTGTTTGTGCATTTACAATATTCATTGATTTTTGCCATTGAAAAACATGTTTTTCATATACCAGAAATGTTTGAAGCTACTCACTGAATGAAAGGAGCTGGCATCTCACTCTCTTTGAATCTTCTTTATCATGCTAGGATTAACAGGAAAAAGCAAAAAATTTCAGAATTGCACCGTGCAATGTGGAGATATTACTGTTTGTGCATTTACAATATTCATTGATTTTTGCCATTGAAAAACATGTTTTTCATATACCAGAAATGTTTGAAGCTACTGACTGAATGAAAGGAGCTGGCATCTCACTCTCTTTGAATCTTCTTTATCATGCTAGGATTAGCAGGAAAAAGCAAAAAATTTCAGAATTGCACCGTGCAATGTGGAGATATTACTGTTTGTGCATTTACAATATTCATTGATTTTTGCCATTGAAAAACATGTTTTTCATATACCAGAAATGTTTGAAGCTACTGACTGAATGAAAGGAGCTGGCATCTCACTCTCTTTGAATCTTCTTTATCATGCTAGGATTAACAGGAAAAAGCTAAAAATTTCAGAATTGCACCGTGCAATGTGGAGATATTACTGTTTGTGCATTTACAATATTCATTGATTTTTGCCATTGAAAAACGTCCAGAAATGTTTGAAGCTACTGACTGAATGAAAGGAGCTGGCATCTCACTCTCTTTGAATCTTCTTTATCATGCTAGGATTAACAGGAAAAAGCAAAAAATTTCAGAATTGCACCGTGCAATGTGGAGATATTACTCTTTGTGCATTTACAATATTCATTGATTTTTGCCATTGAAAAACATGTTTTTCATATACCAGAAATGTTTGAAGCTACTGACTGAATGAAAGGAGCTGGCATCTCACTCTCTTTAAATCTTCTTTATCATGCTAGGATTAGCAGGAAAAAGCAAAAAATTTCAGAATTGCACCTTGCAATGTGGAGATATTACTGTTTGTGCATTTACAATATTCATTGATTTTTGCCATTGAAAAACATGTTTTTCATATTCCAGAAATGTTTGAAGCTACTGACTGAATGAAAGGAGCTGGCATCTCACTCTCTTTGAATCTTCTTTATCATGCTAGGATTAACAGGAAAAAGCTAAAAATTTCAGAATTGCACCGTGCAATGTGGAGATATTACTGTTTGTGCATTTACAATATTCATTGATTTTTGCCATTGAAAAACGTCCAGAAATGTTTGAAGCTACTGACTGAATGAAAGGAGCTGGCATCTCACTCTCTTTGAATCTTCTTTATCATGCTAGGATTAGCAGGAAAAAGCAAAAAATTTCAGAATTGCACCGTGCAATGTGGAGATATTACTGTTTGTGCATTTACAATATTCATTGATTTTTGCCATTGAAAAACATGTTTTTCATATACCAGAAATGTTTGAAGCTACTGACTGAATGAAAGGAGCTGGCATCTCACTCTCTTTGAATCTTCTTTATCATGCTAGGATTAGCAGGAAAAAGCAAAAAATTTCAGAATTGCACCTTGCAATGTGGAGATATTACTGTTTGTGCATTTACAATATTCATTGATTTTTGCCATTGAAAAACATGTTTTTCATATACCAGAAATGTTTGAAGCTACTGACTGAATGAAAGGAGCTGGCATCTCACTCTCTTTGAATCTTCTTTATCATGCTAGGATTAGCAGGAAAAAGCAAAAAATTTCAGAATTGCACCGTGCAATGTGGAGATATTACTGTTTGTGCATTTACAATATTCATTGATTTTTGCCATTGAAAAACATGTTTTTCATATACCAGAAATGTTTGAAGCTACTGACTGAATGAAAGGAGCTGGCATCTCACTCTCTTTGAATCTTCTTTATCATGCTAGGATTAGCAGGAAAAAGCTAAAAATTTCAGAATTGCACCTTGCAATGTGGAGATATTACTGTTTGTGCATTTACAATATTCATTGATTTTTGCCATTGAAAAACATGTTTTTCATATACCAGAAATGTTTGAAGCTACTGACTGAATGAAAGGAGCTGGCATCTCACTCTCTTTGAATCTTCTTTATCATGCTAGGATTAGCAGGAAAAAGCTAAAAATTTCAGAATTGCACCTTGCAATGTGGAGATATTACTGTTTGTGCATTTACAATATTCATTGATTTTTGCCATTGAAAAACGTCCAGAAATGTTTGAAGCTACTGACTGAATGAAAGGAGCTGGCATCTCACTCTCTTTGAATCTTCTTTATCATGCTAGGATTAGCAGGAAAAAGCTAAAAATTTCAGAATTGCACCGTGCAATGTGGAGATATTACTGTTTGTGCATTTACAATATTCATTGATTTTTGCCATTGAAAAACATGTTTTTCATATACCAGAAATGTTTGAAGCTACTGACTGAATGAAAGGAGCTGGCATCTCACTCTCTTTGAATCTTCTTTATCATGCTAGGATTAACAGGAAAAAGCTAAAAATTTCAGAATTGCACTTTGCAATGTGGAGATATTACTGTTTGTGCATTTACAATATTCATTGATTTTTGCCATTGAAAAACATCCAGAAATGTTTGAAGCTACTGACTGAATGAAAGGAGCTGGCATCTCACTCTCTTTGAATCTTCTTTATCATGCTAGGATTAGCAGGAAAAAGCAAAAAATTTCAGAATTGCACCGTGCAATGTGGAGATATTACTGTTTGTGCATTTACAATATTCATTGATTTTTGCCATTGAAAAACATGTTTTTCATATACCAGAAATGTTTGAAGCTACTGACTGAATGAAAGGAGCTGGCATCTCACTCTCTTTGAATCTTCTTTATCATGCTAGGATTAGCAGGAAAAAGCAAAAAATTTCAGAATTGCACCGTGCAATGTGGAGATATTACTGTTTGTGCATTTACAATATTCATTGATTTTTGCCATTGAAAAACATGTTTTTCATATACCAGAAATGTTTGAAGCTACTGACTGAATGAAAGGAGCTGGCATCTCACTCTCTTTGAATCTTCTTTATCATGCTAGGATTAACAGGAAAAAGCAAAAAATTTCAGAATTGCACCGTGCAATGTGGAGATATTACTGTTTGTGCATTTACAATATTCATTGATTTTTGCCATTGAAAAACATGTTTTTCATATACCAGAAATGTTTGAAGCTACTGACTGAATGAAAGGAGCTGGCATCTCACTCTCTTTGAATCTTCTTTATCATGCTAGGATTAACAGGAAAAAGCAAAAAATTTCAGAATTGCACCTTGCAATGTGGAGATATTACTGTTTGTGCATTTACAATATTCATTGATTTTTGCCATTGAAAAACATGTTTTTCATATACCAGAAATGTTTGAAGCTACTGACTGAATGAAAGGAGCTGGCATCTCACTCTCTTTGAATCTTCTTTATCATGCTAGGATTAACAGGAAAAAGCTAAAAATTTCAGAATTGCACCGTGCAATGTGGAGATATTACTGTTTGTGCATTTACAATATTCATTGATTTTTGCCATTGAAAAACATGTTTTTCATATACCAGAAATGTTTGAAGCTACTGACTGAATGAAAGGAGCTGGCATCTCACTCTCTTTGAATCTTCTTTATCATGCTAGGATTAACAGGAAAAAGCAAAAAATTTCAGAATTGCACCGTGCAATGTGGAGATATTACTGTTTGTGCATTTACAATATTCATTGATTTTTGCCATTGAAAAACATGTTTTTCATATACCAGAAATGTTTGAAGCTACTGACTGAATGAAAGGAGCTGGCATCTCACTCTCTTTGAATCTTCTTTATCATGCTAGGATTAACAGGAAAAAGCAAAAAATTTCAGAATTGCACCTTGCAATGTGGAGATATTACTGTTTGTGCATTTACAATATTCATTGATTTTTGCCATTGAAAAACATGTTTTTCATATACCAGAAATGTTTGAAGCTACTGACTGAATGAAAGGAGCTGGCATCTCACTCTCTTTGAATCTTCTTTATCATGCTAGGATTAACAGGAAAAAGCTAAAAATTTCAGAATTGCACCGTGCAATGTGGAGATATTACTGTTTGTGCATTTACAATATTCATTGATTTTTGCCATTGAAAAACATGTTTTTCATATACCAGAAATGTTTGAAGCTACTGACTGAATGAAAGGAGCTGGCATCTCACTCTCTTTGAATCTTCTTTATCATGCTAGGATTAACAGGAAAAAGCTAAAAATTTCAGAATTGCACCGTGCAATGTGGAGATATTACTGTTTGTGCATTTACAATATTCATTGATTTTTGCCATTGAAAAACATGTTTTTCATATACCAGAAATGTTTGAAGCTACTGACTGAATGAAAGGAGCTGGCATCTCACTCTCTTTGAATCTTCTTTATCATGCTAGGATTAGCAGGAAAAAGCAAAAAATTTCAGAATTGCACCTTGCAATGTGGAGATATTACTGTTTGTGCATTTACAATATTCATTGATTTTTGCCATTGAAAAACATGTTTTTCATATACCAGAAATGTTTGAAGCTACTGACTGAATGAAAGGAGCTGGCATCTCACTCTCTTTGAATCTTCTTTATCATGCTAGGATTAACAGGAAAAAGCTAAAAATTTCAGAATTGCACCTTGCAATGTGGAGATATTACTGTTTGTGCATTTACAATATTCATTGATTTTTGCCATTGAAAAACATGTTTTTCATATACCAGAAATGTTTGAAGCTACTGACTGAATGAAAGGAGCTGGCATCTCACTCTCTTTGAATCTTCTTTATCATGCTAGGATTAACAGGAAAAAGCTAAAAATTTCAGAATTGCACCTTGCAATGTGGAGATATTACTGTTTGTGCATTTACAATATTCATTGATTTTTGCCATTGAAAAACATGTTTTTCATATACCAGAAATGTTTGAAGCTACTGACTGAATGAAAGGAGCTGGCATCTCACTCTCTTTGAATCTTCTTTATCATGCTAGGATTAGCAGGAAAAAGCAAAAAATTTCAGAATTGCACCTTGCAATGTGGAGATATTACTGTTTGTGCATTTACAATATTCATTGATTTTTGCCATTGAAAAACATGTTTTTCATATACCAGAAATGTTTGAAGCTACTGACTGAATGAAAGGAGCTGGCATCTCACTCTCTTTGAATCTTCTTTATCATGCTAGGATTAGCAGGAAAAAGCAAAAAATTTCAGAATTGCACCTTGCAATGTGGAGATATTACTGTTTGTGCATTTACAATATTCATTGATTTTTGCCATTGAAAAACGTCCAGAAATGTTTGAAGCTACTGACTGAATGAAAGGAGCTGGCATCTCACTCTCTTTGAATCTTCTTTATCATGCTAGGATTAACAGGAAAAAGCAAAAAATTTGAGAATTGCACCTTGCAATGTGGAGATATTACTGTTTGTGCATTTACAATATTCATTGATTTTTGCCTTTGAAAAACATGTTTTTCATATACCAGAAATGTTTGAAGCTACTGACTGAATGAAAGGAGCTGGCATCTCACTCTCTTTGAATCTTCTTTATCATGCTAGGATTAGCAGGAAAAAGCAAAAAATTTCAGAATTGCACCTTGCAATGTGGAGATATTACTGTTTGTGCATTTACAATATTCATTGATTTTTGCCATTGAAAAACATGTTTTTCATATACCAGAAATGTTTGAAGCTACTGACTGAATGAAAGGAGCTGGCATCTCACTCTCTTTGAATCTTCTTTATCATGCTAGGATTAACAGGAAAAAGCTAAAAATTTCAGAATTGCACCGTGCAATGTGGAGATATTACTGTTTGTGCATTTACAATATTCATTGATTTTTGCCATTGAAAAACATGTTTTTCATATACCAGAAATGTTTGAAGCTACTGACTGAATGAAAGGAGCTGGCATCTCACTCTCTTTGAATCTTCTTTATCATGCTAGGATTAGCAGGAAAAAGCAAAAAATTTCAGAATTGCACCTTGCAATTTGGAGATATTACTGTTTGTGCATTTACAATATTCATTGATTTTTGCCATTGAAAAACATGTTTTTCATATACCAGAAATGTTTGAAGCTACTGACTGAATGAAAGGAGCTGGCATCTCACTCTCTTTGAATCTTCTTTATCATGCTAGGATTAGCAGGAAAAAGCTAAAAATTTCAGAATTGCACCTTGCAATGTGGAGATATTACTGTTTGTGCATTTACAATATTCATTGATTTTTGCCATTGAAAAACATGTTTTTCATATACCAGAAATGTTTGAAGCTACTGACTGAATGAAAGGAGCTGGCATCTCACTCTCTTTGAATCTTCTTTATCATGCTAGGATTAACAGGAAAAAGCAAAAAATTTCAGAATTGCACCGTGCAATGTGGAGATATTACTGTTTGTGCATTTACAATATTCATTGATTTTTGCCATTGAAAAACATGTTTTTCATATACCAGAAATGTTTGAAGCTACTGACTGAATGAAAGGAGCTGGCATCTCACTCTCTTTGAATCTTCTTTATCATGCTAGGATTAGCAGGAAAAAGCAAAAAATTTCAGAATTGCACCTTGCAATGTGGAGATATTACTGTTTGTGCATTTACAATATTCATTGATTTTTGCCATTGAAAAACATGTTTTTCATATACCAGAAATGTTTGAAGCTACTGACTGAATGAAAGGAGCTGGCATCTCACTCTCTTTGAATCTTCTTTATCATGCTAGGATTAACAGGAAAAAGCTAAAAATTTCAGAATTGCACCGTGCAATGTGGAGATATTACTGTTTGTGCATTTACAATATTCATTGATTTTTGCCATTGAAAAACGTCCAGAAATGTTTGAAGCTACTGACTGAATGAAAGGAGCTGGCATCTCACTCTCTTTGAATCTTCTTTATCATGCTAGGATTAACAGGAAAAAGCAAAAAATTTCAGAATTGCACCGTGCAATGTGGAGATATTACTGTTTGTGCATTTACAATATTCATTGATTTTTGCCATTGAAAAACATGTTTTTCATATACCAGAAATGTTTGAAGCTACTGACTGAATGAAAGGAGCTGGCATCTCACTCTCTTTGAATCTTCTTTATCATGCTAGGATTAGCAGGAAAAAGCAAAAAATTTCAGAATTGCACCTTGCAATGTGGAGATATTACTGTTTGTGCATTTACAATATTCATTGATTTTTGCCATTGAAAAACATGTTTTTCATATACCAGAAATGTTTGAAGCTACTGACTGAATGAAAGGAGCTGGCATCTCACTCTCTTTGAATCTTCTTTATCATGCTAGGATTAACAGGAAAAAGCTAAAAATTTCAGAATTGCACCGTGCAATGTGGAGATATTACTGTTTGTGCATTTACAATATTCATTGATTTTTGCCATTGAAAAACGTCCAGAAATGTTTGAAGCTACTGACTGAATGAAAGGAGCTGGCATCTCACTCTCTTTGAATCTTCTTTATCATGCTAGGATTAGCAGGAAAAAGCAAAAAATTTCAGAATTGCACCGTGCAATGTGGAGATATTACTGTTTGTGCATTTACAATATTCATTGATTTTTGCCATTGAAAAACATGTTTTTCATATACCAGAAATGTTTGAAGCTACTGACTGAATGAAAGGAGCTGGCATCTCACTCTCTTTGAATCTTCTTTATCATGCTAGGATTAGCAGGAAAAAGCAAAAAATTTCAGAATTGCACCTTGCAATGTGGAGATATTACTGTTTGTGCATTTACAATATTCATTGATTTTTGCCATTGAAAAACATGTTTTTCATATACCAGAAATGTTTGAAACTACTGACTGAATGAAAGGAGCTGGCATCTCACTCTCTTTGAATCTTCTTTATCATGCTAGGATTAGCAGGAAAAAGCAAAAAATTTCAGAATTGCACCGTGCAATGTGGAGATATTACTGTTTGTGCATTTACAATATTCATTGATTTTTGCCATTGAAAAACATGTTTTTCATATACCAGAAATGTTTGAAGCTACTGACTGAATGAAAGGAGCTGGCATCTCACTCTCTTTGAATCTTCTTTATCATGCTAGGATTAGCAGGAAAAAGCTAAAAATTTCAGAATTGCACCTTGCAATGTGGAGATATTACTGTTTGTGCATTTACAATATTCATTGATTTTTGCCATTGAAAAACATGTTTTTCATATACCAGAAATGTTTGAAGCTACTGACTGAATGAAAGGAGCTGGCATCTCACTCTGTTTGAATCTTCTTTATCATGCTAGGATTAGCAGGAAAAAGCTAAAAATTTCAGAATTGCACCTTGCAATGTGGAGATATTACTGTTTGTGCATTTACAATATTCATTGATTTTTGCCATTGAAAAACGTCCAGAAATGTTTGAAGCTACTGACTGAATGAAAGGAGCTGGCATCTCACTCTCTTTGAATCTTCTTTATCATGCTAGGATTAGCAGGAAAAAGCTAAAAATTTCAGAATTGCACCGTGCAATGTGGAGATATTACTGTTTGTGCATTTACAATATTCATTGATTTTTGCCATTGAAAAACATGTTTTTCATATACCAGAAATGTTTGAAGCTACTGACTGAATGAAAGGAGCTGGCATCTCACTCTCTTTGAATCTTCTTTATCATGCTAGGATTAACAGGAAAAAGCTAAAAATTTCAGAATTGCACCTTGCAATGTGGAGATATTACTGTTTGTGCATTTACAATATTCATTGATTTTTGCCATTGAAAAACGTCCAGAAATGTTTGAAGCTACTGACTGAATGAAAGGAGCTGGCATCTCACTCTCTTTGAATCTTCTTTATCATGCTAGGATTAGCAGGAAAAAGCAAAAAATTTCAGAATTGCACCGTGCAATGTGGAGATATTACTGTTTGTGCATTTACAATATTCATTGATTTTTGCCATTGAAAAACATGTTTTTCATATACCAGAAATGTTTGAAGCTACTGACTGAATGAAAGGAGCTGGCATCTCACTCTCTTTGAATCTTCTTTATCATGCTAGGATTAGCAGGAAAAAGCAAAAAATTTCAGAATTGCACCGTGCAATGTGGAGATATTACTGTTTGTGCATTTACAATATTCATTGATTTTTGCCATTGAAAAACATGTTTTTCATATACCAGAAATGTTTGAAGCTACTGACTGAATGAAAGGAGCTGGCATCTCACTCTCTTTGAATCTTCTTTATCATGCTAGGATTAACAGGAAAAAGCAAAAAATTTCAGAATTGCACCGTGCAATGTGGAGATATTACTGTTTGTGCATTTACAATATTCATTGATTTTTGCCATTGAAAAACATGTTTTTCATATACCAGAAATGTTTGAAGCTACTGACTGAATGAAAGGAGCTGGCATCTCACTCTCTTTGAATCTTCTTTATCATGCTAGGATTAACAGGAAAAAGCTAAAAATTTCTGAATTGCACCGTGCAATGTGGAGATATTACTGTTTGTGCATTTACAATATTCATTGATTTTTGCCATTGAAAAACGTCCAGAAATGTTTGAAGCTACTGACTGAATGAAAGGAGCTGGCATCTCACTCTCTTTGAATCTTCTTTATCATGCTAGGATTAACAGGAAAAAGCAAAAAATTTCAGAATTGCACCGTGCAATGTGGAGATATTACTGTTTGTGCATTTACAATATTCATTGATTTTTGCCATTGAAAAACATGTTTTTCATATACCAGAAATGTTTGAAGCTACTGACTGAATGAAAGGAGCTGGCATCTCACTCTCTTTGAATCTTCTTTATCATGCTAGGATTAGCAGGAAAAAGCAAAAAATTTCAGAATTGCACCTTGCAATGTGGAGATATTACTGTTTGTGCATTTACAATATTCATTGATTTTTGCCATTGAAAAACATGTTTTTCATATACCAGAAATGTTTGAAGCTACTGACTGAATGAAAGGAGCTGGCATCTCACTCTCTTTGAATCTTCTTTATCATGCTAGGATTAACAGGAAAAAGCTAAAAATTTCAGAATTGCACCGTGCAATGTGGAGATATTACTGTTTGTGCATTTACAATATTCATTGATTTTTGCCATTGAAAAACATGTTTTTCATATACCAGAAATGTTTGAAGCTACTGACTGAATGAAAGGAGCTGGCATCTCACTCTCTTTGAATCTTCTTTATCATGCTAGGATTAGCAGGAAAAAGCAAAAAATTTCAGAATTGCACCTTGCAATGTGGAGATATTACTGTTTGTGCATTTACAATATTCATTGATTTTTGCCATTGAAAAACATGTTTTTCATATACCAGAAATGTTTGAAGCTACTGACTGAATGAAAGGAGCTGGCATCTCACTCTCTTTGAATCTTCTTTATCATGCTAGGATTAACAGGAAAAAGCTAAAAATTTCAGAATTGCACCGTGCAATGTGGAGATATTACTGTTTGTGCATTTACAATATTCATTGATTTTTGCCATTGAAAAACGTCCAGAAATGTTTGAAGCTACTGACTGAATGAAAGGAGCTGGCATCTCACTCTCTTTGAATCTTCTTTATCATGCTAGGATTAGCAGGAAAAAGCAAAAAATTTCAGAATTGCACCGTGCAATGTGGAGATATTACTGTTTGTGCATTTACAATATTCATTGATTTTTGCCATTGAAAAACATGTTTTTCATATACCAGAAATGTTTGAAGCTACTGACTGAATGAAAGGAGCTGGCATCTCACTCTCTTTGAATCTTCTTTATCATGCTAGGATTAGCAGGAAAAAGCAAAAAATTTCAGAATTGCACCTTGCAATGTGGAGATATTACTGTTTGTGCATTTACAATATTCATTGATTTTTGCCATTGAAAAACATGTTTTTCATATACCAGAAATGTTTGAAACTACTGACTGAATGAAAGGAGCTGGCATCTCACTCTCTTTGAATCTTCTTTATCATGCTAGGATTAGCAGGAAAAAGCAAAAAATTTCAGAATTGCACCGTGCAATGTGGAGATATTACTGTTTGTGCATTTACAATATTCATTGATTTTTGCCATTGAAAAACATGTTTTTCATATACCAGAAATGTTTGAAGCTACTGACTGAATGAAAGGAGCTGGCATCTCACTCTCTTTGAATCTTCTTTATCATGCTAGGATTAGCAGGAAAAAGCTAAAAATTTCAGAATTGCACCTTGCAATGTGGAGATATTACTGTTTGTGCATTTACAATATTCATTGATTTTTGCCATTGAAAAACATGTTTTTCATATACCAGAAATGTTTGAAGCTACTGACTGAATGAAAGGAGCTGGCATCTCACTCTCTTTGAATCTTCTTTATCATGCTAGGATTAGCAGGAAAAAGCTAAAAATTTCAGAATTGCACCTTGCAATGTGGAGATATTACTGTTTGTGCATTTACAATATTCATTGATTTTTGCCATTGAAAAACGTCCAGAAATGTTTGAAGCTACTGACTGAATGAAAGGAGCTGGCATCTCACTCTCTTTGAATCTTCTTTATCATGCTAGGATTAGCAGGAAAAAGCTAAAAATTTCAGAATTGCACCGTGCAATGTGGAGATATTACTGTTTGTGCATTTACAATATTCATTGATTTTTGCCATTGAAAAACATGTTTTTCATATACCAGAAATGTTTGAAGCTACTGACTGAATGAAAGGAGCTGGCATCTCACTCTCTTTGAATCTTCTTTATCATGCTAGGATTAACAGGAAAAAGCTAAAAATTTCAGAATTGCACCTTGCAATGTGGAGATATTACTGTTTGTGCATTTACAATATTCATTGATTTTTGCCATTGAAAAACGTCCAGAAATGTTTGAAGCTACTGACTGAATGAAAGGAGCTGGCATCTCACTCTCTTTGAATCTTCTTTATCATGCTAGGATTAGCAGGAAAAAGCAAAAAATTTCAGAATTGCACCGTGCAATGTGGAGATATTACTGTTTGTGCATTTACAATATTCATTGATTTTTGCCATTGAAAAACATGTTTTTCATATACCAGAAATGTTTGAAGCTACTGACTGAATGAAAGGAGCTGGCATCTCACTCTCTTTGAATCTTCTTTATCATGCTAGGATTAGCAGGAAAAAGCAAAAAATTTCAGAATTGCACCGTGCAATGTGGAGATATTACTGTTTGTGCATTTACAATATTCATTGATTTTTGCCATTGAAAAACATGTTTTTCATATACCAGAAATGTTTGAAGCTACTGACTGAATGAAAGGAGCTGGCATCTCACTCTCTTTGAATCTTCTTTATCATGCTAGGATTAACAGGAAAAAGCAAAAAATTTCAGAATTGCACCGTGCAATGTGGAGATATTACTGTTTGTGCATTTACAATATTCATTGATTTTTGCCATTGAAAAACATGTTTTTCATATACCAGAAATGTTTGAAGCTACTGACTGAATGAAAGGAGCTGGCATCTCACTCTCTTTGAATCTTCTTTATCATGCTAGGATTAACAGGAAAAAGCTAAAAATTTCAGAATTGCACCTTGCAATGTGGAGATATTACTGTTTGTGCATTTACAATATTCATTGATTTTTGCCATTGAAAAACATGTTTTTCATATACCAGAAATGTTTGAAGCTACTGACTGAATGAAAGGAGCTGGCATCTCACTCTCTTTGAATCTTCTTTATCATGCTAGGATTAACAGGAAAAAGCTAAAAATTTCAGAATTGCACCGTGCAATGTGGAGATATTACTGTTTGTGCATTTACAATATTCATTGATTTTTGCCATTGAAAAACATGTTTTTCATATACCAGAAATGTTTGAAGCTACTGACTGAATGAAAGGAGCTGGCATCTCACTCTCTTTGAATCTTCTTTATCATGCTAGGATTAGCAGGAAAAAGCAAAAAATTTCAGAATTGCACCGTGCAATGTGGAGATATTACTGTTTGTGCATTTACAATATTCATTGATTTTTGCCATTGAAAAACGTCCAGAAATGTTTGAAGCTACTGACTGAATGAAAGGAGCTGGCATCTCACTCTCTTTGAATCTTCTTTATCATGCTAGGATTAACAGGAAAAAGCTAAAAATTTCAGAATTGCACCTTGCAATGTGGAGATATTACTGTTTGTGCATTTACAATATTCATTGATTTTTGCCATTGAAAAACATGTTTTTCATATACCAGAAATGTTTGAAGCTACTGACTGAATGAAAGGAGCTGGCATCTCACTCTCTTTGAATCTTCTTTATCATGCTAGGATTAGCAGGAAAAAGCAAAAAATTTCAGAATTGCACCTTGCAATGTGGAGATATTACTGTTTGTGCATTTACAATATTCATTGATTTTTGCCATTGAAAAACATGTTTTTCATATACCAGAAATGTTTGAAGCTACTGACTGAATGAAAGGAGCTGGCATCTCACTCTCTTTGAATCTTCTTTATCATGCTAGGATTAGCAGGAAAAAGCAAAAAATTTCAGAATTGCACCGTGCAATGTGGAGATATTACTGTTTGTGCATTTACAATATTCATTGATTTTTGCCATTGAAAAACGTCCAGAAATGTTTGAAGCTACTGACTGAATGAAAGGAGCTGGCATCTCACTCTCTTTGAATCTTCTTTATCATGCTAGGATTAGCAGGAAAAAGCTAAAAATTTCAGAATTGCACCGTGCAATGTGGAGATATTACTGTTTGTGCATTTACAATATTCATTGATTTTTGCCATTGAAAAACATGTTTTTCATATACCAGAAATGTTTGAAGCTACTGACTGAATGAAAGGAGCTGGCATCTCACTCTCTTTGAATCTTCTTTATCATGCTAGGATTAGCAGGAAAAAGCTAAAAATTTCAGAATTGCACCTTGCAATGTGGAGATATTACTGTTTGTGCATTTACAATATTCATTGATTTTTGCCATTGAAAAACATGTTTTTCATATACCAGAAATGTTTGAAGCTACTGACTGAATGAAAGGAGCTGGCATCTCACTCTCTTTGAATCTTCTTTATCATGCTAGGATTAGCAGGAAAAAGCTAAAAATTTCAGAATTGCACCGTGCAATGTGGAGATATTACTGTTTGTGCATTTACAATATTCATTGATTTTTGCCATTGAAAAACATGTTTTTCATATACCAGAAATGTTTGAAGCTACTGACTGAATGAAAGGAGCTGGCATCTCACTCTCTTTGAATCTTCTTTATCATGCTAGGATTAACAGGAAAAAGCTAAAAATTTCAGAATTGCACCGTGCAATGTGGAGATATTACTGTTTGTGCATTTACAATATTCATTGATTTTTGCCATTGAAAAACGTCCAGAAATGTTTGAAGCTACTGACTGAATGAAAGGAGCTGGCATCTCACTCTCTTTGAATCTTCTTTATCATGCTAGGATTAACAGGAAAAAGCAAAAAATTTCAGAATTGCACCGTGCAATGTGGAGATATTACTGTTTGTGCATTTACAATATTCATTGATTTTTGCCATTGAAAAACATGTTTTTCATATACCAGAAATGTTTGAAGCTACTGACTGAATGAAAGGAGCTGGCATCTCACTCTCTTTGAATCTTCTTTATCATGCTAGGATTAGCAGGAAAAAGCAAAAAATTTCAGAATTGCACCTTGCAATGTGGAGATATTACTGTTTGTGCATTTACAATATTCATTGATTTTTGCCATTGAAAAACATGTTTTTCATATACCAGAAATGTTTGAAGCTACTGACTGAATGAAAGGAGCTGGCATCTCACTCTCTTTGAATCTTCTTTATCATGCTAGGATTAACAGGAAAAAGCTAAAAATTTCAGAATTGCACCGTGCAATGTGGAGATATTACTGTTTGTGCATTTACAATATTCATTGATTTTTGCCATTGAAAAACATGTTTTTCATATACCAGAAATGTTTGAAGCTACTGACTGAATGAAAGGAGCTGGCATCTCACTCTCTTTGAATCTTCTTTATCATGCTAGGATTAGCAGGAAAAAGCAAAAAATTTCAGAATTGCACCTTGCAATGTGGAGATATTACTGTTTGTGCATTTACAATATTCATTGATTTTTGCCATTGAAAAACATGTTTTTCATATACCAGAAATGTTTGAAGCTACTGACTGAATGAAAGGAGCTGGCATCTCACTCTCTTTGAATCTTCTTTATCATGCTAGGATTAACAGGAAAAAGCTAAAAATTTCAGAATTGCACCGTGCAATGTGGAGATATTACTGTTTGTGCATTTACAATATTCATTGATTTTTGCCATTGAAAAACGTCCAGAAATGTTTGAAGCTACTGACTGAATGAAAGGAGCTGGCATCTCACTCTCTTTGAATCTTCTTTATCATGCTAGGATTAGCAGGAAAAAGCAAAAAATTTCAGAATTGCACCGTGCAATGTGGAGATATTACTGTTTGTGCATTTACAATATTCATTGATTTTTGCCATTGAAAAACATGTTTTTCATATACCAGAAATGTTTGAAGCTACTGACTGAATGAAAGGAGCTGGCATCTCACTCTCTTTGAATCTTCTTTATCATGCTAGGATTAGCAGGAGAAAGCAAAAAATTTCAGAATTGCACCTTGCAATGTGGAGATATTACTGTTTGTGCATTTACAATATTCATTGATTTTTGCCATTGAAAAACATGTTTTTCATATACCAGAAATGTTTGAAACTACTGACTGAATGAAAGGAGCTGGCATCTCACTCTCTTTGAATCTTCTTTATCATGCTAGGATTAGCAGGAAAAAGCAAAAAATTTCAGAATTGCACCGTGCAATGTGGAGATATTACTGTTTGTGCATTTACAATATTCATTGATTTTTGCCATTGAAAAACATGTTTTTCATATACCAGAAATGTTTGAAGCTACTGACTGAATGAAAGGAGCTGGCATCTCACTCTCTTTGAATCTTCTTTATCATGCTAGGATTAGCAGGAAAAAGCTAAAAATTTCAGAATTGCACCTTGCAATGTGGAGATATTACTGTTTGTGCATTTACAATATTCATTGATTTTTGCCATTGAAAAACATGTTTTTCATATACCAGAAATGTTTGAAGCTACTGACTGAATGAAAGGAGCTGGCATCTCACTCTCTTTGAATCTTCTTTATCATGCTAGGATTAGCAGGAAAAAGCTAAAAATTTCAGAATTGCACCTTGCAATGTGGAGATATTACTGTTTGTGCATTTACAATATTCATTGATTTTTGCCATTGAAAAACGTCCAGAAATGTTTGAAGCTACTGACTGAATGAAAGGAGCTGGCATCTCACTCTCTTTGAATCTTCTTTATCATGCTAGGATTAGCAGGAAAAAGCTAAAAATTTCAGAATTGCACCGTGCAATGTGGAGATATTACTGTTTGTGCATTTACAATATTCATTGATTTTTGCCATTGAAAAACATGTTTTTCATATACCAGAAATGTTTGAAGCTACTGACTGAATGAAAGGAGCTGGCATCTCACTCTCTTTGAATCTTCTTTATCATGCTAGGATTAACAGGAAAAAGCTAAAAATTTCAGAATTGCACCTTGCAATGTGGAGATATTACTGTTTGTGCATTTACAATATTCATTGATTTTTGCCATTGAAAAACGTCCAGAAATGTTTGAAGCTACTGACTGAATGAAAGGAGCTGGCATCTCACTCTCTTTGAATCTTCTTTATCATGCTAGGATTAGCAGGAAAAAGCAAAAAATTTCAGAATTGCACCGTGCAATGTGGAGATATTACTGTTTGTGCATTTACAATATTCATTGATTTTTGCCATTGAAAAACATGTTTTTCATATACCAGAAATGTTTGAAGCTACTGACTGAATGAAAGGAGCTGGCATCTCACTCTCTTTGAATCTTCTTTATCATGCTAGGATTAGCAGGAAAAAGCAAAAAATTTCAGAATTGCACCGTGCAATGTGGAGATATTACTGTTTGTGCATTTACAATATTCATTGATTTTTGCCATTGAAAAACATGTTTTTCATATACCAGAAATGTTTGAAGCTACTGACTGAATGAAAGGAGCTGGCATCTCACTCTCTTTGAATCTTCTTTATCATGCTAGGATTAACAGGAAAAAGCAAAAAATTTCAGAATTGCACCGTGCAATGTGGAGATATTACTGTTTGTGCATTTACAATATTCATTGATTTTTGCCATTGAAAAACATGTTTTTCATATACCAGAAATGTTTGAAGCTACTGACTGAATGAAAGGAGCTGGCATCTCACTCTCTTTGAATCTTCTTTATCATGCTAGGATTAACAGGAAAAAGCTAAAAATTTCAGAATTGCACCTTGCAATGTGGAGATATTACTGTTTGTGCATTTACAATATTCATTGATTTTTGCCATTGAAAAACATGTTTTTCATATACCAGAAATGTTTGAAGCTACTGACTGAATGAAAGGAGCTGGCATCTCACTCTCTTTGAATCTTCTTTATCATGCTAGGATTAACAGGAAAAAGCTAAAAATTTCAGAATTGCACCGTGCAATGTGGAGATATTACTGTTTGTGCATTTACAATATTCATTGATTTTTGCCATTGAAAAACATGTTTTTCATATACCAGAAATGTTTGAAGCTACTGACTGAATGAAAGGAGCTGGCATCTCACTCTCTTTGAATCTTCTTTATCATGCTAGGATTAGCAGGAAAAAGCAAAAAATTTCAGAATTGCACCGTGCAATGTGGAGATATTACTGTTTGTGCATTTACAATATTCATTGATTTTTGCCATTGAAAAACGTCCAGAAATGTTTGAAGCTACTGACTGAATGAAAGGAGCTGGCATCTCACTCTCTTTGAATCTTCTTTATCATGCTAGGATTAACAGGAAAAAGCTAAAAATTTCAGAATTGCACCTTGCAATGTGGAGATATTACTGTTTGTGCATTTACAATATTCATTGATTTTTGCCATTGAAAAACATGTTTTTCATATACCAGAAATGTTTGAAGCTACTGACTGAATGAAAGGAGCTGGCATCTCACTCTCTTTGAATCTTCTTTATCATGCTAGGATTAGCAGGAAAAAGCAAAAAATTTCAGAATTGCACCTTGCAATGTGGAGATATTACTGTTTGTGCATTTACAATATTCATTGATTTTTGCCATTGAAAAACATGTTTTTCATATACCAGAAATGTTTGAAGCTACTGACTGAATGAAAGGAGCTGGCATCTCACTCTCTTTGAATCTTCTTTATCATGCTAGGATTAGCAGGAAAAAGCAAAAAATTTCAGAATTGCACCGTGCAATGTGGAGATATTACTGTTTGTGCATTTACAATATTCATTGATTTTTGCCATTGAAAAACGTCCAGAAATGTTTGAAGCTACTGACTGAATGAAAGGAGCTGGCATCTCACTCTCTTTGAATCTTCTTTATCATGCTAGGATTAGCAGGAAAAAGCTAAAAATTTCAGAATTGCACCGTGCAATGTGGAGATATTACTGTTTGTGCATTTACAATATTCATTGATTTTTGCCATTGAAAAACATGTTTTTCATATACCAGAAATGTTTGAAGCTACTGACTGAATGAAAGGAGCTGGCATCTCACTCTCTTTGAATCTTCTTTATCATGCTAGGATTAGCAGGAAAAAGCTAAAAATTTCAGAATTGCACCTTGCAATGTGGAGATATTACTGTTTGTGCATTTACAATATTCATTGATTTTTGCCATTGAAAAACATGTTTTTCATATACCAGAAATGTTTGAAGCTACTGACTGAATGAAAGGAGCTGGCATCTCACTCTCTTTGAATCTTCTTTATCATGCTAGGATTAGCAGGAAAAAGCTAAAAATTTCAGAATTGCAC
This sequence comes from Phyllobates terribilis, assembly GCF_046119375.1. Classification (NCBI taxonomy): domain Eukaryota; kingdom Metazoa; phylum Chordata; class Amphibia; order Anura; family Dendrobatidae; genus Phyllobates; species Phyllobates terribilis. Next base: position 1,389,092 of record NW_027363225.1, on the reverse strand, counting down.
CGTGCAATGTGGAGATATTACTGTTTGTGCATTTACAATATTCATTGATTTTTGCCATTGAAAAACATGTTTTTCATATACCAGAAATGTTTGAAGCTACTGACTGAATGAAAGGAGCTGGCATCTCACTCTCTTTGAATCTTCTTTATCATGCTAGGATTAACAGAAAAAAGCAAAAAATTTCAGAATTGCACCGTGCAATGTGGAGATATTACTGTTTGTGCATTTACAATATTCATTGATTTTTGCCATTGAAAAACATGTTTTTCATATACCAGAAATGTTTGAAGCTACTGACTGAATGAAAGGAGCTGGCATCTCACTCTCTTTGAATCTTCTTTATCATGCTAGGATTAACAGGAAAAAGCTAAAAATTTCAGAATTGCACCTTGCAATGTGGAGATATTACTGTTTGTGTATTTACAATATTCATTGATTTTTGCCATTGAAAAACATGTTTTTCATATACCAGAAATGTTTGAAGCTACTGACTGAATGAAAGGAGCTGGCATCTCACTCTCTTTGAATCTTCTTTATCATGCTAGGATTAGCAGGAAAAAGCAAAAAATTTCAGAATTGCACCTTGCAATGTGGAGATATTACTGTTTGTGCATTTACAATATTCATTGATTTTTGCCATTGAAAAACGTCCAGAAATGTTTGAAGCTACTGACTGAATGAAAGGAGCTGGCATCTCACTCTCTTTGAATCTTCTTTATCATGCTAGGATTAGCAGGAAAAAGCTAAAAATTTCAGAATTGCACCGTGCAATGTGGAGATATTACTGTTTGTGCATTTACAATATTCATTGATTTTTGCCATTGAAAAACATGTTTTTCATATACCAGAAATGTTTGAAGCTACTGACTGAATGAAAGGAGCTGGCATCTCACTCTCTTTGAATCTTCTTTATCATGCTAGGATTAACAGGAAAAAGCTAAAAATTTCAGAATTGCACTTTGCAATGTGGAGATATTACTGTTTGTGCATTTACAATATTCATTGATTTTTGCCATTGAAAAACGTCCAGAAATGTTTGAAGCTACTGACTGAATGAAAGGAGCTGGCATCTCACTCTCTTTGAATCTTCTTTATCATGCTAGGATTAGCAGGAAAAAGCAAAAAATTTCAGAATTGCACCGTGCAATGTGGAGATATTACTGTTTGTGCATTTACAATATTCATTGATTTTTGCCATTGAAAAACATGTTTTTCATATACCAGAAATGTTTGAAGCTACTGACTGAATGAAAGGAGCTGGCATCTCACTCTCTTTGAATCTTCTTTATCATGCTAGGATTAGCAGGAAAAAGCAAAAAATTTCAGAATTGCACCGTGCAATGTGGAGATATTACTGTTTGTGCATTTACAATATTCATTGATTTTTGCCATTGAAAAACATGTTTTTCATATACCAGAAATGTTTGAAGCTACTGACTGAATGAAAGGAGCTGGCATCTCACTCTCTTTGAATCTTCTTTATCATGCTAGGATTAACAGGAAAAAGCAAAAAATTTCAGAATTGCACCGTGCAATGTGGAGATATTACTGTTTGTGCATTTACAATATTCATTGATTTTTGCCATTGAAAAACATGTTTTTCATATACCAGAAATGTTTGAAGCTACTGACTGAATGAAAGGAGCTGGCATCTCACTCTCTTTGAATCTTCTTTATCATGCTAGGATTAACAGGAAAAAGCAAAAAATTTCAGAATTGCACCTTGCAATGTGGAGATATTACTGTTTGTGCATTTACAATATTCATTGATTTTTGCCATTGAAAAACATGTTTTTCATATACCAGAAATGTTTGAAGCTACTGACTGAATGAAAGGAGCTGGCATCTCACTCTCTTTGAATCTTCTTTATCATGCTAGGATTAACAGGAAAAAGCTAAAAATTTCAGAATTGCACCGTGCAATGTGGAGATATTACTGTTTGTGCATTTACAATATTCATTGATTTTTGCCATTGAAAAACATGTTTTTCATATACCAGAAATGTTTGAAGCTACTGACTGAATGAAAGGAGCTGGCATCTCACTCTCTTTGAATCTTCTTTATCATGCTAGGATTAACAGGAAAAAGCTAAAAATTTCAGAATTGCACCGTGCAATGTGGAGATATTACTGTTTGTGCATTTACAATATTCATTGATTTTTGCCATTGAAAAACATGTTTTTCATATACCAGAAATGTTTGAAGCTACTGACTGAATGAAAGGAGCTGGCATCTCACTCTCTTTGAATCTTCTTTATCATGCTAGGATTAGCAGGAAAAAGCAAAAAATTTCAGAATTGCACCTTGCAATGTGGAGATATTACTGTTTGTGCATTTACAATATTCATTGATTTTTGCCATTGAAAAACATGTTTTTCATATACCAGAAATGTTTGAAGCTACTGACTGAATGAAAGGAGCTGGCATCTCACTCTCTTTGAATCTTCTTTATCATGCTAGGATTAACAGGAAAAAGCTAAAAATTTCAGAATTGCACCTTGCAATGTGGAGATATTACTGTTTGTGCATTTACAATATTCATTGATTTTTGCCATTGAAATACATGTTTTTCATATACCAGAAATGTTTGAAGCTACTGACTGAATGAAAGGAGCTGGCATCTCACTCTCTTTGAATCTTCTTTATCATGCTAGGATTAACAGGAAAAAGCTAAAAATTTCAGAATTGCACCTTGCAATGTGGAGATATTACTGTTTGTGCATTTACAATATTCATTGATTTTTGCCATTGAAAAACATGTTTTTCATATACCAGAAATGTTTGAAGCTACTGACTGAATGAAAGGAGCTGGCATCTCACTCTCTTTGAATCTTCTTTATCATGCTAGGATTAGCAGGAAAAAGCAAAAAATTTCAGAATTGCACCTTGCAATGTGGAGATATTACTGTTTGTGCATTTACAATATTCATTGATTTTTGCCATTGAAAAACATGTTTTTCATATACCAGAAATGTTTGAAGCTACTGACTGAATGAAAGGAGCTGGCATCTCACTCTCTTTGAATCTTCTTTATCATGCTAGGATTAGCAGGAAAAAGCAAAAAATTTCAGAATTGCACCTTGCAATGTGGAGATATTACTGTTTGTGCATTTACAATATTCATTGATTTTTGCCATTGAAAAACGTCCAGAAATGTTTGAAGCTACTGACTGAATGAAAGGAGCTGGCATCTCACTCTCTTTGAATCTTCTTTATCATGCTAGGATTAACAGGAAAAAGCAAAAAATTTCAGAATTGCACCTTGCAATGTGGAGATATTACTGTTTGTGCATTTACAATATTCATTGATTTTTGCCATTGAAAAACATGTTTTTCATATACCAGAAATGTTTGAAGCTACTGACTGAATGAAAGGAGCTGGCATCTCACTCTCTTTGAATCTTCTTTATCATGCTAGGATTAGCAGGAAAAAGCAAAAAATTTCAGAATTGCACCTTGCAATGTGGAGATATTACTGTTTGTGCATTTACAATATTCATTGATTTTTGCCATTGAAAAACATGTTTTTCATATACCAGAAATGTTTGAAGCTACTGCCCGAATGAAAGGAGCTGGCATCTCACTCTCTTTGAATCTTCTTTATCATGCTAGGATTAGCAGGAAAAAGCAAAAAATTTCAGAATTGCACCTTGCAATGTGGAGATATTACTGTTTGTGCATTTACAATATTCATTGATTTTTGCCATTGAAAAACGTCCAGAAATGTTTGAAGCTACTGACTGAATGAAAGGAGCTGGCATCTCACTCTCTTTGAATCTTCTTTATCATGCTAGGATTAGCAGGAAAAAGCAAAAAATTTCAGAATTGCACCGTGCAATGTGGAGATATTACTGTTTGTGCATTTACAATATTCATTGATTTTTGCCATTGAAAAACGTCCAGAAATGTTTGAAGCTACTGACTGAATGAAAGGAGCTGGCATCTCACTCTCTTTGAATCTTCTTTATCATGCTAGGATTAACAGGAAAAAGCAAAAAATTTCAGAATTGCACCTTGCAATGTGGAGATATTACTGTTTGTGCATTTACAATATTCATTGATTTTTGCCATTGAAAAACATGTTTTTCATATACCAGAAATGTTTGAAGCTACTGACTGAATGAAAGGAGCTGGCATCTCACTCTCTTTGAATCTTCTTTATCATGCTAGGATTAGCAGGAAAAAGCAAAAAATTTCAGAATTGCACCGTGCAATGTGGAGATATTACTGTTTGTGCATTTACAATATTCATTGATTTTTGCCATTGAAAAACATGTTTTTCATATACCAGAAATGTTTGAAGCTACTGACTGAATGAAAGGAGCTGGCATCTCACTCTCTTTGAATCTTCTTTATCATGCTAGGATTAGCAGGAAAAAGCAAAAAATTTCAGAATTGCACCGTGCAATGTGGAGATATTACTGTTTGTGCATTTACAATATTCATTGATTTTTGCCATTGAAAAACGTCCAGAAATGTTTGAAGCTACTGACTGAATGAAAGGAGCTGGCATCTCACTCTCTTTGAATCTTCTTTATCATGCTAGGATTAGCAGGAAAAAGCTAAAAATTTCAGAATTGCACCGTGCAATGTGGAGATATTACTGTTTGTGCATTTACAATATTCATTGATTTTTGCCATTGAAAAACATGTTTTTCATATACCAGAAATGTTTGAAGCTACTGACTGAATGAAAGGAGCTGGCATCTCACTCTCTTTGAATCTTCTTTATCATGCTAGGATTAGCAGGAAAAAGCTAAAAATTTCAGAATTGCACCTTGCAATGTGGAGATATTACTGTTTGTGCATTTACAATATTCATTGATTTTTGCCATTGAAAAACATGTTTTTCATATACCAGAAATGTTTGAAGCTACTGACTGAATGAAAGGAGCTGGCATCTCACTCTCTTTGAATCTTCTTTATCATGCTAGGATTAGCAGGAAAAAGCTAAAAATTTCAGAATTGCACCGTGCAATGTGGAGATATTACTGTTTGTGCATTTACAATATTCATTGATTTTTGCCATTGAAAAACGTCCAGAAATGTTTGAAGCTACTGACTGAATGAAAGGAGCTGGCATCTCACTCTCTTTGAATCTTCTTTATCATGCTAGGATTAACAGGAAAAAGCAAAAAATTTCAGAATTGCACCGTGCAATGTGGAGATATTACTGTTTGTGCATTTACAATATTCATTGATTTTTGCCATTGAAAAACATGTTTTTCATATACCAGAAATGTTTGAAGCTACTGACTGAATGAAAGGAGCTGGCATCTCACTCTCTTTGAATCTTCTTTATCATGCTAGGATTAACAGGAAAAAGCAAAAAATTTCAGAATTGCACCTTGCAATGTGGAGATATTACTGTTTGTGCATTTACAATATTCATTGATTTTTGCCATTGAAAAACATGTTTTTCATATACCAGAAATGTTTGAAGCTACTGACTGAATGAAAGGAGCTGGCATCTCACTCTCTTTGAATCTTCTTTATCATGCTAGGATTAACAGGAAAAAGCTAAAAATTTCAGAATTGCACCGTGCAATGTGGAGATATTACTGTTTGTGCATTTACAATATTCATTGATTTTTGCCATTGAAAAACGTCCAGAAATGTTTGAAGCTACTGACTGAATGAAAGGAGCTGGCATCTCACTCTCTTTGAATCTTCTTTATCATGCTAGGATTAACAGGAAAAAGCTAAAAATTTCAGAATTGCACCTTGCAATGTGGAGATATTACTGTTTGTGCATTTACAATATTCATTGATTTTTGCCATTGAAAAACATGTTTTTCATATACCAGAAATGTTTGAAGCTACTGACTGAATGAAAGGAGCTGGCATCTCACTCTTTGAATCTTCTTTATCATGCTAGGATTAACAGGAAAAAGCTAAAAATTTCAGAATTGCACCTTGCAATGTGGAGATATTACTGTTTGTGCATTTACAATATTCATTGATTTTTGCCATTGAAAAACATGTTTTTCATATACCAGAAATGTTTGAAGCTACTGACTGAATGAAAGGAGCTGGCATCTCACTCTCTTTGAATCTTCTTTATCATGCTAGGATTAACAGGAAAAAGCTAAAAATTTCAGAATTGCACCTTGCAATGTGGAGATATTACTGTTTGTGCATTTACAATATTCATTGATTTTTGCCATTGAAAAACATGTTTTTCATATACCAGAAATGTTTGAAGCTACTGACTGAATGAAAGGAGCTGGCATCTCACTCTCTTTGAATCTTCTTTATCATGCTAGGATTAGCAGGAAAAAGCTAAAAATTTCAGAATTGCACCTTGCAATGTGGAGATATTACTGTTTGTGCATTTACAATATTCATTGATTTTTGCCATTGAAAAACATGTTTTTCATATACCAGAAATGTTTGAAGCTACTGACTGAATGAAAGGAGCTGGCATCTCACTCTCTTTGAATCTTCTTTATCATGCTAGGATTAACAGGAAAAAGCTAAAAATTTCAGAATTGCACCTTGCAATGTGGAGATATTACTGTTTGTGCATTTACAATATTCATTGATTTTTGCCATTGAAAAACATGTTTTTCATATACCAGAAATGTTTGAAGCTACTGACTGAATGAAAGGAGCTGGCATCTCACTCTCTTTGAATCTTCTTTATCATGCTAGGATTAACAGGAAAAAGCTAAAAATTTCAGAATTGCACCGTGCAATGTGGAGATATTACTGTTTGTGCATTTACAATATTCATTGATTTTTGCCATTGAAAAACGTCCAGAAATGTTTGAAGCTACTGACTGAATGAAAGGAGCTGGCATCTCACTCTCTTTGAATCTTCTTTATCATGCTAGGATTAACAGGAAAAAGCTAAAAATTTCAGAATTGCACCTTGCAATGTGGAGATATTACTGTTTGTGCATTTACAATATTCATTGATTTTTGCCATTGAAAAACATGTTTTTCATATACCAGAAATGTTTGAAGCTACTGACTGAATGAAAGGAGCTGGCATCTCACTCTCTTTGAATCTTCTTTATCATGCTAGGATTAACAGGAAAAAGCAAAAAATTTCAGAATTGCACCTTGCAATGTGGAGATATTACTGTTTGTGCATTTACAATATTCATTGATTTTTGCCATTGAAAAACATGTTTTTCATATACCAGAAATGTTTGAAGCTACTGACTGAATGAAAGGAGCTGGCATCTCACTCTCTTTGAATCTTCTTTATCATGCTAGGATTAACAGGAAAAAGCTAAAAATTTCAGAATTGCACCGTGCAATGTGGAGATATTACTGTTTGTGCATTTACAATATTCATTGATTTTTGCCATTGAAAAACGTCCAGAAATGTTTGAAGCTACTGACTGAATGAAAGGAGCTGGCATCTCACTCTCTTTGAATCTTCTTTATCATGCTAGGATTAACAGGAAAAAGCTAAAAATTTCAGAATTGCACCGTGCAATGTGGAGATATTACTGTTTGTGCATTTACAATATTCATTGATTTTTGCCATTGAAAAACATGTTTTTCATATACCAGAAATGTTTGAAGCTACTGACTGAATGAAAGGAGCTGGCATCTCACTCTCTTTGAATCTTCTTTATCATGCTAGGATTAACAGGAAAAAGCTAAAAATTTCAGAATTGCACCGTGCAATGTGGAGATATTACTGTTTGTGCATTTACAATATTCATTGATTTTTGCCATTGAAAAACATGTTTTTCATATACCAGAAATGTTTGAAGCTACTGACTGAATGAAAGGAGCTGGCATCTCACTCTCTTTGAATCTTCTTTATCATGCTAGGATTAGCAGGAAAAAGCAAAAAATTTCAGAATTGCACCTTGCAATGTGGAGATATTACTGTTTGTGCATTTACAATATTCATTGATTTTTGCCATTGAAAAACGTCCAGAAATGTTTGAAGCTACTGACTGAATGAAAGGAGCTGGCATCTCACTCTCTTTGAATCTTCTTTATCATGCTAGGATTAACAGGAAAAAGCTAAAAATTTCAGAATTGCACCGTGCAATGTGGAGATATTACTGTTTGTGCATTTACAATATTCATTGATTTTTGCCATTGAAAAACGTCCAGAAATGTTTGAAGCTACTGACTGAATGAAAGGAGCTGGCATCTCACTCTCTTTGAATCTTCTTTATCATGCTAGGATTAACAGGAAAAAGCTAAAAATTTCAGAATTGCACCTTGCAATGTGGAGATATTACTGTTTGTGCATTTACAATATTCATTGATTTTTGCCATTGAAAAACATGTTTTTCATATACCAGAAATGTTTGAAGCTACTGACTGAATGAAAGGAGCTGGCATCTCACTCTCTTTGAATCTTCTTTATCATGCTAGGATTAACAGGAAAAAGCTAAAAATTTCAGAATTGCACCTTGCAATGTGGAGATATTACTGTTTGTGCATTTACAATATTCATTGATTTTTGCCATTGAAAAACATGTTTTTCATATACCAGAAATGTTTGAAGCTACTGACTGAATGAAAGGAGCTGGCATCTCACTCTCTTTGAATCTTCTTTATCATGCTAGGATTAACAGGAAAAAGCTAAAAATTTCAGAATTGCACCTTGCAATGTGGAGATATTACTGTTTGTGCATTTACAATATTCATTGATTTTTGCCATTGAAAAACATGTTTTTCATATACCAGAAATGTTTGAAGCTACTGACTGAATGAAAGGAGCTGGCATCTCACTCTCTTTGAATCTTCTTTATCATGCTAGGATTAGCAGGAAAAAGCTAAAAATTTCAGAATTGCACCTTGCAATGTGGAGATATTACTGTTTGTGCATTTACAATATTCATTGATTTTTGCCTTTGAAAAACATGTTTTTCATATACCAGAAATGTTTGAAGCTACTGACTGTATGAAAGGAGCTGGCATCTCACTCTCTTTGAATCTTCTTTATCATGCTAGGATTAACAGGAAAAAGCTAAAAATTTCAGAATTGCACCTTGCAATGTGGAGATATTACTGTTTGTGCATTTACAATATTCATTGATTTTTGCCATTGAAAAACGTCCAGAAATGTTTGAAGCTACTGACTGAATGAAAGGAGCTGGCATCTCACTCTCTTTGAATCTTCTTTATCATGCTAGGATTAACAGGAAAAAGCAAAAAATTTCAGAATTGCACCGTGCAATGTGGAGATATTACTGTTTGTGCATTTACAATATTCATTGATTTTTGCCATTGAAAAACATGTTTTTCATATACCAGAAATGTTTGAAGCTACTGACTGAATGAAAGGAGCTGGCATCTCACTCTCTTTGAATCTTCTTTATCATGCTAGGATTAACAGGAAAAAGCAAAAAATTTCAGAATTGCACCTTGCAATGTGGAGATATTACTGTTTGTGCATTTACAATATTCATTGATTTTTGCCATTGAAAAACGTCCAGAAATGTTTGAAGCTACTGACTGAATGAAAGGAGCTGGCATCTCACTCTCTTTGAATCTTCTTTATCATGCTAGGATTAGCAGGAAAAAGCAAAGAATTTCAGAATTGCACCTTGCAATGCGGAGAAATTACTGTTTGTGCATTTACAATATTCATTGATTTTTGCCATTGAAAAACATCATGTTATTCATATACCAGAAATGTTTGAAGCTACTGACTGAATGAAAAGAGCTGGCATCTCACTCTCTTTGAATCTTCTTTATCATGCTAAGAGGAGCAGGAAAAAGCAAAAAATTTCAGAATTGCACGTTGCAATGTGGAGATATTACTGTTTGTGCATTTACAATATTCATTGATTTTTGCCATTGAAAAACGTCCAGAAATGTTTGAAGCTACTGACTGAATGAAAGGAGCTGGCATCTCACTCTCTTTGAATCTTCTTTATCATGCTAGGATTAGCAGGAAAAAGCAAAAAATTTCAGAATTGCACCTTGCAATGCGGAGAAATTACTGTTTGTGCATTTACAATATTCATTGATTTTTACCATTGAAAAACATCATGTTATTCATATACCAGAAATGTTTGAAGCTACTGACTGAATGAAAAGAGCTGGCATCTCACTCTCTTTGAATCTTCTTTATCATGCTAAGAGGAGCAGGAAAAAGCAAAAAATTTCAGAATTGCACCTTGCAATGTGGAGATATTACTGTTTGTGCATTTACAATATTCATTGATTTTTGCCATTGAAAAACGTCCAGAAATGTTTGAAGCTACTGACTGAATGAAAGGAGCTGGCATCTCACTCTCTTTGAATCTTCTTTATCATGCTAGGATTAGCAGGAAAAAGCAAAAAATTTCAGAATTGCACCTTGCAATGCGGAGAAATTACTGTTTGTGCATTTACAATATTCATTGATTTTTGCCATTGAAAAACATCATGTTATTCATATACCAGAAATGTTTGAAGCTACTGACTGAATGAAAAGAGCTGGCATCTCACTCTCTTTGAATCTTCTTTATCATGCTAAGAGGAGCAGGAAAAAGCAAAAAATTTCAGAATTGCACCTTGCAATGTGGAGATATTACTGTTTGTGCATTTACAATATTCATTGATTTTTGCCATTGAAAAACGTCCAGAAATGTTTGAAGCTACTGACTGAATGAAAGGAGCTGGCATCTCACTCTCTTTGAATCTTCTTTATCATGCTAGGATTAGCAGGAAAAAGCAAAAAATTTCAGAATTGCACCTTGCAATGCGGAGAAATTACTGTTTGTGCATTTACAATATTCATTGATTTTTGCCATTGAAAAACATCATGTTATTCATATACCAGAAATGTTTGAAGCTACTGACTGAATGAAAAGAGCTGGCATCTCACTCTCTTTGTCTTCTTTATCATGCTAAGAGGAGCAGGAAAAAGCAAAAAATTTCAGAATTGCACGTTGCAATGTGGAGATATTACTGTTTGTGCATTTACAATATTCATTGATTTTTGCCATTGAAAAACGTCCAGAAATGTTTGAAGCTACTGACTGAATGAAAGGAGCTGGCATCTCACTCTCTTTGAATCTTCTTTATCATGCTAGGATTAGCAGGAAAAAGCAAAAAATTTCAGAATTGCACCTTGCAATGCGGACAAATTACTGTTTGTGCATTTACAATATTCATTGATTTTTGCCATTGAAAAACATCATGTTATTCATATACCAGAAATGTTTGAAGCTACTGACTGAATGAAAAGAGCTGGCATCTCACTCTCTTTGAATCTTCTTTATCATGCTAGGATTAGCAGGAAAAAGCAAAAAATTTCAGAATTGCACCTTGCAATGCGGAGAAATTACTGTTTGTGCATTTACAATATTCATTGATTTTTGCCATTGAAAAACCTCATGTTATTCATATACCAGAAATGTTTGAAGCTACTGACTGAATGAAAAGAGCTGGCATCTCACTCTCTTTGAATCTTCTTTATCATGCCAGGATTAGCAGGAAAAAGCAAAAAATTTCAGAATTGCACCTTGCAATGTGGAGATATTACTGTTTGTGCATTTACAATATTCATTGATTTTTGCCATTGAAAAACGTCGAGAAATGTTTGAAGCTACTGACTGAATGAAAGGAGCTGGCATCTCACTCTCTTTGAATCTTCTTTATCATGCTAGGATTAGCAGGAAAAAGCAAAAAATTTCAGAATTGCACCTTGCAATGCGGAGAAATTACTGTTTGTGCATTTACAATATTCATTGATTTTTGCCATTGAAAAACATCATGTTATTCATATACCAGAAATGTTTGAAGCTACTGACTGAATGAAAAGAGCTGGCATCTCACTCTCTTTGAATCTTCTTTATCATGCTAAGAGGAGCAGGAAAAAGCAAAAAATTTCAGAATTGCACGTTGCAATGTGGAGATATTACTGTTTGTGCATTTACAATATTCATTGATTTTTGCCATTGAAAAACGTCCAGAAATGTTTGAAGCTACTGACTGAATGAAAGGAGCTGGCATCTCACTCTCTTTGAATCTTCTTTATCATGCTAGGATTAGCAGGAAAAAGCAAAAAATTTCAGAATTGCACCTTGCAATGCGGAGAAATTACTGTTTGTGCATTTACAATATTCATTGATTTTTGCCATTGAAAAACATCATGTTATTCATATACCAGAAATGTTTGAAGCTACTGACTGAATGAAAAGAGCTGGCATCTCACTCTCTTTGAATCTTCTTTATCATGCCAGGATTAGCAGGAAAAAGCAAAAAAATTCAGAATTGCACCTTGCAATGTGGAGATATTACTGTTTGTGCATTTACAATATTCATTGATTTTTGCCATTGAAAAACGTCCAGAAATGTTTGAAGCTACTGACTGAATGAAAGGAGCTGGCATCTCACTCTCTTTGAATCTTCTTTATCATGCTAGGATTAGCAGGAAAAAGCAAAAAATTTCAGAATTGCACCTTGCAATGCGGAGAAATTACTGTTTGTGCATTTACAATATTCATTGATTTTTGCCATTGAAAAACATCATGTTATTCATATACCAGAAATGTTTGAAGCTACTGACTGAATGAAAAGAGCTGGCATCTCACTCTCTTTGAATCTTCTTTATCATGCTAAGAGGAGCAGGAAAAAGCAAAAAATTTCAGAATTGCACGTTGCAATGTGGAGATATTACTGTTTGTGCATTTACAATATTCATTGATTTTTGCCATTGAAAAACGTCCAGAAATGTTTGAAGCTACTGACTGAATGAAAGGAGTTGGCATCTCACTCTCCTTGAATCTTCTTTATCATGCTAGGATTAGCAGGAAAAAGCAAAAAATTTCAGAATTGCACCTTGCAATGCGGAGAAATTACTGTTTGTGCATTTACAATATTCATTGATTTTTGCCATTGAAAAACATCATGTTATTCATATACCAGAAATGTTTGAAGCTACTGACTGAATGAAAAGAGCTGGCATCTCACTCTCTTTGAATCTTCTTTATCATGCTAAGAGGAGCAGGAAAAAGCAAAAAATTTCAGTATTGCATGTTGCAATGTGGAGATATTACTGTTTGTGCATTTACAATATTCATTGATTTTTGCCATTGAAAAACGTCCAGAAATGTTTGAAGCTACTGACTGAATGAAAGGAGCTGGCATCTCACTCTCTTTGAATCTTCTTTATCATGCTAGGATTAGCAGGAAAAAGCAAAAAATTTCAGAATTGCACCTTGCAATGCGGAGAAATTACTGTTTGTGCATTTACAATATTCATTGATTTTTGCCATTGAAAAACGTCCAGAAATGTTTGAAGCTACTGACTGAATGAAAGGAGCTGGCATCTCACTCTCTTTGAATCTTTTTTATCATGCTAGGATTAGCAGGAAAAAGCAAAAAATTTCAGAATTGCACCTTGCAATGCGGAGAAATTACTGTTTGTGCATTTACAATATTCATTGATTTTTGCCATTGAAAAACATCATGTTATTCATATACCAGAAATGTTTGAAGCTACTGACTGAATGAAAAGAGCTGGCATCTCACTCTCTTTGAATCTTCTTTATCATGCCATGATTAGCAGGAAAAAGCAAAAAATTTCAGAATTGCACCTTGCAATGTGGAGATATTACTGTTTGTGCATTTACAATATTCATTGATTTTTGCCATTGAAAAATGTCCAGAAATGTTTGAAGCTACTGACTGAATGAAAGGAGCTGGCATCTCACTCTCTTTGAATCTTCTTTATCATGCTAGGATTAGCAGGAAAAAGCAAAAAATTTCAGAATTGCACCTTGCAATGCGGAGAAATTACTGTTTGTGCATTTACAATATTCATTGATTTTTGCCATTGAAAAACGTCCAGAAATGTTTGAAGCTACTGACTGAATGAAAGGAGCTGGCATCTCATTCTCTTTGAATCTTCTTTATCATGCTAGGATTAGCAGGAAAAAGCAAAAAATTTCAGAATTGCACCTTGCAATGCGGAGAAATTACTGTTTGTGCATTTACAATATTCATTGATTTTTGCCATTGAAAAACATCATGTTATTCATATACCAGAAATGTTTGAAGCTACTGACTGAATGAAAAGAGCTGGCATCTCACTCTCTTTGTCTTCTTTATCATGCTAAGAGGAGCAGGAAAAAGCAAAAAATTTCAGAATTGCACGTTGCAATGTGGAGATATTACTGTTTGTGCATTTACAATATTCATTGATTTTTGACATTGAAAAACGTCCAGAAATGTTTGAAGCTACTGACTGAATGAAAGGAGCTGGCATCTCACTCTCTTTGAGTCTTCTTTATCATGCTAGGATTAGCAGGAAAAAGCAAAAAATTTCAGAATTGCACCTTGCAATGCGGAGAAATTACTGTTTGTGCATTTACAAAATTCATTGATTTTTGCCATTGAAAAACATCATGTTATTCATATACCAGAAATGTTTGAAGCTACTGACTGAATGAAAAGAGCTGGCATCTCACTCTCTTTGAATCTTCTTTATCATGCTAGGATTAGCAGGAAAAAGCAAAAAATTTCAGAATTGCACCTTGCAATGCGGAGAAATTACTGTTTGTGCATTGACAATATTCATTGATTTTTGCCATTGAAAAACATAATGTTATTCATATACCAGAAATGTTTGAAGCTACTGACTGAATGAAAAGAGCTGGCATCTCACTCTCTTTGAATCTTCTTTATCATGCTAAGAGGAGCAGGAAAAAGCAAAAAATTTCAGAATTGCACGTTGCAATGTGGAGATATTACTGTTTGTGTATTTACAATATTCATTGATTTTTGCCATTGAAAAACGTCCAGAAATGTTTGAAGCTACTGACTGAATGAAAGGAGCTGGCATCTCACTCTCTTTGAATCTTCTTTATCATGCTAGGATTAGCAGGAAAAAGCAAAAAATTTCAGAATTGCACCTTGCAATGCGGAGAAATTACTGTTTGTGCATTTACAATATTCATTGATTTTTGCCATTGAAAAACGTCCAGAAATGTTTGAAGCTACTGACTGAATGAAAGGAGCTGGCATCTCACTCTTTTTGAATCTTCTTTATCATGCTAGGATTAGCAGGAAAAAGCAAAAAATTTCAGAATTGCACCTTGCAATGCGGAGAAATTACTGTTTGTGCATTTACAATATTCATTGATTTTTGCCATTGAAAAACATCATGTTATTCATGTACCAGAAATGTTTGAAGCTACTGACTGAATGAAAAGAGCTGGCATCTCACTCTCTTTGAATCTTCTTTATCATGCTAAGAGGAGCAGGAAAAAGCAAAAAATTTCAGAATTGCACCTTGCAATGTGGAGATATTACTGTTTGTGCATTTACAATATTCATTGATTTTTGCCATTGAAAAACGTCCAGAAATGTTTGAAGCTACTGACTGAATGAAAGGAGCTGGCATCTCACTCTCTTTGAATCTTCTTTATCATGCTAGGATTAGCAGGAAAAAGCAAAAAATTTCAGAATTGCACCTTGCAATGCGGAGAAATTACTGTTTGTGCATTTACAATATTCATTGATTTTTGCCATTGAAAAACATCATGTTATTCATATACCAGAAATGTTTGAAGCTACTGACTGAATGGAAAGAGCAGGCATCTCACTCTCTTTGAATCTTCTTTATCATGCCAGGATTAGCAGGAAAAAGCAAAAAATTTCAGAATTGCACCTTGCAATGTGGAGATATTACTGTTTGTGCATTTACAATATTCATTGATTTTTGCCATTGAAAAACGTCCAGAAATGTTTGAAGCTACTGACTGAATGAAAGGAGCTGGCATCTCACTCTCTTTGAATCTTCTTTATCATGCTAGGATTAGCAGGAAAAAGCAAAAAATTTCAGAATTGCACCTTGCAATGCGGAGAAATTACTGTTTGTGCATTTACAATATTCATTGATTTTTGCCATTGAAAAACATCATGTTATTCATATACCAGAAATGTTTGAAGCTACTGACTGAATGAAAAGAGCTGGCATCTCACTCTCTTTGAATCTTCTTTATCATGCCAGGATTAGCAGGAAAAAGCAAAAAATTTCAGAATTGCACCTTGCAATGTGGAGATATTACTGTTTGTGCATTTACAATATTCATTGATTTTTGCCATTGAAAAACGTCCAGAAATGTTTGAAGCTACTGACTGAATGAAAGGAGCTGGCATCTCACTCTCTTTGAATCTTCTTTATCATGCTAGGATTAGCAGGAAAAAGCAAAAAATTTCAGAATTGCACCTTGCAATGCGGAGAAATTACTGTTTGTGCATTTACAATATTCATTGATTTTTGCCATTGAAAAACATCATGTTATTCATATACCAGAAATGTTTGAAGCTACTGACTGAATGAAAAGAGCTGGCATCTCACTCTCTTTGAATCTTCTTTATCATGCTAAGAGGAGCAGGAAAAAGCAAAAAATTTCAGAATTGCACGTTGCAATGTGGAGATATTACTGTTTGTGCATTTACAATATTCATTGATTTTTGCCATTGAAAAATGTCCAGAAATGTTTGAAGCTACTGACTGA
The DNA here is from genome assembly GCF_046119375.1 of Phyllobates terribilis. Classification (NCBI taxonomy): domain Eukaryota; kingdom Metazoa; phylum Chordata; class Amphibia; order Anura; family Dendrobatidae; genus Phyllobates; species Phyllobates terribilis. The sequence goes on along the minus strand of NW_027363225.1, from coordinate 1,372,649 downwards.
ATGAAAGGAGCTGGCATCTCACTCTCTTTGAATCTTCTTTATCATGCTAGGATTAGCAGGAAAAAGCAAAAAATTTCAGAATTGCACCTTGCAATGCGGAGAAATTACTGTTTGTGCATTTACAATATTCATTGATTTTTGCCATTGAAAAACATCATGTTATTCATATACCAGAAATGTTTGAAGCTACTGACTGAATGAAAAGAGCTGGCATCTCACTCTCTTTGAATCTTCTTTATCATGCTAAGAGGAGCAGGAAAAAGCAAAAAATTTCAGAATTGCACGTTGCAATGTGGAGATATTACTGTTTGTGCATTTACAATATTCATTGATTTTTGCCATTGAAAAACGTCCAGAAATGTTTGAAGCTATTGACTGAATGAAAGGAGCTGGCATCTCACTCTCTTTGAATCTTCTTTATCATGCTAGGATTAGCAGGAAAAAGCAAAAAATTTCAGAATTGCACCTTGCAATGCGGAGAAATTACTGTTTGTGCATTTACAATATTCATTGATTTTTGCCATTGAAAAACATCATGTTATTCATATACCAGAAATGTTTGAAGCTACTGACTGAATGAAAAGAGCTGGCATCTCACTCTCTTTGAATCTTCTTTATCATGCTAAGAGGAGCAGGAAAAAGCAAAAAATTTCAGAATTGCACGTTGCAATGTGGAGATATTACTGTTTGTGCATTTACAATATTCATTGATTTTTGCCATTGAAAAACGTCCAGAAATGTTTGAAGCTACTGACTGAATGAAAGGAGCTGGCATCTCACTCTCTTTGAATCTTCTTTATCATGCTAGGATTAGCAGGAAAAAGCAAAAAATTTCAGAATTGCACCTTGCAATGCGGAGAAATTACTGTTTGTGCATTTACAATATTCATTGATTTTTGCCATTGAAAAACATCATGTTATTCATATACCAGAAATGTTTGAAGCTACTGACTGAATGAAAAGAGCTGGCATCTCACTCTCTTTGAATCTTCTTTATCATGCCAGGATTAGCAGGAAAAAGCAAAAAATTTCAGAATTGCACCTTGCAATGTGGAGATATTACTGTTTGTGCATTTACAATATTCATTGATTTTTGCCATTGAAAAACGTCCAGAAATGTTTGAAGCTACTGACTGAATGAAAGGAGCTGGCAACTCACTCTCTTTGAATCTTCTTTATCATGCTAGGATTAGCAGGAAAAAGCAAAAAATTTCAGAATTGCACCTTGCAATGCGGAGAAATTACTGTTTGTGCATTTACAATATTCATTGATTTTTGCCATTGAAAAACATCATGTTATTCATATACCAGAAATGTTTGAAGCTACTGACTGAATGAAAAGAGCTGGCATCTCACTCTCTTTGAATCTTCTTTATCATGCTAAGAGGAGCAGGAAAAAGCAAAAAATTTCAGAATTGCACGTTGCAATGTGGAGATATTACTGTTTGTGCATTTACAATATTCATTGATTTTTGCCATTGAAAAACGTCCAGAAATGTTTGTAGCTACTGACTGAATGAAAGGAGCTGGCATCTCACTCTCTTTGAATCTTCTTTATCATGCTAGGATTAGCAGGAAAAAGCAAAAAATTTCAGAATTGCACCTTGCAATGCGGAGAAATTACTGTTTGTGCATTTACAATATTCATTGATTTTTGCCATTGAAAAACATCATGTTATTCATATACCAGAAATGTTTGAAGCTACTGACTGAATGAAAAGAGCTGGCATCTCAATCTCTTTGAATCTTCTTTATCATGCTAAGAGGAGCAGGAAAAAGCAAAAAATTTCAGAATTGCACCTTGCAATGTGGAGATATTACTGTTTGTGCATTTACAATATTCATTGATTTTTGCCATTGAAAAACGTCCAGAAATGTTTGAAGCTACTGACTGAATGAAAGGAGCTGGCATCTCACTCTCTTTGAATCTTCTTTATCATGCTAGGATTAGCAGGAAAAAGCAAAAAATTTCAGAATTGCACCTTGCAATGCGGAGAAATTACTGTTTGTGCATTTACAATATTCATTGATTTTTGCCATTGAAAAACATCATGTTATTCATATACCAGAAATGTTTGAAGCTACTGACTGAATGAAAAGAGCTGGCATCTCACTCTCTTTGAATCTTCTTTATCATGCCAGGATTAGCAGGAAAAAGCAAAAAATTTCAAAATTGCACCTTGCAATGTGGAGATATTACTGTTTGTGCATTTACAATATTCATTGATTTTTGCCATTGAAAAACGTCCAGAAATGTTTGAAGCTACTGACTGAATGAAAGGAGCTGGCATCTCACTCTCTTTGAATCTTCTTTATCATGCTAGGATTAGCAGGAAAAAGCAAAAAATTTCAGAATTGCACCTTGCAATGCGGAGAAATTACTGTTTGTGCATTTACAATATTCATTGATTTTTGCCATTGAAAAACATCATGTTATTCATATACCAGAAATGTTTGAAGCTACTGACTGAATGAAAAGAGCTGGCATCTCACTCTCTTTGAATCTTCTTTATCATGCTAAGAGGAGCAGGAAAAAGCAAAAAATTTCAGAATTGCACGTTGCAATGTGGAGATATTACTGTTTGTGCATTTACAATATTCATTGATTTTTGCCATTGAAAAACGTCCAGCAATGTTTGAAGCTACTGACTGAATGAAAGGAGCTGGCATCTCACTCTCTTTGAATCTTCTTTATCATGCTAGGATTAGCAGGAAAAAGCAAAAAATTTCAGAATTGCACCTTGCAATGCGGAGAAATTACTGTTTGTGCATTTACAATATTCATTGATTTTTGCCATTGAAAAACATCATGTTATTCATATACCAGAAATGTTTGAAGCTACTGACTGAATGAAAAGAGCTGGCATCTCACTCTCTTTGAATCTTCTTTATCATGCTAGGATTAGCAGGAAAAAGCAAAAAATTTCAGAATTGCACCTTGCAATGCGGAGAAATTACTGTTTGTGCATTTACAATATTCATTGATTTTTGCCATTGAAAAACATCATGTTATTCATATACCAGAAATGTTTGAAGCTACTGACTGAATGAAAAGAGCTGGCATCTCACTCTCTTTGAATCTTCTTTATCATGCTAAGAGGAGCAGGAAAAAGCAAAAAATTTCAGAATTGCACCTTGCAATGTGGAGATATTACTGTTTGTGCATTTACAATATTCATTGATTTTTGCCATTGAAAAACGTCCAGAAATGTTTGTAGCTACTGACTGAATGAAAGGAGCTGGCATCTCACTCTCTTTGAATCTTCTTTATCATGCTAGGATTAGCAGGAAAAAGCAAAAAATTTCAGAATTGCACCTTGCAATGCGGAGAAATTACTGTTTGTGCATTTACAATATTCATTGATTTTTGCCATTGAAAAACATCATGTTATTCATATACCAGAAATGTTTGAAGCTACTGACTGAATGAAAAGAGCTGGCATCTCACTCTCTTTGAATCTTCTTTATCATGCTAAGATTAGCAGGAAAAAGCAAAAAATTTCAGAATTTCACCTTGCAATGCGGAGAAATTACTGTTTGTGCATTTACAATATTCATTGATTTTTGCCATTGAAAAACATCATGTTATTCATATACCAGAAATGTTTGAAGCTACTGACTGAATGAAAAGAGCTGGCATCTCACTCTCTTTGAATCTTCTTTATCATGCTAAGAGGAGCAGGAAAAAGCAAAAAATTTCAGAATTGCACGTTGCAATGTGGAGATATTACTGTTTGTGTATTTACAATATTCATTGATTTTTGCCAGTGAAAAACGTCCAGAAATGTTTGAAGCTACTGACTGAATGAAAGGAGCTGGCATCTCACTCTCTTTGAATCTTCTTTATCATGCTAGGATTAGCAGGAAAAAGCAAAAAATTTCAGAATTGCACCTTGCAATGCGGAGAAATTACTGTTTGTGCATTTACAATATTCATTGATTTTTGCCATTGAAAAACGTCCAGAAATGTTTGAAGCTACTGACTGAATGAAAGGAGCTGGCATCTCACTCTCTTTGAATCTTCTTTATCATGCTAGGATTAGCAGGAAAAAGCAAAAAATTTCAGAATTGCACCTTGCAATGCGGAGAAATTACTGTTTGTGCATTTACAATATTCATTGATTTTTGCCATTGAAAAACATCATGTTATTCATATACCAGAAATGTTTGAAGCTACTGACTGAATGAAAAGAGCTGGCATCTCACTCTCTTTGAATCTTCTTTATCATGCTAAGAGGAGCAGGAAAAAGCAAAAAATTTCAGAATTGCACCTTGCAATGTGGAGATATTACTGTTTGTGCATTTACAATATTCATTGATTTTTGCCATTGAAAAACGTCCAGAAATGTTTGAAGCTACTGACTGAATGAAAGGAGCTGGCATCTCACTCTCTTTGAATCTTCTTTATCATGCAAGGATTAGCAGGAAAAAGCAAAAAATTTCAGAATTGCACCTTGCAATGCGGAGAAATTACTGTTTGTGCATTTACAATATTCATTGATTTTTGCCATTGAAAAACATCATGTTATTCATATACCAGAAATGTTTGAAGCTACTGACTGAATGAAAAGAGCTGGCATCTCACTCTCTTTGAATCTTCTTTATCACGCCAGGATTAGCAGGAAAAAGCAAAAAATTTCAGAATTGCACCTTGCAATGTGGAGATATTACTGTTTGTGCATTTACAATATTCATTGATTTTTGCCATTGAAAAACGTCCAGAAATGTTTGAAGCTACTGATTGAATGAAAGGAGCTGGCATCTCACTCTCTTTGAATCTTCTTTATCATGCTAGGATTAGCAGGAAAAAGCAAAAAAATTCAGAATTGCACCTTGCAATGCGGAGAAATTACTGTTTGTGCATTTACAATATTCATTGATTTTTGCCATTGAAAAACATCATGTTATTCATATACCAGAAATGTTTGAAGCTACTGACTGAATGAAAAGAGCTGGCATCTCACTCTCTTTGAATCTTCTTTATCATGCTAGGATTAGCAGGAAAAAGCAAAAAATTTCAGAATTGCACCTTGCAATGCGGAGAAATTACTGCTTGTGCATTTACAATATTCATTGATTTTTGCCATTGAAAAACATCATGTTATTCATATACCAGAAATGTTTGAAGCTACAGACTGAATGAAAAGTGCTGGCATCTCACTCTCTTTGAATCTTCTTTATCATGCCAGGATTAGCAGGAAAAAGCAAAAAATTTCAGAATTGCACCTTGCAATGTGGAGATATTACTGTTTGTGCATTTACAATATTCATTGATTTTTGCCATTGAAAAACGTCCAGAAATGTTTGAAGCTACTGACTGAATGAAAAGAGCTGGCATCTCACTCTCTTTGAATCTTCTTTATCATGCTAGGATTAGCAGGAAAAAGCAAAAAATTTCAGAATTGCACCTTGCAATGCGGAGAAATTACTGTTTGTGCATTTACAATATTCATTGATTTTTGCCATTGAAAAACATCATGTTATTCATATACCAGAAATGTTTGAAGATACTGACTGAATGAAAAGAGCTGGCATCTCACTCTCTTTGAATCTTCTTTATCATGCCAGGATTAGCAGGAAAAAGCAAAAAATTTCAGAATTGCACCTTGCAATGTGGAGATATTACTGTTTGTGCATTTACAATATTCATTGATTTTTGCCATTGAAAAACGTCCAGAAATGTTTGAAGCTACTGACTGAATGAAAGGAGCTGGCATCTCACTCTCTTTGAATCTTCTTTATCATGCTAGGATTAGCAGGAAAAAGCAAAAAATTTCAGAATTGCACCTTGCAATGCGGAGAAATTACTGTTTGTGCATTTACAATATTCATTGATTTTTGCCATTGAAAAACATCATGTTATTCATATACCAGAAATGTTTGAAGATACTGACTGAATGAAAAGAGCTGGCATCTCACTCTCTTTGAATCTTCTTTATCATGCCAGGATTAGCAGGAAAAAGCAAAAAATTTCAGAATTGCACCTTGCAATGTGGAGATATTACTGTTTGTGCATTTACAATATTCATTGATTTTTGCCATTGAAAAACGTCCAGAAATGTTTGAAGCTACTGACTGAATGAAAGGAGCTGGCATCTCACTCTCTTTGAATCTTCTTTATCATGCTAGGATTAGCAGGAAAAAGCAAAAAATTTCAGAATTGCACCTTGCAATGCGGAGAAATTACTGTTTGTGCATTTACAATATTCATTGATTTTTGCCATTGAAAAACATCATGTTATTCATATACCAGAAATGTTTGAAGCTACTGACTGAATGAAAAGAGCTGGCATCTCACTCTCTTTGAATCTTCTTTATCATGCTAAGAGGAGCAGGAAAAAGCAAAAAATTTCAGAATTGCACGTTGCAATGTGGAGATATTACTGTTTGTGCATTTACAATATTCATTGATTTTTGCCATTGAAAAACGTCCAGAAATGTTTGAAGCTACTGACTGAATGAAAGGAGTTGACATCTCACTCTCTTTGAATCTTCTTTATCATGCTAGGATTAGCAGGAAAAAGCAAAAAATTTCAGAATTGCATCTTGCAATGCGGAGAAATTACTGTTTGTGCATTTACAATATTCATTGATTTTTGCCATTGAAAAACATCATGTTATTCATATACCAGAAATGTTTGAAGCTACTGACTGAATGAAAAGAGCTGGCATCTCACTCTCTTTGAATCTTCTTTATCATGCTAAGAGGAGCAGGAAAAAGCAAAAAATTTCAGAATTGCATGTTGCAATGTGGAGATATTACTGTTTGTGCATTTACAATATTCATTGATTTTTGCCATTGAAAAACGTCCAGAAATGTTTGAAGCTACTGACTGAATGAAAGGAGCTGGCATCTCACTCTCTTTGAATCTTCTTTATCATGCTAGGATTAGCAGGAAAAAGCAAAAAATTTCAGAATTGCACCTTGCAATGCGGAGAAATTACTATTTGTGCATTTACAATATTCATTGATTTTTGCCATTGAAAAACGTCCAGAAATGTTTGAAGCTACTGACTGAATGAAAGGAGCTGGCATCTCACTCTCTTTGAATCTTCTTTATCATGCTAGGATTAGCAGGAAAAAGCAAAACATTTCAGAACTGCACCTTGCAATGCGGAGAAATTACTGTTTGTGCATTTACAATATTCATTGATTTTTGCCATTGAAAAACATCATGTTATTCATATACCAGAAATGTTTGAAGCTACTGACTGAATGAAAAGAGCTGGCATCTCACTCTCTTTGTATCTTCTTTATCATGCCATGATTAGCAGGAAAAAGCAAAAAATTTCAGAATTGCACCTTGCAATGTGGAGATATTACTGTTTGTGCATTTACAATATTCATTGATTTTTGCCATTGAAAAATGTCCAGAAATGTTTGAAGCTACTGACTGAATGAAAGGAGCTGGCATCTCACTCTCTCTGAATCTTCTTTATCATGCTAGGATTAGCAGGAAAAAGCAAAAAATTTCAGAATTGCACCTTGCAATGCGGAGAAATTACTGTTTGTGCATTTACAATACTCATTGATTTTTGCCATTGAAAACATCATGTTATTCATATACCAGAAATGTTTGAAGCTACTGACTGAATGAAAAGAGCTGGCATCTCACTCTCTTTGAATCTTCTTTATCATGCTAAGAGGAGCAGGAAAAAGCAAAAAATTTCAGAATTGCACCTTGCAATGTGGAGATATTACTGTTTGTGCATTTACAATATTCATTGATTTTTGCCATTGAAAAACGTCCAGAAATGTTTGAAGCTACTGACTGAATGAAAGGAGCTGGCATCTCACTCTCTTTGAATCTTCTTTATCATGCTTGAATTAGCAGGAAAAAGCAAAAAATTTCAGAATTGCACCTTGCAATGCGGAGAAATTACTGTTTGTGCATTTACAATATTCATTGATTTTTGCCATTGAAAACATCATGTTATTCATATACCAGAAATGTTTGAAGCTACTGACTGAATGAAAAGAGCTGGCATCTCACTCTCTTTGAATCTTCTTTATCATGCTAAGAGGAGCAGGAAAAAGCAAAAAATTTCAGAATTGCACCTTGCAATGTGGAGATATTACTGTTTGTGCATTTACAATATTCATTGATTTTTGCCTTTGAAAAACATCCAGAAATGTTTGAAGCTACTGACTGATTGATAGGAGCTGGCATCTCACTCTCTTTGAATCTTCTTTATCATGCTAGGATTAGCAGGAAAAAGCAAAAAATTTCAGAATTGCACCTTGCAATGCGGAGAAATTACTGTTTGTGCATTTACAATATTCATTGATTTTTGCCATTGAAAAACATCATGTTATTCATATACCAGAAATGTTTGAAGCTACTGACTGAATGAAAAGAGCTGGCATCTCACTCTCTTTGAATCTTCTTTATCATGCCAGGGTTAGCAGGAAAATGCAAAAAATTTCAGAATTGCACCTTGCAATGTGGAGATATTACTGTTTGTGCATTTACAATATTCATTGATTTTTGCCATTGAAAACATCATGTTATTCATATACCAGAAATGTTTGAAGCTACTGACTGAATAAAAAGAGCTGGCATCTCACTCTCTTTGAATCTTCTTTATCATGCTAAGTGGAGCAGGAAAAAGCAAAAAATTTCAGAATTGCACCTTGCAATGTGGAGATATTACTGTTTGTGCATTTACAATATTCATTGATTTTTGCCATTGAAAAACGTCCAGAAATGTTTGAAGCTACTGACTGAATGAAAGGAGCTGGCATCTCACTCTCTTTGAATCTTCTTTATCATGCTAGAATTAGCAGGAAAAAGCAAAAAATTTCAGAATTGCACCTTGCAATGCGGAGAAATTACTGTTTGTGCATTTACAATATTCATTGATTTTTGCCATTGAAAAACCATGTTATTCATATACCAGAAATGTTTGAAGCTACTGACTGAATGAAAAGAGCTGGCATCTCACTCTCTTTGAATCTTCTTTATCATGCCAGGATTAGCAGGAAAAAGCAAAAAATTTCAGAATTGCACCTTGCAATGTGGAGATATTACTGTTTGTGCATTTACAATATTCATTGATTTTTGCCATTGAAAAACGTCCAGAAATGTTTGAAGCTACTGACTGAATGAAAGGAGCTGGCATCTCACTCTCTTTGAATCTTCTTTATCATGCTAGGATTAGCAGGAAAAAGCAAAAAATTTCAGAATTGCACCTTGCAATGCGGAGAAATTACTGTTTGTGCATTTACAATATTCATTGATTTTTGCCATTGAAAAACATCATGTTATTCATATACCAGAAATGTTTGAAGCTACTGACTGAATGAAAAGAGCTGGCATCTCACTCTCTTTGAATCTTCTTTATCATGCTAAGAGGAGCAGGAAAAAGCAAAAAATTTCAGAATTGCACGTTGCAATGTGGAGATATTACTGTTTGTGCATTTACAATATTCATTGATTTTTGCCATTGAAAAACGTCCAGAAATGTTTGAAGCTACTGACTGAATGAAAGGAGTTGACATCTCACTCTCTTTGAATCTTCTTTATCATGCTAGGATTAGCAGGAAAAAGCAAAAAATTTCAGAATTGCATCTTGCAATGCGGAGAAATTACTGTTTGTGCATTTACAATATTCATTGATTTTTGCCATTGAAAAACATCATGTTATTCATATACCAGAAATGTTTGAAGCTACTGACTGAATGAAAAGAGCTGGCATCTCACTCTCTTTGAATCTTCTTTATCATGCTAAGAGGAGCAGGAAAAAGCAAAAAATTTCAGAATTGCATGTTGCAATGTGGAGATATTACTGTTTGTGCACTTACAATATTCATTGATTTTTGCCATTGAAAAACGTCCAGAAATGTTTGAAGCTACTGACTGAATGAAAGGAGCTGGCATCTCACTCTCTTTGAATATTCTTTATCATGCTAGGATTAGCAGGAAAAAGCAAAAAATTTCAGAATTGCACCTTGCAATGCGGAGAAATTACTATTTGTGCATTTACAATATTCATTGATTTTTGCCATTGAAAAACATCATGTTATTCATATACCAGAAATGTTTGAAGCTACTGACTGAATGAAAAGAGCTGGCATCTCACTCTCTTTGTATCTTCTTTATCATGCCATGATTAGCAGGAAAAAGCAAAAAATTTCAGAATTGCACCTTGCAATGTGGAGATATTACTGTTTGTGCATTTACAATATTCATTGATTTTTGCCATTGAAAAATGTCCAGAAATGTTTGAAGCTACTGACTGAATGAAAGGAGCTGGCATCTCACTCTCTTTGAATCTTCTTTATCATGCTAGGATTAGCAGGAAAAAGCAAAAAATTTCAGAATTGCACCTTGCAATGCGGAGAAATTACTGTTTGTGCATTTACAATACTCATTGATTTTTGCCATTGAAAACATCATGTTATTCATATACCAGAAATGTTTGAAGCTACTGACTGAATGAAAAGAGCTGGCATCTCACTCTCTTTGAATCTTCTTTATCATGCTAAGAGGAGCAGGAAAAAGCAAAAAATTTCAGAATTGCACCTTGCAATGTGGAGATATTACTGTTTGTGCATTTACAATATTCATTGATTTTTGCCATTGAAAAACGTCCAGAAATGTTTGAAGCTACTGACTGAATGAAAGGAGCTGGCATCTCACTCTCTTTGAATCTTCTTTATCATGCTTGAATTAGCAGGAAAAAGCAAAAAATTTCAGAATTGCACCTTGCAATGCGGAGAAATTACTGTTTGTGCATTTACAATATTCATTGATTTTTGCCATTGAAAACATCATGTTATTCATATACCAGAAATGTTTGAAGCTACTGACTGAATGAAAAGAGCTGGCATCTCACTCTCTTTGAATCTTCTTTATCATGCTAAGAGGAGCAGGAAAAAGCAAAAAATTTCAGAATTGCACCTTGCAATGTGGAGATATTACTGTTTGTGCATTTACAATATTCATTGATTTTTGCCTTTGAAAAACATCCAGAAATGTTTGAAGCTACTGACTGATTGATAGGAGCTGGCATCTCACTCTCTTTGAATCTTCTTTATCATGCTAGGATTAGCAGGAAAAAGCAAAAAATTTCAGAATTGCACCTTGCAATGCGGAGAAATTACTGTTTGTGCATTTACAATATTCATTGATTTTTGCCATTGAAAAACATCATGTTATTCATATACCAGAAATGTTTGAAGCTACTGACTGAATGAAAAGAGCTGGCATCTCACTCTCTTTGAATCTTCTTTATCATGCCAGGGTTAGCAGGAAAATGCAAAAAATTTCAGAATTGCACCTTGCAATGTGGAGATATTACTGTTTGTGCATTTACAATATTCATTGATTTTTGCCATTGAAAACATCATGTTATTCATATACCAGAAATGTTTGAAGCTACTGACTGAATAAAAAGAGCTGGCATCTCACTCTCTTTGAATCTTCTTTATCATGCTAAGTGGAGCAGGAAAAAGCAAAAAATTTCAGAATTGCACCTTGCAATGTGGAGATATTACTGTTTGTGCATTTACAATATTCATTGATTTTTGCCATTGAAAAACGTCCAGAAATGTTTGAAGCTACTGACTGAATGAAAGGAGCTGGCATCTCACTCTCTTTGAATCTTCTTTATCATGCTAGAATTAGCAGGAAAAAGCAAAAAATTTCAGAATTGCACCTTGCAATGCGGAGAAATTACTGTTTGTGCATTTACAATATTCATTGATTTTTGACATTGAAAAACCATGTTATTCATATACCAGAAATGTTTGAAGCTACTGACTGAATGAAAAGAGCTGGCATCTCACTCTCTTTGAATCTTCTTTATCATGCCAGGATTAGCAGGAAAAAGCAAAAAATTTCAGAATTGCACCTTGCAATGTGGAGATATTACTGTTTGTGCATTTACAATATTCATTGATTTTTGCCATTGAAAAACGTCCAGAAATGTTTGAAGCTACTGACTGAATGAAAGGAGCTGGCATCTCACTCTCTTTGAATCTTCTTTATCATGCTAGGATTAGCAGGAAAAAGCAAAAAATTTCAGAATTGCACCTTGCAATGCGGAGAAATTACTGTTTGTGCATTTACAATATTCATTGATTTTTGCCATTGAAAAACATCATGTTATTCATATACCAGAAATGTTTGAAGCTACTGACTGAATGAAAAGAGCTGGCATCTCACTCTCTTTGAATCTTCTTTATCATGCTAAGAGGAGCAGGAAAAAGCAAAAAATTTCAGAATTGCACGTTGCAATGTGGAGATATTACTGTTTGTGCATTTACAATATTCATTGATTTTTGCCATTGAAAAACGTCCAGAAATGTTTGAAGCTACTGACTGAATGAAAGGAGTTGACATCTCACTCTCTTTGAATCTTCTTTATCATGCTAGGATTAGCAGGAAAAAGCAAAAAATTTCAGAATTGCATCTTGCAATGCGGAGAAATTACTGTTTGTGCATTTACAATATTCATTGATTTTTGCCATTGAAAAACATCATGTTATTCATATACCAGAAATGTTTGAAGCTACTGACTGAATGAAAAGAGCTGGCATCTCACTCTCTTTGAATCTTCTTTATCATGCTAAGAGGAGCAGGAAAAAGCAAAAAATTTCAGAATTGCATGTTGCAATGTGGAGATATTACTGTTTGTGCACTTACAATATTCATTGATTTTTGCCATTGAAAAACGTCCAGAAATGTTTGAAGCTACTGACTGAATGAAAGGAGCTGGCATCTCACTCTCTTTGAATATTCTTTATCATGCTAGGATTAGCAGGAAAAAGCAAAAAATTTCAGAATTGCACCTTGCAATGCGGAGAAATTACTATTTGTGCATTTACAATATTCATTGATTTTTGCCATTGAAAAACGTCCAGAAATGTTTGAAGCTACTGACTGAATGAAAGGAGCTGGCATCTCACTCTCTTTGAATCTTCTTTATCATGCTAGGATTAGCAGGAAAAAGCAAAACATTTCAGAACTGCACCTTGCAATGCGGAGAAATTACTGTTTGTGCATTTACAATATTCATTGATTTTTGCCATTGAAAAACATCATGTTATTCATATACCAGAAATGTTTGAAGCTACTGACTGAATGAAAAGAGCTGGCATCTCACTCTCTTTGTATCTTCTTTATCATGCCATGATTAGCAGGAAAAAGCAAAAAATTTCAGAATTGCACCTTGCAATGTGGAGATATTACTGTTTGTGCATTTACAATATTCATTGATTTTTGCCATTGAAAAATGTCCAGAAATGTTTGAAGCTACTGACTGAATGAAAGGAGCTGGCATCTCACTCTCTTTGAATCTTCTTTATCATGCTAGGATTAGCAGGAAAAAGCAAAAAATTTCAGAATTGCACCTTGCAATGCGGAGAAATTACTGTTTGTGCATTTACAATACTCATTGATTTTTGCCATTGAAAACATCATGTTATTCATATACCAGAAATGTTTGAAGCTACTGACTGAATGAAAAGAGCTGGCATCTCACTCTCTTTGAATCTTCTTTATCATGCTAAGAGGAGCAGGAAAAAGCAAAAAATTTCAGAATTGCACCTTGCAATGTGGAGATATTACTGTTTGTGCATTTACAATATTCATTGATTTTTGCCATTGAAAAACGTCCAGAAATGTTTGAAGCTACTGACTGAATGAAAGGAGCTGGCATCTCACTCTCTTTGAATCTTCTTTATCATGCTTGAATTAGCAGGAAAAAGCAAAAAATTTCAGAATTGCACCTTGCAATGCGGAGAAATTACTGTTTGTGCATTTACAATATTCATTGATTTTTGCCATTGAAAACATCATGTTATTCATATACCAGAAATGTTTGAAGCTACTGACTGAATGAAAAGAGCTGGCATCTCACTCTCTTTGAATCTTCTTTATCATGCTAAGAGGAGCAGGAAAAAGCAAAAAATTTCAGAATTGCACCTTGCAATGTGGAGATATTACTGTTTGTGCATTTACAATATTCATTGATTTTTGCCTTTGAAAAACATCCAGAAATGTTTGAAGCTACTGACTGATTGATAGGAGCTGGCATCTCACTCTCTTTGAATCTTCTTTATCATGCTAGGATTAGCAGGAAAAAGCAAAAAATTTCAGAATTGCACCTTGCAATGCGGAGAAATTACTGTTTGTGCATTTACAATATTCATTGATTTTTGCCATTGAAAAACATCATGTTATTCATATACCAGAAATGTTTGAAGCTACTGACTGAATGAAAAGAGCTGGCATCTCACTCTCTTTGAATCTTCTTTATCATGCCAGGGTTAGCAGGAAAATGCAAAAAATTTCAGAATTGCACCTTGCAATGTGGAGATATTACTGTTTGTGCATTTACAATATTCATTGATTTTTGCCATTGAAAACATCATGTTATTCATATACCAGAAATGTTTGAAGCTACTGACTGAATAAAAAGAGCTGGCATCTCACTCTCTTTGAATCTTCTTTATCATGCTAAGTGGAGCAGGAAAAAGCAAAAAATTTCAGAATTGCACCTTGCAATGTGGAGATATTACTGTTTGTGCATTTACAATATTCATTGATTTTTGCCATTGAAAAACGTCCAGAAATGTTTGAAGCTACTGACTGAATGAAAGGAGCTGGCATCTCACTCTCTTTGAATCTTCTTTATCATGCTAGAATTAGCAGGAAAAAGCAAAAAATTTCAGAATTGCACCTTGCAATGCGGAGAAATTACTGTTTGTGCATTTACAATATTCATTGATTTTTGCCATTGAAAAACCATGTTATTCATATACCAGAAATGTTTGAAGCTACTGACTGAATGAAAAGAGCTGGCATCTCACTCTCTTTGAATCTTCTTTATCATGCCAGGATTAGCAGGAAAAAGCAAAAAATTTCAGAATTGCACGTTGCAATGTGGAGATATTACTGTTTGTGCATTTACAATATTCATTGATTTTTGCCATTGAAAACCGTCCAGAAATGTTTGAAGCTACTGACTGAATGAAAGGAGCTGGCATCTCACTCTCTTTGAATCTTCTTTATCATGCTAGGATTAGCAGGAAAAAGCAAAAAATTTCAGAATTGCACCTTGCAATGTGGAGATATTACTGTTTGTGCATTTACAATATTCATTGATTTTTGCCATTGAAAAACGTCCAGAAATGTTTGAAGCTACTGACTGAATGAAAGGAGCTGGCATCTCAATCTCTTTGAATCTTCTTTATCATGCTAGGATTAACAGGAAAAAGCAAAAAATTTCAGAATTGCACCTTGCAATGCGGAGAAATTACTGTTTGTGCATTTACAATATTCATTGATTTTTGCCATTGAAAATCATCATGTTATTCATATACCAGAGATGTTTGAAGCTACTGACTGAATGAAAAGAGCTGGCATCTCACTCTCTTTGAATCTTCTTTATCATGCTAAGAGGAGCAGGAAAAAGCAAAAAATGTCAGAATTGCACCTTGCAATGTGGAGATATTACTGTTTGTGCATTTACAATATTCATTGATTTTTGCCATTGAAAAACGTCCAGAAATGTTTGAAGCTACTGACTGAATGAAAGGAGCTGGCATCTCACTCTCTGTGAATCTTCTTTATCATGCTAGGATTAGCAGGAAAAAGCAAAAAATTTCAGAATTGCACCTTGCAATGCGGAGAAATTACTGTTTGTGCATTTACAATATTCATTGATATTTGCCATTGAAAAACATCATGTTATTCATATACCAGAAATGTTTGAAGCTACTGACTGAATGAAAAGAGCTGGCATCTCACTCTCTTTGAATCTTCTTTATCATGCCAGGATTAGCAGGAAAAAGCAAAAAATTTCAGAATTGCACCTTGCAATGTGGAGATATTACTGTTTGTGCATTTACAATATTCATTGATTTTTGCCATTGAAAAACGTCCAGAAATGTTTGAAGCTACTGACTGAATGAAAGGAGCTGGCATCTCACTCTCTTTGAATCTTCTTTATCATGCTAGGATTAGCAGGAAAAAGCAAAAAATTTCAGAATTGCACCTTGCAATGCGGAGAAATTACTGTTTGTGCATTTACAATATTCATTGATTTTTGCCATTGAAAAACATCATGTTATTCATATACCAGAAATGTTTGAAGCTACTGACTGAATGAAAAGAGCTGGCATCTCACTCTCTTTGAATCTTCTTTATCATGCCAGGATTAGCAGGAAAAAGCAAAAAATTTCAGAATTGCACCTTGCAATGTGGAGATATTACTGTTTGTGCATTTACAATATTCATTGATTTTTGCCATTGAAAAACGTCCAGAAATGTTTGAAGCTACTGACTGAATGAAAGGAGCTGGCATCTCACTCTCTTTGAATCTTCTTTATCATGCTAGGATTAGCAGGAAAAAGCAAAAAATTTCAGAATTGCATCTTGCAATGCGGAGAAATTACTGTTTGTGCATTTACAATATTCATTGATTTTTGCCATTGAAAAACATCATGTTATTCATATACCAGAAATGTTTGAAGCTACTGACTGAATGAAAAGAGCTGGCATCTCACTCTCTTTGAATCTTCTTTATCATGCTAAGAGGAGCAGGAAAAAGCAAAAAATTTCAGAATTGCACGTTGCAATGTGGAGATATTACTGTTTGTGCATTTACAATATTCATTGATTTTTGCCATTGAAAAACGTCCAGAAATGTTTGAAGCTACTGACTGAATGAAAGGAGTTGACATCTCACTCTCTTTGAATCTTCTTTATCATGCTAGGATTAGCAGGAAAAAGCAAAAAATTTCAGAATTGCACCTTGCAATGCGGAGAAATTACTGTTTGTGCATTTACAATATTCATTGATTTTTGCCATTGAAAAACATCATGTTATTCATATACCAGAAATGTTTGAAGCTACTGACTGAATGAAAAGAGCTGGCATCTCACTCTCTTTGAATCTTCTTTATCATGCTAAGAGGAGCAGGAAAAAGCAAAAAATTTCAGAATTGCATGTTGCAATGTGGAGATATTACTGTTTGTGCATTTACAATATTCATTGATTTTTGCCATTGAAAAACGTCCAGAAATGTTTGAAGCTACTGACTGAATGAAAGGAGCTGGCATCTCACTCTCTTTGAATCTTCTTTATCATGCTAGGATTAGCAGGAAAAAGCAAAAAATTTCAGAATTGCACCTTGCAATGCGGAGAAATTACTGTTTGTGCATTTACAATATTCATTGATTTTTGCCATTGAAAAACGTCCAGAAATGTTTGAAGCTACTGACTGAATGAAAGGAGCTGGCATCTCACTCTCTTTGAATCTTCTTTATCATGCTAGGATTAGCAGGAAAAAGCAAAACATTTCAGAACTGCACCTTGCAATGCGGAGAAATTACTGTTTGTGCATTTACAATATTCATTGATTTTTGCCATTGAAAAACATCATGTTATTCATATACCAGAAATGTTTGAAGCTACTGACTGAATGAAAAGAGCTGGCATCTCACTCTCTTTGAATCTTCTTTATCATGCCATGATTAGCAGGAAAAAGCAAAAAATTTCAGAATTGCACCTTGCAATGTGGAGATATTACTGTTTGTGTATTTACAATATTCATTGATTTTTGCCATTGAAAAATGTCCAGAAATGTTTGAAGCTACTGACTGAATGAAAGGGGCTGGCATCTCACTCTCTTTGAATCTTCTTTATCATGCTAGGATTAGCAGGAAAAAGCAAAAAATTTCAGAATTGCACCTTGCAATGCGGAGAAATTACTGTTTGTGCATTTACAAAATTCATTGATTTTTGCCATTGAAAACATCATGTTATTCATATACCAGAAATGTTTGAAGCTACTGACTGAATGAAAAGAGCTGGCATCTCACTCTCTTTGAATCTTCTTTATCATGCTAAGAGGAGCAGGAAAAAGCAAAAAATTTCAGAATTGCACCTTGCAATGTGGAGATATTACTGTTTGTGCATTTACAATATTCATTGATTTTTGCCATTGAAAAACGTCCAGAAATGTTTGAAGCTACTGACTGAATGAAAGGAGCTGGCATCTCACTCTCTTTGAATCTTCTTTACCATGCTAGGATTAGCAGGAAAAAGCAAAAAATTTCAGAATTGCACCTTGCAATGCGGAGAAATTACTGTTTGTGCATTTACAATATTCATTGATTTTTGCCATTGAAAACATCATGTTATTCATATACCAGAAATGTTTGAAGCTACTGACTGAATGAAAAGAGCTGGCATCTCACTCTCTTTGAATCTTCTTTATCATGCTAAGAGGAGCAGGAAAAAGCAAAAAATTTCAGAATTGCATGTTGCAATGTGGAGATATTACTGTTTGTGCATTTACAATATTCATTGATTTTTGCCATTGAAAAACGTCCAGAAATGTTTGAAGCTACTGACTGAATGAAAGGAGCTGGCATCTCACTCTCTGTGAATCTTCTTTATCATGCTAGGATTAGCAGGAAAAAGCAAAAAATTTCAGAATTGCACCTTGCAATGCGGAGAAATTACTGTTTGTGCATTTACAATATTCATTGATTTTTGCCATTGAAAAACATCATGTTATTCATATACCAGAAATGTTTGAAGCTACTGACTGAATGAAAAGAGCTGGCATCTCACTCTCTTTGAATCTTCTTTATCATGCCAGGATTAGCAGGAAAAAGCAAAAAATTTCAGAATTGCACCTTGCAATGTGGAGATATTACTGTTTGTGCATTTACAATATTCATTGATTTTTGCCATTGAAAAACGTCCAGAAATGTTTGAAGCTACTGACTGAATGAAAGGAGCTGGCATCTCACTCTCTTTGAATCTTCTTTATCATGCTAGGACTAGCAGGAAAAAGCAAAAAATTTCAGAATTGCACCTTGCAATGCGGAGAAATTACTGTTTGTGCATTTACAATATTCATTGATTTTTGCATTGAAAAACATCATGTTATTCATATACCAGAAATGTTTGAAGCTACTGACTGAATGAAAAGAGCTGGCATCTCACTCTCTTTGAATCTTCTTTATCATGCTAAGAGGAGCAGGAAAAAGCAAAAAATTTCAGAATTGCACGTTGCAATGTGGAGATATTACTGTTTGTGCATTTACAATATTCATTGATTTTTGCCATTGAAAAACGTCCAGAAATGTTTGAAGCTACTGACTGAATGAAAGGAGTTGACATCTCACTCTCTTTGAATCTTCTTTATCATGCTAGGATTAGCAGGAAAAAGCAAAAAATTTCAGAATTGCACCTTGCAATGCGGAGAAATTACTGTTTGTGCATTTACAATATTCATTGATTTTTGCCATTGAAAAACATCATGTTATTCATATACCAGAAATGTTTGAAGCTACTGACTGAATGAAAAGAGCTGGCATCTCACTCTCTTTGAATCTTCTTTATCATGCTAAGAGGAGCAGGAAAAAGCAAAAAATTTCAGAATTGCATGTTGCAATGTGGAGATATTACTGTTTGTGCATTTACAATATTCATTGATTTTTGCCATTGAAAAACGTCCAGAAATGTTTGAAGCTACTGACTGAATGAAAGGAGCTGGCATCTCACTCTCTTTGAATCTTCTTTATCATGCTAGGATTAGCAGGAAAAAGCAAAAAATTTCAGAATTGCACCTTGCAATGCGGAGAAATTACTGTTTGTGCATTTACAATATTCATTGATTTTTGCCATTGAAAAACGTCCAGAAATGTTTGAAGCTACTGACTGAATGAAAGGAGCTGGCATCTCACTCTCTTTGATTCTTCTTTATCATGCTAGGATTAGCAGGAAAAAGCAAAACATTTCAGAACTGCACCTTGCAATGCGGAGAAATTACTGTTTGTGCATTTACAATATTCATTGATTTTTGCCATTGAAAAACATCATGTTATTCATATACCAGAAATGTTTGAAGCTACTGACTGAATGAAAAGAGCTGGCATCTCACTCTCTTTGAATCTTCTTTATCATGCCATGATTAGCAGGAAAAAGCAAAAAATTTCAGAATTGCACCTTGCAATGTGGAGATATTACTGTTTGTGCATTTACAATATTCATTGATTTTTGCCATTGAAAAATGTCCAGAAATGTTTGAAGCTACTGACTGAATGAAAGGGGCTGGCATCTCACTCTCTTTGAATCTTCTTTATCATGCTAGGATTAGCAGGAAAAAGCAAAAAATTTCAGAATTGCACCTTGCAATGCGGAGAAATTACTGTTTGTGCATTTACAAAATTCATTGATTTTTGCCATTGAAAACATCATGTTATTCATATACCAGAAATGTTTGAAGCTACTGACTGAATGAAAAGAGCTGGCATCTCACTCTCTTTGAATCTTCTTTATCATGCTAAGAGGAGCAGGAAAAAGCAAAAAATTTCAGAATTGCACCTTGCAATGTGGAGATATTACTGTTTGTGCATTTACAATATTCATTGATTTTTGCCATTGAAAAACGTCCAGAAATGTTTGAAGCTACTGACTGAATGAAAGGAGCTGGCATCTCACTCTCTTTGAATCTTCTTTACCATGCTAGGATTAGCAGGAAAAAGCAAAAAATTTCAGAATTGCACCTTGCAATGCGGAGAAATTACTGTTTGTGCATTTACAATATTCATTGATTTTTGCCATTGAAAACATCATGTTATTCATATACCAGAAATGTTTGAAGCTACTGACTGAATGAAAAGAGCTGGCATCTCACTCTCTTTGAATCTTCTTTATCATGCTAAGAGGAGCAGGAAAAAGCAAAAAATTTCAGAATTGCACCTTGCAATGTGGAGATATTACTGTTTGTGCATTTACAATATTCATTGATTTTTGCCATTGAAAAACGTCCAGAAATGTTTGAAGCTACTGACTGAATGAAAGGAGCTGGCATCTCACTCTCTTTGAATCTTCTTTATCATGCTAGGATTAGCAGGAAAAAGCAAAAAATTTCAGAATTGCACCTTGCAATGCGGAGAAATTACTGTTTGTGCATTTACAATATTCATTGATTTTTGCCATTGAAAAACATCATGTTATTCATATACCAGAAATGTTTGAAGCTACTGACTGAATGAAAAGAGCTGGCATCTCACTCTCTTTGAATCTTCTTTATCATGCCAGGGTTAGCAGGAAAAAGCAAAAAATTTCAGAATTGCACCTTGCAATGTGGAGATATTACTGTTTGTGCATTTACAATATTCATTGATTTTTGCCATTGAAAACATCATGTTATTCATATACCAGAAATGTTTGAAGCTACTGACTGAATGAAAAGAGCTTGCATCTCACTCTCTTTGAATCTTCTTTATCATGCTAAGAGGAGCAGGAAAAAGCAAAAAATTTCAGAATTGCACCTTGCAATGTGGAGATATTACTGTTTGTGCATTTACAATATTCATTGATTTTTGCCATTGAAAAACGTCCAGAAATGTTTGAAGCTACTGACTGAATGAAAGGAGCTGGCATCTCACTCTCTTTGAATCTTCTTTATCATGCTAGGATTAGCAGGAAAAAGCAAAAATTTTCAGAATTGCACCTTGCAATGCGGAGAAATTACTGTTTGTGCATTTACAATATTCATTGATTTTTGCCATTGAAAAACCATGTTATTCATATACCAGAAATGTTTGAAGCTACTGACTGAATGAAAAGAGCTGGCATCTCACTCTCTTTGAATCTTCTTTATCATGCCAGGATTAGCAGGAAAAAGCAAAAAATTTCAGAATTGCACGTTGCAATGTGGAGATATTACTGTTTGTGCATTTACAATATTCATTGATTTTTGCCATTGAAAACCGTCCAGAAATGTTTGAAGCTACTGACTGAATGAAAGGAGCTGGCATCTCACTCTCTTTGAATCTTCTTTATCATGCTAGGATTAGCAGGAAAAAGCAAAAAATTTCAGAATTGCACCTTGCAATGTGGAGATATTACTGTTTGTGCATTTACAATATTCATTGATTTTTGCCATTGAAAAACGTCCAGAAATGTTTGAAGCTACTGACTGAATGAAAGGAGCTGGCATCTCAATCTCTTTGAATCTTCTTTATCATGCTAGGATTAGCAGGAAAAAGCAAAAAATTTCAGAATTGCACCTTGCAATGCGGAGAAATTACTGTTTGTGCATTTACAATATTCATTGATTTTTGCCATTGAAAAACATCATGTTATTCATATACCATAGATGTTTGAAGCTACTGACTGAATGAAAAGAGCTGGCATCTCACTCTCTTTGAATCTTCTTTATCATGCTAAGAGGAGCAGGAAAAAGCAAAAAATTTCAGAATTGCACCTTGCAATGTGGAGATATTACTGTTTGTGCATTTACAATATTCATTGATTTTTGCCATTGAAAAACGTCCAGAAATGTTTGAAGCTACTGACTGAATGAAAGGAGCTGGCATCTCACTCTCTTTGAATCTTCTTTATCATGCTAGGATTAGCAGGAAAAAGCAAAAAATTTCAGAATTGCACCTTGCAATGCGGAGAAATTACTGTTTGTGCATTTACAATATTCATTGATTTTTGCCATTGAAAAACATCATGTTATTCATATACCAGAAATGTTTGAAGCTACTGACTGAATGAAAAGAGCTGGCATCTCACTCTCTTTGAATCTTCTTTATCATGCCAGGATTAGCAGGAAAAAGCAAAAAATTTCAGAATTGCACCTTGCAATGTGGAGATATTACTGTTTGTGCATTTACAATATTCATTGATTTTTGCCATTGAAAAACGTCCAGAAATGTTTGAAGCTACTGACTGAATGAAAGGAGCTGGCATCTCACTCTCTTTGAATCTTCTTTATCATGCTAGGATTAGCAGGAAAAAGCAAAAAATTTCAGAATTGCACCTTGCAATGCGGAGAAATTACTGTTTGTGCATTTACAATATTCATTGATTTTTGCCATTGAAAAACATCATGTTATTCATATACCAGAAATGTTTGAAGCTACTGACTGAATGAAAAGAGCTGGCATCTCACTCTCTTTGAATCTTCTTTATCATGCTAAGAGGAGCAGGAAAAAGCAAAAAATTTCAGAATTGCACGTTGCAATGTGGAGATATTACTGTTTGTGCATTTACAATATTCATTGATTTCTGCCATTGAAAAACGTCCAGAAATGTTTGAAGCTACTGACTGAATGAAAGGAGCTGGCATCTCACTCTCTTTGAATCTTCTTTATCATGCTAGGATTAGCAGGAAAAAGCAAAAAATTTCAGAATTGCACCTTGCAATGCGGAGAAATTACTGTTTGTGCATTTACAATATTCATTGATTTTTGCCATTGAAAAACATCATGTTATTCATATACCAGAAATGTTTGAAGCTACTGACTGAATGAAATGAATGAAAAGAGCTGGCATCTCACTCTCTTTGAATCTTCTTTATCATGCCAGGATTAGCAGGAAAAAGCAAAAAATTTCAGAATTGCACCTTGCAATGTGGAGATATTACTGTTTGTGCATTTACAATATTCATTGATTTTTGCCATTGAAAAACGTCCAGAAATGTTTGAAGCTACTGACTGAATGAAAGGAGCTGGCATCTCACTCTCTTTGAATCTTCTTTATCATGCTAGGATTAGCAGGAAAAAGCAAAAAATTTCAGAATTGCACCTTGCAATGCGGAGAAATTACTGTTTGTGCATTTACAATATTCATTGATTTTTGCCATTGAAAAACATCATAGTTACATAGTTACATAGTTTATAAGGCCGAAAAAAGACAAGCGTCCATCCAGTTCATCCTATTTCTTGTGCACTGCAGCTATTCCGCAGCGTTGATCCAGGGGAACGCAAAAAAAAAAAAAAAAAAAAACATGCGGTATAGGCCAATTGACATCATTGAGGAAAAAATTCACTTCCCGACACCAATCTGGATTAATTAACTATCACTAAGCATAAGATGTAATTTTATTGTTCTCAAGAAAGGCGTCCAGGCCTCTCTTGAACTCATTAAGTGAGTTGGACATCACCACTTCCTCTCCCAGAGAGTTCCAGAGTCTGACGGCTCTGACCGTAAAGAATCCCCTTCTATGTTGGTGCAGGAACCTCCTTTCCTCCAGACGCATAGTGTGCCCCCTCGTCTTTGTCACCATCCTTGGTATAAACAGGTCATGGGAGAGATCTCTGTACAGCCCCCTGATGTATTTATACATGTTTATGAGGTCTCCCCTAAGCCTTCTCTTTTCCAACGTAAATAGGCCTAATTTTGACAACCTCTCTGGGTATTCTAGTCCCTCCATTCCCTTTATTACCTTAGTCGCCCTCCTTTGTACCCTCTCTAGCTCCAATATGTCTTTCCTGAGCACCGGAGCCCAGAACTGTGCACAATATTCTAAGTGCGGCCTTACCAGTGCTTTATACAGAGGAAGAACAATGTTCTCATCATATGCCCCTATTCCTCTTCTGATGCATGCCATGACTCTATTTGCCTTCGCAGCTGCTGCCTGACACTGGGCACTCCAATTTAATTTGCTATTAACCAAGACACCCAGGTCCTTCTCCATGTCAGATTTCCCCAACGCTTTCCCATTTAATATGTATGGGTGACTGCTGTTTTTCTTTCCCATGTGCATGACCTTACATTTATCGGCATTGAACCCCATTTGCCATTTTTTGGCCCAACTCCCCAATTTATCTAAATCCTCCTGTAGCTGTGCCCTATCCTCATCTGTGTTAACTACTTTACAAAGCTTAGTATCATCTGCAAATATTGCTATTTTACTATGCAACCCTTCCACTAGATCATTAATAAATATATTAAATAATATAGGGCCCAAGACAGACCCTTGAGGCACCCCGCTAGTAACCCTGACACACCCTGAGCTTACTCCATTGATAACCACCCTCTGCTTTCTATCACTCAGCCAGCTATTTACCCACTTGCACACATTATCCCCCAGACCAAGCATTCTCATTTTATATACCAACCTTTTGTGTGGCACGGTATCAAACGCTTTGGAGAAGTCAAGGTATACAACATCCACTGACTCTCCCCGGTCCAGCTGTGAGCTCACCTCCTCGTAGAAGGCAATCAGGTTTGTTTGGCAGGAGCGATCCCTCATGAATCCATGTTGATATGGAGTTAGACAGTTATTATCATTAAGATATTCTACAATAGCATCTCTAAGAAATCCTTCAAACAATTTACCCACAACAGACGTTAAGCTGACTGGTCTATAGTTCCCAGGGTCACTTTTAGACCCCTTTTTGAATATTGGTACCACATTTGCTTGGCGCCAGTCAAGTGGGACAGTCCCTGTCCATAAAGAGTGCTTGAATATAAGATACAGCGGTCTGTCTATCACATTACTTAATTCATTACTTAATTCTTCAAACATTTCATGTTATTCATATACCAGAAATGTTTGAAGCTACTGACTGAATGAAAAGAGCTGGCATCTCACTCTCTTTGAATCTTCTTTATCATGCCAGGATTAGCAGGAAAAAGCAAAAAATTTCAGAATTGCACCTTGCAATGTGGAGATATTACTGTTTGTGCATTTACAATATTCATTGATTTTTGCCATTGAAAAACATCCAGAAATGTTTGAAGCTACTGACTGAATGAAAGGAGCTGGCATCTCACTCTCTTTGAATATTCTTTATCATGCTAGGATTAGCAGGAAAAAGCAAAAAATTTCAGAATTGCACCTTGCAATGCGGAGAAATTACTGTTTGTGCATTTACAATATTCATTGATTTTTGCTATTGAAAAACATCATGTTATTCATATACCAGAAATGTTTGAAGCTACTGACTGAATGAAAAGAGCTGGCATCTCACTCTTTTTGAATCTTCTTTATCATGCTAAGAGGAGCAGGAAAAAGCAAAAAATTTCAGAATTGCACGTTGCAATGTGGAGATATTACTGTTTGTGCATTTACAATATTCATTGATTTTTTGCCATTGAAAAACGTCCAGAAATGTTTGAAGCTACTGACTGAATGAAAGGAGCTGGCATCTCACTCTCTTTGAATCTTCTTTATCATGCTTGGATTAGCAGGAAAAAGCAAGAAATTTCAGAATTGCACCTTGCAATGCGGAGAAATTAGTTTGTGCATTTACAATATTCATTGATTTTTGCCATTGAAAAACATCATGTTATTCATATACCAGAAATGTTTGAAGCTACTGACTGAATGAAAAGAGCTGGCATCTCACTCTCTTTGAATCTTCTTTATCATGCTAAGAGGAGCAGGAAAAAGCAAAAAATTTCAGAATTGCATGTTGCAATGTGGAGATATTACTGTTTGTGCATTTACAATATTCATTGATTTTTGCCATTGAAAAACGTCCAGAAATGTTTGAAGCTACTGACTGAATGAAAGGAGCTGGCATCTCACTCTCTTTGAATCTTCTTTATCATGCTAGGATTAGCAGGAAAAAGCAAAAAATTTCAGAATTGCACCTTGCAATGCGGAGAAATTACTGTTTGTGCATTTACAATATTCATTGATTTTTGCCATTGAAAAACGTCCAGAAATGTTTGAAGCTACTGACTGAATGAAAGGAGCTGGCATCTCACTCTCTTTGAATCTTCTTTATCATGCTAGGATTAGCAGGAAAAAGCAAAACATTTCAGAACTGCACCTTGCAATGCGGAGAAATTACTGTTTGTGCATTTACAATATTCATTGATTTTTGCCATTGAAAAACATCATGTTATTCATATACCAGAAATGTTTGAAGCTACTGACTGAATGAAAAGAGCTGGCATCTCACTCTCTTTGAATCTTCTTTATCATGCCATGATTAGCAGGAAAAAGCAAAACATTTCAGAATTGCACCTTGCAATGTGGAGATATTACTGTTTGAGCATTTACAATATTCATTGATTTTTGCCATTGAAAAATGTCCAGAAATGTTTGAAGCTACTGACTGAATGAAAGGAGCTGGCATCTCACTCTCTTTGAATCTTCTTTATCATGCTAGGATTAGCAGGAAAAAGCAAAAAATTTCAGAATTGCACCTTGCAATGCGGAGAAATTACTGTTTGTGCATTTACAAAATTCATTGATTTTTGCCATTGAAAACATCATGTTATTCATATACCAGAAATGTTTGAAGCTACTGACTGAATGAAAAGAGCTGGCATCTCACTCTCTTTGAATCTTCTTTATCATGCTAAGAGGAGCAGGAAAAAGCAAAAAATTTCAGAATTGCACCTTGCAATGTGGAGATATTACTGTTTGTGCATTTACAATATTCATTGATTTTTGCCATTGAAAAACGTCCAGAAATGTTTGAAGCTACTGACTGAATGAAAGGAGCTGGCATCTCACTCTCTTTGAATCTTCTTTACCATGCTAGGATTAGCAGGAAAAAGCAAAAAATTTCAGAATTGCACCTTGCAATGCGGAGAAATTACTGTTTGTGCATTTACAATATTCATTGATTTTTGCCATTGAAAACATCATGTTATTCATATACCAGAAATGTTTGAAGCTACTGACTGAATGAAAAGAGCTGGCATCTCACTCTCTTTGAATCTTCTTTATCATGCTAAGAGGAGCAGGAAAAAGCAAAAAATTTCAGAATTGCACCTTGCAATGTGGAGATATTACTGTTTGTGCATTTACAATATTCATTGATTTTTGCCATTGAAAAACGTCCAGAAATGTTTGAAGCTACTGACTGAATGAAAGGAGCTGGCATCTCACTCTCTTTGAATCTTCTTTATCATGCTAGGATTAGCAGGAAAAAGCAAAAAATTTCAGAATTGCACCTTGCAATGCGGAGAAATTACTGTTTGTGCATTTACAATATTCATTGATTTTTGCCATTGAAAAACATCATGTTATTCATATACCAGAAATGTTTGAAGCTACTGACTGAATGAAAAGAGCTGGCATCTCACTCTCTTTGAATCTTCTTTATCATGCCAGGGTTAGCAGGAAAAAGCAAAAAATTTCAGAATTGCACCTTGCAATGTGGAGATATTACTGTTTGTGCATTTACAATATTCATTGATTTTTGCCATTGAAAACATCATGTTATTCATATACCAGAAATGTTTGAAGCTACTGACTGAATGAAAAGAGCTGGCATCTCACTCTCTTTGAATCTTCTTTATCATGCTAAGAGGAGCAGGAAAAAGCAAAAAATTTCAGAATTGCACCTTGCAATGTGGAGATATTACTGTTTGTGCATTTACAATATTCATTGATTTTTGCCATTGAAAAACGTCCAGAAATGTTTGAAGCTACTGACTGAATGAAAGGAGCTGGCATCTCACTCTCTTTGAATCTTCTTTATCATGCTAGGATTAGCAGGAAAAAGCAAAAAATTTCAGAATTGCACCTTGCAATGCGGAGAAATTACTGTTTGTGCATTTACAATATTCATTGATTTTTGCCATTGAAAAACCATGTTATTCATATACCAGAAATGTTTGAAGCTACTGACTGAATGAAAAGAGCTGGCATCTCACTCTCTTTGAATCTTCTTTATCATGCCAGGATTAGCAGGAAAAAGCAAAAAATTTCAGAATTGCACGTTGCAATGTGGAGATATTACTGTTTGTGCATTTACAATATTCATTGATTTTTGCCATTGAAAACCGTCCAGAAATGTTTGAAGCTACTGACTGAATGAAAGGAGCTGGCATCTCACTCTCTTTGAATCTTCTTTATCATGCTAGGATTAGCAGGAAAAAGCAAAAAATTTCAGAATTGCTCCTTGCAATGTGGAGATAATACTGTTTGTGCATTTACAATATTCATTGATTTTTGCCATTGAAAAACGTCCAGAAATGTTTGAAGCTACTGACTGAATGAAAGGAGCTGGCATCTCAATCTCTTTGAATCTTCTTTATCATGCTAGGATTAGCAGGAAAAAGCAAAAAATTTCAGAATTGCACCTTGCAATGCGGAGAAATTACTGTTTGTGCATTTACAATATTCATTGATTTTTGCCATTGAAAAACATCATGTTATTCATATACCAGAAATGTTTGAAGCTACTGACTGAATGAAAAGAGCTGGCATCTCACTCTCTTTGAATCTTCTTTATCATGCCAGGATTAGCAGGAAAAAGCAAAAAATTTCAGAATTGCACCTTGCAATGTGGAGATATTACTGTTTGTGCATTTACAATATTCATTGATTTTTGCCATTGAAAAACGTCCAGAAATGTTTGAAGCTACTGACTGAATGAAAGGAGCTGGCATCTCACTCTCTTTGAAACTTCTTTATCATGCTAGGATTAGCAGGAAAAAGCAAAAAATTTCAGAATTGCACCTTGCAATGCGGAGAAATTACTGTTTGTGCATTTACAATATTCATTGATTTTTGCCATTGAAAAACATCATGTTATTCATATACCAGAAATGTTTGAAGCTACTGACTGAATGAAAAGAGCTGGCATCTCACTCTCTTTGAATCTTCTTTATCATGCCAGGATTAGCAGGAAAAAGCAAAAAATTTCAGAATTGCACCTTGCAATGTGGAGATATTACTGTTTGTGCATTTACAATATTCATTGATTTTTGCCATTGAAAAACATCCAGAAATGTTTGAAGCTACTGACTGAATGAAAGGAGCTGGCATCTCACTCTCTTTGAATCTTCTTTATCATGCTAGGATTAGCAGGAAAAAGCAAAAAATTTCAGAATTGCACCTTGCAATGCGGAGAAATTACTGTTTGTGCATTTACAATATTCATTGATTTTTGCCATTGAAAAACAACATGTTATTCATATACCAGAAATGTTTGAAGCTACTGACTGAATGAAAAGAGCTGGCATCTCACTCTCTTTGAATCTTCTTTATCATGCTAAGAGGAGCAGGAAAAAGCAAAAAATTTCAGAATTGCACGTTGCAATGTGGAGATATTACTGTTTGTGCATTTACAATATTCATTGATTTTTGCCATTGAAAAACGTCCAGAAATGTTTGAAGCTACTGACTGAATGAAAGGAGCTGGCATCTCACTCTCTTTGAATCTGCTTTATCATGCTAGGATTAGCAGGAAAAAGCAAGAAATTTCAGAATTGCACCTTGCAATGCGGAGAAATTACTGTTTGTGCATTTACAATATTCATTGATTTTTGCCATTGAAAAACATCATGTTATTCATATACCAGAAATGTTTGAAGCTACTGACTGAATGAAAAGAGCTGGCATCTCACTCTCTTTGAATCTTCTTTATCATGCCAGGATTAGCAGGAAAAAGCAAAAAATTTCAGAATTGCACCTTGCAATGCGGAGAAATTACTGTTTGTGCATTTACAATATTCATCGATTTTTGCCATTGAAAAACGTCCAGAAATGTTTGAAGCTACTGACTGAATGAAAGGAGCTGGCATCTCATTCTCTTTGAATCTTCTTTATCATGCTAGGTTTAGCAGGAAAAAGCAAAAAATTTCAGAATTGCACCTTGCAATGCGGAGAAATTACTGTTTGTGCATTTACAATATTCATTGATTTTTGCCACTGAAAAACATCATGTTATTCATATACCAGAAATGTTTGAAGCTACTGACTGAATGAAAAGAGCTGGCATTTCACTCTCTTTGAATCTTCTTTATCATGCTAAGAGGAGCAGGAAAAAGCAAAAAATTTCAGAATTGCACGTTGCAATGTGGAGATATTACTGTTTGTGCATTTACAATATTCATTGATTTTTGCCATTGAAAAACGTCCAGAAATGTTTGAAGCTACTGACTGAATGAAAGGAGCTGGCATCTCACTCTCTTTGAATCTTCTTTATCATGCTAGGATTAGCAGGAAAAAGCAAAAAATTTCAGAATTGCACCTTGCAATGCGGAGAAATTACTGTTTGTGCATTTACAATATTCATTGATTTTTGCCATTAAAAAACATCATGTTATTCATATACCAGAAATGTTTGAAGCTACTGACTGAATGAAAAGAGCTGGCATCTCACTCTCTTTGAATCTTCTTTATCATGCCAGGATTAGCAGGAAAAAGCAAAAAATGTCAGAATTGCACCTTGCAATGTGGAGATATTACTGTTTGTGCATTTACAATACTCATTGATTTTTGCCATTGAAAAACGTCCAGAAATGTTTGAAGCTACTGACTGAATGAAAGGAGCTGGCATCTCACTCTCTTTGAATCTTCTTTATCATGCTAGGATTAGCAGGAAAAAGCAAAAAATTTCAGAATTGCACCTTGCAATGCGGAGAAATTACTGTTTGTGCATTTACAATATTCATTGATTTTTGCCATTGAAAAACGTCCAGAAATGTTTGAAGCTACTGACTGAATGAAAGGAGCTGGCATCTCACTCTCTTTGAATCTTCTTTATCATGCTAGGATTAGCAGGAAAAAGCAAAAAATTTCAGAATTGCACCTTGCAATGCGGAGAAATTACTGTTTGTGCATTTACAATATTCATTGATTTTTGCCATTGAAAAACATCATGTTATTCATATACCAGAAATGTTTGAAGCTACTGACTGAATGAAAAGAGCTGGCATCTCACTCTCTTTGAATCTTCTTTATCATGCCAGGATTAGCAGGAAAAAGCAAAAAATGTCAGAATTGCACGTTGCAATGTGGAGATATTACTGTTTGTGCATTTACAATATTCATTGATTTTTGCCATTGAAAAACGTCCAGAAATGTTTGAAGCTACTGACTGAATGAAAGGAGATGGCATCTCACTCTCTTTGAATCTTCTTTATCATGCTAGGATTAGCAGGAAAAAGCAAAAAATTTCAGAATTGCACCTTGCAATGCGGAGAAATTACTGTTTGTGCATTTACAATATTCATTGATTTTTGCCATTGAAAAACATCATGTTATTCATATACCAGAAATGTTTGAAGCTACTGACTGAATGAAAAGAGCTGGCATCTCACTCTCTTTGAATCTTCTTTATCATGCCAGGATTAGCAGGAAAAAGCAAAAAATTTCAGAATTGCACCTTGCAATGCGGAGAAATTACTGTTTGTGCATTTACAATATTCATTGATTTTTGCCATTAAAAAACATCATGTTATTCATATACCAGAAATGTTTGAAGCTACTGACTGAATGAAAAGAGCTGGCATCTCACTCTCTTTGAATCTTCTTTATCATGCCAGGATTAGCAGGAAAAAGCAAAAAATGTCAGAATTGCACCTTGCAATGTGGAGATATTACTGTTTGTGCATTTACAATACTCATTGATTTTTGCCATTGAAAAACGTCCAGAAATGTTTGAAGCTACTGACTGAATGAAAGGAGCTGGCATCTCACTCTCTTTGAATCTTCTTTATCATGCTAGGATTAGCAGGAAAAAGCAAAAAATTTCAGAATTGCACCTTGCAATGCGGAGAAATTACTGTTTGTGCATTTACAATATTCATTGATTTTTGCCATTGAAAAACGTCCAGAAATGTTTGAAGCTACTGACTGAATGAAAGGAGCTGGCATCTCACTCTCTTTGAATCTTCTTTATCATGCTAGGATTAGCAGGAAAAAGCAAAACATTTCAGAATTGCACCTTGCAATGCGGAGAAATTACTGTTTGTGCATTTACAATATTCATTGATTTTTGCCATTGAAAAACATCATGTTATTCATATACCAGAAATGTTTGAAGCTACTGACTGAATGAAAGGAGCTGGCATCTCACTCTCTTTGAATCTTCTTTATCATGCTAGGATGAGCAGGAAAAAGCAAAAAATTTCAGAATTGCACCTTGCAATGCGGAGAAATTACTGTTTGTGCATTTACAATATTCATTGATTTTTGCCATTGAAAAACATCATGTTATTCATATACCAGAAATGTTTGAAGCTACTGACTGAATGAAAAGAGCTGGCATCTCACTCTCTTTGAATCTTCTTTATCATGCTAAGAGGACCAGGAAAAAGCAAAAAATTTCAGAATTGCACCTTGCAATGTGGAGATATTACTGTTTGTGCATTTACAATATTCATTGATTTTTGCCATTGAAAAACGTCCAGAAATGTTTGAAGCTACTGACTGAATGAAAGGAGCTGGCATCTCACTCTCTTTGAATCTTCTTTATCATGCTAGGATTAGCAGGAAAAAGCAAAAAATTTCAGAATTGCACCTTGCAATGCGGAGAAATTACTGTTTGTGCATTTACAATATTCATTGATTTTTGCCATTGAAAAACATCATGTTATTCATATACCAGAAATGTTTGAAGCTACTGACTGAATGAAAAGAGCTGGCATCTCACTCTCTTTGAATCTTCTTTATCATGCCAGGATTAGCAGGAAAAAGCAAAAAATGTCAGAATTGCACCTTGCAATGTGGAGATATTACTGTTTGTGCATTTACAATATTCATTGATTTTTGCCATTGAAAAACGTCCAGAAATGTTTGAAGCTACTGACTGAATGAAAGGAGCTGGCATCTCACTCTCTTTGAATCTTCTTTATCATGCTAGGATTAGCAGGAAAAAGCAAAAAATTTCAGAATTGCACCTTGCAATGCGGAGAAATTACTGTTTGTGCATTTACAATATTCATTGATTTTTGCCATTGAAAAACATCATGTTATTCATATACCAGAAATGTTTGAAGCTACTGACTGAATGAAAAGAGCTGGCATCTCACTCTCTTTGAATCTTCTTTATCATGCTAAGAGGAGCAGGAAAAAGCAAAAAATTTCAGAATTGCACGTTGCAATGTGGAGATATTACTGTTTGTGCATTTACAATATTCATTGATTTTTGCCATTGAAAAACGTCCAGAAATGTTTGAAGCTACTGACTGAATGAAAGGAGCTGGCATCTCACTCTCTTTGAATCTTCTTTATCATGCTAGGATTAGCAGGAAAAAGCAAAAAATTTCAGAATTGCACCTTGCAATGCGGAGAAATTACTGTTTGTGCATTTACAATATTCATTGATTTTTGCCATTGAAAAACATCATGTTATTCATATACCAGAAATGTTTGAAGCTACTGACTGAATGAAAAGAGCTGGCATCTCACTCTCTTTGAATCTTCTTTATCATGCTAAGAGGAGCAGGAAAAAGCAAAAAATTTCAGAATTGCACGTTGCAATGTGGAGATATTACTGTTTGTGCATTTACAATATTCATTGATTTTTGCCATTGAAAAACGTCCAGAAATGTTTGAAGCTACTGACTGAATGAAAGGAGCTGGCATCTCACTCTCTTTGAATCTTCTTTATCATGCTAGGATTAGCAGGAAAAAGCAAAAAATTTCAGAATTGCACCTTGCAATGCGGAGAAATTACTGTTTGTGCATTTACAATATTCATTGATTTTTGCCATTGAAAAACATCATGTTATTCATATACCAGAAATGTTTGAAGCTACTGACTGAATGAAAAGAGCTGGCATCTCACTCTCTTTGAATCTTCTTTATCATGCTAAGAGGAGCAGGAAAAAGCAAAAAATTTCAGAATTGCACGTTGCAATGTGGAGATATTACTGTTTGTGCATTTACAATATTCATTGATTTTTGCCATTGAAAAACGTCCAGAAATGTTTGAAGCTACTGACTGAATGAAAGGAGCTGGCATCTCACTCTCTTTGAATCTTCTTTATCATGCTAGGATTAGCAGGAAAAAGCAAAAAATTTCAGAATTGCACCTTGCAATGCGGAGAAATTACTGTTTGTGCATTTACAATATTCCTTGATTTTTGCCATTGAAAAACATCATGTTATTCATATACCAGAAATGTTTGAAGCTACTGACTGAATGAAAAGAGCTGGCATCTCACTCTCTTTGAATCTTCTTTATCATGCCAGGATTAGCAGGAAAAAGCAAAAAATTTCAGAATTGCACCTTGCAATGTGGAGATATTACTGTTTGTGCATTTGCAATATTCATTGATTTTTGCCATTGAAAAACGTCCAGAAATGTTTGAAGCTACTGACTGAATGAAAGGAGCTGGCATCTCACTCTCTTTGAATCTTCTTTATCATGCTAGGAGTAGCAGGAAAAAGCAAAAAATTTCAGAATTGCACCTTGCAATGCGTAGAAATTACTGTTTGTGCATTTACAATATTCATTGATTTTTGCCATTGAAAAACATCATGTTATTCATATACCAGAAATGTTTGAAGCTACTGACTGAATGAAAAGAGATGGCATCTCACTCTCTTTGAATCTTCTTTATCATGCTAAGAGGAGCAGGAAAAAGCAAAAAATTTCAGAATTGCACCTTGCAATGCGGAGAAATTACTGTTTGTGCATTTACAATATTCATTGATTTTTGCCATTGAAAAACGTCCAGAAATGTTTGAAGCTACTGACTGAATGAAAGGAGCTGGCATCTCACTCTCTTTGAATCTTCTTTATCATGCTAGGATTAGCAGGAAAAAGCAAAAAATTTCAGAATTGCACCTTGCAATGCGGAGAAATTACTGTTTGTGCATTTACAATATTCATTGATTTTTGCCATTGAAAAACATCATGTTATTCATATACCAGAAATGTTTGAAGCTACTGACTGAATGAAAAGAGCTGGCATCTCACTCTCTTTGAATCTTCTTTATCATGCCATGATTAGCAGGAAAAAGCAAAAAATTTCAGAATTGCACCTTGCAATGTGGAGATATTACTGTTTGTGCATTTACAATATTCATTGATTTTTGCCATTGAAAAACGTCCAGAAATGTTTGAAGCTACTGACTGAATGAAAGGAGCTGGCATCTCACTCTCTTTGAATCTTCTTTATCATGCTAGGATTAGCAGGAAAAAGCAAAAAATTTCAGAATTGCACCTTGCAATGCGGAGAAATTACTGTTTGTGCATTTACAATATTCATTGATTTTTGCCATTGAAAAACATCATGTTATTCATATACCAGAAATGTTTGAAGCTACTGACTGAATGAAAAGAGCTGGCATCTCACTCTCTTTGAATCTTCTTTATCATGCCAGGATTAGCAGGAAAAAGCAAAAAATTTCAGAATTGCACCTTGCAATGCGGAGAAATTACTGTTTGTGCATTTACAATATTCATTGATTTTTGCCATTGAAAAACGTCCAGAAATGTTTGAAGCTACTGACTGAATGAAAGGAGATGGCATCTCACTCTCTTTGAATCTTCTTTATGATGCTAGGATTAGCAGGAAAAAGCAAAAAATTTCAGAATTGCACCTTGCAATGCGGAGAAATTACTGTTTGTGCATTTACAATATTCATTGATTTTTGCCATTGAAAAACATCATGTTATTCATATACCAGAAATGTTTGAAGCTACTGACTGAATGAAAAGAGCTGGCATCTCACTCTCTTTGAATCTTCTTTATCATGCTAAGAGGAGCAGGAAAAAGCAAAAAATTTCAGAATTGCACGTTGCAATGTGGAGATATTACTGTTTGTGCATTTACAATATTCATTGATTTTTGCCATTGAAAAACGTCCAGAAATGTTTGAAGCTACTGACTGAATGAAAGGAGCTGGCATCTCACTCTCTTTGCATCTTCTTTATCATGCTAGGATTAGCAGGAAAAAGCAAAAAATTTCAGAATTGCACCTTGCAATGCGGAGAAATTACTGTTTGTGCATTTACAATATTCATTGATTTTTGCAATTGAAAAACATCATGTTATTCATATACCAGAAATGTTTGAAGCTACTGACTGAATGAAAAGAGCTGGCATCTCACTCTCTTTGAATCTTCTTTATCATGCTAAGAGGAGCAGGAAAAAGCAAAAAATTTCAGAATTGCACGTTGCAATGTGGAGATATTACTGTTTGTGCATTTACAATATTCATTGATTTTTGCCATTGAAAAACGTCCAGAAATGTTTGAAGCTACTGACTGAATGAAAGGAGCTGGCATCTCGCTCTCTTTGAATCTTCTTTATCATGCTAGGATTAGCAGGAAAAAGCAAAAAATTTCAGAATTGCACCTTGCAATGCGGAGAAATTACTGTTTGTGCATTTACAATATTCATTGATTTTTGCCATTGAAAAACATCATGTTATTCATATATCAGAAATGTTTGAAGCTACTGACTGAATGAAAAGAGCTGGCATCTCACTCTCTTTTAATCTTCTTTATCATGCTAGGATTAGCAGGAAAAAGCAAAAAATTTCAGAATTGCACCTTGCAATGCGGAGAAATTACTGTTTGTGCATTTACAATATTCATTGATTTTTGCCATTGAAAAACATCATGTTATTCATATACCAGAAATGTTTGAAGCTACTGACTGAATGAAAAGAGCTAGCATCTCACTCTCTTTGAATCTTCTTTATCATGCCAGGAATAGCAGGAAAAAGCAAAAAATTTCAGAATTGCACCTTGCAATGTGGAGATATTACTGTTTGAGCATTTACAATATTCATTGATTTTTGCCATTGAAAAACGTCCAGAAATGTTTGAAGCTACTGACTGAATGAAAGGAGCTGGCATCTCACTCTCTTTGAATCTTCTTTATCATGCTAGGATTAGCAGGAAAAAGCAAAAAATTTCAGAATTGCACCTTGCAATGCGGAGAAATTACTGTTTGTGCATTTACAATATTCATTGATTTTTGCCATTGAAAAACATCATGTTATTCATATACCAGAAATGTTTGAAGCTACTGACTGAATGAAAAGAGCTGACATCTCACTCTCTTTGAATCTTCTTTATCATGCTAAGAGGAGCAGGAAAAAGCAAAAAATTTCAGAATTGCACGTTGCAATGTGGAGATATTACTGTTTGTGCATTTACAATATTCATTGATTTTTGCCATTGAAAAACGTCCAGAAATGTTTGAAGCTACTGACTGAATGAAAGGAGCTGGCTTCTCACTCTCTTTGAATCTTCTTTATCATGCTAGGATTAGCAGGAAAAAGCAAAAAATTTCAGAATTGCACCTTGCAATGCGGAGAAATTACTGTTTGTGCATTTACAATATTCATTGATTTTTGCCATTGAAAAACATCATGTTATTCATATACCAGAAATGTTTGAAGCTAGTGACTGAATGAAAAGAGCTGGCTTCTCACTCTCTTTGAATCTTCTTTATCATGCTAAGAGGAGCAGGAAAAAGCAAAAAATTTCAGAATTGCATGTTGCAATGTGGAGATATTACTGTTTGTGCATTTACAATATTCATTGATTTTTGCCATTGAAAAACGTCCAGAAATGTTTGAAGCTAGTGACTGAATGAAAGGAGCTGGCATCTCACTCTCTTTGAATCTTCTTTATCATGCTAGGATTAGCAGGAAAAAGCAAAAAATTTCAGAATTGCACCTT
Organism: Phyllobates terribilis; assembly: GCF_046119375.1. Taxonomy (NCBI): domain Eukaryota; kingdom Metazoa; phylum Chordata; class Amphibia; order Anura; family Dendrobatidae; genus Phyllobates; species Phyllobates terribilis. The sequence goes on along the minus strand of NW_027363225.1, from coordinate 1,334,535 downwards.
GCAATGCGGAGAAATTACTGTTTGTGCATTTACAATATTCATTGATTTTTGCCATTGAAAAACGTCCAGAAATGTTTGAAGCTACAGACTGAATGAAAGGAGCTGGCATCTCACTCTCTTTGAATCTTCTTTATCATGCTAGGATTAGCAGGAAAAAGCAAAAAATTTCAGAATTGCACCTTGCAATGCGGAGAAATTACTGTTTGTGCATTTACAATATTCATTGATTTTTGCCATTGAAAAACATCATGTTATTCATATACCAGAAATGTTTGAAGCTACTGACTGAATGAAAAGAGCTGGCATCTCACTCTCTTTGAATCTTCTTTATCATGCTAAGAGGAGCAGGAAAAAGCAAAAAATTTCAGAATTGCACCTTACAATGTGGAGATATTACTGTTTGTGCATTTACAATATTCATTGATTTTTGCCATTGAAAAACGTCCAGAAATGTTTGAAGCTACTGACTGAATGAAAGGAGCTGGCATCTCACTCTCTTTGAATCTTCTTTATCATGCTAGGATTAGCAGGAAAAAGCAAAAAATTTCAGAATTGCACCTTGCAATGCGGAGAAATTACTGTTTGTGCATTTACAATATTCATTGATTTTTGCCATTGAAAAACATCATGTTATTCATATACCAGAAATGTTTGAAGCTACTGACTGAATGAAAAGAGCTGGCATCTCACTCTCTTTGAAAATTCTTTATCATGCCAGGATTAGCAGGAAAAAACAAAAAATTTCAGAATTGCACCTTGCAATGTGGAGATATTACTGTTTGTGCATTTACAATATTCATTGATTTTTGCCATTGAAAACCGTCCAGAAATGTTTGAAGCTCCCGACTGAATGACAGGAGCTGGCATCTCACTCTCTTTGAATCTTCTTTATCATGCTAGGATTAGCAGGAAAAAGCAAAAAATTTCAGAATTGCACCTTGCAATGCGGAGAAATTACTGTTTGTGCATTTACAATATTCATTGATTTTTGCCATTGAAAAACATCATGTTATTCATATATCAGAAATGTTTGAAGCTACTGACTGAATGAAAAGAGCTGGCATCTCACTCTCTTTTAATCTTCTTTATCATGCTAGGATTAGCAGGAAAAAGCAAAAAATTTCAGAATTGCACCTTGCAATGCGGAGAAATTACTGTTTGTGCATTTACAATATTCATTGATTTTTGCCATTGAAAAACATCATGTTATTCATATACCAGAAATGTTTGAAGCTACTGACTGAATGAAAAGAGCTAGCATCTCACTCTCTTTAAATCTTCTTTATCATGCCAGGAATAGCAGGAAAAAGCAAAAAATTTCAGAATTGCACCTTGCAATGTGGAGATATTACTGTTTGAGCATTTACAATATTCATTGATTTTTGCCATTGAAAAACGTCCAGAAATGTTTGAAGCTACTGACTGAATGAAAGGAGCTGGCATCTCACTCTCTTTGAATCTTCTTTATCATGCTAGGATTAGCAGGAAAAAGCAAAAAATTTCAGAATTGCACCTTGCAATGCGGAGAAATTACTGTTTGTGCATTTACAATATTCATTGATTTTTGCCATTGAAAAACATCATGTTATTCATATACCAGAAATGTTTGAAGCTACTGACTGAATGAAAAGAGCTGGCATCTCACTCTCTTTGAATCTTCTTTATCATGCTAAGAGGAGCAGGAAAAAGCAAAAAATTTCAGAATTGCACGTTGCAATGTGGAGATATTACTGTTTGTGCATTTACAATATTCATTGATTTTTGCCATTGAAAAACGTCCAGAAATGTTTGAAGCTACTGACTGAATGAAAGGAGCTGGCTTCTCACTCTCTTTGAATCTTCTTTATCATGCTAGGATTAGCAGGAAAAAGCAAAAAATTTCAGAATTGCACCTTGCAATGCGGAGAAATTACTGTTTGTGCATTTACAATATTCATTGATTTTTGCCATTGAAAAACATCATGTTATTCATATACCAGAAATGTTTGAAGCTAGTGACTGAATGAAAAGAGCTGGCTTCTCACTCTCTTTGAATCTTCTTTATCATGCTAAGAGGAGCAGGAAAAAGCAAAAAATTTCAGAATTGCATGTTGCAATGTGGAGATATTACTGTTTGTGCATTTACAATATTCATTGATTTTTGCCATTGAAAAACGTCCAGAAATGTTTGAAGCTACTGACTGAATGAAAGGAGCTGGCATCTCACTCTCTTTGAATCTTCTTTATCATGCTAGGATTAGCAGGAAAAAGCAAAAAATTTCAGAATTGCACCTTGCAATGCGGAGAAATTACTGTTTGTGCATTTACAATATTCATTGATTTTTGCCATTGAAAAACGTCCAGAAATGTTTGAAGCTACTGACTGAATGAAAGGAGCTGGCATCTCACTCTCTTTGAATCTTCTTTATCATGCTAGGATTAGCAGGAAAAAGCAAAAAATTTCAGAATTGCACCTTGCAATGCGGAGAAATTACTGTTTGTGCATTTACAATATTCATTGATTTTTGCCATTGAAAAACATCATGTTATTCATATACCAGAAATGTTTGAAGCTACTGACTGAATGAAAAGAGCTGGCATCTCACTCTCTTTGAATCTTCTTTATCATGCTAAGAGGAGCAGGAAAAAGCAAAAAATTTCAGAATTGCACCTTGCAATGTGGAGATATTACTGTTTGTGCATTTACAATATTCATTGATTTTTGCCATTGAAAAACGTCCAGAAATGTTTGAAGCTACTGACTGAATGAAAGGAGCTGGCATCTCACTCTCTTTGAATCTTCTTTATCATGCTAGGATTAGCAGGAAAAAGCAAAAAATTTCAGAATTGCACCTTGCAATGCGGAGAAATTACTGTTTGTGCATTTACAATATTCATTGATTTTTGCCATTGAAAAACATCATGTTATTCATATACCAGAAATGTTTGAAGCTACTGACTGAATGAAAAGAGCTGGCATCTCACTCTCTTTGAATCTTCTTTATCATGCCAGGATTAGCAGGAAAAAACAAAAAATTTCAGAATTGCACCTTGCAATGTGGAGATATTACTGTTTGTGCATTTACAATATTCATTGATTTTTGCCATTGAAAAACGTCCAGAAATGTTTGAAGCTACTGACTGAATGAAAGGAGCTGGCATCTCACTCTCTTTGAATCTTCTTTATCATGCTAGGATTAGCAGGAAAAAGCAAAAAATTTCAGAATTGCACCTTGCAATGCGGAGAAATTACTGTTTGTGCATTTACAATATTCATTGCTTTTTGCCATTGAAAAACATCATGTTATTCATATACCAGAAATGTTTGAAGCTACTGACTGAATGAAAAGAGCTGGCATCTCACTCTCTTTGAATCTTCTTTATCATGCTAAGAGGAGCAGGAAAAAGCAAAAAATTTCAGAATTGCACGTTGCAATGTGGAGATATTACTGTTTGTGCATTTACAATATTCATTGATTTTTGCCATTGAAAAACATCCAGAAATGTTTGAAGCTACTGACTGAATGAAAGGAGCTGGCATCTCACTCTCTTTGAATCTTCTTTATCATGCTAGGATTAGCAGGAAAAAGCAAAAAATTTCAGAATTGCATATTGCAATGTGGAGAAATTACTGTTTGTGCATTTACAATATTCATTGATTTTTGCCATTGAAAAACATCATGTTATTCATATACCAGAAATGTTTGAAGCTACTGACTGAATGAAAAGAGCTGGCATCTCACTCTCTTTGAATCTTCTTTATCATGCTAAGAGGAGCAGGAAAAAGCAAAAAATTTCAGAATTGCACGTTGCAATGTGGAGATATTACTGTTTGTGCATTTACAATATTCATTGATTTTTGCCATTGAAAAACGTCCAGAAATGTTTGAAGCTACTGACTGAATGAAAGGAGCTGGCATCTCACTCTCTTTGAATCTTCTTTATCATGCTAGGATTAGCAGGAAAAAGCAAAAAATTTCAGAATTGCACCTTGCAATGCGGAGAAATTACTGTTTGTGCATTTACAATATTCATTGATTTTTGCCATTGAAAAACATCATGTTATTCATATACCAGAAATGTTTGAAGCTACTGACTGAATGAAAAGAGCTGGCATCTCACTCTCTTTGAATCTTCTTTATCATGCCAGGATTAGCAGGAAAAAGCAAAAAATTTCAGAATTGCACCTTGCAATGTGGAGATATTACTGTTTGTGCATTTACAATATTCATTGATTTTTGCCATTGAAAAATGTCCAGAAATGTTTGAAGCTACTGACTGAATGAAAGGAGCTGGCATCTCACTCTCTTTGAATCTTCTTTATCATGCTAGGATTAGCAGGAAAAAGCAAAAAATTTCAGAATTGCACGTTGTAATGTGGAGATATTACTGTTTGTGTATTTACAATATTCATTGATTTTTGCCATTGAAAAACGTCCAGAAATGTTTGAAGCTACTGACTGAATGAAAGGAGCTGGCATCTCACTCTCTTTGAATCTTCTTTATCATGCTAGGATTAGCAGGAAAAAGCAAAAAATTTCAGAATTGCACCTTGCAATGCGGAGAAATTACTGTTTGTGCATTTACAATATTCATTGATTTTTGCCATTGAAAAACGTCCAGAAATGTTTGAAGCTACTGACTGAATGAAAGGAGCTGGCATCTCACTCTCTTTGAATCTTCTTTATCATGCTAGGATTAGCAGGAAAAAGCAAAAAATTTCAGAATTGCACCTTGCAATGCGGAGAAATTACTGTTTGTGCATTTACAATATTCATTGATTTTTGCCATTGAAAAACATCATGTTATTCATATACCAGAAATGTTTGAAGCTACTGACTGAATGAAAAGAGCTGGCATCTCACTCTCTTTGAATCTTCTTTATCATGCTAAGAGGAGCAGGAAAAAGCAAAAAATTTCAGAATTGCACCTTGCAATGTGGAGATATTACTGTTTGTGCATTTACAATATTCATTGATTTTTGCCATTGAAAAATGTCCAGAAATGTTTGAAGCTACTGACTGAATGAAAGGAGCTGGCATCTCACTCTCTTTGAATCTTCTTTATCATGCTAGGATTAGCAGGAAAAAGCAAAAAATTTCAGAATTGCACCTTGCAATGCGGAGAAATTACTGTTTGTGCATTTACAATATTCATTGATTTTTGCCATTGAAAAACATCATGTTATTCATATACCAGAAATGTTTGAAGCTACTGACTGAATGAAAAGAGCTGGCATCTCACTCTCTTTGAATCTTCTTTATCATGCCAGGATTAGCAGGAAAAAGCAAAAAATTTCAGAATTGCACCTTGCAATGTGGAGATATTACTGTTTGTGCATTTACAATATTCATTGATTTTTGCCATTGAAAAACGTCCAGAAATGTTTGAAGCTACTGACTGAATGAAAGGAGCTGGCATCTCACTCTCTTTGAATCTTCTTTATCATGCTAGGATTAGCAGGAAAAAGCAAAAAATTTCAGAATTGCACCTTGCAATGCGGAGAAATTACTGTTTGTGCATTTACAATATTCATTGATTTTTGCCATTGAAAAACATCATGTTATTCATATACCAGAAATGTTTGAAGCTACTGACTGAATGAAAAGAGCTGGCATCTCACTCTCTTTGAATCTTCTTTATCATGCTAAGAGGAGCAGGAAAAAGCAAAAAATTTCAAAATTGCACGTTGCAATGTGGAGATATTACTGTTTGTGCATTTACAATATTCATTGATTTTTGCCATTGAAAAACATCCAGAAATGTTTGAAGCTACTGACTGAATGAAAGGAGCTGGCATCTCACTCTCTTTGAATCTTCTTTATCATGCTAGGATTAGCAAGAAAAAGCAAAAAATTTCAGAATTGCACCTTGCAATGTGGAGAAATTACTGTTTGTGCATTTACAATATTCATTGATTTTTGCCATTGAAAAACATCATGTTATTCATATACCAGAAATGTTTGAAGCTACTGACTGAATGAAAAGAGCTGGCATCTCACTCTCTTTGAATCTTCTTTATCATGCTAAGAGGAGCAGGAAAAAGCAAAAAATTTCAGAATTGCACGTTGCAATGTGGAGATATTACTGTTTGTGCATTTACAATATTCATTGATTTTTGCCATTGAAAAACGTCCAGAAATGTTTGAAGCTACTGACTGAATGAAAGGAGCTGGCATCTCACTCTCTTTGAATCTTCTTTATCATGCTAGGATTAGCAGGAAAAAGCAAAAAATTTCAGAATTGCACCTTGCAATGCGGAGAAATTACTGTTTGTGCATTTACAATATTCATTGATTTTTGCCATTGAAAAACATCATGTTATTCATATACCAGAAATGTTTGAAGCTACTGACTGAATGAAAAGAGCTGGCATCTCACTCTCTTTGAATCTTCTTTATCATGCTAGGATTAGCAGGAAAAAGCAAAAAATTTCAGAATTGCACCTTGCAATGCGGAGAAATTACTGTTTGTGCATTTACAATATTCATTGATTTTTGCCATTGAAAAACATCATGTTATTCATATACCAGAAATGTTTGAAGCTACTGACTGAATGAAAAGAGCTGGCATCTCACTCTCTTTGAATCTTCTTTATCATGCCAGGATTAGCAGGAAAAAGCAAAAAATTTCAGAATTGCACCTTGCAATGTGGAGATATTACTGTTTGTGCATTTACAATATTCATTGATTTTTGCCATTGAAAAACGTCCAGAAATGTTTGAAGCTACTGACTGATTGAAAGGAGCTGGCATCTCACTCTCTTTGAATCTTCTTTATCATGCTAGGATTAGCAGGAAAAAGCAAAAAATTTCAGAATTGCACCTTGCAATGCGGAGAAATTACTGTTTGTGCATTTACAATATTCATTGATTTTTGCCATTGAAAAACATCATGTTATTCATATACCAGAAATGTTTGAAGCTACTGACTGAATGAAAAGAGCTGGCATCTCACTCTCTTTGAATCTTCTTAATCATGCCAGGATTAGCAGGAAAAAGCAAAAAATTTCAGAATTGCACCTTGCAATGTGGAGATATTACTGTTTGTGCATTTACAATATTCATTGATTTTTGCCATTGAAAAACGTCCAGAAATGTTTGAAGCTACTGACTGAATGAAAGGAGCTGGCATCTCACTCTCTTTGAATCTTCTTTATCATGCTAGGATTAGCAGGAAAAAGCAAAAAATTTCAGAATTGCACCTTGCAATGCGGAGAAATTACTGTTTGTGCATTTACAATATTCATTGTTTTTTGCCATTGAAAAACATCATGTTATTCATATACCAGAAATGTTTGAAGCTACTGACTGAATGAAAAGAGCTGGCATCTCACTCTCTTTGAATCTTCTTTATCATGCTAAGAGGAGCAGGAAAAAGCAAAAAATTTCAGAATTGCATGTTGCAATGTGGAGATATTACTGTTTGTGCATTTACAATATTCATTGATTTTTGCCATTGAAAAATGTCCAGAAATGTTTGAAGCTACTGACTGAATGAAAGGAGCTGGCATCTCACTCTCTTTGAATCTTCTTTATCATGCTAGGATTAGCAGGAAAAAGCAAAAAATTTCAGAATTGCACCTTGCAATGCGGAGAAATTACTGTTTGTGCATTTACAATATTCATTGATTTTTGCCATTGAAAAACGTCCAGAAATGTTTGAAGCTACTGACTGAATGAAAGGAGCTGGCATCTCACTCTCTTTGAATCTTCTTTATCATGCTAGGATTAGCAGGAAAAAGCAAAAAATTTCAGAATTGCATCTTGCAATGCGGAGAAATTACTGTTTGTGCATTTACAATATTCATTGATTTTTGCCATTGAAAAACATCATGTTATTCATATACCAGAAATGTTTGAAGCTACTGACTGAATGAAAAGAGATGGCATCTCACTCTCTTTGAATCTTCTTTATCATGCCATGATTAGCAGGAAAAAGCAAAAAATTTCAGAATTGCACCTTGCAATGTGGAGATATTACTGTTTGTGCATTTACAATATTCATTGATTTTTGCCATTGAAAAATGTCCAGAAATGTTTGAAGCTACTGACTGAAAGAAAGGAGCTGGCATCTCACTCTCTTTGAATCTTCTTTATCATGCTAGGATTAGCAGGAAAAAGCAAAAAATTTCAGAATTGCACCTTGCAATGCGGAGAAATTACTGTTTGTGCATTTACAATATTCATTGATTTTTGCCATTGAAAAACATCATGTTATTCATATACCAGAAATGTTTGAAGCTACTGACTGAATGAAAAGAGCTGGCATCTCACTCTCTTTGAATCTTCTTTATCATGCTAAGAGGAGCAGGAAAAAGCAAAAAATTTCAGAATTGCACCTTGCAATGTGGAGATATTACTGTTTGTGCATTTACAATATTCATTGATTTTTGCCATTGAAAAACGTCCAGAAATGTTTGAAGCTACTGACTGAATGAAAGGAGCTGGCATCTCACTCTCTTTGAATCTTCTTTATCATGCTAGGATTAGCAGGAAAAAGCAAAAAATTTCAGAATTGCACCTTGCAATGCGGAGAAATTACTGTTTGTGCATTTACAATATTCATTGATTTTTGCCATTGAAAAACATCATGTTATTCATATACCAGAAATGTTTGAAGCTACTGACTGAATGAAAAGAGCTGGCATCTCACTCTCTTTGAATCTTCTTTATCATGCCAGGATTAGCAGGAAAAAGCAAAAAATTTCAGAATTGCACCTTGCAATGTGGAGATATTACTGTTTGTGCATTTACAATATTCATTGATTTTTGCCATTGAAAAACGTCCAGAAATGTTTGAAGCTACTGACTGAATGAAAGGAGCTGGCATCTCACTCTCTTTGAATCTTCTTTATCATGCTAGGATTAGCAGGAAAAAGCAAAAAATTTCAGAATTGCACCTTGCAATGCGGAGAAATTACTGTTTGTGCATTTACAATATTCATTGATTTTTGCCATTGAAAAACATCATGTTATTCATATACCAGAAATGTTTGAAGCTACTGACTGAATGAAAAGAGCTGGCATCTCACTCTCTTTGAATCTTCTTTATCATGCTAAGAGGAGCAGGTAAAAGCAAAAAATTTCAGAATTGCACGTTGCAATGTGGAGATATTACTGTTTGTGCATTTACAATATTCATTGATTTTTGCCATTGAAAAACATCCAGAAATGTTTGAAGCTACTGACTGAATGAAAGGAGCTGGCATCTCACTCTCTTTGAATCTTCTTTATCATGCTAGGATTAGCAGGAAAAAGCAAAAAATTTCAGAATTGCACCTTGCAATGTGGAGAAATTACTGTTTGTGCATTTACAATATTCATTGATTTTTGCCATTGAAAAACATCATGTTATTCATATACCAGAAATGTTTGAAGCTACTGACTGAATGAAAAGAGCTGGCATCTCACTCTCTTTGAATCTTCTTTATCATGCTAAGAGGAGCAGGAAAAAGCAAAAAATTTCAGAATTGCACGTTGCAATGTGGAGATATTACTGTTTGTGCATTTACAATATTCATTGATTTTTGCCATTGAAAAATGTCCAGAAATGTTTGAAGCTACTGACTGAATGAAAGGAGCTGGCATCTCACTCTCTTTGAATCTTCTTTATCATGCTAGGATTAGCAGGAAAAAGCAAAAAATTTCAGAATTGCACCTTGCAATGCGGAGAAATTACTGTTTGTGCATTTACAATATTCATTGATTTTTGCCATTGAAAAACATCATGTTATTCATATACCAGAAATGTTTGAAGCTACTGACTGAATGAAAAGAGCTGGCATCTCACTCTCTTTGAATCTTCTTTATCATGCTAGGATTAGCAGGAAAAAGCAAAAAAATTCAGAATTGCACCTTGCAATGCGGAGAAATTACTGTTTGTGCATTTACAATATTCATTGATTTTTGCCATTGAAAAACATCATGTTATTCATATACCAGAAATGTTTGAAGCTACTGACTGAATGAAAAGAGCTGGCATCTCACTCTCTTTGAATCTTCTTTATCATGCCAGGATTAGCAGGAAAAAGCAAAAAATTTCAGAATTGCACCTTGCAATGTGGAGATATTACTGTTTGTGCATTTACAATATTCATTGATTTTTGCCATTGAAAAACGTCCAGAAATGTTTGAAGCTACTGACTGAATGAAAGGAGCTGGCATCTCACTCTCTTTGAATCTTCTTTATCATGCTAGAATTAGCAGGAAAAAGCAAAAAAATTCAGAATTGCACCTTGCAATGCGGAGAAATTACTGTTTGTGCATTTACAATATTCATTGATTTTTGCCATTGAAAAACATCATGTTATTCATATACCAGAAATGTTTGAAGCTACTGACTGAATGAAAAGAGCTGGCATCTCACTCTCTTTGAATCTTCTTTATCATGCCAGGATTAGCAGGAAAAAGCAAAAAATTTCAGAATTGCACCTTGCAATGTGGAGATATTACTGTTTGTGCATTTACAATATTCATTGATTTTTGCCATTGAAAAACGTCCAGAAATGTTTGAAGCTACTGACTGAATGAAAGGAGCTGGCATCTCACTCTCTTTGAATCTTCTTTATCATGCTAGGATTAGCAGGAAAAAGCAAAAAATTTCAGAATTGCACCTTGCAATGCGGAGAAATTACTGTTTGTGCATTTACAATATTCATTGATTTTTGCCATTGAAAAACATCATGTTATTCATATACCAGAAATGTTTGAAGCTACTGACTGAATGAAAAGAGCTGGCATCTCACTCTCTTTGAATCTTCTTTATCATGCTAAGAGGAGCAGGAAAAAGCAAAAAATTTCAGAATTGCATGTTGCAATGTGGAGATATTACTGTTTGTGCATTTACAATATTCATTGATTTTTGCCATTGAAAAACGTCCAGAAATGTTTGAAGCTACTGACTGAATGAAAGGAGCTGGCATCTCACTCTCTTTGAATCTTCTTTATCATGCCAGGATTAGCAGGAAAAAGCAAAAAATTTCAGAATTGCACCTTGCAATGCGGAGAAATTACTGTTTGTGCATTTACAATATTCATTGATTTTTGCCATTGAAAAACGTCCAGAAATGTTTGAAGCTACTGACTGAATGAAAGGAGCTGGCATCTCACTCTCTTTGAATCTTCTTTATCATGCTAGGATTAGCAGGAAAAAGCAAAAAATTTCAGAATTGCACCTTGCAATGCGGAGAAATTACTGTTTGTGCATTTACAATATTCATTGATTTTTGCCATTGAAAAACATCATGTTATTCATATACCAGAAATGTTTGAAGCTACTGACTGAATGAAAAGAGCTGGCATCTCACTCTCTTTGAATCTTCTTTATCATGCCATGATTAGCAGGAAAAAGCAAAAAAATTCAGAATTGCACCTTGCAATGTGGAGATATTACTGTTTGTGCATTTACAATATTCATTGATTTTTGCCATTGAAAAACGTCCAGAAATGTTTGAAGCTACTGACTGAATGAAAGGAGCTGGCATCTCACTCTCTTTGAATCTTCTTTATCATGCTAGAATTAGCAGGAAAAAGCAAAAAAATTCAGAATTGCACCTTGCAATGCGGAGAAATTACTGTTTGTGCATTTACAATATTCATTGATTTTTGCCATTGAAAAACATCATGTTATTCATATACCAGAAATGTTTGAAGCTACTGACTGAATGAAAAGAGCTGGCATCTCACTCTCTTTGAATCTTCTTTATCATGCCAGGATTAGCAGGAAAAAGCAAAAAATTTCAGAATTGCACCTTGCAATGTGGAGATATTACTGTTTGTGCATTTACAATATTCATTGATTTTTGCCATTGAAAAACGTCCAGAAATGTTTGAAGCTACTGACTGAATGAAAGGAGCTGGCATCTCACTCTCTTTGAATCTTCTTTATCATGCTAGGATTAGCAGGAAAAAGCAAAAAATTTCAGAATTGCACCTTGCAATGCGGAGAAATTACTGTTTGTGCATTTACAATATTCATTGATTTTTGCCATTGAAAAACATCATGTTATTCATATACCAGAAATGTTTGAAGCTACTGACTGAATGAAAAGAGCTGGCATCTCACTCTCTTTGAATCTTCTTTATCATGCTAAGAGGAGCAGGAAAAAGCAAAAAATTTCAGAATTGCATGTTGCAATGTGGAGATATTACTGTTTGTGCATTTACAATATTCATTGATTTTTGCCATTGAAAAACGTCCAGAAATGTTTGAAGCTACTGACTGAATGAAAGGAGCTGGCATCTCACTCTCTTTGAATCTTCTTTATCATGCCAGGATTAGCAGGAAAAAGCAAAAAATTTCAGAATTGCACCTTGCAATGCAGAGAAATTACTGTTTGTGCATTTACAATATTCATTGATTTTTGCCATTGAAAAACGTCCAGAAATGTTTGAAGCTACTGACTGAACGAAAGGAGCTGGCATCTCACTCTCTTTGAATCTTCTTTATCATGCTAGGATTAGCAGGAAAAAGCAAAAAATTTCAGAATTGCACCTTGCAATGCGGAGAAATTACTGTTTGTGCATTTACAATATTCATTGATTTTTGCCATTGAAAAACATCATGTTATTCATATACCAGAAATGTTTGAAGCTACTGACTGAATGAAAAGAGCTGGCATCTCACTCTCTTTGAATCTTCTTTATCATGCCATGATTAGCAGGAAAAAGCAAAAAAATTCAGAATTGCACCTTGCAATGTGGAGATATTACTGTTTGTGCATTTACAATATTCATTGATTTTTGCCATTGAAAAATGTCCAGAAATGTTTGAAGCTACTGACTGAATGAAAGGAGCTGGCATCTCACTCTCTTTAAATCTTCTTTATCATGCTAGGATTAGCAGGAAAAAGCAAAAAATTTCAGAATTGCACCTTGCAATGCGGAGAAATTACTGTTTGTGCATTTACAATATTCATTGATTTTTGCCATTGAAAACATGTTATTCATATACCAGAAATGTTTGAAGCTACTGACTGAATGAAAAGAGCTGGCATCTCACTCTCTTTGAATCTTCTTTATCATGCTAAGAGGAGCAGGAAAAAGCAAAAAATTTAAGAATTGCACCTTGCAATGTGGAGATATTACTCTTTGTGCATTTACAATATTCATTGATTTTTGCCATTGAAAAACGTCCAGAAATGTTTGAAGCTACTGACTGAATGAAAGGAGCTGGCATCTCACTCTCTTTGAATCTTCTTTATCATGCTAGGATTAGCAGGAAAAAGCAAAAAATTTCAGAATTGCACCTTGCATTGCGGAGAAATTACTGTTTGTGCATTTACAATATTCATTGATTTTTGCCATTGAAAAACGTCCAGAAATGTTTGAAGCTACTGACTGAATGAAAGGAGCTGGCATCTCACTCTCTTTGAATCTTCTTTATCATGCTAGGATTAGCAGGAAAAAGCAAAAAATTTCAGAATTGCACCTTGCAATGCGGAGAAATTACTGTTTGTGCATTTACAATATTCATTGATTTTTGCCATTGAAAAACATCATGTTATTCATATACCAGAAATGTTTGAAGCTACTGACTGAATGAAAAGAGCTGGCATCTCACTCTCTTTGAATCTTCTTTATCATGCCAGGATTAGCAGGAAAAAGCAAAAAATTTCAGAATTGCACCTTGCAATGTGGAGATATTACTGTTTGTGCATTTACAATATTCATTGATTTTTGCCATTGAAAAACGTCCAGAAATGTTTGAAGCTACTGACTGAATGAAAGGAGCTGGCATCTCACTCTCTTTGAATCTTCTTTATCATGCTAGGATTAGCAGGAAAAAGCAAAAAATTTCAGAATTGCACCTTGCAATGCGGAGAAATTACTGTTTGTGCATTTACAATATTCATTGATTTTTGCCATTGAAAAACATCATGTTATTCATATACCAGAAATGTTTGAAGCTACTGACTGAATGAAAAGAGCTGGCATCTCACTCTCTTTGAATCTTCTTTATCATGCTAAGAGGAGCAGGAAAAAGCAAAAAATTTCAGAATTGCACGTTGCAATGTGGAGATATTACTGTTTGTGCATTTACAATATTCATTGATTTTTGCCATTGAAAAACGTCCAGAAATGTTTGAAGCTACTGACTGAATGAAAGGAGCTGGCTTCTCACTCTCTTTGAATCTTCTTTATCATGCTAGGATTAGCAGGAAAAAGCAAAAAATTTCAGAATTGCACCTTGCAATGCGGAGAAATTACTGTTTGTGCATTTACAATATTCATTGATTTTTGCCATTGAAAAACATCATGTTATTCATATACCAGAAATGTTTGAAGCTAGTGACTGAATGAAAAGAGCTGGCTTCTCACTCTCTTTGAATCTTCTTTATCATGCTAAGAGGAGCAGGAAAAAGCAAAAAATTTCAGAATTGCATGTTGCAATGTGGAGATATTACTGTTTGTGCATTTACAATATTCATTGATTTTTGCCATTGAAAAACGTCCAGAAATGTTTGAAGCTACTGACTGAATGAAAGGAGCTGGCATCTCACTCTCTTTGAATCTTCTTTATCATGCTAGGATTAGCAGGAAAAAGCAAAAAATTTCAGAATTGCACCTTGCAATGCGGAGAAATTACTGTTTGTGCATTTACAATATTCATTGATTTTTGCCATTGAAAAACGTCCAGAAATGTTTGAAGCTACTGACTGAATGAAAGGAGCTGGCATCTCACTCTCTTTGAATCTTCTTTATCATGCTAGGATTAGCAGGAAAAAGCAAAAAATTTCAGAATTGCACCTTGCAATGCGGAGAAATTACTGTTTGTGCATTTACAATATTCATTGATTTTTGCCATTGAAAAACATCATGTTATTCATATACCAGAAATGTTTGAAGCTACTGACTGAATGAAAAGAGCTGGCATCTCACTCTCTTTGAATCTTCTTTATCATGCCATGATTAGCAGGAAAAAGCAAAAAATTTCAGAATTGCACCTTGCAATGTGGAGATATTACTGTTTGTGCATTTACAATATTCATTGATTTTTGCCATTGAAAAATGTCCAGAAATGTTTGAAGCTACTGACTGAATGAAAGGAGCTGGCATCTCACTCTCTTTGAATCTTCTTTATCATGCTAGGATTAGCAGGAAAAAGCAAAAAATTTCAGAATTGCACCTTGCAATGCGGAGAAATTACTGTTTGTGCATTTACAATATTCATTGATTTTTGCCATTGAAAACATCATGTTATTCATATACCAGAAATGTTTGAAGCAACTGACTGAATGAAAAGAGCTGGCATCTCACTCTCTGAATCTTCTTTATCATGCTAAGAGGAGCAGGAAAAAGCAAAAAATTTCAGAATTGCACCTTGCAATGTGGAGATATTACTGTTTGTGCATTTACAATATTCATTGATTTTTGCCATTGAAAAACGTCCAGAAATGTTTGAAGCTACTGACTGAATGAAAGGAGCTGGCATCTCACTCTCTTTGAATCTTCTTTATCATGCTAGGATTAGCAGGAAAAAGCAAAAAATTTCAGAATTGCACCTTGCAATGTGGAGATATTACTGTTTGTGTATTTACAATATTCATTGATTTTTGCCATTGAAAAACGTCCAGAAATGTTTGAAGCTACTGACTGAATGAAAGGAGCTGGCATCTCACTCTCTTTGAATCTTCTTTATCATGCTAGGATTAGCAGGAAAAAGCAAAAAATTTCAGAATTGCACCTTGCAATGCGGAGAAATTACTGTTTGTGCATTTACAATATTCATTGATTTTTGCCATTGAAAAACATCATGTTATTCATATACCAGAAATGTTTGAAGCTACTGACTGAATGAAAAGAGCTGGCATCTCACTCTCTTTGAATCTTCTTTATCATGCTAATAGGAGCAGGAAAAAGCAAAAAATTTCAGAATTGCACATTGCAATGTGGAGATATTACTGTTTGTGCATTTACAATATTCATTGATTTTTGCCATTGAAAAACATCCAGAAATGTTTGAAGCTACTGACTGAATGAAAGGAGCTGGCATCTCACTCTCTTTGAATCTTCTTTATCATGCTAGGATTAGCAGTAAAAAGCAAAAAATTTCAGAATTGCACCTTGCAATGCGGAGAAATTACTGTTTGTGCATTTACAATATTCATTGATTTTTGCCATTGAAAAACATCATGTTATTCATATACCAGAAATGTTTGAAGCTACTGACAGAATGAAAAGAGCTGGCATCTCACTCTCTTTGAATCTTCTTTATCATGCTAGGATTAGCAGGAAAAAGCAAAAAATTTCAGAATTGCACCTTGCAATGCGGAGAAATTACTGTTTGTGCATTTACAATATTCATTGATTTTTGCCATTGAAAAACATCATGTTATTCATATACCAGAAATGTTTGAAGCTACTGACTGAATGAAAAGAGCTGGCATCTCACTCTCTTTGAATCTTCTTCATCATGCCAGGATTAGCAGGAAAAAGCAAAAAATTTCAGAATTGCACCTTGCAATGTGGAGATATTACTGTTTGTGCATTTACAATATTCATTGATTTTTGCCATTGAAAAACGTCCAGAAATGTTTGAAGCTACTGACTGAATGAAAGGAGCTGGCATCTCACTCTCTTTGAATCTTCTTTATCATGCTAGGATTAGCAGGAAAAAGCAAAAAATTTCAGAATTGCACCTTGCAATGCGGAGAAATTACTCTTTGTGCATTTACAATATTCATAGATTTTTGACATTGAAAATCATCATGTTATTCATATACCAGAAATGTTTGAAGCTACTGACTGAATGAAAAGAGCTGGCATCTCACTCTCTTTGAATCTTCTTTATCATGCCAGGATTAGCAGGAAAAAGCAAAAAATTTCAGAATTGCACCTTGCAATGTGGAGATATTACTGTTTGTGCATTTACAATATTCATTGATTTTTGCCATTGAAAAACGTCCAGAAATGTTTGAAGCTACTGACTGAATGAAAGGAGCTGGCATCTCACTCTCTTTGAATCTTCTTTATCATGCTAGGATTAGCAGGAAAAAGCAAAAAATTTCAGAATTGCACCTTGCAATGCGGAGAAATTACTGTTTGTGCATTTACAATATTCATTGATTTTTGCCATTGAAAAACATCATGTTATTCATATACCAGAAATGTTTGAAGCTACTGACTGAATGAAAAGAGCTGGCATCTCACTCTCTTTGAATCTTCTTTATCATGCTAAGAGGAGCAGGAAAAAGCAAAAAATTTCAGAATTGCACGTTGCAATGTGGAGATATTACTGTTTGTGCATTTACAATATTCATTGATTTTTGCCATTGAAAAACGTCCAGAAATGTTTGAAGCTACTGACTGAATGAAAGGAGCTGGCATCTCACTCTCTTTGAATCTTCTTTATCATGCTAGGATTAGCAGGAAAAAGCAAAAAATTTCAGAATTGCACCTTGCAATGCGGAGAAATTACTGTTTGTGCATTTACAATATTCATTGATTTTTGCCATTGAAAAACATCATGTTATTCATATACCAGAAATGTTTGAAGCTACTGACTGAATGAAAAGAGCTGGCATCTCACTCTCTTTGAATCTTCTTTATCATGCTAAGAGGAGCAGGAAAAAGCAAAAAATTTCAGAATTGCACGTTGCAATGTGGAGATATTACTGTTTGTGCATTTACAATATTCATTGATTTTTGCCATTGAAAAAAGTCCAGAAATGTTTGAAGCTACTGACTGAATGAAAGGAGCTGGCATCTCACTCTCTTTGAATCTTCTTTATCATGCTAGGATTAGCAGGAAAAAGCAAAAAATTTCAGAATTGCACCTTGCAATGCGGAGAAATTACTGTTTGTGCATTTACAATATTCATTGATTTTTGCCATTGAAAAACGTCCAGAAATGTTTGAAGCTACTGACTGAATGAAATTAGCTGGCATCTCACTCTCTTTGAATCTTCTTTATCATGCTAGGATTAGCAGGAAAAAGCAAAAAATTTTAGAATTGCACCTTGCAATGCGGAGAAATTACTGTTTGTGCATTTACAATATTCATTGATTTTTGCCATTGAAAAACATCATGTTATTCATATACCAGAAATGTTTGAAGCTACTGACTGTATGAAAAGAGCTGGCATCTCACTCTCTTTGAATCTTCTTTATCATGCCATGATTAGCAGGAAAAAGCAAAAAATTTCAGAATTGCACCTTGCAATGTGGAGATATTACTGTTTGTGCATTTACAATATTCATTGATTTTTGCCATTGAAAAATGTCCAGAAATGTTTGAAGCTACTGACTGAATGAAAGGAGCTGGCATCTCACTCTCTTTGAATCTTCTTTATCATGCTAGGATTAGCAGGAAAAAGCAAAAAATTTCAGAATTGCACCTTGCAATGCGGAGAAATTACTGTTTGTGCATTTACAATATTCATTGATTTTTGCCATTGAAAACATGTTATTCATATACCAGAAATGTTTGAAGCTACTGACTGAATGAAAAGAGCTGGCATCTCACTCTCTTTGAATCTTCTTTATCATGCTAAGAGGAGCAGGAAAAAGCAAAAAATTTCAGAATTGCACTTTGCAATGTGGAGATATTACTGTTTGTGCATTTACAATATTCATTGATTTTTGCCATTGAAAAACGTCCAGAAATGTTTGAAGCTACTGACTGAATGAAAGGAGCTGGCATCTCATTCTCTTTGAATCTTCTTTATCATGCTAGGATTAGCAGGAAAAAGCAAAAAATTTCAGAATTGCACCTTGCAATGCGGAGAAATTACTGTTTGTGCATTTACAATATTCATTGATTTATGCCATTGAAAAACGTCCAGAAATGTTTGAAGCTACTGACTGAATGAAAGGAGCTGGCATCTCACTCTCTTTGAATCTTCTTTATCATGCTAGGATTAGCAGGAAAAAGCAAAAAATTTCAGAATTGCACCTTGCAATGCGGAGAAATTACTGTTTGTGCATTTACAATATTCATTGATTTTTGCCATTGAAAAACATCATGTTATTCATATACCAGAAATGTTTGAAGCTACTGACTGAATGAAAAGAGCTGGCATCTCACTCTCTTTGAATCTTCTTTATCATGCCATGATTAGCAGGAAAAAGCAAAAAATTTCAGAATTGCACCTTGCAATGTGGAGATATTACTGTTTGTGCATTTACAATATTCATTGATTTTTGCCATTGAAAAATGTCCAGAAATGTTTGAAGCTACTGACTGAATGAAAGGAGCTGGCATCTCACTCTCTTTGAATCTTCTTTATCATGCTAGGATTAGCAGGAAAAAGCAAAAAATTTCAGAATTGCACCTTGCAATGCGGAGAAATTACTGTTTGTGCATTTACAATATTCATTGATTTTTGCCATTGAAAACATCATGTTATTCATATACCAGAAATGTTTGAAGCTACTGACTGAATGAAAAGAGCTGGCATCTCACTCTCTTTGAATCTTCTTTATCATGCTAAGAGGAGCAGGAAAAAGCAAAAAATTTCAGAATTGCACGTTGCAATGTGGAGATATTACTGTTTGTGCATTTACAATATTCATTGATTTTTGCCATTGAAAAACGTCCAGAAATGTTTGAAGCTACTGACTGAATGAAAGGAGCTGGCATCTCACTCTCTTTGAATCTTCTTTATCATGCTAGGATTAGCAGGAAAAAGCAAAAAATTTCAGAATTGCACCTTGCAATGCGGAGAAATTACTGTTTGTGCATTTACAATATTCATTGATTTTTGCCATTGAAAAACATCATGTTATTCATATACCAGAAATGTTTGAAGCTACTGACTGAATGAAAAGAGCTGGCATCTCACTCTCTTTGAATCTTCTTTATCATGCTAAGAGGAGCAGGAAAAAGCAAAAAATTTCAGAATTGCATGTTGCAATGTGGAGATATTACTATTTGTGCATTTACAATATTCATTGATTTTTGCCATTGAAAAACGTCCAGAAATGTTTGAAGCTACTGACTGAATGAAAGGAGCTGGCATCTCACTCTCTTTGAATCTTCTTTATCATGCTAGGATTAGCAGGAAAAAGCAAAAAATTTCAGAATTGCACCTTGCAATGCGGAGAAATTACTGTTTGTGCATTTACAATATTCATTGATTTTTGCCATTGAAAAACGTCCAGAAATGTTTGAAGCTACTGACTGAATGAAAGGAGCTGGCATCTCACTCTCTTTGAATCTTCTTTATCATGCTAGGATTAGCAGGAAAAAGCAAAAAATTTCAGAATTGCAACTTGCAATGCGGAGAAATTACTGTTTGTGCATTTACAATATTCATTGATTTTTGCCATTGAAAAACATCATGTTATTCATATACCAGAAATGTTTGAAGCTACTGACTGAATGAAAAGAGCTGGCATCTCACTCTCTTTGAATCTTCTTTATCATGCCATGATTAGCAGGAAAAAGCAAAAAATTTCAGAATTGCACCTTGCAATGTGGAGATATTACTGGTTGTGCATTTACAATATTCATTGATTTTTGCCATTGAAAAATGTCCAGAAATGTTTGAAGCTACTGACTGAATGAAAGGAGCTGGCATCTCACTCTGAATCTTCTTTATCATGGTAGGATTAGCAGGAAAAAGCAAAAAATTTCAGAATTGCACCTTGCAATGCGGAGAAATTACTGTTTGTGCATTTACAATATTCATTGATTTTTGCCATTGAAAAACATCATGTTATTCATATACCAGAAATGTTTGAAGCTACTGACTGAATGAAAAGAGCTGGCATCTCACTCTCTTTGAATCTTCTTTATCATGCCAGGGTTAGCAGGAAAAAGCAAAAAATTTCAGAATTGCACCTTGCAATGTGGAGATATTACTGTTTGTGCATTTACAATATTCATTGATTTTTGCCATTGAAAAATGTCCAGAAATGTTTGAAGCTACTGACTGAATGAAAGGAGCTGGCATCTCACTCTCTTTGAATCTTCTTTATCATGCTAGGATTAGCAGGAAAAAGCAAAAAATTTCAGAATTGCACCTTGCAATGCGGAGAAATTACTGTTTGTGCATTTACAATATTCATTGATTTTTGCCATTGAAAACATCATGTTATTCATATACCAGAAATGTTTGAAGCTACTGACTGAATGAAAAGAGCTGGCATCTCACTCTCTTTGAATCTTCTTTATCATGCTAAGAGGAGCAGGAAAAAGCAAAAAATTTCAGAATTGCACCTTGCAATGTGGAGATATTACTGTTTGTGCATTTAGAATATTCATTGATTTTTGCCATTGAAAAACGTCCAGAAATGTTTGAAGCTACTGACTGAATGAAAGGAGCTGGCATCTCACTCTCTTTGAATCTTCTTTATCATGCTAGGATTAGCAGGAAAAAGCAAAAAATTTCAGAATTGCACCTTGCAATGTGGAGAAATTACTGTTTGTGCATTTACAATATTCATTGATTTTTGCCATTGAAAAACCATGTTATTCATATACCAGAAATGTTTGAAGCTACTGACTGAATGAAAAGAGCTGGCATCTCACTCTCTTTGAATCTTCTTTATCATGCCAGGATTAGCAGGAAAAAGCAAAAAATTTCAGAATTGCACGTTGCAATGTGGAGATATTACTGTTTGTGCATTTACAATATTCATTGATTTTTACCATTGAAAACCGTCCAGAAATGTTTGAAGCTACTGACTGAATGAAAGGAGCTGGCATCTCACTCTCTTTGAATCTTCTTTATCATGCTAGGATTAGCAGGAAAAAGCAAAAAATTTCAGAATTGCACCTTGCAATGTGGAGATATTACTGTTTGTGCATTTACAATATTCATTGATTTTTGCCATTGAAAAACGTCCAGAAATGTTTGAAGCTACTGACTGAATGAAAGGAGCTGGCATCTCAATCTCTTTGAATCTTCTTTATCATGCTAGGATTAGCAGGAAAAAGCAAAAAATTTCAGAATTGCACCTTGCAATGCGGAGAAATTACTGTTTGTGCATTTACAATATTCGTTGATTTTTGCCATTGAAAAACATCATGTTATTCATATACCAGAAATGTTTGAAGCTACTGACTGAATGAAAAGAGCTGGCATCTCACTCTCTTTGAATCTTCTTTATCATGCCAGGGTTAGCAGGAAAAAGCAAAAAATTTCAGAATTGCACCTTGCAATGTGGAGATATTACTGTTTGTGCATTTACAATATTCATTGATTTTTGCCATTGAAAAACGTCCAGAAATGTTTGAAGCTACTGACTGAATGAAAGGAGCTGGCATCTCACTCTCTTTGAATCTTCTTTATCATGCTAGGATTAGCAGGAAAAAGCAAAAAGTTTCAGAATTGCACCTTGCAATGTGGAGAAATTACTGTTTGTGCATTTACAATATTCATTGATTTTTGCCATTGAAAAACGTCCAGAAATGTTTGAAGCTACTGACTGAATGAAAGGAGCTGGCATCTCACTCTCTTTGAATCTTCTTTATCATGCTAGGATTAGCAGGAAAAAGCAAAAAATTTCAGAATTGCACCTTGCAATGCGGAGAAATTACTGTTTGTGCATTTACAATATTCATTGATTTTTGCCATTGAAAACCGTCCAGAAATGTTTGAAGCTACTGACTGAATGAAAGGAGCTGGCATCTCACTCTCTTTGAATCTTCTTTATCATGCTAGGATTAGCAGGAAAAAGCAAAAAATTTCAGAATTGCACCTTGCAATGTGGAGATATTACTGTTTGTGCATTTACAATATTCATTGATTTTTGCCATTGAAAAACGTCCAGAAATGTTTGAAGCTACTGACTGAATGAAAGGAGCTGGCATCTCAATCTCTATGAATCTTCTTTATCATGCTAGCATAAGCAGAAAAAGCAAAAAATTTCAGAATTGCACCTTGCAATGCGGAGAAATTACTGTTTGTGCATTTACAATATTCATTGATTTTTGCCATTGAAAAACATCATGTTATTCATATACCAGAGATGTTTGAAGCTACTGACTGAATGAAAAGAGCTGGCATCTCACTCTCTTTGAATCTTCTTTATCATGCTAAGAGGAGCAGGAAAAAGCAAAAAATTTCAGAATTGCACCTTGCAATGTGGAGATATTACTGTTTGTGCATTTACAATATTCATTGATTTTTGCCATTGAAAAACGTCCAGAAATGTTTGAAGCTACTGACTGAATGAAAGGAGCTGGCATCTCACTCTCTTTGAATCTTCTTTATCATGCTAGGATTAGCAGGAAAAAGCAAAAAATTTCAGAATTGCACCTTGCAATGCGGAGAAATTACTGTTTGTGCATTTACAATATTCATTGATTTTTGCCATTGAAAACATCATGTTATTCATATACCAGAAATGTTTGAAGCTACTGACTGAATGAAAAGAGCTGGCATCTCACTCTCTTTGAATCTTCTTTATCATGCTAAGAGGAGCAGGAAAAAGCAAAAAATTTCAGAATTGCACCTTGCAATGTGGAGATATTACTGTTTGTGCATTTACAATATTCATTGATTTTTGCCATTGAAAAACGTCCAGAAATGTTTGAAGCTACTGACTGAATGAAAGGAGCTGGCATCTCACTCTCTTTGAATCTTCTTTATCATGCTAGGATTAGCAGGAAAAAGCAAAAAATTTCAGAATTGCACCTTGCAATGCGGAGAAATTACTGTTTGTGCATTTACAATATTCATTGATTTTTGCCATTGAAAAACCATGTTATTCATATACCAGAAATGTTTGAAGCTACTGACTGAATGAAAAGAGCTGGCATCTCACTCTCTTTGAATCTTCTTTATCATGCCAGGATTAGCAGGAAAAAGCAAAAAATTTCAGAATTGCACGTTGCAATGTGGAGATATTACTGTTTGTGCATTTACAATATTCATTGATTTTTGCCATTGAAAACCGTCCAGAAATGTTTGAAGCTACTGACTGAATGAAAGGAGCTGGCATCTCACTCTCTTTGAATCTTCTTTATCATGCTAGGATTAGCAGGAAAAAGCAAAAAAATTCAGAATTGCACCTTGCAATGTGGAGATATTACTGTTTGTGCATTTACAATATTCATTGATTTTTGCCATTGAAAAACGTCCAGAAATGTTTGAAGCTACTGACTGAATGAAAGGAGCTGGCATCTCAATCTCTTTGAATCTTCTTTATCATGCTAGGATTAGCAGGAAAAAGCAAAAAATTTCAGAATTGCACCTTGCAATGCGGAGAAATTACTGTTTGTGCATTTACAATATTCATTGATTTTTGCCATTGAAAAACATCATGTTATTCATATACCAGAGATGTTTGAAGCTACTGACTGAATGAAAAGAGCTGGCATCTCACTCTCTTTGAATCTTCTTTATCATGCTAAGAGGAGCAGGAAAAAGCAAAAAATTTCAGAATTGCACCTTGCAATGTGGAGATATTACTGTTTGTGCATTTACAATATTCATTGATTTTTGCCATTGAAAAACATCCAGAAATGTTTGAAGCTACTGACTGAATGAAAGGAGCTGGCATCTCACTCTCTTTGAATCTTCTTTATCATGCTAGGATTAGCAGGAAAAAGCAAAAAATTTCAGAATTGCACCTTGCAATGCGGAGAAATTACTGTTTGTGCATTTACAATATTCATTGATTTTTGCCATTGAAAAACATCATGTTATTCATATACCAGAAATGTTTGAAGCTACTGACTGAATGAAAAGAGCTGGCATCTCACTCTCTTTGAATCTTCTTTATCATGCTAAGAGGAGCAGGAAAAAGCAAAAAATTTCAGAATTGCACGTTGCAATGTGGAGATATTACTGTTTGTGCATTTACAATATTCATTGATTTTTGCCATTGAAAAACGTCCAGAAATGTTTGAAGCTACTGACTGAATGAAAGGAGCTGGCATCTCACTCTCTTTGAATCTTCTTTATCATGCTAGGATTAGCAGGAAAAAGCAAAAAATTTCAGAATTGCACCTTGCAATGCGGAGAAATTACTGTTTGTGCATTTACAATATTCATTGATTTTTGCCATTGAAAAGCATCATGTTATTCATATACCAGAAATGTTTGAAGCTACTGACTGAATGAAAAGAGCTGGCATCTCACTCTCTTTGAATCTTCTTTATCATGCTAAGAGGAGCAGGAAAAAGCAAAAAATTTCAGAATTGCATGTTGCAATGTGGAGATATTACTGTTTGTGCATTTACAATATTCATTGATTTTTGCCATTGAAAACCGTCCAGAAATGTTTGAAGCTACTGACTGAATGAAAGGAGCTGGCATCTCACTCTCTTTGAATCTTCTTTATCATGCTAGGATTAGCAGGAATAAGCAAAAAAATTCAGAATTGCACCTTGCAATGTGGAGATATTACTGTTTGTGCATTTACAATATTCATTGATTTTTGCCATTGAAAAACGTCCAGAAATGTTTGAAGCTACTGACTGAATGAAAGGAGCTGGCATCTCAATCTCTTTGAATCTTCTTTATCATGCTAGGATTAGCAGGAAAAAGCAAAAAATTTCAGAATTGCACCTTGCAATGCGGAGAAATTACTGTTTGTGCATTTACAATATTCATTGATTTTTTCCATTGAAAAACATCATGTTATTCATATACCAGAGATGTTTGAAGCTACTGACTGAATGAAAAGAGCTGGCATCTCACTCTCTTTGAATCTTCTTTATCATGCTAAGAGGAGCAGGAAAAAGCAAAAAATTTCAGAATTGCACCTTGCAATGTGGAGATATTACTGTTTGTGCATTTACAATATTCATTGATTTTTGCCATTGAAAAACATCCAGAAATGTTTGAAGCTACTGACTGAATGAAAGGAGCTGGCATCTCACTCTCTTTGAATCTTCTTTATCATGCTAGGATTAGCAGGAAAAAGCAAAAAATTTCAGAATTGCACCTTGCAATGCGGAGAAATTACTGTTTGTGCATTTACAATATTCATTGATTTTTGCCATTGAAAAACATCATGTTATTCATATACCAGAAATGTTTGAAGCTACTGACTGAATGAAAAGAGCTGGCATCTCACTCTCTTTGAATCTTCTTTATCATGCTAAGAGGAGCAGGAAAAAGCAAAAAATTTCAGAATTGCACGTTGCAATGTGGAGATATTACTGTTTGTGCATTTACAATATTCATTGATTTTTGCCATTGAAAAACGTCCAGAAATGTTTGAAGCTACTGACTGAATGAAAGGAGCTGGCATCTCACTCTCTTTGAATCTTCTTTATCATGCTAGGATTAGCAGGAAAAAGCAAAAAATTTCAGAATTGCACCTTGCAATGCGGAGAAATTACTGTTTGTGCATTTACAATATTCATTGATTTTTGCCATTGAAAAACATCATGTTATTCATATACCAGAAATGTTTGAAGCTACTGACTGAATGAAAAGAGCTGGCATCTCAGTCTCTTTGAATCTTCTTTATCATGCTAAGAGGAGCAGGAAAAAGCAAAAAATTTCAGAATTGCATGTTGCAATGTGGAGATATTACTGTTTGTGCATTTACAATATTCATTGATTTTTGCCATTGAAAAACGTCCAAAAATGTTTGAAGCTACTGACTGAATGAAAGGAGCTGGCATCTCACTCTCTTTGAATCTTCTTTATCATGCTAGGATTAGCAGGAAAAAGCAAAAAATTTCAGAATTGCACCTTGCAATGCGGAGAAATTACTGTTTGTGCATTTACAATATTCATTGATTTTTGCCATTGAAAAACGTCCAGAAATGTTTGAAGCTACTGACTGAATGAAAGGAGCTGGCATCTCACTCTCTTTGAATCTTCTTTATCATGCTAGGTTTAGCAGGAAAAAGCAAAAAATTTCAGAATTGCACCTTGCAATGCGGAGAAATTACTGTTTGTGCATTTACAATATTCATTGATTTTTGCCATTGAAAAACATCATGTTATTCATATACCAGAGATGTTTGAAGCTACTGACTGAATGAAAAGAGCTGGCATCTCACTCTCTTTGAATCTTCTTTATTATGCTAAGAGGAGCAGGAAAAAGCAAAATATTTCAGAATTGCACCTTGCAATGTGGAGATATTACTGTTTGTGCATTTACAATATTCATTGATTTTTGCCATTGAAAAACGTCCAGAAATGTTTGAAGCTACTGACTGAATGAAAGGAGCTGGCATCTCACTCTCTTTGAATCTTCTTTATCATGCTAGGATTAGCAGGAAAAAGCAAAAAATTTCAGAATTGCACCTTGCAATGCGGAGAAATTACTGTTTGTGCATTTACAATATTCATTGATTTTTGCCATTGAAAACATCATGTTATTCATATACCAGAAATGTTTGAAGCTACTGACTGAATGAAAAGAGCTGGCATCTCACTCTCTTTGAATCTTCTTTATCATGCTAAGAGGAGCAGGAAAAAGCAAAAAATTTCAGAATTGCACCTTGCAATGTGGAGATATTACTGTTTGTGCATTTACAATATTCATTGATTTTTGCCATTGAAAAACGTCCAGAAATGTTTGAAGCTACTGACTGAATGAAAGGAGCTGGCATCTCACTCTCTTTGAATCTTCTTTATCATGCTAGGATTAGCAGGAAAAAGCAAAAAATTTCAGAATTGCACCTTGCAATGCGGAGAAATTACTGTTTGTGCATTTACAATATTCATTGATTTTTGCCATTGAAAAACATCATGTTATTCATATACCAGAAATGTTTGAAGCTACTGACTGAATGAAAAGAGCTGGCATCTCACTCTCTTTGAATCTTCTTTATCATGCCAGGATTAGCAGGAAAAAGCAAAAAATTTCAGAATTGCACCTTGCAATGTGGAGATATTACTGTTTGTGCATTTACAATATTCATTGATTTTTGCCATTGAAAAACGTCCAGAAATGTTTGAAGCTACTGACTGAATGAAAGGAGCTGGCATCTCACTCTCTTTGAATCTTCTTTATCATGCTAGGATTAGCAGGAAAAAGCAAAAAATTTCAGAATTGCACCTTGCAATGCGGAGAAATTACTGTTTGTGCATTTACAATATTCATTGATTTTTGCCATTGAAAAACATCATGTTATTCATATACCAGAAATGTTTGAAGCTACTGACTGAATGAAAAGAGCTGGCATCTCACTCTCTTTGAATCTTCTTTATCATGCTAAGAGGAGCAGGAAAAAGCAAAAAATTTCAGAATTGCACGTTGCAATGTGGAGATATTACTGTTTGTGCATTTACAATATTCATTGATTTTTGCCATTGAAAAACGTCCAGAAATGTTTGAAGCTACTGACTGAATGAAAGGAGCTGGCATCTCACTCTCTTTGAATCTTCTTTATCATGCTAGGATTAGCAGGAAAAAGCAAAAAATTTCAGAATTG
Source organism: Phyllobates terribilis (assembly GCF_046119375.1). NCBI lineage: Eukaryota > Metazoa > Chordata > Amphibia > Anura > Dendrobatidae > Phyllobates > Phyllobates terribilis. Next base: position 1,306,260 of record NW_027363225.1, on the reverse strand, counting down.
CACCTTGCAATGCGGAGAAATTACTGTTTGTGCATTTACACTATTCATTGATTTTTGCCATTGAAAAACATCATGTTATTCATATACCAGAAATGTTTGAAGCTACTGACTGAATGAAAAGATCTGGCATCTCACTCTCTTTGAATCTTCTTTATCATGCCAGTATTAGCAGGAAAAAGCAAAAAATTTCAGAATTGCACCTTGCAATGTGGAGATATTACTGTTTGTGCATTTACAATATTCATTGATTTTTGCCATTGAAAAACGTCCAGAAATGTTTGAAGCTACTGACTGAATGAAAGGAGCTGGCATCTCACTCTCTTTGAATCTTCTTTATCATGCTAGGATTAGCAGGAAAAAGCAAAAAATTTCAGAATTGCACCTTGCAATGCGGAGAAATTACTGTTTGTGCATTTACAATATTCATTGATTTTTGCCATTGAAAAACATCATGTTATTCATATACCAGAAATGTTTGAAGCTACTGACTGAATGAAAAGAGCTGGCATCTCACTCTCTTTGAATCTTCTTTATCATGCTAAGAGGAGCAGGAACAAGCAAAAAATTTCAGAATTGCACGTTGCAATGTGGAGATATTACTGTTTGTGCATTTACAATATTCATTGATTTTTGCCATTGAAAAACGTCCAGAAATGTTTGAAGCTACTGACTGAATGAAAGGAGCTGGCATCTCACTCTCTTTGAATCTTCTTTATCATGCTAGGATTAGCAGGAAAAAGCAAAAAATTTCAGAATTGCACCTTGCAATGCGGAGAAATTACTGTTTGTGCATTTACAATATTCATTGATTTTTGCCATTGAAAAACATCATGTTATTCATATACCAGAAATGTTTGAAGCTACTGACTGAATGAAAAGAGCTGGCATCTCACTCTCTTTGAATCTTCTTTATCATGCTAAGTGGAGCAGGAAAAAGCAAAAAATTTCAGAATTGCATGTTGCAATGTGGAGATATTACTGTTTGTGCATTTACAATATTCATTGATTTTTGCCATTGAAAAACGTCCAGAAATGTTTGAAGCTACTGACTGAATGAAAGGAGCTGGCATCTCACTCTCTTTGAATCTTCTTTATCATGCTAGGATTAGCAGGAAAAAGCAAAAAATTTCAGAATTGCACCTTGCAATGCGGAGAAATTACTGTTTGTGCATTTACAATATTCATTGATTTTTGCCATTGAAAAACATCATGTTATTCATATACCAGAAATGTTTGAAGCTACTGACTGAATGAAAAGAGCTGGCATCTCACTCTCTTTGAATCTTCTTTATCATGCCAGGATTAGCAGGAAAAAGCAAAAAATTTCAGAATTGCACGTTGCAATGTGGAGATATTACTGTTTGTGCATTTACAATATTCATTGATTTTTGCCATTGAAAAACGTCCAGAAATGTTTGAAGCTACTGACTGAATGAAAGGAGCTGGCATCTCACTCTCTTTGAATCTTCTTTATCATGCTAGGATTAGCAGGAAAAAGCAAAAAATTTCAGAATTGCACCTTGCAATGCGGAGAAATTACTGTTTGTGCATTTACAATATTCATTGATTTTTGCCATTGAAAAACATCATGTTATTCATATACCAGAAATGTTTGAAGCTACTGACTGAATGAAAAGAGCTGGCATCTCACTCTCTTTGAATCTTCTTTATCATGCTAAGAGGAGCAGGAAAAAGCAAAAAATTTCAGAATTGCACGTTGCAATGTGGAGATATTACTGTTGGTGCATTTACAATATTCATTGATTTTTGCCATTGAAAAACGTCCAGAAATGTTTGAAGCTACTGACTGAATGAAAAGAGCTGGCATCTCACTCTCTTTGAATCTTCTTTATCATGCTAGGATTAGCAGGAAAAAGCAAAAAATTTCAGAATTGCACCTTGCAATGCGGAGAAATTACTGTTTGTGCATTTACAATATTCATTGATTTTTGCCATTGAAAAACATCATGTTATTCATATACCAGAAATGTTTGAAGCTACTGACTGAATGAAAAGAGCTGGCATCTCACTCTCTTTGAATCTTCTTTATCATGCTAAGAGGAGCAGGAAAAAGCAAAAAATTTCAGAATTGCATGTTGCAATGTGGAGATATTACTGTTTGTGCATTTACCATATTCATTGATTTTTGCCATTGAAAAACGTCCAGAAATGTTTGAAGCTACTGACTGAATGAAAGGAGCTGGCATCTCACTCTCTTTGAATCTTCTTTATCATGCTAGGATTAGCAGGAAAAAGCAAAAAATTTCAGAATTGCACCTTGCAATGCGGAGAAATTACTGTTTGTGCATTTACAATATTCATAGATTTTTGCCATTGAAAAACATCATGTTATTCATATACCAGAAATGTTTGAAGCTACTGACTGAATGAAAAGAGCTGGCATCTCACTCTCTTTGAATCTTCTTTATCATGCTAGGATTAGCAGGAAAAAGCAAAAAATTTCAGAATTGCACCTTGCAATGTGGAGATATTACTGTTTGTGCATTTACAATATTCATTGATTTTTGCCATTGAAAAATGTCCAGAAATGTTTGAAGCTACTGACTGAATGAAAGGAGCTGGCATCTCACTCTCTTTGAATCTTCTTTATCATGCTAGGATTAGCAGGAAAAAGCAAAAAATTTCAGAATTGCACCTTGCAATGCGGAGAAATTACTGTTTGTGCATTTACAATATTCATTGATTTTTGCCATTGAAAACATCATGTTATTCATATACCAGAAATGTTTGAAGCTACTGACTGAATGAAAAGAGCTGGCATCTCACTCTCTTTGAATCTTCTTTATCATGCTAAGAGGAGCAGGAAAAAGCAAAAAATTTCAGAATTGCACATTACAATGTGGAGATATTACTGTTTGTGCATTTACAATATTCATTGATTTTTGCCATTGAAAAACATCCAGAAATGTTTGAAGCTACTGACTGAATGAAAGGAGCTGGCATCTCACTCTCTTTGAATCTTCTTTATCATGCTAGGATTAGCAGGAAAAAGCAAAAAATTTCAGAATTGCACCTTGCAATGCGGAGAAATTACTGTTTGTGCATTTACAATATTCATTGATTTTTGCCATTGAAAAACCATGTTATTCATATACCAGAAATGTTTGAAGCTACTGACTGAATGAAAAGAGCTGGCATCTCACTCTCTTTGAATCTTCTTTATCATGCCAGTATTAGCAGGAAAAAGCAAAAAATTTCAGAATTGCACGTTGCAATGTGGAGATATTACTGTTTGTGCATTTACAATATTCATTGATTTTTGCCATTGAAAACCGTCCAGAAATGTTTGAAGCTACTGACTGAATGAAAGGAGCTGGCATCTCACTCTATTTGAATCTTCTTTATCATGCTAGGATTAGCAGGAAAAAGCAAAAAATTTCAGAATTGCACCTTGCAATGTGGAGATATTACTGTTTGTGCATTTACAATATTCATTGATTTTTGCCATTGAAAAACATCATGTTATTCATATACCAGAGATGTTTGAAGCTACTGACTGAATGAAAAGAGCTGGCATCTCACTCTCTTTGAATCTTCTTTATCATGCTAAGAGGAGCAGGAAAAAGCAAAAAATTTCAGAATTGCACCTTGCAATGTGGAGATATTACTGTTTGTGCATTTACAATATTCATTGATTTTTGCCATTGAAAAACGTCCAGAAATGTTTGAAGCTACTGACTGAATGAAAGGAGCTGGCATCTTACTCTCTTTGAATCTTCTTTATCATGCTAGGATTAGCAGGAAAAAGCAAAAAATTTCAGAATTGCACCTTGCAATGCGGAGAAATTACTGTTTGTGCATTTACAATATTCATTGATTTTTGCCATTGAAAAACGTCCAGAAATGTTTGAAGCTACTGACTGAATGAAAGGAGCTGGCATCTCACTCTCTTTGAATCTTCTTTATCATGCTAGGATTAGCAGGAAAAAGCAAAAAATTTCAGAATTGCACCTTGCAATGCGGAGAAATTACTGTTTGTGCATTTACAATATTCATTGATTTTTGCCATTGAAAAACATCATGTTATTCATATACCAGAAATGTTTGAAGCTACTGACTGAATGAAAAGAGCTGGCATCTCACTCTCTTTGAATCTTCTTTATCATGCTAAGAGGAGCAGGAAAAAGCAAAAAATTTCAGAATTGCACGTTGCAATGTGGAGATATTACTGTTTGTGCATTTACAATATTCATTGATTTTTGCCATTGAAAAACGTCCAGAAATGTTTGAAGCTACTGACTGAATGAAAGGAGCTGGCATCTCACTCTCTTTGAATCTTCTTTATCATGCTAGGATTAGCAGGAAAAAGCAAAAAATTTCAGAATTGCACCTTGCAATGCGGAGAAATTACTGTTTGTGCATTTACAATATTCATTGATTTTTGCCATTGAAAAGCATCATGTTATTCATATACCAGAAATGTTTGAAGCTACTGACTGAATGAAAAGAGCTGGCATCTCACTCTCTTTGAATCTTCTTTATCATGCTAAGAGGAGCAGGAAAAAGCAAAAAATTTCAGAATTGCATGTTGCAATGTGGAGATATTACTGTTTGTGCATTTACAATATTCATTGATTTTTGCCATTGAAAACCGTCCAGAAATGTTTGAAGCTACTGACTGAATGAAAGGAGCTGGCATCTCACTCTCTTTGAATCTTCTTTATCATGCTAGGATTAGCAGGAATAAGCAAAAAAATTCAGAATTGCACCTTGCAATGTGGAGATATTACTGTTTGTGCATTTACAATATTCATTGATTTTTGCCATTGAAAAACGTCCAGAAATGTTTGAAGCTACTGACTGAATGAAAGGAGCTGGCATCTCAATCTCTTTGAATCTTCTTTATCATGCTAGGATTAGCAGGAAAAAGCAAAAAATTTCAGAATTGCACCTTGCAATGCGGAGAAATTACTGTTTGTGCATTTACAATATTCATTGATTTTTTCCATTGAAAAACATCATGTTATTCATATACCAGAGATGTTTGAAGCTACTGACTGAATGAAAAGAGCTGGCATCTCACTCTCTTTGAATCTTCTTTATCATGCTAAGAGGAGCAGGAAAAAGCAAAAAATTTCAGAATTGCACCTTGCAATGTGGAGATATTACTGTTTGTGCATTTACAATATTCATTGATTTTTGCCATTGAAAAACATCCAGAAATGTTTGAAGCTACTGACTGAATGAAAGGAGCTGGCATCTCACTCTCTTTGAATCTTCTTTATCATGCTAGGATTAGCAGGAAAAAGCAAAAAATTTCAGAATTGCACCTTGCAATGCGGAGAAATTACTGTTTGTGCATTTACAATATTCATTGATTTTTGCCATTGAAAAACATCATGTTATTCATATACCAGAAATGTTTGAAGCTACTGACTGAATGAAAAGAGCTGGCATCTCACTCTCTTTGAATCTTCTTTATCATGCTAAGAGGAGCAGGAAAAAGCAAAAAATTTCAGAATTGCACGTTGCAATGTGGAGATATTACTGTTTGTGCATTTACAATATTCATTGATTTTTGCCATTGAAAAACGTCCAGAAATGTTTGAAGCTACTGACTGAATGAAAGGAGCTGGCATCTCACTCTCTTTGAATCTTCTTTATCATGCTAGGATTAGCAGGAAAAAGCAAAAAATTTCAGAATTGCACCTTGCAATGCGGAGAAATTACTGTTTGTGCATTTACAATATTCATTGATTTTTGCCATTGAAAAACATCATGTTATTCATATACCAGAAATGTTTGAAGCTACTGACTGAATGAAAAGAGCTGGCATCTCAGTCTCTTTGAATCTTCTTTATCATGCTAAGAGGAGCAGGAAAAAGCAAAAAATTTCAGAATTGCATGTTGCAATGTGGAGATATTACTGTTTGTGCATTTACAATATTCATTGATTTTTGCCATTGAAAAACGTCCAAAAATGTTTGAAGCTACTGACTGAATGAAAGGAGCTGGCATCTCACTCTCTTTGAATCTTCTTTATCATGCTAGGATTAGCAGGAAAAAGCAAAAAATTTCAGAATTGCACCTTGCAATGCGGAGAAATTACTGTTTGTGCATTTACAATATTCATTGATTTTTGCCATTGAAAAACGTCCAGAAATGTTTGAAGCTACTGACTGAATGAAAGGAGCTGGCATCTCACTCTCTTTGAATCTTCTTTATCATGCTAGGTTTAGCAGGAAAAAGCAAAAAATTTCAGAATTGCACCTTGCAATGCGGAGAAATTACTGTTTGTGCATTTACAATATTCATTGATTTTTGCCATTGAAAAACATCATGTTATTCATATACCAGAGATGTTTGAAGCTACTGACTGAATGAAAAGAGCTGGCATCTCACTCTCTTTGAATCTTCTTTATTATGCTAAGAGGAGCAGGAAAAAGCAAAATATTTCAGAATTGCACCTTGCAATGTGGAGATATTACTGTTTGTGCATTTACAATATTCATTGATTTTTGCCATTGAAAAACGTCCAGAAATGTTTGAAGCTACTGACTGAATGAAAGGAGCTGGCATCTCACTCTCTTTGAATCTTCTTTATCATGCTAGGATTAGCAGGAAAAAGCAAAAAATTTCAGAATTGCACCTTGCAATGCGGAGAAATTACTGTTTGTGCATTTACAATATTCATTGATTTTTGCCATTGAAAACATCATGTTATTCATATACCAGAAATGTTTGAAGCTACTGACTGAATGAAAAGAGCTGGCATCTCACTCTCTTTGAATCTTCTTTATCATGCTAAGAGGAGCAGGAAAAAGCAAAAAATTTCAGAATTGCACCTTGCAATGTGGAGATATTACTGTTTGTGCATTTACAATATTCATTGATTTTTGCCATTGAAAAACGTCCAGAAATGTTTGAAGCTACTGACTGAATGAAAGGAGCTGGCATCTCACTCTCTTTGAATCTTCTTTATCATGCTAGGATTAGCAGGAAAAAGCAAAAAATTTCAGAATTGCACCTTGCAATGCGGAGAAATTACTGTTTGTGCATTTACAATATTCATTGATTTTTGCCATTGAAAAACATCATGTTATTCATATACCAGAAATGTTTGAAGCTACTGACTGAATGAAAAGAGCTGGCATCTCACTCTCTTTGAATCTTCTTTATCATGCCAGGATTAGCAGGAAAAAGCAAAAAATTTCAGAATTGCACCTTGCAATGTGGAGATATTACTGTTTGTGCATTTACAATATTCATTGATTTTTGCCATTGAAAAACGTCCAGAAATGTTTGAAGCTACTGACTGAATGAAAGGAGCTGGCATCTCACTCTCTTTGAATCTTCTTTATCATGCTAGGATTAGCAGGAAAAAGCAAAAAATTTCAGAATTGCACCTTGCAATGCGGAGAAATTACTGTTTGTGCATTTACAATATTCATTGATTTTTGCCATTGAAAAACATCATGTTATTCATATACCAGAAATGTTTGAAGCTACTGACTGAATGAAAAGAGCTGGCATCTCACTCTCTTTGAATCTTCTTTATCATGCTAAGAGGAGCAGGAAAAAGCAAAAAATTTCAGAATTGCACGTTGCAATGTGGAGATATTACTGTTTGTGCATTTACAATATTCATTGATTTTTGCCATTGAAAAACGTCCAGAAATGTTTGAAGCTACTGACTGAATGAAAGGAGCTGGCATCTCACTCTCTTTGAATCTTCTTTATCATGCTAGGATTAGCAGGAAAAAGCAAAAAATTTCAGAATTGCACCTTGCAATGCGGAGAAATTACTGTTTGTGCATTTACACTATTCATTGATTTTTGCCATTGAAAAACATCATGTTATTCATATACCAGAAATGTTTGAAGCTACTGACTGAATGAAAAGAGCTGGCATCTCACTCTCTTTGAATCTTCTTTATCATGCCAGTATTAGCAGGAAAAAGCAAAAAATTTCAGAATTGCACCTTGCAATGTGGAGATATTACTGTTTGTGCATTTACAATATTCATTGATTTTTGCCATTGAAAAACGTCCAGAAATGTTTGAAGCTACTGACTGAATGAAAGGAGCTGGCATCTCACTCTCTTTGAATCTTATTTATCATGCTAGGATTAGCAGGAAAAAGCAAAAAATTTCAGAATTGCACCTTGCAATGCGGAGAAATTACTGTTTGTGCATTTACAATATTCATTGATTTTTGCCATTGAAAAACATCATGTTATTCATATACCAGAAATGTTTGAAGCTACTGACTGAATGAAAAGAGCTGGCATCTCACTCTCTTTGAATCTTCTTTATCATGCTAAGAGGAGCAGGAACAAGCAAAAAATTTCAGAATTGCACGTTGCAATGTGGAGATATTACTGTTTGTGCATTTACAATATTCATTGATTTTTGCCATTGAAAAACGTCCAGAAATGTTTGAAGCTACTGACTGAATGAAAGGAGCTGGCATCTCACTCTCTTTGAATCTTCTTTATCATGCTAGGATTAGCAGGAAAAAGCAAAAAATTTCAGAATTGCACCTTGCAATGCGGAGAAATTACTGTTTGTGCATTTACAATATTCATTGATTTTTGCCATTGAAAAACATCATGTTATTCATATACCAGAAATGTTTGAAGCTACTGACTGAATGAAAAGAGCTGGCATCTCACTCTCTTTGAATCTTCTTTATCATGCTAAGTGGAGCAGGAAAAAGCAAAAAATTTCAGAATTGCATGTTGCAATGTGGAGATATTACTGTTTGTGCATTTACAATATTCATTGATTTTTGCCATTGAAAAACGTCCAGAAATGTTTGAAGCTACTGACTGAATGAAAGGAGCTGGCATCTCACTCTCTTTGAATCTTCTTTATCATGCTAGGATTAGCAGGAAAAAGCAAAAAATTTCAGAATTGCACCTTGCAATGCGGAGAAATTACTGTTTGTGCATTTACAATATTCATTGATTTTTGCCATTGAAAAACATCATGTTATTCATATACCAGAAATGTTTGAAGCTACTGACTGAATGAAAAGAGCTGGCATCTCACTCTCTTTGAATCTTCTTTATCATGCCAGGATTAGCAGGAAAAAGCAAAAAATTTCAGAATTGCACGTTGCAATGTGGAGATATTACTGTTTGTGCATTTACAATATTCATTGATTTTTGCCATTGAAAAACGTCCAGAAATGTTTGAAGCTACTGACTGAATGAAAGGAGCTGGCATCTCACTCTCTTTGAATCTTCTTTATCATGCTAGGATTAGCAGGAAAAAGCAAAAAATTTCAGAATTGCACCTTGCAATGCGGAGAAATTACTGTTTGTGCATTTACAATATTCATTGATTTTTGCCATTGAAAAACATCATGTTATTCATATACCAGAAATGTTTGAAGCTACTGACTGAATGAAAAGAGCTGGCATCTCACTCTCTTTGAATCTTCTTTATCATGCTAAGAGGAGCAGGAAAAAGCAAAAAATTTCAGAATTGCACGTTGCAATGTGGAGATATTACTGTTGGTGCATTTACAATATTCATTGATTTTTGCCATTGAAAAACGTCCAGAAATGTTTGAAGCTACTGACTGAATGAAAAGAGCTGGCATCTCACTCTCTTTGAATCTTCTTTATCATGCTAGGATTAGCAGGAAAAAGCAAAAAATTTCAGAATTGCACCTTGCAATGCGGAGAAATTACTGTTTGTGCATTTACAATATTCATTGATTTTTGCCATTGAAAAACATCATGTTATTCATATACCAGAAATGTTTGAAGCTACTGACTGAATGAAAAGAGCTGGCATCTCACTCTCTTTGAATCTTCTTTATCATGCTAAGAGGAGCAGGAAAAAGCAAAAAATTTCAGAATTGCATGTTGCAATGTGGAGATATTACTGTTTGTGCATTTACCATATTCATTGATTTTTGCCATTGAAAAACGTCCAGAAATGTTTGAAGCTACTGACTGAATGAAAGGAGCTGGCATCTCACTCTCTTTGAATCTTCTTTATCATGCTAGGATTAGCAGGAAAAAGCAAAAAATTTCAGAATTGCACCTTGCAATGCGGAGAAATTACTGTTTGTGCATTTACAATATTCATAGATTTTTGCCATTGAAAAACATCATGTTATTCATATACCAGAAATGTTTGAAGCTACTGACTGAATGAAAAGAGCTGGCATCTCACTCTCTTTGAATCTTCTTTATCATGCTAGGATTAGCAGGAAAAAGCAAAAAATTTCAGAATTGCACCTTGCAATGTGGAGATATTACTGTTTGTGCATTTACAATATTCATTGATTTTTGCCATTGAAAAATGTCCAGAAATGTTTGAAGCTACTGACTGAATGAAAGGAGCTGGCATCTCACTCTCTTTGAATCTTCTTTATCATGCTAGGATTAGCAGGAAAAAGCAAAAAATTTCAGAATTGCACCTTGCAATGCGGAGAAATTACTGTTTGTGCATTTACAATATTCATTGATTTTTGCCATTGAAAACATCATGTTATTCATATACCAGAAATGTTTGAAGCTACTGACTGAATGAAAAGAGCTGGCATCTCACTCTCTTTGAATCTTCTTTATCATGCTAAGAGGAGCAGGAAAAAGCAAAAAATTTCAGAATTGCACATTGCAATGTGGAGATATTACTGTTTGTGCATTTACAATATTCATTGATTTTTGCCATTGAAAAACATCCAGAAATGTTTGAAGCTACTGACTGAATGAAAGGAGCTGGCATCTCACTCTCTTTGAATCTTCTTTATCATGCTAGGATTAGCAGGAAAAAGCAAAAAATTTCAGAATTGCACCTTGCAATGCGGAGAAATTACTGTTTGTGCATTTACAATATTCATTGATTTTTGCCATTGAAAAACCATGTTATTCATATACCAGAAATGTTTGAAGCTACTGACTGAATGAAAAGAGCTGGCATCTCACTCTCTTTGAATCTTCTTTATCATGCCAGTATTAGCAGGAAAAAGCAAAAAATTTCAGAATTGCACGTTGCAATGTGGAGATATTACTGTTTGTGCATTTACAATATTCATTGATTTTTGCCATTGAAAACCGTCCAGAAATGTTTGAAGCTACTGACTGAATGAAAGGAGCTGGCATCTCACTCTATTTGAATCTTCTTTATCATGCTAGGATTAGCAGGAAAAAGCAAAAAATTTCAGAATTGCACCTTGCAATGTGGAGATATTACTGTTTGTGCATTTACAATATTCATTGATTTTTGCCATTGAAAAACATCATGTTATTCATATACCAGAGATGTTTGAAGCTACTGACTGAATGAAAAGAGCTGGCATCTCACTCTCTTTGAATCTTCTTTATCATGCTAAGAGGAGCAGGAAAAAGCAAAAAATTTCAGAATTGCACCTTGCAATGTGGAGATATTACTGTTTGTGCATTTACAATATTCATTGATTTTTGCCATTGAAAAACGTCCAGAAATGTTTGAAGCTACTGACTGAATGAAAGGAGCTGGCATCTTACTCTCTTTGAATCTTCTTTATCATGCTAGGATTAGCAGGAAAAAGCAAAAAATTTCAGAATTGCACCTTGCAATGCGGAGAAATTACTGTTTGTGCATTTACAATATTCATTGATTTTTGCCATTGAAAAACGTCCAGAAATGTTTGAAGCTACTGACTGAATGAAAGGAGCTGGCATCTCACTCTCTTTGAATCTTCTTTATCATGCTAGGATTAGCAGGAAAAAGCAAAAAATTTCAGAATTGCACCTTGCAATGCGGAGAAATTACTGTTTGTGCATTTACAATATTCATTGATTTTTGCCATTGAAAAACATCATGTTATTCATATACCAGAAATGTTTGAAGCTACTGACTGAATGAAAAGAGCTGGCATCTCACTCTCTTTGAATCTTCTTTATCATGCCATGATTAGCAGGAAAAAGCAAAAAATTTCAGAATTGCACCTTGCAATGTGGAGATATTACTGTTTGTGCATTTACAATATTCATTGATTTTTGCCATTGAAAAATGTCCAGAAATGTTTGAAGCTACTGACTGAATGAAAGGAGCTGGCATCTCACTCTCTTTGAATCTTCTTTATCATGCTAGGATTAGCAGGAAAAAGCAAAAAATTTCAGAATTGCACCTTGCAATGCGGAGAAATTACTGTTTGTGCATTTACAATATTCATTGATTTTTGCCATTGAAAACATCATGTTATTCATATACCAGAAATGTTTGAAGCTACTGACTGAATGAAAAGAGCTGGCATCTCACTCTCTTTGAATCTTCTTTATCATGTTAAGAGGAGCAGGAAAAAGCAAAAAATTTCAGAATTGCACCTTGCAATGTGGAGATATTACTGTTTGTGCATTTACAATATTCATTGATTTTTGCCATTGAAAAACATCATGTTATTCATATACCAGAAATGTTTGAAGCTACTGACTGAATGAAAAGAGCTGGCATCTCACTCTCTTTGAATCTTCTTTATCATGCCAGGGTTAGCAGGAAAAAGCAAAAAATTTCAGAATTGCACCTTGCAATGTGGAGATATTACTGTTTGTGCATTTACAATATTCATTGATTTTTGCCATTGAAAAATGTCCAGAAATGTTTGAAGCTACTGACTGAATGAAAGGAGCTGGCATCTCACTCTCTTTGAATCTTCTTTATCATGCTAGGATTAGCAGGAAAAAGCAAAAAATTTCAGAATTGCATCTTGCAATGCGGAGAAATTACTGTTTGTGCATTTACAATATTCATTGATTTTTGCCATTGAAAAACCATGTTATTCATAAACCAGAAATGTTTGAAGCTACTGACTGAATGAAAAGAGCTGGCATCTCACTCTCTTTGAATCTTCTTTATCATGCCAGGATTAGCAGGAAAAAGCAAAAAATTTCAGAATTGCACGTTGCAATGTGGAGATATTACTGTTTGTGCATTTACAATATTCATTGATTTTTGCCATTGAAAACCGTCCAGAAATGTTTGAAGCTACTGACTGAATGAAAGGAGCTGGCATCTCACTCTCTTTGAATCTTCTTTATCATGCTAGGATTAGCAGGAAAAAGCAAAAAATTTCAGAATTTCACCTTGCAATGTGGAGATATTACTGTTTGTGCATTTACAATATTCATTGATTTTTGCCATTGAAAAACGTCCAGAAATGTTTGAAGCTACTGACTGAATGAAAGGAGCTGGCATCTCAATCTCTTTGAATCTTCTTTATCATGCTAGGATTAGCAGGAAAAAGCAAAAAATTTCAGAATTGCACCTTGCAATGCGGAGAAATTACTGTTTGTGCATTTACAATATTCATTGATTTTTGCCATTGAAAAACATCATGTTATTCATATACCAGAGATGTTTGAAGCTACTGACTGAATGAAAAGAGCTGGCATCTCACTCTCTTTGAATCTTCTTTATCATGCTAAGAGGAGCAGGAAAAAGCAAAAAATTTCAGAATTGCACCTTGCAATGTGGAGATATTACTGTTTGTGCATTTACAATATTCATTGATTTTTGCCATTGAAAAACGTCCAGAAATGTTTGAAGCTACTGACTGAATGAAAGGAGCTGGCATCTCACTCTCTTTGAATCTTCTTTATCATGCTAGGATTAGCAGGAAAAAGCAAAAAATTTCAGAATTGCACCTTGCAATGCGGAGAAATTACTGTTTGTGCATTTACAATATTCATTGATTTTTGCCATTGAAAAACATCATGTTATTCATATACCAGAAATGTTTGAAGCTACTGACTGAATGAAAAGAGCTGGCATCTCAATCTCTTTGAATCTTCTTTATCATGCTAAGAGGAGCAGGAAAAAGCAAAAAATTTCAGAATTGCACGTTGCAATGTGGAGATATTACTGTTTGTGCATTTACAATATTCATTGATTTTTGCCATTGAAAAACGTCCAGAAATGTTTGAAGCTACTGACTGAATGAAAGGAGCTGGCATCTCACTCTCTTTGAATCTTCTTTATCATGCTAGGATTAGCAGGAAAAAGCAAAAAATTTCAGAATTGCACCTTGCAATGCGGAGAAATTACTGTTTGTGCATTTACAATATTCATTGATTTTTGCCATTGAAAAACATCATGTTATTCATATACCAGAAATGTTTGAAGCTACTGACTGAATGAAAAGAGCTGGCATCTCACTTGCTTTGAATCTTCTTTATCATGCCAGGATTAGCAGGAAAAAGCAAAAAACTTCAGAATTGCACCTTGCAATGTGGAGATATTACTGTTTGTGCATTTACAATATTCATTGATTTTTGCCATTGAAAAACATCCAGAAATGTTTGAAGCTACTGACTGAATGAAAGGAGCTGGCATCTCACTCTCTTTGAATCTTCTTTATCATGCTAGGATTAGCAGGAAAAAGCAAAAAATTTCAGAATTGCACCTTGCAATGCGGAGAAATTACTGTTTGTGCATTTACAATATTCATTGATTTTTGCCATTGAAAAACATCATGTTATTCAAATACCAGAAATGTTTGAAGCTACTGACTGAATGAAAAGAGCTGGCATCTCACTCTCTCTGAATCTTCTTTATCATGCTAAGAGGAGCAGGAAAAAGCAAAAAATTTCAGAATTGCACGTTGCAATGTGGAGATATTACTGTTTGTGCATTTACAATATTCATTGATTTTTGCCATTGAAAAACGTCCAGAAATGTTTGAAGCTACTGACTGAATGAAAGGAGCTGGCATCTCACTCTCTTTGAATCTTCTTTATCATGCTAGGATTAGCAGGAAAAAGCAAAAAATTTCAGAATTGCACCTTGCAATGCGGAGAAATTACTGTTTGTGCATTTACAATATTCATTGATTTTTGCCATTGAAAAACATCATGTTATTCATATACCAGAAATGTTTGAAGCTACTGACTGAATGAAAAGAGCTGGCATCTCACTCTCTTTGAATCTTCTTTATCATGCTAAGAGGAGCAGGAAAAAGCAAAAAATTTCAGAATTGCATGTTGCAATGTGGAGATATTACTGTTTGTGCATTTACAATATTCATTGATTTTTGCCATTGAAAAACGTCCAGAAATGTTTGAAGCTACTGACTGAATGAAAGGAGCTGGCATCTCACTCCCTTTGAATCTTCTTTATCATGCTAGGATTAGCAGGAAAAAGCAAAAAATTTCAGAATTGCACCTTGCAATGCGGAGAAATTACTGTTTGTGCATTTACAATATTCATTGATTTTTGCCATTGAAAAACATCATGTTATTCATATACCAGAAATGTTTGAAGCTACTGACTGAATGAAAAGAGCTGGCATCTCACTCTCTTTGAATCTTCTTTATCATGCCATGATTAGCAGGAAAAAGCAAAAAATTTCAGAATTGCACCTTGCAATGTGGAGATATTACTGTTTGTGCATTTACAATATTCATTGATTTTTGCCATTGAAAAATGTCCAGAAATGTTTGAAGCTACTGACTGAATGAAAGGAGCTGGCATCTCACTCTCTTTGAATCTTCTTTATCATGCTAGGATTAGCAGGAAAAAGCAAAAAATTTCAGAATTGCACCTTGCAATGCGGAGAAATTACTGTTTGTGCATTTACAATATTCATTGATTTTTGCCATTGAAAACATCATGTTATTCATATACCAGAAATGTTTGAAGCTACTGACTGAATGAAAAGAGCTGGCATCTCACTCTCTTTGAATCTTCTTTATCATGCTAAGAGGAGCAGGAAAAAGCAAAAAATTTCAGAATTGCACCTTGCAATGTGGAGATATTACTGTTTGTGCATTTACAATATTCATTGATTTTTGCCATTGAAAAACGTCCAGAAATGTTTGAAGCTACTGACTGAATGAAAGGAGCTGGCATCTCACTCTCTTTGAATCTTCTTTATCATGCTAGGATTAGCAGGAAAAAGCAAAAAATTTCAGAATTGCACCTTGCAATGCGGAGAAATTACTGTTTGTGCATTTACAATATTCATTGATTTTTGCCATTGAAAAACATCATGTTATTCATATACCAGAAATTTTTGAATCTACTGACTGAATGAAAAGAGCTGGCATCTCACTCTCTTTGAATCTTCTTTATCATGCCAGGGTTAGCAGGAAAAAGCAAAAAATTTCAGAATTGCACCTTGCAATGTGGAGATATTACTGTTTGTGCATTTACAATATTCATTGATTTTTGCCATTGAAAAATGTCCAGAAATGTTTGAAGCTACTGACTGAATGAAAGGAGCTGGCATCTCACTCTCTTTGAATCTTCTTTATCATGCGAGGATTAGCAGGAAAAAGCAAAAAATTTCAGAATTGCACCTTGCAATGCGGAGAAATTACTGTTTGTGCATTTACAATATTCATTGATTTTTGCCATTGAAAACATCATGTTATTCATATACCAGAAATGTTTGAAGCTACTGACTGAATGAAAAGAGCTGGCATCTCACTCTCTTTGAATCTTCTTTATCATGCTAAGAGGAGCAGGAAAAAGCAAAAAATTTCAGAATTGCACCTTGCAATGTGGAGATATTACTGTTTGTGCATTTACAATATTCATTGATTTTTGCCATTGAAAAACGTCCAGAAATGTTTGAAGCTACTGACTGAATGAAAGGAGCTGGCATCTCACTCTCTTTGAATCTTCTTTATCATGCTAGGATTAGCAGGAAAAAGCAAAAAATTTCAGAATTGCACCTTGCAATGCGGAGAAATTACTGTTTGTGCATTTACAATATTCATTGATTTTTGCCATTGAAAAACCATGTTATTCATATACCAGAAATGTTTGAAGCTACTGACTGAATGAAAAGAGCTGCCATCTCACTCTCTTTGAATCTTCTTTATCATGCCAGGATTAGCAGGAAAAAGCAAAAAATTTCAGAATTGCACGTTGCAATGTGGAGATATTACTGTTTGTGCATTTACAATATTCATTGATTTTTGCCATTGAAAACCATCCAGAAATGTTTGAAGCTACTGACTGAATGAAAGGAGTTGGCATCTCACTCTCTTTGAATCTTCTTTATCATGCTAGGATTAGCAGGAAAAAGCAAAAAATTTCAGAATTGCACCTTGCAATGTGGAGATATTACTGTTTGTGCATTTACAATATTCATTGATTTTTGCCATTGAAAAACGTCCAGAAATGTTTGAAGCTACTGACTGAATGAAAGGAGCTGGCATCTCACTCTCTTTGAATCTTCTTTATCATGCTAGGATTAGCAGGAAAAAGCAAAAAATTTCAGAATTGCACCTTGCAATGCGGAGAAATTACTGTTTGTGCATTTACAATATTCATTGATTTTTGCCATTGAAAAACGTCCAGAAATGTTTGAAGCTACTGACTGAATGAAAGGAGCTGGCATCTCACTCTCTTTGAATCTTCTTTATCATGCTAGGATTAGCAGGAAAAAGCAAAAAATTTCAGAATTGCACCTTGCAATGCGGAGAAATTACTGTTTGTGCATTTACAATATTCATTGATTTTTGCCATTGAAAAACATCATGTTATTCATATACCAGAAATGTTTGAAGCTACTGACAATGAAAAGAGCTGGCATCTCACTCTCTTTGAATCTTCTTTATCATGCCAGGATTAGCAGGAAAAAGCAAAAAATTTCAGAATTGCACCTTGCAATGTGGAGATATTACTGTTTGTGCATTTACAATATTCATTGATTTTTGCCATTGAAATACGTCCAGAAATGTTTGAAGCTACTGACTGAATGAAAGGAGCTGGCATCTCACTTTCTTTGAATCTTCTTTATCATGCTAGGATTAGCAGGAAAAAGCAAAAAATTTCAGAATTGCACCTTGCAATGCGGAGAAATTACTGTTTGTGCATTTACAATATTCATTGATTTTTGCCATTGAAAAACATCATGTTATTCATATACCAGAAATGTTTGAAGCTACTGACTGAATGAAAAGAGCTGGCATCTCACTCTCTTTGAATCTTCTTTATCATGCTAAGAGGAGCAGGAAAAAGCAAAAAATTTCAGAATTGCACCTTGCAATGTGGAGATATTACTGTTTGTGCATTTACAATATTCATTGATTTTTGCCATTGAAAAACGTCCAGAAATGTTTGAAGCTACTGACTGAATGAAAGGAGCTGGCATCTCACTCTCTTTGAATCTTCTTTATCATGCTAGGATTAGCAGGAAAAAGCAAAAAATTTCAGAATTGCACCTTGCAATGCGGAGAAATTACTGTTTGTGCATTTACAATATTCATTGATTTTTGCCATTGAAAAACCATGTTATTCATATACCAGAAATGTTTGAAGCTACTGACTGAATGAAAAGAGCTGCCATCTCACTCTCTTTGAATCTTCTTTATCATGCCAGGATTAGCAGGAAAAAGCAAAAAATTTCAGAATTGCACGTTGCAATGTGGAGATATTACTGTTTGTGCATTTACAATATTCATTGATTTTTGCCATTGAAAACCATCCAGAAATGTTTGAAGCTACTGACTGAATGAAAGGAGTTGGCATCTCACTCTCTTTGAATCTTCTTTATCATGCTAGGATTAGCAGGAAAAAGCAAAAAATTTCAGAATTGCACCTTGCAATGTGGAGATATTACTGTTTGTGCATTTACAATATTCATTGATTTTTGCCATTGAAAAACGTCCAGAAATGTTTGAAGCTACTGACTGAATGAAAGGAGCTGGCATCTCACTCTCTTTGAATCTTCTTTATCATGCTAGGATTAGCAGGAAAAAGCAAAAAATTTCAGAATTGCACCTTGCAATGCGGAGAAATTACTGTTTGTGCATTTACAATATTCATTGATTTTTGCCATTGAAAAACGTCCAGAAATGTTTGAAGCTACTGACTGAATGAAAGGAGCTGGCATCTCACTCTCTTTGAATCTTCTTTATCATGCTAGGATTAGCATGAAAAAGCAAAAAATTTCAGAATTGCACCTTGCAATGCGGAGAAATTACTGTTTGTGCATTTACAATATTCATTGATTTTTGCCATTGAAAAACATCATGTTATTCATATACCAGAAATGTTTGAAGCTACTGACAATGAAAAGAGCTGGCATCTCACTCTCTTTGAATCTTCTTTATCATGCCAGGATTAGCAGGAAAAAGCAAAAAATTTCAGAATTGCACCTTGCAATGTGGAGATATTACTGTTTGTGCATTTACAATATTCATTGATTTTTGCCATTGAAATACGTCCAGAAATGTTTGAAGCTACTGACTGAATGAAAGGAGCTGGCATCTCACTTTCTTTGAATCTTCTTTATCATGCTAGGATTAGCAGGAAAAAGCAAAAAATTTCAGAATTGCACCTTGCAATGCGGAGAAATTACTGTTTGTGCATTTACAATATTCATTGATTTTTGCCATTGAAAAACATCATGTTATTCATATACCAGAAATGTTTGAAGCTACTGACTGAATGAAAAGAGCTGGCATCTCACTCTCTTTGAATCTTCTTTATCATGCTAAGAGGAGCAGGAAAAAGCAAAAAATTTCAGAATTGCACGTTGCAATGTGGAGATATTACTGTTTGTGCATTTACAATATTCATTGATTTTTGCCATTGAAAAACGTCCAGAAATGTTTGAAGCTACTGACTGAATGAAAGGAGCTGGCATCTCACTCTCTTTGAATCTTCTTTATCATGCTAGGATTAGCAGGAAAAAGCAAGAAATTTCAGAATTGCACCTTGCAATGCGGAGAAATTACTGTTTGTGCATTTACAATATTCATTGATTTTTGCCATTGAAAAACATCATGTTATTCATATACCAGAAATGTTTGAAGCTACTGACTGAATGAAAAGAGCTGGCATCTCACTCTCTTTGAATCTTCTTTATCATGCCAGGATTAGCAGGAAAAAGCAAAAAATTTCAGAATTGCACCTTGCAATGTGGAGATATTACTGTTTGTGCATTTACAATATTCATTGATTTTTGCCATTGAAAAACGTCCAGAAATGTTTGAAGCTACTGACTGAATGAAAGGAGCTGGCATCTCACTCTCTTTGAATCTTCTTTATCATGCCAGGATTAGCAGGAAAAAGCAAAAAATTTCAGAATTGCACCTTGCAATGCGGAGAAATTACTGTTTGTGCATTTACAATATTCATTGATTTTTGCCATTGAAAAACGTCCAGAAATGTTTGAAGCTACTGACTGAATGAAAGGAGCTGGCATCTCACTCTCTTTGAATCTTCTTTATCATGCTAGGGTTAGCAGGAAAAAGCAAAAAATTTCAGAATTGCACCTTGCAATGCGGAGAAATTACTGTTTGTGCATTTACAATATTCATTGATTTTTGCCATTGAAAAACATCATGTTATTCATATACCAGAAATGTTTGAAGCTACTGACTGAATGAAAAGAGCTGGCATCTCACTCTCTTTGAATCTTCTTTATCATGCTAAGAGGAGCAGGAAAAAGCAAAAAATTTCAGAATTGCACGTTGCAATGTGGAGATATTACTGTTTGTGCATTTACAATATTCATTGATTTTTGCCATTGAAAAACGTCCAGAAATGTTTGAAGCTACTGACTGAATGAAAGGAGCTGGCATCTCACTCTCTTTGCATCTTCTTTATCATGCTAGGATTAGCAGGAAAAAGCAAAAAATTTCAGAATTGCACCTTGCAATGCGGAGAAATTACTGTTTGTGCATTTACAATATTCATTGATTTTTGCCATTGAAAAACATCATGTTATTCATATAACAGAAATGTTTGAAGCTACTGACTGAATGAAAAGAGCTGGCATCTCACTCTCTTTGAATCTTCTTTATCATGCCAGGATTAGCAGGAAAAAGCAAAAAATTTCAGAATTGCACCTTGCAATGTGGAGATATTACTGTTTGTGCATTTACAATATTCATTGATTTTTGCCATTGAAAAACGTCCAGAAATGTTTGAAGCTACTGACTGAATGAAAGGAGCTGGCATCTCACTCTCTTTGAATCTTCTTTATCATGCCAGGATTAGCAGGAAAAAGCAAAAAATTTCAGAATTGCACCTTGCAATGCGGAGAAATTAGTTTGTGCATTTACAATATTCATTGATTTTTGCCATTGAAAACATCATGTTATTCATATACCAGAAATGTTTGAAGCTACTGACTGAATGAAAAGAGCTGGCATCTCACTCTCTTTGAATCTTCTTTATCATGCTAAGAGGAGCAGGAAAAAGCAAAAAATTTCAGAATTGCACCTTGCAATGTGGAGATATTACTGTTTGTGCATTTACAATATTCATTGATTTTTGCCATTGAAAAACGTCTAGAAATGTTTGAAGCTACTGACTGAATGAAAGGAGCTGGCATCTCACTCTCTTTGAATCTTCTTTATCATGCTAGGATTAGCAGGAAAAAGCAAAAAATTTCAGAATTGCACCTTGCAATGTGGAGATATTACTGTTTGTGTATTTACAATATTCATTGATTTTTGCCATTGAAAAACGTCCAGAAATGTTTGAAGCTACTGACTGAATGAAAGGAGCTGGCATCTCACTCTCTTTGAATCTTCTTTATCATGCTAGGATTAGCAGGAAAAAGCAAAAAATTTCAGAATTGCACCTTGCAATGCGGAGAAATTACTGTTTGTGCATTTACAATATTCATTGATTTTTGCCATTGAAAAACGTCCAGAAATGTTTGAAGCTACTGACTGAATGAAAGGAGCTGGCATCTCACTCTCTTTGAATCTTCTTTATCATGCTAGGATTAGCAGGAAAAAGCAAAAAATTTCAGAATTGAACCTTGCAATGCGGAGAAATTACTGTTTGTGCATTTACAATATTCATTGATTTTTGCCATTGAAAAACATCATGTTATTCATATACCAGAAATGTTTGAAGCTACTGACTGAATGAAAAGAGCTGGCATCTCACTCTCTTTGAATCTTCTTTATCATGCTAAGAGGAGCAGGAAAAAGCAAAAAATTTCAGAATTGCACGTTGCAATGTGGAGATATTACTGTTTGTGCATTTACAATATTCATTGATTTTTGCCATTGAAAAATGTCCAGAAATGTTTGAAGCTACTGACTGAATGAAAGGAGCTGGCATCTCACTCTCTTTGAATCTTCTTTATCATGCTAGGATTAGCAGGAAAAAGCAAAAAATTTTTCAATTGCACCTTGCAATGCGGAGAAATTACTGTTAGTGCATTTACAATATTCATTGATTTTTGCCATTGAAAAACATCATGTTATTCATATGCCAGAAATGTTTGAAGCTACTGACTGAATGAAAAGAGCTGGCATCTCACTCTCTTTGAATCTTCTTTATCATGCTAGGATTAGCAGGAAAAAGCAAAAAATTTCAGAATTGCACCTTGCAATGCGGAGAAATTACTGTTTGTGCATTTACAATATTCATTGATTTTTGCCATTGAAAAACATCATGTTATTCATATACCAGAAATTTTTGAATCTACTGACTGAATGAAAAGAGCTGGCATCTCACTCTCTTTGAATCTTCTTTATCATGCCAGGGTTAGCAGGAAAAAGCAAAAAATTTCAGAATTGCACCTTGCAATGTGGAGATATTACTGTTTGTGCATTTACAATATTCATTGATTTTTGCCATTGAAAAATGTCCAGAAATGTTTGAAGCTACTGACTGAATGAAAGGAGCTGGCATCTCACTCTCTTTGAATCTTCTTTATCATGCTAGGATTAGCAGGAAAAAGCAAAAAATTTCAGAATTGCACCTTGCAATGCGGAGAAATTACTGTTTGTGCATTTACAATATTCATTGATTTTTGCCATTGAAAACATCATGTTATTCATATACCAGAAATGTTTGAAGCTACTGACTGAATGAAAAGAGCTGGCATCTCACTCTCTTTGAATCTTCTTTATCATGCTAAGAGGAGCAGGAAAAAGCAAAAAATTTCAGAATTGCACCTTGCAATGTGGAGATATTACTGTTTGTGCATTTACAATATTCATTGATTTTTGCCATTGAAAAACGTCCAGAAATGTTTGAAGCTACTGACTGAATGAAAGGAGCTGGCATCTCACTCTCTTTGAATCTTCTTTATCATGCTAGGATTAGCAGGAAAAAGCAAAAAATTTCAGAATTGCACCTTGCAATGCGGAGAAATTACTGTTTGTGCATTTACAATATTCATTGATTTTTGCCATTGAAAAACCATGTTATTCATATACCAGAAATGTTTGAAGCTACTGACTGAATGAAAAGAGCTGCCATCTCACTCTCTTTGAATCTTCTTTATCATGCCAGGATTAGCAGGAAAAAGCAAAAAATTTCAGAATTGCACTTTGCAATGTGGAGATATTACTGTTTGTGCATTTACAATATTCATTGATTTTTGCCATTGAAAACCATCCAGAAATGTTTGAAGCTACTGACTGAATGAAAGGAGTTGGCATCTCACTCTCTTTGAATCTTCTTTATCATGCTAGGCTTAGCAGGAAAAAGCAAAAAATTTCAGAATTGCACCTTGCAATGTGGAGATATTACTGTTTGTGCATTTACAATATTCATTGATTTTTGCCATTGAAAAACGTCCAGAAATGTTTGAAGCTACTGACTGAATGAAAGGAGCTGGCATCTCACTCTCTTTGAATCTTCTTTATCATGCTAGGATTAGCAGGAAAAAGCAAAAAATTTCAGAATTGCACCTTGCAATGCGGAGAAATTACTGTTTGTGCATTTACAATATTCATTGATTTTTGCCATTGAAAAACGTCCAGAAATGTTTGAAGCTACTGACTGAATGAAAGGAGCTGGCATCTCACTCTCTTTGAATCTTCTTTATCATGCTAGGATTAGCAGGAAAAAGCAAAAAATTTCAGAATTGCATCTTGCAATGCGGAGAAATTACTGTTTGTGCATTTACAATATTCATTGATTTTTGCCATTGAAAAACATCATGTTATTCATATACCAGAAATGTTTGAAGCTACTGACAATGAAAAGAGCTGGCATCTCACTCTCTTTGAATCTTCTTTATCATGCCAGGATTAGCAGGAAAAAGCAAAAAATTTCAGAATTGCACCTTGCAATGTGGAGATATTACTGTTTGTGCATTTACAATATTCATTGATTTTTGCCATTGAAATACGTCCAGAAATGTTTGAAGCTACTGACTGAATGAAAGGAGCTGGCATCTCACTTTCTTTGAATCTTCTTTATCATGCTAGGATTAGCAGGAAAAAGCAAAAAATTTCAGAATTGCACCTTGCAATGCGGAGAAATTACTGTTTGTGCATTTACAATATTCATTGATTTTTGCCATTGAAAAACATCATGTTATTCATATACCAGAAATGTTTGAAGCTACTGACTGAATGAAAAGAGCTGGCATCTCACTCTCTTTGAATCTTCTTTATCATGCTAAGAGGAGCAGGAAAAAGCAAAAAATTTCAGAATTGCACGTTGCAATGTGGAGATATTACTGTTTGTGCATTTACAATATTCATTGATTTTTGCCATTGAAAAACGTCCAGAAATGTTTGAAGCTACTGACTGAATGAAAGGAGCTGGCATCTCACTCTCTTTGAATCTTCTTTATCATGCTAGGATTAGCAGGAAAAAGCAAGAAATTTCAGAATTGCACCTTGCAATGCGGAGAAATTACTGTTTGTGCATTTACAATATTCATTGATTTTTGCCATTGAAAAACATCATGTTATTCATATACCAGAAATGTTTGAAGCTACTGACTGAATGAAAAGAGCTGGCATCTCACTCTCTTTGAATCTTCTTTATCATGCCAGGATTAGCAGGAAAAAGCAAAAAATTTCAGAATTGCACCTTGCAATGTGGAGATATTACTGTTTGTGCATTTACAATATTCATTGATTTTTGCCATTGAAAAACGTCCAGAAATGTTTGAAGCTACTGACTGAATGAAAGGAGCTGGCATCTCACTCTCTTTGAATCTTCTTTATCATGCCAGGATTAGCAGGAAAAAGCAAAAAATTTCAGAATTGCACCTTGCAATGCGGAGAAATTACTGTTTGTGCATTTACAATATTCATTGATTTTTGCCATTGAAAAACATCGTTATTCATATACCAGAAATGTTTGAAGCTACTGACTGAATGAAAGGAGCTGGCATCTCACTCTCTTTGAATCTTCTTTATCATGCTAGGGTTAGCAGGAAAAAGCAAAAAATTTCAGAATTGCACCTTGCAATGCGGAGAAATTACTGTTTGTGCATTTACAATATTCATTGATTTTTGCCATTGAAAAACATCATGTTATTCATATACCAGAAATGTTTGAAGCTACTGACTGAATGAAAAGAGCTGGCATCTCACTCTCTTTGAAACTTCTTTATCATGCTAAGAGGAGCAGGAAAAAGCAAAAAATTTCAGAATTGCACGTTGCAATGTGGAGATATTACTGTTTGTGCATTTACAATATTCATTGATTTTTGCCATTGAAAAACGTCCAGAAATGTTTGAAGCTACTGACTGAATGAAAGGAGCTGGCATCTCACTCTCTTTGCATCTTCTTTATCATGCTAGGATTAGCAGGAAAAAGCAAAAAATTTCAGAATTGCACCTTGCAATGCGGAGAAATTACTGTTTGTGCATTTACAATATTCATTGATTTTTGCCATTGAAAAACATCATGTTATTCATATACCAGAAATGTTTGAAGCTACTGACTGAATGAAAAGAGCTGGCATCTCACTCTCTTTGAATCTTCTTTATCATGCCAGGATTAGCAGGAAAAAGCAAAAAATTTCAGAATTGCACCTTGCAATGTGGAGATATTACTGTTTGTGCATTTACAATATTCATTGATTTTTGCCATTGAAAAACGTCCAGAAATGTTTGAAGCTACTGACTGAATGAAAGGAGCTGGCATCTCACTCTCTTTGAATCTTCTTTATCATGCCAGGATTAGCAGGAAAAAGCAAAAAATTTCAGAATTGCACCTTGCAATGCGGAGAAATTAGTTTGTGCATTTACAATATTCATTGATTTTTGCCATTGAAAACATCATGTTATTCATATACCAGAAATGTTTGAAGCTACTGACTGAATGAAAAGAGCTGGCATCTCACTCTCTTTGAATCTTCTTTATCATGCTAAGAGGAGCAGGAAAAAGCAAAAAATTTCAGAATTGCACCTTGCAATGTGGAGATATTACTGTTTGTGCATTTACAATATTCATTGATTTTTGCCATTGAAAAACGTCTAGAAATGTTTGAAGCTACTGACTGAATGAAAGGAGCTGGCATCTCACTCTCTTTGAATCTTCTTTATCATGCTAGGATTAGCAGGAAAAAGCAAAAAATTTCAGAATTGCACGTTGCAATGTGGAGATATTACTGTTTGTGTATTTACAATATTCATTGATTTTTGCCATTGAAAAACGTCCAGAAATGTTTGAAGCTACTGACTGAATGAAAGGAGCTGGCATCTCACTCTCTTTGAATCTTCTTTATCATGCTAGGATTAGCAGGAAAAAGCAAAAAATTTCAGAATTGCACCTTGCAATGCGGAGAAATTACTGTTTGTGCATTTACAATATTCATTGATTTTTGCCATTGAAAAACGTCCAGAAATGTTTGAAGCTACTGACTGAATGAAAGGAGCTGGCATCTCACTCTCTTTGAATCTTCTTTATCATGCTAGGATTAGCAGGAAAAAGCAAAAAAATTCAGAATTGAACCTTTCAATGCGGAGAAATTACTGTTTGTGCATTTACAATATTCATTGATTTTTGCCATTGAAAAACATCATGTTATTCATATACCAGAAATGTTTGAAGCTACTGACTGAATGAAAAGAGCTGGCATCTCACTCTCTTTGAATCTTCTTTATCATGCTAAGAGGAGCAGGAAAAAGCAAAAAATTTCAGAATTGCACGTTGCAATGTGGAGATATTACTGTTTGTGCATTTACAATATTCATTGATTTTTGCCATTGAAAAATGTCCAGAAATGTTTGAAGCTACTGACTGAATGAAAGGAGCTGGCATCTCACTCTCTTTGAATCTTCTTTATCATGCTAGGATTAGCAGGAAAAAGCAAAAAATTTTTCAATTGCACCTTGCAATGCGGAGAAATTACTGTTAGTGCATTTACAATATTCATTGATTTTTGCCATTGAAAAACATCATGTTATTCATATGCCAGAAATGTTTGAAGCTACTGACTGAATGAAAAGAGCTGGCATCTCACTCTCTTTGAATCTTCTTTATCATGCTAGGATTAGCAGGAAAAAGCAAAAAATTTCAGAATTGCACCTTGCAATGCGGAGAAATTACTGTTTGTGCATTTACAATATTCATTGATTTTTGCCATTGAAAAACATCATGTTATTCATATACCAGAAATGTTTGAAGCTACTGACTGAATGAAAAGAGCTGGCATCTCACTCTCTTTGAATCTTCATTATCATGCCAGGATTAGCAGGAAAAAGCAAAAAATTTCAGAATTGCACCTTGCAATGTGGAGATATTACTGTTTGTGCATTTACAATATTCATTGATTTTTGCCATTGAAAAACGTCCAGAAATGTGTGAAGCTACTGACTGAATGAAAGGAGCTGGCATCTCACTCTCTTTGAATCTTCTTTATCATGCTAGGATTAGCAGGAAAAAGCAAAAAATTTCAGAAATGCACCTTGCAATGCGGAGAAATTACTGTTTGTGCATTTACAATATTCATTGATTTTTGCCATTGAAAAACATCATGTTATTCATATACCAGAAATGTTTGAAGCTACTGACTGAATGAAAAGAGCTGGCATCTCACTCTCTTTGAATCTTCTTTATCATGCCAGGATTAGCAGGAAAAAGCAAAAAATTTCAGAATTGCACCTTGCAATGTGGAGATATTACTGTTTGTGCATTTACAATATTCATTGATTTTTGCCATTGAAAAACGTCCAGAAATGTTTGAAGCTACTGACTGAATGAAAGTAGCTGGCATCTCACTCTCTTTGAATCTTCCTTATCAGCCTAGGATTAGCAGGAAAAAGCAAAACATTTCAGAATTGCACCTTGCAATGCGGAGAAATTACTGTTTGTGCATTTACAATATTTATTGATTTTTGCCATTGAAAAACATCATGTTATTCATATACCAGAAATGTTTGAAGCTACTGACTGAATGAAAAGAGCTGGCATCTCACTCTCTTTGAATCTTCTTTATCATGCTAAGAGGAGCAGGAAAAAGCAAAAAATTTCAGAATTGCACCTTGCAATGTGGAGATATTACTGTTTGTGCATTTACAATATTCATTGATTTTTGCCATTGAAAAACGTCTAGAAATGTTTGAAGCTACTGACTGAATGAAAGGAGCTGGCATCTCACTCTCTTTGAATCTTCTTTATCATGCTAGGATTAGCAGGAAAAAGCAAAAAATTTCAGAATTGCACGTTGCAATGTGGAGATATTACTGTTTGTGTATTTACAATATTCATTGATTTTTGCCATTGAAAAACGTCCAGAAATGTTTGAAGCTACTGACTGAATGAAAGGAGCTGGCATCTCACTCTCTTTGAATCTTCTTTATCATGCTAGGATTAGCAGGAAAAAGCAAAAAATTTCAGAATTGCACCTTGCAATGCGGAGAAATTACTGTTTGTGCATTTACAATATTCATTGATTTTTGCCATTGAAAAACATCCAGAAATGTTTGAAGCTACTGACTGAATGAAAGGAGCTGGCATCTCACTCTCTTTGAATCTTCTTTATCATGCTAGGATTAGCAGGAAAAAGCAAAAAATTTCAGAATTGAACCTTGCAATGCGGAGAAATTACTGTTTGTGCATTTACAATATTCATTGATTTTTGCCATTGAAAAACATCATGTTATTCATATACCAGAAATGTTTGAAGCTACTGACTGAATGAAAAGAGCTGGCATCTCACTCTCTTTGAATCTTCTTTATCATGCTAAGAGGAGCAGGAAAAAGCAAAAAATTTCAGAATTGCACGTTGCAATGAGGAGATATTACTGTTTGTGCATTTACAATATTCATTGATTTTTGCCATTGAAAAATGTCCAGAAATGTTTGAAGCTACTGACTGAATGAAAGGAGCTGGCATCTCACTCTCTTTGAATCTTCTTTATCATGCTAGGATTAGCAGGAAAAAGCAAAAAATTTTTCAATTGCACCTTGCAATGCGGAGAAATTACTGTTAGTGCATTTACAATATTCATTGATTTTTGCCATTGAAAAACATCATGTTATTCATATGCCAGAAATGTTTGAAGCTACTGACTGAATGAAAAGAGCTGGCATCTCACTCTCTTTGAATCTTCTTTATCATGCTAGGATTAGCAGGAAAAAGCAAAAAATTTCAGAATTGCACCTTGCAATGCGGAGAAATTACTGTTTGTGCATTTACAATATTCATTGATTTTTGCCATTGAAAAACATCATGTTATTCATATACCAGAAATGTTTGAAGCTACTGACTGAATGAAAAGAGCTGGCATCTCACTCTCTTTGAATCTTCATTATCATGCCAGGATTAGCAGGAAAAAGCAAAAAATTTCAGAATTGCACCTTGCAATGTGGAGATATTACTGTTTGTGCATTTACAATATTCATTGATTTTTGCCATTGAAAAACGTCCAGAAATGTGTGAAGCTACTGACTGAATGAAAGGAGCTGGCATCTCACTCTCTTTGAATCTTCTTTATCATGCTAGGATTAGCAGGAAAAAGCAAAAAATTTCAGAAATGCACCTTGCAATGCGGAGAAATTACTGTTTGTGCATTTACAATATTCATTGATTTTTGCCATTGAAAAACATCATGTTATTCATATACCAGAAATGTTTGAAGCTACTGACTGAATGAAAAGAGCTGGCATCTCACTCTCTTTGAATCTTCTTTATCATGCCAGGATTAGCAGGAAAAAGCAAAAAATTTCAGAATTGCACCTTGCAATGTGGAGATATTACTGTTTGTGCATTTACAATATTCATTGATTTTTGCCATTGAAAAACGTCCAGAAATGTTTGAAGCTACTGACTGAATGAAAGGAGCTGGCATCTCACTCTCTTTGAATCTTCCTTATCATGCTAGGATTAGCAGGAAAAAGCAAAACATTTCAGAATTGCACCTTGCAATGCGGAGAAATTACTGTTTGTGCATTTACAATATTTATTGATTTTTGCCATTGAAAAACATCATGTTATTTATATACCAGAAATGTTTGAAGCTACTGACTGAATGAAAAGAGCTGGCATCTCACTCTCTTTGAATCTTCTTTATCATGCTAAGAGGAGCAGGAAAAAGCAAAAAATTTCAGAATTGCACGTTGCAATGTGGAGATATTACTGTTTGTGCATTTACAATATTCATTGATTTTTGCCATTGAAAAACGTCCAGAAATGTTTGAAGCTACTGACTGAATGAAAGGAGCTGGCATCTCACTCTCTTTGAATCTTCTTTATCATGCTAGGATTAGCAGGAAAAAGCAAAAAATTTCAGAATTGCACCTTGCAATGCGGAGAAATTACTGTTTGTGCATTTACAATATTCATTGATTTTTGCCATTGAAAAACGTCCAGAAATGTTTGAAGCTACTGACTGAATGAAAGGAGCTGGCATCTGACTCTCTTTGAATCTTCTTTATCATGCTAGGATTAGCAGGAAAAAGCAAAAAATTTCAGAATTGCACCATGCAATGCGGAGAAATTACTGTTTGTGCATTTACAATATTCATTGATTTTTGCCATTGAAAAACATCATGTTATTCATATACCTGAAATGTTTGAAGCTACTGACTGAATGAAAAGAGCTGGCATCTCACTCTCTTTGAATCTTCTTTATCATGCCATGATTAGCAGGAAAAGGCAAAAAATTTCAGAATTGCACCTTGCAATGTGGAGATATTACTGTTTGTGCATTTACAATATTCATTGATTTTTGCCATTGAAAAACGTCCAGAAATGTTTGAAGCTACTGACTGAATGAAAGGAGCTGGCATCTCACTCTCTTTGAATCTTCTTTATCATGCTAGGATTAGCAGGAAAAAGCAAAACATTTCAGAATTGCACCTTGCAATGCGGAGAAATTACAGTTTGTGCATTTACAATATTCATTGATTTTTGCCATTGAAAAACATCATGTTATTCATATACCAGAAATGTTTGAAGCTACTGACTGAATGAAAAGAGCTGGCATCTCACTCTCTTTGAATCTTCTTTATCATGCTAAGAGTAGCAGGAAAAAGCAAAAAATTTCAGAATTGCACGTTGCAATGTGGAGATATTACTGTTTGTGCATTTACAATATTCATTGATTTTTGCCATTGAAAAACGTCCAGAAATGTTTGAAGCTACTGACTGAATGAAAGGAGCTGGCATCTCACTCTCTTTGAATCTTCTTTACATGCTAGGATTAGCAGGAAAAAGCAAAAAATTTCAGAATTGCACCTTGCAATGCGGAGAAATTACTGTTTGTGCATTTACAATATTCATTGATTTTTGC
This sequence comes from Phyllobates terribilis, assembly GCF_046119375.1. Taxonomy (NCBI): domain Eukaryota; kingdom Metazoa; phylum Chordata; class Amphibia; order Anura; family Dendrobatidae; genus Phyllobates; species Phyllobates terribilis. The sequence goes on along the minus strand of NW_027363225.1, from coordinate 1,274,884 downwards.
CATTGAAAAACATCATGTTATTCATATACCAGAAATGTTTGAAGCTACTGACTGAATGAAAAGAGCTGGCATCTCACTCTCTTTGAATCTTCTTTATCATGCTAAGAGGAGCAGGAAAAAGCAAAAAATTTCAGAATTGCACGTTGCAATGTGGAGATATTACTGTTTGTGCATTTACAATATTCATTGATTTTTGCCATTGAAAAACGTCCAGAAATGTTTGAAGCTACTGACTGAATGAAAGGAGCTGGCATCTCACTCTCTTTGAATCTTCTTTATCATGCTAGGATTAGCAGGAAAAAGCAAAAAATTTCAGAATTGCACCTTGCAATGCGGAGAAATTACTGTTTGTGCATTTACAATATTCATTGATTTTTGCCATTGAAAAACGTCCAGAAATGTTTGAAGCTACTGACTGAATGAAAGGAGCTGGCATCTGACTCTCTTTGAATCTTCTTTATCATGCTAGGATTAGCAGGAAAAAGCAAAAAATTTCAGAATTGCACCTTGCAATGCGGAGAAATTACTGTTTGTGCATTTACAATATTCATTGATTTTTGCCATTGAAAAACATCATGTTATTCATATACCAGAAATATTTGAAGCTACTGACTGAATGAAAAGAGCTGGCATCTCACTCTCTTTGAATCTTCTTTATCATGCCATGATTAGCAGGAAAAAGCAAAAAATTTCAGAATTGCACCTTGCAATGTGGAGATATTACTGTTTGTGCATTTACAATATTCATTGATTTTTGCCATTTAAAAATGTCCAGAAATGTTTGAAGCTACTGACTGAATGAAAGGAGCTGGCATCTCACTCTCTTTGAATCTTCTTTATCATGCTAGGATTAGCAGGAAAAAGCAAAAAATTTCAGAATTGCACCTTGCAATGCGGAGAAATTACTGTTTGTGCATTTACAATATTCATTGATTTTTGCCATTGAAAAACGTCCAGAAATGTTTGAAGCTACTGACTGAATGAAAGGAGCTGGCATCTCACTCTCTTTGAATCTTCTTTATCATGCTAGGATTAGCAGGAAAAAGCAAAAAATTTCAGAATTGCACCTTGCAATGCGGAGAAATTACTGTTTGTGCATTTACAATATTCATTGATTTTTGCCATTGAAAACATCATGTTATTCATATACCAGAAATGTTTGAAGCTACTGACTGAATGAAAAGAGCTGGCATCTCACTCTCTTTGAATCTTCTTTATCATGCTAAGAGGAGCAGGAAAAAGCAAAAAATTTCAGAATTGCACCTTGCAATGTGGAGATATTACTGTTTGTGCATTTACAATATTCATTGATTTTTGCCATTGAAAAACGTCCAGAAATGTTTGAAGCTACTGACTGAATGAAAGGAGCTGGCATCTCACTCTCTTTGAATCTTCTTTATCATGCTAGGATTAGCAGGAAAAGCAAAAAATTTTCAGAATTGCACCTTGCAATGCGGAGAAATTACTGTTTGTGCATTTACAATATTCATTGATTTTTGCCATTGAAAAACATCATGTTATTCATATACCAGAAATGTTTGAAGCTACTGACTGAATGAAAAGAGCTGGCATCTCACTCTCTTTGAATCTTCTTTATCATGCCAGGGTTAGCAGGAAAAAGCAAAAAATTTCAGAATTGCACCTTGCAATGTGGAGATATTACTGTTTGTGCATTTACAATATTCATTGATTTTTGCCATTGAAAAATGTCCAGAAATGTTTGAAGCTACTGACTGAATGAAAGGAGCTGGCATCTCACTCTCTTTGAATCTTCTTTATCATGCTAGGATTAGCAGGAAAAAGCAAAAAATTTCAGAATTGCACCTTGCAATGCGGAGAAATTACTGTTTGTGCATTTACAATATTCATAGATTTTTGCCATTGAAAACATCATGTTATTCATATACCAGAAATGTTTGAAGCTACTGACTGAATGAAAAGAGCTGGCATCTCACTCTCTTTGAATCTTCTTTATCATGCTAAGAGGAGCAGGAAAAAGCAAAAATTTTCAGAATTGCACCTTGCAATGTGGAGATATTACTGTTTGTGCATTTACAATATTCATTGATTTTTGCCATTGAAAAACGTCCAGAAATGTTTGAAGCTACTGACTGAATGAAAGGAGCTGGCATCTCACTCTCTTTGAATCTTCTTTATCATGCTAGGATTAGCAGGAAAAAGCAAAAAATTTCAGAATTGCACCTTGCAATGTGGAGATATTACTGTTTGTGCATTTACAATATTCATTGATTTTTGCCATTGAAAAACGTCCAGAAATGTTTGAAGCTACTGACTGAATGAAAGGAGTTGGCATCTCAATCTCTTTGAATCTTCTTTATCATGCTAGGATTAGCAGGAAAAAGCAAAAAATTTCAGAATTGCACCTTGCAATGCGGAGAAATTACTGTTTGTGCATTTACAATATTCATTGATTTTTGCCATTGAAAAACATCATGTTATTCATATACCAGAGATGTTTGAAGCTACTGACTGAATGAAAAGAGCTGGCATCTCACTGTCTTTGAATCTTCTTTATCATGCTAAGAGGAGCAGGAAAAAGCAAAAAATTTCAGAATTGCACCTTGCAATGTGGAGATATTACTGTTTGTGCATTTACAATATTCATTGATTTTTGCCATTGAAAAACGTCCAGAAATGTTTGAAGCTACTGACTGAATGAAAGGAGCTGGCATCTCACTCTCTTTGAATCTTCTTTATCATGCTAGGATTAGCAGGAAAGAGCAAAAAATTTCAGAATTGCACCTTGCAATGCGGAGAAATTACTGTTTGTGCATTTACAATATTCATTGATTTTTGCCATTGAAAAACATCATGTTATTCATATACCAGAAATGTTGAAGCTACTGACTGAATGAAAAGAGCTGGCATCTCACTCTCTTTGAATCTTCTTTATCATGCTAAGAGGAGCAGGAAAAAGCAAAAAATTTCAGAATTGCACGTTGCAATGTGGAGATATTACTGTTTGTGCATTTACAATATTCATTGATTTTTGCCATTGAAAAACGTCCAGAAATGTTTGAAGCTACTGACTGAATGAAAGGAGCTGGCATCTCACTCTCTTTGAATCTTCTTTATCATGCTAGGATTAGCAGGAAAAAGCAAAAAATTTCAGAATTGCACCTTGCAATGCGGAGAAATTACTGTTTGTGCATTTACAATATTCATTGATTTTTGCCATTGAAAAACATCATGTTATTCATATACCAGAAATGTTTGAAGCTACTGACTGAATGAAAAGAGCTGGCATCTCACTCTCTTTGAATCTTCTTTATCATGCTAAGAGGAGCAGGAAAAAGCAAAAAATTTCAGAATTGCACGTTGCAATGTGGAGATATTACTGTTTGTGCATTTACAATATTCATTGATTTTTGCCATTGAAAAACGTCCAGAAATGTTTGAAGCTACTGACTGAATGAAAGGTGCTGGCATCTCACTCTCTTTGAATCTTCTTTATCATGCTAGGATTAGCAGGAAAAAGCAAAAAATTTCAGAATTGCACCTTGCAATGCGGAGAAATTACTGTTTGTGCATTTACAATATTCATTGATTTTTGCCATTGAAAAACATCATGTTATTCATATACCAGAAATGTTTGAAGCTACTGACTGAATGAAAAGAGCTGGCATCTCACTCTCTTTGAATCTTCTTTATCATGCCAGGATTAGCAGGAAAAAGCAAAAAATTTCAGAATTGCACCTTGCAATGTGGAGATATTACTGTTTGTGCATTTACAATATTCATTGATTTTTGCCATTGAAAAACGTCCAGAAATGTTTGAAGCTACTGACTGAATGAAAGGAGCTGGCATCTCACTCTCTTTGAATCTTCTTTATCATGCTAGGATTAGCAGGAAAAAGCAAAAAATTTCAGAATTGCACCTTGCAATGCGGAGAAATTACTGTTTGTGCATTTACAATATTCATTGATTTTTGCCATTGAAAAACATCATGTTATTCATATACCAGAAATGTTTGAAGCTACTGACTGAATGAAAAGAGCTGGCATCTCACTCTCTTTGAATCTTCTTTATCATGCCAGGATTAGCAGGAAAAAGCAAAAAATTTCAGAATTGCACCTTGCAATGTGGAGATATTACTGTTTGTGCATTTACAATATTCATTGATTTTTGCCATTGAAAAACGTCCAGAAATGTTTGAAGCTACTGACTGAATGAAAGGAGCTGGCATCTCACTCTCTTTGAATCTTCTTTATCATGCTAGGATTAGCAGGAAAAAGCAAAAAATTTCAGAATTGCAACTTGCAATGCGGAGAAATTACTGTTTGTGCATTTACAATATTCATTGATTTTTGCCATTGAAAAACATCATGTTATTCATATACCAGAAATGTTTGAAGCTACTGACTGAATGAAAAGAGCTGGCATCTCACTCTCTTTGAATCTTCTTTATCATGCTGAGGAGCAGGAAAAAGCAAAAAATTTCAGAATTGCACGTTGCAATGTGGAGATATTACTGTTTGTGCATTTACAATATTCATTGATTTTTGCCATTGAAAAACGTCCAGAAATGTTTGAAGCTACTGACTGAATGAAAGGAGCTGGCATCTCACTCTCTTTGAATCTTCTTTATCATGCTAGGATTAGCAGGAAAAAGCAAAAAATTTCAGAATTGCACCTTGCAATGCGGAGAAATTACTGTTTGTGCATTTACAATATTCATTGATTTTTGCCATTGAAAAACATCATGTTATTCATATACCAGAAATGTTTGAAGCTACTGACTGAATGAAAAGAGCTGGCATCTCACTCTCTTTGAATCTTCTTTATCATGCTAAGAGGAGCAGGAAAAAGCAAAAAATTTCAGAATTGCACGTTGCAATGTGGAGATATTACTGTTTGTGCATTTACAATATTCATTGATTTTTGCCATTGAAAAACGTCCAGAAATGTTTGAAGCTACTGACTGAATGAAAGGAGCTGGCATCTTACTCTCTTTGAATCTTCTTTATCATGCTAGGATTAGCAGGAAAAAGCAAAAAATTTCAGAATTGCACCTTGCAATGCGGAGAAATTACTGTTTGTGCATTTACAATATTCATTGATTTTTGCCATTGAAAAACATCATGTTATTCATATACCAGAAATGTTTGAAGCTACTGACTGAATGAAAAGAGCTGGCATCTCACTCTCTTTGAATCTTCTTTATCATGCTAAGAGGAGCAGGAAAAAGCAAAAAATTTCAGAATTGCACGTTGCAATGTGGAGATATTACTGTTTGTGCATTTACAATATTCATTGATTTTTGCCATTGAAAAACGTCCAGAAATGTTTGAAGCTACTGACTGAATGAAAGGAGCTGGCATCTCACTCTCTTTGAATCTTCTTTATCATGCTAGGATTAGCAGGAAAAAGCAAAAAATTTCAGAATTGCACCTTGCAATGCGGAGAAATTACTGTTTGTGCATTTACAATATTCATTGATTTTTGCCATTGAAAAACATCGTTATTCATATACCAGAAATGTTTGAAGCTACTGACTGAATGAAAAGAGCTGGCATCTCACTCTCTTTGAATCTTCTTTATCATGCTAAGAGGAGCAGGAAAAAGCAAAAAATTTCAGAATTGCACGTTGCAATGTGGAGATATTACTGTTTGTGCATTTACAATATTCATTGATTTTTGCCATTGAAAAACGTCCAGAAATGTTTGAAGCTACTGACTGAATGAAAGGAGCTGGCATCTCACTCTCTTTGAATCTTCTTTATCATGCTAGGATTAGCAGGAAAAAGCAAAAAATTTCAGAATTGCACCTTGCAATGCGGAGAAATTACTGTTTGTGCATTTACAATATTCATTGATTTTTGCCATTGAAAAACATCATGTTATTCATATACCAGAAATGTTTGAAGCTACTGACTGAATGAAAATAGCTGGCATCTCACTCTCTTTGAATCTTCTTTATCATGCTAGGATTAGCAGGAAAAAGCAAAAAATTTCAGAATTGCACCTTGCAATGCGGAGAAATTACTGTTTGTGCATTTACAATATTCATTGATTTTTGCCATTGAAAAACATCATGTTATTCATATACCAGAAATGTTTGAAGCTACTGACTGAATGAAAAGAGCTGGCATCTCACTCTCTTTGAATCTTCTTTATCATGCCAGGATTAGCAGGAAAAAGCAAAAAATTTCAGAATTGCACCTTGCAATGTGGAGATATTACTGTTTGTGCATTTACAATATTCATTGATTTTTGCCATTGAAAAACGTCCAGAAATGTTTGAAGCTACTGACTGAATGAAAGGAGCTGGCATCTCACTCTCTTTGAATCTTCTTTATCATGCTAGGATTAGCAGGAAAAAGCAAAAAATTTCAGAATTGCACCTTGCAATGCGGAGAAATTACTGTTTGTGCATTTACAATATTCATTGATTTTTGCCATTGAAAAACATCATGTTATTCATATACCAGAAATGTTTGAAGCTACTGACTGAATGAAAAGAGCTGGCATCTCACTCTCTTTGAATCTTCTTTATCATGCCAGGATTAGCAGGAAAAAGCAAAAAATTTCAGAATTGCACCTTGCAATGTGGAGATATTACTGTTTGTGCATTTACAATATTCATTGATTTTTGCCATTGAAAAACGTCCAGAAATGTTTGAAGCTACTGACTGAATGAAAGGAGCTGGCATCTCACTCTCTTTGAATCTTCTTTATCATGCTAGGATTAGCAGGAAAAAGCAAAAAATTTCAGAATTGCAACTTGCAATGCGGAGAAATTACTGTTTGTGCATTTACAATATTCATTGATTTTTGCCATTGAAAAACATCATGTTATTCATATACCAGAAATGTTTGAAGCTACTGACTGAATGAAACGAGCTGGCATCTCACTCTCTTTGAATCTTCTTTATCATGCTGAGGAGCAGGAAAAAGCAAAAAATTTCAGAATTGCACGTTGCAATGTGGAGATATTACTGTTTGTGCATTTACAATATTCATTGATTTTTGCCATTGAAAAACGTCCAGAAATGTTTGAAGCTACTGACTGAATGAAAGGAGCTGGCATCTTACTCGCTTTGAATCTTCTTTATCATGCTAGGATTAGCAGGAAAAAGCAAAAAATTTCAGAATTGCACCTTGCAATGCGGAGAAATTACTGTTTGTGCATTTACAATATTCATTGATTTTTGCCATTGAAAAACATCATGTTATTCATATACCAGAAATGTTTGAAGCTACTGACTGAATGAAAAGAGCTGGCATCTCACTCTCTTTGAATCTTCTTTATCATGCTAAGAGGAGCAGGAAAAAGCAAAAAATTTCAGAATTGCACGTTGCAATGTGGAGATATTACTGTTTGTGCATTTACAATATTCATTGATTTTTGCCATTGAAAAACGTCCAGAAATGTTTGAAGCTACTGACTGAATGAAAGGAGCTGGCATCTCACTCTCTTTGAATCTTCTTTATCATGCTAGGATTAGCAGGAAAAAGCAAAAAATTTCAGAATTGCACCTTGCAATGCGGAGAAATTACTGTTTGTGCATTTACAATTTTCATTGATTTTTGCCATTGAAAAACATCATGTTATTCATATACCAGAAATGTTTGAAGCTACTGACTGAATGAAAAGAGCTGGCATCTCACTCTCTTTGAATCTTCTTTATCATGCTAAGAGGAGCAGGAAAAAGCAAAAAATTTCAGAATTGCACGTTGCAATGTGGAGATATTACTGTTTGTGCATTTACAATATTCATTGATTTTTGCCATTGAAAAACGTCCAGAAATGTTTGAAGCTACTGACTGAATGAAAGGAGCTGGCATCTTACTCTCTTTGAATCTTCTTTATCATGCTAGGATTAGCAGGAAAAAGCAAAAAATTTCAGAATTGCACCTTGCAATGCGGAGAAATTACTGTTTGTGCATTTACAATATTCATTGATTTTTGCCATTGAAAAACATCATGTTATTCATATACCAGAAATGTTTGAAGCTACTGACTGAATGAAAAGAGCTGGCATCTCACTCTCTTTGAATCTTCTTTATCATGCTAAGAGGAGCAGGAAAAAGCAAAAAATTTCAGAATTGCACGTTGCAATGTGGAGATATTACTGTTTGTGCATTTACAATATTCATTGATTTTTGCCATTGAAAAACGTCCAGAAATGTTTGAAGCTACTGACTGAATGAAAGGAGCTGGCATCTCACTCTCTTTGAATCTTCTTTATCATGCTAGGATTAGCAGGAAAAAGCAAAAAATTTCAGAATTGCACCTTGCAATGCGGAGAAATTACTGTTTGTGCATTTACAATATTCATTGATTTTTGCCATTGAAAAACATCATGTTATTCATATACCAGAAATGTTTGAAGCTACTGACTGAATGAAAAGAGCTGGCATCTCACTCTCTTTGAATATTCTTTATCATGCTAAGAGGAGCAGGAAAAAGCAAAAAATTTCAGAATTGCACGTTGCAATGTGGAGATATTACTGTTTGTGCATTTACAATATTCATTGATTTTTGCCATTGAAAAACGTCCAGAAATGTTTGAAGCTACTGACTGAATGAAAGGAGCTGGCATCTTACTCTCTTTGAATCTTCTTTATCATGCTAGGATTAGCAGGAAAAAGCAAAAAATTTCAGAATTGCACCTTGCAATGCGGAGAAATTACTGTTTGTGCATTTACAATATTCATTGATTTTTGCCATTGAAAAACATCATGTTATTCATATAACAGAAATGTTTGAAGCTACTGACTGAATGAAAAGAGCTGGCATCTCACTCTCTTTGAATCTTCTTTATCATGCTAAGAGGAGCAGGAAAAAGCAAAAAATTTCAGAATTGCACGTTGCAATGTGGAGATATTACTGTTTGTGCATTTACAATATTCATTGATTTTTGCCATTGAAAAACGTCCAGAAATGTTTGAAGCTACTGACTGAATGAAAGGAGCTGGCATCTCACTCTCTTTGAATCTTCTTTATCATGCTAGGATTAGCAGGAAAAAGCAAAAAATTTCAGAATTGCACCTTGCAATGCGGAGAAATTACTGTTTGTGCATTTACAATATTCATTGATTTTTGCCATTGAAAAACATCGTTATTCATATACCAGAAATGTTTGAAGCTACTGACTGAATGAAAAGAGCTGGCATCTCACTCTCTTTGAATCTTCTTTATCATGCTAAGAGGAGCAGGAAAAAGCAAAAAATTTCAGAATTGCACGTTGCAATGTGGAGATATTACTGTTTGTGCATTTACAATATTCATTGATTTTTGCCATTGAAAAGCGTCCAGAAATGTTTGAAGCTACTGACTGAATGAAAGGAGCTGGCATCTCACTCTCTTTGAATCTTCTTTATCATGCTAGGATTAGCAGGAAAAAGCAAAAAATTTCAGAATTGCACCTTGCAATGCGGAGAAATTACTGTTTGTGCATTTACAATATTCATTGATTTTTGCCATTGAAAAACATCATGTTATTCATATACCAGAAATGTTTGAAGCTACTGACTGAATGAAAATAGCTGGCATCTCACTCTCTTTGAATCTTCTTTATCATGCTAGGATTAGCAGGAAAAAGCAAAAAATTTCAGAATTGCACCTTGCAATGCGGAGAAATTACTGTTTGTGCATTTACAATATTCATTGATTTTTGCCATTGAAAAACATCATGTTATTCATATACCAGAAATGTTTGAAGCTACTGACTGAATGAAAAGAGCTGGCATCTCACTCTCTTTGAATCTTCTTTATCATGCCAGGATTAGCAGGAAAAAGCAAAAAATTTCAGAATTGCACCTTGCAATGTGGAGATATTACTGTTTGTGCATTTACAATATTCATTGATTTTTGCCATTGAAAAACGTCCAGAAATGTTTGAAGCTACTGACTGAATGAAAGGAGCTGGCATCTCACTCTCTTTGAATCTTCTTTATCATGCTAGGATTAGCAGGAAAAAGCAAAAAATTTCAGAATTGCACCTTGCAATGCGGAGAAATTACTGTTTGTGCATTTACAATATTCATTGATTTTTGCCATTGAAAAACATCATGTTATTCATATACCAGAAATGTTTGAAGCTACTGACTGAATGAAAAGAGCTGGCATCTCACTCTCTTTGAATCTTCTTTATCATGCCAGGATTAGCAGGAAAAAGCAAAAAATTTCAGAATTGCACCTTGCAATGTGGAGATATTACTGTTTGTGCATTTACAATATTCATTGATTTTTGCCATTGAAAAACGTCCAGAAATGTTTGAAGCTACTGACTGAATGAAAGGAGCTGGCATCTCACTCTCTTTGAATCTTCTTTATCATGCTAGGATTAGCAGGAAAAAGCAAAAAATTTCAGAATTGCAACTTGCAATGCGGAGAAATTACTGTTTGTGCATTTACAATATTCATTGATTTTTGCCATTGAAAAACATCATGTTATTCATATACCAGAAATGTTTGAAGCTGCTGACTGAATGAAACGAGCTGGCATCTCACTCTCTTTGAATCTTCTTTATCATGCTGAGGAGCAGGAAAAAGCAAAAAATTTCAGAATTGCACGTTGCAATGTGGAGATATTACTGTTTGTGCATTTACAATATTCATTGATTTTTGCCATTGAAAAACGTCCAGAAATGTTTGAAGCTACTGACTGAATGAAAGGAGCTGGCATCTTACTCGCTTTGAATCTTCTTTATCATGCTAGGATTAGCAGGAAAAAGCAAAAAATTTCAGAATTGCACCTTGCAATGCGGAGAAATTACTGTTTGTGCATTTACAATATTCATTGATTTTTGCCATTGAAAAACATCATGTTATTCATATACCAGAAATGTTTGAAGCTACTGACTGAATGAAAAGAGCTGGCATCTCACTCTCTTTGAATCTTCTTTATCATGCTAAGAGGAGCAGGAAAAAGCAAAAAATTTCAGAATTGCACGTTGCAATGTGGAGATATTACTGTTTGTGCATTTACAATATTCATTGATTTTTGCCATTGAAAAACGTCCAGAAATGTTTGAAGCTACTGACTGAATGAAAGGAGCTGGCATCTCACTCTCTTTGAATCTTCTTTATCATGCTAGGATTAGCAGGAAAAAGCAAAAAATTTCAGAATTGCACCTTGCAATGCGGAGAAATTACTGTTTGTGCATTTACAATATTCATTGATTTTTGCCATTGAAAAACATCATGTTATTCATATACCAGAAATGTTTGAAGCTACTGACTGAATGAAAAGAGCTGGCATCTCACTCTCTTTGAATCTTCTTTATCATGCTAAGAGGAGCAGGAAAAAGCAAAAAATTTCAGAATTGCACGTTGCAATGTGGAGATATTACTGTTTGTGCATTTACAATATTCATTGATTTTTGCCATTGAAAAACGTCCAGAAATGTTTGAAGCTACTGACTGAATGAAAGGAGCTGGCATCTTACTCTCTTTGAATCTTCTTTATCATGCTAGGATTAGCAGGAAAAAGCAAAAAATTTCAGAATTGCACCTTGCAATGCGGAGAAATTACTGTTTGTGCATTTACAATATTCATTGATTTTTGCCATTGAAAAACATCATGTTATTCATATACCAGAAATGTTTGAAGCTACTGACTGAATGAAAAGAGCTGGCATCTCACTCTCTTTGAATCTTCTTTATCATGCTAAGAGGAGCAGGAAAAAGCAAAAAATTTCAGAATTGCACGTTGCAATGTGGAGATATTACTGTTTGTGCATTTACAATATTCATTGATTTTTGCCATTGAAAAACGTCCAGAAATGTTTGAAGCTACTGACTGAATGAAAGGAGCTGGCATCTCACTCTCTTTGAATCTTCTTTATCATGCTAGGATTAGCAGGAAAAAGCAAAAAATTTCAGAATTGCACCTTGCAATGCGGAGAAATTACTGTTTGTGCATTTACAATATTCATTGATTTTTGCCATTGAAAAACATCGTTATTCATATACCAGAAATGTTTGAAGCTACTGACTGAATGAAAAGAGCTGGCATCTCACTCTCTTTGAATCTTCTTTATCATGCTAAGAGGAGCAGGAAAAAGCAAAAAATTTCAGAATTGCACGTTGCAATGTGGAGATATTACTGTTTGTGCATTTACAATATTCATTGATTTTTGCCATTGAAAAACGTCCAGAAATGTTTGAAGCTACTGACTGAATGAAAGGAGCTGGCATCTCACTCTCTTTGAATCTTCTTTATCATGCTAGGATTAGCAGGAAAAAGCAAAAAATTTCAGAATTGCACCTTGCAATGCGGAGAAATTACTGTTTGTGCATTTACAATATTCATTGATTTTTGCCATTGAAAAACATCATGTTATTCATATACCAGAAATGTTTGAAGCTACTGACTGAATGAAAATAGCTGGCATCTCACTCTCTTTGAATCTTCTTTATCATGCTAGGATTAGCAGGAAAAAGCAAAAAATTTCAGAATTGCACCTTGCAATGCGGAGAAATTACTGTTTGTGCATTTACAATATTCATTGATTTTTGCCATTGAAAAACATCATGTTATTCATATACCAGAAATGTTTGAAGCTACTGACTGAATGAAAAGAGCTGGCATCTCACTCTCTTTGAATCTTCTTTATCATGCCAGGATTAGCAGTAAAAAGCAAAAAATTTCAGAATTGCACGTTGCAATGTGGAGATATTACTGTTTGTGCATTTACAATATTCATTGATTTTTGCCATTGAAAAACGTCCAGAAATGTTTGAAGCTACTGACTGAATGAAAGGAGCTGGCATCTCACTCTCTTTGAATCTTCTTTATCATGCTAGGATTAGCAGGAAAAAGCAAAAAATTTCAGAATTGCACCTTGCAATGCGGAGAAATTACTGTTTGTGCATTTACAATATTCATTGATTTTTGCCATTGAAAAACATCATGTTATTCATATACCAGAAATGTTTGAAGCTACTGACTGAATGAAAAGAGCTGGCATCTCACTCTCTTTGAATCTTCTTTATCATGCTAAGAGGAGCAGGAAAAAGCAAAAAATTTCAGAATTGCACGTTGCAATGTGGAGATATTACTGTTTGTGCATTTACAATATTCATTGATTTTTGCCATTGAAAAACGTCCAGAAATGTTTGAAGCTACTGACTGAATGAAAGGAGCTGGCATCTTACCCTCTTTGAATCTTCTTTATCATGCTAGGATTAGCAGGAAATAGCAAAAAATTTCAGAATTGCACCTTGCAATGCGGAGAAATTACTGTTTGTGCATTTACAATATTCATTGATTTTTGCCATTGAAAAACATCATGTTATTCATATACCAGAAATGTTTGAAGCTACTGACTGAATGAAAAGAGCTGGCATCTCACTCTCTTTGAATCTTCTTTATCATGCTAAGAGGAGCAGGAAAAAGCAAAAAATTTCAGAATTGCACGTTGCAATGTGGAGATATTACTGTTTGTGCATTTACAATATTCATTGATTTTTGCCATTGAAAAACGTCCAGAAATGTTTGAAGCTACTGACTGAATGAAAGGAGCTGGCATCTCACTCTCTTTGAATCTTCTTTATCATGCTAGGATTAGCAGGAAAAAGCAAAAAATTTCAGAATTGCACCTTGCAACGCGGAGAAATTACTGTTTGTGCATTTACAATATTCATTGATTTTTGCCATTGAAAAACATCATGTTATTCATATACCAGAAATGTTTGAAGCTACTGACTGAATGAAAAGAGCTGGCATCTCACTCTCTTTGAATCTTCTTTATCATGCCAGGATTAGCAGGAAAAAGCAAAAAATTTCAGAATTGCACCTTGCAATGTGGAGATATTACTGTTTGTGCATTTACAATATTCATTGATTTTTGCCATTGAAAAACGTCCAGAAATGTTTGAAGCTACTGACTGAATGAAAGGAGCTGGCATCTCACTCTCTTTGAATCTTCTTTATCATGCTAGGATTAGCAGGAAAAAGCAAAAAATTTCAGAATTGCACCTTGCAATGCGGAGAAATTACTGTTTGTGCATTTACAATATTCATTGATTTTTGCCATTGAAAAACATCATGTTATTCATATACCAGAAATGTTTGAAGCTACTGACTGAATGAAAAGAGCTGGCATCTCACTCTCTCTGAATCTTCTTTATCATGCTAAGAGGAGCAGGAAAAAGCAAAAAATTTCAGAATTGCACGTTGCAATGTGGAGATATTACTGTTTGTGCATTTACAATATTCATTGATTTTTGCCATTGAAAAACGTCCAGAAATGTTTGAAGCTACTGACTGAATGAAAGGAGCTGGCATCTTACTCTCTTTGAATCTTCTTTATCATGCTAGGATTAGCAGGAAATAGCAAAAAATTTCAGAATTGCACCTTGCAATGCGGAGAAATTACTGTTTGTGCATTTACAATATTCATTGATTTTTGCCATTGAAAAACATCATGTTATTCATATACCAGAAATGTTTGAAGCTACTGACTGAATGAAAAGAGCTGGCATCTCACTCTCTTTGAATCTTCTTTATCATGCTAAGAGGAGCAGGAAAAAGCAAAAAATTTCAGAATTGCACGTTGCAATGTGGAGATATTACTGTTTGTGCATTTACAATATTCATTGATTTTTGCCATTGAAAAACGTCCAGAAATGTTTGAAGCTACTGACTGAATGAAAGGAGCTGGCATCTCACTCTCTTTGAATCTTCTTTATCATGCTAGGATTAGCAGGAAAAAGCAAAAAATTTCAGAATTGCACCTTGCAATGCGGAGAAATTACTGTTTGTGCATTTACAATATTCATTGATTTTTGCCATTGAAAAACATCATGTTATTCATATACCAGAAATGTTTGAAGCTACTGACTGAATGAAAATAGCTGGCATCTCACTCTCTTTGAATCTTCTTTATCATGCTAGGATTAGCAGGAAAAAGCAAAAAAATTCAGAATTGCACCTTGCAATGCGGAGAAATTACTGTTTGTGCATTTACAATATTCATTGATTTTTGCCATTGAAAAACATCATGTTATTCATATACCAGAAATGTTTGAAGCTACTGACTGAATGAAAAGAGCTGGCATCTCACTCTCTTTGAATCTTCTTTATCATGCCAGGATTAGCAGGAAAAAGCAAAAAATTTCAGAATTGCACCTTGCAATGTGGAGATATTACTGTTTGTGCATTTACAATATTCATTGATATTTGCCATTGAAAAACGTCCCGAAATGTTTGAAGCTACTGACTGAATGAAAGGAGCTGGCATCTCACTCTCTTTGAATCTTCTTTATCATGCTAGGATTAGCAGGAAAAAGCAAAAAATTTCAGAATTGCACCTTGCAATGCGGAGAAATTACTGTTTGTGCATTTACAATATTCATTGATTTTTGCCATTGAAAAACATCATGTTATTCATATACCAGAAATGTTTGAAGCTACTGACTGAATGAAAAGAGCTGGCATCTCACTCTCTTTGAATCTTCTTTATCATGCTAAGAGGAGCAGGAAAAAGCAAAAAATTTCAGAATTGCACCTTGCAATGTGGAGATATTACTGTTTGTGCATTTACAATATTCATTGATTTTTGCCATTGAAAAACGTCCAGAAATGTTTGAAGCTACTGACTGAATGAAAGGAGCTGGCATCTCACTCTCTTTGAATCTTCTTTATCATGCTAGGATTAGCAGGAAAAAGCAAAAAATTTCAGAATTGCACCTTGCAATGCGGAGAAATTACTGTTTGTGTATTTACAATATTCATTGATTTTTGCCATTGAAAAACATCATGTTATTCATATACCAGAAATGTTTGAAGCTACTGACTGAATGAAAAGAGCTGGCATCTCACTCTCTTTGAATCTTCTTTATCATGCTAAGAGGAGCAGGAAAAAGCAAAACACATTTCAGAATTGCACGTTGCAATGTGGAGATATTACTGTTTGTGCATTTACAATATTCATTGATTTTTGCCATTGAAAAACGTCCAGAAATGTTTGAAGCTACTGACTGAATGAAAGGAGCTGGCATCTTACTCTCTTTGAATCTTCTTTATCATGCTAGGATTAGCAGGAAATAGCAAAAAATTTCAGAATTGCACCTTGCAATGCGGAGAAATTACTGTTTGTGCATTTACAATATTCATTGATTTTTGCCATTGAAAAACATCATGTTATTCATATACCAGAAATGTTTGAAGCTACTGACTGAATGAAAAGAGCTGGCATCTCACTCTCTTTGAATCTTCTTTATCATGCCAGGATTAGCAGGAAAAAGCAAAAAATTTCAGAATTGCACCTTGCAATGTGGAGATATTACTGTTTGTGCATTTACAATATTCATTGATTTTTGCCATTGAAAAACGTCCAGAAATGTTTGAAGCTACTGACTGAATGAAAGGAGCTGGCATCTCACTCTCTTTGAATCTTCTTTATCATGCTAGGATTAGCAGGAAAAAGCAAAAAATTTCAGAATTGCACCTTGCAATGCGGAGAAATTACTGTTTGTGCATTTACAATATTCATTGATTATTGCCATTGAAAAACATCATGTTATTCATATACCAGAAATGTTTGAAGCTACTGACTGAATGAAAAGAGCTGGCATCTCACTCTCTTTGAATCTTCTTTATCATGCTAAGAGGAGCAGGAAAAAGCAAAAAATTTCAGAATTGCACGTTGCAATGTGGAGATATTACTGTTTGTGCATTTACAATATTCATTGATTTTTGCCATTGAAAAACGTCCAGAAATGTTTGAAGCTACTGACTGAATGAAAGGAGCTGGCATCTCACTCTCTTTGAATCTTCTTTATCATGCTAGGATTAGCAGGAAAAAGCAAAAAATTTCAGAATTGCACCTTGCAATGCGGAGAAATTACTGTTTGTGCATTTACAATATTCATTGATTTTTGCCATTGAAAAACATCATGTTATTCATATACCAGAAATGTTTGAAGCTACTGACTGAATGAAAAGAGCTGGCATCTCACTCTCTTTGAATCTTCTTTATCATGCTAAGAGGAGCAGGAAAAAGCAAAAAATTTCAGAATTGCACGTTGCAATGTGGAGATATTACTGTTTGTGCATTTACAATATTCATTGATTTTTGCCATTGAAAAACGTCCAGAAATGTTTGAAGCTACTGACTGAATGAAAGGAGCTGGCATCTTACCCTCTTTGAATCTTCTTTATCATGCTAGGATTAGCAGGAAATAGCAAAAAATTTCAGAATTGCACCTTGCAATGCGGAGAAATTACTGTTTGTGCATTTACAATATTCATTGATTTTTGCCATTGAAAAACATCATGTTATTCATATACCAGAAATGTTTGAAGCTACTGACTGAATGAAAAGAGCTGGCATCTCACTCTCTTTGAATCTTCTTTATCATGCTAAGAGGAGCAGGAAAAAGCAAAAAATTTCAGAATTGCACGTTGCAATGTGGAGATATTACTGTTTGTGCATTTACAATATTCATTGATTTTTGCCATTGAAAAACGTCCAGAAATGTTTGAAGCTACTGACTGAATGAAAGGAGCTGGCATCTCACTCTCTTTGAATCTTCTTTATCATGCTAGGATTAGCAGGAAAAAGCAAAAAATTTCAGAATTGCACCTTGCAACGCGGAGAAATTACTGTTTGTGCATTTACAATATTCATTGATTTTTGCCATTGAAAAACATCATGTTATTCATATACCAGAAATGTTTGAAGCTACTGACTGAATGAAAAGAGCTGGCATCTCACTCTCTTTGAATCTTCTTTATCATGCTAAGAGGAGCAGGAAAAAGCAAAAAATTTCAGAATTGCACGTTGCAATGTGGAGATATTACTGTTTGTGCATTTACAATATTCATTGATTTTTGCCATTGAAAAACGTCCAGAAATGTTTGAAGCTACTGACTGAATGAAAGGAGCTGGCATCTCACTCTCTTTGAATCTTCTTTATCATGCTAGGATTAGCAGGAAAAAGCAAAAAATTTCAGAATTGCACCTTGCAATGCGGAGAAATTACTGTTTGTGCATTTACAATATTCATTGATTTTTGCCATTGAAAAACATCATGTTATTCATATACCAGAAATGTTTGAAGCTACTGACTGAATGAAAATAGCTGGCATCTCACTCTCTTTGAATCTTCTTTATCATGCTAGGATTAGCAGGAAAAAGCAAAAAAATTCAGAATTGCACCTTGCAATGCGGAGAAATTACTGTTTGTGCATTTACAATATTCATTGATTTTTGCCATTGAAAAACATCATGTTATTCATATACCAGAAATGTTTGAAGCTACTGACTGAATGAAAAGAGCTGGCATCTCACTCTCTTTGAATCTTCTTTATCATGCCAGGATTAGCAGGAAAAAGCAAAAAATTTCAGAATTGCACCTTGCAATGTGGAGATATTACTGTTTGTGCATTTACAATATTCATTGATATTTGCCATTGAAAAACGTCCCGAAATGTTTGAAGCTACTGACTGAATGAAAGGAGCTGGCATCTCACTCTCTTTGAATCTTCTTTATCATGCTAGGATTAGCAGGAAAAAGCAAAAAATTTCAGAATTGCACCTTGCAATGCGGAGAAATTACTGTTTGTGCATTTACAATATTCATTGATTTTTGCCATTGAAAAACATCATGTTATTCATATACCAGAAATGTTTGAAGCTACTGACTGAATGAAAAGAGCTGGCATCTCACTCTCTTTGAATCTTCTTTATCATGCTAAGAGGAGCAGGAAAAAGCAAAAAATTTCAGAATTGCACCTTGCAATGTGGAGATATTACTGTTTGTGCATTTACAATATTCATTGATTTTTGCCATTGAAAAACGTCCAGAAATGTTTGAAGCTACTGACTGAATGAAAGGAGCTGGCATCTCACTCTCTTTGAATCTTCTTTATCATGCTAGGATTAGCAGGAAAAAGCAAAAAATTTCAGAATTGCACCTTGCAATGCGGAGAAATTACTGTTTGTGTATTTACAATATTCATTGATTTTTGCCATTGAAAAACATCATGTTATTCATATACCAGAAATGTTTGAAGCTACTGACTGAATGAAAAGAGCTGGCATCTCACTCTCTTTGAATCTTCTTTATCATGCTAAGAGGAGCAGGAAAAAGCAAAACACATTTCAGAATTGCACGTTGCAATGTGGAGATATTACTGTTTGTGCATTTACAATATTCATTGATTTTTGCCATTGAAAAACGTCCAGAAATGTTTGAAGCTACTGACTGAATGAA
Organism: Phyllobates terribilis; assembly: GCF_046119375.1. Taxonomy (NCBI): domain Eukaryota; kingdom Metazoa; phylum Chordata; class Amphibia; order Anura; family Dendrobatidae; genus Phyllobates; species Phyllobates terribilis. The sequence goes on along the minus strand of NW_027363225.1, from coordinate 1,255,688 downwards.
AGGAGCTGGCATCTTACTCTCTTTGAATCTTCTTTATCATGCTAGGATTAGCAGGAAATAGCAAAAAATTTCAGAATTGCACCTTGCAATGCGGAGAAATTACTGTTTGTGCATTTACAATATTCATTGATTTTTGCCATTGAAAAACATCATGTTATTCATATACCAGAAATGTTTGAAGCTACTGACTGAATGAAAAGAGCTGGCATCTCACTCTCTTTGAATCTTCTTTATCATGCCAGGATTAGCAGGAAAAAGCAAAAAATTTCAGAATTGCACCTTGCAATGTGGAGATATTACTGTTTGTGCATTTACAATATTCATTGATTTTTGCCATTGAAAAACGTCCAGAAATGTTTGAAGCTACTGACTGAATGAAAGGAGCTGGCATCTCACTCTCTTTGAATCTTCTTTATCATGCTAGGATTAGCAGGAAAAAGCAAAAAATTTCAGAATTGCACCTTGCAATGCGGAGAAATTACTGTTTGTGCATTTACAATATTCATTGATTATTGCCATTGAAAAACATCATGTTATTCATATACCAGAAATGTTTGAAGCTACTGACTGAATGAAAAGAGCTGGCATCTCACTCTCTTTGAATCTTCTTTATCATGCTAAGAGGAGCAGGAAAAAGCAAAAAATTTCAGAATTGCACGTTGCAATGTGGAGATATTACTGTTTGTGCATTTACAATATTCATTGATTTTTGCCATTGAAAAACGTCCAGAAATGTTTGAAGCTACTGACTGAATGAAAGGAGCTGGCATCTTACTCTCTTTGAATCTTCTTTATCATGCTAGGATTAGCAGGAAAAAGCAAAAAATTTCAGAATTGCACCTTGCAATGCGGAGAAATTACTGTTTGTGCATTTACAATATTCATTGATTTTTGCCATTGAAAAACATCATGTTATTCATATACCAGAAATGTTTGAAGCTACTGACTGAATGAAAAGAGCTGGCATCTCACTCTCTTTGAATCTTCTTTATCATGCTAAGAGGAGCAGGAAAAAGCAAAAAATTTCAGAATTGCACGTTGCAATGTGGAGATATTACTGTTTGTGCATTTACAATATTCATTGATTTTTGCCATTGAAAAACGTCAAGAAATGTTTGAAGCTACTGACTGAATGAAAGGAGCTGGCATCTCACTCTCTTTGAATCTTCTTTATCATGCTAGGATTAGCAGGAAAAAGCAAAAAATTTCAGAATTGCACCTTGCAATGCGGAGAAATTACTGTTTGTGCATTTACAATATTCATTGATTTTTGCCATTGAAAAACATCATGTTATTCATATACCAGAAATGTTTGAAGCTACTGACTGAATGAAAAGAGCTGGCATCTCACTCTCTTTGAATCTTCTTTATCATGCTAGGATTAGCAGGAAAAAGCAAAAAATTTCAGAATTGCACCTTGCAATGTGGAGATATTACTGTTTGTGCATTTACAATATTCATTGATTTTTGCCATTGAAAAACGTCCAGAAATGTTTGAAGCTACTGACTGAATGAAAGGAGCTGGCATCTCACTCTCTTTGAATCTTCTTTATCATGCTAGGATTAGCAGGAAAAAGCAAAAAATTTCAGAATTGCACCTTGCAATGCGGAGAAATTACTGTTTGTGCATTTACAATATTCATTGATTTTTGCCATTGAAAAACATCATGTTATTCATATACCAGAAATGTTTGAAGCTACTGACTGAATGAAAAGAGCTGGCATCTCACTCTCTTTGAATCTTCTTTATCATGCCAGGATTAGCAGGAAAAAGCAAAAAATTTCAGAATTGCACGTTGCAATATGGAGATATTACTGTTTGTGCATTTACAATATTCATTGATTTTTGCCATTGAAAAACGTCCAGAAATGTTTGAAGCTACTGACTGAATGAAAGGAGCTGGCATCTCACTCTCTTTGAATCTTCTTTATCATGCTAGGATTAGCAGGAAAAAGCAAAAAATTTCAGAATTGCACCTTGCAATGCGGAGAAATTACTGTTTGTGCATTTACAATATTCATTGATTTTTGCCATTGAAAAACATCATGTTATTCATATACCAGAAATGTTTGAAGCTACTGACTGAATGAAAAGAGCTGGCATCTCACTCTCTTTGAATCTTCTTTATCATGCTAAGAGGAGCAGGAAAAAGCAAAAAATTTCAGAATTGCACGTTGCAATGTGGAGATATTACTGTTTGTGCATTTACAATATTCATTGATTTTTGCCATTGAAAAACGTCCAGAAATGTTTGAAGCTACTGACTGAAAGAAAGGAGCTGGCATCTCACTCTCTTTGAATCTTCTTTATCATGCTAGGATTAGCAGGAAAAAGCAAAAAATTTCAGAATTGCACCTTGCAATGCGGAGAAATTACTGATTGTGCATTTACAATATTCATTGATTTTTGCCATTGAAAAACATCATGTTATTCATATACCAGAAATGTTTGAAGCTACTGACTGAATGAAAAGAGCTGGCATCTCACTCTCTTTGAATCTTCTTTATCATGCCAGGATTAGCAGGAAAAAGCAAAAAATTTCAGAATTGCACCTTGCAATGCGGAGAAATTACTGTTTGTGCATTTACAATATTCATTGATTTTTGCCATTGAAAAACGTCCAGAAATGTTTGAAGCTACTGACTGAATGAAAGGAGCTGGCATCTCACTCTCTTTGAATCTTCTTTATCATGCTAGGGTTAGCAGGAAAAAGCAAAAAATTTCAGAATTGCACCTTGCAATGCGGAGAAATTACTGTTTGTGCATTTACAATATTCATTGATTTTTGCCATTGAAAAACATCATGTTATTCATATACCAGAAATGTTTGAAGCTACTGACTGAATGAAAAGAGCTGGCATCTCACTCTCTTTGAATCTTCTTTATCATGCTAAGAGGAGCAGGAAAAAGCAAAAAATTTCAGAATTGCACGTTGCAATGTGGAGATATTACTGTTTGTACATTTACAATATTCATTGATTTTTGCCATTGAAAAACGTCCAGAAATGTTTGAAGCTACTGACTGAATGAAAGGAGCTGGCATCTCACTCTCTTTGAATCTTCTTTATCATGCTAGGATTAGCAGGAAAAAGCAAAAAATTTCAGAATTGCACCTTGCAATGCGGAGAAATTACTGTTTGTGCATTTACAATATTCATTGATTTTTGCCATTGAAAAACATCATGTTATTCATATACCAGAAATGTTTGAAGCTACTGACTGAATGAAAAGAGCTGGCATCTCACTCTCTTTGAATCTTCTTTATCATGCCAGGATTAGCAGGAAAAAGCAAAAAATTTCAGAATTGCACCTTGCAATGTGGAGATATTACTGTTTGTGCATTTACAATATTCATTGATTTTTGCCATTGAAAAACGTCCAGAAATGTTTGAAGCTACTGACTGAATGAAAGGAGCTGGCATCTCACTCTCTTTGAATCTTCTTTATCATGCTAGGATTAGCAGGAAAAAGCAAAAAATTTCAGAATTGCACCTTGCAATGCGGAGAAATTACTGTTTGTGCATTTACAATATTCATTGATTTTTGCCATTGAAAAACATCATGTTATTCATATACCAGAAATGTTTGAAGCTACTGACTGAATGAAAAGAGCTGGCATCTCACTCTCTTTGAATCTTCTTTATCATGCCAGGATTAGCAGGAAAAAGCAAAAAATTTCAGAATTGCACCTTGCAATGTGGAGATATTACGGTTTGTGCATTTACAATATTCATTGATTTTTGCCATTGAAAAACGTCCAGAAATGTTTGTAGCTACTGACTGAATGAAAGGAGCTGGCATCTCACTCTCTTTGAATCTTCTTTATCATGCTAGGATTAGCAGGAAAAAGCAAAAAATTTCAGAATTGCACCTTGCAATGCGGAGAAATTACTGTTTGTGCATTTACAATATTCATTGATTTTTGCCATTGAAAAACATCATGTTATTCATATGCCAGAAATGTTTGAAGCTACTGACTGAATGAAAAGAGCTGGCATCTCACTCTCTTTGAATCTTCTTTATCATGCTAAGAGGAGCAGGAAAAAGCAAAAAATTTCAGAATTGCACGTTGCAATGTGGAGATATTACTGTTTGTGCATTTACAATATTCATTGATTTTTGCCATTGAAAAACGTCCAGAAATGTTTGAAGCTACTGACTGAATGAAAGGAGCTGGCATCTCACTCTCTTTGAATCTTCTTTATCATGCTAGGATTAGCAGGAAAAAGCAAAAAATTTCAGAATTGCACCTTGCAATGCGGAGAAATTACTGTTTGTGCATTTACAATATTCATTGATTTTTGCCATTGAAAAACATCATGTTATTCATATACCAGAAATGTTTGAAGCTACTGACTGAATGAAAAGAGCTGGCATCTCACTCTCTTTGAATCTTCTTTATCATGCCAGGATTAGCAGGAAAAAGCAAAAAATTTCAGAATTGCACCTTGCAATGCGGAGAAATTACTGTTTGTGCATTTACAATATTCATTGATTTTTGCCATTGAAAAACGTCCAGAAATATTTGAAGCTACTGACTGAATGAAAGGAGCTGGCATCTCACTCTCTTTGAATCTTCTTTATCATGCTAGGGTTAGCAGGAAAAAGCAAAAAATTTCAGAATTGCACCTTGCAATGCGGAGAAATTACTGTTTGTGCATTTACAATATTCATTGATTTTTGCCATTGAAAAACATCATGTTATTCATATAACAGAAATGTTTGAAGCTACTGACTGAATGAAAAGAGCTGGCAACTCACTCTCTTTGAATCTTCTTTATCATGCTAAGAGGAGCAGGAAAAAGCAAAAAATTTCAGAATTGCACGTTGCAATGTGGAGATATTACTGTTTGTGCATTTACAATATTCATTGATTTTTGCCATTGAAAAACGTCCAGAAATGTTTGAAGCTACTGACTGAATGAAAGGAGCTGGCATCTCACTCTCTTTGAATCTTCTTTATCATGCTAGGATTAGCAGGAAAAAGCAAAAAATTTCAGAATTGCACCTTGCAATGCGGAGAAATTACTGTTTGTGCATTTACAATATTCATTGATTTTTGCCATTGAAAAACATCATGTTATTCATATACCAGAAATGTTTGAAGCTACTGACTGAATGAAAAGAGCTGGCATCTCACTCTCTTTGAATCTTCTTTATCATGCCAGGATTAGCAGGAAAAAGCAAAAAATTTCAGAATTGCACCTTGCAATGTGGAGATATTACTGTTTGTGCATTTACAATATTCATTGATTTTTGCCATTGAAAAACGTCCAGAAATGTTTGAAGCTACTGACTGAATGAAAGGAGCTGGCATCTCACTCTCTTTGAATCTTCTTTATCATGCCAGGATTAGCAGGAAAAAGCAAAAAATTTCAGAATTGCACCTTGCAATGCGGAGAAATTACTGTTTGTGCATTTACAATATTCATTGATTTTTGCCATTGAAAAACGTCCAGAAATGTTTGAAGCTACTGACTGAATGAAAGGAGCTGGCATCTCACTCTCTTTGAATCTTTTTTATCTTGCTAGGGTTAGCAGGAAAAAGCAAAAAATTTCAGAATTGCACCTTGCAATGCGGAGAAATTACTGTTTGTGCATTTACAATATTCATTGATATTTGCCATTGAAAAACATCATGTTATTCATATACCAGAAATGTTTGAAGCTACTGACTGAATGAAAAGAGCTGGCATCTCACTCTCTTTGAATCTTCTTTATCATGCTAAGAGGAGCAGGAAAAAGCAAAAAATTTCAGAATTGCACGTTGCAATGTGGAGATATTACTGTTTGTGCATTTACAATATTCATTGATTTTTGCCATTGAAAAACGTCCAGAAATGTTTGAAGCTACTGACTGAATGAAAGGAGCTGGCATCTCACTCTCTTTGAATCTTCTTTATCATGCTAGGATTAGCAGGAAAAAGCAAAAAATTTCAGAATTGCACCTTGCAATGCGGAGAAATTACTGTTTGTGCATTTACAATATTCATTGATTTTTGCCATTGAAAAACATCATGTTATTCATATACCAGAAATGTTTGAAACTACTGACTGAATGAAAAGAGCTGGCATCTCACTCTCTTTGAATTTTCTTTATCATGGTAAGAGGAGCAGGAAAAAGCAAAAAATTTCCGAATTGCACGTTGCAATGTGGAGATATTACTGTTTGTGTATTTACAATATTCATTGATTTTTGCCATTGAAAAACGTCCAGAAATGTTTGAAGCTACTGACTGAATGAAAGGAGCTGGCATCTCACTCTCTTTGAATCTTCTTTATCATGCTAGGATTAGCAGGAAAAAGCAAAAAATTTCAGAATTGCACCTTGCAATGTGGAGAAATTACTGTTTGTGCATTTACAATATTCATTGATTTTTGCCATTGAAAAACGTCCAGAAATGTTTGAAGCTACTGACTGAATGAAAGGAGCTGGCATCTCACTCTCTTTGAATCTTCTTTATCATGCTAGGATTAGCAGGAAAAAGCAAAAAATTTCAGAATTGCACCTTGCAATGCGGAGAAATTACTGTTTGTGCATTTACAATATTCATTGATTTTTGCCATTGAAAAACATCATGTTATTCATATACCAGAAATGTTTGAAGCTACTGACTGAATGAAAAGAGCTGGCATCTCACTCTCTTTGAATCTTCTTTATCATGCCAGGATTAGCAGGAAAAAGCAAAAAATTTCAGAATTGCACCTTGCAATGTGGAGATATTACGGTTTGTGCATTTACAATATTCATTGATTTTTGCCATTGAAAAACGTCCAGAAATGTTTGTAGCTACTGACTGAATGAAAGGAGCTGGCATCTCACTCTCTTTGAATCTTCTTTATCATGCTAGGATTAGCAGGAAAAAGCAAAAAATTTCAGAATTGCACCTTGCAATGCGGAGAAATTACTGTTTGTGCATTTACAATATTCATTGATTTTTGCCATTGAAAAACATCATGTTATTCATATGCCAGAAATGTTTGAAGCTACTGACTGAATGAAAAGAGCTGGCATCTCACTCTCTTTGAATCTTCTTTATCATGCTAAGAGGAGCAGGAAAAAGCAAAAAATTTCAGAATTGCACGTTGCAATGTGGAGATATTACTGTTTGTGCATTTACAATATTCATTGATTTTTGCCATTGAAAAACGTCCAGAAATGTTTGAAGCTACTGACTGAATGAAAGGAGCTGGCATCTCACTCTCTTTGAATCTTCTTTATCATGCTAGGATTAGCAGGAAAAAGCAAAAAATTTCAGAATTGCACCTTGCAATGCGGAGAAATTACTGTTTGTGCATTTACAATATTCATTGATTTTTGCCATTGAAAAACATCATGTTATTCATATACCAGAAATGTTTGAAGCTACTGACTGAATGAAAAGAGCTGGCATCTCACTCTCTTTGAATCTTCTTTATCATGCCAGGATTAGCAGGAAAAAGCAAAAAATTTCAGAATTGCACCTTGCAATGCGGAGAAATTACTGTTTGTGCATTTACAATATTCATTGATTTTTGCCATTGAAAAACGTCCAGAAATATTTGAAGCTACTGACTGAATGAAAGGAGCTGGCATCTCACTCTCTTTGAATCTTCTTTATCATGCTAGGGTTAGCAGGAAAAAGCAAAAAATTTCAGAATTGCACCTTGCAATGCGGAGAAATTACTGTTTGTGCATTTACAATATTCATTGATTTTTGCCATTGAAAAACATCATGTTATTCATATACCAGAAATGTTTGAAGCTACTGACTGAATGAAAAGAGCTGGCAACTCACTCTCTTTGAATCTTCTTTATCATGCTAAGAGGAGCAGGAAAAAGCAAAAAATTTCAGAATTGCACGTTGCAATGTGGAGATATTACTGTTTGTGCATTTACAATATTCATTGATTTTTGCCATTGAAAAACGTCCAGAAATGTTTGAAGCTACTGACTGAATGAAAGGAGCTGGCATCTCACTCTCTTTGAATCTTCTTTATCATGCTAGGATTAGCAGGAAAAAGCAAAAAATTTCAGAATTGCACCTTGCAATGCGGAGAAATTACTGTTTGTGCATTTACAATATTCATTGATTTTTGCCATTGAAAAACATCATGTTATTCATATACCAGAAATGTTTGAAGCTACTGACTGAATGAAAAGAGCTGGCATCTCACTCTCTTTGAATCTTCTTTATCATGCCAGGATTAGCAGGAAAAAGCAAAAAATTTCAGAATTGCACCTTGCAATGTGGAGATATTACTGTTTGTGCATTTACAATATTCATTGATTTTTGCCATTGAAAAACGTCCAGAAATGTTTGAAGCTACTGACTGAATGAAAGGAGCTGGCATCTCACTCTCTTTGAATCTTCTTTATCATGCCAGGATTAGCAGGAAAAAGCAAAAAATTTCAGAAATGCACCTTGCAATGCGGAGAAATTACTGTTTGTGCATTTACAATATTCATTGATTTTTGCCATTGAAAAACGTCCAGAAATGTTTGAAGCTACTGACTGAATGAAAGGAGCTGGCATCTCACTCTCTTTGAATCTTTTTTATCATGCTAGGGTTAGCAGGAAAAAGCAAAAAATTTCAGAATTGCACCTTGCAATGCGGAGAAATTACTGTTTGTGCATTTACAATATTCATTGATATTTGCCATTGAAAAACATCATGTTATTCATATACCAGAAATGTTTGAAGCTACTGACTGAATGAAAAGAGCTGGCATCTCACTCTCTTTGAATCTTCTTTATCATGCTAAGAGGAGCAGGAAAAAGCAAAAAATTTCAGAATTGCACGTTGCAATGTGGAGATATTACTGTTTGTGCATTTACAATATTCATTGATTTTTGCCATTGAAAAACGTCCAGAAATGTTTGAAGCTACTGACTGAATGAAAGGAGCTGGCATCTCACTCTCTTTGAATCTTCTTTATCATGCTAGGATTAGCAGGAAAAAGCAAAAAATTTCAGAATTGCACCTTGCAATGCGGAGAAATTACTGTTTGTGCATTTACAATATTCATTGATTTTTGCCATTGAAAAACATCATGTTATTCATATACCAGAAATGTTTGAAACTACTGACTGAATGAAAAGAGCTGGCATCTCACTCTCTTTGAATTTTCTTTATCATGGTAAGAGGAGCAGGAAAAAGCAAAAAATTTCCGAATTGCACGTTGCAATGTGGAGATATTACTGTTTGTGTATTTACAATATTCATTGATTTTTGCCATTGAAAAACGTCCAGAAATGTTTGAAGCTACTGACTGAATGAAAGGAGCTGGCATCTCACTCTCTTTGAATCTTCTTTATCATGCTAGGATTAGCAGGAAAAAGCAAAAAATTTCAGAATTGCACCTTGCAATGTGGAGAAATTACTGTTTGTGCATTTACAATATTCATTGATTTTTGCCATTGAAAAACGTCCAGAAATGTTTGAAGCTACTGACTGAATGAAAGGAGCTGGCATCTCACTCTCTTTGAATCTTCTTTATCATGCTAGGATTAGCAGGAAAAAGCAAAAAATTTCAGAATTGCACCTTGCAATGCGAAGAAATTACTGTTTGTGCATTTACAATATTCATTGATTTTTGCCATTGAAAAACATCATGTTATTCATATACCAGAAATGTTTGAAGCTACTGACTGAATGAAAAGAGCTGGCATCTCACTCTCTTTGAATCTTCTTTATCATGCTAAGAGGAGCAGGAAAAAGCAAAAAATTTCAGAATTGCACCTTGCAATGTGGAGATATTACTGTTTGTGCATTTACAATATTCATTGATTTTTGCCATTGAAAAACGTCCAGAAATGTTTGAAGCTACTGACTGAATGAAAGGAGCTGGCCTCTCACTCTCTTTGAATCTTCTTTATCATGCTAGGATTAGCAGGAAAAAGCAAAAAATTTCAGAATTGCACCTTGCAATGCGGAGAAATTACTGTTTGTGCATTTACAATATTCATTGATTTTTGCCATTGAAAAACATCATGTTATTCATATACCAGAAATGTTTGAAGCTACTGACTGAATGAAAAGAGCTGGCATCTCACTCTCTTTGAATCTTCTTTATCATGCCAGGATTAGCAGGAAAAAGCAAAAAATTTCAGAATTGCACGTTGCAATGTGGAGATATTACTGTTTGTGCATTTACAATATTCATTGATTTTTGCCATTGAAAAACGTCCAGAAATGTTTGAAGCTACTGACTGAATGAAAGGAGCTGGCATCTCACTCTCTTTGAATCTTCTTTATCATGCTAGGATTAGCAGGAAAAAGCAAAAAATTTCAGAATTGCACCTTGCAATGCGGAGAAATTACTGTTTGTGCATTTACAATATTCATTGATTTTTGCCATTGAAAAACATCATGTTATTCATATACCAGAAATGTTTGAAGCTACTGACTGAATGAAAAGAGCTGGCATCTCACTCTCTTTGAATCTTCTTTATCATGCTAAGAGGAGCAGGAAAAAGCAAAAAATTTCAGAATTGCACGTTGCAATGTGGAGATATTACTGTTTGTGCATTTACAATATTCATTGATTTTTGCCATTGAAAAACGTCCAGAAATGTTTGAAGCTACTGACTGAATGAAAGGAGCTGGCATCTCACTCTCTTTGAATCTTCTTTATCATGCTAGGATTAGCAGGAAAAAGCAAAAAATTTCAGAATTGCACCTTGCAATGCGGAGAAATTACTGTTTGTGCATTTACAATATTCATTGATTTTTGCCATTGAAAAACATCATGTTATTCATATACCAGAAATGTTTGAAGCTACTGACTGAATGAAAAGAGCTGGCATCTCACTCTCTTTGAATCTTCTTTATCATGCTAAGAGGAGCAGGAAAAAGCAAAAAATTTCAGAATTGCACGTTGCAATGTGGAGATATTACTGTTTGTGCATTTACAATATTCATTGATTTTTGCCATTGAAAAACGTCCAGAAATGTTTGAAGCTACTGACTGAATGAAAGGAGCTGGCATCTCACTCTCTTTGAATCTTCTTTATCATGCTAGGATTAGCAGGAAAAAGCAAAAAATTTCAGAATTGCACCTTGCAATGCGGAGAAATTACTGTTTGTGCATTTACAATATTCATTGATTTTTGCCATTTAAAAACATCATGTTATTCATATACCAGAAATGTTTGAAGCTACTGACTGAATGAAAAGAGCTGGCATCTCACTCTCTTTGAATCTTCTTTATCATGCCAGGATTAGCAGGAAAAAGCAAAAAATTTCAGAATTGCACCTTGCAATGTGGAGATATTACTGTTTGTGCATGTACAATATTCATTGATTTTTGCCATTGAAAAACGTCCAGAAATGTTTGAAGCTACTGACTGAATGAAAGGAGCTGGCATCTCACTCTCTTTGAATCTTCTTTATCATGCTAAGAGGAGCAGGAAAAAGCAAAAAATTTCAGAATTGCACGTTGCAATGTGGAGATATTACTGTTTGTGCATTTACAATATTCATTGATTTTTGCCATTGAAAAACGTCCAGAAATGTTTGAAGCTACTGACTGAATGAAAGGAGCTGGCATCTCACTCTCTTTGAATCTTCTTTATCATGCTAGGATTAGCAGGAAAAAGCAAAAAATTTCAGAATTGCACCTTGCAATGCGGAGAAATTACTGTTTGTGCATTTACAATATTCATTGATTTTTGCCATTGAAAAACATCATGTTATTCATATACCAGAAATGTTTGAAGCTACTGACTGAATGAAAAGAGCTGGCATCTCACTCTCTTTGAATCTTCTTTATCATGCCAGGATTAGCAGGAAAAAGCAAAAAATTTCAGAATTGCACCTTGCAATGTGGAGATATTACTGTTTGTGCATTTACAATATTCATTGATTTTTGCCATTGAAAAACGTCCAGAAATGTTTGAAGCTACTGACTGAATGAAAGGAGCTGGCATCTCACTCTCTTTGAATCTTCTTTATCATGCTAGGATTAGCAGGAAAAAGCAAAAAATTTCAGAATTGCACCTTGCAATGCGGAGAAATTACTGTTTGTGCATTTACAATATTCATTGATTTTTGCCATTGAAAAACATCATGTTATTCATATACCAGAAATGTTTGAAGCTACTGACTGAATGAAAAGAGCTGGCATCTCACTCTCTTTGAATCTTCTTTATCATGCCAGGATTTGCAGGAAAAAGCAAAAAATTTCAGAATTGCACGTTGCAATGTGGAGATATTACTGTTTGTGCATTTACAATATTCATTGATTTTTGCCATTGAAAAACGTCCAGAAATGTTTGAAGCTACTGACTGAATGAAAGGAGCAGGCATCTCACTCTCTTTGAATCTTCTTTATCATGCTAGGATTAGCAGGAAAAAGCAAAAAATTTCAGAATTGCACCTTGCAATGCGGAGAAATTACTGTTTGTGCATTTACAATATTCATTGATTTTTGCCATTGAAAAACATCATGTTATTCATATACCAGAAATGTTTGAAGCTACTGACTGAATGAAAAGAGCTGGCATCTCACTCTCTTTGAATCTTCTTTATCATGCTAGGATTAGCAGGAAAAAGCAAAAAATTTCAGAATTGCACCTTGCAATGCGGAGAAATTACTGTTTGTGCATTTACAATATTCATTGATTTTTGCCATTGAAAAACATCGTTATTCATATACCAGAAATGTTTGAAGCTACTGACTGAATGAAAAGAGCTGGCATCTCACTCTCTTTGAATCTTCTTTATCATGCCAGGATTAGCAGGAAAAAGCAAAAAATTTCAGAATTGCACCTTGCAATGTGGAGATATTACTGTTTGTGCATTTACAATATTCATTGATTTTTGCCATTGAAAAACGTCCAGAAATGTTTGAAGCTACTGACTGAATGAAAGGAGCTGGCATCTTACTCTCTTTGAATCTTCTTTATCATGCTAGGATTAGCAGGAAAAAGCAAAAAATTTCAGAATTGCACCTTGCAATGCGGAGAAATTACTGTTTGTGCATTTACAATATTCATTGATTTTTGCCATTGAAAAACATCATGTTATTCATATACCAGAAATGTTTGAAGCTACTGACTGAATGAAAAGAGCTGGCATCTCACTCTCTTTGAATCTTCTTTATCATGCTAAGAGGAGCAGGAAAAAGCAAAAAATTTCAGAATTGCACGTTGCAATGTGGAGATATTACTGTTTGTGCATTTACAATATTCATTGATTTTTGCCATTGAAAAACGTCCAGAAATGTTTGAAGCTACTGACTGAATGAAAGGAGCTGGCATCTCACTCTCTTTGAATCTTCTTTATCATGCTAGGATTAGCAGGAAAAAGCAAAAAATTTCAGAATTGCACCTTGCAATGCGGAGAAATTACTGTTTGTGCATTTACAATATTCATTGATTTTTGCCATTGAAAAACGTCCAGAAATGTTTGAAGCTACTGACTGAATGAAAGGAGCTGGCATCTCACTCTCTTTGAATCTTCTTTATCATGCTAGGATTAGCAGGAAAAAGCAAAAAATTTCAGAATTGCACCTTGCAATGCGGAGAAATTACTGTTTGTGCATTTACAATATTCATTGATTTTTGCCATTGAAAAACATCATGTTATTCATATACCAGAAATGTTTGAAGCTACTGACTGAATGAAAAGAGCTGGCATCTCACTCTCTTTGAATCTTCTTTATCATTCTAAGAGGAGCAGGAAAAAGCAAAAAATTTCAGAATTACACCTTGCAATGTGGAGATATTACTGTTTGTGCATTTACAATATTCATTGATTTTTGCCATTGAAAAACGTCCAGAAATGTTTGAAGCTACTGACTGAATGAAAGGAGCTGGCATCTTACTCTCTTTGAATCTTCTTTATCATGCTAGGATTAGCAGGAAAAAGCAAAAAATTTCAGAATTGCACCTTGCAATGCGGAGAAATTACTGTTTGTGCATTTACAATATTCATTGATTTTTGCCATTGAAAAACATCATGTTATTCATATACCAGAAATGTTTGAAGCTACTGACTGAATGAAAAGAGCTGGCATCTCACTCTCTTTGAATCTTCTTTATCATGCTAAGAGGAGCAGGAAAAAGCAAAAAATTTCAGAATTGCACGTTGCAATGTGGAGATATTACTGTTTGTGTATTTACAATATTCATTGATTTTTGCCATTGAAAAACGTCCAGAAATGTTTGAAGATACTGACTGAATGAAAGGAGCTGGCATCTCACTCTCTTTGAATCTTCTTTATCATGCTAGGATTAGCAGGAAAAAGCAAAAAATTTCAGAATTGCACCTTGCAATGTGGAGAAATTACTGTTTGTGCATCTACAATATTCATTGATTTTTGCCATTGAAAAACGTCCAGAAATGTTTGAAGCTACTGACTGAATGAAAGGAGCTGGCATCTCACTCTCTTTGAATCTTCTTTATCATGCTAGGATTAGCAGGAAAAAGCAAAAAATTTCAGAATTGCACCTTGCAATGCGGAGAAATTACTGTTTGTGCATTTACAATATTCATTGATTTTTGCCATTGAAAAACATCATGTTATTCATATACCAGAAATGTTTGAAGCTACTGACTGAATGAAAAGAGCTGGCATCTCACTCTCTTTGAATCTTCTTTATCATGCTAAGAGGAGCAGGAAAAAGCAAAAAATTTCAGAATTGCACCTTGCAATGTGGAGATATTACTGTTTGTGCATTTACAATATTCATTGATTTTTGCCATTGAAAAACGTCCAGAAATGTTTGAAGCTACTGACTGAATGAAAGGAGCTGGCCTCTCACTCTCTTTGAATCTTCTTTATCATGCTAGGATTAGCAGGAAAAAGCAAAAAATTTCAGAATTGCACCTTGCAATGCGGAGAAATTACTGTTTGTGCATTTACAATATTCATTGATTTTTGCCATTGAAAAACATCATGTTATTCATATACCAGAAATGTTTGAAGCTACTGACTGAATGAAAAGAGCTGGCATCTCACTCTCTTTGAATCTTCTTTATCATGCCAGGATTAGCAGGAAAAAGCAAAAAATTTCAGAATTGCACCTTGCAATGTGGAGATATTACTGTTTGTGCATTTACAATATTCATTGATTTTTGCCATTGAAAAACGTCCAGAAATGTTTGAAGCTACTGACTGAATGAAAGGAGCTGGCATCTCACTCTCTTTGAATCTTCTTTATCATGCTAGGATTAGCAGGAAAAAGCAAAAAATTTCAGAATTGCACCTTGCAATGCGGAGAAATTACTGTTTGTGCATTTACAATATTCATTGATTTTTGCCATTGAAAAACATCATGTTATTCATATACCAGAAATGTTTGAAGCTACTGACTGAATGAAAAGAGCTGGCATCTCACTCTCTTTGAATCTTCTTTATCATGCTAAGAGGAGCAGGAAAAAGCAAAAAATTTCAGAATTGCACGTTGCAATGTGGAGATATTACTGTTTGTGCATTTACAATATTCATTGATTTTTGCCATTGAAAAACGTCCAGAAATGTTTGAAGCTACTGACTGAATGAAAGGAGCTGGCATCTCACTCTCTTTGAATCTTCTTTATCATGCTAGGATTAGCAGGAAAAAGCAAAAAATTTCAGAATTGCACCTTGCAATGCGGAGAAATTACTGTTTGTGCATTTACAATATTCATTGATTTTTGCCATTAAAAAACATCATGTTATTCATATACCAGAAATGTTTGAAGCTACTGACTGAATGAAAAGAGCTGGCATCTCACTCTCTTTGAATCTTCTTTATCATGCCAGGATTAGCAGGAAAAAGCAAAAAATTTCAGAATTGCACCTTGCAATGTGGAGATATTAATGTTTGTGCATGTACAATATTCATTGATTTTTGCCATTGAAAAACGTCCAGAAATGTTTGAAGCTACTGACTGAATGAAAGGAGCTGGCATCTCACTCTCTTTGAATCTTCTTTATCATGCTAGGATTAGCAGGAAAAAGCAAAAAATTTCAGAATTGCACCTTGCAATGCGGAGAAATTACTGTTTGTGCATTTACAATATTCATTGATTTTTGCCATTGAAAAACATCATGTTATTCATATACCAGAAATGTTTGAAGCTACTGACTGAATGAAAAGAGCTGGCATCTCACTCTCTTTGAATCTTCTTTATCATGCCAGGATTAGCAGGAAAAAGCAAAAAATTTCAGAATTGCACCTTGCAATGTGGAGATATTACTGTTTGTGCATTTACAATATTCATTGATTTTTGCCATTGAAAAACGTCCAGAAATGTTTGAAGCTACTGACTGAATGAAAGGAGCTGGCATCTCACTCTCTTTGAATCTTCTTTATCATGCTAGGATTAGCAGGAAAAAGCAAAAAATTTCAGAATTGCACCTTGCAATGCGGAGAAATTACTGTTTGTGCATTTACAATATTCATTGATTTTTGCCATTGAAAAACATCATGTTATTCATATACCAGAAATGTTTGAAGCTACTGACTGAATGAAAAGAGCTGGCATCTCACTCTCTTTGAATCTTCTTTATCATGCTAAGAGGAGCAGGAAAAAGCAAAAAATTTCAGAATTGCACGTTGCAATGTGGAGATATTACTGTTTGTGCATTTACAATATTCATTGATTTTTGCCATTGAAAAACGTCCAGAAATGTTTGAAGCTACTGACTGAATGAAAGGAGCTGGCATCTCACTCTCTTTGAATCTTCTTTATCATGCTAGGATTAGCAGGAAAAAGCAAAAAATTTCAGAATTGCACCTTGCAATGCGGAGAAATTACTGTTTGTGCATTTACAATATTCATTGATTTTTGCCATTGAAAAACATCATGTTATTCATATACCAGAAATGTTTGAAGCTACTGACTGAATGAAAAGAGCTGGCATCTCACTCTCTTTGAATCTTCTTTATCATGCCAGGATTAGCAGGAAAAAGCAAAAAATTTCAGAATTGCACCTTGCAATGTGGAGATATTACTGTTTGTGCATTTACAATATTCATTGATTTTTGCCATTGAAAAACGTCCAGAAATGTTTGAAGCTACTGACTGAATGAAAGGAGCTGGCATCTCACTCTCTTTGAATCTTCTTTATCATGCTAGGATTAGCAGGAAAAAGCAAAAAATTTCAGAATTGCACCTTGCAATGCGGAGAAATTACTGTTTGTGCATTTACAATATTCATTGATTTTTGCCATTGAAAAACATCATGTTATTCATATACCAGAAATGTTTGAAGCTACTGACTGAATGAAAAGAGCTGGCATCTCACTCTCTTTGAATCTTCTTTATCATGCTAAGAGGAGCAGGAAAAAGCAAAAAATTTCAGAATTGCACGTTGCAATGTGGAGATATTACTGTTTGTGCATTTACAATATTCATTGATTTTTGCCATTGAAAAACGTCCAGAAATGTTTGAAGCTACTGACTGAATGAAAGGAGCTGGCATCTCACTCTCTTTGAATCTTCTTTATCATGCTAGGATTAGCAGGAAAAAGCAAAAAATTTCAGAATTGCACCTTGCAATGCGGAGAAATTACTGTTTGTGCATTTACAATATTCATTGATTTTTGCCATTGAAAAACATCATGTTATTCATATACCAGAAATGTTTGAAGCTACTGACTGAATGAAAAGAGCTGGCATCTCACTCTCTTTGAATCTTCTTTATCATGCCAGGATTAGCAGGAAAAAGCAAAAAATTTCAGAATTGCACCTTGCAATGTGGAGATATTACTGTTTGTGCATTTACAATATTCATTGATTTTTGCCATTGAAAAACGTCCAGAAATGTTTGAAGCTACTGACTGAATGAAAGGAGCTGGCATCTCACTCTCTTTGAATCTTCTTTATCATGCTAGGATTAGCAGGAAAAAGCAAAAAATTTCAGAATTGCACCTTGCAATGCGGAGAAATTACTGTTTGTGCATTTACAATATTCATTGATTTTTGCCATTGAAAAACATCATGTTATTCATATACCAGAAATGTTTGAAGCTACTGACTGAATGAAAAGAGCTGGCATCTCACTCTCTTTGAATCTTCTTTATCATGCCAGGATTTGCAGGAAAAAGCAAAAAATTTCAGAATTGCACGTTGCAATGTGGAGATATTACTGTTTGTGCATTTACAATATTCATTGATTTTTGCCATTGAAAAACGTCCAGAAATGTTTGAAGCTACTGACTGAATGAAAGGAGCAGGCATCTCACTCTCTTTGAATCTTCTTTATCATGCTAGGATTAGCAGGAAAAAGCAAAAAATTTCAGAATTGCACCTTGCAATGCGGAGAAATTATTGTTTGTGCATTTACAATATTCATTGATTTTTGCCACTGAAAAACATCATGTTATTCATATACCAGAAATGTTTGAAGCTACTGACTGAATGAAAATAGCTGGCATCTCACTCTCTTTGAATCTTCTTTATCATGCTAGGATTAGCAGGAAAAAGCAAAACATTTCAGAATTGCACCTTGCAATGCGGAGAAATTACTGTTTGTGCATTTACAATATTCATTGATTTTTGCCATTGAAAAACATCGTTATTCATATACCAGAAATGTTTGAAGCTACTGACTGAATGAAAAGAGCTGGCATCTCACTCTCTTTGAATCTTCTTTATCATGCCAGGATTAGCAGGAAAAAGCAAAAAATTTCAGAATTGCACCTTGCAATGTGGAGATATTACTGTTTGTGCATTTACAATATTCATTGATTTTTGCCATTGAAAAACGTCCAGAAATGTTTGAAGCTACTGACTGAATGAAAGGAGCTGGCATCTTACTCTCTTTGAATCTTCTTTATCATGCTAGGATTAGCAGGAAAAAGCAAAAAATTTCAGAATTGCACCTTGCAATGCGGAGAAATTACTGTTTGTGCATTTACAATATTCATTGATTTTTGCCATTGAAAAACATCATGTTATTCATATACCAGAAATGTTTGAAGCTACTGACTGAATGAAAAGAGCTGGCATCTCACTCTCTTTGAATCTTCTTTATCATGCTAAGAGGAGCAGGAAAAAGCAAAAAATTTCAGAATTGCACGTTGCAATGTGGAGATATTACTGTTTGTGCATTTACAATATTCATTGATTTTTGCCATTGAAAAACGTCCAGAAATGTTTGAAGCTACTGACTGAATGAAAGGAGCTGGCATCTCACTCTCTTTGAATCTTCTTTATCATGCTAGGATTAGCAGGAAAAAGCAAAAAATTTCAGAATTGCACCTTGCAATGCGGAGAAATTACTGTTTGTGCATTTACAATATTCATTGATTTTTGCCATTGAAAAACGTCCAGAAATGTTTGAAGCTACTGACTGAATGAAAGGAGCTGGCATCTCACTCTCTTTGAATCTTCTTTATCATGCTAGGATTAGCAGGAAAAAGCAAAAAATTTCAGAATTGCACCTTGCAATGCGGAGAAATTACTGTTTGTGCATTTACAATATTCATTGATTTTTGCCATTGAAAAACATCATGTTATTCATATACCAGAAATGTTTGAAGCTACTGACTGAATGAAAAGAGCTGGCATCTCACTCTCTTTGAATCTTCTTTATCATTCTAAGAGGAGCAGGAAAAAGCAAAAAATTTCAGAATTGCACCTTGCAATGTGGAGATATTACTGTTTGTGCATTTACAATATTCATTGATTTTTGCCATTGAAAAACGTCCAGAAATGTTTGAAGCTACTGACTGAATGAAAGGAGCTGGCCTCTCACTCTCTTTGAATCTTCTTTATCATGCTAGGATTAGCAGGAAAAAGCAAAAAATTTCAGAATTGCACCTTGCAATGCGGAGAAATTACTGTTTGTGCATTTACAATATTCATTGATTTTTGCCATTGAAAAACATCATGTTATTCATATACCAGAAATGTTTGAAACTACTGACTGAATGAAAAGAGCTGGCATCTCACTCTCTTTGAATCTTCTTTATCATGCCAGGATTAGCAGGAAAAAGCAAAAAATTTCAGAATTGCACCTTGCAATGTGGAGATATTACTGTTTGTGCATTTACAATATTCATTGATTTTTGCCATTGAAAAACGTCCAGAAATGTTTGAAGCTACTGACTGAATGAAAGGAGCTGGCATCTCACTCTCTTTGAATCTTCTTTATCATGCTAGGATTAGCAGGAAAAAGCAAAAAATTTCAGAATTGCACCTTGCAATGCGGAGAAATTACTGTTTGTGCATTTACAATATTCATTGATTTTTGCCATTGAAAAACATCATGTTATTCATATACCAGAAATGTTTGAAGCTACTGACTGAATGAAAAGAGCTGGCATCTCACTCTCTTTGAATCTTCTTTATCATGCTAAGAGGAGCAGGAAAAAGCAAAAAATTTCAGAATTGCACGTTGCAATGTGGAGATATTACTGTTTGTGCATTTACAATATTCATTGATTTTTGCCATTGAAAAACGTCCAGAAATGTTTGAAGCTACTGACTGAATGAAAGGAGCTGGCATCTCACTCTCTTTGAATCTTCTTTATCATGCTAGGATTAGCAGGAAAAAGCAAAAAATTTCAGAATTGCACCTTGCAATGCGGAGAAATTACTGTTTGTGCATTTACAATATTCATTGATTTTTGCCATTGAAAAACATCATGTTATTCATATACCAGAAATGTTTGAAGCTACTGACTGAATGAAAAGAGCTGGCATCTCACTCTCTTTGAATCTTCTTTATCATGCTAAGAGGAGCAGGAAAAAGCAAAAAATTTCAGAATTGCACCTTGCAATGTGGAGATATTACTGTTTGTGCATTTACAATATTCATTGATTTTTGCCATTGAAAAACGTCCAGAAATGTTTGAAGCTACTGACTGAATGAAAGGAGCTGGCATCTCACTCTCTTTGAATCTTCTTTATCATGCTAGGATTAGCAGGAAAAAGCAAAAAATTTCAGAATTGCATCTTGCAATGCGGAGAAATTACTGTTTGTGCATTTACAATATTCATTGATTTTTGCCATTGAAAAACATCATGTTATTCATATACCAGAAATGTTTGAAGCTACTGACTGAATGAAAAGAGCTGGCATCTCACTCTCTTTGAATCTTTATCATGCTAGGATTAGCAGGAAAAAGCAAAAAATTTCAGAATTGCACCTTGCAATGCGGAGAAATTACTGTTTGTGCATTTACAATATTCATTGATTTTTGCCATTGAAAAATATCATGTTATTCATATACCAGAAATGTTTGAAGCTACTGACTGAATGAAAAGAGCTGGCATCTCACTCTCTTTGAATCTTCTTTATCATGCCAGGATTAGCAGGAAAAAGCAAAAAATTTCAGAATTGCACCTTGCAATGTGGAGATATTACTGTTTGTGCATGTACAATATTCATTGATTTTTGCCATTGAAAAACGTCCAGAAATGTTTGAAGCTACTGACTGAATGAAAGGAGCTGGCATCTCACTCTCTTTGAATCTTCTTTATCATGCTAGGATTAGCAGGAAAAAGCAAAAAATTTCAGAATTGCACCTTGCAATGCGGAGAAATTACTGTTTGTGCATTTACAATATTCATTGATTTTTGCCATTGAAAAACATCATGTTATTCATATACCAGAAATGTTTGAAGCTACTGACTGAATGAAAAGAGCTGGCATCTCACTCTCTTTGAATCTTCTTTATCATGCCAGGATTAGCAGGAAAAAGCAAAAAATTTCAGAATTGCACCTTGCAATGTGGAGATATTACTGTTTGTGCATTTACAATATTCATTGATTTTTGCCATTGAAAAACGTCCAGAAATGTTTGAAGCTACTGACTGAATGAAAGGAGCTGGCATCTCACTCTCTTTGAATCTTCTTTATCATGCTAGGATTAGCAGGAAAAAGCAAAAAATTTCAGAATTGCACCTTGCAATGCGGAGAAATTACTGTTTGTGCATTTACAATATTCATTGATTTTTGCCATTGAAAAACATCATGTTATTCATATACCAGAAATGTTTGAAGCTACTGACTGAATGAAAAGAGCTGGCATCTCACTCTCTTTGAATCTTCTTTATCATGCCAGGATTAGCAGGAAAAAGCAAAAAATTTCAGAATTGCACGTTGCAATGTGGAGATATTACTGTTTGTGCATTTACAATATTCATTGATTTTTGCCATTGAAAAACGTCCAGAAATGTTTGAAGCTACTGACTGAATGAAAGGAGCTGGCATCTCACTCTCTTTGAATCTTCTTTATCATGCTAGGATTAGCAGGAAAAAGCAAAAAATTTCAGAATTGCACCTTGCAATGCGGAGAAATTACTGTTTGTGCATTTACAATATTCATTGATTTTTGCCATTGAAAAACATCATGTTATTCATATACCAGAAATGTTTGAAGCTACTGACTGAATGAAAAGAGCTGGCATCTCACTCTCTTTGAATCTTCTTTATCATGCCAGGATTTGCAGGAAAAAGCAAAAAATTTCAGAATTGCACGTTGCAATGTGGAGATATTACTGTTTGTGCATTTACAATATTCATTGATTTTTGCCATTGAAAAACGTCCAGAAATGTTTGAAGCTACTGACTGAATGAAAGGAGCTGGCATCTCACTCTCTTTGAATCTTCTTTATCATGCTAGGATTAGCAGGAAAAAGCAAAAAATTTCAGAATTGCACCTTGCAATGCGGAGAAATTACTGTTTGTGCATTTACAATATTCATTGATTTTTGCCATTGAAAAACATCATGTTATTCATATACCAGAAATGTTTGAAGCTACTGACTGAATGAAAAGAGCTGGCATCTCACTCTCTTTGAATCTTCTTTATCATGCTAAGAGGAGCAGGAAAAAGCAAAAAATTTCAGAATTGCACGTTGCAATGTGGAGATATTACTGGTTGTGCATTTACAATATTCATTGATTTTTGCCATTGAAAAACATCCAGAAATGTTTGAAGCTACTGACTGAATGAAAGGAGCTGGCATCTCACTCTCTTTGAATATTCTTTATCATGCTAGGATTAGCAGGAAAAAGCAAAAAATTTCAGAATTGCACCTTGCAATGCGGAGAAATTACTGTTTGTGCATTTACAATATTCATTGATTTTTGCCATTGAAAAACATCATGTTATTCATATACCAGAAATGTTTGAAGCTACTGACTGAATGAAAAGAGCTGGCATCTCACTCTCTTTGAATCTTCTTTATCATGCTAAGAGGAGCAGGAAAAAGCAAAAAATTTCAGAATTGCACGTTGCAATGTGGAGATATTACTGTTTGTGCATTTACAATATTCATTGATTTTTGCCATTGAAAAACGTCCAGAAATGTTTGAACCTACTGACTGAATGAAAGGAGCTGGCATCTCAGTCTCTTTGAATCTTCTTTATCATGCTAGGATTAGCAGGAAAAAGCAAAAAATTTCAGAATTGCACCTTGCAATGCGGAGAAATTACTGTTTGTGCATTTACAATATTCATTGATTTTTGCCATTGAAAAACATCATGTTATTCATATACCAGAAATGTTTGAAGCTACTGACTGAATGAAAAGAGCTGGCATCTCACTCTCTTTGAATCTTCTTTATCATGCTAAGAGGAGCAGGAAAAAGCAAAAAATTTCAGAATTGCACGTTGCAATGTGGAGATATTACTGTTTGTGCATTTACAATATTCATTGATTTTTGCCATTGAAAAACATCATGTTATTCATATACCAGAAATGTTTGAAGCTGCTGACTGAATGAAAAGAGCTGGCATCTCACTCTCTTTGAATCTTCTTTATCATGCTAAGAGGAGCAGGAAAAAGCAAAAAATTTCAGAATTGCACGTTGCAATGTGGAGATATTACTGTTTGTGCATTTACAATATTCATTGATTTTTGCCATTGAAAAACGTCCAGAAATGTTTGAAGCTACTGACTGAATGAAAGGAGCTGGCATCTCACTCTCTTTGAATCTTCTTTATCATGCTAGGATTAGCAGGAAAAAGCAAAAAATTTCAGAATTGCACCTTGCAATGCGGAGAAATTACTGTTTGTGCATTTACAATATTCATTGATTTTTGCCATTGAAAAACGTCCAGAAATGTTTGAAGCTACTGACTGAATGAAAGGAGCTGGCATCTCACTCTCTTTGAATCTTCTTTATCATGCTAGGATTAGCAGGAAAAAGCAAAAAATTTCAGAATTGCACCTTGCAATGCGGAGAAATTACTGTTTGTGCATTTACAATATTCATTGATTTTTGCCATTGAAAAACATCATGTTATTCATATACCAGAAATGTTTGAAGCTACTGACTGAATGAAAAGAGCTGGCATCTCACTCTCTTTGAATCTTCTTTATCATTCTAAGAGGAGCAGGAAAAAGCAAAAAATTTCAGAATTGCACCTTGCAATGTGGAGATATTACTGTTTGTGCATTTACAATATTCATTGATTTTTGCCATTGAAAAACGTCCAGAAATGTTTGAAGCTACTGACTGAATGAAAGGAGCTGGCCTCTCACTCTCTTTGAATCTTCTTTATCATGCTAGGATTAGCAGGAAAAAGCAAAAAATTTCAGAATTGCACCTTGCAATGCGGAGAAATTACTGTTTGTGCATTTACAATATTCATTGATTTTTGCCATTGAAAAACATCATGTTATTCATATACCAGAAATGTTTGAAACTACTGACTGAATGAAAAGAGCTGGCATCTCACTCTCTTTGAATCTTCTTTATCATGCCAGGATTAGCAGGAAAAAGCAAAAAATTTCAGAATTGCACCTTGCAATGTGGAGATATTACTGTTTGTGCATTTACAATATTCATTGATTTTTGCCATTGAAAAACGTCCAGAAATGTTTGAAGCTACTGACTGAATGAAAGGAGCTGGCATCTCACTCTCTTTGAATCTTCTTTATCATGCTAGGATTAGCAGGAAAAAGCAAAAAATTTCAGAATTGCACCTTGCAATGCGGAGAAATTACTGTTTGTGCATTTACAATATTCATTGATTTTTGCCATTGAAAAACATCATGTTATTCATATACCAGAAATGTTTGAAGCTACTGACTGAATGAAAAGAGCTGGCATCTCACTCTCTTTGAATCTTCTTTATCATGCTAAGAGGAGCAGGAAAAAGCAAAAAATTTCAGAATTGCACGTTGCAATGTGGAGATATTACTGTTTGTGCATTTACAATATTCATTGATTTTTGCCATTGAAAAACGTCCAGAAATGTTTGAAGCTACTGACTGAATGAAAGGAGCTGGCATCTCACTCTCTTTGAATCTTCTTTATCATGCTAGGATTAGCAGGAAAAAGCAAAAAATTTCAGAATTGCACCTTGCAATGCGGAGAAATTACTGTTTGTGCATTTACAATATTCATTGATTTTTGCCATTGAAAAACATCATGTTATTCATATACCAGAAATGTTTGAAGCTACTGACTGAATGAAAAGAGCTGGCATCTCACTCTCTTTGAATCTTCTTTATCATGCTAAGAGGAGCAGGAAAAAGCAAAAAATTTCAGAATTGCACCTTGCAATGTGGAGATATTACTGTTTGTGCATTTACAATATTCATTGATTTTTGCCATTGAAAAACGTCCAGAAATGTTTGAAGCTACTGACTGAATGAAAGGAGCTGGCATCTCACTCTCTTTGAATCTTCTTTATCATGCTAGGATTAGCAGGAAAAAGCAAAAAATTTCAGAATTGCACCTTGCAATGCGGAGAAATTACTGTTTGTGCATTTACAATATTCATTGATTTTTGCCATTGAAAAACATCATGTTATTCATATACCAGAAATGTTTGAAGCTACTGACTGAATGAAAAGAGCTGGCATCTCACTCTCTTTGAATCTTCTTTATCATGCCAGGATTAGCAGGAAAAAGCAAAAAATTTCAGAATTGCACCTTGCAATGTGGAGATATTACTGTTTGTGCATTTACAATATTTTCCTTGATTTTTGCCATTGAAAAACGTCCAGAAATGTTTGAAGCTACTGACTGAATGAAAGGAGCTGGCATCTCACTCTCTTTGAATCTTCTTTATCATGCTAGGATTAGCAGGAAAAAGCAAAAAATTTCAGAATTGCACCTTGCAATGCGGAGAAATTACTGTTTGTGCATTTACAATATTCATTGATTTTTGCCATTGAAAAACATCATGTTATTCATATACCAGAAATGTTTGAAGCTACTGACTGAATGAAAAGAGCTGGCATCTCACTCTCTTTGAATCTTCTTTATCATGCTAAGAGGAGCAGGAAAAAGCAAAAAATTTCAGAATTGCACGTTGCAATGTGGAGATATTACTGTTTGTGCATTTACAATATTCATTGATTTTTGCCATTGAAAAACGTCCAGAAATGTTTGAAGCTACTGACTGAATGAAAGGAGCTGGCATCTCACTCTCTTTGAATCTTCTTTATCATGCTAGGATTAGCAGGAAAAAGCAAAAAATTTCAGAATTGCACCTTGCAATGCGGAGAAATTACTGTTTGTGCATTTACAATATTCATTGATTTTTGCCATTGAAAAACATCATGTTATTCATATACCAGAAATGTTTGAAGCTACTGACTGAATGAAAAGAGCTGGCATCTCACTCTCTTTGAATCTTCTTTATCATGCTAAGAGGAGCAGGAAAAAGCAAAAAATTTCAGAATTGCACGTTGCAATGTGGAGATATTACTGGTTGTGCATTTACAATATTCATTGATTTTTGCCATTGAAAAACATCCAGAAATGTTTGAAGCTACTGACTGAATGAAAGGAGCTGGCATCTCACTCTCTTTGAATCTTCTTTATCATGCTAGGATTAGCAGGAAAAAGCAAAAAATTTCAGAATTGCACCTTGCAATGCGGAGAAATTACTGTTTGTGCATTTACAATATTCATTGATTTTTGCCATTGAAAAACATCATGTTATTCATATACCAGAAATGTTTGAAGCTACTGACTGAATGAAAAGAGCTGGCATCTCACTCTCTTTGAATCTTCTTTATCATGCTAAGAGGAGCAGGAAAAAGCAAAAAATTTCAGAATTGCACGTTGCAATGTGGAGATATTACTGTTTGTGCATTTACAATATTCATTGATTTTTGCCATTGAAAAACGTCCAGAAATGTTTGAACCTACTGACTGAATGAAAGGAGCTGGCATCTCAGTCTCTTTGAATCTTCTTTATCATGCTAGGATTAGCAGGAAAAAGCAAAAAATTTCAGAATTGCACCTTGCAATGCGGAGAAATTACTGTTTGTGCATTTACAATATTCATTGATTTTTGCCATTGAAAAACATCATGTTATTCATATACCAGAAATGTTTGAAGCTACTGACTGAATGAAAAGAGCTGGCATCTCACTCTCTTTGAATCTTCTTTATCATGCTAAGAGGAGCAGGAAAAAGCAAAAAATTTCAGAATTGCACGTTGCAATGTGGAGATATTACTGTTTGTGCATTTACAATATTCATTGATTTTTGCCATTGAAAAACGTCCAGAAATGTTTGAAGCTACTGACTGAATGAAAGGAGCTGGCATCTCACTCTCTTTGAATCTTCTTTATCATGCTAGGATTAGCAGGAAAAAGCAAAAAATTTCAGAATTGCACCTTGCAATGCGGAGAAATTACTGTTTGTGCATTTACAATATTCATTGATTTTTGCCATTGAAAAACATCATGTTATTCATATACCAGAAATGTTTGAAGCTACTGACTGAATGAAAAGAGCTGGCATCTCACTCTCTTTGAATCTTCTTTATCATGCTAAGAGGAGCAGGAAAAAGCAAAAAATTTCAGAATTGCACCTTGCAATGTGGAGATATTACTGTTTGTGCATTTACAATATTCATTGATTTTTGCCATTGAAAAACGTCCAGAAATGTTTGAAGCTACTGACTGAATGAAAGGAGCTGGCATCTCACTCTCTTTGAATCTTCTTTATCATGCTAGGATTAGCAGGAAAAAGCAAAAAATTTCAGAATTGCATCTTGCAATGCGGAGAAATTACTGTTTGTGCATTTACAATATTCATTGATTTTTGCCATTGAAAAACATCATGTTATTCATATACCAGAAATGTTTGAAGCTACTGACTGAATGAAAAGAGCTGGCATCTCACTCTCTTTGAATCTTTATCATGCTAGGATTAGCAGGAAAAAGCAAAAAATTTCAGAATTGCACCTTGCAATGCGGAGAAATTACTGTTTGTGCATTTACAATATTCATTGATTTTTGCCATTGAAAAATATCATGTTATTCATATACCAGAAATGTTTGAAGCTACTGACTGAATGAAAAGAGCTGGCATCTCACTCTCTTTGAATCTTCTTTATCATGCCAGGATTAGCAGGAAAAAGCAAAAAATTTCAGAATTGCACCTTGCAATGTGGAGATATTACTGTTTGTGCATGTACAATATTCATTGATTTTTGCCATTGAAAAACGTCCAGAAATGTTTGAAGCTACTGACTGAATGAAAGGAGCTGGCATCTCACTCTCTTTGAATCTTCTTTATCATGCTAGGATTAGCAGGAAAAAGCAAAAAATTTCAGAATTGCACCTTGCAATGCGGAGAAATTACTGTTTGTGCATTTACAATATTCATTGATTTTTGCCATTGAAAAACATCATGTTATTCATATACCAGAAATGTTTGAAGCTACTGACTGAATGAAAAGAGCTGGCATCTCACTCTCTTTGAATCTTCTTTATCATGCCAGGATTAGCAGGAAAAAGCAAAAAATTTCAGAATTGCACCTTGCAATGTGGAGATATTACTGTTTGTGCATTTACAATATTCATTGATTTTTGCCATTGAAAAACGTCCAGAAATGTTTGAAGCTACTGACTGAATGAAAGGAGCTGGCATCTCACTCTCTTTGAATCTTCTTTATCATGCTAAGATTAGCAGGAAAAAGCAAAAAATTTCAGAATTGCACCTTGCAATGCGGAGAAATTACTGTTTGTGCATTTACAATATTCATTGATTTTTGCCATTGAAAAACATCATGTTATTCATATACCAGAAATGTTTGAAGCTACTGACTGAATGAAAAGAGCTGGCATCTCACTCTCTTTGAATCTTCTTTATCATGCTAAGAGGAGCAGGAAAAAGCAAAAAATTTCAGAATTGCACGTTGCAATGTGGAGATATTACTGTTTGTGCATTTACAATATTCATTGATTTTTGCCATTGAAAAACGTCCAGAAATGTTTGAAGCTACTGACTGAATGAAAGAAGCTGGCATCTCACTCTCTTTGAATCTTCTTTATCATGCTAGGATTAGCAGGAAAAAGCAAAAAATTTCAGAATTGCACCTTGCAATGCGGAGAAATTACTGTTTGTGCATTTACAATATTCATTGATTTTTGCCATTGAAAAACATCATGTTATTCATATACCAGAAATGTTTGAAGCTACTGACTGAATGAAAAGAGCTGGCATCTCACTCTCTTTGAATCTTCTTTATCATGCCAGGATTTGCAGGAAAAAGCAAAAAATTTCAGAATTGCACGTTGCAATGTGGAGATATTACTGTTTGTGCATTTACAATATTCATTGATTTTTGCCATTGAAAAACGTCCAGAAATGTTTGAAGCTACTGACTGAATGAAAGGAGCTGGCATCTCACTCTCTTTGAATCTTCTTTATCATGCTAGGATTAGCAGGAAAAAGCAAAAAATTTCAGAATTGCACCTTGCAATGCGGAGAAATTACTGTTTGTGCATTTACAATATTCATTGATTTTTGCCATTGAAAAACATCATGTTATTCATATACCAGAAATGTTTGAAGCTACTGACTGAATGAAAAGAGCTGGCATCTCACTCTCTTTGAATCTTCTTTATCATGCTAAGAGGAGCAGGAAAAAGCAAAAAATTTCAGAATTGCACCTTGCAATGTGGAGATATTACTGTTTGTGCATTTACAATATTCATTGATTTTTGCCATTGAAAAACGTCCAGAAATGTTTGAAGCTACTGACTGAATGAAAGGAGCTGGCATCTCACTCTCTTTGAATCTTCTTTATCATGCTAGGATTAGCAGGAAAAAGCAAAAAATTTCAGAATTGCATCTTGCAATGCGGAGAAATTACTGTTTGTGCATTTACAATATTCATTGATTTTTGCCATTGAAAAACATCATGTTATTCATATACCAGAAATGTTTGAAGCTACTGACTGAATGAAAAGAGCTGGCATCTCACTCTCTTTGAATCTTTATCATGCTAGGATTAGCAGGAAAAAGCAAAAAATTTCAGAATTGCACCTTGCAATGCGGAGAAATTACTGTTTGTGCATTTACAATATTCATTGATTTTTGCCATTGAAAAATATCATGTTATTCATATACCAGAAATGTTTGAAGCTACTGACTGAATGAAAAGAGCTGGCATCTCACTCTCTTTGAATCTTCTTTATCATGCCAGGATTAGCAGGAAAAAGCAAAAAATTTCAGAATTGCACCTTGCAATGTGGAGATATTACTGTTTGTGCATGTACAATATTCATTGATTTTTGCCATTGAAAAACGTCCAGAAATGTTTGAAGCTACTGACTGAATGAAAGGAGCTGGCATCTCACTCTCTTTGAATCTTCTTTATCATGCTAGGATTAGCAGGAAAAAGCAAAAAATTTCAGAATTGCACCTTGCAATGCGGAGAAATTACTGTTTGTGCATTTACAATATTCATTGATTTTTGCCATTGAAAAACATCATGTTATTCATATACCAGAAATGTTTGAAGCTACTGACTGAATGAAAAGAGCTGGCATCTCACTCTCTTTGAATCTTCTTTATCATGCCAGGATTAGCAGGAAAAAGCAAAAAATTTCAGAATTGCACCTTGCAATGTGGAGATATTACTGTTTGTGCATTTACAATATTCATTGATTTTTGCCATTGAAAAACGTCCAGAAATGTTTGAAGCTACTGACTGAATGAAAGGAGCTGGCATCTCACTCTCTTTGAATCTTCTTTATCATGCTAGGATTAGCAGGAAAAAGCAAAAAATTTCAGAATTGCACCTTGCAATGCGGAGAAATTACTGTTTGTGCATTTACAATATTCATTGATTTTTGCCATTGAAAAACATCATGTTATTCATATACCAGAAATGTTTGAAGCTACTGACTGAATGAAAAGAGCTGGCATCTCACTCTCTTTGAATCTTCTTTTTCATGCTAAGAGGAGCAGGAAAAAGCAAAAAATTTCAGAATTGCACGTTGCAATGTGGAGATATTACTGTTTGTGCATTTACAATATTCATTGATTTTTGCCATTGAAAAACGTCCAGAAATGTTTGAAGCTACTGACTGAATGAAAGAAGCTGGCATCTCACTCTCTTTGAATCTTCTTTATCATGCTAGGATTAGCAGGAAAAAGCAAAAAATTTCAGAATTGCACCTTGCAATGCGGAGAAATTACTGTTTGTGCATTTACAATATTCATTGATTTTTGCCATTGAAAAACATCATGTTATTCATATACCAGAAATGTTTGAAGCTACTGACTGAATGAAAAGAGCTGGCATCTCACTCTCTTTGAATCTTCTTTATCATGCCAGGATTTGCAGGAAAAAGCAAAAAATTTCAGAATTGCACGTTGCAATGTGGAGATATTACTGTTTGTGCATTTACAATATTCATTGATTTTTGCCATTGAAAAACGTCCAGAAATGTTTGAAGCTACTGACTGAATGAAAGGAGCTGGCATCTCACTCTCTTTGAATCTTCTTTATCATGCTAGGATTAGCAGGAAAAAGCAAAAAATTTCAGAATTGCACCTTGCAATGCGGAGAAATTACTGTTTGTGCATTTACAATATTCATTGATTTTTGCCATTGAAAAACATCATGTTATTCATATACCAGAAATGTTTGAAGCTACTGACTGAATGAAAAGAGCTGGCATCTCACTCTCTTTGAATCTTCTTTATCATGCTAAGAGGAGCAGGAAAAAGCAAAAAATTTCAGAATTGCACGTTGCAATGTGGAGATATTACTGGTTGTGCATTTACAATATTCATTGATTTTTGCCATTGAAAAACATCCAGAAATGTTTGAAGCTACTGACTGAATGAAAGGAGCTGGCATCTCACTCTCTTTGAATCTTCTTTATCATGCTAGGATTAGCAGGAAAAAGCAAAAAATTTCAGAATTGCACCTTGCAATGCGGAGAAATTACTGTTTGTGCATTTACAATATTCATTGATTTTTGCCATTGAAAAACATCATGTTATTCATATACCAGAAATGTTTGAAGCTACTGACTGAATGAAAAGAGCTGGCATCTCACTCTCTTTGAATCTTCTTTATCATGCTAAGAGGAGCAGGAAAAAGCAAAAAATTTCAGAATTGCACGTTGCAATGTGGAGATATTACTGTTTGTGCATTTACAATATTCATTGATTTTTGCCATTGAAAAACGTCCAGAAATGTTTGAAGCTACTGACTGAATGAAAGGAGCTGGCATCTCAGTCTCTTTGAATCTTCTTTATCATGCTAGGATTAGCAGGAAAAAGCAAAAAATTTCAGAATTGCACCTTGCAATGCGGAGAAATTACTGTTTGTGCATTTACAATATTCATTGATTTTTGCCATTGAAAAACATCATGTTATTCATATACCAGAAATGTTTGAAGCTACTGACTGAATGAAAAGAGCTGGCATCTCACTCTCTTTGAATCTTCTTTATCATGCTAGGATTAGCAGGAAAAAGCAAAAAATTTCAGAATTGCACCTTGCAATGCGGAGAAATTACTGTTTGTGCATTTACAATATTCATTGATTTTTGCCATTGAAAAACATCGTTATTCATATACCAGAAATGTTTGAAGCTACTGACTGAATGAAAAGAGCTGGCATCTCACTCTCTTTGAATCTTCATTATCATGCCAGGATTAGCAGGAAAAAGCAAAAAATTTCAGAATTGCACCTTGCAATGTGGAGATATTACTGTTTGTGCATTTACAATATTCATTGATTTTTGCCATTGAAAAACGTCCAGAAATGTTTGAAGCTACTGACTGAATGAAAGGAGCTGGCATCTTACTCTCTTTGAATCTTCTTTATCATGCTAGGATTAGCAGGAAAAAGCAAAAAATTTCAGAATTGCACCTTGCAATGCGGAGAAATTACTGTTTGTGCATTTACAATATTCATTGATTTTTGCCATTGAAAAACATCATGTTATTCATATACCAGAAATGTTTGAAGCTACTGACTGAATGAAAAGAGCTGGCATCTCACTCTCTTTGAATCTTCTTTATCATGCTAAGAGGAGCAGGAAAAAGCAAAAAATTTCAGAATTGCACGTTGCAATGTGGAGATATTACTGTTTGTGCATTTACAATATTCATTGATTTTTGCCATTGAAAAACGTCCAGAAATGTTTGAAGCTACTGACTGAATGAAAGGAGCTGGCATCTCACTCTCTTTGAATCTTCTTTATCATGCTAGGATTAGCAGGAAAAAGCAAAAAATTTCAGAATTGCACCTTGCAATGCGGAGAAATTACTGTTTGTGCATTTACAATATTCATTGATTTTTGCCATTGAAAAACATCGTTATTCATATACCAGAAATGTTTGAAGCTACTGACTGAATGAAAAGAGCTGGCATCTCACTCTCTTTGAGTCTTCTTTATCATGCTAAGAGGAGCAGGAAAAAGCAAAAAATTTCAGAATTGCACGTTGCAATGTGGAGATATTACTGTTTGTGCATTTACAATATTCATTGATTTTTGCCATTGAAAAACGTCCAGAAATGTTTGAAGCTACTGACTGAATGAAAGGAGCTGGCATCTCACTCTCTTTGAATCTTCTTTATCATGCTAGGATTAGCAGGAAAAAGCAAAAAATTTCAGAATTGCACCTTGCAATGCGGAGAAATTACTGTTTGTGCATTTACAATATTCATTGATTTTTGCCATTGAAAAACTTCATGTTATTCATATACCAGAAATGTTTGAAGCTACTGACTGAATGAAAATAGCTGGCATCTCACTCTCTTTGAATCTTCTTTATCATGCTAGGATTAGCAGGAAAAAGCAAAAAATTTCAGAATTGCACCTTGCAATGCGGAGAAATTACTGTTTGTGCATTTACAATATTCATTGATTTTTGCCATTGAAAAACATCATGTTATTCATTTACCAGAAATGTTTGAAGCTACTGACTGAATGAAAAGAGCTGGCATCTCACTCTCTTTGAATCTTCTTTATCATGCCAGGATTAGCAGGAAAAAGCAAAAAATTTCAGAATTGCACCTTGCAATGTGGAGATATTACTGTTTGTGCATTTACAATATTCATTGATTTTTGCCATTGAAAAACGTCCAGAAATGTTTGAAGCTACTGACTGAATGAAAGGAGCTGGCATCTCACTCTCTTTGAATCTTCTTTATCATGCTAGGATTAGCAGGAAAAAGCAAAAAATTTCAGAATTGCATCTTGCAATGCGGAGAAATTACTCTTTGTGCATTTACAATATTCATTGATTTTTGCCATTGAAAACATCATGTTATTCATATACCAGAAATGTTTGAAGCTACTGACTGAATGAAAAGAGCTGGCATCTCACTCTCTTTGAATCTTCTTTATCATGCCAGGATTAGCAGGAAAAAGCAAAAAATTTCAGAATTGCACCTTGCAATGTGGAGATATTACTGTTTGTGCATTTACAATATTCATTGATTTTTGCCATTGAAAAACGTCCAGAAATGTTTGAAGCTACTGACTGAATGAAAGGAGCTGGCATCTTACTCTCTTTGAATCTTCTTTATCATGCTAGGATTAGCAGGAAAAAGCAAAAAATTTCAGAATTGCACCTTGCAATGCGGAGAAATTACTGTTTGTGCATTTACAATATTCATTGATTTTTGCCATTGAAAAACATCATGTTATTCATATACCAGAAATGTTTGAAGCTACTGACTGAATGAAAAGAGCTGGCATCTCACTCTCTTTGAATCTTCTTTATCATGCTAAGAGGAGCAGGAAAAAGCAAAAAATTTCAGAATTGCACGTTGCAATGTGGAGATATTACTGTTTGTGCATTTACAATATTCATTGATTTTTGCCATTGAAAAACGTCCAGAAATGTTTGAAGCTACTGACTGAATGAAAGGAGCTGGCATCTCACTCTCTTTGAATCTTCTTTATCATGCTAGGATTAGCAGGAAAAAGCAAAAAATTTCAGAATTGCACCTTGCAATGCGGAGAAATTACTGTTTGTGCATTTACAATATTCATTGATTTTTGCCATTGAAAAACATCGTTATTCATATACCAGAAATGTTTGAAGCTACTGACTGAATGAAAAGAGCTGGCATCTCACTCTCTTTGAATCTTCTTTATCATGCTAAGAGGAGCAGGAAAAAGCAAAAAATTTCAGAATTGCACGTTGCAATGTGGAGATATTACTGTTTGTGCATTTACAATATTCATTGATTTTTGCCATTGAAAAACGTCCAGAAATGTTTGAAGCTACTGACTGAATGAAAGGAGCTGGCATCTCACTCTCTTTGAATCTTCTTTATCATGCTAGGATTAGCAGGAAAAAGCAAAAAATTTCAGAATTGCACCTTGCAATGCGGAGAAATTACTGTTTGTGCATTTACAATATTCATTGATTTTTGCCATTGAAAAACTTCATGTTATTCATATACCAGAAATGTTTGAAGCTACTGACTGAATGAAAATAGCTGGCATCTCACTCTCTTTGAATCTTCTTTATCATGCTAGGATTAGCAGGAAAAAGCAAAAAAATTCAGAATTGCACCTTGCAATGCGGAGAAATTACTGTTTGTGCATTTACAATATTCATTGATTTTTGCCATTGAAAAACATCATGTTATTCATTTACCAGAAATGTTTGAAGCTACTGACTGAATGAAAAGAGCTGGCATCTCACTCTCTTTGAATCTTCTTTATCATGCCAGGATTAGCAGGAAAAAGCAAAAAATTTCAGAATTGCACCTTGCAATGCGGAGAAATTACTGTTTGTGCATTTACAATATTCATTGATTTTTGCCATTGAAAAACATCATGTTATTCATATACCAGAAATGTTTGAAGCTACTGACTGAATGAAAAGAGCTGGCATCTCACTCTCTTTGAATCTTCTTTATCATGCTAAGAGGAGCAGGAAAAAGCAAAAAATTTCAGAATTGCACGTTGCAATGTGGAGATATTACTGTTTGTGCATTTACAATATTCATTGATTTTTGCCATTGAAAAACGTCCAGAAATGTTTGAAGCTACTGACTGAATGAAAGGAGCTGGCATCTCACTCTCTTTGAATCTTCTTTATCATGCTAGGATTAGCAGGAAAAAGCAAAAAATTTCAGAATTGCACCTTGCAATGCGGAGAAATTACTGTTTGTGCATTTACAATATTCATTGATTTTTGCCATTGAAAAACATCGTTATTCATATACCAGAAATGTTTGAAGCTACTGACTGAATGAAAAGAGCTGGCATCTCATTCTCTTTGAGTCTTCTTTATCATGCTAAGAGGAGCAGGAAAAAGCAAAAAATTTCAGAATTGCACGTTGCAATGTGGAGATATTACTGTTTGTGCATTTACAATATTCATTGATTTTTGCCATTGAAAAACGTCCAGAAATGTTTGAAGCTACTGACTGAATGAAAGGAGCTGGCATCTCACTCTCTTTGAATCTTCTTTATCATGCTAGGATTAGCAGGAAAAAGCAAAAAATTTCAGAATTGCACCTTGCAATGCGGAGAAATTACTGTTTGTGCATTTACAATATTCATTGATTTTTGCCATTGAAAAACTTCATGTTATTCATATACCAGAAATGTTTGAAGCTACTGACTGAATGAAAATAGCTGGCATCTCACACTCTTTGAATCTTCTTTATCATGCTAGGATTAGCAGGAAAAAGCAAAAAATTTCAGAATTGCACCTTGCAATGCGGAGAAATTACTGTTTGTGCATTTACAATATTCATTGATTTTTGCCATTGAAAAACATCATGTTATTCATTTACCAGAAATGTTTGAAGCTACTGACTGAATGAAAAGAGCTGGCATCTCACTCTCTTTGAATCTTCTTTATCATGCCAGGATTAGCAGGAAAAAGCAAAAAATTTCAGAATTGCACCTTGCAATGTGGAGATATTACTGTTTGTGCATTTACAATATTCATTGATTTTTGCCATTGAAAAACGTCCAGAAATGTTTGAAGCTACTGACTGAATGAAAGGAGCTGGCATCTCACTCTCTTTGAATCTTCTTTATCATGCTAGGATTAGCAGGAAAAAGCAAAAAATTTCAGAATTGCATCTTGCAATGCGGAGAAATTACTCTTTGTGCATTTACAATATTCATTGATTTTTGCCATTGAAAACATCATGTTATTCATATACCAGAAATGTTTGAAGCTACTGACTGAATGAAAAGAGCTGGCATCTCACTCTCTTTGAATCTTCTTTATCATGCCAGGATTAGCAGGAAAAAGCAAAAAATTTCAGAATTGCACCTTGCAATGTGGAGATATTACTGTTTGTGCATTTACAATATTCATTGATTTTTGCCATTGAAAAACGTCCAGAAATGTTTGAAGCTACTGACTGAATGAAAGGAGCTGGCATCTTACTCTCTTTGAATCTTCTTTATCATGCTAGGATTAGCAGGAAAAAGCAAAAAATTTCAGAATTGCACCTTGCAATGCGGAGAAATTACTGTTTGTGCATTTACAATATTCATTGATTTTTGCCATTGAAAAACATCATGTTATTCATATACCAGAAATGTTTGAAGCTACTGACTGAATGAAAAGAGCTGGCATCTCACTCTCTTTGAATCTTCTTTATCATGCTAAGAGGAGCAGGAAAAAGCAAAAAATTTCAGAATTGCACGTTGCAATGTGGAGATATTACTGTTTGTGCATTTACAATATTCATTGATTTTTGCCATTGAAAAACGTCCAGAAATGTTTGAAGCTACTGACTGAATGAAAGGAGCTGGCATCTCACTCTCTTTGAATCTTCTTTATCATGCTAGGATTAGCAGGAAAAAGCAAAAAATTTCAGAATTGCACCTTGCAATGCGGAGAAATTACTGTTTGTGCATTTACAATATTCATTGATTTTTGCCATTGAAAAACATCGTTATTCATATACCAGAAATGTTTGAAGCTACTGACTGAATGAAAAGAGCTGGCATCTCACTCTCTTTGAATCTTCTTTATCATGCTAAGAGGAGCAGGAAAAAGCAAAAAATTTCAGAATTGCACGTTGCAATGTGGAGATATTACTGTTTGTGCATTTACAATATTCATTGATTTTTGCCATTGAAAAACGTCCAGAAATGTTTGAAGCTACTGACTGAATGAAAGGAGCTGGCATCTCACTCTCTTTGAATCTTCTTTATCATGCTAGGATTAGCAGGAAAAAGCAAAAAATTTCAGAATTGCACCTTGCAATGCGGAGAAATTACTGTTTGTGCATTTACAATATTCATTGATTTTTGCCATTGAAAAACTTCATGTTATTCATATACCAGAAATGTTTGAAGCTACTGACTGAATGAAAATAGCTGGCATCTCACTCTCTTTGAATCTTCTTTATCATGCTAGGATTAGCAGGAAAAAGCAAAAAATTTCAGAATTGCACCTTGCAATGCGGAGAAATTACTGTTTGTGCATTTACAATATTCATTGATTTTTGCCATTGAAAAACATCATGTTATTCATTTACCAGAAATGTTTGAAGCTACTGACTGAATGAAAAGAGCTGGCATCTCACTCTCTTTGAATCTTCTTTATCATGCCAGGATTAGCAGGAAAAAGCAAAAAATTTCAGAATTGCACCTTGCAATGTGGAGATATTACTGTTTGTGCATTTACAATATTCATTGATTTTTGCCATTGAAAAACGTCCAGAAATGTTTGAAGCTACTGACTGAATGAAAGGAGCTGGCATCTCACTCTCTTTGAATCTTCTTTATCATGCTAGGATTAGCAGGAAAAAGCAAAAAATTTCAGAATTGCATCTTGCAATGCGGAGAAATTACTCTTTGTGCATTTACAATATTCATTGATTTTTGCCATTGAAAAACATCATGTTATTCATATACCAGAAATGTTTGAAGCTACTGACTGAATGAAAAGAGCTGGCATCTCACTCTCTTTGAATCTTCTTTATCATGCCAGGATTAGCAGGAAAAAGCAAAAAATTTCAGAATTGCACCTTGCAATGTGGAGATATTACTGTTTGTGCATTTACAATATTCATTGATTTTTGCCATTGAAAAACGTCCAGAAATGTTTGAAGCTACTGACTGAATGAAAGGAGCTGGCATCTCACTCTCTTTGAATCTTCTTTATCATGCTAGGATTAACAGGAAAAAGCAAAAAATTTCAGAATTGCACCTTGCAATGCGGAGAAATTACTGTTTGTGCATTTACAATATTCATTGATTTTTGCCATTGAAAAACATCATGTTATTCATATACCAGAAATGTTTGAAGCTACTGACTGAATGAAAAGAGCTGGCATCTCACTCTCTTTGAATCTTCTTTATCATGCTAAGAGGAGCAGGAAAAAGCAAAAAATTTCAGAATTGCACGTTGCAATGTGGAGATATTACTGTTTGTGCATTTACAATATTCATTGATTTTTGCCATTGAAAAACGTCCAGAAATGTTTGAAGCTACTGACTGAATGAAAGGAGC
The DNA here is from genome assembly GCF_046119375.1 of Phyllobates terribilis. Taxonomy (NCBI): domain Eukaryota; kingdom Metazoa; phylum Chordata; class Amphibia; order Anura; family Dendrobatidae; genus Phyllobates; species Phyllobates terribilis. Next base: position 1,216,077 of record NW_027363225.1, on the reverse strand, counting down.
TGGCATCTTACTCTCTTTGAATCTTCTTTATCATGCTAGGATTAGCAGGAAAAAGCAAAAAATTTCAGAATTGCACCTTGCAATGCGGAGAAATTACTGTTTGTGCATTTACAATATTCATTGATTTTTGCCATTGAAAAACATCATGTTATTCATATACCAGAAATGTTTGAAGCTACTGACTGAATGAAAAGAGCTGGCATCTCACTCTCTTTGAATCTTCTTTATCATGCTAAGAGGAGCAGGAAAAAGCAAAAAATTTCAGAACTGCACGTTGCAATGTGGAGATATTACTGTTTGTGCATTTACAATATTCATTGATTTTTGCCATTGAAAAACGTCCAGAAATGTTTGAAGCTACTGACTGAATGAAAGGAGCTGGCATCTCACTCTCTTTGCATCTTCTTTATCATGCTAGGATTAGCAGGAAAAAGCAAAAAATTTCAGAATTGCACCTTGCAATGCGGAGAAATTACTGTTTGTGCATTTACAATATTCATTGATTTTTGCCATTGAAAAACATCATGTTATTCATATACCAGAAATGTTTGAAGCTACTGACTGAATGAAAAGAGCTGGCATCTCACTCTCATTGAATCTTCTTTATCATGCTAAGAGGAGCAGGAAAAAGCAAAAAATTTCAGAATTGCACGTTGCAATGTGGAGATATTACTGTTTGTGCATTTACAATATTCATTGATTTTTGCCATTGAAAAACGTCCAGAAATGTTTGAAGGTACTGACTGAATGAAAGGAGCTGGCATCGTACTCTCTTTGAATCTTCTTTATCATGCTAGGATTAGCAGGAAAAAGCAAAAAATTTCAGAATTGCACCTTGCAATGCGGAGAAATTACTGTTTGTGCATTTACAATATTCATTGATTTTTGCCATTGAAAAACATCATGTTATTCATATACCAGAAATGTTTGAAGCTACTGACTGAATGAAAAGAGCTGGCATCTCAATCTCTTTGAATCTTCTTTATCATGCTAAGAGGAGCAGGAAAAAGCAAAAAATTTCAGAATTGCACGTTGCAATGTGGAGATATTACTGTTTGTGCATTTACAATATTCATTGATTTTTGCCATTGAAAAACGTCCAGAAATGTTTGAAGCTACTGACTGAATGAAAGGAGCTGGCATCTCACTCTCTTTGAATCTTCTTTAACATGCTAGGATTAGCAGGAAAAAGAAAAAAATTTCAGAATTGCACCTTGCAATGCGGAGAAATTACTGTTTGTGCATTTACAATATTCATTGATTTTTGCCATTGAAAAACATCATGTTATTCATATACCAGAAATGTTTGAAGCTACTGACTGAATGAAAAGAGCTGGCATCTCACTCTCTTTGAATCTTCTTTATCATGCTAGGATTGGCAGGAAAAAGCAAAAAATTTCAGAATTGCACCTTGCAATGCGGAGAAATTACTGTTTGTGCATTTACAATATTCATTGATTTTTGCCATTGAAAAACATCATGTTATTCATATACCAGAAATGTTTGAAGCTACTGACTGAATGAAAAGAGCTGGCATCTCACTCTCTTTGAATCTTCTTTATCATGCTAAGAGGAGCAGGAAAAAGCAAAAAATTTCAGAATTGCACGTTGCAATGTGGAGATATTACTGTTTGTGCATTTACAATATTCATTGATTTTTGCCATTGAAAAACGTCCAGAAATGTTTGAAGCTACTGACTGAATGAAAGGAGCTGGCATCTCACTCTCTTTGAATCTTCTTTATCATGCTAGGATTAGCAGGAAAAAGCAAAAAATTTCAGAAGTGCACCTTGCAATGCGGAGAAATTACTGTTTGTGCATTTACAATATTCATTGATTTTTGCCATTGAAAAACATCATGTTATTCATATACCAGAAATGTTTGAAGCTACTGACTGAATGAAAAGAGCTGGCATCTCACTCTCTTTGAATCTTCTTTATCATGCCAGGATTAGCAGGAAAAAGCAAAAAATTTCAGAATTGCACCTTGCAATGTGGAGATATTACTGTTTGTGCATTTACAATATTCATTGATTTTTGCCATTGAAAAACGTCCAGAAATGTTTGAAGCTACTGACTGAATGAAAGGAGCTGGCATCTCACTCTCTTTGAATCTTCTTTATCATGCTAGGATTAGCAGGAAAAAGCAAAAAATTTCAGAATTGCACCTTGCAATGCGGAGAAATTACTGTTTGTGCATTTACAATATTCATTGATTTTTGCCATTGAAAAACATCATGTTATTCATATACCAGAAATGTTTGAAGCTACTGACTGAATGAAAAGAGCTGGCATCTCACTCTCTTTGAATCTTCTTTATCATGCCAGGATTTGCAGGAAAAAGCAAAAAATTTCAGAATTGCACGTTGCAATGTGGAGATATTACTGTTTGTGCATTTACAATATTCATTGATTTTTGCCATTGAAAAACGTCCAGAAATGTTTGAAGCTACTGACTGAATGAAAGGAGCTGGCATCTCACTCTCTTTGAATCTTCTTTATCATACTAGGTTTAGCAGGAAAAAGCAAAAAATTTCAGAATTGCACCTTGCAATGCGGAGAAATTACTGTTTGTGCATTTACATTATTCATTGATTTTTGCCATTGAAAAACATCATGTTATTCATATACCAGAAATGTTTGAAGCTACTGACTGAATGAAAAGAGCTGGCATCTCACTCTCTTTGAATCTTCTTTATCATGCTAAGAGGAGCAGGAAAAAGCAAAAAATTTCAGAATTGCACCTTGCAATGTGGAGATATTACTGGTTGTGCATTTACAATATTCATTGATTTTTGCCATTGAAAAACATCCAGAAATGTTTGAAGCTACTGACTGAATGAAAGGAGCTGGCATCTCACTCTCTTTGAATCTTCTTTATCATGCTAGGATTAGCAGGAAAAAGCAAAAAATTTCAGAATTGCACCTTGCAATGCGGAGAAATTACTGTTTGTGCATTTACAATATTCATTGATTTTTGCCATTGAAAAACATCATGTTATTCATATACCAGAAATGTTTGAAGCTACTGACTGAATGAAAAGAGCTGGCATCTCACTCTCTTTGAATCTTCTTTATCATGCCAGGATTTGCAGTTAAAAGCAAAAAATTTCAGAATTGCACGTTGCAATGTGGAGATATTACTGTTTGTGCATTTACAATATTCATTGATTTTTGCCATTGAAAAACGTCCAGAAATGTTTGAAGCTACTGACTGAATGAAAGGAGCTGGCATCTCACTCTCTTTGAATCTTCTTTATCATGCTAGGTTTAGCAGGAAAAAGCAAAAAATTTCAGAATTGCACCTTGCAATGCGGAGAAATTACTGTTTGTGCATTTACAATATTCATTGATTTTTGCCATTGAAAAACATCATGTTATTCATATAGCAGAAATGTTTGAAGCTACTGACTGAATGAAAAGAGCTGGCATCTCACTCTCTTTGAATCTTCTTTATCATGCTAAGAGGAGCAGGAAAAAGCAAAAAATTTCAGAATTGCACGTTGCAATGTGGAGATATTACTGGTTGTGCATTTACAATATTCATTGATTTTTGCCATTGAAAAACATCCAGAAATGTTTGAAGCTACTGACTGAATGAAAGGAGCTGGCATCTCACTCTCTTTGAATCTTCTTTATCATGCTAGGATTAGCAGGAAAAAGCAAAAAATTTCAGAATTGCACCTTGCAATGCGGAGAAATTACTGTTTGTGCATTTACAATATTCATTGATTTTTGCCATTGAAAAACATCATGTTATTCATATACCAGAAATGTTTGAAGCTACTGACTGAATGAAAAGAGCTGGCATCTCACTCTCTTTGAATCTTCTTTATCATGCTAAGAGGAGCAGGAAAAAGCAAAAAATTTCAGAATTGCACGTTGCAATGTGGAGATATTACTGTTTGTGCATTTACAATATTCATTGATTTTTGCCATTGAAAAACGTCCAGAAATGTTTGAAGCTACTGACTGAATGAAAGGAGCTGGCATCTCACTCTCTTTGAATCTTCTTTATCATGCTAGGATTAGCAGGAAAAAGCAAAAAATTTCAGAATTGCACCTTGCAATGCGGAGAAATTACTGTTTGTGCATTTACAATATTCATTGATTTTTGCCATTGAAAAACATCATGTTATTCATATACCAGAAATGTTTGAAGCTACTGACTGAATGAAAAGAGCTGGCATCTCACTCTCTTTGAATCTTCTTTATCATGCTAGGATTAGCAGGAAAAAGCAAAAAATTTCAGAATTGCCCCTTCCAATGCGGAGAAATTACTGTTTGTGCATTTACAATATTCATTGATTTTTGCCATTGAAAAACATCGTTATTCATATACCAGAAATGTTTGAAGCTACTGACTGAATGAAAAGAGCTGGCATCTCACTCTCTTTGAATCTTCTTTATCATGCCAGGATTAGCAGGAAAAAGCAAAAAATTTCAGAATTGCACCTTGCAATGTGGAGATATTACTGTTTGTGCATTTACAATATTCATTGATTTTTGCCATTGAAAAACGTCCAGAAATGTTTGAAGCTACTGACTGAATGAAAGGAGCTGGCATCTTACTCTCTTTGAATCTTCTTTATCATGCTAGGATTAGCAGGAAAAAGCAAAAAATTTCAGAATTGCACCTTGCAATGCGGAGAAATTACTGTTTGTGCATTTACAATATTCATTGATTTTTGCCATTGAAAAACATCATGTTATTCATATACCAGAAATGTTTGAAGCTACTGACTGAATGAAAAGAGCTGGCATCTCACTCTCTTTGAATCTTCTTTATCATGCTAAGAGGAGCAGGAAAAAGCAAAAAATTTCAGAATTGCACGTTGCAATGTGGAGATATTACTGTTTGTGCATTTACAATATTCATTGATTTTTGCCATTGAAAAACGTCCAGAAATGTTTGAAGCTACTGACTGAATGAAAGGAGCTGGCATCTCACTCTCTTTGAATCTTCTTTATCATGCTAGGATTAGCAGGAAAAAGCAAAAAATTTCAGAATTGCACCTTGCAATGCGGAGAAATTACTGTTTGTGCATTTACAATATTCATTGATTTTTGCCATTGAAAAACATCGTTATTCATATACCAGAAATGTTTGAAGCTACTGACTGAATGAAAAGAGCTGGCATCTCACTCTCTTTGAATCTTCTTTATCATGCTAAGAGGAGCAGGAAAAAGCAAAAAATTTCAGAATTGCACGTTGCAATGTGGAGATATTACTGTTTGTGCATTTACAATATTCATTGATTTTTGCCATTGAAAAACGTCCAGAAATGTTTGAAGCTACTGACTGAATGAAAGGATCTGGCATCTCACTCTCTTTGAATCTTCTTTATCATGCTAGGATTAGCAGGAAAAAGCAAAAAATTTCAGAATTGCACCTTGCAATGCGGAGAAATTACTCTTTGTGCATTTACAATATTCATTGATTTTTGCCATTGAAAAACATCATGTTATTCATATACCAGAAATGTTTGAAGCTACTGACTGAATGAAAAGAGCTGGCATCTCACTCTCTTTGAATCTTCTTTATCATGCCAGGATTAGCAGGAAAAAGCAAAAAATTTCAGAATTGCACCTTGCAATGTGGAGATATTACTGTTTGTGCATTTACAATATTCATTGATTTTTGCCATTGAAAAACGTCCAGAAATGTTTGAAGCTATTGACTGAATGAAAGGAGCTGGCATCTCACTCTCTTTGAATCTTCTTTATCATGCTAGGATTAACAGGAAAAAGCAAACAATTTCAGAATTTCTCCTTGCAATGCGGAGAAATTACTGTTTGTGCATTTACAATATTCATTGATTTTTGCCATTGAAAAACATCATGTTATTCATATACCAGAAATGTTTGAAGCTACTGACTGAATGAAAAGAGCTGGCATCTCACTATCTTTGAATCTTCTTTATCATACTAAGAGGAGCAGGAAAAAGCAAAAAATTTCAGAATTGCACGTTGCAATGTGGAGATATTACTGTTTGTGCATTTACAATATTCATTGATTTTTGCCATTGAAAAACGTCCAGAAATGTTTGAAGCTACTGACTGAATGAAAGGAGCTGGCATCTTACTCTCTTTGAATCTTCTTTATCATGCTAGGTTTAGCAGGAAAAAGCAAAAAATTTCAGAATTGCACCTTGCAATGCGGAGAAATTACTGTTTGTGCATTTACAATATTCATTGATTTTTGCCATTGAAAAACATCATGTTATTCATATACCAGAAATGTTTGAAGCTACTGACTGAATGAAAAGAGCTGGCATCTCACTCTCTTTGAATCTTCTTTATCATGCTAAGAGGAGCAGGAAAAAGCAAAAAATTTCAGAACTGCACGTTGCAATGTGGAGATATTACTGTTTGTGCATTTACAATATTCATTGATTTTTGCCATTGAAAAACGTCCAGAAATGTTTGAAGCTACTGACTGAATGAAAGGAGCTGGCATCTCACTCTCTTTGAATCTTCTTTATCATGCTAGGATTAGCAGGAAAAAGCAAAAAATTTCAGAATTGCACCTTGCAATGCGAAGAAATTACTGTTTGTGCATTTACAATATTCATTGATTTTTGCCATTGAAAAACATCATGTTATTCATATACCAGAAATGTTTGAAGCTACTGACTGAATGAAAAGAGCTGGCATCTCACTCTCTTTGAATCTTCTTTATCATGCTAAGAGGAGCAGGAAAAAGCAAAAAATTTCAGAATTGCACGTTGCAATGTGGAGATATTACTGTTTGTGCATTTACAATATTCATTGATTTTTGCCATTGAAAAACGTCCAGAAATGTTTGAAGCTACTGACTGAATGAAAGGAGCTGGCATCGTACTCTCTTTGAATCTTCTTTATCATGCTAGGATTAGCAGGAAAAAGCAAAAAATTTCAGAATTGCACCTTGCAATGCGGAGAAATTACTGTTTGTGCATTTACAATATTCATTGATTTTTGCCATTGAAAAACATCATGTTATTCATATACCAGAAATGTTTGAAGCTACTGACTGAATGAAAAGAGCTGGCATCTCAATCTCTTTGAATCTTCTTTATCATGCTAAGAGGAGCAGGAAAAAGCAAAAAATTTCAGAATTGCACGTTGCAATGTGGAGATATTACTGTTTGTGCATTTACAATATTCATTGATTTTTGCCATTGAAAAACGTCCAGAAATGTTTGAAGCTACTGACTGAATGAAAGGAGCTGGCATCTCACTCTCTTTGAATCTTCTTTACCATGCTAGGATTAGCAGGAAAAAGCAAAAAATTTCAGAATTGCACCTTGCAATGCGGAGAAATTACTGTTTGTGCATTTACAATATTCATTGATTTTTGCCATTGAAAAACATCATGTTATTCATATACCAGAAATGTTTGAAGCTACTGACTGAATGAAAAGAGCTGGCATCTCACTCTCTTTGAATCTTCTTTATCATGCTAGGATTAGCAGGAAAAAGCAAAAAATTTCAGAATTGCACCTTGCAATGCGGAGAAATTACTGTTTGTGCATTTACAATATTCATTGATTTTTGCCATTGAAAAACATCATGTTATTCATATACCAGAAATGTTTGAAGCTACTGACTGAATGAAAAGAGCTGGCATCTCACTCTCTTTGAATCTTCTTTATCATGCCAGGATTAGCAGGAAAAAGCAAAAAATTTCAGAATTGCACCTTGCAATGTGGAGATATTACTGTTTGTGCATTTACAATATTCATTGATTTTTGCCATTGAAAAACGTCCAGAAATGTTTGAAGCTACTGACTGAATGAAAGGAGCTGGCATCTCACTCTCTTTGAATCTTCTTTATCATGCTAGGATTAGCAGGAAAAAGCAAAAAATTTCAGAATTGCACCTTGCAATGCGGAGAAATTACTGTTTGTGCATTTACAATATTCATTGATTTTTGCCATTGAAAAACATCATGTTATTCATATACCAGAAATGTTTGAAGCTACTGACTGAATGAAAAGAGCTGGCATCTCACTCTCTTTGAATCTTCTTTATCATGCCAGGATTAGCAGGAAAAAGCAAAAAATTTCAGAATTGCACCTTGCAATGCGGAGAAATTACTGTTTGTGCATTTACAATATTCATTGATTTTTGCCATTGAAAAACGTCCAGAAATGTTTGAAGCTACTGACTGAATGAAAGGAGCTGGTATCTCACTCTCTTTGAATCTTCTTTATCATGCTAGGGTTAGCAGGAAAAAGCAAAAAATTTCAGAATTGCACCTTGCAATGCGGAGAAATTACTGTTTGTGCATTTACAATATTCATTGATTTTTGCCATTGAAAAACATCATGTTATTCATATACCAGAAATGTTTGAAGCTACTGACTGAATGAAAAGAGCTGGCATCTCACTCTCTTTGAATCTTCTTTATCATGCTAAGAGGAGCAGGAAAAAGCAAAAAATTTCAGAATTGCACGTTGCAATGTGGAGATATTACTGTTTGTGCATTTACAATATTCATTGATTTTTGCCATTGAAAAACGTCCAGAAATGTTTGAAGCTACTGACTGAATGAAAGGAGCTGGCATCTCACTCTCTTTGAATCTTCTTTATCATGCTAGGATTAGCAGGAAAAAGCAAAAAATTTCAGAATTGCACCTTGCAATGCGGAGAAATTACTGTTTGTGCATTTACAATATTCATTGATTTTTGCCATTGAAAAACATCATGTTATTCATATACCAGAAATGTTTGAAGCTACTGACTGAATGAAAAGAGCTGGCATCTCAATCTCTTTGAATCTTCTTTATCATGCTAAGAGGAGCAGGAAAAAGCAAAAAATTTCAGAATTGCACGTTGCAATGTGGAGATATTACTGTTTGTGCATTTACAATATTCATTGATTTTTGCCATTGAAAAACGTCCAGAAATGTTTGAAGCTACTGACTGAATGAAAGGAGCTGGCATCTCACTCTCTTTGAATCTTCTTTACCATGCTAGGATTAGCAGGAAAAAGCAAAAAATTTCAGAATTGCACCTTGCAATGCGGAGAAATTACTGTTTGTGCATTTACAATATTCATTGATTTTTGCCATTGAAAAACATCATGTTATTCATATACCAGAAATGTTTGAAGCTACTGACTGAATGAAAAGAGCTGGCATCTCACTCTCTTTGAATCTTCTTTATCATGCTAGGATTAGCAGGAAAAAGCAAAAAATTTCAGAATTGCACCTTGCAATGCGGAGAAATTACTGTTTGTGCATTTACAATATTCATTGATTTTTGCCATTGAAAAACATCATGTTATTCATATACCAGAAATGTTTGAAGCTACTGACTGAATGAAAAGAGCTGGCATCTCACTCTCTTTGAATCTTCTTTATCATGCCAGGATTAGCAGGAAAAAGCAAAAAATTTCAGAATTGCACCTTGCAATGTGGAGATATTACTGTTTGTGCATTTACAATATTCATTGATTTTTGCCATTGAAAAACGTCCAGAAATGTTTGAAGCTACTGACTGAATGAAAGGAGCTGGCATCTCACTCTCTTTGAATCTTCTTTATCATGCTAGGATTAGCAGGAAAAAGCAAAAAATTTCAGAATTGCACCTTGCAATGCGGAGAAATTACTGTTTGTGCATTTACAATATTCATTGATTTTTGCCATTGAAAAACATCATGTTATTCATATACCAGAAATGTTTGAAGCTACTGACTGAATGAAAAGAGCTGGCATCTCACTCTCTTTGAATCTTCTTTATCATGCCAGGATTAGCAGGAAAAAGCAAAAAATTTCAGAATTGCACCTTGCAATGTGGAGATATTACTGTTTGTGCATTTACAATATTCATTGATTTTTGCCATTGAAAAACGTCCAGAAATGTTTGAAGCTACTGACTGAATGAAAGGAGCTGGCATCTCACTCTCTTTGAATCTTCTTTATCATGCTAGCATTAGCAGGAAAAAGCAAAAAATTTCAGAATTGCACCTTGCAATGCGGAGAAATTACTGTTTGTGCATTTACAATATTCATTGATTTTTGCCATTGAAAAACATCATGTTATTCATATACCAGAAATGTTTGAAGCTACTGACTGAATGAAAAGAGCTGGCATCTCACTCTCTTTGAATCTTCTTTATCATGCCAGGATTAGCAGGAAAAAGCAAAAAATTTCAGAATTGCACCTTGCAATGCGGAGAAATTACTGTTTGTGCATTTACAATATTCATTGATTTTTGCCATTGAAAAACGTCCAGAAATGTTTGAAGCTACTGACTGAATGAAAGGAGCTGGCATCTCACTCTCTTTGAATCTTCTTTATCATGCTAGGGTTAGCAGGAAAAAGCAAAAAATTTCAGAATTGCACCTTGCAATGCGGAGAAATTACTGTTTGTGCATTTACAATATTCATTGATTTTTGCCATTGAAAAACATCATGTTATTCATATACCAGAAATGTTTGAAGCTACTGACTGAATGAAAAGAGCTGGCATCTCACTCTCTTTGAATCTTCTTTATCATGCTAAGAGGAGCAGGAAAAAGCAAAAAATTTCAGAATTGCACGTTGCAATGTGGAGATATTACTGTTTGTGCATTTACAATATTCATTGATTTTTGCCATTGAAAAACGTCCAGAAATGTTTGAAGCTACTGACTGAATGAAAGGAGCTGGCATCTCACTCTCTTTGAATCTTCTTTATCATGCTAGGATTAGCAGGAAAAAGCAAAAAATTTCAGAATTGCACCTTGCAATGCGGAGAAATTACTGTTTGTGCATTTACAATATTCATTGATTTTTGCCATTGAAAAACATCATGTTATTCATATACCAGAAATGTTTGAAGCTACTGACTGAATGAAAAGAGCTGGCATCTCACTCTCTTTGAATCTTCTTTATCATGCCAGGATTAGCAGGAAAAAGCAAAAAATTTCAGAATTGCACCTTGCAATGTGGAGATATTACTGTTTGTGCATTTACAATATTCATTGATTTTTGCCATTGAAAAACGTCCAGAAATGTTTGAAGCTACTGACTGAATGAAAGGAGCTGGCATCTCACTCTCTTTGAATCTTCTTTATCATGCTAGGATTAGCAGGAAAAAGCAAAAAATTTCAGAATTGCACCTAGCAATGCGGAGAAATTACTGTTTGTGCATTTACAATATTCATTGATTTTTGCCATTGAAAAACATCATGTTATTCATATACCAGAAATGTTTGAAGCTACTGACTGAATGAAAAGAGCTGGCATCTCACTCTCTTTGAATCTTCTTTATCATGCTAAGAGGAGCAGGAAAAAGCAAAAAATTTCAGAATTGCACGTTGCAATGTGGAGATATTACTGTTTGTGCATTTACAATATTCATTGATTTTTGCCATTGAAAAACGTCCAGAAATGTTTGAAGCTACTGACTGAATGAAAGGAGCTGGCATCTCACTCTCTTTGAATCTTCTTTATCATGCTAGGATTAGCAGGAAAAAGCAAAAAATTTCAGAATTGCACCTTGCAATGCGGAGAAATTACTGTTTGTGCATTTACAATATTCATTGATTTTTGCCATTGAAAAACATCATGTTATTCATATACCAGAAATGTTTGAAGCTACTGACTGAATGAAAAGAGCTGGCATCTCACTCTCTTTGAATCTTCTTTATCATGCTAAGAGGAGCAGGAAAAAGCAAAAAATTTCAGAATTGCACGTTGCAATGTGGAGATATTACTGTTTGTGCATTTACAATATTCATTGATTTTTGCCATTGAAAAACGTCCAGAAATGTTTGAAGCTACTGAATGAATGAAAGGAGCTGGCATCTCACTCTCTTTGAATCTTGTTTATCATGCTAGGATTAGCAGGAAAAAGCAAAAAATTTCAGAATTGCACCTTGCAATGCGGAGAAATTACTGTTTGTGCATTTACAATATTCATTGATTTTTGCCATTGAAAAACGTCCAGAAATGTTTGAAGCTACTGACTGAATGAAAGGAGCTGGCATCTCACTCTCTTTGAATCTTCTTTATCATGCTAGGATTAGCAGGAAAAAGCAAAAAATTTCAGAATTGCACCTTGCAATGCGGAGAAATTACTGTTTGTGCATTTACAATATTCATTGATTTTTGCCATTGAAAAACATCATGTTATTCATATACCAGAAATGTTTGAAGCTACTGACTGAATGAAAAGAGCTGGCATCTCACTCTCTTTGAATCTTCTTTATCATGCCAGGATTAGCACGAAAAAGCAAAAAATTTCAGAATTGCACGTTGCAATGTGGAGATATTACTGTTTGTGCATTTACAATATTCATTGATTTTTGCCATTGAAAAACGTCCAGAAATGTTTGAAGCTACTGACTGAATGAAAGGAGCTGGCATCTCACTCTCTTTGAATCTTCTTTACCATGCTAGGATTAGCAGGAAAAAGCAAAAAATTTCAGAATTGCACCTTGCAATGCGGAGAAATTACTGTTTGTGCATTTACAATATTCATTGATTTTTGCCATTGAAAAACATCATGTTATTCATATACCAGAAATGTTTGAAGCTACTGACTGAATGAAAAGAGCTGGCATCTCACTCTCTTTGAATCTTCTTTATCATGCTAGGATTAGCAGGAAAAAGCAAAAAATTTCAGAATTGCACCTTGCAATGCGGAGAAATTACTGTTTGTGCATTTACAATATTCATTGATTTTTGCCATTGAAAAACATCATGTTATTCATATACCAGAAATGTTTGAAGCTACTGACTGAATGAAAAGAGCTGGCATCTCACTCTCTTTGAATCTTCTTTATCATGCCAGGATTAGCAGGAAAAAGCAAAAAATTTCAGAATTGCACCTTGCAATGCGGAGAAATTACTGTTTGTGCATTTACAATATTCATTGATTTTTGCCATTGAAAAACGTCCAGAAATGTGTGAAGCTACTGACTGAATGAAAGGAGCTGGCATCTCACTCTCTTTGAATCTTCTTTATCATGCTAGGGTTAGCAGGAAAAAGCAAAAAATTTCAGAATTGCACCTTGCAATGCGGAGAAATTACTGTTTGTGCATTTACAATATTCATTGATTTTTGCCATTGAAAAACATCATGTTATTCATATACCAGAAATGTTTGAAGCTACTGACTGAATGAAAAGAGCTGGCATCTCACTCTCTTTGAATCTTGTTTATCATGCTAAGAGGAGCAGGAAAAAGCAAAAAATTTCAGAATTGCACGTTGCAATGTGGAGATATTACTGTTTGTGCATTTACAATATTCATTGATTTTTGCCATTGAAAAACGTCCAGAAATGTTTGAAGCTACTGACTGAATGAAAGGAGCTGGCATCTCACTCTCTTTGAATCTTCTTTATCATGCTAGGATTAGCAGGAAAAAGCAAAAAATTTCAGAATTGCACCTTGCAATGCGGAGAAATTACTGTTTGTGCATTTACAATATTCATTGATTTTTGCCATTGAAAAACATCATGTTATTCATATACCAGAAATGTTTGAAGCTACTGACTGAATGAAAAGAGCTGGCATCTCACTCTCTTTGAATCTTCTTTATCATGCCAGGATTAGCAGGAAAAAGCAAAAAATTTCAGAATTGCACCTTGCAATGTGGAGATATTACTGTTTGTGCATTTACAATATTCAATGATTTTTGCCATTGAAAAACGTCCAGAAATGTTTGAAGCTACTGACTGAATGAAAGGAGCTGGCATCTCACTCTCTTTGAATCTTCTTTATCATGCTAGGATTAGCAGGAAAAAGCAAAAAATTTCAGAATTGCACCTTGCAATGCGGAGAAATTACTGTTTGTGCATTTACAATATTCATTGATTTTTGCCATTGAAAAACATCATGTTATTCATATACCAGAAATGTTTGAAGCTACTGACTGAATGAAAAGAGCTGGCATCTCACTCTCTTTGAATCTTCTTTATCATGCCAGGATTAGCAGAAAAAAGCAAAAAATTTCAGAATTGCACCTTGCAATGTGGAGATATTACTGTTTGTGCATTTACAATATTCATTGATTTTTGCCATTGAAAAACGTCCAGAATTGTTTGAAGCTACTGACTGAATGAAAGGAGCTGGCATCTTACTCTCTTTGAATCTTCTTTATCATGCTAGGATTAGCAGGAAAAAGCAAAAAATTTCAGAATTGCACCTTGCAATGCGGAGAAATTACTGTTTGTGCATTTACAATATTCATTGATTTTTGCCATTGAAAAACATCATGTTATTCATATACCAGAAATGTTTGAAGCTACTGACTGAATGAAAAGAGCTGGCATCTCACTCTCTTTGAATCTTCTTTATCATGCTAAGAGGAGCAGGAAAAAGCAAAAAATTTCAGAATTGCACGTTGCAATGTGGAGATATTACTGTTTGTGCATTTACAATATTCATTGATTTTTGCCATTGAAAAACGTCCAGAAATGTTTGAAGCTACTGACTGAATGAAAGGAGCTGGCATCTCACTCTCTTTGAATCTTCTTTATCATGCTAGGATTAGCAGGAAAAAGCAAAAAATTTCAGAATTGCACCTTGCAATGCGGAGAAATTACTGTTTGTGCATTTACAATATTCATTGATTTTTGCCATTGAAAAACATCGTTATTCATATACCAGAAATGTTTGAAGCTACTGACTGAATGAAAAGAGCTGGCATCTCACTCTCTTTGAATCTTCTTTATCATGCTAAGAGGAGCAGGAAAAAGCAAAAAATTTCAGAATTGCACGTTGCAATGTGGAGATATTACTGTTTGTGCATTTACAATATTCATTGATTTTTGCCATTGAAAAACGTCCAGAAATGTTTGAAGCTACTGACTGAATGAAAGGAGCTGGCATCTCACTCTCTTTGAATCTTCTTTATCATGCTAGGATTAGCAGGAAAAAGCAAAAAATTTCAGAATTGCACCTTGCAATGCGGAGAAATTACTCTTTGTGCATTTACAATATTCATTGATTTTTGCCATTGAAAAACATCATGTTATTCATATACCAGAAATGTTTGAAGCTACTGACTGAATGAAAAGAGCTGGCATCTCACTCTCTTTGAATCTTCTTTATCATGCCAGGATTAGCAGGAAAAAGCAAAAAATTTCAGAATTGCACCTTGCAATGTGGAGATATTACTGTTTGTGCATTTACAATATTCATTGATTTTTGCCATTGAAAAACGTCCAGAAATGTTTGAAGCTATTGACTGAATGAAAGGAGCTGGCATCTCACTCTCTTTGAATCTTCTTTATCATGCTAGGATTAACAGGAAAAAGCAAAAAATTTCAGAATTTCTCCTTGCAATGCGGAGAAATTACTGTTTGTGCATTTACAATATTCATTGATTTTTGCCATTGAAAAACATCATGTTATTCATATACCAGAAATGTTTGAAGCTACTGACTGAATGAAAAGAGCTGGCATCTCACTCTCTTTGAATCTTCTTTATCATACTAAGAGGAGCAGGAAAAAGCAAAAAATTTCAGAATTGCACGTTGCAATGTGGAGATATTACTGTTTGTGCATTTACAATATTCATTGATTTTTGCCATTGAAAAACGTCCAGAAATGTTTGAAGCTACTGACTGAATGAAAGGAGCTGGCATCTTACTCTCTTTGAATCTTCTTTATCATGCTAGGATTAGCAGGAAAAAGCAAAAAATTTCAGAATTGCACCTTGCAATGCGGAGAAATTACTGTTTGTGCATTTACAATATTCATTGATTTTTGCCATTGAAAAACATCATGTTACTCATATACCAGAAATGTTTGAAGCTACTGACTGAATGAAAAGAGCTGGCATCTCACTCTCTTTGAATCTTCTTTATCATGCTAAGAGGAGCAGGAAAAAGCAAAAAATTTCAGAACTGCACGTTGCAATGTGGAGATATTACTGTTTGTGCATTTACAATATTCATTGATTTTTGCCATTGAAAAACGTCCAGAAATGTTTGAAGCTACTGACTGAATGAAAGGAGCTGGCATCTCACTCTCTTTGAATCTTCTTTATCATGCTAGGATTAGCAGGAAAAAGCAAAAAATTTCAGAATTGCACCTTGCAATGCGGAGAAATTACTGTTTGTGCATTTACAATATTCATTGATTTTTGCCATTGAAAAACATCATGTTATTCATATACCAGAAATGTTTGAAGCTACTGACTGAATGAAAAGAGCTGGCATCTCACTCTCTTTGAATCTTCTTTATCATGCTAAGAGGAGCAGGAAAAAGCAAAAAATTTCAGAATTGCACGTTGCAATGTGGAGATATTACTGTTTGTGCATTTACAATATTCATTGATTTTTGCCATTGAAAAACGTCCAGAAATGTTTGAAGCTACTGACTGAATGAAAGGAGCTGGCATCGTACTCTCTTTGAATCTTCTTTATCATGCTAGGATTAGCAGGAAAAAGCAAAAAATTTCAGAATTGCACCTTGCAATGCGGAGAAATTACTGTTTGTGCATTTACAATATTCATTGATTTTTGCCATTGAAAAACATCATGTTATTCATATACCAGAAATGTTTGAAGCTACTGACTGAATGAAAAGAGCTGGCATCTCAATCTCTTTGAATCTTCTTTATCATGCTAAGAGGAGCAGGAAAAAGCAAAAAATTTCAGAATTGCACGTTGCAATGTGGAGATATTACTGTTTGTGCATTTACAATATTCATTGATTTTTGCCATTGAAAAACGTCCAGAAATGTTTGAAGCTACTGACTGAATGAAAGGAGCTGGCATCTCACTCTCTTTGAATCTTCTTTACCATGCTAGGATTAGCAGGAAAAAGCAAAAAATTTCAGAATTGCACCTTGCAATGCGGAGAAATTACTGTTTGTGCATTTACAATATTCATTGATTTTTGCCATTGAAAAACATCATGTTATTCATATACCAGAAATGTTTGAAGCTACTGACTGAATGAAAAGAGCTGGCATCTCACTCTCTTTGAATCTTCTTTATCATGCTAGGATTAGCAGGAAAAAGCAAAAAATTTCAGAATTGCACCTTGCAATGCGGAGAAATTACTGTTTGTACATTTACAATATTCATTGATTTTTGCCATTGAAAAACATCATGTTATTCATATACCAGAAATGTTTGAAGCTACTGACTGAATGAAAAGAGCTGGCATCTCACTCTCTTTGAATCTTCTTTATCATGCCAGGATTAGCAGGAAAAAGCAAAAAATTTCAGAATTGCACCTTGCAATGTGGAGATATTACTGTTTGTGCATTTACAATATTCATTGATTTTTGCCATTGAAAAACGTCCAGAAATGTTTGAAGCTACTGACTGAATGAAAGGAGCTGGCATCTCACTCTCTTTGAATCTTCTTTATCATGCTAGGATTAGCAGGAAAAAGCAAAAAATTTCAGAATTGCACCTTGCAATGCGGAGAAATTACTGTTTGTGCATTTACAATATTCATTGATTTTTGCCATTGAAAAACATCATGTTATTCATATACCAGAAATGTTTGAAGCTACTGACTGAATGAAAAGAGCTGGCATCTCACTCTCTTTGAATCTTCTTTATCATGCCAGGATTAGCAGGAAAAAGCAAAAAATTTCAGAATTGCACCTTGCAATGTGGAGATATTACTGTTTGTGCATTTACAATATTCATTGATTTTTGCCATTGAAAAACGGCCAGAAATGTTTGAAGCTACTGACTGAATGAAATGAGCTGGCATCTCACTCTCTTTGAATCTTCTTTATCATGCTAGGATTAGCAGGAAAAAGCAAAAAATTTCAGAATTGCACCTTGCAATGCGGAGAAATTACTGTTTGTGCATTTACAATATTCATTGATTTTTGCCATTGAAAAACATCATGTTATTCATATACCAGAAATGTTTGAAGCTACTGACTGAATGAAAAGAGCTGGCATCTCAC
Organism: Phyllobates terribilis; assembly: GCF_046119375.1. Classification (NCBI taxonomy): domain Eukaryota; kingdom Metazoa; phylum Chordata; class Amphibia; order Anura; family Dendrobatidae; genus Phyllobates; species Phyllobates terribilis. The sequence goes on along the minus strand of NW_027363225.1, from coordinate 1,198,214 downwards.
TCTCTTTGAATCTTCTTTATCATGCCAGGATTAGCAGGAAAAAGCAAAAAATTTCAGAATTGCACCTTGCAATGCGGAGAAATTACTGTTTGTGCATTTACAATATTCATTGATTTTTGCCATTGAAAAACGTCCAGAAATGTTTGAAGCTACTGACTGAATGAAAGGAGCTGGCATCTCACTCTCTTTGAATCTTCTTTATCATGCTAGGGTTAGCAGGAAAAAGCAAAAAATTTCAGAATTGCACCTTGCAATGCGGAGAAATTACTGTTTGTGCATTTACAATATTCATTGATTTTTGCCATTGAAAAACATCATGTTATTCATATACCAGAAATGTTTGAAGCTACTGACTGAATGAAAAGAGCTGGCATCTCACTCTCTTTGAATCTTCTTTATCATGCTAAGAGGAGCAGGAAAAAGCAAAAAATTTCAGAATTGCACGTTGCAATGTGGAGATATTACTGTTTGTGCATTTACAATATTCATTGATTTTTGCCATTGAAAAACGTCCAGAAATGTTTGAAGCTACTGACTGAATGAAAGGAGCTGGCATCTCACTCTCTTTGAATCTTCTTTATCATGCTAGGATTAGCAGGAAAAAGCAAAAAATTTCAGAATTGCACCTTGCAATGCGGAGAAATTACTGTTTGTGCATTTACAATATTCATTGATTTTTGCCATTGAAAAACATCATGTTATTCATATACCAGAAATGTTTGAAGCTACTGACTGAATGAAAAGAGCTGGCATCTCAATCTCTTTGAATCTTCTTTATCATGCTAAGAGGAGCAGGAAAAAGCAAAAAATTTCAGAATTGCACGTTGCAATGTGGAGATATTACTGTTTGTGCATTTACAATATTCATTGATTTTTGCCATTGAAAAACGTCCAGAAATGTTTGAAGCTACTGACTGAATGAAAGGAGCTGGCATCTCACTCTCTTTGAATCTTCTTTACCATGCTAGGATTAGCAGGAAAAAGCAAAAAATTTCAGAATTGCACCTTGCAATGCGGAGAAATTACTGTTTGTGCATTTACAATATTCATTGATTTTTGCCATTGAAAAACATCATGTTATTCATATACCAGAAATGTTTGAAGCTACTGACTGAATGAAAAGAGCTGGCATCTCACTCTCTTTGAATCTTCTTTATCATGCTAGGATTAGCAGGAAAAAGCAAAAAATTTCAGAATTGCACCTTGCAATGCGGAGAAATTACTGTTTGTGCATTTACAATATTCATTGATTTTTGCCATTGAAAAACATCATGTTATTCATATACCAGAAATGTTTGAAGCTACTGACTGAATGAAAAGAGCTGGCATCTCACTCTCTTTGAATCTTCTTTATCATGCCAGGATTAGCAGGAAAAAGCAAAAAATTTCAGAATTGCACCTTGCAATGTGGAGATATTACTGTTTGTGCATTTACAATATTCATTGATTTTTGCCATTGAAAAACGTCCAGAAATGTTTGAAGCTACTGACTGAATGAAAGGAGCTGGCATCTCACTCTCTTTGAATCTTCTTTATCATGCTAGGATTAGCAGGAAAAAGCAAAAAATTTCAGAATTGCACCTTGCAATGCGGAGAAATTACTGTTTGTGCATTTACAATATTCATTGATTTTTGCCATTGAAAAACATCATGTTATTCATATACCAGAAATGTTTGAAGCTACTGACTGAATGAAAAGAGCTGGCATCTCACTCTCTTTGAATCTTCTTTATCATGCCAGGATTAGCAGGAAAAAGCAAAAAATTTCAGAATTGCACCTTGCAATGTGGAGATATTACTGTTTGTGCATTTACAATATTCATTGATTTTTGACATTGAAAAACGTCCAGAAATGTTTGAAGCTACTGACTGAATGAAAGGAGCTGGCATCTCACTCTCTTTGAATCTTCTTTATCATGCTAGCATTAGCAGGAAAAAGCAAAAAATTTCAGAATTGCACCTTGCAATGCGGAGAAATTACTGTTTGTGCATTTACAATATTCATTGATTTTTGCCATTGAAAAACATCATGTTATTCATATACCAGAAATGTTTGAAGCTACTGACTGAATGAAAAGAGCTGGCATCTCACTCTCTTTGAATCTTCTTTATCATGCCAGGACTAGCAGGAAAAAGCAAAAAATTTCAGAATTGCACCTTGCAATGCGGAGAAATTACTGTTTGTGCATTTACAATATTCATTGATTTTTGCCATTGAAAAACGTCCAGAAATGTTTGAAGCTACTGACTGAATGAAAGGAGCTGGCATCTCACTCTCTTTGAATCTTCTTTATCATGCTAGGGTTAGCAGGAAAAAGCAAAAAATTTCAGAATTGCACCTTGCAATGCGGAGAAATTACTGTTTGTGCATTTACAATATTCATTGATTTTTGCCATTGAAAAACATCATGTTATTCATATACCAGAAATGTTTGAAGCTACTGACTGAATGAAAAGAGCTGGCATCTCACTCTCTTTGAATCTTTTTTATCATGCTAAGAGGAGCAGGAAAAAGCAAAAAATTTCAGAATTGCACGTTGCAATGTGGAGATATTACTGTTTGTGCATTTACAATATTCATTGATTTTTGCCATTGAAAAACGTCCAGAAATGTTTGAAGCTACTGACTGAATGAAAGGAGCTGGCATCTCACTCTCTTTGAATCTTCTTTATCATGCTAGGATTAGCAGGAAAAAGCAAAAAATTTCAGAATTGCACCTTGCAATGCGGAGAAATTACTGTTTGTGCATTTACAATATTCATTGATTTTTGCCATTGAAAAACATCATGTTATTCATATACCAGAAATGTTTGAAGCTACTGACTGAATGAAAAGAGCTGACATCTCACTCTCTTTGAATCTTCTTTATCATGCCAGGATTAGCAGGAAAAAGCAAAAAATTTCAGAATTGCACCTTGCAATGTGGAGATATTACTGTTTGTGCATTTACAATATTCATTGATTTTTGCCATTGAAAAACGTCCAGAAATGTTTGAAGCTACTGACTGAATGAAAGGAGCTGGCATCTCACTCTCTTTGAATCTTCTTTATCATGCTAGGATTAGCAGGAAAAAGCAAAAAATTTCAGAATTGCACCTTGCAATGCGGAGAAATTACTGTTTGTGCATTTACAATATTCATTGATTTTTGCCATTGAAAAACATCATGTTATTCATATACCAGAAATGTTTGAAGCTACTGACTGAATGAAAAGAGCTGGCATCTCACTCTCTTTGAATCTTCTTTATCATGCCAGGATTAGCAGGAAAAAGCAAAAAATTTCAGAATTGCACCTTGCAATGTGGAGATATTACTGTTTGTGCATTTACAATATTCATTGATTTTTGCCATTGAAAAACGTCCAGAAATGTTTGAAGCTACTGACTGAATGAAAGGAGCTGGCATCTCACTCTCTTTGAATCTTCTTTATCATGCTAGGATTAGCAGGAAAAAGCAAAAAATTTCAGAATTGCACCTTGCAATGCGGAGAAATTACTGTTTGTGCATTTACAATATTCATTGATTTTTGCCATTGAAAAACATCATGTTATTCATATACCAGAAATGTTTGAAGCTACTGACTGAATGAAAAGAGCTGGCATCTCACTCTCTTTGAATCTTCTTTATCATGCCAGGATTAGCAGGAAAAAGCAAAAAATTTCAGAATTGCACCTTGCAATGTGGAGATATTACTGTTTGTGCATTTACAATATTCATTGATTTTTGCCATTGAAAAACGTCCAGAAATGTTTGAAGCTACTGACTGAATGAAAGGAGCTGGCATCTCACTCTCTTTGAATCTTCTTTATCATGCTAGCATTAGCAGGAAAAAGCAAAAAATTTCAGAATTGCACCTTGCAATGCGGAGAAATTACTGTTTGTGCATTTACAATATTCATTGATTTTTGCCATTGAAAAACATCATGTTATTCATATACCAGAAATGTTTGAAGCTACTGACTGAATGAAAAGAGCTGGCATCTCACTCTCTTTGAATCTTCTTTATCATGCCAGGATTAGCAGGAAAAAGCAAAAAATTTCAGAATTGCACCTTGCAATGCGGAGAAATTACTGTTTGTGCATTTACAATATTCATTGATTTTTGCCATTGAAAAACGTAAAGAAATGTTTGAAGCTACTGACTGAATGAAAGGAGCTGGCATCTCACTCTCTTTGAATCTTCTTTATCATGCTAGGGTTAGCAGGAAAAAGCAAAAAATTTCAGAATTGCACCTTGCAATGCGGAGAAATTACTGTTTGTGCATTTACAATATTCATTGATTTTTGCCATTGAAAAACATCATGTTATTCATATACCAGAAATGTTTGAAGCTACTGACTGAATGAAAAGAGCTGGCATCTCACTCTCTTTGAATCTTCTTTATCATGCTAAGAGGAGCAGGAAAAAGCAAAAAATTTCAGAATTGCACGTTGCAATGTGGAGATATTACTGTTTGTGCATTTACAATATTCATTGATTTTTGCCATTGAAAAACGTCCAGAAATGTTTGAAGCTACTGACTGAATGAAAGGAGCTGGCATCTCACTCTCTTTGAATCTTCTTTATCATGCTAGGATTAGCAGGAAAAAGCAAAAAATTTCAGAATTGCACCTTGCAATGCGGAGAAATTACTGTTTGTGCATTTACAATATTCATTGATTTTTGCCATTGAAAAACATCATGTTATTCATATACCAGAAATGTTTGAAGCTACTGACTGAATGAAAAGAGCTGACATCTCACTCTCTTTGAATCTTCTTTATCATGCCAGGATTAGCAGGAAAAAGCAAAAAATTTCAGAATTGCACCTTGCAATGTGGAGATATTACTGTTTGTGCATTTACAATATTCATTGATTTTTGCCATTGAAAAACGTCCAGAAATGTTTGAAGCTACTGACTGAATGAAAGGAGCTGGCATCTCACTCTCTTTGAATCTTCTTTATCATGCTAGGATTAGCAGGAAAAAGCAAAAAATTTCAGAATTGCACCTTGCAATGCGGAGAAATTACTGTTTGTGCATTTACAATATTCATTGATTTTTGCCATTGAAAAACATCATGTTATTCATATACCAGAAATGTTTGAAGCTACTGACTGAATGAAAAGAGCTGGCATCTCACTCTCTTTGAATCTTCTTTATCATGCCAGGATTAGCAGGAAAAAGCAAAAAATTTCAGAATTGCACCTTGCAATGTGGAGATATTACTGTTTGTGCATTTACAATATTCATTGATTTTTGCCATTGAAAAACGTCCAGAAATGTTTGAAGCTACTGACTGAATGAAAGGAGCTGGCATCTCACTCTCTTTGAATCTTCTTTATCATGCTAGGATTAGCAGGAAAAAGCAAAAAATTTCAGAATTGCACCTAGCAATGCGGAGAAATTACTGTTTGTGCATTTACAATATTCATTGATTTTTGCCATTGAAAAACATCATGTTATTCATATACCAGAAATGTTTGAAGCTACTGACTGAATGAAAAGAGCTGGCATCTCACTCTCTTTGAATCTTCTTTATCATGCTAAGAGGAGCAGGAAAAAGCAAAAAATTTCAGAATTGCACGTTGCAATGTGGAGATATTACTGTTTGTGCATTTACAATATTCATTGATTTTTGCCATTGAAAAACGTCCAGAAATGTTTGAAGCTACTGACTGAATGAAAGGAGCTGGCATCTCACTCTCTTTGAATCTTCTTTATCATGCTAGGATTAGCAGGAAAAAGCAAAAAATTTCAGAATTGCACCTTGCAATGCGGAGAAATTACTGTTTGTGCATTTACAATATTCATTGATTTTTGCCATTGAAAAACATCATGTTATTCATATACCAGAAATGTTTGAAGCTACTGACTGAATGAAAAGAGCTGGCATCTCACTCTCTTTGAATCTTCTTTATCATGCTAAGAGGAGCAGGAAAAAGCAAAAAATTTCAGAATTGCACGTTGCAATGTGGAGATATTACTGTTTGTGCATTTACAATATTCATTGATTTTTGCCATTGAAAAACGTCCAGAAATGTTTGAAGCTACTGACTGAATGAAAGGAGCTGGCATCTCACTCTCTTTGAATCTTCTTTATCATGCTAGGATTAGCAGGAAAAAGCAAAAAATTTCAGAATTGCACCTTGCAATGCGGAGAAATTACTGTTTGTGCATTTACAATATTCATTGATTTTTGCCATTGAAAAACGTCCAGAAATGTTTGAAGCTACTGACTGAATGAAAGGAGCTGGCATCTCACTCTCTTTGAATCTTCTTTATCATGCTAGGATTAGCAGGAAAAAGCAAAAAATTTCAGAATTGCACCTTGCAATGCGGAGAAATTACTGTTTGTGCATTTACAATATTCATTGATTTTTGCCATTGAAAAACATCATGTTATTCATATACCAGAAATGTTTGAAGCTACTGACTGAATGAAAAGAGCTGGCATCTCACTCTCTTTGAATCTTCTTTATCATGCCAGGATTAGCACGAAAAAGCAAAAAATTTCAGAATTGCACGTTGCAATGTGGAGATATTACTGTTTGTGCATTTACAATATTCATTGATTTTTGCCATTGAAAAACGTCCAGAAATGTTTGAAGCTACTGACTGAATGAAAGGAGCTGGCATCTCACGCTCTTTGAATCTTCTTAACCATGCTAGGATTAGCAGGAAAAAGCAAAAAATTTCAGAATTGCACCTTGCAATGCGGAGAAATTACTGTTTGTGCATTTACAATATTCATTGATTTTTGCCATTGAAAAACATCATGTTATTCATATACCAGAAATGTTTGAAGCTACTGACTGAATGAAAAGAGCTGGCATCTCACTCTCTTTGAATCTTCTTTATCATGCTAGGATTAGCAGGAAAAAGTAAAAAATTTCAGAATTGCACCTTGCAATGCGGAGAAATTACTGTTTGTGCATTTACAATATTCATTGATTTTTGCCATTGAAAAACATCATGTTATTCATATACCAGAAATGTTTGAAGCTACTGACTGAATGAAAAGAGCTGGCATCTCACTCTCTTTGAATCTTCTTTATCATGCCAGGATTAGCAGGAAAAAGCAAAAAATTTCAGAATTGCACCTTGCAATGCGGAGAAATTACTGTTTGTGCATTTACAATATTCATTGATTTTTGCCATTGAAAAACGTCCAGAAATGTTTGAAGCTACTGACTGAATGAAAGGAGCTGGCATCTCACTCTCTTTGAATCTTCTTTATCATGCTAGGGTTAGCAGGAAAAAGCAAAAAATTTCAGAATTGCACCTTGCAATGCGGAGAAATTACTGTTTGTGCATTTACAATATTCATTGATTTTTGCCATTGAAAAACATCATGTTATTCATATACCAGAAATGTTTGAAGCTACTGACTGAATGAAAAGAGCTGGCATCTCACTCTCTTTGAATCTTTTTTATCATGCTAAGAGGAGCAGGAAAAAGCAAAAAATTTCAGAATTGCACGTTGCAATGTGGAGATATTACTGTTTGTGCATTTACAATATTCATTGATTTTTGCCATTGAAAAACGTCCAGAAATGTTTGAAGCTACTGACTGAATGAAAGGAGCTGGCATCTCACTCTCTTTGAATCTTCTTTATCATGCTAGGATTAGCAGGAAAAAGCAAAAAATTTCAGAATTGCACCTTGCAATGCGGAGAAATTACTGTTTGTGCATTTACAATATTCATTGATTTTTGCCATTGAAAAACATCATGTTATTCATATACCAGAAATGTTTGAAGCTACTGACTGAATGAAAAGAGCTGACATCTCACTCTCTTTGAATCTTCTTTATCATGCCAGGATTAGCAGGAAAAAGCAAAAAATTTCAGAATTGCACCTTGCAATGTGGAGATATTACTGTTTGTGCATTTACAATATTCATTGATTTTTGCCATTGAAAAACGTCCAGAAATGTTTGAAGCTACTGACTGAATGAAAGGAGCTGGCATCTCACTCTCTTTGAATCTTCTTTATCATGCTAGGATTAGCAGGAAAAAGCAAAAAATTTCAGAATTGCACCTTGCAATGCGGAGAAATTACTGTTTGTGCATTTACAATATTCATTGATTTTTGCCATTGAAAAACATCATGTTATTCATATACCAGAAATGTTTGAAGCTACTGACTGAATGAAAAGAGCTGGCATCTCACTCTCTTTGAATCTTCTTTATCATGCCAGGATTAGCAGGAAAAAGCAAAAAATTTCAGAATTGCACCTTGCAATGTGGAGATATTACTGTTTGTGCATTTACAATATTCATTGATTTTTGCCATTGAAAAACGTCCAGAAATGTTTGAAGCTACTGACTGAATGAAAGGAGCTGGCATCTCACTCTCTTTGAATCTTCTTTATCATGCTAGGATTAGCAGGAAAAAGCAAAAAATTTCAGAATTGCACCTTGCAATGCGGAGAAATTACTGTTTGTGCATTTACAATATTCATTGATTTTTGCCATTGAAAAACATCATGTTATTCATATACCAGAAATGTTTGAAGCTACTGACTGAATGAAAAGAGCTGGCATCTCACTCTCTTTGAATCTTCTTTATCATGCCAGGATTAGCAGGAAAAAGCAAAAAATTTCAGAATTGCACCTTGCAATGTGGAGATATTACTGTTTGTGCATTTACAATATTCATTGATTTTTGCCATTGAAAAACGTCCAGAAATGTTTGAAGCTACTGACTGAATGAAAGGAGCTGGCATCTCACTCTCTTTGAATCTTCTTTATCATGCTAGCATTAGCAGGAAAAAGCAAAAAATTTCAGAATTGCACCTTGCAATGCGGAGAAATTACTGTTTGTGCATTTACAATATTCATTGATTTTTGCCATTGAAAAACATCATGTTATTCATATACCAGAAATGTTTGAAGCTACTGACTGAATGAAAAGAGCTGGCATCTCACTCTCTTTGAATCTTCTTTATCATGCCAGGATTAGCAGGAAAAAGCAAAAAATTTCAGAATTGCACCTTGCAATGCGGAGAAATTACTGTTTGTGCATTTACAATATTCATTGATTTTTGCCATTGAAAAACGTCCAGAAATGTTTGAAGCTACTGACTGAATGAAAGGAGCTGGCATCTCACTCTCTTTGAATCTTCTTTATCATGCTAGGGTTAGCAGGAAAAAGCAAAAAATTTCAGAATTGCACCTTGCAATGCGGAGAAATTACTGTTTGTGCATTTACAATATTCATTGATTTTTGCCATTGAAAAACATCATGTTATTCATATACCAGAAATGTTTGAAGCTACTGACTGAATGAAAAGAGCTGGCATCTCACTCTCTTTGAATCTTCTTTATCATGCTAAGAGGAGCAGGAAAAAGCAAAAAATTTCAGAATTGCACGTTGCAATGTGGAGATATTACTGTTTGTGCATTTACAATATTCATTGATTTTTGCCATTGAAAAACGTCCAGAAATGTTTGAAGCTACTGACTGAATGAAAGGAGCTGGCATCTCACTCTCTTTGAATCTTCTTTATCATGCTAGGATTAGCAGGAAAAAGCAAAAAATTTCAGAATTGCACCTTGCAATGCGGAGAAATTACTGTTTGTGCATTTACAATATTCATTGATTTTTGCCATTGAAAAACATCATGTTATTCATATACCAGAAATGTTTGAAGCTACTGACTGAATGAAAAGAGCTGACATCTCACTCTCTTTGAATCTTCTTTATCATGCCAGGATTAGCAGGAAAAAGCAAAAAATTTCAGAATTGCACCTTGCAATGTGGAGATATTACTGTTTGTGCATTTACAATATTCATTGATTTTTGCCATTGAAAAACGTCCAGAAATGTTTGAAGCTACTGACTGAATGAAAGGAGCTGGCATCTCACTCTCTTTGAATCTTCTTTATCATGCTAGGATTAGCAGGAAAAAGCAAAAAATTTCAGAATTGCACCTTGCAATGCGGAGAAATTACTGTTTGTGCATTTACAATATTCATTGATTTTTGCCATTGAAAAACATCATGTTATTCATATACCAGAAATGTTTGAAGCTACTGACTGAATGAAAAGAGCTGGCATCTCACTCTCTTTGAATCTTCTTTATCATGCCAGGATTAGCAGGAAAAAGCAAAAAATTTCAGAATTGCACCTTGCAATGTGGAGATATTACTGTTTGTGCATTTACAATATTCATTGATTTTTGCCATTGAAAAACGTCCAGAAATGTTTGAAGCTACTGACTGAATGAAAGGAGCTGGCATCTCACTCTCTTTGAATCTTCTTTATCATGCTAGGATTAGCAGGAAAAAGCAAAAAATTTCAGAATTGCACCTAGCAATGCGGAGAAATTACTGTTTGTGCATTTACAATATTCATTGATTTTTGCCATTGAAAAACATCATGTTATTCATATACCAGAAATGTTTGAAGCTACTGACTGAATGAAAAGAGCTGGCATCTCACTCTCTTTGAATCTTCTTTATCATGCTAAGAGGAGCAGGAAAAAGCAAAAAATTTCAGAATTGCACGTTGCAATGTGGAGATATTACTGTTTGTACATTTACAATATTCATTGATTTTTGCCATTGAAAAACGTCCAGAAATGTTTGAAGCTACTGACTGAATGAAAGGAGCTGGCATCTCACTCTCTTTGAATCTTCTTTATCATGCTAGGATTAGCAGGAAAAAGCAAAAAATTTCAGAATTGCACCTTGCAATGCGGAGAAATTACTGTTTGTGCATTTACAATATTCATTGATTTTTGCCATTGAAAAACATCATGTTATTCATATACCAGAAATGTTTGAAGCTACTGACTGAATGAAAAGAGCTGGCATCTCACTCTCTTTGAATCTTCTTTATCATGCTAAGAGGAGCAGGAAAAAGCAAAAAATTTCAGAATTGCACGTTGCAATGTGGAGATATTACTGTTTGTGCATTTACAATATTCATTGATTTTTGCCATTGAAAAACGTCCAGAAATGTTTGAAGCTACTGACTGAATGAAAGGAGCTGGCATCTCACTCTCTTTGATTCTTCTTTATCATGCTAGGATTAGCAGGAAAAAGCAAAAAATTTCAGAATTGCACCTTGCAATGCGGAGAAATTACTGTTTGTGCATTTACAATATTCATTGATTTTTGCCATTGAAAAACGTCCAGAAATGTTTGAAGCTACTGACTGAATGAAAGGAGCTGGCATCTCACTCTCTTTGAATCTTCTTTATCATGCTAGGATTAGCAGGAAAAAGCAAAAAATTTCAGAATTGCACCTTGCAATGCGGAGAAATTACTGTTTGTGCATTTACAATATTCATTGATTTTTGCCATTGAAAAACATCATGTTATTCATATACCAGAAATGTTTGAAGCTACTGACTGAATGAAAAGAGCTGGCATCTCACTCTCTTTGAATCTTCTTTATCATGCCAGGATTAGCACGAAAAAGCAAAAAATTTCAGAATTGCACGTTGCAATGTGGAGATATTACTGTTTGTGCATTTACAATATTCATTGATTTTTGCCATTGAAAAACGTCCAGAAATGTTTGAAGCTACTGACTGAATGAAAGGAGCTGGCATCTCACGCTCTTTGAATCTTCTTTACCATGCTAGGATTAGCAGGAAAAAGCAAAAAATTTCAGAATTGCACCTTGCAATGCGGAGAAATTACTGTTTGTGCATTTACAATATTCATTGATTTTTGCCATTGAAAAACATCATGTTATTCATATACCAGAAATGTTTGAAGCTACTGACTGAATGAAAAGAGCTGGCATCTCACTCTCTTTGAATCTTCTTTATCATGCTAGGATTAGCAGGAAAAAGTAAAAAATTTCAGAATTGCACCTTGCAATGCGGAGAAATTACTGTTTGTGCATTTACAATATTCATTGATTTTTGCCATTGAAAAACATCATGTTATTCATATACCAGAAATGTTTGAAGCTACTGACTGAATGAAAAGAGCTGGCATCTCACTCTCTTTGAATCTTCTTTATCATGCCAGGATTAGCAGGAAAAAGCAAAAAATTTCAGAATTGCACCTTGCAATGTGGAGATATTACTGTTTGTGCATTTACAATATTCATTGATTTTTGCCATTGAAAAACGTCCAGAAATGTTTGAAGCTACTGACTGAATGAAAGGAGCTGACATCTCACTCTCTTTGAATCTTCTTTATCATGCTAGGATTAGCAGGAAAAAGCAAAAAATTTCAGAATTGCACCTTGCAATGCGGAGAAATTACTGTTTGTGCATTTACAATATTCATTGATTTTTGCCATTGAAAAACATCATGTTATTCATATACCAGAAATGTTTGAAGCTACTGACTGAATGAAAAGAGCTGGCATCTCACTCTCTTTGAATCTTCTTTATCATGCCAGGATTAGCAGGAAAAAGCAAAAAATTTCAGAATTGCACCTTGCAATGTGGAGATATTACTGTTTGTGCATTTACAATATTCATTGATTTTTGCCATTGAAAAACGTCCAGAAATGTTTGAAGCTACTGACTGAATGAAAGGAGCTGGCATCTCACTCTCTTTGAATCTTCTTTATCATGCTAGCATTAGCAGGAAAAAGCAAAAAATTTCAGAATTGCACCTTGCAATGCGGAGAAATTACTGTTTGTGCATTTACAATATTCATTGATTTTTGCCATTGAAAAACATCATGTTATTCATATACCAGAAATGTTTGAAGCTACTGACTGAATGAAAAGAGCTGGCATCTCACTCTCTTTGAATCTTCTTTATCATGCCAGGATTAGCAGGAAAAAGCAAAAAATTTCAGAATTGCACCTTGCAATGCGGAGAAATTACTGTTTGTGCATTTACAATATTCATTGATTTTTGCCATTGAAAAACGTCCAGAAATGTGTGAAGCTACTGACTGAATGAAAGGAGCTGGCATCTCACTCTCTTTGAATCTTCTTTATCATGCTAGGGTTAGCAGGAAAAAGCAAAAAATTTCAGAATTGCACCTTGCAATGCGGAGAAATTACTGTTTGTGCATTTACAATATTCATTGATTTTTGCCATTGAAAAACATCATGTTATTCATATACCAGAAATGTTTGAAGCTACTGACTGAATGAAAAGAGCTGGCATCTCACTCTCTTTGAATCTTCTTTATCATGCTAAGAGGAGCAGGAAAAAGCAAAAAATTTCAGAATTGCACGTTGCAATGTGGAGATATTACTGTTTGTGCATTTACAATATTCATTGATTTTTGCCATTGAAAAACGTCCAGAAATGTTTGAAGCTACTGACTGAATGAAAGGAGCTGGCATCTCACTCTCTTTGAATCTTCTTTATCATGCTAGGATTAGCAGGAAAAAGCAAAAAATTTCAGAATTGCACCTTGCAATGCGGAGAAATTACTGTTTGTGCATTTACAATATTCATTGATTTTTGCCATTGAAAAACATCATGTTATTCATATACCAGAAATGTTTGAAGCTACTGACTGAATGAAAAGAGCTGGCATCTCACTCTCTTTGAATCTTCTTTATCATGCCAGGATTAGCAGGAAAAAGCAAAAAATTTCAGAATTGCACGTTGCAATGTGGAGATATTACTGTTTGTGCATTTACAATATTCAATGATTTTTGCCATTGAAAAACGTCCAGAAATGTTTGAAGCTACTGACTGAATGAAAGGAGCTGGCATCTCACTCTCTTTGAATCTTCTTTATCATGCTAGGATTAGCAGGAAAAAGCAAAAAATTTCAGAATTGCACCTTGCAATGCGGAGAAATTACTGTTTGTGCATTTACAATATTCATTGATTTTTGCCATTGAAAAACATCATGTTATTCATATACCAGAAATGTTTGAAGCTACTGACTGAATGAAAAGAGCTGGCATCTCACTCTCTTTGAATCTTCTTTATCATGCCAGGATTAGCAGGAAAAAGCAAAAAATTTCAGAATTGCACCTTGCAATGTGGAGATATTACTGTTTGTGCATTTACAATATTCATTGATTTTTGCCATTGAAAAACGTCCAGAAATGTTTGAAGCTACTGACTGAATGAAAGGAGCTGGCATCTCACTCTCTTTGAATCTTCTTTATCATGCTAGGATTAGCAGGAAAAAGCAAAAAATTTCAGAATTGCACCTAGCAATGCGGAGAAATTACTGTTTGTGCATTTACAATATTCATTGATTTTTGCCATTGAAAAACATCATGTTATTCATATACCAGAAATGTTTGAAGCTACTGACTGAATGAAAAGAGCTGGCATCTCACTCTCTTTGAATCTTCTGTAACATGCTAAGAGGAGCAGGAAAAAGCAAAAAATTTCAGAATTGCACGTTGCAATGTGGAGATATTACTGTTTGTGCATTTACAATATTCATTGATTTTTGCCATTGAAAAACGTCCAGAAATGTTTGAAGCTACTGACTGAATGAAAGGAGCTGGCATCTCACTCTCTTTGAATCTTCTTTATCATGCTAGGATTAGCAGGAAAAAGCAAAAAATTTCAGAATTGCACCTTGCAATGCGGAGAAATTACTGTTTGTGCATTTACAATATTCATTGATTTTTGCCATTGAAAAACATCATGTTATTCATATACCAGAAATGTTTGAAGCTACTGACTGAATGAAAAGAGCTGGCATCTCACTCTCTTTGAATCTTCTTTATCATGCTAAGAGGAGCAGGAAAAAGCAAAAAATTTCAGAATTGCACGTTGCAATGTGGAGATATTACTGTTTGTGCATTTACAATATTCATTGATTTTTGCCATTGAAAAACGTCCAGAAATGTTTGAAGCTACTGACTGAATGAAAGGAGCTGGCATCTCACTCTCTTTGAATCTTCTTTATCATGCTAGGATTAGCAGGAAAAAGCAAAAAATTTCAGAATTGCACCTTGCAATGCGGAGAAATTACTGTTTGTGCATTTACAATATTCATTGATTTTTGCCATTGAAAAACGTCCAGAAATGTTTGAAGCTACTGACTGAATGAAAGGAGCTGGCATCTCACTCTCTTTGAATCTTCTTTATCATGCTAGGATTAGCAGGAAAAAGCAAAAAATTTCAGAATTGCACCTTGCAATGCGGAGAAATTACTGTTTGTGCATTTACAATATTCATTGATTTTTGCCATTGAAAAACATCATGTTATTCATATACCAGAAATGTTTGAAGCTACTGACTGAATGAAAAGAGCTGGCATCTCACTCTCTTTGAATCTTCTTTATCATGCCAGGATTAGCACGAAAAAGCAAAAAATTTCAGAATTGCACCTTGCAATGTGGAGATATTACTGTTTGTGCATTTACAATATTCATTGATTTTTGCCATTGAAAAACGTCCAGAAATGTTTGAAGCTACTGACTGAATGAAAGGAGCTGGCATCTCACTCTCTTTGAATCTTCTTTATCATGCTAGGATTATCAGGAAAAAGCAAAACATTTCAGAATTGCACCTTGCAATGCGGAGAAATTACTGTTTGTGCATTTACAATATTCATTGATTTTTGCCATTGAAAAACATCATGTTATTCATATACCAGAAATGTTTGAAGCTACTGACTGAATGAAAAGAGCTGGCATCTCACTCTCTTTGAATCTTCTTTATCATGCCAGGATTAGCAGGAAAAAGCAAAAAATTTCAGAATTGCACCTTGCAATGTGGAGATATTACTGTTTGTGCATTTACAATATTCATTGATTTTTGCCATTGAAAAACGTCCAGAAATGTTTGAAGCTACTGACTGAATGAAAGGAGCTGGCATCTCACTCTCTTTGAATCTTCTTTATCATGCTAGGATTAGCAGGAAAAAGCAAAAAATTTCAGAATTGCACCTTGCAATGCGGAGAAATTACTGTTTGTGCATTTACAATATTCATTGATTTTTGCCATTGAAAAACATCATGTTATTCATATGCCAGAAATGTTTGAAACTACTGACTGAATGAAAAGAGCTGGCATATCACTCTCTTTGAATCTTCTTTATCATGCTAAGAGGAGCAGGAAAAAGCAAAAAATTTCAGAATTGCACGTTGCAATGTGGAGATATTACTGTTTGTGCATTTACAATATTCATTGATTTTTGCCATTGAAAAGCGTCCAGAAATGTTTGAAGCTACTGACTGAATGAAAGGAGCTGGCATCTCACTCTCTTTGTATCTTCTTTATCATGCTAGGATTAGCAGGAAAAAGCAAAAAATTTCAGAATTGCACATTGCAATGCGCAGAAATTACTGTTTGTGCATTTACAATATTCATTGATTTTTGCCATTGAAAAACATCATGTTATTCATATGCCAGAAATGTTTGAAACTACTGACTGAATGAAAAGAGCTGGCATATCACTCTCTTTGAATCTTCTTTATCATGCTAAGAGGAGCAGGAAAAAGCAAAAAATTTCAGAATTGCACCTTGCAATGTGGAGATATTACTGTTTGTGCATTTACAATATTCATTGATTTTTGCCATTGAAAAATGTCCAGAAATGTTTGAAGCTACTGACTGAATGAAAGGAGCTGGCATCTCACTCTCTTTGTATCTTCTTTATCATGCTAGGATTAGCAGGAAAAAGCAAAAAATTTCAGAATTGCACCTTGCAATGCGCAGAAATTACTGTTTGTGCATTTACAATATTCATTGGTTTTTGCCATTGAAAAACATCATATTATTCATATACCAGAAATGTTTGAAGCTACTGACTGAATGAAAAGAGCTGGCATCTCACTCTCTTTGAATCTTCTTTATCATGCTAAGAGGAGCAGGAAAAAGCAAAAAATTTCAGAATTGCACGTTGCAATGTGGAGATATTACTGTTTGTGCATTTACAATATTCATTGATTTTTGCCATTGAAAAACGTCCAGAAATGTTTGAAGCTACTGACTGAATGAAAGGAGCTGGCATCTCACTCTCTTTGAATCTTCTTTATCATGCTAGGATTAGCAGTAAAAAGCAAAAAATTTCAGAATTGCACCTTGCATTGCGGAGAAATTACTGTTTGTGCATTTACAATATTCATTGATTTTTGCCATTGAAAAACATCATGTTATTCATATACCAGAAATGTTTGAAACTACTGACTGAATGAAAAGAGCTGGCATCTCACTCTCTTTGAATCTTCTTTATCATGGTAAGAGGAGCAGAAAAAAGCAAAAAATTTCAGAATTGCACGTTGCAATGTGGAGATATTACTGTTTGTGTATTTACAATATTCATTGATTTTTGCCATTGAAAAACGTCCAGAAATGTTTGAAGTTACTGACTGAATGAAAGGAGCTGGCATCTCACTCTCTTTGAATCTTCTTTATCATGCTAGGATTAGCAGGAAAAAGCAAAAAATTTCAGAATTGCACCTTGCAATGCGGAGAAATTACTGTTTGTGCATTTACAATATTCATTGATTTTTGCCATTGAAAAACATCATGTTATTCATATACCAGAAATGTTTGAAGCTACTGACTGAATGAAAAGAGCTGGCATCTCACTCTCTTTGAATCTTCTTTATCATGCTAAGAGGAGCAGGAAAAAGCAAAAAATTTCAGAATTGCACCTTGCAATGTGGAGATATTACTGTTTGTGCATTTACAATATTCATTGATTTTTGCCATTGAAAAACGTCCAGAAATGTTTGAAGCTACTGACTGAATGAAAGGAGCTGGCATCTCACTCTCTTTGAATCTTCTTTATCATGCTAGGATTAGCAGGAAAAAGCAAAAAATTTCAGAATTGCACCTTGCAATGCGGAGAAATTACTGTTTGTGCATTTACAATATTCATTGATTTTTGCCATTGAAAAACATCATGTTATTCATATACCAGAAATGTTTGAAGCTACTGACTGAATGAAAGGAGCTGGCATCTCACTCTCTTTGAATCTTCTTTATCATGCCAGGATTAGCAGGAAAAAGCAAAAAATTTCAGAATTGCACCTTGCAATGTGGAGATATTACTGTTTGTGCATTTACAATATTCATTGATTTTTGCCATTGAAAAACGTCCAGAAATGTTTGAAGCTACTGACTGAATGAAAGGAGCTGGCATCTCACTCTCTTTGAATCTTCTTTATCATGCTAGGATTAGCAGGAAAAAGCAAAAAATTTCAGAATTGCACCTTGCAATGCGGAGAAATTACTGTTTGTGCATTTACAATATTCATTGATTTTTGCCATTGAAAAACATCATGTTATTCATATACCAGAAATGTTTGAAGCTACTGACTGAATGAAAAGAGCTGGCATCTCACTCTCTTTGAATCTTCTTTATCATGCTAAGAGGAGCAGGAAAAAGCAAAAAATTTCAGAATTGCACGTTGCAATGTGGAGATATTACTGTTTGTGCATTTACAATATTCATTGATTTTTGCCATTGAAAAACGTCCAGAAATGTTTGAAGCTACTGACTGAATGAAAGGAGCTGGCATCTCACTCTCTTTGAATCTTCTTTATCATGCTAGAATTAGCAGGAAAAAGTAAAAAATTTCAGAATTGCACCTTGCAATGCGGAGAAATTACTGTTTGTGCATTTACAATATTCATTGATTTTTGCCATTGAAAAACATCATGTTATTCATATACCAGAAATGTTTGAAGCTACTGACTGAATGAAAAGAGCTGGCATCTCACTCTCTTTGAATCTTCTTTATCATGCTAAGAGGAGCAGGAAAAAGCAAAAAATTTCAGAATTGCACGTTGCAATGTGGAGATATTACTGTTTGTGCATTTACAATATTCATTGATTTTTGCCATTGAAAAACGTCCAGAAATGTTTGAAGCTACTGACTGAATGAAAGGAGCTGGCATCTCACTCTCTTTGAATCTTCTTTATCATGCTAGGATTATCAGGAAAAAGCAAAAAATTTCAGAATTGCACCTTGCAATGCGGAGAAATTACTGTTTGTGCATTTACAATATTCATTGATTTTTGCCATTGAAAAACATCATGTTATTCATATGCCAGAAATGTTTGAAGCTACTGACTGAATGAAAAGAGCTGGCATCTCACTCTCTTTGAATCTTTATCATGATAGGATTAGCAGGAAAAAGCAAAAAATTTCAGAATTGCACCTTGCAATGCGGAGAAATTACTGTTTGTGCATTTACAATATTCATTGATTTTTGCCATTGAAAAACATCATGTTATTCATATACCAGAAATGTTTGAAGCTACTGACTGAATGAAAAGAGCTGGCATCTCACTCTCTTTGAATCTTCTTTATCATGCCAGGATTAGCAGGAAAAAGCAAAAAATTTCAGAATTGCACCTTGCAATGTGGAGATATTACTGTTTGTGCATTTACAATATTCATTGATTTTTGCCATTGAAAAACATCATGTTATTCATATACCAGAAATGTTTGAAGCTACTGACTAAATGAAAAGAGCTGGCATCTCACTCTCTTTGAATCTTCTTTATCATGCCAGGATTAGCAGAAAAAAGCAAAAAATTTCAGAATTGCACCTTGCAATGTGGAGATATTACTGTTTGTGCATTTACAATATTCATTGATTTTTGCCATTGAAAAACGTCCAGAAATGTTTGAAGCTACTGACTGAATGAAAGGAGCTGGCATCTCACTCTCTTTGAATCTTCTTTATCATGCTAGGATTAGCAGGAAAAAGCAAAAAATTTCAGAATTGCACCTTGCAATGCGGAGAAATTACTGTTTGTGCATTTACAATATTCATTGATTTTTGCCATTGAAAAACATCATGTTATTCATATACCAGAAATGTTTGAAGCTACTGACTGAATGAAAAGAGCTGGCATCTCACTCTCTTTGAATCTTCTTTATCATGCCAGGATTAGCAGGAAAAAGCAAAAAATTTCAGAATTGCACCTTGCAATGTGGAGATATTACTGTTTGTGCATTTACAATATTCATTGATTTTTGCCATTGAAAAACGTCCAGAAATGTTTGAAGCTACTGACTGAATGAAAGGAGCTGGCATCTCACTCTCTTTGAATCTTCTTTATCATGCTAGGATTAGCAGGAAAAAGCAAAAAATTTCAGAATTGCACCTTGCAATGCGGAGAAATTACTGTTTGTGCATTTACAATATTCATTGATTTTTGCCATTGAAAAACATCATGTTATTCATATACCAGAAATGTTTGAAGCTACTGACTGAATGAAAAGAGCTGGCATCTCACTCTCTTTGAATCTTCTTTATCATGCTAAGAGGAGCAGGAAAAAGCAAAAAATTTCAGAATTGCACCTTGCAATGTGGAGATATTACTGTTTGTGCATTTACAATATTCATTGATTTTTGCCATTGAAAAACGTCCAGAAATGTTTGAAGCTACTAACTGAATGAAAGGAGCTGGCATCTCACTCTCTTTGAATCTTCTTTATCATGCTAGGATTTGCAGGAAAAAGCAAAAAAATTCAGAATTGCACCTTGCAATGCGGAGAAATTACTGTTTGTGCATTTACAATATTCATTGATTTTTGCCATTGAAAAACATCATGTTATTCATATACCAGAAATGTTTGAAGTTACTGACTGAATGAAAAGAGCTGGCATCTCACTCTCTTTGAATCTTCTTTATCATGCTAAGAGGAGCAGGAAAAAGCAAAAAATTTCAGAATTGCACGTTGCAATGTGGAGATATTACTGTTTGTGCATTTACAATATTCATTGATTTTTGCCATTGAAAAACGTCCAGAAATGTTTGAAGCTACTGACTGAATGAAAGGAGCTGGCATCTCACTCTCTTTGAATCTTCTTTATCATGCTAGGATTAGCAGGAAAAAGCAAAAAATTTCAGAATTGCACCTTGCAATGCGGAGAAATTACTATTTGTGCATTTACAATATTCATTGATTTTTGCCATTGAAAAACATCATGTTATTCATATACCAGAAATGTTTGAAGCTACTGACTGAATGAAAAGAGCTGGCATCTCACTCTCTTTGAATCTTCTTTATCATGCCAGGATTAGCAGGAAAAAGCAAAAAATTTCAGAATTGCACCTTGCAATGTGGAGATATTACTGTTTGTGCATTTACAATATTCATTGATTTTTGCCATTGAAAAACGTCCAGAAATGTTTGAAGCTACTGACTGAATGAAAGGAGCTGGCATCTCACTCTCTTTGAATCTTCTTTATCATGCTAGGATTAGCAGGAAAAAGCAAAAAATTTCAGAATTGCACCTTGCAATGCGGAGAAATTACTGTTTGTGCATTTACAATATTCATTGATTTTTGCCATTGAAAAACATCATGTTATTCATATACCAGAAATGTTTGAAGCTACTGACTGAATGAAAAGAGCTGGCATCTCACTCTCTTTGAATCTTCTTTATCATGCCAGGATTAGCAGGAAAAAGCAAAAAATTTCAGAATTGCACGTTGCAATGTGGAGATATTACTGTTTGTGCATTTACAATATTCATTTATTTTTGCCATTGAAAAACGTCCAGAAATGTTTGAAGCTACTGACTGAATGAAAGGAGCTGGCATCTCACTCTCTTTGAATCTTCTTTATCATGCTAGGATTAGCAGGAAAAAGCAAAAAATTTCAGAATTGCACCTTGCAATGCGGAGAAATTACTGTTTGTGCATTTACAATATTCATTGATTTTTGCCATTGAAAAACATCATGTTATTCATATACCAGAAATGTTTGAAGCTACTGACTGAATGAAAAGAGCTGGCATCTCACTCTCTTTGAATCTTCTTTATCATGCTAGGATTAGCAGGAAAAAGCAAAAAATTTCAGAATTGCACCTTGCAATGCGGAGAAATTACTGTTTGTGCATTTACAATATTCATTGATTTTTGCCATTGAAAAACATCATGTTATTCATATACCAGAAATGTTTGAAGCTACTGACTGAATGAAAAGAGCTGGCATCTCACTCTCTTTGAATCTTCTTTATCATGCCAGGATTAGCAGGAAAAAGCAAAAAATTTCAGAATTGCACCTTGCAATGTGGAGATATTACTGTTTGTGCATTTACAATATTCATTGATTTTTGCCATTGAAAAACGTCCAGAAATGTTTGAAGCTACTGACTGAATGAAAGGAGCTGGCATCTCACTCTCTTTGAATCTTCTTTATCATGCTAGGATTAGCAGGAAAAAGCAAAAAATTTCAGAATTGCACCTTGCAATGCGGAGAAATTACTGTTTGTGCATTTACAATATTCATTGATTTTTGCCATTGAAAAACATCATGTTATTCATATACCAGAAATGTTTGAAGCTACTGACTGAATGAAAAGAGCTGGCATCTCACTCTCTTTGAATCTTCTTTATCATGCCAGGATTAGCAGGAAAAAGCAAAAAATTTCAGAATTGCACCTTGCAATGTGGAGATATTACTGTTTGTGCATTTACAATATTCATTGATTTTTGCCATTGAAAAACGTCCAGAAATGTTTGAAGCTACTGACTGAATGAAAGGAGCTGGCATCTCACTCTCTTTGAATCTTCTTTATCATGCTAGGATTAGCAGGAAAAAGCAAAAAATTTCAGAATTGCACCTTGCAATGCGGAGAAATTACTGTTTGTGCATTTACAATATTCATTGATTTTTGCCATTGAAAAACATCATGTTATTCATATACCAGAAATGTTTGAAGCTACTGACTGAATGAAAAGAGCTGGCATCTCACTCTCTTTGAATCTTCTTTATCATGCTAAGAGGAGCAGGAAAAAGCAAAAAATTTCAGAATTGCACGTTGCAATGTGGAGATATTACTGTTTGTGCATTTACAATATTCATTGATTTTTGCCATTGAAAAACGTCCAGAAATGTTTGAAGCTACTGACTGAATGAAATGAGCTGGCATCTCACTCTCTTTGAATCTTCTTTATCATGCTAGGATTAGCAGGAAAAAGCAAAAAATTTCAGAATTGCACCTTGCAATGCGGAGAAATTACTGTTTGTGCATTTACAATATTCATTGATTTTTGCCATTGAAAAACATCATGTTATTCATATACCAGAAATGTTTGAAGCTACTGACTGAATGAAAAGAGCTGGCATCTCACTCTGTTTGAATCTTCTTTATCATGCTAAGAGGAGCAGGAAATAGCAAAAAATTTCAGAATTGCACGTTGCAATGTGGAGATATTACTGTTTGTGCATTTACAATATTCATTGATTTTTGCCATTGAAAAACGTCCAGAAATGTTTGAAGCTACTGACTGAATGAAAGGAGCTGGCATCTCACTCTCTTTGAATCTTCTTTATCATGCTAGGATTAGCAGGAAAAAGCAAAAAATTTCAGAATTGCACCTTGCAATGCGGAGAAATTACTATTTGTGCATTTACAATATTCATTGATTTTTGCCATTGAAAAACGTCCAGAAATGTTTGAAGCTACTGACTGAATGAAAGGAGCTGGCATCTCACTCTCTTTGAATCTTCTTTATCATGCTAGGATTAGCAGGAAAAAGCAAAAAATTTCAGAATTGCACCTTGCAATGCGGAGAAATTACTGTTTGTGCATTTACAATATTCATTGATTTTTGCCATTGAAAAACATCATGTTATTCATATACCAGAAATGTTTGAAGCTACAGACTGAATGAAAAGAGCTGGCATCTCACTCTCTTTGAATCTTCTTTATCATGCTAGGATTAGCAGGAAAAAGCAAAAAATTTCAGAATTGCACCTTGCAATGCGGAGAAATTACTGTTTGTGCATTTACAATATTCATTGA
Source organism: Phyllobates terribilis (assembly GCF_046119375.1). Classification (NCBI taxonomy): domain Eukaryota; kingdom Metazoa; phylum Chordata; class Amphibia; order Anura; family Dendrobatidae; genus Phyllobates; species Phyllobates terribilis. The sequence continues at coordinate 1,174,591 of NW_027363225.1, read as the reverse complement.
TTTTTGCCATTGAAAAACATCATGTTATTCATATACCAGAAATGTTTGAAGCTACTGACTGAATGAAAAGAGCTGGCATCTCACTCTCTTTGAATCTTCTTTATCATGCCAGGATTAGCAGGAAAAAGCAAAAAATTTCAGAATTGCACCTTGCAATGTGGAGATATTACTGTTTGTGCATTTACAATATTCATTGATTTTTGCCATTGAAAAACGTCCAGAAATGTTTGAAGCTACTGACTGAATGAAAGGAGCTGGCATCTCACTCTCTTTGAATCTTCTTTATCATGCTAGGATTAGCAGGAAAAAGCAAAAAATTTCAGAATTGCACCTTGCAATGCGGAGAAATTACTGTTTGTGCATTTACAATATTCATTGATTTTTGACATTGAAAAACATCATGTTATTCATATACCAGAAATGTTTGAAGCTACTGACTGAATGAAAAGAGCTGGCATCTCACTCTCTTTGAATCTTCTTTATCATGCTAAGAGGAGCAGGAAAAAGCAAAAAATTTCAGAATTGCACGTTGCAATGTGGAGATATTACTGTTTGTGCATTTACAATATTCATTGATTTTTGCCATTGAAAAACGTCCAGAAATGTTTGAAGCTACTGACTGAATGAAAGGAGCTGGCATCTCACTCTCTTTAAATCTTCTTTATCATGCTAGGATTAGCAGGAAAAAGCAAAAAATTTCAGAATTGCACCTTGCAATGCGGAGAAATTACTGTTTGTGCATTTACAATATTCATTGATTTTTTGCCATTGAAAAACATCATGTTATTCATATACCAGAAATGTTTGAAGCTACTGACTGAATGAAAAGAGCTGGCATCTCACTCTCTTTGAATCTTCTTTATCATGCTAAGAGGAGCAGGAAAAAGCAAAAAATTTCAGAATTGCACGTTGCAATGTGGAGATATTACTGTTTGTGCATTTACAATATTCATTGATTTTTGCCATTGAAAAACGTCCAGAAATGTTTGAAGCTACTGACTGAATGAAAGGAGCTGGCATCTCACTCTCTTTGAATCTTCTTTATCATGCTAGGATTAGCAGGAAAAAGCAAAAAATTTCAGAATTGCACCTTGCAATGCGGAGAAATTACTGTTTGTGCATTTACAATATTCATTGATTTTTGCCATTGAAAAACATCATGTTATTCATATACCAGAAATGTTTGAAGCTACTGACTGAATGAAAAGAGCTGGCATCTCGCTCTCTTTGAATCTTCTTTATCATGCCAGGATTAGCAGGAAAAAGCAAAAAATTTCAGAATTGCACCTTGCAATGTGGAGATATTACTGTTTGTGCATTTACAATATTCATTGATTTTTGCCATTGAAAAACGTCCAGAAATGTTTGAAGCTACTGACTGAATGAAAGGAGCTGGCATCTCACTCTCTTTGAATCTTCTTTATCATGCTAGGATTAGCAGGAAAAAGCAAAAAATTTCAGAATTGCACCTTGCAATGCGGAGAAATTACTGTTTGTGCATTTACAATATTCATTGATTTTTGCCATTGAAAAACATCATGTTATTCATATACCAGAAATGTTTGAAGCTACTGACTGAATGAAAAGAGCTGGCATCTCACTCTCTTTGAATCTTCTTTATCATGCTAAGAGGAGCAGGAAAAAGCAAAAAATTTCAGAATTGCACGTTGCAATGTGGAGATATTACTGTTTGTGCATTTACAATATTCATTGATTTTTGCCATTGAAAAACGTCCAGAAATGTTTGAAGCTACTGACTGAATGAAAGGAGCTGGCATCTCACTCTCTTTGAATCTTCTTTATCATGCTAGGATTAGCAGGAAAAAGCAAAAAATTTCAGAATTGCACCTTGCAATGCGGAGAAATTACTGTTTGTGCATTTACAATATTCATTGATTTTTGCCATTGAAAAACATCATGTTATTCATATACCAGAAATGTTTGAAGCTACTGACTGAATGAAAAGAGCTGGCATCTCACTCTCTTTGAATCTTCTTTATCATGCTAAGAGGAGCAGGAAAAAGCAAAAAATTTCAGAATTGCACGTTGCAATGTGGAGATATTACTGTTTGTGCATTTACAATATTCATTGATTTTTGCCATTGAAAAACGTCCAGAAATGTTTGAAGCTACTGACTGAATGAAAGGAGCTGGCATCTCACTCTCTTTGAATCTTCTTTATCATGCTAGGATTAGCAGGAAAAAGCAAAAAATTTCAGAATTGCACCTTGCAATGCGGAGAAATTACTGTTTGTGCATTTACAATATTCATTGATTTTTGCCATTGAAAAACATCATGTTATTCATATACCAGAAATGTTTGAAGCTACTGACTGAATGAAAAGAGCTGGCATCTCACTCTCTTTGAATCTTCTTTATCATGCTAAGAGGAGCAGGAAAAAGCAAAAAATTTCAGAATTGCACCTTGCAATGTGGAGATATTACTGTTTGTGCATTTACAATATTCATTGATTTTTGCCATTGAAAAACGTCCAGAAATGTTTGAAGCTACTGACTGAATGAAAGGAGCTGGCATCTCAGTCTCTTTGAATCTTCTTTATCATGCTAGGATTAGCAGGAAAAAGCAAAAAATTTCAGAATTGCACCTTGCAATGCGGAGAAATTACTGTTTGTGCATTTACAATATTCATTGATTTTTGCCATTGAATAACGTCCAGAAATGTTTGAAGCTACTGACTGAATGAAAGGAGCTGGCATCTCACTCTCTTTGTATCTTCTTTATCATGCTAGGATTAGCAGGAAAAAGCAAAAAATTTCAGAATTGCACCTTGCAATGCGGAGAAATTACTGTTTGTGCATTTACAATATTCATTGATTTTTGCCATTGAAAAACATCATGTTATTCATATACCAGAAATGTTTGAAGCTACAGACTGAATGAAAAGAGCTGGCATCTCACTCTCTTTGAATCTTCTTTATCATGCTAGGATTAGCAGGAAAAAGCAAAAAATTTCAGAATTGCACCTTGCAATGCGGAGAAATTACTGTTTGTGCATTTACAATATTCATTGATTTTTGCCATTGAAAAACATCATGTTATTCGTATACCAGAAATGTTTGAAGCTACTGACTGAATGAAAAGAGCTGGCATCTCACTCTCTTTGAATCTTCTTTATCATGCCAGGATTAGCAGGAAAAAGCAAAAAATTTCAGAATTGCACCTTGCAATGTGGAGATATTACTGTTTGTGCATTTACAATATTCATTGATTTTTGCCATTGAAAAACGTCCAGAAATGTTTGAAGCTAGTGACTGAATGAAAGGAGCTGGCATCTCACTCTCTTTGAATCTTCTTTATCATGCTAGGATTAGCAGGAAAAAGCAAAAAATTTCAGAATTGCACCTTGCAATGCGGAGAAATTACTGTTTGTGCATTTACAATATTCATTGATGTTTGCCATTGAAAAACATCATGTTATTCATATACCAGAAATGTTTGAAGCTACTGACTGAATGAAAAGAGCTGGCATCTCACTCTCTTTGAATCTTCTTTATCATGCCAGGATTAGCAGGAAAAAGCAAAAAATTTCAGAATTGCACCTTGCAATGTGGAGATATTACTGTTTGTGCATTTACAATATTCATTGATTTTTGCCATTGAAAAACGTCCAGAAATGTTTGAAGCTACTGACTGAATGAAAGGAGCTGGCATCTCACTCTCTTTGAATCTTCTTTATCATGCTAGGATTAGCAGGAAAAAGCAAAAAATTTCAGAATTGCACCTTGCAATGCGGAGAAATTACTGTTTGTGCATTTACAATATTCATTGATTTTTGCCATTGAAAAACATCATGTTATTCATATACCAGAAATGTTTGAAGCTACTGACTGAATGAAAAGAGCTGGCATCTCACTCTCTTTGAATCTTCTTTATCATGCCAGGATTAGCAGGAAAAAGCAAAAAATTTCAGAATTGCACCTTGCAATGTGGAGATATTACTGTTTGTGCATTTACAATATTCATTGCTTTTTGCCATTGAAAAACGTCCAGAAATGTTTGAAGCTACTGACTGAATGAAAGGAGCTGGCATCTCACTCTCTTTGAATCTTCTTTATCATGCTAGGATTAGCAGGAAAAAGCAAAAAATTTCAGAATTGCACCTTGCAATGCGGAGAAATTACTGTTTGTGCATTTACAATATTCATTGATTTTTGCCATTGAAAAACATCATGTTATTCATATACCAGAAATGTTTGAAGCTACTGACTGAATGAAAAGAGCTGGCATCTCACTCTCTTTGAATCTTCTTTATCATGCTAAGAGGAGCAGGAAAAAGCAAAAAATTTCAGAATTGCACGTTGCAATGTGGAGATATTACTGTTTGTGCATTTACAATATTCATTGATTTTTGCCATTGAAAAACGTCCAGAAATGTTTGAAGCTACTGACTGAATGAAAGGAGCTGGCATCTCACTCTCTTTGAATCTTCTTTATCATGCTAGGATTAGCAGGAAAAAGCAAAAAATTTCAGAACTGCACCTTGCAATGCGGAGAAATTACTGATTGTGCATTTACAATATTCATTGATTTTTGCCATTGAAAAACATCATGTTATTCATATACCAGAAATGTTTGAAGCTACTGACTGAATGAAAAGAGCTGGCATCTCACTCTCTTTGAATCTTCTTTATCATGCCAGGATTAGCAGGAAAAAGCAAAAAATTTCAGAATTGCACCTTGCAATGCGGAGAAATTACTGTTTGTGCATTTACAATATTCATTGATTTTTGCCATTGAAAAACGTCCAGAAATGTTTGAAGCTACTGACTGAATGAAAGGAGCTGGCATCTCACTCTCTTTGAATCTTCTTTATCATGCTAGGATTAGCAGGAAAAAGCAAAAAATTTCAGAATTGCACCTTGCAATGCGGAGAAATTACTGTTTGTGCATTTACAATATTCATTGATTTTTGCCATTGAAAAACATCATGTTATTCATATACCAGAAATGTTTGAAGCTACTGACTGAATGAAAAGAGCTGGCATCTCACTCTCTTTGAATCTTCTTTATCATGCTAAGAGGAGCAGGAAAAAGCAAAAAATTTCAGAATTGCACCTTGCAATGTGGAGATATTACTGTTTGTGCATTTACAATATTCATTGATTTTTGCCATTGAAAAACGTCCAGAAATGTTTGAAGCTACTGACTGAATGAAAGGAGCTGGCATCTCACTCTCTTTGAATCTTCTTTATCATGCTAGGATTAGCAGGAAAAAGCAAAAAATTTCAGAATTGCACCTTGCAATGCGGAGAAATTACTGTTTGTGCATTTACAATATTCATTGATTTTTGCCATTGAATAACGTCCAGAAATGTTTGAAGCTACTGACTGAATGAAAGGAGCTGGCATCTCACTCTCTTTGTATCTTCTTTATCATGCTAGGATTAGCAGGAAAAAGCAAAAAATTTCAGAATTGCACCTTGCAATGCGGAGAAATTACTGTTTGTGCATTTACAATATTCATTGATTTTTGCCATTGAAAAACATCATGTTATTCATATACCAGAAATGTTTGAAGCTACAGACTGAATGAAAAGAGCTGGCATCTCACTCTCTTTGAATCTTCTTTATCATGCTAGGATTAGCAGGAAAAAGCAAAAAATTTCAGAATTGCACCTTGCAATGCGGAGAAATTACTGTTTGTGCATTTACAATATTCATTGATTTTTGCCATTGAAAAACATCATGTTATTCGTATACCAGAAATGTTTGAAGCTACTGACTGAATGAAAAGAGCTGGCATCTCACTCTCTTTGAATCTTCTTTATCATGCCAGGATTAGCAGGAAAAAGCAAAAAATTTCAGAATTGCACCTTGCAATGTGGAGATATTACTGTTTGTGCATTTACAATATTCATTGATTTTTGCCATTGAAAAACGTCCAGAAATGTTTGAAGCTAGTGACTGAATGAAAGGAGCTGGCATCTCACTCTCTTTGAATCTTCTTTATCATGCTAGGATTAGCAGGAAAAAGCAAAAAATTTCAGAATTGCACCTTGCAATGCGGAGAAATTACTGTTTGTGCATTTACAATATTCATTGATTTTTGCCATTGAAAAACATCATGTTATTCATATACCAGAAATGTTTGAAGCTACTGACTGAATGAAAAGAGCTGGCATCTCACTCTCTTTGAATCTTCTTTATCATGCCAGGATTAGCAGGAAAAAGCAAAAAATTTCAGAATTGCACCTTGCAATGTGGAGATATTACTGTTTGTGCATTTACAATATTCATTGATTTTTGCCATTGAAAAACGTCCAGAAATGTTTGAAGCTACTGACTGAATGAAAGGAGCTGGCATCTCACTCTCTTTGAATCTTCTTTATCATGCTAGGATTAGCAGGAAAAAGCAAAAAATTTCAGAATTGCACCTTGCAATGCGGAGAAATTACTGTTTGTGCATTTACAATATTCATTGATTTTTGCCATTGAAAAACATCATGTTATTCATATACCAGAAATGTTTGAAGCTACTGACTGAATGAAAAGAGCTGGCATCTCACTCTCTTTGAATCTTCTTTATCATGCTAAGAGGAGCAGGAAAAAGCAAAAAATTTCAGAATTGCACGTTGCAATGTGGAGATATTACTGTTTGTGCATTTACAATATTCATTGATTTTTGCAATTGAAAAACGTCCAGAAATGTTTGAAGCTACTGACTGAATGAAAGGAGCTGGCATCTCACTCTCTTTGAATCTTCTTTATCATGCTAGGATTAGCAGGAAAATGCAAAAAATTTCAGAACTGCACCTTGCAATGCGGAGAAATTACTGATTGTGCATTTACAATATTCATTGATTTTTGCCATTGAAAAACATCATGTTATTCATATACCAGAAATGTTTGAAGCTACTGACTGAATGAAAAGAGCTGGCATCTCACTCTCTTTGAATCTTCTTTATCATGGTAAGAGGAGCAGGAAAAAGCAAAAAATTTCAGAATTGCACGTTGCAATGTGGAGATATTACTGTTTGTGTATTTACAATATTCATTGATTTTTGCCATTGAAAAACGTCCAGAAATGTTTGAAGCTACTGACTGAATGAAAGGAGCTGGCATCTCGCTCTCTTTGAATCTTCTTTATCATGCTAGGATTAGCAGGAAAAAGCAAAAAATTTCAGAATTGCACCTTGCAATGCGGAGAAATTACTGTTTGTGCATTTACAATATTCATTGATTTTTGCCATTGAAAAACGTCCAGAAATGTTTGAAGCTACTGACTGAATGAAAGGAGCTGGCATCTCATTCTCTTTGAATCTTCTTTATCATGCTAGGATTAGCAGGAAAAAGCAAAAAATTTCAGAATTGCACCTTGCAATGCGGAGAAATTACTGTTTGTGCATTTACAATATTCTTTGATTTTTGCCATTGAAAAACATCATGTTATTCATATACCAGAAATGTTTGAAGCTACTGACTGAATGAAAAGAGCTGGCATCTCACTCTCTTTGAATCTTCTTTATCATGCCAGGATTAGCAGGAAAAAGCAAAAAATTTCAGAATTGCACCTTGCAATGTGGAGATATTACTGTTTGTGCATTTACAATATTCATTGATTTTTGCCATTGAAAAACGTCCAGAAATGTTTGAAGCTACTGACTGAATGAAAGGAGCTGGCATCTTACTCTCTTTGAATCTTCTTTATCATGCTAGGATTAGCAGGAAAAAGCAAAAAATTTCAGAATTGCACCTTGCAATGCGGAGAAATTACTGTTTGTGCATTTACAATATTCATTGATTTTTGCCATTGAAAAACATCATGTTATTCATATACCAGAAATGTTTGAAGCTACTGACTGAATGAAAAGAGCTGGCATCTCACTCTCTTTGAATCTTCTTTATCATGCTAAGAGGAGCAGGAAAAAGCAAAAAATTTCAGAATTGCACCTTGCAATGTGGAGATATTACTGTTTGTGCATTTACAATATTCATTGATTTTTGCCATTGAAAAACGTCCAGAAATGTTTGAAGCTACTGACTGAATGAAAGGAGCTGGCATCTCACTATCTTTGAATCTTCTTTATCATGCTAGGATTAGCAGGAAAAAGCAAAAAATTTCAGAATTGCACCTTGCAATGCGGAGAAATTACTGTTTATGCATTTACAATATTCATTGATTTTTGCCATTGAAAAACATCATGTTATTCATATACCAGAAATGTTTGAAGCTACTGACTGAATGAAAAGAGCTGGCATCTCACTCTCTTTGAATCTTCTTTATCATGCTAAGAGGAGCAGGAAAAAGCAAAAAATTTCAGAATTGCACGTTGCAATGTGGAGATATTACTGTTTATGCATTTACAATATTCATTGATTTTTGCCATTGAAAAACGTCCAGAAATGTTTGAAGCTACTGACTGAATGAAAGGAGCTGGCATCTCACTCTCTTTGAATCTTCTTTATCATGCTAGGATTAGCAGGAAAAAGCAAAAAATTTCAGAATTGCACCTTGCAATGCGGAGAAATTACTGTTTGTGCATTTACAATATTCATTGATTTTTGACATTGAAAAACATCATGTTATTCATATACCAGAAATGTTTGAAGCTACTGACTGAATGAAAAGAGCTGGCATCTCACTCTCTTTGAATCTTCTTTATCATGATAAGAGGAGCAGGAAAAAGCAAAAAATTTCAGAATTGCACCTTGCAATGTGGAGATATTACTGTTTGTGCATTTACAATATTCATTGATTTTTGCCATTGAAAAACGTCCAGAAATGTTTGAAGCTACTGACTGAATGAAAGGAGCTGGCATCTCACTCTCTTTGAATCTTCTTTATCATGCTAGGATTAGCAGGAAAAAGCAAAAAATTTCAGAATTGCACCTTGCAATGCGGAGAAATTACTGTTTGTGCATTTACAATATTCTTTGATTTTTGCCATTGAAAAACATCATGTTATTCATATACCAGAAATGTTTGAAGCTACTGACTGAATGAAAAGAGCTGGCATCTCACTCTCTTTGAATCTTCTTTATCATGCCAGGATTAGCAGGAAAAAGCAAAAAATTTCAGAATTGCACCTTGCAATGTGGAGATATTACTGTTTGTGCATTTACAATATTCATTGATTTTTGCCAATGAAAAACGTCCAGAAATGTTTGAAGCTACTGACTGAATGAAAGGAGCTGGCATCTTACTCTCTTTGAATCTTCTTTATCATGCTAGGATTAGCAGGAAAAAGCAAAAAATTTCAGAATTGCACCTTGCAATGCGGAGAAATTACTGTTTGTGCATTTACAATATTCATTGATTTTTGCCATTGAAAAACATCATGTTATTCATATACCAGAAATGTTTGAAGCTACTGACTGAATGAAAAGAGCTGGCATCTCACTCTCTTTGAATCTTCTTTATCATGCTAAGAGGAGCAGGAAAAAGCAAAAAATTTCAGAATTGCACCTTGCAATGTGGAGATATTACTGTTTGTGCATTTACAATATTCATTGATTTTTGCGATTGAAAAACGTCCAGAAATGTTTGAAGCTACTGACTGAATGAAAGGAGCTGGCATCTCACTCTCTTTGAATCTTCTTTATCATGCTAGGATTAGCAGGAAAAAGCAAAAAATTTCAGAATTGCACCTTGCAATGCGGAGAAATTACTGTTTGTGCATTTACAATATTCATTGATTTTTGCCATTGAAAAACATCATGTTATTCATATACCAGAAATGTTTGAAGCTACTGACTGAATGAAAAGAGCTGGCATCTCACTCTCTTTGAATCTTCTTTATCATGCCAGGATTAGCAGGAAAAAGCAAAAAATTTCAGAATTGCACCTTGCAATGTGGAGATATTACTGTTTGTGCATTTACAATATTCATTGATTTTTGCCATTGAAAAATGTCCAGAAATGTTTGAAGCTACTGACTGAATGAAAGGAGCTGGCATCTCACTCTCTTTGAATCTTCTTTATCATGCTAGGATTAGCAGGAAAAAGCAAAAAATTTCAGAATTGCACCTTGCAATGCTGAGAAATTACTGTTTGTGCATTTACAATATTCATTGATTTTTGCCATTGAAAAACATCATATTATTCATATACCAGAAATGTTTGAAGCTACTGACTGAATGAAAAGAGCTGGCATCTCACTCTCTTTGAATCTTCTTTATCATGCTAAGAGGAGCAGGAAAAAGCAAAAAATTTCAGAATTGCACGTTGCAATGTGGAGATATTACTGTTTGTGCATTTACAATATTCATTGATTTTTGCCATTGAAAAACGTCCAGAAATGTTTGAAGCTACTGACTGAATGAAAGGAGCTGGCATCTCACTCTCTTTGAATCTTCTTTATCATGCTAGGATTAGCAGGAAAAAGCAAAAAATTTCAGAATTGCACCTTGCAATGCGGAGAAATTACTGTTTGTGCATTTACAATATTCATTGATTTTTGCCATTGAAAAACATCATGTTATTCATATACCAGAAATGTTTGAAACTACTGACTGAGTGAAAAGAGCTGGCATCTCACTCTCTTTGAATCTTCTTTATCATGGTAAGAGGAGCAGGAAAAAGCAAAAAATTTCAGAATTGCACGTTGCAATGTGGAGATATTACTGTTTGTGTATTTACAATATTCATTGATTTTTGCCATTGAAAAACGTCCAGAAATGTTTGAAGCTACTGACTGAATGAAAGGAGCTGGCATCTCACTCTCTTTGAATCTTCTTTATCATGCTAGGATTAGCAGGAAAAAGCAAAAAATTTCAGAATTGCACCTTGCAATGCGGAGAAATTACTGTTTGTGCATTTACAATATTCATTGATTTTTGCCATTGAAAAACGTCCAGAAATGTTTGAAGCTACTGACTGAATGAAAGGAGCTGGCATCTCTCTCTCTTTGAATCTTCTTTATCATGCTAGGATTAGCAGGAAAAAGCAAAAAATTTCAGAATTGCACCTTGCAATGCGGAGAAATTACTGTTTGTGCATTTACAATATTCATTGATTTTTGCCATTGAAAAGCATCATGTTATTCATATACCAGAAATGTTTGAAGCTACTGACTGAATGAAAAGAGCTGGCATCTCACTCTCTTTGAATCTTCTTTATCATGCTAAGAGGAGCAGGAAAAAGCAAAAAATTTCAGAATTGCACCTTGCAATGTGGAGATATTACTGTTTGTGCATTTACAATATTCATTGATTTTTGCCATTGAAAAACATCATGTTATTCATATACCAGAAATGTTTGAAGCTACTGACTGAATGAAAAGAGCTGGCATCTCACTCTCTTTGAATCTTCTTTATCATGCCAGGATTAGCAGGAAAAAGCAAAAAATTTCAGAATTGCACCTTGCAATGTGGAGATATTACTGTTTGTGCATTTACAATATTCATTGATTTTTGCCATTGAAAAACGTCCAGAAATGTTTGAAGCTACTGACTGAATGAAAGGAGCTGGCATCTGACTCTCTTTGAATCTTCTTTATCATGCTAGGATTAGCAGGAAAAAGCAAAAAATTTCAGAATTGCACCTTGCAATGCGGAGAAATTACTGTTTGTGCATTTACAATATTCATTGATTTTTGCCATTGAAAAACATCATGTTATTCATATACCAGAAATGTTTGAAGCCACTGACTGAATGAAAAGAGCTGGCATCTCACTCTCTTTGAATCTTCTTTATCATGCTAAGAGGAGCAGGAAAAAGCAAAAAATTTCAGAATTGCACGTTGCAATGTGGAGATATTACTGTTTGTGCATTTACAATATTCATTGATTTTTGCCATTGAAAAACGTCTAGAAATGTTTGAAGCTACTGACTGAATGAAAGGAGCTGGCATCTCACTCTCTTTGAATCTTCTTTATCATGCTAGGATTAGCAGGAAAAAGCAAAAAATTTCAGAATTGCACCTTGCAATGCGGAGAAATTACTGTTTGTGCATTTACAATATTCATTGATTTTTGCCATTGAAAAACATCATGTTATTCATATACCAGAAATGTTTGAAGCTACTGACTGAATGAAAAGAGCTGGCATCTCACTCTCTTTGAATCTTCTTTATCATGCTAAGAGGAGCAGGAAAAAGCAAAAAATTTCAGAATTGCACGTTGCAATGTGGAGATATTACTGTTTGTGCATTTACAATATTCATTGATTTTTGCCATTGAAAAACGTCCAGAAATGTTTGAAGCTACTGACTGAATGAAAGGAGCTGGCATCTCACTCTCTTTGAATCTTCTTTATCATGCTAGGATTAGCAGGAAAAAGCAAAAAATTTCAGAATTGCACCTTGCAATGCGGAGAAATTACTGTTTGTGCATTTACAATATTCATTGATTTTTGCCATTGAAAAACATCATGTTATTCATATACCAGAAATGTTTGAAGCTACTGACTGAATGAAAAGAGCTGGCATCTCACTCTCTTTGAATCTTCTTTATCATGCTAAGAGGAGCAGGAAAAAGCAAAAAATTTCAGAATTGCACGTTGCAATGTGGAGATATTACTGTTTGTGCATTTACAATATTCATTGATTTTTGCCATTGAAAAACGTCTAGAAATGTTTGAAGCTACTGACTGAATGAAAGGAGCTGGCATCTCACTCTCTTTGAATCTTCTTTATCATGCTAGGATTAGCAGGAAAAAGCAAAAAATTTCAGAATTGCACCTTGCAATGCGGAGAAATTACTGTTTGTGCATTTACAATATTCATTGATTTTTGCCATTGAAAAACATCATGTTATTCATATACCAGAAATGTTTGAAGCTACTGACTGAATGAAAAGAGCTGGCATCTCACTCTCTTTGAATCTTCTTTATCATGCTAAGAGGAGCAGGAAAAAGCAAAAAATTTCAGAATTGCACGTTGCAATGTGGAGATATTACTGTTTGTGCATTTACAATATTCATTGATTTTTGCCATTGAAAAACGTCCAGAAATGTTTGAAGCTACTGACTGAATGAAAGGAGCTGGCATCTCACTCTCTTTGAATCTTCTTTATCATGCTAGGATTAGCAGGAAAAAGCAAAAAATTTCAGAATTGCACCTTGCAATGCGGAGAAATTACTGTTTGTGCATTTACAATATTCATTGATTTTTGCCATTGAAAAACATCATGTTATTCATATACCAGAAATGTTTGAAGCTACTGACTGAATGAAAAGAGCTGGCATCTCACTCTCTTTGAATCTTCTTTATCATGCCAGGATTAGCGGGAAAAAGCAAAAAATTTCAGAATTGCACCTTGCAATGCGGAGAAATTACTGTTTGTGCATTTACAATATTCATTGATTTTTGCCATTGAAAAACGTCCAGAAATGTTTGAAGCTACTGACTGAATGAAAGGAGCTGGCATCTCACTCTCTTTGAATCTTCTTTATCATGCTAGGGTTAGCAGGAAAAAGCAAAAAATTTCAGAATTGCACCTTGCAATGCGGAGAAATTACTGTTTGTGCATTTACAATATTCATTGATTTTTGCCATTGAAAAACATCATGTTATTCATATACCAGAAATGTTTGAAGCTACTGACTGAATGAAAAGAGCTGGCATCTCACTCTCTTTGAATCTTCTTTATCATGCTAAGAGGAGCAGGAAAAAGCAAAAAATTTCAGAATTGCACGTTGCAATGTGGAGATATTACTGTTTGTGCATTTACAATATTCATTGATTTTTGCCATTGAAAAACGTCCAGAAATGTTTGAAGCTACTGACTGAATGAAAGGAGCTGGCATCTCACTCTCTTTGAATCTTCTTTATCATGCTAGGATTAGCAGGAAAAAGCAAAAAATTTCAGAATTGCACCTTGCAATGCGGAGAAATTACTGTTTGTGCATTTACAATATTCATTGATTTTTGCCATTGAAAAACATCATGTTATTCATATACCAGAAATGTTTGAAGCTACTGACTGAATGAAAAGAGCTGGCATCTCACTCTCTTTGAATCTTCTTTATCATGCCAGGATTAGCAGGAAAAAGCAAAAAATTTCAGAATTGCACCTTGCAATGTGGAGATATTACTGTTTGTGAATTTACAATATTCATTGATTTTTGCCATTGAAAAACGTCCAGAAATGTTTGAAGCTACTGACTGAATGAAAGGAGCTGGCATCTCACTCTCTTTGAATCTTCTTTATCATGCCAGGATTAGCAGGAAAAAGCAAAAAATTTCAGAATTGCACCTTGCAATGCGGAGAAATTACTGTTTGTGCATTTACAATATTCATTGATTTTTGCCATTGAAAAATGTCCAGAAATGTTTGAAGCTACTGACTGAATGAAAGGAGCTGGCATCTCACTCTCTTTGAATCTTCTTTATCATGCTAGGGTTAGCAGGAAAAAGCAAAAAATTTCAGAATTGCACCTTGCAATGTGGAGAAATTACTGTTTGTGCATTTACAATATTCATTGATTTTTGCCATTGAAAAACATCATGTTATTCATATACCAGAAATGTTTGAAGCTACTGACTGAATGAAAAGAGCTGGCATCTCACTCTCTTTGAATCTTCTTTATCATGCCAGGATTAGCAGGAAAAAGCAAAAAATTTCAGAATTGCACCTTGCAATGTGGAGATATTACTGTTTGTGCATTTACAATATTCATTGATTTTTGCCATTGAAAAATGTCCAGAAATGTTTGAAGCTACTGACTGAATGAAAGGAGCTGGAATCTCACTCTCTTTGAATCTTCTTTATCATGCTAGGATTAGCAGGAAAAAGCAAAAAATTTCAGAATTGCACCTTGCAATGCGGAGAAATTACTGTTTGTGCATTTACAATATTCATTGATTTTTGCCCTTGAAAAACATCATATTATTCATATACCAGAAATGTTTGAAGCTACTGACTGAATGAAAAGAGCTGGCATCTCACTCTCTTTGAATCTTCTTTATCATGCTAAGAGGAGCAGGAAAAAGCAAAAAATTTCAGAATTGCACGTTGCAATGTGGAGATATTACTGTTTGTGCATTTACAATATTCATTGATTTTTGCCATTGAAAAACGTCCAGAAATGTTTGAAGCTACTGACTGAATGAAAGGAGCTGGCATCTCACTCTCTTTGAATCTTCTTTATCATGCTAGGATTAGCAGGAAAAAGCAAAAAATTTCAGAATTGCACCTTGCAATGCGGAGAAATTACTGTTTGTGCATTTACAATATTCATTGATTTTTGCCATTGAAAAACATCATGTTATTCATATACCAGAAATGTTTGAAACTACTGACTGAATGAAAAGAGCTGGCATCTCACTCTCTTTGAATCTTCTTTATCATGGTAAGAGGAGCAGGAAAAAGCAAAAAATTTCAGAATTGCACGTTGCAATTTGGAGATATTACTGTTTGTGTATTTACAATATTCATTGATTTTTGCCATTGAAAAACGTCCAGAAATGTTTGAAGCTACTGACTGAATGAAAGGAGCTGGCATCTCACTCTCTTTGAATCTTCTTTATCATGCTAGGATTAGCAGGAAAAAGCAAAAAATTTCAGAATTGCACCTTGCAATGCGAAGAAATTACTGTTTGTGCATTTACAATATTCATTGATTTTTGCCATTGAAAAACGTCCAGAAATGTTTGAAGCTACTGACTGAATGAAAGGAGCTGGCATCTCACTCTCTTTGAATCTTCTTTATCATGCTAGGATTAGCAGGAAAAAGCAAAAAATTTCAGAATTGCACCTTGCAATGCGGAGAAATTACTGTTTGTGCATTTACAATATTCATTGATTTTTGCCATTGAAAAACATCATGTTATTCATATACCAGAAATGTTTGAAGCTACTGACTGAATGAAAAGAGCTGGCATCTCACTCTCTTTGAATCTTCTTTATCATGCTAAGAGGAGCAGGAAAAAGCAAAAAATTTCAGAATTGCACCTTGCAATGTGGAGATATTACTGTTTGTGCATTTACAATATTCATTGATTTTTGCCATTGAAAAACGTCCAGAAATGTTTGAAGCTACTGACTGAATGAAAGGAGCTGGCATCTCACTCTCTTTGAATCTTCTTTATCATGCTAGGATTAGCAGGAAAAAGCAAAAAATTTCAGAATTGCACCTTGCAATGCGGAGAAATTACTGTTTGTGCATTTACAATATTCATTGATTTTTGCCATTGAAAAACATCATGTTATTCATATACCAGAAATGTTTGAAGCTACTGACTGAATGAAAAGAGCTGGCATCTCACTCTCTTTGAATCTTCTTTATCATGCCAGTATTAGCAGGAAAAAGCAAAAAATTTCAGAATTGCACCTTGCAATGTGGAGATATTACTGTTTGTGCATTTACAATATTCATTGATTTTTGCCATTGAAAAACATCATGTTATTCATATACCAGAAATGTTTGAAGCTACTGACTGAATGAAAAGAGCTGGCATCTCACTCTCTTTGAATCTTCTTTATCATGCTAAGAGGAGCAGGAAAAAGCAAAAAATTTCAGAATAGCACCTTGCAATGTGGAGATATTACTGTTTGTGCATTTACAATATTCATTGATTTTTGCCATTGAAAAACGTCCAGAAATGTTTGAAGCTACTGACTGAATGAAAGGAGCTGGCATCTCACTCTCTTTGAATCTTCTTTATCATGCTAGGATTAGCAGGAAAAAGCAAAAAATTTCAGAATTGCACCTTGCAATGCGGAGAAATTACTGTTTGTGCATTTACAATATTCATTGATTTTTGCCATTGAAAAACATCATGTTATTCATATACCAGAAATGTTTGAAGCTACTGACTGAATGAAAAGAGCTGGCATCTCACTCTCTTTGAATCTTCTTTATCATGCCAGGATTAGCACGAAAAAGCAAAAAATTTCAGAATTGCACCTTGCAATGTGGAGATATTACTGTTTGTGCATTTACAATATTCATTGATTTTTGCCATTGAAAAACGTCCAGAAATGTTTGAAGCTACTGACTGAATGAAAGGAGCTGGCATCTTCCTCTCTTTGAATCTTCTTTATCATGCTAGGATTAGCAGGAAAAAGCAAAAAATTTCAGAATTGCACCTTGCAATGCGGAGAAATTACTGTTTGTGCATTTACAATATTCATTGATTTTTGCCATTGAAAAACATCATGTTATTCATATACCAGAAATGTTTGAAGCTACTGACTGAATGAAAAGAGCTGGCATCTCACTCTCTTTGAATCTTCTTTATCATGCTAAGAGGAGCAGGAAAAAGCAAAAAATTTCAGAATTGCACGTTGCAATGTGGAGATATTACTGTTTGTGCATTTACAATATTCATTGATTTTTGCCATTGAAAAACGTCCAGAAATGTTTGAAGCTACCGACTGAATGAAAGGAGCTGGCATCTCACTCTCTTTGAATCTTCTTTATCATGCTAGGATTAGCAGGAAAAAGCATAAAATTTCAGAATTGCACCTTGCAATGCGGAGAAATTACTGTTTGTGCATTTACAATATTCATTGATTTTTGCCATTGAAAAACATCATGTTATTCATATACCAGAAATGTTTGAAGCTGCTGACTGAATGAAAAGAGCTGGCATCTCACTCTCTTTGAATCTTCTTTATCATGCCAGGATTAGCAGGAAAAAGCAAAAAATTTCAGAAATGCACCTTGCAATGCGGAGAAAATACTGTTTGTGCATTTACAATATTCATTGATTTTTGCCATTGAAAAACGTCCAGAAATGTTTGAAGCTACTGTCTGAATGAAAGGAGCTGGCATCTCACTCTCTTTGAATCTTCTTTATCATGCTAGGGTTAGCAGGAAAAAGCAAAAAATTTCAGAATTGCACCTTGCAATGCGGAGAAATTACTGTTTGTGCATTTACAATATTCATTGATTTTTGCCATTGAAAAACATCATGTTATTCATATACCAGAAATGTTTGAAGCTACTGACTGAATGAAAAGAGCTGGCATCTCACTCTCTTTGAATCTTCTTTATCATGCTAAGAGGAGCAGGAAAAAGCAAAAAATTTCAGAATTGCACGTTGCAATGTGGAGATATTACTGTTTGTGCATTTACAATATTCATTGACTTTTGCCATTGAAAAACGTCCAGAAATGTTTGAAGCTACTGACTGAATGAAAGGAGCTGGCATCTCACTCTCTTTGAATCTTCTTTATCATGCTAGGATTAGCAGGAAAAAGCAAAAAATTTCAGAATTGCACCTTGCAATGCGGAGAAATTACTGTTTGTGCATTTACAATATTCATTGATTTTTGCCATTGAAAAACATCATGTTATTCATATACCAGAAATGTTTGAAGCTACTGACTGAATGAAAAGAGCTGGCATCTCACTCTCTTTGAATCTTCTTTATCATGCTAGGATTAGCAGGAAAAAGCAAAAAATTTCAGAATTGCACCTTGCAATGCGGAGAAATTACTGTTTGTGCATTTACAATATTCATTGATTTTTGCCATTGAAAAACA
This sequence comes from Phyllobates terribilis, assembly GCF_046119375.1. Classification (NCBI taxonomy): domain Eukaryota; kingdom Metazoa; phylum Chordata; class Amphibia; order Anura; family Dendrobatidae; genus Phyllobates; species Phyllobates terribilis. The sequence goes on along the minus strand of NW_027363225.1, from coordinate 1,156,197 downwards.
TCATGTTATTCATATACCAGAAATGTTTGAAGCTACTGACTGAATGAAAAGAGCTGGCATCTCACTCTCTTTGAATCTTCTTTATCATGCCAGGATTAGCAGGAAAAAGCAAAAAATTTCAGAATTGCACCTTGCAATGTGGAGATATTACTGTTTGTGCATTTACAATATTCATTGATTTTTGCCATTGAAAAACGTCCAGAAATGTTTGAAGCTACTGACTGAATGAAAGGAGCTGGCATCTCACTCTCTTTGAATCTTCTTTATCATGCTAGGATTAGCAGGAAAAAGCAAAAAATTTCAGAATTGCACCTTGCAATGCGGAGAAATTACTGTTTGTGCATTTACAATATTCATTGTTTTTTGCCATTGAAAAACATCATGTTATTCATATACCAGAAATGTTTGAAGCTACTGACTGAATGAAAAGAGCTGGCATCTCACTCTCTTTGAATCTTCTTTATCATGCCAGGATTAGCAGGAAAAAGCAAAAAATTTCAGAATTGCACCTTGCAATGTGGAGATATTACTGTTTGTGCATTTACAATATTCATTGATTTTTGCCATTGAAAAACGTCCAGAAATGTTTGAAGCTACTGACTGAATGAAAGGAGCTGGCATCTCACTCTCTTTGAATCTTCTTTATCATGCTAGGATTAGCAGGAAAAAGCAAAAAATTTCAGAATTGCACCTTGCAATGCGGAGAAATTACTGTTTGTGCATTTACAATATTCATTGATTTTTGCCATTGAAAAACATCATGTTATTCATATACCAGAAATGTTTGAAGCTACTGACTGAATGAAAAGAGCTGGCATCTCACTCTCTTTGAATCTTCTTTATCATGCTAAGAGGAGCAGGAAAAAGCAAAAAATTTCAGAATTGCACGTTGCAATGTGGAGATATTACTGTTTGTGCATTTACAATATTCATTGATTTTTGCCATTGAAAAACGTCCAGAAATGTTTGAAGCTACTGACTGAATGAAAGGAGCTGGCATCTCACTCTCTTTGAATCTTCTTTATCATGCTAGGATTAGCAGGAAAAAGCAAAAAATTTCAGAATTGCACCTTGCAATGCGGAGAAATTACTGTTTGTGCATTTACAATATTCATTGATTTTTGCCATTGAAAAACATCATGTTATTCATATACCAGAAATGTTTGAAGCTACTGACTGAATGAAAAGAGCTGGCATCTCACTCTCTTTGAATCTTCTTTATCATGCCAGGATTAGCAGGAAAAAGCAAAAAATTTCAGAATTGCACCTTGCAATGCGGAGAAATTACTGTTTGTGCATTTACAATATTCATTGATTTTTGCCATTGAAAAACGTCCAGAAATGTTTGAAGCTACTGACTGAATGAAAGGAGCTGGCATCTCACTCTCTTTGAATCTTCTTTATCATGCTAGGGTTAGCAGGAAAAAGCAAAAAATTTCAGAATTGCACCTTGCAATGCGGAGAAATTACTGTTTGTGCATTTACAATATTCATTGATTTTTGCCATTGAAAAACATCATGTTATTCATATACCAGAAATGTTTGAAGCTACTGACTGAATGAAAAGAGCTGGCATCTCACTCTCTTTGAATCTTCTTTATCATGCTAAGAGGAGCAGGAAAAAGCAAAAAATTTCAGAATTGCACGTTGCAATGTGGAGATATTACTGTTTGTGCATTTACAATATTCATTGATTTTTGCCATTGAAAAACGTCCAGAAATGTTTGAAGCTACTGACTAAATGAAAGGAGCTGGCATCTCAGTCTCTTTGAATCTTCTTTATCATGCTAGGATTAGCAGGAAAAAGCAAAAAATTTCAGAATTGCACCTTGCAATGCGGAGAAATTACTGTTTGTGCATTTACAATATTCATTGATTTTTGCCATTGAAAAACATCATGTTATTCATATACCAGAAATGTTTGAAGCTACTGACTGAATGAAAAGAGCTGGCATCTCACTCTCTTTGAATCTTCTTTATCATGCCAGGATTAGCAGGAAAAAGCATAAAATTTCAGAATTGCACCTTGCAATGTGGAGATATTACTATTTGTGCATTTACAATATTCATTGATTTTTGCCATTGAAAAACGTCCAGAAATGTTTGAAGCTACTGACTGAATGAAAGGAGCTGGCATCTCACTCTCTTTGAATCTTCTTTATCATGCCAGGATTAGCAGGAAAAAGCAAAAAATTTCAGAATTGCACCTTGCAATGCGGAGAAATTACTGTTTGTGCATTTACAATATTCATTGATTTTTGCCGTTGAAAAACGTCCAGAAATGTTTGAAGCTACTGACTGAATGAAAGGAGCTGGCATCTCACTCTCTTTGAATCTTCTTTATCATGCTAGGGTTAGCAGGAAAAAGCAAAAAATTTCAGAATTGCACCTGGCAATGCGGAGAAATTACTGTTTGTGCATTTACAATATTCATTGATTTTTGCCATTGAAAAACATCATGTTATTCATATACCAGAAATGTTTGAAGCTACTGACTGAATGAAAAGAGCTGGCATCTCACTCTCTTTGAATCTTCTTTATCATGCTAAGAGGAGCAGGAAAAAGCAAAAAATTTCAGAATTGCACGTTGCAATGTGGAGATATTACTGTTTGTGCATTTACAATATTCATTGATTTTTGCCATTGAAAAACGTCCAGAAATGTTTGAAGCTACTGAGTGAATGAAAGGAGCTGGCATCTCACTCTCTTTGAATCTTCTTTATCATGCTAGGATTAGCAGGAAAAAGCAAAAAATTTCAGAATTGCACCTTGCAATGCGGAGAAATTACTGTTTGTGCATTTACAATATTCATTGATTTTTGCCATTGAAAAACATCATGTTATTCATATACCAGAAATGTTTGAAGCTACTGACTGAATGAAAAGAGCTGGCATCTCACTCTCTTTGAATCTTCTTTATCATGCCAGGATTAGCAGGAAAAAGCAAAAAATTTCAGAATTGCACCTTGCAATGTGGAGATATTACTGTTTGTGCATTTACAATATTCATTGATTTTTGCCATTGAAAAACATCATGTTATTCATATACCAGAAATGTTTGAAGCTACTGACTGAATGAAAAGAGCTGGCATCTCACTCTCTTTGAATCTTCTTTATCATGCTAAGAGGAGCAGGAAAAAGCAAAAAATTTCAGAATAGCACCTTGCAATGTGGAGATATTACTGTTTGTGCATTTACAATATTCATTGATTTTTGCCATTGAAAAACGTCCAGAAATGTTTGAAGCTACTGACTGAATGAAAGGAGCTGGCATCTCACTCTCTTTGAATCTTCTTTATAATGCTAGGATTAGCAGGAAAAAGCAAAAAATTTCAGAATTGCACCTTGCAATGCGGAGAAATTACTGTTTGTGCATTTACAATATTCATTGATTTTTGCCATTGAAAAACATCATGTTATTCATATACCAGAAATGTTTGAAGCTACTGACTGAATGAAAAGAGCTGGCATCTCACTCTCTTTGAATCTTCTTTATCATGCCAGGATTAGCAGGAAAAAGCAAAAAATTTCAGAATTGCACCTTGCAATGTGGAGATATTACTGTTTGTGCATTTACAATATTCATTGATTTTTGCCATTGAAAAACATCATGTTATTCATATACCAGAAATGTTTGAAGCTACTGACTGAATGAAAAGAGCTGGCATCTCACTCTCTTTGAATCTTCTTTATCATGCTAAGAGGAGCAGGAAAAAGCAAAAAATTTCAGAATAGCACCTTGCAATGTGGAGATATTACTGTTTGTGCATTTACAATATTCATTGATTTTTGCCATTGAAAAACGTCCAGAAATGTTTGAAGCTACTGACTGAATGAAAGGAGCTGGCATCTCACTCTCTTTGAATCTTCTTTATCATGCTAGGATTAGCAGGAAAAAGCAAAAAATTTCAGAATTGCACCTTGCAATGCGGAGAAATTACTGTTTGTGCATTTACAATATTCATTGATTTTTGCCATTGAAAAACATCATGTTATTCATATACCAGAAATGTTTGAAGCTACTGACTGAATGAAAAGAGCTGGCATCTCACTCTCTTTGAATCTTCTTTATCATGCCAGGATTAGCACGAAAAAGCAAAAAATTTCAGAATTGCACCTTGCAATGTGGAGATATTACTGTTTGTGCATTTACAATATTCATTGATTTTTGCCATTGAAAAACGTCCAGAAATGTTTGAAGCTACTGACTGAATGAAAGGAGCTGGCATCTTCCTCTCTTTGAATCTTCTTTATCATGCTAGGATTAGCAGGAAAAAGCAAAAAATTTCAGAATTGCACCTTGCAATGCGGAGAAATTACTGTTTGTGCATTTACAATATTCATTGATTTTTGCCATTGAAAAACATCATGTTATTCATATACCAGAAATGTTTGAAGCTACTGACTGAATGAAAAGAGCTGGCATCTCACTCTCTTTGAATCTTCTTTATCATGCCAGGATTAGCAGGAAAAAGCAAAAAATTTCAGAATTGCACCTTGCAATGTGGAGATATTACTGTTTGTGCATTTACAATATTCATTGATTTTTGCCATTGAAAAATGTCCAGAAATGTTTGAAGCTACTGACTGAATGAAAGGAGCTGGAATCTCACTCTCTTTGAATCTTCTTTATCATGCTAGGATTAGCAGGAAAAAGCAAAAAATTTCAGAATTGCACCTTGCAATGCGGAGAAATTACTGTTTGTGCATTTACAATATTCATTGATTTTTGCCTTTGAAAAACATCATATTATTCATATACCAGAAATGTTTGAAGCTACTGACTGAATGAAAAGAGCTGGCATCTCACTCTCTTTGAATCTTCTTTATCATGCTAAGAGGAGCAGGAAAAAGCAAAAAATTTCAGAATTGCACGTTGCAATGTGGAGATATTACTGTTTGTGCATTTACAATATTCATTGATTTTTGCCATTGAAAAACGTCCAGAAATGTTTGAAGCTACTGACTGAATGAAAGGAGCTGGCATCTCACTCTCTTTGAATCTTCTTTATCATGCTAGGATTAGCAGGAAAAAGCAAAAAATTTCAGAATTGCACCTTGCAATGCGGAGAAATTACTGTTTGTGCATTTACAATATTCATTGATTTTTGCCATTGAAAAACATCATGTTATTCATATACCAGAAATGTTTGAAACTACTGACTGAATGAAAAGAGCTGGCATCTCACTCTCTTTGAATCTTCTTTATCATGGTAAGAGGAGCAGGAAAAAGCAAAAAATTTCAGAATTGCACGTTGCAATTTGGAGATTTTACTGTTTGTGTATTTACAATATTCATTGATTTTTGCCATTGAAAAACGTCCAGAAATGTTTGAAGCTACTGACTGAATGAAAGGAGCTGGCATCTCACTCTCTTTGAATCTTCTTTATCATGCTAGGATTAGCAGGAAAAAGCAAAAAATTTCAGAATTGCACCTTGCAATGCGAAGAAATTACTGTTTGTGCATTTACAATATTCATTGATTTTTGCCATTGAAAAACGTCCAGAAATGTTTGAAGCTACTGACTGAATGAAAGGAGCTGGCATCTCACTCTCTTTGAATCTTCTTTATCATGCTAGGATTAGCAGGAAAAAGCAAAAAATTTCAGAATTGCACCTTGCAATGCGGAGAAATTACTGTTTGTGCATTTACAATATTCATTGATTTTTGCCATTGAAAAACATCATGTTATTCATATACCAGAAATGTTTGAAGCTACTGACTGAATGAAAAGAGCTGGCATCTCACTCTCTTTGAATCTTCTTTATCATGCTAAGAGGAGCAGGAAAAAGCAAAAAATTTCAGAATTGCACCTTGCAATGTGGAGATATTACTGTTTGTGCATTTACAATATTCATTGATTTTTGCCATTGAAAAACGTCCAGAAATGTTTGAAGCTACTGACTGAATGAAAGGAGCTGGCATCTCACTCTCTTTGAATCTTCTTTATCATGCTAGGATTAGCAGGAAAAAGCAAAAAATTTCAGAATTGCACCTTGCAATGCGGAGAAATTACTGTTTGTGCATTTACAATATTCATTGATTTTTGCCATTGAAAAACATCATGTTATTCATATACCAGAAATGTTTGAAGCTACTGACTGAATGAAAAGAGCTGGCATCTCACTCTCTTTGAATCTTCTTTATCATGCCAGTATTAGCAGGAAAAAGCAAAAAATTTCAGAATTGCACCTTGCAATGTGGAGATATTACTGTTTGTGCATTTACAATATTCATTGATTTTTGCCATTGAAAAACATCATGTTATTCATATACCAGAAATGTTTGAAGCTACTGACTGAATGAAAAGAGCTGGCATCTCACTCTCTTTGAATCTTCTTTATCATGCTAAGAGGAGCAGGAAAAAGCAAAAAATTTCAGAATAGCACCTTGCAATGTGGAGATATTACTGTTTGTGCATTTACAATATTCATTGATTTTTGCCATTGAAAAACGTCCAGAAATGTTTGAAGCTACTGACTGAATGAAAGGAGCTGGCATCTCACTCTCTTTGAATCTTCTTTATCATGCTAGGATTAGCAGGAAAAAGCAAAAAATTTCAGAATTGCACCTTGCAATGCGGAGAAATTACTGTTTGTGCATTTACAATATTCATTGATTTTTGCCATTGAAAAACATCATGTTATTCATATACCAGAAATGTTTGAAGCTACTGACTGAATGAAAAGAGCTGGCATCTCACTCTCTTTGAATCTTCTTTATCATGCCAGGATTAGCACGAAAAAGCAAAAAATTTCAGAATTGCACCTTGCAATGTGGAGATATTACTGTTTGTGCATTTACAATATTCATTGATTTTTGCCATTGAAAAACGTCCAGAAATGTTTGAAGCTACTGACTGAATGAAAGGAGCTGGCATCTTCCTCTCTTTGAATCTTCTTTATCATGCTAGGATTAGCAGGAAAAAGCAAAAAATTTCAGAATTGCACCTTGCAATGCGGAGAAATTACTGTTTGTGCATTTACAATATTCATTGATTTTTGCCATTGAAAAACATCATGTTATTCATATACCAGAAATGTTTGAAGCTACTGACTGAATGAAAAGAGCTGGCATCTCACTCTCTTTGAATCTTCTTTATCATGCTAAGAGGAGCAGGAAAAAGCAAAAAATTTCAGAATTGCACGTTGCAATGTGGAGATATTACTGTTTGTGCATTTACAATATTCATTGATTTTTGCCATTGAAAAACGTCCAGAAATGTTTGAAGCTACCGACTGAATGAAAGGAGCTGGCATCTCACTCTCTTTGAATCTTCTTTATCATGCTAGGATTAGCAGGAAAAAGCATAAAATTTCAGAATTGCACCTTGCAATGCGGAGAAATTACTGTTTGTGCATTTACAATATTCATTGATTTTTGCCATTGAAAAACATCATGTTATTCATATACCAGAAATGTTTGAAGCTGCTGACTGAATGAAAAGAGCTGGCATCTCACTCTCTTTGAATCTTCTTTATCATGCCAGGATTAGCAGGAAAAAGCAAAAAATTTCAGAAATGCACCTTGCAATGCGGAGAAAATACTGTTTGTGCATTTACAATATTCATTGATTTTTGCCATTGAAAAACGTCCAGAAATGTTTGAAGCTACTGTCTGAATGAAAGGAGCTGGCATCTCACTCTCTTTGAATCTTCTTTATCATGCTAGGGTTAGCAGGAAAAAGCAAAAAATTTCAGAATTGCACCTTGCAATGCGGAGAAATTACTGTTTGTGCATTTACAATATTCATTGATTTTTGCCATTGAAAAACATCATGTTATTCATATACCAGAAATGTTTGAAGCTACTGACTGAATGAAAAGAGCTGGCATCTCACTCTCTTTGAATCTTCTTTATCATGCTAAGAGGAGCAGGAAAAAGCAAAAAATTTCAGAATTGCACGTTGCAATGTGGAGATATTACTGTTTGTGCATTTACAATATTCATTGACTTTTGCCATTGAAAAACGTCCAGAAATGTTTGAAGCTACTGACTGAATGAAAGGAGCTGGCATCTCACTCTCTTTGAATCTTCTTTATCATGCTAGGATTAGCAGGAAAAAGCAAAAAATTTCAGAATTGCACCTTGCAATGCGGAGAAATTACTGTTTGTGCATTTACAATATTCATTGATTTTTGCCATTGAAAAACATCATGTTATTCATATACCAGAAATGTTTGAAGCTACTGACTGAATGAAAAGAGCTGGCATCTCACTCTCTTTGAATCTTCTTTATCATGCTAGGATTAGCAGGAAAAAGCAAAAAATTTCAGAATTGCACCTTGCAATGCGGAGAAATTACTGTTTGTGCATTTACAATATTCATTGATTTTTGCCATTGAAAAACATCATGTTATTCATATACCAGAAATGTTTGAAGCTACTGACTGAATGAAAAGAGCTGGCATCTCACTCTCTTTGAATCTTCTTTATCATGCCAGGATTAGCAGGAAAAAGCAAAAAATTTCAGAATTGCACCTTGCAATGTGGAGATATTACTGTTTGTGCATTTACAATATTCATTGATTTTTGCCATTGAAAAACGTCCAGAAATGTTTGAAGCTACTGACTGAATGAAAGGAGCTGGCATCTCACTCTCTTTGAATCTTCTTTATCATGCTAGGATTAGCAGGAAAAAGCAAAAAATTTCAGAATTGCACCTTGCAATGCGGAGAAATTACTGTTTGTGCATTTACAATATTCATTGTTTTTTGCCATTGAAAAACATCATGTTATTCATATACCAGAAATGTTTGAAGCTACTGACTGAATGAAAAGAGCTGGCATCTCACTCTCTTTGAATCTTCTTTATCATGCCAGGATTAGCAGGAAAAAGCAAAAAATTTCAGAATTGCACCTTGCAATGTGGAGATATTACTGTTTGTGCATTTACAATATTCATTGATTTTTGCCATTGAAAAACGTCCAGAAATGTTTGAAGCTACTGACTGAATGAAAGGAGCTGGCATCTCACTCTCTTTGAATCTTCTTTATCATGCTAGGATTAGCAGGAAAAAGCAAAAAATTTCAGAATTGCACCTTGCAATGCGGAGAAATTACTGTTTGTGCATTTACAATATTCATTGATTTTTGCCATTGAAAAACATCATGTTATTCATATACCAGAAATGTTTGAAGCTACTGACTGAATGAAAAGAGCTGGCATCTCACTCTCTTTGAATCTTCTTTATCATGCTAAGAGGAGCAGGAAAAAGCAAAAAATTTCAGAATTGCACGTTGCAATGTGGAGATATTACTGTTTGTGCATTTACAATATTCATTGATTTTTGCCATTGAAAAACGTCCAGAAATGTTTGAAGCTACTGACTGAATGAAAGGAGCTGGCATCTCACTCTCTTTGAATCTTCTTTATCATGCTAGGATTAGCAGGAAAAAGCAAAAAATTTCAGAATTGCACCTTGCAATGCGGAGAAATTACTGTTTGTGCATTTACAATATTCATTGATTTTTGCCATTGAAAAACATCATGTTATTCATATACCAGAAATGTTTGAAGCTACTGACTGAATGAAAAGAGCTGGCATCTCACTCTCTTTGAATCTTCTTTATCATGCCAGGATTAGCAGGAAAAAGCAAAAAATTTCAGAATTGCACCTTGCAATGCGGAGAAATTACTGTTTGTGCATTTACAATATTCATTGATTTTTGCCATTGAAAAACGTCCAGAAATGTTTGAAGCTACTGACTGAATGAAAGGAGCTGGCATCTCACTCTCTTTGAATCTTCTTTATCATGCTAGGGTTAGCAGGAAAAAGCAAAAAATTTCAGAATTGCACCTTGCAATGCGGAGAAATTACTGTTTGTGCATTTACAATATTCATTGATTTTTGCCATTGAAAAACATCATGTTATTCATATACCAGAAATGTTTGAAGCTACTGACTGAATGAAAAGAGCTGGCATCTCACTCTCTTTGAATCTTCTTTATCATGCTAAGAGGAGCAGGAAAAAGCAAAAAATTTCAGAATTGCACGTTGCAATGTGGAGATATTACTGTTTGTGCATTTACAATATTCATTGATTTTTGCCATTGAAAAACGTCCAGAAATGTTTGAAGCTACTGACTAAATGAAAGGAGCTGGCATCTCAGTCTCTTTGAATCTTCTTTATCATGCTAGGATTAGCAGGAAAAAGCAAAAAATTTCAGAATTGCACCTTGCAATGCGGAGAAATTACTGTTTGTGCATTTACAATATTCATTGATTTTTGCCATTGAAAAACATCATGTTATTCATATACCAGAAATGTTTGAAGCTACTGACTGAATGAAAAGAGCTGGCATCTCACTCTCTTTGAATCTTCTTTATCATGCCAGGATTAGCAGGAAAAAGCATAAAATTTCAGAATTGCACCTTGCAATGTGGAGATATTACTATTTGTGCATTTACAATATTCATTGATTTTTGCCATTGAAAAACGTCCAGAAATGTTTGAAGCTACTGACTGAATGAAAGGAGCTGGCATCTCACTCTCTTTGAATCTTCTTTATCATGCCAGGATTAGCAGGAAAAAGCAAAAAATTTCAGAATTGCACCTTGCAATGCGGAGAAATTACTGTTTGTGCATTTACAATATTCATTGATTTTTGCCGTTGAAAAACGTCCAGAAATGTTTGAAGCTACTGACTGAATGAAAGGAGCTGGCATCTCACTCTCTTTGAATCTTCTTTATCATGCTAGGGTTAGCAGGAAAAAGCAAAAAATTTCAGAATTGCACCTGGCAATGCGGAGAAATTACTGTTTGTGCATTTACAATATTCATTGATTTTTGCCATTGAAAAACATCATGTTATTCATATACCAGAAATGTTTGAAGCTACTGACTGAATGAAAAGAGCTGGCATCTCACTCTCTTTGAATCTTCTTTATCATGCTAAGAGGAGCAGGAAAAAGCAAAAAATTTCAGAATTGCACGTTGCAATGTGGAGATATTACTGTTTGTGCATTTACAATATTCATTGATTTTTGCCATTGAAAAACGTCCAGAAATGTTTGAAGCTACTGAGTGAATGAAAGGAGCTGGCATCTCACTCTCTTTGAATCTTCTTTATCATGCTAGGATTAGCAGGAAAAAGCAAAAAATTTCAGAATTGCACCTTGCAATGCGGAGAAATTACTGTTTGTGCATTTACAATATTCATTGATTTTTGCCATTGAAAAACATCATGTTATTCATATACCAGAAATGTTTGAAGCTACTGACTGAATGAAAAGAGCTGGCATCTCACTCTCTTTGAATCTTCTTTATCATGCCAGGATTAGCAGGAAAAAGCAAAAAATTTCAGAATTGCACCTTGCAATGTGGAGATATTACTGTTTGTGCATTTACAATATTCATTGATTTTTGCCATTGAAAAACATCATGTTATTCATATACCAGAAATGTTTGAAGCTACTGACTGAATGAAAAGAGCTGGCATCTCACTCTCTTTGAATCTTCTTTATCATGCTAAGAGGAGCAGGAAAAAGCAAAAAATTTCAGAATTGCACGTTGCAATGTGGAGATATTACTGTTTGTGCATTTACAATATTCATTGACTTTTGCCATTGAAAAACGTCCAGAAATGTTTGAAGCTACTGACTGAATGAAAGGAGCTGGCATCTCACTCTCTTTGAATCTTCTTTATCATGCTAGGATTAGCAGGAAAAAGCAAAAAATTTCAGAATTGCACCTTGCAATGCGGAGAAATTACTGTTTGTGCATTTACAATATTCATTGATTTTTGCCATTGAAAAACATCATGTTATTCATATACCAGAAATGTTTGAAGCTACTGACTGAATGAAAAGAGCTGGCATCTCACTCTCTTTGAATCTTCTTTATCATGCTAGGATTAGCAGGAAAAAGCAAAAAATTTCAGAATTGCACCTTGCAATGCGGAGAAATTACTGTTTGTGCATTTACAATATTCATTGATTTTTGCCATTGAAAAACATCATGTTATTCATATACCAGAAATGTTTGAAGCTACTGACTGAATGAAAAGAGCTGGCATCTCACTCTCTTTGAATCTTCTTTATCATGCCAGGATTAGCAGGAAAAAGCAAAAAATTTCAGAATTGCACCTTGCAATGTGGAGATATTACTGTTTGTGCATTTACAATATTCATTGATTTTTGCCATTGAAAAACGTCCAGAAATGTTTGAAGCTACTGACTGAATGAAAGGAGCTGGCATCTCACTCTCTTTGAATCTTCTTTATCATGCTAGGATTAGCAGGAAAAAGCAAAAAATTTCAGAATTGCACCTTGCAATGCGGAGAAATTACTGTTTGTGCATTTACAATATTCATTGTTTTTTGCCATTGAAAAACATCAGGTTATTCATATACCAGAAATGTTTGAAGCTACTGACTGAATGAAAAGAGCTGGCATCTCACTCTCTTTGAATCTTCTTTATCATGCCAGGATTAGCAGGAAAAAGCAAAAAATTTCAGAATTGCACCTTGCAATGTGGAGATATTACTGTTTGTGCATTTACAATATTCATTGATTTTTGCCATTGAAAAACGTCCAGAAATGTTTGAAGCTACTGACTGAATGAAAGGAGCTGGCATCTCACTCTCTTTGAATCTTCTTTATCATGCTAGGATTAGCAGGAAAAAGCAAAAAATTTCAGAATTGCACCTTGCAATGCGGAGAAATTACTGTTTGTGCATTTACAATATTCATTGATTTTTGCCATTGAAAAACATCATGTTATTCATATACCAGAAATGTTTGAAGCTACTGACTGAATGAAAAGAGCTGGCATCTCACTCTCTTTGAATCTTCTTTATCATGCTAAGAGGAGCAGGAAAAAGCAAAAAATTTCAGAATTGCACGTTGCAATGTGGAGATATTACTGTTTGTGCATTTACAATATTCATTGATTTTTGCCATTGAAAAACGTCCAGAAATGTTTGAAGCTACTGACTGAATGAAAGGAGCTGGCATCTCACTCTCTTTGAATCTTCTTTATCATGCTAGGATTAGCAGGAAAAAGCAAAAAATTTCAGAATTGCACCTTGCAATGCGGAGAAATTACTGTTTGTGCATTTACAATATTCATTGATTTTTGCCATTGAAAAACATCATGTTATTCATATACCAGAAATGTTTGAAGCTACTGACTGAATGAAAAGAGCTGGCATCTCACTCTCTTTGAATCTTCTTTATCATGCCAGGATTAGCAGGAAAAAGCAAAAAATTTCAGAATTGCACCTTGCAATGCGGAGAAATTACTGTTTGTGCATTTACAATATTCATTGATTTTTGCCATTGAAAAACGTCCAGAAATGTTTGAAGCTACTGACTGAATGAAAGGAGCTGGCATCTCACTCTCTTTGAATCTTCTTTATCATGCTAGGGTTAGCAGGAAAAAGCAAAAAATTTCAGAATTGCACCTTGCAATGCGGAGAAATTACTGTTTGTGCATTTACAATATTCATTGATTTTTGCCATTGAAAAACATCATGTTATTCATATACCAGAAATGTTTGAAGCTACTGACTGAATGAAAAGAGCTGGCATCTCACTCTCTTTGAATCTTCTTTATCATGCTAAGAGGAGCAGGAAAAAGCAAAAAATTTCAGAATTGCACGTTGCAATGTGGAGATATTACTGTTTGTGCATTTACAATATTCATTGATTTTTGCCATTGAAAAACGTCCAGAAATGTTTGAAGCTACTGACTAAATGAAAGGAGCTGGCATCTCAGTCTCTTTGAATCTTCTTTATCATGCTAGGATTAGCAGGAAAAAGCAAAAAATTTCAGAATTGCACCTTGCAATGCGGAGAAATTACTGTTTGTGCATTTACAATATTCATTGATTTTTGATATTGAAAAACATCATGTTATTCATATACCAGAAATGTTTGAAGCTACTGACTGAATGAAAAGAGCTGGCATCTCACTCTCTTTGAATCTTCTTTATCATGCCAGGATTAGCAGGAAAAAGCATAAAATTTCAGAATTGCACCTTGCAATGTGGAGATATTACTATTTGTGCATTTACAATATTCATTGATTTTTGCCATTGAAAAACGTCCAGAAATGTTTGAAGCTACTGACTGAATGAAAGGAGCTGGCATCTCACTCTCTTTGAATCTTCTTTATCATGCCAGGATTAGCAGGAAAAAGCAAAAAATTTCAGAATTGCACCTTGCAATGCGGAGAAATTACTGTTTGTGCATTTACAATATTCATTGATTTTTGCCGTTGAAAAACGTCCAGAAATGTTTGAAGCTACTGACTGAATGAAAGGAGCTGGCATCTCACTCTCTTTGAATCTTCTTTATCATGCTAGGGTTAGCAGGAAAAAGCAAAAAATTTCAGAATTGCACCTGGCAATGCGGAGAAATTACTGTTTGTGCATTTACAATATTCATTGATTTTTGCCATTGAAAAACATCATGTTATTCATATACCAGAAATGTTTGAAGCTACTGACTGAATGAAAAGAGCTGGCATCTCACTCTCTTTGAATCTTCTTTATCATGCTAAGAGGAGCAGGAAAAAGCAAAAAATTTCAGAATTGCACGTTGCAATGTGGAGATATTACTGTTTGTGCATTTACAATATTCATTGATTTTTGCCATTGAAAAACGTCCAGAAATGTTTGAAGCTACTGAGTGAATGAAAGGAGCTGGCATCTCACTCTCTTTGAATCTTCTTTATCATGCTAGGATTAGCAGGAAAAAGCAAAAAATTTCAGAATTGCACCTTGCAATGCGGAGAAATTACTGTTTGTGCATTTACAATATTCATTGATTTTTGCCATTGAAAAACATCATGTTATTCATATACCAGAAATGTTTGAAGCTACTGACTGAATGAAAAGAGCTGGCATCTCACTCTCTTTGAATCTTCTTTATCATGCCAGGATTAGCAGGAAAAAGCAAAAAATTTCAGAATTGCACCTTGCAATGTGGAGATATTACTGTTTGTGCATTTACAATATTCATTGATTTTTGCCATTGAAAAACATCATGTTATTCATATACCAGAAATGTTTGAAGCTACTGACTGAATGAAAAGAGCTGGCATCTCACTCTCTTTGAATCTTCTTTATCATGCTAAGAGGAGCAGGAAAAAGCAAAAAATTTCAGAATAGCACCTTGCAATGTGGAGATATTACTGTTTGTGCATTTACAATATTCATTGATTTTTGCCATTGAAAAACGTCCAGAAATGTTTGAAGCTACTGACTGAATGAAAGGAGCTGGCATCTCACTCTCTTTGAATCTTCTTTATCATGCTAGGATTAGCAGGAAAAAGCAAAAAATTTCAGAATTGCACCTTGCAATGCGGAGAAATTACTGTTTGTGCATTTACAATATTCATTGATTTTTGCCATTGAAAAACATCATGTTATTCATATACCAGAAATGTTTGAAGCTACTGACTGAATGAAAAGAGCTGGCATCTCACTCTCTTTGAATCTTCTTTATCATGCCAGGATTAGCAGGAAAAAGCAAAAAATTTCAGAATTGCACCTTGCAATGTGGAGATATTACTGTTTGTGCATTTACAATATTCATTGATTTTTGCCATTGAAAAACGTCCAGAAATGTTTGAAGCTACTGACTGAATGAAAGGAGCTGGCATCTTCCTCTCTTTGAATCTTCTTTATCATGCTAGGATTAGCAGGAAAAAGCAAAAAATTTCAGAATTGCACCTTGCAATGCGGAGAAATTACTGTTTGTGCATTTACAATATTCATTGATTTTTGCCATTGAAAAACATCATGTTATTCATATACCAGAAATGTTTGAAGCTACTGACTGAATGAAAAGAGCTGGCATCTCACTCTCTTTGAATCTTCTTTATCATGCTAAGAGGAGCAGGAAAAAGCAAAAAATTTCAGAATTGCACGTTGCAATGTGGAGATATTACTGTTTGTGCATTTACAATATTCATTGATTTTTGCCATTGAAAAACATCCAGAAATGTTTGAAGCTACTGACTGAATGAAAGGAGCTGGCATCTCACTCTTTTTGAATCTTCTTTATCATGCTAGGATTAGCAGGAAAAAGCAAAAAATTTCAGAATTGCACCTTGCAATGCGGAGAAATTACTGTTTGTGCATTTACAATATTCATTGATTTTTGCCATTGA
This sequence comes from Phyllobates terribilis, assembly GCF_046119375.1. Taxonomy (NCBI): domain Eukaryota; kingdom Metazoa; phylum Chordata; class Amphibia; order Anura; family Dendrobatidae; genus Phyllobates; species Phyllobates terribilis. Next base: position 1,140,073 of record NW_027363225.1, on the reverse strand, counting down.
AAAACATCATGTTATTCATATACCAGAAATGTTTGAAGCTACTGACTGAATGAAAAGAGCTGGCATCTCACTCTCTTTGAATCTTCTTTATCATGCCAGTATTAGCAGGAAAAAGCAAAAAATTTCAGAATTGCACCTTGCAATGTGGAGATATTACTGTTTGTGCATTTACAATATTCATTGATTTTTGCCATTGAAAAACATCATGTTATTCATATACCAGAAATGTTTGAAGCTACTGACTGAATGAAAAGAGCTGGCATCTCACTCTCTTTGAATCTTCTTTATCATGCTAAGAGGAGCAGGAAAAAGCAAAAAATTTCAGAATAGCACCTTGCAATGTGGAGATATTACTCTTTGTGCATTTACAATATTCATTGATTTTTGACATTGAAAAACGTCCAGAAATGTTTGAAGCTACTGACTGAATGAAAGGAGCTGGCATCTCACTCTCTTTGAATCTTCTTTATCATGCTAGGATTAGCAGGAAAAAGCAAAAAATTTCAGAATTGCACCTTGCAATGCGGAGAAATTACTGTTTGTGCATTTACAATATTCATTGATTTTTGCCATTGAAAAACATCATGTTATTCATATACCAGAAATGTTTGAAGCTACTGACTGAATGAAAAGAGCTGGCATCTCACTCTCTTTGAATCTTCTTTATCATGCTAAGAGGAGCAGGAAAAAGCAAAAAATTTCAGAATTGCATGTTGCAATGTGGAGATATTACTGTTTGTGCATTTACAATATTCATTGATTTTTGCCATTGAAAAACGTCCAGAAATGTTTGAAGCTACCGACTGAATGAAAGGAGCTGGCATCTCACTCTCTTTGAATCTTCTTTATCATGCTAGGATTAGCAGGAAAAAGCATAAAATTTCAGAATTGCACCTTGCAATGCGGAGAAATTACTGTTTGTGCATTTACAATATTCATTGATTTTTGCCATTGAAAAACATCATGTTATTCATATACCAGAAATGTTTGAAGCTACTGACTGAATGAAAAGAGCTGGCATCTCACTCTATTTGAATCTTCTTTATCATGCCAGGATTAGCAGGAAAAAGCAAAAAATTTCAGAAATGCACCTTGCAATGCGGAGAAATTACTGTTTGTGCATTTACAATATTCATTGATTTTTGCCATTGAAAAACGTCCAGAAATGTTTGAAGCTACTGACTGAATGAAAGGAGCTGGCATCTCACTCTCTTTGAATCTTCTTTATCATGCTTTGGTTAGCAGGAAAAAGCAAAAAATTTCAGAATTGCACCTTGCAATGCGGAGAAATTACTGTTTGTGCATTTACAATATTCATTGATTTTTGCCATTGAAAAACATCATGTTATTCATATACCAGAAATGTTTGAAGCTACTGACTGAATGAAAAGAGCTGGCATCTCACTCTCTTTGAATCTTCTTTATCATGCCAGGATTAGCAGGAAAAAGCAAAAAATTTCAGAATTGCACCTTGCAATGTGGAGATATTACTGTTTGTGCATTTACAATATTCATTGATTTTTGCCATTGAAAAACGTCCAGAAATGTTTGAAGCTACTGACTGAATGAAAGGAGCTGGCATCTCACTCTCTTTGAATCTTCTTTATCATGCCAGGATTAGCAGGAAAAAGCAAAAAATTTCAGAATTGCACCTTGCAATGCGGAGAAATTACTGTTTGTGCATTTACAATATTCATTGATTTTTGCCGTTGAAAAACGTCCAGAAATGTTTGAAGCTACTGACTGAATGAAAGGAGCTGGCATCTCACTCTCTTTGAATCTTCTTTATCATGCTAGGGTTAGCAGGAAAAAGCAAAAAATTTCAGAATTGCACCTGGCAATGCGGAGAAATTACTGTTTGTGCATTTACAATATTCATTGATTTTTGCCATTGAAAAACATCATGTTATTCATATACCAGAAATGTTTGAAGCTACTGACTGAATGAAAAGAGCTGGCATCTCACTCTCTTTGAATCTTCTTTATCATGCTAAGAGGAGCAGGAAAAAGCAAAAAATTTCAGAATTGCACGTTGCAATGTGGAGATATTACTGTTTGTGCATTTACAATATTCATTGATTTTTGCCATTGAAAAACGTCCAGAAATGTTTGAAGCTACTGAGTGAATGAAAGGAGCTGGCATCTCACTCTCTTTGAATCTTCTTTATCATGCTAGGATTAGCAGGAAAAAGCAAAAAATTTCAGAATTGCACCTTGCAATGCGGAGAAATTACTGTTTGTGCATTTACAATATTCATTGATTTTTGCCATTGAAAAACATCATGTTATTCATATACCAGAAATGTTTGAAGCTACTGACTGAATGAAAAGAGCTGGCATCTCACTCTCTTTGAATCTTCTTTATCATGCCAGGATTAGCAGGAAAAAGCAAAAAATTTCAGAATTGCACCTTGCAATGTGGAGATATTACTGTTTGTGCATTTACAATATTCATTGATTTTTGCCATTGAAAAACATCATGTTATTCATATACCAGAAATGTTTGAAGCTACTGACTGAATGAAAAGAGCTGGCATCTCACTCTCTTTGAATCTTCTTTATCATGCTAAGAGGAGCAGGAAAAAGCAAAAAATTTCAGAATAGCACCTTGCAATGTGGAGATATTACTGTTTGTGCATTTACAATATTCATTGATTTTTGCCATTGAAAAACGTCCAGAAATGTTTGAAGCTACTGACTGAATGAAAGGAGCTGGCATCTCACTCTCTTTGAATCTTCTTTATCATGCTAGGATTAGCAGGAAAAAGCAAAAAATTTCAGAATTGCACCTTGCAATGCGGAGAAATTACTGTTTGTGCATTTACAATATTCATTGATTTTTGCCATTGAAAAACATCATGTTATTCATATACCAGAAATGTTTGAAGCTACTGACTGAATGAAAAGAGCTGGCATCTCACTCTCTTTGAATCTTCTTTATCATGCCAGGATTAGCAGGAAAAAGCAAAAAATTTCAGAATTGCACCTTGCAATGTGGAGATATTACTGTTTGTGCATTTACAATATTCATTGATTTTTGCCATTGAAAAACGTCCAGAAATGTTTGAAGCTACTGACTGAATGAAAGGAGCTGGCATCTTCCTCTCTTTGAATCTTCTTTATCATGCTAGGATTAGCAGGAAAAAGCAAAAAATTTCAGAATTGCACCTTGCAATGCGGAGAAATTACTGTTTGTGCATTTACAATATTCATTGATTTTTGCCATTGAAAAACATCATGTTATTCATATACCAGAAATGTTTGAAGCTACTGACTGAATGAAAAGAGCTGGCATCTCACTCTCTTTGAATCTTCTTTATCATGCTAAGAGGAGCAGGAAAAAGCAAAAAATTTCAGAATTGCACGTTGCAATGTGGAGATATTACTGTTTGTGCATTTACAATATTCATTGATTTTTGCCATTGAAAAACATCCAGAAATGTTTGAAGCTACTGACTGAATGAAAGGAGCTGGCATCTCACTCTTTTTGAATCTTCTTTATCATGCTAGGATTAGCAGGAAAAAGCAAAAAATTTCAGAATTGCACCTTGCAATGCGGAGAAATTACTGTTTGTGCATTTACAATATTCATTGATTTTTGCCATTGAAAAACATCATGTTATTCATATACCAGAAATGTTTGAAGCTACTGACTGAATGAAAAGAGCTGGCATCTCACTCTCTTTGAATCTTCTTTATCATGCCAGTATTAGCAGGAAAAAGCAAAAAATTTCAGAATTGCACCTAGCAATGTGGAGATATTACTGTTTGTGCATTTACAATATTCATTGATTTTTGCCATTGAAAAACATCATGTTATTCATATACCAGAAATGTTTGAAGCTACTGACTGAATGAAAAGAGCTGGCATCTCACTCTCTTTGAATCTTCTTTATCATGCTAAGAGGAGCAGGAAAAAGCAAAAAATTTCAGAATAGCACCTTGCAATGTGGAGATATTACTGTTTGTGCATTTACAATATTCATTGATTTTTGCCATTGAAAAACGTCCAGAAATGTTTGAAGCTACTGACTGAATGAAAGGAGCTGGCATCTCACTCTCTTTGAATCTTCTTTATCATGCTAGGATTAGCAGGAAAAAGCAAAAAATTTCAGAATTGCACCTTGCAATGCGGAGAAATTACTGTTTGTGCATTTACAATATTCATTGATTTTTGCCATTGAAAAACATCATGTTATTCATATACCAGAAATGTTTGAAGCTACTGACTGAATGAAAAGAGCTGGCATCTCACTCTCTTTGAATCTTCTTTATCATGCTAAGAGGAGCAGGAAAAAGCAAAAAATTTCAGAATTGCATGTTGCAATGTGGAGATATTACTGTTTGTGCATTTACAATATTCATTGATTTTTGCCATTGAAAAACGTCCAGAAATGTTTGAAGCTACCGACTGAATGAAAGGAGCTGGCATCTCACTCTCTTTGAATCTTCTTTATCATGCTAGGATTAGCAGGAAAAAGCATAAAATTTCAGAATTGCACCTTGCAATGCGGAGAAATTACTGTTTGTGCATTTACAATATTCATTGATTTTTGCCATTGAAAAACATCATGTTATTCATATACCAGAAATGTTTGAAGCTACTGACTGAATGAAAAGAGCTGGCATCTCACTCTATTTGAATCTTCTTTATCATGCCAGGATTAGCAGGAAAAAGCAAAAAATTTCAGAAATGCACCTTGCAATGCGGAGAAATTACTGTTTGTGCATTTACAATATTCATTGATTTTTGCCATTGAAAAACGTCCAGAAATGTTTGAAGCTACTGACTGAATGAAAGGAGCTGGCATCTCACTCTCTTTGAATCTTCTTTATCATGCTAGGGTTAGCAGGAAAAAGCAAAAAATTTCAGAATTGCACCTTGCAATGCGGAGAAATTACTGTTTGTGCATTTACAATATTCATTGATTTTTGCCATTGAAAAACATCATGTTATTCATATACCAGAAATGTTTGAAGCTACTGACTGAATGAAAAGAGCTGGCATCTCACTCTCTTTGAATCTTCTTTATCATGCCAGGATTAGCAGGAAAAAGCAAAAAATTTCAGAATTGCACCTTGCAATGTGGAGATATTACTGTTTGTGCATTTACAATATTCATTGATTTTTGCCATTGAAAAACGTCCAGAAATGTTTGAAGCTACTGACTGAATGAAAGGAGCTGGCATCTCACTCTCTTTGAATCTTCTTTATCATGCTAGGATTAGCAGGAAAAAGCAAAAAATTTCAGAATTGCACCTTGCAATGCGGAGAAATTACTGTTTGTGCATTTACAATATTCATTGATTTTTGCCATTGAAAAACATCATGTTATTCATATACCAGAAATGTTTGAAGCTACTGACTGAATGAAAAGAGCTGGCATCTCACTCTCTTTGAATCTTCTTTATCATGCCAGGATTAGCAGGAAAAAGCAAAAAATTTCAGAATTGCACCTTGCAATGTGGAGATATTACTGTTTGTGCATTTACAATATTCATTGATTTTTGCCATTGAAAAACGTCCAGAAATGTTTGAAGCTACTGACTGAATGAAAGGAGCTGGCATCTCACTCTCTTTGAATCTTCTTTATCATGCTAGGATTAGCAGGAAAAAGCAAAAAATTTCAGAATTGCACCTTGCAATGCGGAGAAATTACTGTTTGTGCATTTACAATATTCATTGATTTTTGCCATTGAAAAACATCATGTTATTCATATACCAGAAATGTTTGAAGCTACTGACTGAATGAAAAGAGCTGGCATCTCACTCTCTTTGAATCTTCTTTATCATGCTAAGAGGAGCAGGAAAAAGCAAAAAATTTCAGAATTGCACGTTGCAATGTGGAGATATTACTGTTTGTGCATTTACAATATTCATTGATTTTTGCCATTGAAAAACGTCCAGAAATGTTTGAAGCTACTAACTGAATGAAAGGAGCTGGCATCTCACTCTCTTTGAATCTTCTTTATCATGCTAGGATTAGCAGGAAAAAGCAAAAAATTTCAGAATTGCACCTTGCAATGCGGAGAAATTACTGTTTGTGCATTTACAATATTCATTGATTTTTGCCATTGAAAAACATCATGTTATTCATATACCAGAAATGTTTGAAGCTACTGACTGAATGAAAAGAGCTGGCATCTCACTCTCTTTGAATCTTCTTTATCATGCCAGGATTAGCAGGAAAAAGCAAAAAATTTCAGAATTGCACCTTGCAATGCGGAGAAATTACTGTTTGTGCATTTACAATATTCATTGATTTTTGCCATTGAAAAACGTCCAGAAATGTTTGAAGCTACTGACTGAATGAAAGGAGCTGGCATCTCACTCTCTTTGAATCTTCTTTATCATGCTAGGGTTAGCAGGAAAAAGCAAAAAATTTCAGAATTGCACCTTGCAATGCGGAGAAATTACTGTTTGTGCATTTACAATATTCATTGATTTTTGCCATTGAAAAACATCATGTTATTCATATACCAGAAATGTTTGAAGCTACTGACTGAATGAAAAGAGCTGGCATCTCACTCTCTTTGAATCTTCTTTATCATGCTAAGAGGAGCAGGAAAAAGCAAAAAATTTCAGAATTGCACGTTGCAATGTGGAGATATTACTGTTTGTGCATTTACAATATTCATTGATTTTTGCCATTGAAAAACGTCCAGAAATGTTTGAAGCTACTGACTGAATGAAAGGAGCTGGCATCTCAGTCTCTTTGAATCTTCTTTATCATGCTAGGATTAGCAGGAAAAAGCAAAAAATTTCAGAATTGCACCTTGCAATGCGGAGAAATTACTGTTTGTGCATTTACAATATTCATTGATTTTTGCCATTGAAAAACATCATGTTATTCATATACCAGAAATGTTTGAAGCTACTGACTGAATGAAAAGAGCTGGCATCTCACTCTCTTTGAATCTTCTTTATCATGCCAGGATTAGCAGGAAAAAGCAAAAAATTTCAGAATTGCACCTTGCAATGTGGAGATATTACTGTTTGTGCATTTACAATATTCATTGATTTTTGCCATTGAAAAACGTCCAGAAATGTTTGAAGCTACTGACTGAATGAAAGGAGCTGGCATCTCACTCTCTTTGAATCTTCTTTATCATGCCAGGATTAGCAAGAAAAAGCTAAAAATTTCAGAATTGCACCTTGCAATGCGGAGAAATTACTGTTTGTGCATTTACAATATTCATTGATTTTTGCCGTTGAAAAACGTCCAGAAATGTTTGAAGCTACTGACTGAATGAAAGGAGCTGGCATCTCACTCTCTTTGAATCTTCTTTATCATGCTAGGGTTAGCAGGAAAAAGCAAAAAATTTCAGAATTGCACCTTGCAATGCGGAGAAATTACTGTTTGTGCATTTACAATATTCATTGATTTTTGCCATTGAAAAACATCATGTTATTCATATACCAGAAATGTTTGAAGCTACTGACTGAATGAAAAGAGCTGGCATCTCACTCTCTTTGAATCTTCTTTATCATGCTAAGAGGAGCAGGAAAAAGCAAAAAATTTCAGAATTGCACGTTGCAATGTGGAGATATTACTGTTTGTGCATTTACAATATTCATTGATTTTTGCCATTGAAAAACGTCCAGAAATGTTTGAAGCTACTGACTGAATGAAAGGAGCTGGCATCTCACTCTCTTTGAATCTTCTTTATCATGCTAGGATTAGCAGGAAAAAGCAAAAAATTTCAGAATTGCACCTTGCAATGCGGAGAAATTACTGTTTGTGCATTTACAATATTCATTGATTTTTGCCATTGAAAAACATCATGTTATTCATATACCAGAAATGTTTGAAGCTACTGACTGAATGAAAAGAGCTGGCATCTCACTCTCTTTGAATCTTCTTTATCATGCCAGGATTAGCAGGAAAAAGCAAAAAATTTCAGAATTGCACCTTGCAATTCGGAGAAATTACTGTTTGTGCATTTACAATATTCATTGATTTTTGCCATTGAAAAACGTCCAGAAATGTTTGAAGCTACTGACTGAATGAAAGGAGCTGGCATCTCACTCTCTTTGAATCTTCTTTATCATGCTAGGGTTAGCAGGAAAAAGCAAAAAATTTCAGAATTGCACCTTGCAATGCGGAGAAATTACTGTTTGTGCATTTACAATATTCATTGATTTTTGCCATTGAAAAACATCATGTTATTCATATACCAGAAATGTTTGAAGCTACTGACTGAATGAAAAGAGCTGGCATCTCACTCTCTTTGAATCTTCTTTATCATGCTAAGAGGAGCAGGAAAAAGCAAAAAATTTCAGAATTGCACGTTGCAATGTGGAGATATTACTGTTTGTGCATTTACAATATTCATTGATTTTTGCCATTGAAAAACGTCCAGAAATGTTTGAAGCTACTGACTGAATGAAAGGAGCTGGCATCTCAGTCTCTTTGAATCTTCTTTATCATGCTAGGATTAGCAGGAAAAAGCAAAAAATTTCAGAATTGCACCTTGCAATGCGGAGAAATTACTGTTTGTGCATTTACAATATTCATTGATTTTTGCCATTGAAAAACATCATGTTATTCATATACCAGAAATGTTTGAAGCTACTGACTGAATGAAAAGAGCTGGCATCTCACTCTCTTTGAATCTTCTTTATCATGCCAGGATTAGCAGGAAAAAGCAAAAAATTTCAGAATTGCACCTTGCAATGTGGAGATATTACTGTTTGTGCATTTACAATATTCATTGATTTTTGCCATTGAAAAACGTCCAGAAATGTTTGAAGCTACTGACTGAATGAAAGGAGCTGGCATCTCACTCTCTTTGAATCTTCTTTATCATGCCAGGATTAGCAGGAAAAAGCAAAAAATTTCAGAATTGCACCTTGCAATGCGGAGAAATTACTGTTTGTGCATTTACAATATTCATTGATTTTTGCCGTTGAAAAACGTCCAGAAATGTTTGAAGCTACTGACTGAATGAAAGGAGCTGGCATCTCACTCTCTTTGAATCTTCTTTATCATGCTAGGGTTAGCAGGAAAAAGCAAAAAATTTCAGAATTGCACCTTGCAATGCGGAGAAATTACTGTTTGTGCATTTACAATATTCATTGATTTTTGACATTGAAAAACATCATGTTATTCATATACCAGAAATGTTTGAAGCTACTGACTGAATGAAAAGAGCTGGCATCTCACTCTCTTTGAATCTTCTTTATCATGCTAAGAGGAGCAGGAAAAAGCAAAAAATTTCAGAATTGCACGTTGCAATGTGGAGATATTACTGTTTGTGCATTTACAATATTCATTGATTTTTGCCATTGAAAAACGTCCAGAAATGTTTGAAGCTACTGAGTGAATGAAAGGAGCTGGCATCTCACTCTCTTTGAATCTTCTTTATCATGCTAGGATTAGCAGGAAAAAGCAAAAAATTTCAGAATTGCACCTTGCAATGCGGAGAAATTACTGTTTGTGCATTTACAATATTCATTGATTTTTGCCATTGAAAAACATCATGTTATTCATATACCAGAAATGTTTGAAGCTACTGACTGAATGAAAAGAGCTGGCATCTCACTCTCTTTGAATCTTCTTTATCATGCCAGGATTAGCAGGAAAAAGCAAAAAATTTCAGAATTGCACCTTGCAATGTGGAGATATTACTGTTTGTGCATTTACAATATTCATTGATTTTTGCCATTGAAAAATGTCCAGAAATGTTTGAAGCTACTGACTGAATGAAAGGAGCTGGCATCTCACTCTCTTTGAATCTTCTTTATCATGCTAGGATTAGCAGGAAAAAGCAAAAAATTTCAGAATTGCACCTTGCAATGCGGAGAAATTACTGTTTGTGCATTTACAATATTCATTGATTTTTGCCATTGAAAAACATCATATTATTCATATACCAGAAATGTTTGAAGCTACGGACTGAATGAAAAGAGCTGGCATCTCACTCTCTTTGAATCTTCTTTATCATGCTAAGAGGAGCAGGAAAAAGCAAAAAATTTCAGAATTGCACGTTGCAATGTGGAGATATTACTGTTTGTGCATTTACAATATTCATTGATTTTTGCCATTGAAAAACGTCCAGAAATGTTTGAAGCTACTGACTGAATGAAAGGAGCTGGCATCTCACTCTCTTTGAATCTTCTTTATCATGCTAGGATTAGCAGGAAAAAGCAAAAAATTTCAGAATTGCACCTTGCAATGCGGAGAAATTACTGTTTGTGCATTTACAATATTCATTGATTTTTGCCATTGAAAAACATCATGTTATTCATATACCAGAAATGTTTGAAACTACTGACTGAATGAAAAGAGCTGGCATCTCACTCTCTTTGAATCTTCTTTATCATGGTAAGAGGAGCAGGAAAAAGCAAAAAATTTCAGAATTGCACGTTGCAATGTGGAGATATTACTGTTTGTGTATTTACAATATTCATTGATTTTTGCCATTGAAAAACGTCCAGAAATGTTTGAAGCTACTGACTGAATGAAAGGAGCTGGCATCTCACTCTCTTTGAATCTTCTTTATCATGCTAGGATTAGCAGGAAAAAGCAAAAAATTTCAGAATTGCACCTTGCAATGCGGAGAAATTACTGTTTGTGCATTTACAATATTCATTGATTTTTGCCATTGAAAAACATCATGTTATTCATATACCAGAAATGTTTGAAGCTACTGACTGAATGAAAAGAGCTGGCATCTCACTCTCTTTGAATCTTCTTTATCATGCCAGGATTAGCAGGAAAAAGCAAAAAATTTCAGAATTGCACCTTGCAATGTGGAGATATTACTGTTTGTGCATTTACAATATTCATTGATTTTTGCCATTGAAAAACGTCCAGAAATGTTTGAAGCTACTGACTGAATGAAAGGAGCTGGCATCTCACTCTCTTTGAATCTTCTTTATCATGCTAGGATTAGCAGGAAAAAGCAAAAAATTTCAGAATTGCACCTTGCAATGCGGAGAAATTACTGTTTGTGCATTTACAATATTCATTGATTTTTGCCATTGAAAAACATCATGTTATTCATATACCAGAAATGTTTGAAGCTACTGACTGAATGAAAAGAGCTGGCATCTCACTCTCTTTGAATCTTCTTTATCATGCTAAGAGGAGCAGGAAAAAGCAAAAAATTTCAGAATTGCACGTTGCAATGTGGAGATATTACTCTTTGTGCATTTACAATATTCATTGATTTTTGCCATTGAAAAACGTCCAGAAATGTTTGAAGCTACTGACTGAATGAAAGGAGCTGGCATCTCACTCTCTTTGAATCTTCTTTATCGTGCTAGGATTAGCAGGAAAAAGCAAAAAATTTCAGAATTGCACCTTGCAATGCGGAGAAATGACTGTTTGTGCATTTACAATATTCATTGATTTTTGCCATTGAAAAACATCATGTTATTCATATACCAGAAATGTTTGAAGCTACTGACTGAATGAAAAGAGCTGGCATCTCACTCTCTTTGAATCTTCTTTATCATGCTAAGAGGAGCAGGAAAAAGCAAAAAAATTCAGAATTGCACGTTGCAATGTGGAGATATTACTGTTTGTGCATTTACAATATTCATTGATTTTTGCCATTGAAAAACGTCCAGAAATGTTTGAAGCTACTGACTGAATGAAAGGAGCTGGCATCTCACTCTCTTTGAATATTCTTTATCATGCTAGGATTAGCAGGAAAAAGCAAAAAATTTCAGAATTGCACCTTGCAATGCGGAGAAATTACTGTTTGTGCATTTACAATATTCATTGATTTTTGCCATTGAAAAACATCATGTTATTCATATACCAGAAATGTTTGAAGCTACTGACTGAATGAAAAGAGCTGGCATCTCACTCTCTTTGAATCTTTATCATGCTAGGTATAGCAGGAAAAAGCAAAAAATTTCAGAATTGCACCTTGCAATCCGGAGAAATTACTGTTTGTGCATTTACAATATTCATTGATTTTTGCCATTGAAAAACATCATGTTATTCATATACCAGAAATGTTTGAAGCTACTGACTGAATGAAAAGAGCTGGCATCTCACTCTCTTTGAATCTTCTTTATCATGCCAGGATTAGCAGGAAAAAGCAAAAAATTTCAGAATTGCACCTTGCAATGTGGAGATATTACTGTTTGTGCATTTACAATATTCATTGATTTTTGCCATTGAAAAACGTCCAGAAATGTTTGAAGCTACTGACTGAATGAAAGGAGCTGGCATCTCACTCTCTTTGAATCTTCTTTATCATGCTAGGATTAGCAGGAAAAAGCAAAAAATTTCAGAATTGCACGTTGCAATGTGGAGATATTACTGTTTGTGCATTTACAATATTCATTGATTTTTGCCATTGAAAAACGTCCAGAAATGTTTGAAGCTACTGACTGAATGAAAGGAGCTGGCATCTCACTCTCTTTGAATCTTCTTTATCATGCTAGGATTAGCAGGAAAAAGCAAAAAATTTCAGAATTGCACCTTGCAATGCGGAGAAATTACTGTTTGTGCATTTACAATATTCATTGATTTTTGCCATTGAAAAACATCATGTTATTCATATACCAGAAATGTTTGAAGCTACTGACTGAATGAAAAGAGCTGGCATCTCACTCTCTTTGAATCTTCTTTATCATGCTAAGAGGAGCAGGAAAAAGCAAAAAATTTCAGAATTGCACGTTGCAATGTGGAGATATTACTGTTTGTGCAGTTTCAATATTCATTGATTTTTGCCATTGAAAAACGTCCAGAAATTTTTGAAGCTACTGACTGAATGAAAGGAGCTGGCATCTCACTCTCTTTGAATCTTTTTTATCATGCTAGGATTAGCAGGAAAAAGCAAAAAATTTCAGAATTGCACCTTGCAATGCGGAGAAATTACTGTTTGTGCATTTACAATATTCATTGATTTTTGCCATTGAAAAACATCATGTTATTCATATACCAGAAATGTTTGAAGCTACTGACTGAATGAAAAGAGCTGGCATCTCACTCTCTTTGAATCTTTATCATGCTAGGATTAGCAGGAAAAAGCAAAAAATTTCAGAATTGCACCTTGCAATCCGGAGAAATTACTGTTTGTGCATTTACAATATTCATTGATTTTTGCCATTGAAAAACATCATGTTATTCATATACCAGAAATGTTTGAAGCTACTGACTGAATGAAAAGAGCTGGCATCTCACTCTCTTTGAATCTTCTTTATCATGCCAGGATTAGCAGGAAAAAGCAAAAAATTTCAGAATTGCACCTTGCAATGTGGAGATATTACTGTTTGTGCATTTACAATATTCATTGATTTTTGCCATTGAAAAACGTCCAGAAATGTTTGAAGCTACTGACTGAATGAAAGGAGCTGGCATCTCACTCTCTTTGAATCTTCTTTATCATGCTAGGATTAGCAGGAAAAAGCAAAAAATTTCAGAATTGCACCTTGCAATGCGGAGAAATTACTGTTTGTGCATTTACAATATTCATTGATTTTTGCCATTGAAAAACATCATGTTATTCATATACCAGAAATGTTTGAAGCTACTGACTGAATGAAAAGAGCTTGCATCTCACTCTCTTTGAATCTTCTTTATCATGCCAGGATTAGCAGGAAAAAGCAAAAAATTTCAGAATTGCACCTTGCAATGTGGAGATATTACTGTTTGTGCATTTACAATATTCATTGATTTTTGCCATTGAAAAACGTCCAGAAATGTTTGAAGCTACTGACTGAATGAAAGGAGCTGGCATCTCACTCTCTTTGAATCTTCTTTATCATTCTAGGATTAGCAGGAAAAAGCAAAAAATTTCAGAATTGCACCTTGCAATGCGGAGAAATTACTGTTTGTGCATTTACAATATTCATTGATTTTTGCCATTGAAAAACATCATGTTATTCATATACCAGAAATGTTTGAAGCTACTGACTGAATGAAAAGAGCTGGCATCTCACTCTCTTTGAATCTTCTTTATCATGCTAAGAGGAGCAGGAAAAAGCAAAAAATTTCAGAATTGCACGTTGCAATGTGGAGATATTACTGTTTGTGCATTTACAATATTCATTGATTTTTGCCATTGAAAAACGTCCAGAAATGTTTGAAGCTACTGACTGAATGAAAGGAGCTGGCATCTCACTCTCTTTGAATCTTCTTTATCATGCTAGGATTAGCAGGAAAAAGCAAAAAATTTCAGAATTGCACCTTGCAATGCGGAGAAATTACTGTTTGTGCATTTACAATATTCATTGATTTTTGCCATTGAAAAAAATCATGTTATTCATATACCAGAAATGTTTGAAGCTACTGACTGAATGAAAAGAGCTGGCATCTCACTCTCTTTGAATCTTCTTTATCATGCTAAGAGGAGCAGGAAAAAGCAAAAAATTTCAGAATTGCACGTTGCAATGTGGAGATATTACTGTTTGTGCAGTTTCAATATTCATTGATTTTTGCCATTGAAAAACGTCTAGAAATTATTGAAGCTACTGACTGAATGAAAGGAACTGGCATCTCACTCTCTTTGAATCTTTTTTATCATGCTAGGATTAGCAGGAAAAAGCAAAAAATTTCAGAATTGCACCTTGCAATGCGGAGAAATTACTGTTTGTGCATTTACAATATTCATTGATTTTTGCCATTGAAAAACATCATGTTATTCATATACCAGAAATGTTTGAAGCTACTGACTGAATGAAAAGAGCTGGCATCTCACTCTCTTTGAATCTTTATCATGCTAGGATTAGCAGGAAAAAGCAAAAAATTTCAGAATTGCACCTTGCAATCCGGAGAAATTACTGTTTGTGCATTTACAATATTCATTGATTTTTGCCATTGAAAAACATCATGTTATTCATATACCAGAAATGTTTGAAGCTACTGACTGAATGAAAAGAGCTGGCATCTCACTCTCTTTGAATCTTCTTTATCATGCCAGGATTAGCAGGAAAAAGCAAAAAATTTCAGAATTGCACCTTGCAATGTGGAGATATTACTGTTTGTGCATTTACAATATTCATTGATTTTTGCCATTGAAAAACGTCCAGAAATGTTTGAAGCTACTGACTGAATGAAAGGAGCTGGCATCTCACTCTCTTTGAATCTTCTTTATCATGCTAGGATTAGCAGGAAAAAGCAAAAAATTTCAGAATTGCACCTTGCAATGCGGAGAAATTACTGTTTGTGCATTTACAATATTCATTGATTTTTGCCATTGAAAAACATCATGTTATTCATATACCAGAAATGTTTGAAGCTACTGACTGAATGAAAAGAGCTGGCATCTCACTCTCTTTGAATCTTCTTTATCATGCTAGGATTAGCAGGAAAAAGCAAAAAATTTCAGAATTGCACCTTGCAATGTGGAGATATTACTGTTTGTGCATTTACAATATTCATTGATTTTTGCCATTGAAAAACGTCCAGAAATGTTTGAAGCTACTGACTGAATGAAAGGAGCTGGCATCTCACTCTCTTTGAATCTTCTTTATCATTCTAGGATTAGCAGGAAAAAGCAAAAAATTTCAGAATTGCACCTTGCAATGCGGAGAAATTACTGTTTGTGCATTTACAATATTCATTGATTTTTGCCATTGAAAAACATCATGTTATTCATATACCAGAAATGTTTGAAGCTACTGACTGAATGAAAAGAGCTGGCATCTCACTCTCTTTGAATCTTCTTTATCATGCTAAGAGGAGCAGGAAAAAGCAAAAAATTTCAGAATTGCACGTTGCAATGTGGAGATATTACTGTTTGTGCATTTACAATATTCATTGATTTTTGCCATTGAAAAACGTCCAGAAATGTTTGAAGCTACTGACTGAATGAAAGGAGCTGGCATCTCACTCTCTTTGAATCTTCTTTATCATGCTAGGATTAGCAGGAAAAAGCAAAAAATTTCAGAATTGCACCTTGCAATGCGGAGAAATTACTGTTTGTGCATTTACAATATTCATTGATTTTTGCCATTGAAAAACATCATGTTATTCATATACCAGAAATGTTTGAAGCTACTGACTGAATGAAAAGAGCTGGCTTCTCACTCTCTTTGAATCTTCTTTATCATGCCAGGATTAGCAGGAAAAAGCAAAAAATTTCAGAATTGCACCTTGCAATGTGGAGATATTACTGTTTGTGCATTTACAATATTCATTGATTTTTGCCATTGAAAAACGTCCAGAAATGTTTGAAGCTACTGACTGAATGAAAGGAGCTGGCATCTCACTCTCTTTGAATCTTCTTTATCATGCTAGGATTAGCAGGAAAAAGCAAAAAATTTCAGAATTGCACCTTGCAATGCGGAGAAATTACTGTTTGTGCATTTACAATATTCATTGATTTTTGCCATTGAAAAACATCATGTTATTCATATACCAGAAATGTTTGAAGCTACTGACTGAATGAAAAGAGCTGGCATCTCACTCTCTTTGAATCTTCTTTATCATGCCAGGATTAGCAGGAAAAAGCAAAAAATTTCAGAATTGCACCTTGCAATGTGGAGATATTACTGTTTGTGCATTTACAATATTCATTGATTTTTGCCATTGAAAAACGTCCAGAAATGTTTGAAGCTACTGACTGAATGAAAGGAGCTGGCATCTCACTCTCTTTGAATCTTCTTTATCATGCCAGGATTAGCAGGAAAAAGCAAAAAATGTCAGAATTGCACCTTGCAATGCGGAGAAATTACTGTTTGTGCATTTACAATATTCATTGATTTTTG
Source organism: Phyllobates terribilis (assembly GCF_046119375.1). Lineage (NCBI taxonomy): Eukaryota > Metazoa > Chordata > Amphibia > Anura > Dendrobatidae > Phyllobates > Phyllobates terribilis. The sequence goes on along the minus strand of NW_027363225.1, from coordinate 1,123,398 downwards.
CCATTGAAAAACGTCCAGAAATGTTTGAAGCTACTGACTGAATGAAAGGAGCTGGCATCTCACTCTCTTTGAATCTTCTTTATCATGCTAGGGTTAGCAGGAAAAAGCAAAAAATTTCAGAATTGCACCTTGCAATGCGGAGAAATTACTGTTTGTGCATTTACAATATTCATTGATTTTTGCCATTGAAAAACATCATGTTATTCATATACCAGAAATATTTGAAGCTACTGACTGAATGAAAAGAGCTGGCATCTCACTCTCTTTGAATCTTCTTTATCATGCTAAGAGGAGCAGGAAAAAGCAAAAAATTTCAGAATTGCACGTTGCAATGTGGAGATATTACTGTTTGTGCATTTACAATATTCATTGATTTTTGCCATTGAAAAACGTCCAGAAATGTTTGAAGCTACTGACTGAATGAAAGGAGCTGGCATCTCACTCTCTTTGAATCTTCTTTATCATGCTAGGATTAGCAGGAAAAAGCAAAAAATTTCAGAATTGCACCTTGCAATGCGGAGAAATTACTGTTTGTGCATTTACAATATTCATTGATTTTTGCCATTGAAAAACATCATGTTATTCATATACCAGAAATGTTTGAAGCTACTGACTGAATGAAAAGAGCTGGCATCTCACTCTCTTTGAATCTTCTTTATCATGCCAGGATTAGCAGGAAAAAGCAAAAAATTTCAGAATTGCACCTTGCAATGTGGAGATATTGCTGTTTGTGCATTTACAATATTCATTGATTTTTGCCATTGAAAAACGTCCAGAACTGTTTGAAGCTACTGACTGAATGAAAGGAGCTGGCATCTCACTCTCTTTGAATCTTCTTTATCATGCTAGGATTAGCAGGAAAAAGCAAAAAATTTCAGAATTGCACCTTGCAATGCGGAGAAATTACTGTTTGTGCATTTACAATATTCATTGATTTTTGCCATTGAAAAACATCATGTTATTCATATACCAGAAATGTTTGAAGCTACTGACTGAATGAAAAGAGCTGGCATCTCACTCTCTTTGAATCTTCTTTATCATGCCAGGATTAGCAGGAAAAAGCAAAAAATTTCAGAATTGCACCTTGCAATGTGGAGATATTACTGTTTGTGCATTTACAATATTCATTGATTTTTGCCATTGAAAAACGTCCAGAAATGCTTGAAGCTACTGACTGAATGAAAGGAGCTGGCATCTCACTCTCTTTGAATCTTCTTTATCATGCTAGGATTAGCAGGAAAAAGCAAAAAATTTCAGAATTGCACCTTGCAATGCGGAGAAATTACTGTTTGTGCATTTACAATATTCATTGATTTTTGCCATTGAAAAACATCATGTTATTCATATACCAGAAATGTTTGAAGCTACTGACTGAATGAAAAGAGCTGGCATCTCACTCTCTTTGAATCTTCTTTATCATGCTAAGAGGAGCAGGAAAAAGCAAAAAATTTCAGAATTGCACGTTGCAATGTGGAGATATTACTGTTTGTGCATTTACAATATTCATTGATTTTTGCCATTGAAAAACGTCCAGAAATGTTTGAAGCTACTGACTGAATGAAAGGAGCTGGCATCTCACTCTCTTTGAATCTTCTTTATCATGCTAGGATTAGCAGGAAAAAGCAAAAAATTTCAGAATTGCACCTTGCAATGCGGAGAAATTACTGTTTGTGCATTTACAATATTCATTGATTTTTGCCATTGAAAAACATCATGTTATTCATATACCAGAAATGTTTGAAGCTACTGACTGAATGAAAAGAGCTGGCATCTCACTCTCTTTGAATCTTCTTTATCATGCCAGGATTAGCAGGAAAAAGCAAAAAATTTCAGAATTGCACGATGCAATGTGGAGATATTGCTGTTTGTGCATTTACAATATTCATTGATTTTTGCCATTGAAAAACGTCCAGAACTGTTTGAAGCTACTGACTGAATGAAAGGAGCTGGCATCTCACTCTCTTTGAATCTTCTTTATCATGCTAGGATTAGCAGGAAAAAGCAAAAAATTGCAGAATTGCACCTTGCAATGCGGAGAAATTACTGTTTGTGCATTTACAATATTCATTGATTTTTGCCATTGAAAAACATCATGTTATTCATATACCAGAAATGTTTGAAGCTACTGACTGAATGAAAAGAGCTGGCATCTCACTCTCTTTGAATCTTCTTTATCATGCCAGGATTAGCAGGAAAAAGCAAAAAATTTCAGAATTGCACCTTGCAATGTGGAGATATTACTGTTTGTGCATTTACAATATTCATTGATTTTTGCCATTGAAAAACGTCCAGAAATGTTTGAAGCTACTGACTGAATGAAAGGAGCTGGCATCTCACTCTCTTTGAATCTTCTTTATCATGCAAGGATTAGCAGGAAAAAGCAAAAAATTTCAGAATTGCACCTTGCAATGCGGAGAAATTACTGTTTGTGCATTTACAATATTCATTGATTTTTGCCATTGAAAAACATCATGTTATTCATATACCAGAAATGTTTGAAGCTACTGACTGAATGAAAAGAGCTGGCTTCTCACTCTCTTTGAATCTTCTTTATCATGCCAGGATTAGCAGGAAAAAGCAAAAAATTTCAGAATTGCACCTTGCAATGTGGAGATATTACTGTTTGTGCATTTACAATATTCATTGATTTTTGCCATTGAAAAACGTCCAGAAATGTTTGAAGCTACTGACTGAATGAAAGGAGCTGGCATCTCACTCTCTTTGAATCTTCTTTATCATGCTAGGATTAGCAGGAAAAAGCAAAAAATTTCAGAATTGCACCTTGCAATGCGGAGAAATTACTGTTTGTGCATTTACAATATTCATTGATTTTTGCCATTGAAAAACATCATGTTATTCATATACCAGAAATGTTTGAAGCTACTGACTGAATGAAAAGAGCTGGCATCTCACTCTCTTTGAATCTTCTTCATCATGCCAGGATTAGCAGGAAAAAGCAAAAAATTTCAGAATTGCACCTTGCAATGTGGAGATATTACTGTTTGTGCATTTACAATATTCATTGATTTTTGCCATTGAAAAACGTCCAGAAATGTTTGAAGCTACTGACTGAATGAAAGGAGCTGGCATCTCACTCTCTTTGAATCTTCTTTATCATGCCAGGATTAGCAGGAAAAAGCAAAAAATGTCAGAATTGCACCTTGCAATGCGGAGAAATTACTGTTTGTGCATTTACAATATTCATTGATTTTTGCCATTGAAAAACGTCCAGAAATGTTTGAAGCTACTGACTGAATGAAAGGAGCTGGCATCTCACTCTCTTTGAATCTTCTTTATCATGCTAGGGTTAGCAGGAAAAAGCAAAAAATTTCAGAATTGCACCTTGCAATGCGGAGAAATTACTGTTTGTGCATTTACAATATTCATTGATTTTTGCCATTGAAAAACATCATGTTATTCATATACCAGAAATATTTGAAGCTACTGACTGAATGAAAAGAGCTGGCATCTCACTCTCTTTGAATCTTCTTTATCATGCTAAGAGGAGCAGGAAAAAGCAAAAAATTTCAGAATTGCACGTTGCAATGTGGAGATATTACTGTTTGTGCATTTACAATATTCATTGATTTTTGCCATTGAAAAACGTCCAGAAATGTTTGAAGCTACTGACTGAATGAAAGGAGCTGGCATCTCACTCTCTTTGAATCTTCTTTATCATGCTAGGATTAGCAGGAAAAAGCAAAAAATTTCAGAATTGCAACTTGCAATGCGGAGAAATTACTGTTTGTGCATTTACAATATTCATTGATTTTTGCCATTGAAAAACATCATGTTATTCATATACCAGAAATGTTTGAAGCTACTGACTGAATGAAAAGAGCTGGCATCTCACTCTCTTTGAATCTTCTTTATCATGCCAGGATTAGCAGGAAAAAGCAAAAAATTTCAGAATTGCACCTTGCAATGTGGAGATATTGCTGTTTGTGCATTTACAATATTCATTGATTTTTGCCATTGAAAAACGTCCAGAACTGTTTGAAGCTACTGACTGAATGAAAGGAGCTGGCATCTCACTCTCTTTGAATCTTCTTTATCATGCTAGGATTAGCAGGAAAAAGCAAAAAATTTCAGAATTGCACCTTGCAATGCGGAGAAATTACTGTTTGTGCATTTACAATATTCATTGATTTTTGCCATTGAAAAACATCATGTTATTCATATACCAGAAATGTTTGAAGCTACTGACTGAATGAAAAGAGCTGGCATCTCACTCTCTTTGAATCTTCTTTATCATGCCAGGATTAGCAGGAAAAAGCAAAAAATTTCAGAATTGCACCTTGCAATGTGGAGATATTACTGTTTGTGCATTTACAATATTCATTGATTTTTGCCATTGAAAAACGTCCAGAAATGCTTGAAGCTACTGACTGAATGAAAGGAGCTGGCATCTCACTCTCTTTGAATCTTCTTTATCATGCCAGGATTAGCAGGAAAAAGCAAAAAATTTCAGAATTGCACCTTGCAATGTGGAGATATTACTGTTTGTGCATTTACAATATTCATTGATTTTTGCCATTGAAAAACGTCCAGAAATGCTTGAAGCTACTGACTGAATGAAAGGAGCTGGCATCTCACTCTCTTTGAATCTTCTTTATCATGCTAGGATTAGCAGGAAAAAGCAAAAAATTTCAGAATTGCACCTTGCAATGCGGAGAAATTACTGTTTGTGCATTTACAATATTCATTGATTTTTGCCATTGAAAAACGTCCAGAACTGTTTGAAGCTACTGACTGAATGAAAGGAGCTGGCATCTCACTCTCTTTGAATCTTCTTTATCATGCTAGGATTAGCAGGAAAAAGCAAAAAATTGCAGAATTGCACCTTGCAATGCGGAGAAATTACTGTTTGTGCATTTACAATATTCATTGATTTTTGCCATTGAAAAACATCATGTTATTCATATACCAGAAATGTTTGAAGCTACTGACTGAATGAAAAGAGCTGGCATCTCACTCTCTTTGAATCTTCTTTATCATGCCAGGATTAGCAGGAAAAAGCAAAAAATTTCAGAATTGCACCTTGCAATGTGGAGATATTACTGTTTGTGCATTTACAATATTCATTGATTTTTGCCATTGAAAAACGTCCAGAAATGCTTGAAGCTACTGACTGAATGAAAGGAGCTGGCATCTCACTCTCTTTGAATCTTCTTTATCATGCTAGGATTAGCAGGAAAAAGCAAAAAATTTCAGAATTGCACCTTGCAATGCGGAGAAATTACTGTTTGTGCATTTACAATATTCATTGATTTTTGCCATTGAAAAACGTCCAGAAATGTTTGAAGCTACTGACTGAATGAAAGGAGCTGGCATCTCACTCTCTTTGAATCTTCTTTATCATGCTAGGATTAGCAGGAAAAAGCAAACAATTTCAGAATTGCACCTTGCAATGCGGAGAAATTACTGTTTGTGCATTTACAATATTCATTGATTTTTGCCATTGAAAAACATCATGTTATTCATATACCAGAAATGTTTGAAGCTACTGACTGAATGAAAAGAGCTGGCATCTCACTCTCTTTGAATCTTCTTTATCATGCCAGGATTAGCAGGAAAAAGCAAAAAATTTCAGAATTGCACCTTGCAATGTGGAGATATTACTGTTTGTGCATTTACAATATTCATTGATTTTTGCCATTGAAAAACGTCCAGAAATGTTTGAAGCTACTGACTGAATGAAAGGAGCTGGCATCTCACTCTCTTTGAATCTTCTTTATCATGCCAGGATTAGCAGGAAAAAGCAAAAAATTTCAGAATTGCACCTTGCAATGCGGAGAAATTACTGTTTGTGCATTTACAATATTCATTGATTTTTGCCATTTAAAAACATCCAGAAATGTTTGAAGCTACTGACTGAATGAAAGGAGCTGGCATCTCACTCTCTTTGAATCTTCTTTATCATGCTAGGGTTAGCAGGAAAAAGCAAAAAATTTCAGAATTGCACCTTGCAATGCGGAGAAATTACTGTTTGTGCATTTACAATATTCATTGATTTTTGCATTTGAAAAACATCATGTTATTCATATACCAGAAATGTTTGAAGCTACTGACTGAATGAAAAGAGCTGGCATCTCACTCTCTTTGAATCTTCTTTATCATGCTAAGAGGAGCAGGAAAAAGCAAAAAATTTCAGAATTGCACCTTGCAATGTGGAGATATTACTGTTTGTGCATTTACAATATTCATTGATTTTTGCCATTGAAAAATGTCCAGAAATGTTTGAAGCTACTGACTGAATGAAAGGAGCTGGCATCTCACTCTCTTTGAATCTTCTTTATAATGCTAGGATTAGCAGGAAAAAGCAAAAAATTTCAGAATTGCACCTTGCAATGCGGAGAAATTACTGTTTGTGCATTTACAATATTCATTGATTTTTGCCATTGAAAAACATCATATTATTCATATACCAGAAATGTTTGAAGCTACTGACTGAATGAAAAGAGCTGGCATCTCACTCTCTTTGAATCTTCTTTATCATGCTAAGAGGAGCAGGAAAAAGCAAAAAATTTCAGAATTGCACGCTGCAATGTGGAGATATTACTGTTTGTGCATTTACAATATTCATTGATTTTTGCCATTGAAAAACGTCCAGAAATGTTTGAAGCTACTGACTGAATGAAAGGAGCTGGCATCTCACTCTCTTTAAATCTTCTTTATCATGCTAGGATTAGCAGGAAAAAGCAAAAAATTTCAGAATTGCACCTTGCAATGCGGAGAAATTACTGATTGTGCATTTACAATATTCATTGATTTTTGCCATTGAAAAACATCATGTTATTCATATACCAGAAATGTTTGAAACTACTGATTGAATGAAAAGAGCTGGCATCTCACTCTCTTTGAATCTTCTTTATCATGGTAAGAGGAGCAGGAAAAAGCAAAAAATTCCAGAATTGCACGTTGCAATGTGGAGATATTACTGTTTGTGTATTTACAATATTCATTGATTTTTGCCATTGAAAAACGTCCAGAAATGTTTGAAGCTACTGACTGAATGAAAGGAGCTGGCATCTCACTCTCTTTGAATCTTCTTTATCATGCTAGGATTAGCAGGAAAAAGCAAAAAATTTCAGAATTGCACCTTGCAATGCGGAGAAATTACTGTTTGTGCATTTACAATATTCATTGATTTTTGCCATTGAAAAACGTCCAGAAATGTTTGAAGCTACTGACTGAATGAAAGGAGCTGGCATCTCACTCTCTTTGAATCTTCTTTATCATGCTAGGATTAGCAGGAAAAAGCAAAAAATTTCAGAATTGCACCTTGCAATGCGGAGAAATTACTGTTTGTGCATTAACAATATTCATTGATTTTTGCCATTGAAAAACATCATGTTATTCATATACCAGAAATGTTTAAAGCTACTGACTGAATGAAAAGAGCTGGCATCTCACTCTCTTTGAATCTTCTTTATCATGCTAAGAGGAGCAGGAAAAAGCAAAAAATTTCAGAATTGCACGTTGCAATGTGGAGATATTACTGTTTGTGCATTTACAATATTCATTGATTTTTGCCATTGAAAAACGTCCAGAAATGTTTGAAGCTACTGACTGAATGAAAGGAGCTGGCATCTCACTCTCTTTGAATCTTCTTTATCATGCTAGGATTAGCAGGAAAAAGCAAAAAAATTCAGAATTGCACCTTGCAATGCGGAGAAATTACTGTTTGTGCATTTACAATATTCATTGATTTTTGCCATTGAAAAACATCATGTTATTCATATACCAGAAATGTTTGAAGCTACTGACTGAATGAAAAGAGCTGGCATCTCACTCTCTTTGAATCTTCTTTATCATGCCAGGATTAGCAGGAAAAAGCAAAAAATTTCAGAATTGCACCTTGCAATGTGGAGATATTACTGTTTGTGCATTTACAATATTCATTGATTTTTGCCATTGAAAAATGTCCAGAAATGTTTGAAGCTACTGACTGAATGAAAGGAGCTGGCATCTCACTCTCTTTGAATCTTCTTTATCATGCTAGGATTAGCAGGAAAAAGCAAAAAATTTCAGAATTGCACCTTGCAATGCGGAGAAATTACTGTTTGTGCATTTACAATATTCATTGATTTTTGCCATTGAAAAACATCATATTATTCATATACCAGAAATGTTTGAAGCTACTGACTGAATGAAAAGAGCTGGCATCTCACTCTCTTTGAATCTTCTTTATCATGCTAAGAGGAGCAGGAAAAAGCAAAAAATTTCAGAATTGCACGTTGCAATGTGGAGATATTACTGTTTGTGCATTTACAATATTCATTGATTTTTGCCATTGAAAAACGTCCAGAAATGTTTGAAGCTACTGACTGAATGAAAGGAGCTGGCATCTCACTCTCTTTGAATCTTCTTTATCATGCTAGGATTAGCAGGAAAAAGCAAAAAATTTCAGAATTGCACCTTGCAATGCGGAGAAATTACTGTTTGTGCATTTACAATATTCATTGATTTTTGCCATTGAAAAACATCATGTTATTCATATACCAGAAATGTTTGAAACTACTGACTGAATGAAAAGAGCTGGCATCTCACTCTCTTTGAATCTTCTTTATCATGGTAAGAGGAGCAGGAAAAAGCAAAAAATTTCAGAATTGCACGTTGCAATGAGGAGATATTACTGTTTGTGTATTTACAATATTCATTGATTTTTGCCATTGAAAAACGTCCAGAAATGTTTGAAGCTACTGACTGAATGAAAGGAGCTGGCATCTCACTCTCTTTGAATCTTCTTTATCATGCTAGGATTAGCAGGAAAAAGCAAAAAATTTCAGAATTGCACCTTGCAATGCGGAGAAATTACTGTTTGTGCATTTACAATATTCATTGATTTTTGCCATTGAAAAACATCATGTTATTCATATACCAGAAATGTTTGAAGCTACTGACTGAATGAAAAGAGCTGGCATCTCACTCTCTTTGAATCTTCTTTATCATGCCAGGATTAGCAGGAAAAAGCAAAAAATTTCAGAATTGCACCTTGCAATGTGGAGATATTAATGTTTGTGCATTTACAATATTCATTGATTTTTGCCATTGAAAAACGTCCAGAAATGTTTGAAGCTACTGACTGAATGAAAGGAGCTGGCATCTCACTCTCTTTGAATCTTCTTTATCATGCTAGGATTAGCAGGAAAAAGCAAAAAATTTCAGAATTGCACCTTGCAATGCGGAGAAATTACTGTTTGTGCATTTACAATATTCATTGATTTTTGCCATTGAAAAACATCATGTTATTCATATACCAGAAATGTTTGAAACTACTGACTGAATGAAAAGAGCTGGCATCTCACTCTCTTTGAATCTTCTTTATCATGGTAAGAGGAGCAGGAAAAAGCAAAAAATTTCAGAATTGCACCTTGCAATGTGGAGATATTACTGTTTGTGCATTTACAATATTCATTGATTTTTGCCATTGAAAAACGTCCAGAAATGTTTGAAGCTACTGACTGAATGAAAGGAGCTGGCATCTCACTCTCTTTGAATCTTCTTTATCATGCTAGGATTAGCAGGAAAAAGCAAAAAATTTCAGAATTGCACCTTGCAATGCGGAGAAATTACTGTTTGTGCATTTACAATATTCATTGATTTTTGCCATTGAAAAACATCATGTTATTCATATACCAGAAATGTTTGAAGCTACTGACTGAATGAAAAGAGCTGGCATCTCACTCTCTTTGAATCTTCTTTATCATGCTAAGAGGAGCAGGAAAAAGCAAAAAATTTCAGAATTGCACGTTGCAATGTGGAGATATTACTGTTTGTGCATTTACAATATTCATTGATTTTTGCCATTGAAAAACATCATGTTATTCATATACCAGAAATGTTTGAAGCTACTGACTGAATGAAAAGAGCTGGCATCTCACTCTCTTTGAATCTTCTTTATCATGCCAGGATTAGCAGGAAAAAGCAAAAAATTTCAGAATTGCACCTTGCAATGCGGAGAAATTACTGTTTGTGCATTTACAATATTCATTGATTTTTGCCATTGAAAAACGTCCAGAAATGTTTGAAGCTACTGACTGAATGAAAGGAGCTGGCATCTCACTCTCTTTGAATCTTCTTTATCATGCTAGGGTTAGCAGGAAAAAGCAAAAAATTTCAGAATTGCACCTTGCAATGCGGAGAAATTACTGTTTGTGCATTTACAATATTCATTGATTTTTGCCATTGAAAAACATCATGTTATTCATATACCAGAAATGTTTGAAGCTACTGACTGAATGAAAAGAGCTGGCATCTCACTCTCTTTGAGTCTTCTTTATCATGCTAAGAGGAGCAGGAAAAAGCAAAAAATTTCAGAATTGCACGTTGCAATGTGGAGATATTACTGTTTGTGCATTTACAATATTCATTGATTTTTGCCATTGAAAAACGTCCAGAAATGTTTGAAGCTACTGACTGAATGAAAGGAGCTGGCATCTCACTCTCTTTGAATCTTCTTTATCATGCTAGGATTAGCAGGAAAAAGCAAAAAATTTCAGAATTGCACCTTGCAATGCGGAGAAATTACTGTTTGTGCATTTACAATATTCATTGATTTTTGCCATTGAAAAACATCATGTTATTCATATACCAGAAATGTTTGAAGCTACTGACTGAATGAAAAGAGCTGGCATCTCACTCTCTTTGAATCTTCTTTATCATGCTAGGATTAGCAGGAAAAAGCAAAAAATTTCAGAATTGCACCTTGCAATGCGGAGAAATTACTGTTTGTGCATTTACAATATTCATTGATTTTTGCCATTGAAAAACATCATGTTATTCATATACCAGAAATGTTTGAAGCTACTGACTGAATGAAAAGAGCTGGCATCTCACTCTCTTTGAATCTTCTTTATCATGCTAGGATTAGCAGGAAAAAGCAAAAAATTTCAGAATTGCACCTTGCAATGCGGAGAAATTACTGTTTGTGCATTTACAATATTCATTGATTTTTGCCATTGAAAAACATCATGTTATTCATATACCAGAAATGTTTGAAGCTACTGACTGAATGAAAAGAGCTGGCATCTCACTCTCTTTGAATCTTCTTTATCATGCCAGGATTAGCAGGAAAAAGCAAAAAATTTCAGAATTGCACCTTGCAATGTGGAGATATTACTGTTTGTGCATTTACAATATTCATTGATTTTTGCCATTGAAAAACGTCCAGAAATGTTTGAAGCTACTGACTGAATGAAAGGATCTGGCATCTCACTCTCTTTGAATCTTCTTTATCATGCTAGGATTAGCAGGAAAAAGCAAAAAAATTCAGAATTGCACCTTCCAATGCGGAGAAATTACTGTTTGTGCATTTACAATATTCATTGATTTTTGCCATTGAAAAACATCATGTTATTCATATACCAGAAATGTTTGAAGCTACTGACTGAATGAAAAGAGCTGGCATCTCACTCTCTTTGAATCTTTTTTATCATGCCAGGATTAGCAGGAAAAAGCAAAAAATTTCAGAATTGCACCTTGCAATGTGGAGATATTACTGTTTGTGCATTTACAATATTCATTGATTTTTGCCATTGAAAAACGTCCAGAAATGTTTGAAGCTACTGACTGAATGAAAGGAGCTGGCATCTCACTCTCTTTGAATCTTCTTTATCATGCTAGGATTAGCAGGAAAAAGCAAAAAATTTCAGAATTGCACCTTGCAATGCGGAGAAATTACTGTTTGTGCATTTACAATATTCATTGATTTTTGCCATTGAAAAACATCATGTTATTCATATACCAGAAATGTTTGAAGCTACTGACTGAATGAAAAGAGCTGGCATCTCACTCTCTTTGAATCTTCTTTATCATGCTAAGAGGAGCAGGAAAAAGCAATAAATTTCAGAATTGCACGTTGCAATGTGGAGATATTACTGTTTGTGCATTTACAATATTCATTGATTTTTGCCATTGAAAAACGTCCAGAAATGTTTGAAGCTACTGACTGAATGAAAGGAGCTGGCATCTCACTCTCTTTGAATCTTCTTTACCATGCTAGGATTAGCAGGAAAAAGCAAAAAATTTCAGAATTGCACCTTGCAATGCGGAGAAATTACTGTTTGTGCATTTACAATATTCATTGATTTTTGCCATTGAAAAACATCATGTTATTCATATACCAGAAATGTTTGAAGCTACTGACTGAATGAAAAGAGCTGGCATCTCATTCTCTTTGAATCTTCTTTATCATGCCAGGATTAGCAGGAAAAAGCAAAAAATTTCAGAATTACACCTTGCAATGCGGAGAAATTACTGTTTGTGCATTTACAATATTCATTGATTTTTGCCATTGAAAAACGTCCAGAAATGTTTGAAGCTACTGACTGAATGAAAGGAGCTGGCATCTCACTCTCTTTGAATCTTGTTTATCATGCTAGGGTTAGCAGGAAAAAGCAAAAAATTTCAGAATTGCACCTTGCAATGCGGAGAAATTACTGTTTGTGCATTTACAATATTCATTGATTTTTGCCATTGAAAAACATCATGTTATTCATATACCAGAAATGTTTGAAGCTACTGACTGAATGAAAAGAGCTGGCATCTCACTCTCTTTGAATCTTCTTTATCATGCTAAGAGGAGCAGGATAAAGCAAAAAATTTCAGAATTGCACGTTGCAATGTGGAGATATTACTGTTTGTGCATTTACAATATTCATTGATTTTTGCCATTGAAAAACGTCCAGAAATGTTTGAAGCTACTGACTGAATGAAAGGAGCTGGCATCTCACTCTCTTTGAATCTTCTTTATCATGCTAGGATTAGCAGGAAAAAGCAAAAAATTTCAGAATTGCACCTTGCAATGCGGAGAAATTACTGTTTGTGCATTTACAATATTCATTGATTTTTGCCATTGAAAAACATCATGTTATTCATATACCAGAAATGTTTGAAACTACTGCCTGAATGAAAAGAGCTGGCATCTCACTCTCTTTGAATCTTCTTTATCATGGTAAGAGGAGCAGGAAAAAGCAAAAAATTTCAGAATTGCACGTTGCAATGTGGAGATATTACTGTTTGTGTATTTACAATATTAATTGATTTTTGCCATTGAAAAACGTCCAGAAATGTTTGAAGCTACTGACTGAATGAAAGGAGCTGGCATCTCACTCTCTTTGAATCTTTTTTTATCATGCTAGGATTAGCAGGAAAAAGCAAAAAATTTCAGAATTGCACCTTGCAATGCGGAGAAATTACTGTTTGTGCATTTACAATATTCATTGATTTTTGCCATTGAAAAACGTCCAGAAATGTTTGAAGCTACTGACTGAATGAAAGGAGCTGGCATCTCACTCTCTTTGAATCTTCTTTATCATGCTAGGATTAGCAGGAAAAAGCAAAAAATTTCAGAATTTCACCTTGCAATGCGGAGAAATTACTGTTTGTGCATTTACAATATTCATTGATTTTTGCCATTGAAAAACATCATGTTATTCATATACCAGAAATGTTTGAAGCTACTGACTGAATGAAAAGAGCTGGCATCTCACTCTCTTTGAATCTTCTTTATCATGCTAAGAGGAGCAGGAAAAAGCAAAAAATTTCAGAATTGCACCTTGCAATGTGGAGATATTACTCTTTGTGCATTTACAATATTCATTGATTTTTGCCATTGAAAAACGTCCAGAATTGTTTGAAGCTACTGACTGAATGAAAGGAGCTGGCATCTCACTCTCTTTGAATCTTCTTTATCATGCTAGGATTAGCAGGAAAAAGCAAAAAATTTCAGAATTGCACCTTGCAATGCGGAGAAATTACTGTTTGTGCATTTACAATATTCATTGATTTTTGCTATTGAAAAACATCATGTTATTCATATACCAGAAATGTTTGAAGCTACTGACTGAATGAAAAGAGCTGGCATCTCACTCTCTTTGAATCTTCTTTATCATGCCAGGATTAGCAGGAAAAAGCAAAAAATTTCAGAATTGCACCTTGCAATGTGGAGATATTAATGTTTGTGCATTTACAATATTCATTGATTTTTGCCATTGAAAAACGTCCAGAAATGTTTGAAGCTACTGACTGAATGAAAGGAGCTGGCATCTTACTCTCTTTGAATCTTCTTTATCATGCTAGGATTAGCAGGAAAAAGCAAAAAATTTCAGAATTGCACCTTGCAATGCGGAGAAATTACTGTTTGTGCATTTACAATATTCATTGATTTTTGTCATTGAAAAACATCATGTTATTCATATACCAGAAATGTTTGAAGCTACTGACTGAATGAAAAGAGCTGGCATCTCACTCTCTTTGAATCTTCTTTATCATGCTAAGAGGAGCAGGAAAAAGCAAAAAATTTCAGAATTGCACGTTGCAATGTGGAGATATTACTGTTTGTGCATTTACAATATTCATTGATTTTTGCCATTGAAAAACGTCCAGAAATGTTTGAAGCTACTGACTGAATGAAAGGAGCTGGCATCTCACTCTCTTTGAATCTTCTTTATCATGCTAAGAGGAGCAGGAAAAAGCAAAAAATTTCAGAATTGCACGTTGCAATGTGAAGATATTACTGTTTGTGCATTTGCAATATTCATTGATTTTTGCCATTGAAAAACGTCCAGAAATGTTTGAAGCTACTGACTGAATGAAAGGAGCTGGCATGTCACTCTCTTTGAATCTTCTTTATCATGCTAGGATTAGCAGGAAAAAGCAAAAAATTTCAGAATTGCACCTTGCAATGCGGAGAAATTACTGTTTGTGCATTTAAAATATTCATTGATTTTTGCCATTGAAAAACATCATGTTATTCATATACCAGAAATGTTTGAAACTACTGACTGAATGAAAAGAGCTGGCATCTCACTCTCTTTGAATCTTCTTTATCATGGTAAGAGGAGCAGGAAAAAGCAAAAAATTTCAGAATTGCACGTTGCAATGTGGAGATATTACTGTTTGTGTATTTACAATATTCATTCATTTTTGCCATTGAAAAACGTCCAGAAATGTTTGAAGCTACTGACTGAATGAAAGGAGCTGGCATCTCACTCTCTTTGAATGTTCTTTATCATGCTAGGATTAGCAGGAAAAAGCAAAAAATTTCAGAATTGCACCTTGCAATGCGGAGAAATTACTGTTTGTGCATTTACAATATTCATCGATTTTTGCCATTGAAAAACGTCCAGAAATGTTTGAAGCTACTGACTGAATGAAAGGAGCTGGCATCTCACTCTCTTTGAATCTTCTTTATCATGCTAGGATTAGCAGGAAAAAGCAAAAAATTTCAGAATTGCACCTTGCAATGCGGAGAAATTACTGTTTGTGCATTTACAATATTTATTGATTTTTGCCATTGAAAAACATCATGTTATTCATATACCAGAAATGTTTGAAGCTACTGACTGAATGAAAAGAGCTGGCATCTCACTCTCTTTGAATCTTCTTTATCATGCTAAGAGGAGCAGGAAAAAGCAAAAAATTTCAGAATTACACCTTGCAATGTGGAGATATTACTGTTTGTGCATTTACAATATTCATTGATTTTTGCCATTGAAAAACGTCCAGAAATGTTTGAAGCTACTGACTGAATGAAAGGAGCTGGCATCTCACTCTCTTTGAATCTTCTTTATCATGCTAGGATTAGCAGGAAAAAGCAAAAAATTTCAGAATTGCACCTTGCAATGCGGAGAAATTACTGTTTGTGCATTTACAATATTCATTGATTTTTGCCATTGAAAAACATCATGTTATTCATATACCAGAAATGTTTGAAGCTACTGACTGAATGAAAAGAGCTGGCATCTCACTCTCTTTGAATCTTCTTTATCATGCCAGGATTAGCAGGAAAAAGCAAAAAATTTCAGAATTGCACCTTGCAATGTGGAGATATTACTGTTTGTGCATTTACAATATTCATTGATTTTTGCCATTGAAAAACGTCCAGAAATGTTTGAAGCTACTGACTGAATGAAAGGAGCTGGCATCTCACTCTCTTTGAATCTTCTTTATCATGCTAGGATTAGCAGGAAAAAGCAAAAAATTTCAGAATTGCACCTTGCAATGCGGAGAAATTACTGTTTGTGCATTTACAATATTCATTGATTTTTGCCATTGAAAAACATCATGTTATTCATATACCAGAAATGTTTGAAGCTACTGACTGAATGAAAAGAGCTGGCATCTCACTCTCTTTGAATCTTCTTTGTCATGCTAAGAGGAGCAGGAAAAAGCAAAAAATTTCAGAATTGCACGTTGCAATGTGGAGATATTACTGTTTGTGCATTTACAATATTCATTGATTTTTGCCATTGAAAAACGTCCAGAAATGTTTGAAGCTACTGACTGAATGAAAGGAGCTGGCATCTCACTCTCTTTGAATCTTCTTTATCATGCTAGGATTAGCAGGAAAAAGCAAAAAATTTCAGAATTGCACCTTGCAATGTGGAGAAATTACTGTTTGTGCATTTACAATATTCATTGATTTTTGCCATTGAAAAACATCATGTTATTCATATACCAGAAATGTTTGAAGCTACTCACTGAATGAAAAGAGCTGGCATCTCACTCTCTTTGAATCTTCTTTATCATGCCAGGATTAGCAGGAAAAAGCAAAAAATTTCAGAATTGCACCTTGCAATGTGGAGATATTACTGTTTGTGCATTTACAATATTCATTGATTTTTGCCATTGAAAAACGTCCAGAAATGTTTGAAGCTACTGACTGAATGAAAGGAGCTGGCATCTCACTCTCTTTGAATCTTCTTTATCATGCCAGGATTAGCAGGAAAAAGCAAAAAATTTCAGAATTGCACCTTGCAATGCGGAGAAATTACTGTTTGTGCATTTACAATATTCATTGATTTTTGCCATTGAAAAAGTCCAGAAATGTTTGAAGCTACTGACTGAATGAAAGGAGCTGGCATCTCACTCTCTTTGAATCTTCTTTATCATGCTAGGATTAGCAGGAAAAAGCAAAAAATTTCAGAATTGCACCTTGCAATGCGGAGAAATTACTGTTTGTGCATTTACAATATTCATTGATTTTTGCCATTGAAAAACATCATGTTATTCATATACCAGAAATGTTTGAAGCTACTGACTGAATGAAAACAGCTGGCATCTCACTCTCTTTGAATCTTCTTTGTCATGCTAAGAGGAGCAGGAAAAAGCAAAAAATTTCAGAATTGCACGTTGCAATGTGGAGATATTACTGTTTGTGCATTTACAATATTCATTGATTTTTGCCATTGAAAAACGTCCAGAAATGTTTGAAGCTACTGACTGAATGAAAGGAGCTGGCATCTCACTGTCTTTGAATCTTCTTTATCATGCTAGGATTAGCAGGAAAAAGCAAAAAATTTCAGAATTGCACCTTGCAATGCGGAGAAATTACTGTTTGTGCATTTACAATATTCATTGATTTTTGCCATTGAAAAACATCATGTTATTCATATACCAGAAATGTTTGAAGCTACTCACTGAATGAAAAGAGCTGGCATCTCACTCTCTTTGAATCTTCTTTATCATGCCAGGATTAGCAGGAAAAAGCAAAAAATTTCAGAATTGCACCTTGCAATGCGGAGAAATTACTGTTTGTGCATTTACAATATTCATTGATTTTTGCCATTGAAAAACGTCCAGAAATGTTTGAAGCTACTGACTGAATGAAAGGAGCTGGCATCTCACTCTCTTTGAATCTTCTTTATCATGCTAGGGTTAGCAGGAAAAAGCAAAAAATTTCAGAATTGCACCTTGCAATGCGGAGAAATTACTGTTTGTGCATTTACAATATTCATTGATTTTTGCCATTGAAAAACATCATGTTATTCATATACCAGAAATGTTTGAAGCTACTGACTGAATGAAAAGAGCTGGCATCTCACTCTCTTTGAATATTCTTTATCATGCTAAGAGGAGCAGGAAAAAGCAAAAAATTTCAGAATTGCACGTTGCAATGTGGAGATATTACTGTTTGTGCATTTACAATATTCATTGATTTTTGCCATTGAAAAACGTCCAGAAATGTTTGAAGCTACTGACTGAATGAAAGGAGCTGGCATCTCACTCTCTTTGAATCTTCTTTATCATGCTAGGATTAGCAGGAAAAAGCAAAAAATTTCAGAATTGCACCTTGCAATGCGGAGAAATTACTGTTTGTGCATTTACAATATTCATTGATTTTTGCCATTGAAAAACATCATGTTATTCATATACCAGAAATGTTTGAAGCTACTGACTGAATGAAAACAGCTGGCATCTCACTCTCTTTGAATCTTCTTTGTCATGCTAAGAGGAGCAGGAAAAAGCAAAAAATTTCAGAATTGCACGTTGCAATGTGGAGATATTACTGTTTGTGCATTTACAATATTCATTGATTTTTGCCATTGAAAAACGTCCAGAAATGTTTGAAGCTACTGACTGAATGAAAGGAGCTGGCATCTCACTGTCTTTGAATCTTCTTTATCATGCTAGGATTAGCAGGAAAAAGCAAAAAATTTCAGAATTGCACCTTGCAATGCGGAGAAATTACTGTTTGTGCATTTACAATATTCATTGATTTTTGCCATTGAAAAACATCATGTTATTCATATACCAGAAATGTTTGAAGCTACTCACTGAATGAAAAGAGCTGGCATCTCACTCTCTTTGAATCTTCTTTATCATGCCAGGATTAGCAGGAAAAAGCAAAAAATTTCAGAATTGCACCTTGCAATGCGGAGAAATTACTGTTTGTGCATTTACAATATTCATTGATTTTTGCCATTGAAAAACGTCCAGAAATGTTTGAAGCTACTGACTGAATGAAAGGAGCTGGCATCTCACTCTCTTTGAATCTTCTTTATCATGCTAGGGTTAGCAGGAAAAAGCAAAAAATTTCAGAATTGCACCTTGCAATGCGGAGAAATTACTGTTTGTGCATTTACAATATTCATTGATTTTTGCCATTGAAAAACATCATGTTATTCATATACCAGAAATGTTTGAAGCTACTGACTGAATGAAAAGAGCTGGCATCTCACTCTCTTTGAATATTCTTTATCATGCTAAGAGGAGCAGGAAAAAGCAAAAAATTTCAGAATTGCACGTTGCAATGTGGAGATATTACTGTTTGTGCATTTACAATATTCATTGATTTTTGCCATTGAAAAACGTCCAGAAATGTTTGAAGCTACTGACTGAATGAAAGGAGCTGGCATCTCACTCTCTTTGAATCTTCTTTATCATGCTAGGATTAGCAGGAAAAAGCAAAAAATTTCAGAATTGCACCTTGCAATGCGGAGAAATTACTGTTTGTGCATTTACAATATTCATTGATTTTTGCCATTGAAAAACATCATGTTATTCATATACCAGAAATGTTTGAAGCTACTGACTGAATGAAAAGAGCTGGCATCTCACTCTCTTTGAATCTTCTTTATCATGCCAGGATTAGCAGGAAAAAGCAAAAAATTTCAGAATTGCACGTTGCAATGTGGAGATATTACTGTTTGTGCATTTACAATATTCATTGATTTTTGCCATTGAAAAATGTCCAGAAATGTTTGAAGCTACTGACTGAATGAAAGGAGCTGGCATCTCACTCTCTTTGAATCTTCTTTATCATGCTAGGATTAGCAGGAAAAAGCAAAAAATTTCAGAATTGCACCTTGCAATGCGGAGAAATTACTGTTTGTGCATTTACAATATTCATTGATTTTTGCCATTGAAAAACATCATATTATTCATATACCAGAAATGTTTGAAGCTACTGACTGAATGAAAAGAGCTGGCATCTCACTCTCTTTGAATCTTCTTTATCATGCTAAGAGGAGCAGGAAAAAGCAAAAAATTTCAGAATTGCACGTTGCAATGTGGAGATATTACTGTTTGTGCATTTACAATATTCATTGATTTTTGCCATTAAAAAACGTCCAGAAATGTTTGAAGCTACTGACTGAATGAAAGGAGCTGGCATCTCACTCTCTTTGAATCTTCTTTATCATGCTAGGATGAGCAGGAAAAAGCAAAAAATTTCAGAATTGCACCTTGCAATGCGGAGAAATTACTGTTTGTGCATTTACAATATTCATTGATTTTTGCCATTGAAAAACATCATGTTATTCATATACCAGAATTGTTTGAAACTACTGACTGAATGAAAAGAGCTGGCATCTCACTCTCTTTGAATCTTCTTTATCATGGTAAGAGGAGCAGGAAAAAGCAAAAAATTTCAGAATTGCACGTTGCAATGTGGAGATATTACTGTTTGTGTATTTACAATATTCATTGATTTTTGCCATTGAAAAACGTCCAGAAATGTTTGAAGCTACTGACTGAATGAAAGGAGCTGGCATCTCACTCTCTTTGAATCTTCTTTATCATGCTAGGATTAGCAGGAAAAAGCAAAAAATTTCAGAATTGCACCTTGCAATGCGGAGAAATTACTGTTTGTGCATTTACAATATTCATTGATTTTTGCCATTGAAAAACGTCCAGAAATGTTTGAAGCTACTGACTGAATGAAAGGAGCTGGCATCTCACTCTCTTTGAATCTTCTTTATCATGCTAGGATTAGCAGGAAAAAGCAAAAAATTTCAGAATTGCACCTTGCAATGCGGAGAAATTACTGTTTGTGCATTTACAATATTCATTGATTTTTGCCATTGAAAAACATCATGTTATTCATATACCAGAAATGTTTGAAGCTACTGACTGAATGAAAAGAGCTGGCATCTCACTCTCTTTGAATCTTCTTTATCATGCCAGGATTAGCAGGAAAAAGCAAAAAATTTCAGAATTGCACCTTGCAATGTGGAGATATTACTGTTTGTGCATTTACAATATTCATTGATTTTTGCCATTGAAAAACGTCCAGAAATGTTTGAAGCTACTGACTGAATGAAAGGAGCTGGCATCTCACTCTCTTTGAATCTTCTTTATCATGCTAGGATTAGCAGGAAAAAGCAAAAAATTTCAGAATTGCACCTTGCAATGCGGAGAAATTACTGTTTGTGCATTTACAATATTCATTGATTTTTGCCATTGAAAAACATCATGTTATTCATATACCAGAAATGTTTGAAGCTACTGACTGAATGAAAAGAGCTGGCATCTCACTCTCTTTGAATCTTCTTTATCATGCTAAGAGGAGCAGGAAAAAGCAAAAAATTTCAGAATTGCACGTTGCAATGTGGAGATCTTACTGTTTGTGCATTTACAATATTCATTGATTTTTGCCATTGAAAAACGTCCAGAAATGTTTGAAGCTACTGACTGAATGAAAGGAGCTGGCATCTCACTCTCTTTGAATCTTCTTTATCATGCTAGGATTAGCAGGAAAAAGCAAAAAATTTCAGAATTGCACCTTGCAATGCGGAGAAATTACTGTTTGTGCATTTACAATATTCATTGATTTTTGCCATTGAAAAACATCATGTTATTCATATACCAGAAATGTTTGAAGCTACTGACTGAATGAAAAGAGCTGGCATCTCACTCTCTTTGAATCTTTATCAGGCTAGGATTAGCAGGAAAAAGCAAAAAATTTCAGAATTGCACCTTGCAATCCGGAGAAATTACTGTTTGTGCATTTACAATATTCATTGATTTTTGCCATTGAAAAACATCATGTTATTCATATACCAGAAATGTTTGAAGCTACTGACTGAATGAAAAGAGCTGGCATCTCACTCTCTTTGAATCTTCTTTATCATGCCAGGATTAGCAGGAAAAAGCAAAAAATTTCAGAATTGCACCTTGCAATGTGGAGATATTACTGTTTGTGCATTTACAATATTCATTGATTTTTGCCATTGAAAAACGTCCAGAAATGTTTGAAGCTACTGACTGAATGAAAGGAGCTGGCATCTCACTCTCTTTGAATCTTCTTTATCATGCTAGGATTAGCAGGAAAATGCAAAAAATTTCAGAATTGCACCTTGCAATGCGGAGAAATTACTGTTTGTGCATTTACAATATTCATTGATTTTTGCCATTGAAAAACATCATGTTATTCATATACCAGAAATGTTTGAAGCTACTGACTGAATGAAAAGAGCTGGCATCTCACTCTCTTTGAATCTTCTTTATCATGCCAGGATTAGCAGGAAAAAGCAAAAAATTTCAGAATTGCACCTTGCAATGTGGAGATATTACTGTTTGTGCATTTACAATATTCATTGATTTTTGCCATTGAAAAACGTCCAGAAATGTTTGAAGCTACTGACTGAATGAAAGGAGCTGGCATCTCACTCTCTTTGAATCTTCTTTATCATGCTAGGATTAGCAGGAAAAAGCAAAAAATTTCAGAATTGCACCTTGCAATGCGGAGAAATTACTGTTTGTGCATTTACAATATTCATTGATTTTTGCCATTGAAAAACATCATGTTATTCATATACCAGAAATGTTTGAAGCTACTGACTGAATGAAAAGAGCTGGCATCTCACTCTCTTTGAATCTTCTTTATCATGCTAAGAGGAGCAGGAAAAAGCAAAAAATTTCAGAATTGCACGTTGCAATGTGGAGATATTACTGTTTGTGCATTTACAATATTCATTGATTTTTGCCATTGAAAAACGTCCAGAAATGTTTGAAGCTACTGACTGAATGAAAGGAGCTGGCATCTCACTCTCTTTGAATCTTCTTTATCATGCTAGGATTAGCAGGAAAAAGCAAAAAATTTCAGAATTGCACCTTGCAATGCGGAGAAATTACTGTTTGTGCATTTACAATATTCATTGATTTTTGCCATTGAAAAACATCATGTTATTCATATACCAGAAATGTTTGAAGCTACTGACTGAATGAAAAGAGCTGGCATCTCACTCTCTTTGAATCTTCTTTATCATGCTAAGAGGAGCAGGAAAAAGCAAAAAATTTCAGAATTGCACGTTGCAATGTGGAGATATTACTGTTTGTGCATTTACAATATTCATTGATTTTTGCCATTGAAAAACGTCCAGAAATGTTTGAAGCTACTGACTGAATGAAAGGAGCTGGCATCTCACTCTCTTTGAATCTTCTTTATCATGCTAGGATTAGCAGGAAAAAGCAAAAAATTTCAGAATTGCACGTAGCAATGCGGAGAAATTACTGTTTGTGCATTTACAATATTCATTGATTTTTGCCATTGAAAAACATCATGTTATTCATATACCAGAAATGTTTGAAGCTACTGACTGAATGAAAAGAGCTGGCATCTCACTCTCTTTGAATCTTCTTTATCATGCCAGGATTAGCAGGAAAAAGCAAAAAATTTCAGAATTGCACCTTGCAATGTGGAGATATTACTGTTTGTGCATTTACAATATTCATTGATTTTTGCCATTGAAAAACGTCCAGAAATGTTTGAAGCTACTGACTGAATGAAAGGAGCTGGCATCTCACTCTCTTTGAATCTTCTTTATCATGCCAGGATTAGCAGGAAAAAGCAAAAAATTTCAGAATTGCACCTTGCAATGCGGAGAAATTACTGTTTGTGCATTTACAATATTCATTGATTTTTGC
Source organism: Phyllobates terribilis (assembly GCF_046119375.1). Classification (NCBI taxonomy): domain Eukaryota; kingdom Metazoa; phylum Chordata; class Amphibia; order Anura; family Dendrobatidae; genus Phyllobates; species Phyllobates terribilis. The sequence goes on along the minus strand of NW_027363225.1, from coordinate 1,099,962 downwards.
CATTGAAAAATGTCCAGAAATGTTTGAAGCTACTGACTGAATGAAAGGAGCTGGCATCTCACTCTCTTTGAATCTTCTTTATCATGCTAGGGTTAGCAGGAAAAAGCAAAAAATTTCAGAATTGCACCTTGCAATGCGGAGAAATTACTGTTTGTGCATTTACAATATTCATTGATTTTTGCCATTGAAAAACATCATGTTATTCATATACCAGAAATGTTTGAAGCTACTGACTGAATGAAAAGAGCTGGCATCTCACTCTCTTTGAATCGTCTTTATCATGCTAAGAGGAGCAGGAAAAAGCAAAAAAATTCAGAATTGCACGTTGCAATGTGGAGATATTACTGTTTGTGCATTTACAATATTCATTGATTTTTGCCATTGAAAAACGTCCAGAAATGTTTGAAGCTACTGACTGAATGAAAGGAGCTGGCATCTCACTCTCTTTGAATCTTCTTTATCATGCTAGGATTAGCAGGAAAAAGCAAAAAATTTCAGAATTGCACCTTGCAATGCGGAGAAATTACTGTTTGTGCATTTACAATATTCATTGATTTTTGCCATTGAAAAACATCATGTTATTCATATACCAGAAATGTTTGAAGCTACTGACTGAATGAAAAGAGCTGGCATCTCACTCTCTTTGAATCTTCTTTATCATGCCAGGATTAGCAGGAAAAAGCAAAAAATTTCAGAATTGCACCTTGCAATGTGGAGATATTACTGTTTGTACATTTACAATATTCATTGATTTTTGCCATTGAAAAATGTCCAGAAATGTTTGAAGCTACTGACTGAATGAAAGGAGCTGGCATCTCACTCTCTTTGAATCTTCTTTATCATGCTAGGATTAGCAGGAAAAAGCAAAAAATTTCAGAATTGCACCTTGCAATGCGGAGAAATTACTGTTTGTGCATTTACAATATTCATTGATTTTTGCCATTGAAAAACATCATATTATTCATATACCAGAAATGTTTGAAGCTACTGACTGAATGAAAAGAGCTGGCATCTCACTCTCTTTGAATCTTCTTTATCATGCTAAGAGGAGCAGGAAAAAGCAAAAAATTTCAGAATTGCACGTTGCAATGTGGAGATATTACTGTTTGTGCATTTACAATATTCATTGATTTTTGCCATTGAAAAACGTCCAGAAATGATTGAAGCTACTGACTGAATGAAAGGAGCTGGCATCTCACTCTCTTTGAATCTTCTTTATCATGCTAGGATTAGCAGGAAAAAGCAAAAAATTTCAGAATTGCACCTTGCAATGCGGAGAAATTACTGTTTGTGCATTTACAATATTCATTGATTTTTGCCATTGAAAAACATCATGTTATTCATATACCAGAAATGTTTGAAGCTACTGACTGAATGAAAAGAGCTGGCATCTCACTCTCTTTGAATCTTCTTTATCATGCCAGGATTAGCAGGAAAAAGCAAAAAATTTCAGAATTGCACCTTGCAATGTGGAGATATTACTGTTTGTACATTTACAATATTCATTGATTTTTGCCATTGAAAAATGTCCAGAAATGTTTGAAGCTACTGACTGAATGAAAGGAGCTGGCATCTCACTCTCTTTGAATCTTCTTTATCATGCTAGGATTAGCAGGAAAAAGCAAAAAATTTCAGAATTGCACCTTGCAATGCGGAGAAATTACTGTTTGTGCATTTACAATATTCATTGATTTTTGCCATTGAAAAACATCATATTATTCATATACCAGAAATGTTTGAAGCTACTGACTGAATGAAAAGAGCTGGCATCTCACTCTCTTTGAATCTTCTTTATCATGCTAAGAGGAGCAGGAAAAAGCAAAAAATTTCAGAATTGCACGTTGCAATGTGGAGATATTACTGTTTGTGCATTTACAATATTCATTGATTTTTGCCATTGAAAAACATCCAGAAATGTTTGAAGCTACTGACTGAATGAAAGGAGCTGGCATCTCACTCTCTTTGAATCTTCTTTATCATGCTAGGATTAGCAGGAAAAAGCAAAAAATTTCAGAATTGCACCTTGCAATGCGGAGAAATTACTGTTTTTGCATTTACAATATTCATTGATTTTTGCCTTTGAAAAACATCATGTTATTCATATACCAGAAATGTTTGAAGCTACTGACTGAATGAAAAGAGCTGGCATCTCACTCTCTTTGAATCTTCTTTATCATGCCAGGATTAGCAGGAAAAAGCAAAAAATTTCAGAATTGCACCTTGCAATGTGGAGATATTACTGTTTGTGCATTTACAATATTCATTGATTTTTGCCATTGAAAAACGTCCAGAAATGTTTGAAGCTACTGATTGAATGAAAGGAGCTGGCATCTCACTCTCTTTGAATCTTCTTTATCATGCCAGGATTAGCAGGAAAAAGCAAAAAATTTCAGAATTGCACCTTGCAATGCGGAGAAATTACTGTTTGTGCATTTACAATATTCATTGATTTTTGTCATTGAAAAACGTCCAGAAATGTTTGAAGCTACTGACTGAATGAAAGGAGCTGGCATCTCACTCTCTTTGAATCTTCTTTATCATGCTAGGGTTAGCAGGAAAAAGCAAAAAATTTCAGAATTGCACCTTGCAATGCGGAGAAATTACTGTTTGTGCATTTACAATATTCATTGATTTTTGCCATTGAAAAACATCATGTTATTCATATTCCAGAAATGTTTGAAGCTACTGACTGAATGAAAAGAGCTGGCATCTCACTCTCTTTGAATCTTCTTTATCATGCTAAGAGGAGCAGGAAAAAGCAAAAAATTTCAGAATTGCACGTTGCAATGTGGAGATATTACTGTTTGTGCATTTACAATATTCATTGATTTTTGCCATTGAAAAACGTCCAGAAATGTTTGAAGCTACTGACTGAATGAAAGGAGCTGGCATCTCACTCTCTTTGAATCTTCTTTATCATGCTAGGATTAGCAGGAAAAAGCAAAAAATTTCAGAATTGCACCTTGCAATGCGGAGAAATTACTGTTTGTGCATTTACAATATTCATTGATTTTTGCCATTGAAAAACATCATGTTATTCATATACCAGAAATGTTTGAAGCTACTGACTGAATGAAAAGAGCTGGCATCTCACTCTCTTTGAATCTTCTTTATCATGCCAGGATTAGCAGGAAAAAGCAAAAAATTTCAGAATTGCACCTTGCAATGTGGAGATATTACTGTTTGTGCATTTACAGTATTCATTGATTTTTGCCATTGAAAAATGTCCAGAAATGTTTGAAGCTACTGACTGAATGAAAGGAGCTGGCATCTCACTCTCTTTGAATCTTCTTTATCATGCTAGGATTAGCAGGAAAAAGCAAAAAATTTCAGAATTGCACCTTGCAATGCGGAGAAATTACTGTTTGTGCATTTACAATATTCATTGATTTTTGCCATTGAAAAACATCGTATTATTCATATACCAGAAATGTTTGAAGCTACTGACTGAATGAAAAGAGCTTTCATCTCACTCTCTTTGAATCTTCTTTATCATGCTAAGAGGAGCAGGAAAAAGCAAAAAATTTCAGAATTGCACGTTGCAATGTGGAGATATTACTGTTCGTGCATTTACAATATTCATTGATTTTTGCCATTGAAAAACATCCAGAAATGTTTGAAGCTACTGACTGAATGAAAGGAGCTGGCATCTCACTCTCTTTGAATCTTCTTTATCATGCTAGGATTAGCAGGAAAAAGCAAAAAATTTCAGAATTGCACCTTGCAATGCGGAGAAATTACTGTTTGTGCATTTACAATATTCATCGATTTTTGCCATTGAAAAACATCATGTTATTCATATACCAGAAATGTTTGAAACTACTGACTGAATGAAAAGAGCTGGCATCTCACTCTCTTTGAATCTTCTTTATCATGGTAAGAGGAGCAGGAAAAAGCAAAAAATTTCAGAATTGCACGTTGCAATGTGGAGATAATACTGTTTGTGTATTTACAATATTCATTGATTTTTGCCATTGAAAAACGTCCAGAAATGTTTGAAGCTAGTGACTGAATGAAAGGAGCTGGCATCTCACTCTCTTTGAATCTTCTTTATCATGCTAGGATTAGCAGGAAAAAGCAAAAAATTTCAGAATTGCACCTTGCAATGCGGAGAAATTACTGTTTGTGCATTTACAATATTCATTGATTTTTGCCATTGAAAAACGTCCAGAAATGTTTGAAGCTACTGACTGAATGAAAGGAGCTGGCATCTCACTCTCTTTGAATCTTCTTTATCATGCTAGGATTAGCAGGAAAAAGCAAAAAATTTCAGAATTGCACCTTGCAATGCGGAGAAATTACTGTTTGTGCATTTACAATATTCATTGATTTTTGCCATTGAAAAACATCATGTTATTCATATACCAGAAATGTTTGAAGCTACTGACTGAATGAAAAGAGCTGGCATCTCACTCTCTTTGAATCTTCTTTATCATGCTAAGAGGAGCAGGAAAAAGCAAAAAATTTCAGAATTGCACCTTGCAATGTGGAGATATTACTGTTTGTGCATTTACAATATTCATTGATTTTTGCCATTGAAAAACGTCCAGAAATGTTTGAAGCTACTGACTGAATGAAAGGAGCTGGCATCTCACTCTCTTTGAATCTTCTTTATCATGCTAGGATTAGCAGGAAAAAGCAAAAAATTTCAGAATTGCACCTTGCAATGCGGAGAAATTACTGTTTGTGCATTTACAATATTCATTGATTTTTGCCATTGAAAAACATCATGTTATTCATATACCAGAAATGTTTGAAGCTACTGACTGAATGAAAAGAGCTGGCATCTCACTCTCTTTGAATCTTCTTTATCATGCTAGGGTTAGCAGGAAAAAGCAAAAAATTTCAGAATTGCACCTTGCAATGCGGAGAAATTACTGTTTGTGCATTTACAATATTCATTGATTTTTGCCATTGAAAAACATCATGTTATTCATATACCAGAAATGTTTGAAGCTACTGACTGAATGAAAAGAGCTGGCATCTCACTCTCTTTGAATCTTCTTTATCATGCTAAGAGGAGCAGGAAAAAGCAAAAAATTTCAGAATTGCACGTTGCAATGTGGAGATATTACTGTTTGTGCATTTACAATATTCATTGATTTTTGCCATTGAAAAACGTCCAGAAATGTTTGAAGCTACTGACTGAATGAAAGGAGCTGGCATCTCACTCTCTTTGAATCTTCTTTATCATGCTAGGATTAGCAGGAAAAAGCAAAAAATTTCAGAATTGCACCTTGCAATGCGGAGAAATTACTGTTTGTGCATTTACAATATTCATTGATTTTTGCCATTGAAAAACATCATGTTATTCATATACCAGAAATGTTTGAAGCTACTGACTGAATGAAAAGAGCTGGCATCTCACTCTCTTTGAATCTTCTTTATCATGCCAGGATTAGCAGGAAAAAGCAAAAAATTTCAGAATTGCACCTTGCAATGTGGAGATATTACTGTTTGTGCATTTACAGTATTCATTGATTTTTGCCATTGAAAAATGTCCAGAAATGTTTGAAGCTACTGACTGAATGAAAGGAGCTGGCATCTCACTCTCTTTGAATCTTCTTTATCATGCTAGGATTAGCAGGAAAAAGCAAAAAATTTCAGAATTGCACCTTGCAATGCGGAGAAATTACTGTTTGTGCATTTACAATATTCATTGATTTTTGCCATTGAAAAACATCGTATTATTCATATACCAGAAATGTTTGAAGCTACTGACTGAATGAAAAGAGCTTTCATCTCACTCTCTTTGAATCTTCTTTATCATGCTAAGAGGAGCAGGAAAAAGCAAAAAATTTCAGAATTGCACGTTGCAATGTGGAGATATTACTGTTCGTGCATTTACAATATTCATTGATTTTTGCCATTGAAAAACATCCAGAAATGTTTGAAGCTACTGACTGAATGAAAGGAGCTGGCATCTCACTCTCTTTGAATCTTCTTTATCATGCTAGGATTAGCAGGAAAAAGCAAAAAATTTCAGAATTGCACCTTGCAATGCGGAGAAATTACTGTTTGTGCATTTACAATATTCATCGATTTTTGCCATTGAAAAACATCATGTTATTCATATACCAGAAATGTTTGAAACTACTGACTGAATGAAAAGAGCTGGCATCTCACTCTCTTTGAATCTTCTTTATCATGGTAAGAGGAGCAGGAAAAAGCAAAAAATTTCAGAATTGCACGTTGCAATGTGGAGATAATACTGTTTGTGTATTTACAATATTCATTGATTTTTGCCATTGAAAAACGTCCAGAAATGTTTGAAGCTAGTGACTGAATGAAAGGAGCTGGCATCTCACTCTCTTTGAATCTTCTTTATCATGCTAGGATTAGCAGGAAAAAGCAAAAAATTTCAGAATTGCACCTTGCAATGCGGAGAAATTACTGTTTGTGCATTTACAATATTCATTGATTTTTGCCATTGAAAAACGTCCAGAAATGTTTGAAGCTACTGACTGAATGAAAGGAGCTGGCATCTCACTCTCTTTGAATCTTCTTTATCATGCTAGGATTAGCAGGAAAAAGCAAAAAATTTCAGAATTGCACCTTGCAATGCGGAGAAATTACTGTTTGTGCATTTACAATATTCATTGATTTTTGCCATTGAAAAACATCATGTTATTCATATACCAGAAATGTTTGAAGCTACTGACTGAATGAAAAGAGCTGGCATCTCACTCTCTTTGAATCTTCTTTATCATGCTAAGAGGAGCAGGAAAAAGCAAAAAATTTCAGAATTGCACCTTGCAATGTGGAGATATTACTGTTTGTGCATTTACAATATTCATTGATTTTTGCCATTGAAAAACGTCCAGAAATGTTTGAAGCTACTGACTGAATGAAAGGAGCTGGCATCTCACTCTCTTTGAATCTTCTTTATCATGCTAGGATTAGCAGGAAAAAGCAAAAAATTTCAGAATTGCACCTTGCAATGCGGAGAAATTACTGTTTGTGCATTTACAATATTCATTGATTTTTGCCATTGAAAAACATCATGTTATTCATATACCAGAAATGTTTGAAGCTACTGACTGAATGAAAAGAGCTGGCATCTCACTCTCTTTGAATCTTCTTTATCATGCCAGGATTAGCAGGAAAAAGCAAAAAATTTCAGAATTGCACCTTGCAATGTGGAGATATTACTGTTTGTGCATTTACAATATTCATTGATTTTTGCCATTGAAAAACGTCCAGAAATGTTTGAAGCTACTGACTGAATGAAAGGAGCTGGCATCTTACTCTCTTTGAATCTTCTTTATCATGCTAGGATTAGCAGGAAAAAGCAAAAAAATTCAGAATTGCACCTTGCAATGCGGAGAAATTACTGTTTGTGCATTTACAATATTCATTGATTTTTGCCATTGAAAAACATCATGTTATTCATATACCAGAAATGTTTGAAGCTACTGACTGAATGAAAAGAGCTGGCATCTCACTCTCTTTGAATCTTCTTTATCATGCTAAGAGGAGCAGGAAAAAGCAAAAAATTTCAGAATTACACGTTGCAATGTGGAGATATTACTGTTTGTGCATTTACAATATTCATTGATTTTTGCCATTGAAAAACGTCCAGAAATGTTTGAAGCTACTGACTGAATGAAAGGAGCTGGCATCTCACTCTCTTTGAATCTTCTTTATCATGCTAGGATTAGCAGGAAAAAGCAAAAAATTTCAGAATTGCACCTTGCAATGCGGAGAAATTACTGTTTGTGCATTTACAATATTCATTGATTTTTGCCATTGAAAAACATCATGTTATTCATATACCAGAAATGTTTGAAGCTACTGACTGAATGAAAAGAGCTGGCATCTCACTCTCTTTGAATCTTCTTTATCATGCCAGGATTAGCAGGAAAAAGCAAAAAATTTCAGAATTGCACCTTGCAATGCGGAGAAATTACTGTTTGTTCATTTACAATATTCATTGATTTTTGCCATTGAAAAACGTCCAGAAATGTTTGAAGCTACTGATTGAATGAAAGGAGCTGGCATCTCACTCTCTTTGAATCTTCTTTATCATGCTAGGGTTAGCAGGAAAAAGCAAAAAATTTCAGAATTGCACCTTGCAATGCGGAGAAATTACTGTTTGTGCATTTACAATATTCATTGATTTTTGCCATTGAAAAACATCATGTTATTCATATACCAGAAATGTTTGAAGCTACTGACTGAATGAAAAGAGCTGACATCTCACTCTCTTTGAATCTTCTTTATCATGCTAAGAGGAGCAGGAAAAAGCAAAAAATTTCAGAATTGCACGTTGCAATGTGGAGATATTACTGTTTGTGCATTTACAATATTCATTGATTTTTGCCATTGAAAAACGTCCAGAAATGTTTGAAGCTACTGACTGAATGAAAAGAGCTGGCATCTCACTCTCTTTGAATCTTCTTTATCATGCTAGGATTAGCAGGAAAAAGCAAAAAAATTCAGAATTGCACCTTGCAATGCGGAGAAATTACTGTTTGTGCATTTACAATATTCATTGATTTTTGCCATTGAAAAACATCATGTTATTCATATACCAGAAATGTTTGAAGCTACTGACTGAATGAAAAGAGCTGGCATCTCACTCTCTTTGAATCTTCTTTATCATGCCAGGATTTGCAGGAAAAAGCAAAAAATTTCAGAATTGCACCTTGCAATGTGGAGATATTACTGTTTGTGCATTTACAATATTCATTGATTTTTGCCATTGAAAAACGTCCAGAAATGTTTGAAGCTACTGACTGAATGAAAGGAGCTGGCATCTCACTCTCTTTGAATCTTCTTTATCATGCTAGGATTAGCAGGAAAAAGCAAAAAATTTCAGAATTGCACCTTGCAATGCGGAGAAATTACTGTTTGTGCATTTACAATATTCATTGATTTTTGCCGTTGAAAAACATCATGTTATTCATATACCAGAAATGTTTGAAGCTACTGACTGAATGAAAAGAGCTGGCATCTCACTCTCTTTGAATCTTCTTTATCATGCCAGGATTAGCAGGAAAAAGCAAAAAATTTCAGAATTGCACCTTGCAATGTGGAGATATTACTGTTTGTGCATTTACAATATTCATTGATTTTTGCCATTGAAAAACGTCCAGAAATGTTTGAAGCTACTGACTGAATGAAAGGAGCTGGCATCTCACTCTCTTTGAATCTTCTTTATCATGCTAGGATTAGCAGGAAAAAGCAAAAAATTTCAGAATTGCACCTTGCAATGCGGAGAAATTACTGTTTGTGCATTTACAATATTCATTGATTTTTGCCATTGAAAAACATCATGTTATTCATATACCAGAATTGTTTGAAGCTACTGACTGAATGAAAAGAGCTGGCATCTCACTCTCTTTGAATCTTCTTTATCATGCCAGGATTAGCAGGAAAAAGCAAAAAATTTCAGAATTGCACCTTGCAATGTGGAGATATTACTGTTTGTGCATTTACAGTATTCATTGATTTTTGCCATTGAAAAATGTCCAGAAATGTTTGAAGCTACTGACTGAATGAAAGGAGCTGGCATCTCACTCTCTTTGAATCTTCTTTATCATGCTAGGATTAGCAGGAAAAAGCAAAAAATTTCAGAATTGCACCTTGCAATGCGGAGAAATTACTGTTTGTGCATTTACAATATTCATTGATTTTTGCCATTGAAAAACATCGTATTATTCATATACCAGAAATGTTTGAAGCTACTGACTGAATGAAAAGAGCTTTCATCTCACTCTCTTTGAATCTTCTTTATCATGCTAAGAGGAGCAGGAAAAAGCAAAAAATTTCAGAATTGCACGTTGCAATGTGGAGATATTACTGTTCGTGCATTTACAATATTCATTGATTTTTGCCATTGAAAAACATCCAGAAATGTTTGAAGCTACTGACTGAATGAAAGGAGCTGGCATCTCACTCTCTTTGAATCTTCTTTATCATGCTAGGATTAGCAGGAAAAAGCAAAAAATTTCAGAATTGCACCTTGCAATGCGGAGAAATTACTGTTTGTGCATTTACAATATTCATCGATTTTTGCCATTGAAAAACATCATGTTATTCATATACCAGAAATGTTTGAAACTACTGACTGAATGAAAAGAGCTGGCATCTCACTCTCTTTGAATCTTCTTTATCATGGTAAGAGGAGCAGGAAAAAGCAAAAAATTTCAGAATTGCACGTTGCAATGTGGAGATAATACTGTTTGTGTATTTACAATATTCATTGATTTTTGCCATTGAAAAACGTCCAGAAATGTTTGAAGCTAGTGACTGAATGAAAGGAGCTGGCATCTCACTCTCTTTGAATCTTCTTTATCATGCTAGGATTAGCAGGAAAAAGCAAAAAATTTCAGAATTGCACCTTGCAATGCGGAGAAATTACTGTTTGTGCATTTACAATATTCATTGATTTTTGCCATTGAAAAACGTCCAGAAATGTTTGAAGCTACTGACTGAATGAAAGGAGCTGGCATCTCACTCTCTTTGAATCTTCTTTATCATGCTAGGATTAGCAGGAAAAAGCAAAAAATTTCAGAATTGCACCTTGCAATGCGGAGAAATTACTGTTTGTGCATTTACAATATTCATTGATTTTTGCCATTGAAAAACATCATGTTATTCATATACCAGAAATGTTTGAAGCTACTGACTGAATGAAAAGAGCTGGCATCTCACTCTCTTTGAATCTTCTTTATCATGCTAAGAGGAGCAGGAAAAAGCAAAAAATTTCAGAATTGCACCTTGCAATGTGGAGATATTACTGTTTGTGCATTTACAATATTCATTGATTTTTGCCATTGAAAAACGTCCAGAAATGTTTGAAGCTACTGACTGAATGAAAGGAGCTGGCATCTCACTCTCTTTGAATCTTCTTTATCATGCTAGGATTAGCAGGAAAAAGCAAAAAATTTCAGAATTGCACCTTGCAATGCGGAGAAATTACTGTTTGTGCATTTACAATATTCATTGATTTTTGCCATTGAAAAACATCATGTTATTCATATACCAGAAATGTTTGAAGCTACTGACTGAATGAAAAGAGCTGGCATCTCACTCTCTTTGAATCTTCTTTATCATGCCAGGATTAGCAGGAAAAAGCAAAAAATTTCAGAATTGCACCTTGCAATGTGGAGATATTACTGTTTGTGCATTTACAATATTCATTGATTTTTGCCATTGAAAAACGTCCAGAAATGTTTGAAGCTACTGACTGAATGAAAGGAGCTGGCATCTTACTCTCTTTGAATCTTCTTTATCATGCTAGGATTAGCAGGAAAAAGCAAAAAAATTCAGAATTGCACCTTGCAATGCGGAGAAATTACTGTTTGTGCATTTACAATATTCATTGATTTTTGCCATTGAAAAACATCATGTTATTCATATACCAGAAATGTTTGAAGCTACTGACTGAATGAAAAGAGCTGGCATCTCACTCTCTTTGAATCTTCTTTATCATGCTAAGAGGAGCAGGAAAAAGCAAAAAATTTCAGAATTACACGTTGCAATGTGGAGATATTACTGTTTGTGCATTTACAATATTCATTGATTTTTGCCATTGAAAAACGTCCAGAAATGTTTGAAGCTACTGACTGAATGAAAGGAGCTGGCATCTCACTCTCTTTGAATCTTCTTTATCATGCTAGGATTAGCAGGAAAAAGCAAAAAATTTCAGAATTGCACCTTGCAATGCGGAGAAATTACTGTTTGTGCATTTACAATATTCATTGATTTTTGCCATTGAAAAACATCATGTTATTCATATACCAGAAATGTTTGAAGCTACTGACTGAATGAAAAGAGCTGGCATCTCACTCTCTTTGAATCTTCTTTATCATGCCAGGATTAGCAGGAAAAAGCAAAAAATTTCAGAATTGCACCTTGCAATGCGGAGAAATTACTGTTTGTTCATTTACAATATTCATTGATTTTTGCCATTGAAAAACGTCCAGAAATGTTTGAAGCTACTGATTGAATGAAAGGAGCTGGCATCTCACTCTCTTTGAATCTTCTTTATCATGCTAGGGTTAGCAGGAAAAAGCAAAAAATTTCAGAATTGCACCTTGCAATGCGGAGAAATTACTGTTTGTGCATTTACAATATTCATTGATTTTTGCCATTGAAAAACATCATGTTATTCATATACCAGAAATGTTTGAAGCTACTGACTGAATGAAAAGAGCTGACATCTCACTCTCTTTGAATCTTCTTTATCATGCTAAGAGGAGCAGGAAAAAGCAAAAAATTTCAGAATTGCACGTTGCAATGTGGAGATATTACTGTTTGTGCATTTACAATATTCATTGATTTTTGCCATTGAAAAACGTCCAGAAATGTTTGAAGCTACTGACTGAATGAAAAGAGCTGGCATCTCACTCTCTTTGAATCTTCTTTATCATGCTAGGATTAGCAGGAAAAAGCAAAAAAATTCAGAATTGCACCTTGCAATGCGGAGAAATTACTGTTTGTGCATTTACAATATTCATTGATTTTTGCCATTGAAAAACATCATGTTATTCATATACCAGAAATGTTTGAAGCTACTGACTGAATGAAAAGAGCTGGCATCTCACTCTCTTTGAATCTTCTTTATCATGCCAGGATTTGCAGGAAAAAGCAAAAAATTTCAGAATTGCACCTTGCAATGTGGAGATATTACTGTTTGTGCATTTACAATATTCATTGATTTTTGCCATTGAAAAACGTCCAGAAATGTTTGAAGCTACTGACTGAATGAAAGGAGCTGGCATCTCACTCTCTTTGAATCTTCTTTATCATGCTAGGATTAGCAGGAAAAAGCAAAAAATTTCAGAATTGCACCTTGCAATGCGGAGAAATTACTGTTTGTGCATTTACAATATTCATTGATTTTTGCCGTTGAAAAACATCATGTTATTCATATACCAGAAATGTTTGAAGCTACTGACTGAATGAAAAGAGCTGGCATCTCACTCTCTTTGAATCTTCTTTATCATGCCAGGATTAGCAGGAAAAAGCAAAAAATTTCAGAATTGCACCTTGCAATGTGGAGATATTACTGTTTGTGCATTTACAATATTCATTGATTTTTGCCATTGAAAAACGTCCAGAAATGTTTGAAGCTACTGACTGAATGAAAGGAGCTGGCATCTCACTCTCTTTGAATCTTCTTTATCATGCTAGGATTAGCAGGAAAAAGCAAAAAATTTCAGAATTGCACCTTGCAATGCGGAGAAATTACTGTTTGTGCATTTACAATATTCATTGATTTTTGCCATTGAAAAACATCATGTTATTCATATACCAGAATTGTTTGAAGCTACTGACTGAATGAAAAGAGCTGGCATCTCACTCTCTTTGAATCTTCTTTATCATGCTAAGAGGAGCAGGAAAAAGCAAAAAATTTCAGAATTGCACGTTGCAATGTGGAGATATTACTGTTTGTGCATTTACAATATTCATTGATTTTTGCCATTGAAAAACGTCCAGAAATGTTTGAAGCTACTGACTGAATGAAAGGAGCTGGCATCTCACTCTCTTTGAATCTTCTTTATCATGCTAGAATTAGCAGGAAAAAGCAAAAAATTTCAGAATTGCACCTTGCAATGCGGAGAAATTACTGTTTGTGCATTTACAATATTCATTGATTTTTGCCATTGAAAAACATCATGTTATTCATATACCAGAAATGTTTGAAGCTACTGACTGAATGAAAAGAGCTGGCATCTCACTCTCTTTGAATCTTCTTTATCATGCCAGGATTAGCAGGAAAAAGCAAAAAATTTCAGAATTGCACCTTGCAATGCGGAGAAATTACTGTTTGTGCATTTACAATATTCATTGATTTTTGCCATTGAAAAACGTCCAGAAATGTTTGAAGCTACTGACTGAATGAAAGGAGCTGGCATCTCACTCTCTTTGAATCTTCTTTATCATGCTAGGGTTAGCAGGAAAAAGCAAAAAATTTCAGAATTGCACCTTGCAATGCGGAGAAATTACTGTTTGTGCATTTACAATATTCATTGATTTTTGCCATTGAAAAACATCATGTTATTCATATACCAGAAATGTTTGAAGCTACTGACTGAATGAAAAGAGCTGGCATCTCACTCTCTTTGAATCTTCTTTATCATGCTAAGAGGAGCAGGAAAAAGCAAAAAATTTCAGAATTGCACGTTGCAATGTGGAGATATTACTGTTTGTGCATTTACAATATTCATTGATTTTTGCCATTGAAAAACATCCAGAAATGTTTGAAGCTACTGACTGAATGAAAGGAGCTGGCATCTCACTCTCTTTGAATCTTCTTTATCATGCTAGGATTAGCAGGAAAAAGCAAAAAATTTCAGAATTGCACCTTGCAATGCGGAGAAATTACTGTTTGTGCATTTACAATATTCATTGATTTTTGCCATTGAAAAACATCATGTTATTCATATACCAGAAATGTTTGAAGCTACTGACTGAATGAAAAGAGCTGGCATCTCACTCTCTTTGAATCTTCTTTATCATGCCAGGATTAGCAGGAAAAAGCAAAAAATTTCAGAATTGCACCTTGCAATGCGGAGAAATTACTGTTTGTGCATTTACAATATTCATTGATTTTTGCCATTGAAAAACGTCCAGAAATGTTTGAAGCTACTGACTGAATGAAAGGAGCTGGCATCTCACTCTCTTTGAATCCTCTTTATCATGCTAGGGTTAGCAGGAAAAAGCAAAAAATTTCAGAATTGCACCTTGCAATGCGGAGAAATTACTGTTTGTGCATTTACAATATTCATTGATTTTTGCCATTGAAAAACATCATGTTATTCATATACCAGAAATGTTTGAAGCTACTGACTGAATGAAAAGAGCTGGCATCTCACTCTCTTTGAATATTCTTTATCATGCTAAGAGGAGCAGGAAAAAGCAAAAAATTTCAGAATTGCACGTTGCAATGTGGAGATATTACTGTTTGTGCATTTACAATATTCATTGATTTTTGCCATTGAAAAACGTCCAGAAATGTTTGAAGCTACTGACTGAATGAAAGGAGCTGGCATCTCACTCTCTTTGAATCTTCTTTATCATGCTAGGATTAGCAGGAAAAAGCAAAAAATTTCAGAATTGCACCTTGCAATGCGGAGAAATTACTGTTTGTGCATTTACAATATTCATTGATTTTTGCCAATGAAAAACATCATGTTATTCATATACCAGAAATGTTTGAAGCTACTGACTGAATGAAAAGAGCTGGCATCTCACTCTCTTTGAATCTTCTTTATCATGCCAGGATTAGCAGGAAAAAGCAAAAAATTTCAGAATTGCACCTTGCAATGTGGAGATATTACTGTTTGTGCATTTACAATATTCATTGATTTTTGCCATTGAAAAACGTCCAGAAATGTTTGAAGCTACTGACTGAATGAAAGGAGCTGGCATCTCACTCTCTTTGAATCTTCTTTATCATGCCAGGATTAGCAGGAAAAAGCAAAAAATTTCAGAATTGCACATTGCAATGCGGAGAAATTACTGTTTGTGCATTTACAATATTCATTGATTTTTGCCATTGAAAAACGTCCAGAAATGTTTGAAGCTACTGACTGAATGAAAGGAGCTGGCATCTCACTCTCTTTGAATCTTCTTTATCATGCTAGGGTTAGCAGGAAAAAGCAAAAAATTTCAGAATTGCACCTTGCAATGCGGAGAAATTACTGTTTGTGCATTTACAATATTCATTGATTTTTGCCATTGAAAAACATCATGTTATTCATATACCAGAAATGTTTGAAACTACTGACTGAATGAAAAGAGCTGGCATCTCACTCTCTTTGAATCTTCTTTATCATGGTAAGAGGAGCAGGAAAAAGCAAAAAATTTCAGAATTGCACGTTGCAATGTGGAGATAATACTGTTTGTGTATTTACAATATTCATTGATTTTTGCCATTGAAAAACGTCCAGAAATGTTTGAAGATAGTGACTGAATGAAAGGAGCTGGCATCTCACTCTCTTTGAATCTTCTTTATCATGCTAGGATTAGCAGGAAAAAGCAAAAAATTTCAGAATTGCACCTTGCAATGCGGAGAAATTACTGTTTGTGCATTTACAATATTCATTGATTTTTGCCATTGAAAAGCGTCCAGAAATGTTTGAAGCTACTGACTGAATGAAAGGAGCTGGCATCTCACTCTCTTTGAATCTTCTTTATCATGCTAGGATTAGCAGGAAAAAGCAAAAAATTTCAGAATTGCACCTTGCAATGCGGAGAAATTACTGTTTGTGCATTTACAATATTCATTGATTTTTGCCATTGAAAAACATCATGTTATTCATATACCAGAAATGTTTGAAGCTACTGACTGAATGAAAAGAGCTGGCATCTCACTCTCTTTGAATCTTCTTTATCATGCTAAGAGGAGCAGGAAAAAGCAAAAAATTTCAGAATTGCACGTTGCAATGTGGAGATATTACTGTTTGTGCATTTACAATATTCATTGATTTTTGCCATTGAAAAACGTCCAGAAATGTTTGAAGCTACTGACTGAATGAAAGGAGCTGGCATCTCACTCTCTTTGAATCTTCTTTATCATGCTAGGATTAGCAGGAAAAAGCAAAAAATTTCAGAATTGCACCTTGCAATGCGGAGAAATTACTGTTTGTGCATTTACAATATTCATTGATTTTTGCCATTGAAAAACATCATGTTATTCATATACCAGAAATGTTTGAAGCTACTGACTGAATGAAAAGAGCTGGCATCTCACTCTCTTTGAATCTTCTTTATCATGCCATGATTAGCAGGAAAAAGCAAAAAATTTCAGAATTGCACCTTGCAATGTGGAGATATTACTGTTTGTGCATTTACAATATTCATTGATTTTTGCCATTGAAAAACATCCAGAAATGTTTGAAGCTACTGACTGAATGAAAGGAGCTGGCATCTTACTCTCTTTGAATCTTCTTTATCATGCTAGGATTAGCAGGAAAAAGCAAAAAATTTCAGAATTGCACCTTGCAATGCGGAGAAATTACTGTTTGTGCATTTACAATATTCATTGATTTTTGCCATTGAAAAACATCATGTTATTCATATACCAGAAATGTTTGAAGCTACTGACTGAATGAAAAGAGCTGGCATCTCACTCTCTTTGAATCTTCTTTATCATGCTAAGAGGAGCAGGAAAAAGCAAAAAATTTCAGAATTGCACGTTGCAATGTGGAGATATTACTGTTTGTGCATTTACAATATTCATTGATTTTTGCCATTGAAAAACGTCCAGAAATGTTTGAAGCTACTGACTGAATGAAAGGAGCTGGCATCTCACTCTCTTTGAATCTTCTTTATCATGCTAGGATTAGCAGGAAAAAGCAAAAAATTTCAGAATTGCACCTTGCAATGCGGAGAAATTACTGTTTGAGCATTTACAATATTCATTGATTTTTGCCATTGAAAAACATCATGTTATTCATATACCAGAAATGTTTGAAGCTACTGACTGAATGAAAAGAGCTGGCATCTCACTCTCTTTGAATCTTCTTTATCATGCCAGGATTAGCAGGAAAAAGCAAAAAATTTCAGAATTGCACCTTGCAATGCGGAGAAATTACTATTTGTGCATTTACAATATTCATTGATTTTTGCCATTGAAAAACGTCCAGAAATGTTTGAAGCTACTGATTGAATGAAAGGAGCTGGCATCTCACTCTCTTTGAATCTTCTTTATCATGCTAGGGTTAGCAGGAAAAAGCAAAAAATTTCAGAATTGCACCTTGCAATGCGGAGAAATTACTGTTTGTGCATTTACAATATTCATTGATTTTTGCCATTGAAAAACATCATGTTATTCATATACCAGAAATGTTTGAAGCTACTGACTGAATGAAAAGAGCTGGCATCTCAATCTCTTTGAATCTTCTTTATCATGCTAAGAGGAGCAAGAAAAAGCAAAAAATTTCAGAATTGCACGATGCAATGTGGAGATATTACTGTTTGTGCATTTACAATATTCATTGATTTTTGCCATTGAAAAACGTCCAGAAATGATTGAAGCTACTGACTGAATGAAAGGAGCTGGCATCTCACTCTCTTTGAATCTTCTTTATCATGCTAGGATTAGCAGGAAAAAGCAAAAAATTTCAGAGTTGCACCTTGCAATGCGGAGAAATTACTGTTTGTGCATTTACAATATTCATTGATTTTTGCCATTGAAAAACATCATGTTATTCATATACCAGAAATGTTTGAAGCTACTGACTGAATGAAAAGAGCTGGCATCTCACTCTCTTTGAATCTTCTTTATCATGCTAGGATTAGCATGAAAAAGCAAAAAATTTCAGAATTGCACCTTGCAATGCGGAGAAATTACTGTTTGTGCATTTACAATATTCATTGATTTTTGCCATTGAAAAACATCATGTTATTCATATACCAGAAATGTTTGAAGCTACTGACTGAATGAAAAGAGCTGGCATCTCACTCTCTTTGAATCTTCTTTATCATGCCAGGATTTGCAGGAAAAAGCAAAAAATTTCAGAATTGCACCTTGCAATGTGGAGATATTGCTGTTTGTGCATTTACAATATTCATTGATTTTTGCCATTGAAAAACGTCCAGAAATGTTTGAAGCTACTGACTGAATGAAAAGAGCTGGCATCTCACTCTCTTTGAATCTTCTTTATCATGCTAGGATTAGCAGGAAAAAGCAAAAAATTTCAGAATTGCACCTTGCAATGCGGAGAAATTACTGTTTGTGCATTTACAATATTCATTGATTTTTGCCATTGAAAAACATCATGTTATTCATATACCAGAAATGTTTGAAGCTACTGACTGAATGAAAAGAGCTGGCATCTCACTCTCTTTGAATCTTCTTTATCATGCCAGGATTAGCAGGAAAAAGCAAAAAATTTCAGAATTGCACCTTGCAATGTGGAGATATTACTGTTTGTGCATTTACAATATTCATTGATTTTTGCCATTGAAAAACGTCCAGAAATGTTTGAAGCTACTGACTGAATGAAAGGAGCTGGCATCTCACTCTCTTTGAATCTTCTTTATCATGCTAGGATTAGCAGGAAAAAGCAAAAAATTTCAGAATTGCACCTTGCAATGCGGAGAAATTACTGTTTGTGCATTTACAATATTCATTGATTTTTGCCATTGAAAAACATCATGTTATTCATATACCAGAAATGTTTGAAGCTACTGACTGAATGAAAAGAGCTGGCATCTCACTCTCTTTGAATCTTCTTTATCATGCTAAGAGGAGCAGGAAAAAGCAAAAAATTTCAGAATTGCACGTTGCAATGTGGAGATATTACTGTTTGTGCATTTACAATATTCATTGATTTTTGCCATTGAAAAACGTCCAGAAATGTTTGAAGCTACTGACTGAATGAAAGGAGCTGGCATCTCACTCTCTTTGAATCTTCTTTATCATGCTAGGATTAGCAGGAAAAAGCAAAAAATTTCAGAATTGCACCTTGCAATGCGGAGAAATTACTGTTTGTGCATTTACAATATTCATTGATTTTTGCCATTGAAAAACATCATGTTATTCATATACCAGAAATGTTTGAAGCTACTGACTGAATGAAAAGAGCTGGCATCTCACTCTCTTTGAATCTTCTTTATCATGCCAGGATTAGCAGGAAAAAGCAAAAAATTTCAGAGTTGCACCTTGCAATGCGGAGAAATTACTGTTTGTGCATTTACAATATTCATTGATTTTTGCCATTGAAAAACGTCCAGAAATGTTTGAAGCTACTGACTGAATGAAAGGAGCTGGCATCTCACTCTCTTTGAATCTTCTTTATCATGCTAGGGTTAGCAGGAAAAAGCAAAAAATTTCAGAATTGCACCTTGCAATGCGGAGAAATTACTGTTTGTGCATTTACAATATTCATTGATTTTTGCCATTGAAAAACATCATGTTATTCATATACCAGAAATGTTTGAAGCTACTGACTGAATGAAAAGAGCTGGCATCTCACTCTCTTTGAATCTTCTTTATCATGCTAAGAGGAGCAGGAAAAAGCAAAAAATTTCAGAATTGCACGTTGCAATGTGGAGATATTACTGTTTGTGCATTTACAATATTCATTGATTTTTGCCATTGAAAAACGTCCAGAAATGTTTGAAGCTACTGACTGAATGAAAGGAGCTGGCATCTCACTCTCTTTGAATCTTCTTTATCATGCTAGGATTAGCAGGAAAAAGCAAAAAATTTCAGAATTGCACCTTGCAATGCGGAGAAATTACTGTTTGTGCATTTACAATATTCATTGATTTTTGCCATTGAAAAACATCATGTTATTCATATACCAGAAATGTTTGAAGCTACTGACTGAATGAAAAGAGCTGGCATCTCACTCTCTTTGAATCTTCTTTATCATGCCAGGATTAGCAGGAAAAAGCAAAAAATTTCAGAATTGCACCTTGCAATGTGGAGATATTACTGTTTGTGCATTTACAATATTCATTGATTTTTGCCATTGAAAAACGTCCAGAAATGTTTGAAGCTACTGACTGAATGAAAGGAGCTGGCATCTCACTCTCTTTGAATCTTCTTTATCATGCTAGGATTAGCAGGAAAAAGCAAAAAATTTCAGAATTGCACCTTGCAATGCGGAGAAATTACTGTTTGTGCATTTACAATATTCATTGATTTTTGCCATTGAAAAACATCATATTATTCATATACCAGAAATGTTTGAAGCTACTGACTGAATGAAAAGAGCTGGCATCTCACTCTCTTTGAATCTTCTTTATCATGCTAAGAGGAGCAGGAAAAAGAAAAAAATTTCAGAATTGCACGTTGCAATGTGGAGATATTACTGTTTGTGCATTTACAATATTCATTGATTTTTGCCATTGAAAAACATCCAGAAATGTTTGAAGCTACTGACTGAATGAAAGGAGCTGGCATCTCACTCTCTTTGAATCTTCTTTATCATGCTAGGATTAGCAGGAAAAAGCAAAAAATTTCAGAATTGCACCTTGCAATGCGGAGAAATTACTGTTTGTGCATTTACAATATTCATTGATTTTTGCCATTGAAAAACATCATGTTATTCATATACCAGAAATGTTTGAAACTACTGACTGAATGAAAAGAGCTGGCATATCACTCTCTTTGAATCTTCTTTATCATGGTAAGATGAGCAGGAAAAAGCAAAAAATTTCAGAATTGCACGTTGCAATGTGGAGATATTACTGTTTGTGTATTTACAATATTCATTGATTTTTGCCATTGAAAAACGTCCAGAAATGTTTGAAGCTACTGACTGAATGAAAGGAGCTGGCATCTCACTCTCTTTGAATCTTCTTTATCATGCTAGGATTAGCAGGAAAAAGCAAAAAATTTCAGAATTGCACCTTGCAATGCGGAGAAATTACTGTTTGTGCATTTACAATATTCATTGATTTTTGCCATTGAAAAACATCATGTTATTCATATACCAGAAATGTTTGAAACTACTGACTGAATGAAAAGAGCTGGCATATCACTCTCTTTGAATCTTCTTTATCATGGTAAGATGAGCAGGAAAAAGCAAAAAATTTCAGAATTGCACGTTGCAATGTGGAGATATTACTGTTTGTGTATTTACAATATTCATTGATTTTTGCCATTGAAAAACGTCCAGAAATGTTTGAAGCTACTGACTGAATGAAAGGAGCTGGCATCTCACTCTCTTTGAATCTTCTTTATCATGCTAGGATTAGCAGGAAAAAGCAAAAAATTTCAGAATTGCACCTTGCAATGCGGAGAAATTACTGTTTGTGCATTTACAATATTCATTGATTTTTGCCATTGAAAAACATCATGTTATTCATATACCAGAAATGTTTGAAGCTACTGACTGAATGAAAAGAGCTGGCATCTCACTCTCTTTGAATCTTCTTTATCATGCCAGGATTAGCAGGAAAAAGCAAAAAATTTCAGAATTGCACCTTGCAATGTGGAGATATTACTGTTTGTGCATTTACAATATTCATTGATTTTTGCCATTGAAAAACGTCCAGAAATGTTTGAAGCTACTGACTGAATGAAAGGAGCTGGCATCTCACTCTCTTTGAATCTTCTTTATCATGCTAGGATTAGCAGGAAAAAGCAAAAAATTTCAGAATTGCACCTTGCAATGCGGAGAAATTACTGTTTGTGCATTTACAATATTCATTGATTTTTGCCAATGAAAAACATCATGTTATTCATATACCAGAAATGTTTGAAGCTACTGACTGAATGAAAAGAGCTGGCATCTCACTCTCTTTGAATCTTCTTTATCATGCCAGGATTAGCAGGAAAAAGCAAAAAATTTCAGAATTGCACCTTGCAATGTGGAGATATTACTGTTTGTGCATTTACAATATTCATTGATTTTTGCCATTGAAAAACGTCCAGAAATGTTTGAAGCTACTGACTGAATGAAAGGAGCTGGCATCTCACTCTCTTTGAATCTTCTTTATCATGCCAGGATTAGCAGGAAAAATCAAAAAATTTCAGAATTGCACCTTGCAATGCGGAGAAATTACTGTTTGTGCATTTACAATATTCATTGATTTTTGCCATTGAAAAACGTCCAGAAATGTTTGAAGCTACTGACTGAATGAAAGGAGCTGGCATCTCACTCTCTTTGAATCTTCTTTATCATGCTAGGGTTAGCAGGAAAAAGCAAAAAATTTCAGAATTGCACCTTGCAATGCGGAGAAATTACTGTTTGTGCATTTACAATATTCATTGATTTTTGCCATTGAAAAACATCATGTTATTCATATACCAGAAATGTTTGAAACTACTGACTGAATGAAAAGAGCTGGCATCTCACTCTCTTTGAATCTTCTTTATCATGGTAAGAGGAGCAGGAAAAAGCAAAAAATTTCAGAATTGCACGTTGCAATGTGGAGATAATACTGTTTGTGTATTTACAATATTCATTGATTTTTGCCATTGAAAAACGTCCAGAAATGTTTGAAGATAGTGACTGAATGAAAGGAGCTGGCATCTCACTCTCTTTGAATCTTCTTTATCATGCTAGGATTAGCAGGAAAAAGCAAAAAACTTCAGAATTGCACCTTGCAATGCGGAGAAATTACTGTTTGTGCATTTACAATATTCATTGATTTTTGCCATTGAAAAACGTCCAGAAATGTTTGAAGCTACTGACTGAATGAAAGGAGCTGGCATCTCACTCTCTTTGAATCTTCTTTATCATGCTAGGATTAGCAGGAAAAAGCAAAAAATTTCAGAATTGCACCTTGCAATGCGGAGAAATTACTGTTTGTGCATTTACAATATTCATTGATTTTTGCCATTGAAAAACATCATGTTATTCATATACCAGAAATGTTTGAAGCTACTGACTGAATGAAAAGAGCTGGCATCTCACTCTCTTTGAATCTTCTTTATCATGCTAAGAGGAGCAGGAAAAAGCAAAAAATTTCAGAATTGCACGTTGCAATGTGGAGATATTACTGTTTGTGCATTTACAATATTCATTGATTTTTGCCATTGAAAAACGTCCAGAAATGTTTGAAGCTACTGACTGAATGAAAGGAGCTGGCATCTCACTCTCTTTGAATCTTCTTTATCATGCTAGGATTAGCAGGAAAAAGCAAAAAATTTCAGAATTGCACCTTGCAATGCGGAGAAATTACTGTTTGTGCATTTACAATATTCATTGATTTTTGCCATTGAAAAACATCATGTTATTCATATACCAGAAATGTTTGAAGCTACTGACTGAATGAAAAGAGCTGGCATCTCACTCTCTTTGAATCTTCTTTATCATGCCATGATTAGCAGGAAAAAGCAAAAAATTTCAGAATTGCACCTTGCAATGTGGAGATATTACTGTTTGTGCATTTACAATATTCATTGATTTTTGCCATTGAAAAACGTCCAGAAATGTTTGAAGCTACTGACTGAATGAAAGGAGCTGGCATCTTACTCTCTTTGAATCTTCTTTATCATGCTAGGATTAGCAGGAAAAAGCAAAAAATTTCAGAATTGCACCTTGCAATGCGGAGAAATTACTGTTTGTGCATTTACAATATTCATTGATTTTTGCCATTGAAAAACATCATGTTATTCATATACCAGAAATGTTTGAAGCTACTGACTGAATGAAAAGAGCTGGCATCTCACTCTCTTTGAATCTTCTTTATCATGCTAAGAGGAGCAGGAAAAAGCAAAAAATTTCAGAATTGCACGTTGCAATGTGGAGATATTACTGTTTGTGCATTTACAATATTCATTGATTTTTGCCATTGAAAAACGTCCAGAAATGTTTGAAGCTACTGACTGAATGAAAGGAGCTGGCATCTCACTCTCTTTGAATCTTCTTTATCATGCTAGGATTAGCAGGAAAAAGCAAAAAATTTCAGAATTGCACCTTGCAATGCGGAGAAATTACTGTTTGAGCATTTACAATATTCATTGATTTTTGCCATTGAAAAACATCATGTTATTCATATACCAGAAATGTTTGAAGCTACTGACTGAATGAAAAGAGCTGGCATCTCACTCTCTTTGAATCTTCTTTATCATGCCAGGATTAGCAGGAAAAAGCAAAAAATTTCAGAATTGCACCTTGCAATGCGGAGAAATTACTGTTTGTGCATTTACAATATTCATTGATTTTTGCCATTGAAAAACGTCCAGAAATGTTTGAAGCTACTGATTGAATGAAAGGAGCTGGCATCTCACTCTCTTTGAATCTTCTTTATCATGCTAGGGTTAGCAGGAAAAAGCAAAAAATTTCAGAATTGCACCTTGCAATGCGGAGAAATTACTGTTTGTGCATTTACAATATTCATTGATTTTTGCCATTGAAAAACATCATGTTATTCATATACCAGAAATGCTTGAAGCTACTGACTGAATGAAAAGAGCTGGCATCTCACTCTCTTTGAATCTTCTTTATCATGCTAAGAGGAGCAGGAAAAAGCAAAAAATTTCAGAATTGCACGATGCAATGTGGAGATATTACTGTTTGTGCATTTACAATATTCATTGATTTTTGCCATTGAAAAACGTCCAGAAATGATTGAAGCTACTGACTGAATGAAAGGAGCTGGCATCTCACTCTCTTTGAATCTTCTTTATCATGCTAGGATTAGCAGGAAAAAGCAAAAAATTTCAGAGTTGCACCTTGCAATGCGGAGAAATTACTGTTTGTGCATTTACAATATTCATTGATTTTTGCCATTGAAAAACATCATGTTATTCATATACCAGAAATGTTTGAAGCTACTGACTGAATGAAAAGAGCTGGCATCTCACTCTCTTTGAATCTTCTTTATCATGCTAGGATTAGCATGAAAAAGCAAAAAATTTCAGAATTGCACCTTGCAATGCGGAGAAATTACTGTTTGTGCATTTACAATATTCATTGATTTTTGCCATTGAAAAACATCATGTTATTCATATACCAGAAATGTTTGAAGCTACTGACTGAATGAAAAGAGCTGGCATCTCACTCTCTTTGAATCTTCTTTATCATGCCAGGATTTGCAGGAAAAAGCAAAAAATTTCAGAATTGCACCTTGCAATGTGGAGATATTGCTGTTTGTGCATTTACAATATTCATTGATTTTTGCCATTGAAAAACGTCCAGAAATGTTTGAAGCTACTGACTGAATGAAAGGAGCTGGCATCTCACTCTCTTTGAATCTTCTTTATCATGCTAGGATTAGCAGGAAAAAGCAAAAAATTTCAGAATTGCACCTTGCAATGCGGAGAAATTACTGTTTGTGCATTTACAATATTCATTGATTTTTGCCATTGAAAAACATCATGTTATTCATATACCAGAAATGTTTGAAGCTACTGACTGAATGAAAAGAGCTGGCATCTCACTCTCTTTGAATCTTCTTTATCATGCCAGGATTAGCAGGAAAAAGCAAAAAATTTCAGAATTGCACCTTGCAATGTGGAGATATTACTGTTTGTGCATTTACAATATTCATTGATTTTTGCCATTGAAAAACGTCCAGAAATGTTTGAAGCTACTGACTGAATGAAAGGAGCTGGCATCTCACTCTATTTGAATCTTCTTTATCATGCTAGGATTAGCAGGAAAAAGCAAAAAATTTCAGAATTGCACCTTGCAATGCGGAGAAATTACTGTTTGTGCATTTACAATATTCATTGATTTTTGCCATTGAAAAACATCATGTTATTCATATACCAGAAATGTTTGAAGCTACTGACTGAATGAAAAGAGCTGGCATCTCACTCTCTTTGAATCTTCTTTATCATGCCAGGATTAGCAGGAAAAAGCAAAAAATTTCAGAATTGCACCTTGCAATGCGGAGAAATTACTGTTTGTGCATTTACAATATTCATTGATTTTTGCCATTGAAAAACGTCCAGAAATGTTTGAAGCTACTGACTGAATGAAAGGAGCTGGCATCTCACTCTCTTTGAATCTTCTTTATCATGCTAGGGTTAGCAGGAAAAAGCAAAAAATTTCAGAATTGCACCTTGCAATGCGGAGAAATTACTGTTTGTGCATTTACAATATTCATTGATTTTTGCCATTGAAAAACATCATGTTATTCATATACCAGAAATGTTTGAAGCTACTGACTGAATGAAAAGAGCTGGCATCTCACTCTCTTTGAATCTTCTTTATCATGCTAAGAGGAGCAGGAAAAAGCAAAAAATTTCAGAATTGCACGTTGCAATGTGGAGATATTACTGTTTGTGCATTTACAATATTCATTGATTTTTGCCATTGAAAAACGTCCAGAAATGTTTGAAGCTACTGACTGAATGAAAGGAGCTGGCATCTCACTCTCTTTGAATCTTCTTTATCATGCTAGGATTAGCAGGAAAAAGCAAAAAATTTCAGAATTGCACCTTGCAATGCGGAGAAATTACTGTTTGTGCATTTACAATATTCATTGATTTTTGCCATTGAAAAACATCATGTTATTCATATACCAGAAATGTTTGAAGCTACTGACTGAATGAAAAGAGCTGGCATCTCACTCTCTTTGAATCTTCTTTATCATGCCAGGATTAGCAGGAAAAAGCAAAAAATTTCAGAATTGCACCTTGCAATGTGGAGATATTACTGTTTGTGCATTTACAATATTCATTGATTTTTGCCATTGAAAAACGTCCAGAAATGTTTGAAGCTACTGACTGAATGAAAGGAGCTGGCATCTCACTCTCTTTGAATCTTCTTTATCATGCTAGGATTAGCAGGAAAAAGCAAAAAATTTCAGAATTGCACCTTGCAATGCGGAGAAATTACTGTTTGTGCATTTACAATATTCATTGATTTTTGCCATTGAAAAACATCATATTATTCATATACCAGAAATGTTTGAAGCTACTGACTGAATGAAAAGAGCTGGCATCTCACTCTCTTTGAATCTTCTTTATCATGCTAAGAGGAGCAGGAAAAAGAAAAAAATTTCAGAATTGCACGTTGCAATGTGGAGATATTACTGTTTGTGCATTTACAATATTCATTGATTTTTGCCATTGAAAAACGTCCAGAAATGTTTGAAGCTACTGACTGAATGAAAGGAGCTGGCATCTCACTCTCTTTGAATCTTCTTTATCATGCTAGGATTAGCAGGAAAAAGCAAAAAATTTCAGAATTGCACCTTGCAATGCGGAGAAATTACTGTTTGTGCATTTACAATATTCATTGATTTTTGCCATTGAAAAACATCATGTTATTCATATACCAGAAATGTTTGAAACTACTGACTGAATGAAAAGAGCTGGCATATCACTCTCTTTGAATCTTCGTTATCATGGTAAGAGGAGCAGGAAAAAGCAAAAAATTTCAGAATTGCACGTTGCAATGTGGAGATATTACTGTTTGTGTATTTACAATATTCATTGATTTTTGCCATTGAAAAACGTCCAGAAATGTTTGAAGCTACTGACTGAATGAAAGGAGCTGGCATCTCACTCTCTTTGAATCTTCTTTATCATGCTAGGATTAGCAGGAAAAAGCAAAAAATTTCAGAATTGCACCTTGCAATGCGGAGAAATTACTGTTTGTGCATTTACAATATTCATTGATTTTTGCCATTGAAAAACATCATGTTATTCATATACCAGAAATGTTTGAAGCTACTGACTGAATGAAAAGAGCTGGCATCTCACTCTCTTTGAATCTTCTTTATCATGCCAGGATTAGCAGGAAAAAGCAAAAAATTTCAGAATTGCACCTTGCAATGTGGAGATATTACTGTTTGTGCATTTACAATATTCATTGATTTTTGCCATTGAAAAACGTCCAGAAATGTTTGAAGCTACTGACTGAATGAAAGGAGCTGGCATCTCACTCTCTTTGAATCTTCTTTATCATGCTAGCATTAGCAGGAAAAAGCAAAAAATTTCAGAATTGCACCTTGCAATGCGGAGAAATTACTGTTTGTGCATTTACAATATTCATTGATTTTTGCCATTGAAAAACATCATGTTATTCATATACCAGAAATGTTTGAAGCTACTGACTGAATGAAAAGAGCTGGCATCTCACTCTCTTTGAATCTTCTTTATCATGCCAGGATTTGCAGGAAAAAGCAAAAAATTTCAGAATTGCACCTTGCAATGTGGAGATATTGCTGTTTGTGCATTTACAATATTCATTGATTTTTGCCATTGAAAAACGTCCAGAAATGTTTGAAGCTACTGACTGAATGAAAGGAGCTGGCATCTCACTCTCTTTGAATCTTCTTTATCATGCTAGGATTAGCAGGAAAAAGCAAAAAATTTCAGAATTGCACCTTGCAATGCGGAGAAATTACTGTTTGTGCATTTACAATATTCATTGATTTTTGCCATTGAAAAACATCATGTTATTCATATACCAGAAATGTTTGAAGCTACTGACTGAATGAAAAGAGCTGGCATCTCACTCTCTTTGAATCTTCTTTATCATGCCAGGATTAGCAGGAAAAAGCAAAAAATTTCAGAATTGCACCTTGCAATGTGGAGATATTACTGTTTGTGCATTTACAATATTCATTGATTTTTGCCATTGAAAAACGTCCAGAAATGTTTGAAGCTACTGACTGAATGAAAGGAGCTGGCATCTCACTCTCTTTGAATCTTCTTTATCATGCTAGGATTAGCAGGAAAAAGCAAAAAATTTCAGAATTGCACCTTGCAATGCGGAGAAATTACTGTTTGTGCATTTACAATATTCATTGATTTTTGCCATTGAAAAACATCATGTTATTCATATACCAGAAATGTTTGAAGCTACTGACTGAATGAAAAGAGCTGGCATCTCACTCTCTTTGAATCTTCTTTATCATGCTAAGAGGAGCAGGAAAAAGCAAAAAATTTCAGAATTGCACGTTGCAATGTGGAGATATTACTGTTTGTGCATTTACAATATTCATTGATTTTTGCCATTGAAAAACGTCCAGAAATGTTTGAAGCTACTGACTGAATGAAAGGAGCTGGCATCTCACTCTCTTTGAATCTTCTTTATCATGCTAGGATTAGCAGGAAAAAGCAAAAAATTTCAGAATTGCACCTTGCAATGCGGAGAAATTACTGTTTGTGCATTTACAATATTCATTGATTTTTGCCATTGAAAAACATCATGTTATTCATATACCAGAAATGTTTGAAGCTACTGACTGAATGAAAAGAGCTGGCATCTCACTCTCTTTGAATCTTCTTTATCATGCCAGGATTAGCAGGAAAAAGCAAAAAATTTCAGAATTGCACCTTGCAATGCGGAGAAATTACTGTTTGTGCATTTACAATATTCATTGATTTTTGCCATTGAAAAACGTCCAGAAATGTTTGAAGCTACTGACTGAATGAAAGGAGCTGGCATCTCACTCTCTTTGAATCTTCTTTATCATGCTAGGGTTAGCAGGAAAAAGCAAAAAATTTCAGAATTGCACCTTGCAATGCGGAGAAATTACTGTTTGTGCATTTACAATATTCATTGATTTTTGCCATTGAAAAACATCATGTTATTCATATACCAGAAATGTTTGAAGCTACTGACTGAATGAAAAGAGCTGGCATCTCACTCTCTTTGAATCTTCTTTATCATGCTAAGAGGAGCAGGAAAAAGCAAAAAATTTCAGAATTGCACGTTGCAATGTGGAGATATTACTGTTTGTGCATTTACAATATTCATTGATTTTTGCCATTGAAAAACGTCCAGAAATGTTTGAAGCTACTGACTGAATGAAAGGAGCTGGCATCTCACTCTCTTTGAATCTTCTTTATCATGCTAGGATTAGCAGGAAAAAGCAAAAAATTTCAGAATTGCACCTTGCAATGCGGAGAAATTACTGTTTGTGCATTTACAATATTCATTGATTTTTGCCATTGAAAAACATCATGTTATTCATATACCAGAAATGTTTGAAGCTACTGACTGAATGAAAAGAGCTGGCATCTCACTCTCTTTGAATCTTCTTTATCATGCCAGGATTAGCAGGAAAAAGCAAAAAATTTCAGAATTGCACCTTGCAATGTGGAGATATTACTGTTTGTGCATTTACAATATTCATTGATTTTTGCCATTGAAAAACGTCCAGAAATGTTTGAAGCTACTGACTGAATGAAAGGAGCTGGCATCTCACTCTCTTTGAATCTTCTTTATCATGCTAGGATTAGCAGGAAAAAGCAAAAAATTTCAGAATTGCACCTTGCAATGCGGAGAAATTACTGTTTGTGCATTTACAATATTCATTGATTTTTGCCATTGAAAAACATCATATTATTCATATACCAGAAATGTTTGAAGCTACTGACTGAATGAAAAGAGCTGGCATCTCACTCTCTTTGAATCTTCTTTATCATGCTAAGAGGAGCAGGAAAAAGAAAAAAATTTCAGAATTGCACGTTGCAATGTGGAGATATTACTGTTTGTGCATTTACAATATTCATTGATTTTTGCCATTGAAAAACGTCCAGAAATGTTTGAAGCTACTGACTGAATGAAAGCAGCTGGCATCTCACTCTCTTTGAATCTTCTTTATCATGCTAGGATTAGCAGGAAAAAGCAAAAAATTTCAGAATTGCACCTTGCAATGCGGAGAAATTACTGTTTGTGCATTTACAATATTCATTGATTTTTGCCATTGAAAAACATCATGTTATTCATATACCAGAAATGTTTGAAACTACTGACTGAATGAAAAGAGCTGGCATATCACTCTCTTTGAATCTTCTTTATCATGGTAAGAGGAGCAGGAAAAAGCAAAAAATTTCAGAATTGCACGTTGCAATGTGGAGATATTACTGTTTGTGTATTTACAATATTCATTGATTTTTGCCATTGAAAAACATCCAGAAATGTTTGAAGCTACTGACTGAATGAAAGGAGCTGGCATCTCACTCTCTTTGAATCTTCTTTATCATGCTAGGATTAGCAGGAAAAAGCAAAAAATTTCAGAATTGCACCTTGCAATGCGGAGAAATTACTGTTTGTGCATTTACAATATTCATTGATTTTTGCCATTGAAAAACATCATGTTATTCATATACCAGAAATGTTTGAAGCTACTGACTGAATGAAAAGAGCTGGCATCTCACTCTCTTTGAATCTTCTTTATCATGCCAGGATTAGCAGGAAAAAGCAAAAAATTTCAGAATTGCACCTTGCAATGTGGAGATATTACTGTTTGTGCATTTACAATATTCATTGATTTTTGCCATTGAAAAACGTCCAGAAATGTTTGAAGCTACTGACTGAATGAAAGGAGCTGGCATCTCACTCTCTTTGAATCTTCTTTATCATGCTAGGATTAGCAGGAAAAAGCAAAAAATTTCAGAATTGCACTTTGCAATGCGGAGAAATTACTGTTTGTGCATTTACAATATTCATTGATTTTTGCCATTGAAAAACATCATGTTATTCATATACCAGAAATGTTTGAAGCTACTGACTGAATGAAAAGAGCTGGCATCTCACTCTCTTTGAATCTTCTTTATCATGCTAAGAGGAGCAGGAAAAAGCAAAAAATTTCAGAATTGCACGTTGCAATGTGGAGATATTACTGTTTGTGCATTTACAATATTCATTGATTTTTGCCATTGAAAAACGTCCAGAAATGTTTGAAGCTACTGACTGAATGAAAGGAGCTGGCATCTCACTCTCTTTGAATCTTCTTTATCATGCTAGGATTAGCAGGAAAAAGCAAAAAATTTCAGAATTGCACCTTGCAATGCGGAGAAATTACTGTTTGTGCATTTACAATATTCATTGATTTTTGCCATTGAAAAACATCATGTTATTCATATACCAGAAATGTTTGAAGCTACTGACTGAATGAAAAGAGCTGGCATCTCACTCTCTTTGAATCTTTATCATGCTAGGATTAGCAGGATAAGCAAAAAATTTCAGAATTGCACCTTGCAATCCGGAGAAATTACTGTATGTGCATTTACAATATTCATTGATTTTTGCCATTGAAAAACGTCCAGAAATGTTTGAAGCTACTGACGGAATGAAAGGAGCTGGCATCTCACTCTCTTTGAATCTTCTTTATCATGCTAGGATTAGCAGGAAAAAGCAAAAAATTTCAGAATTGCACCTTGCAATGCGGAGAAATTACTGTTTGTGCATTTACAATATTCATTGATTTTTGCCATTGAAAAACATCATGTTATTCATATACCAGAAATGTTTGAAGCTACTGACTGAATGAAAAGAGCTGGCATCTCACTCTCTTTGAATCTTCTTTATCATGCCAGTATTAGCAGGAAAAAGCAAAAAATTTCAGAATTGCACCTTGCAATGTGGAGATATTACTGTTTGTGCATTTACAATATTCATTGATTTTTGCCATTGAAAAACGTCCAGAAATGTTTGAAGCTACTGACTGAATGAAAGGAGCTGGCATCTCACTCTCTTTGAATCTTCTTTATCATGCTAGGATTAGCAGGAAAAAGCAAAAAATTTCAGAATTGCACGTATCAATGCGGAGAAATTACTGTTTGTGCATTTACAATATTCATTGATTTTTGCCATTGAAAAACATCATGTTATTCATATACCAGAAATGTTTGAAGCTACTGACTGAATGAAAAGAGCTGGCATCTCACTCTCTTTGAATCTTCTTTATCATGCTAAGAGGAGCAGGAAAAAGCAAAAAATTTCAGAATTGCACGTTGCAATGTGGAGATATTACTGTTTGTGCATTTACAATATTCATTGATTTTTGCCATTGAAAAACGTCCAGAAATGTTTGAAGCTACTGACTGAATGAAAGGAGCTGGCATCTCACTCTCTTTGAATCTTCTTTATCATGCTAGGATTAGCAGGAAAAAGCAAAAAATTTCAGAATTGCACCTTGCAATGCGGAGAAATTACTGTTTGTGCATTTACAATATTCATTGATTTTTGCCATTGAAAAACATCATGTTATTCATATACCAGAAATGTTTGAAGCTACTGACTGAATGAAAAGAGCTGGCATCTCACTCTCTTTGAATCTTCTTTATCATGCCAGGATTAGCAGGAAAAAGCAAAAAATTTCAGAATTGCACCTTGCAATGCGGAGAAATTACTGTTTGTGCATTTACAATATTCATTGATTTTTGCCATTGAAAAACGTCCAGAAATGTTTGAAGCTACTGACTGAATGAAAGGAGCTGGCATCTCACTCTCTTTGAATCTTCTTTATCATGCTAGGGTTAGCAGGAAAAAGCAAAAAATTTCAGAATTGCACCTTGCAATGCGGAGAAATTACTGTTTGTGCATTTACAATATTCATTGATTTTTGCCATTGAAAAACATCATGTTATTCATATACCAGAAATGTTTGAAGCTACTGACTGAATGAAAAGAGCTGGCATCTCACTCTCTTTGAATCTTCTTTATCATGCTAAGAGGAGCAGGAAAAAGCAAAAAATTTCAGAATTGCACGTTGCAATGTGGAGATATTACTGTTTGTGCATTTACAATATTCATTGATTTTTGCCATTGAAAAACGTCCAGAAATGTTTGAAGCTACTGACTGAATGAAAGGAGCTGGCATCTCACTCTCTTTGAATCTTCTTTATCATGCTAGGATTAGCAGGAAAAAGCAAAAAATTTCAGAATTGCACCTTGCAATGCGGAGAAATTACTGTTTGTGCATTTACAATATTCATTGATTTTTGCCATTGAAAAACATCATGTTATTCATATACCAGAAATGTTTGAAGCTACTGACTGAATGAAAAGAGCTGGCATCTCACTCTCTTTGAATCTTCTTTATCATGCCAGGATTAGCAGGAAAAAGCAAAAAATTTCAGAATTGCACCTTGCAATGTGGAGATATTACTGTTTGTGCATTTACAATATTCATTGATTTTTGCCATTGAAAAACGTCCAGAAATGTTTGAAGCTACTGACTGAATGAAAGGAGCTGGCATCTCACTCTCTTTGAATCTTCTTTATCATGCTAGGATTAGCAGGAAAAAGCAAAAAATTTCAGAATTGCACCTTGCAATGCGGAGAAATTACTGTTTGTGCATTTACAATATTCATTGATTTTTGCCATTGAAAAACATCATATTATTCATATACCAGAAATGTTTGAAGCTACTGACTGAATGAAAAGAGCTGGCATCTCACTCTCTTTGAATCTTCTTTATCATGCTAAGAGGAGCAGGAAAAAGAAAAAAATTTCAGAATTGCACGTTGCAATGTGGAGATATTACTGTTTGTGCATTTACAATATTCATTGATTTTTGCCATTGAAAAACGTCCAGAAATGTTTGAAGCTACTGACTGAATGAAAGGAGCTGGCATCTCACTCTCTTTGAATCTTCTTTATCATGCTAGGATTAGCAGGAAAAAGCAAAAAATTTCAGAATTGCACCTTGCAATGCGGAGAAATTACTGTTTGTGCATTTACAATATTCATTGATTTTTGCCATTGAAAAACATCATGTTATTCATATACCAGAAATGTTTGAAACTACTGACTGAATGAAAAGAGCTGGCATATCACTCTCTTCGAATCTTCTTTATCATGGTAAGAGGAGCAGGAAAAAGCAAAAAATTTCAGAATTGCACGTTGCAATGTGGAGATATTACTGTTTGTGTATTTACAATATTCATTGATTTTTGCCATTGAAAAACGTCCAGAAATGTTTGAAGCTACTGACTGAATGAAAGGAGCTGACATCTCACTCTCTTTGAATCTTCTTTATCATGCTAGGATTAGCAGGAAAAAGCAAAAAATTTCAGAATTGCACCTTGCAATGCGGAGAAATTACTGTTTGTGCATTTACAATATTCATTGATTTTTGCCATTGAAAAACATCATGTTATTCATATACCAGAAATGTTTGAAGCTACTGACTGAATGAAAAGAGCTGGCATCTCACTCTCTTTGAATATTCTTTATCATGCTAAGAGGAGCAGGAAAAAGCAAAAAATTTCAGAATTGCACGTTGCAATGTGGAGATATTACTGTTTGTGCATTTACAATATTCATTGATTTTTGCCATTGAAAAACGTCCAGAAATGTTTGAAGCTACTGACTGAATGAAAGGAGCTGGCATCTCACTCTCTTTGAATCTTCTTTATCATGCTAGGATTAGCAGGAAAAAGCAAAAAATTTCAGAATTGCACCTTGCAATGCGGAGAAATTACTGTTTGTGCATTTACAATATTCATTGATTTTTGCCATTGAAAAACATCATGTTATTCATATACCAGAAATGTTTGAAGCTACTGACTGAATGAAAAGAGCTGGCATCTCACTCTCTTTGAATCTTTATCATGCTAGGATTAGCAGGATAAGCAAAAAATTTCAGAATTGCACCTTGCAATCCGGAGAAATTACTGTTTGTGCATTTACAATATTCATTGATTTTTGCCATTGAAAAACGTCCAGAAATGTTTGAAGCTACTGACGGAATGAAAGGAGCTGGCATCTCACTCTCTTTGAATCTTCTTTATCATGCTAGGATTAGCAGGAAAAAGCAAAAAATTTCAGAATTGCACCTTGCAATGCGGAGAAATTACTGTTTGTGCATTTACAATATTCATTGATTTTTGCCATTGAAAAACATCATGTTATTCATATACCAGAAATGTTTGAAGCTACTGACTGAATGAAAAGAGCTGGCATCTCACTCTCTTTGAATCTTCTTTATCATGCCAGGATTAGCAGGAAAAAGCAAAAAATTTCAGAATTGCACCTTGCAATGTGGAGATATTACTGTTTGTGCATTTACAATATTCATTGATTTTTGCCATTGAAAAACGTCCAGAAATGTTTGAAGCTACTGACTGAATGAAAGGAGCTGGCATCTCACTCTCTTTGAATCTTCTTTATCATGCTAGGATTAGCAGGAAAAAGCAAAAAATTTCAGAATTGCACCTTGCAATGCGGAGAAATTACTGTTTGTGCATTTACAATATTCATTGATTTTTGCCATTGAAAAACATCATGTTATTCATATACCAGAAATGTTTGAAGCTACTGACTGAATGAAAAGAGCTGGCATCTCACTCTCTTTGAATCTTCTTTATCATGCTAAGAGGAGCAGGAAAAAGCAAAAAATTTCAGAATTGCACGTTGCAATGTGGAGATATTACTGTTTGTGCATTTACAATATTCATTGATTTTTGCCATTGAAAAACGTCCAGAAATGTTTGAAGCTACTGACTGAATGAAAGGAGCTGGCATCTCACTCTCTTTGAATCTTCTTTATCATGCTAGGATTAGCAGGAAAAAGCAAAAAATTTCAGAATTGCACCTTGCAATGCGGAGAAATTACTGTTTGTGCATTTACAATATTCATTGATTTTTGCCATTGAAAAACATCATGTTATTCATATACCAGAAATGTTTGTAGCTACAGACTGAATGAAAAGAGCTGGCATCTCACTCTCTTTGAATCTTCTTTATCATGCTAGGATTAGCAGGAAAAAGCAAAAAAATTCAGAATTGCACCTTGCAATGCGGAGAAATTACTGTTTGTGCATTTACAATATTCATTGATTTTTGCCATTGAAAAACATCATGTTATTCATATACCAGAAATGTTTGAAGCTACTGACAATGAAAAGAGCTGGCATCTCACTCTCTTTGAATCTTCTTTATCATGCCAGGATTAGCAGGAGAAAGCAAAAAATTTCAGAATTGCACCTTGCAATGTGGAGATATTACTGTTTGTGCATTTACAATATTCATTGATTTTTGCCATTGAAAAACATCCAGAAATGTTTGAAGCTACTGACTGAATGAAAGGAGCTGGCATCTCACTCTCTTTGAATCTTCTTCATCATGCTAGGATTAGCAGGAAAAAGCAAAAAATTTCAGAATTGCACCTTGCAATGCGGAGAAATTACTGTTTGTGCATTTACAATATTCATTGATTTTTGCCATTGAAAAACATCATGTTATTCATATACCAGAAATGTTTGAAGCTACTGACTGAATGAAAAGAGCTGGCATCTCACTCTCTTTGAATCTTCTTTATCATGCCAGGATTAGCAGGAAAAAGCAAAAAATTTCAGAATTGCACCTTGCAATGTGGAGATATTACTGTTTGTGCATTTACAATATTCATTGATTTTTGCCATTGAAAAACGTCCAGAAATGTTTGAAGCTACTGACTGAATGAAAGGAGCTGGCATCTCACTCTCTTTGAATCTTCTTTATCATGCTAGGATTAGCAGGAAAAAGCAAAAAATTTCAGAATTGCACGTAGCAATGCGGAGAAATTACTGTTTGTGCATTTACAATATTCATTGATTTTTGCCATTGAAAAACATCATGTTATTCATATACCAGAAATGTTTGAAGCTACTGACTGAATGAAAAGAGCTGGCATCTCACTCTCTTTGAATCTTCTTTATCATGCTAAGAGGAGCAGGAAAAAGCAAAAAATTTCAGAATTGCACGTTGCAATGTGGAGATATTACTGTTTGTGCATTTACAATATTCATTGATTTTTGCCATTGAAAAACGTCCAGAAATGTTTGAAGCTACTGGCTGAATGAAGGGAGCTGGCATCTCACTCTCTTTGAATCTTCTTTATCATGCTAGGATTAGCAGGAAAAAGCAAAAAATTTCAGAATTGCACCTTGCAATGCGGAGAAATTACTGTTTGTGCATTTACAATATTCATTGATTTTTGCCATTGAAAAACATCATGTTATTCATATACCAGAAATGTTTGAAGCTACTGACAATGAAAAGAGCTGGCATCTCACTCTCTTTGAATCTTCTTTGTCATGCTAAGAGGAGCAGGAAAAAGCAAAAAATTTCAGAATTGCACGTTGCAATGTGGAGATATTACTGTTTGTGCATTTACAATATTCATTGATTTTTGCCATTGAAAAACGTCCAGAAATGTTTGAAGCTACTGACTGAATGAAAGGAGCTGGCATCTCACTCTCTTTGAATCTTCTTTATCATGCTAGGATTAGCAGGAAAAAGCAAAAAATTTCAGAATTGCACCTTGCAATGCGGAGAAATTACTGTTTGTGCATTTACAATATTCATTGATTTTTGCCATTGAAAAACATCCAGAAATGTTTGAAGCTACTGACTGAATGAAAGGAGCTGGCATCTCACTCTCTTTGAATCTTCTTTATCATGCTAGGATTAGCAGGAAAAAGCAAAAAAATTCAGAATTGCACCTTGCAATGCGGAGAAATTACTGTTTGTGCATTTACAATATTCATTGATTTTTGCCATTGAAAAACGTCCAGAAATGTTTGAAGCTACTGACTGAATGAAAGGAGCTGGCATCTCACTCTCTTTGAATCTTCTTTATCATGCTAGGATTAGCAGGAAAAAGCAAAAAATTTCAGAATTGCACCTTGCAATGCGGAGAAATTACTGTTTGTGCATTTACAATATTCATTGATTTTTGCCATTGAAAAACATCATGTTATTCATATACCAGAAATGTTTGAAGCTACTGACTGAATGAAAAGAGCTGGCATCTCACTCTCTTTGAATCTTCTTTATCATGCCAGGATTAGCAGGAAAAAGCAAAAAATTTCAGAATTGCACCTTGCAATGTGGAGATATTACTGTTTGTGCATTTACAATATTCATTGATTTTTGCCATTGAAAAATGTCCAGAAATGTTTGAAGCTACTGACTGAATGAAAGGAGCTGGCATCTCACTCTCTTTGAATCTTCTTTATCATGCTAGGATTAGCAGGAAAAAGCAAAAAATTTCAGAATTGCACCTTGCAATGCAGAGAAATTACTGTTTGTGCATTTACAATATTCATTGATTTTTGCCATTGAAAAACATCATGTTATTCATATACCAGAAATGTTTGAAGCTACTGACTGAATGAAAAGAGCTGGCATCTCACTCTCTTTGAATCTTCTTTATCATGCTAAGAGGAGCAGGAAAAAGCAAAAAATTTCAGAATTGCACGTTGCAATGTGGAGATATTACTGTTTGTGCATTTACAATATTCATTGATTTTTGCCATTGAAAAACGTCCAGAAATGTTTGAAGCTACTGACTGAATGAAAGGAGCTGGCATCTCACTCTCTTTGAATCTTCTTTATCATGCTAGGATTAGCAGGAAAAAGCAAAAAATTTCAGAATTGCACCTTGCAATGCGGAGAAATTACTGTTTGTGCATTTACAATATTCATTGATTTTTGCCATTGAAAAACGTCCAGAAATGTTTGAAGCTACTGACTGAATGAAAGGAGCTGGCATCTCACTCTCTTTGAATCTTCTTTATCATGCTAGGATTAGCAGGAAAAAGCAAAAAATTTCAGAATTGCACCTTGCAATGCGGAGAAATTACTGTTTGTGCATTTACAATATTCATTGATTTTTGCCATTGAAAAACATCATGTTATTCATATACCAGAAATGTTTGAAGCTACTGACAATGAAAAGAGCTGGCATCTCACTCTCTTTGAATCTTCTTTATCATGCCAGGATTAGCAGGAGAAAGCAAAAAATTTCAGAATTGCACCTTGCAATGTGGAGATATTACTGTTTGTGCATTTACAATATTCATTGATTTTTGCCATTGAAAAACATCCAGAAATGTTTGAAGCTACTGACTGAATGAAAGGAGCTGGCATCTCACTCTCTTTGAATCTTCTTTATCATGCTAGGATTAGCAGGAAAAAGCAAAAAATTTCAGAATTGCACCTTGCAATGCGGAGAAATTACTGTTTGTGCATTTACAATATTCATTGATTTTTTCCATTGAAAAACATCATGTTATTCATATACCAGAAATGTTTGAAGCTACTGACTGAATGAAAAGAGCTGGCATCTCACTCTCTTTGAATCTTCTTTATCATGCCAGGATTAGCAGGAAAAAGCAAAAAATTTCAGAATTGCACCTTGCAATGTGGAGATATTACTGTTTGTGCATTTACAATATTCATTGATTTTTGCCATTGAAAAACGTCCAGAAATGTTTGAAGCTACTGACTGAATGAAAGGAGCTGGCATCTCACTCTCTTTGAATCTTCTTTATCATGCTAGGATTAGCAGGAAAAAGCAAAAAATTTCAGAATTGCACGTAGCAATGCGGAGAAATTACTGTTTGTGCATTTACAATATTCATTGATTTTTGCCATTGAAAAACATCATGTTATTCATATACCAGAAATGTTTGAAGCTACTGACTGAATGAAAAGAGCTGGCATCTCACTCTCTTTGAATCTTCTTTATCATGCTAAGAGGAGCAGGAAAAAGCAAAAAATTTCAGAATTGCACGTTGCAATGTGGAGATATTACTGTTTGTGCATTTACAATATTCATTGATTTTTGCCATTGAAAAATGTCCAGAAATGTTTGAAGCTACTGGCTGAATGAAAGGAGCTGGCATCTCACTCTCTTTGAATCTTCTTTATCATGCTAGGATTAGCAGGAAAAAGCAAAAAATTTCAGAATTGCACCTTGCAATGCGGAGAAATTACTGTTTGTGCATTTACAATATTCATTGATTTTTGCCATTGAAAAACATCATGTTATTCATATACCAGAAATGTTTGAAGCTACTGACAATGAAAAGAGCTGGCATCTCACTCTCTTTGAATCTTCTTTATCATGCTAAGAGGAGCAGGAAAAAGCAAAAAATTTCAGAATTGCACGTTGCAATGTGGAGATATTACTGTTTGTGCATTTACAATATTCATTGATTTTTGCCATTGAAAAACGTCCAGAAATGTTTGAAGCTACTGACTGAATGAAAGGAGCTGGCATCTCACTCTCTTTGAATCTTCTTTATCATGCTAGGATTAGCAGGAAAAAGCAAAAAATTTCAGAATTGCACCTTACAATGCGGAGAAATTACTGTTTGTGCATTTACAATATTCATTGATTTTTGCCATTGAAAAACGTCCAGAAATGTTTGAAGCTACTGACTGAATGAAAGGAGCTGGCATCTCACTCTCTTTGAATCTTCTTTATCATGCTAGGATTAGCAGGAAAAAGCAAAAAATTTCAGAATTGCACCTTGCAATGCGGAGAAATTACTGTTTGTGCATTTACAATATTCATTGATTTTTGCCATTGAAAAACGTCCAGAAATGTTTGAAGCTACTGACTGAATGAAAGGAGCTGGCATCTCACTCTCTTTGAATCTTCTTTATCATGCTAGGATTAGCAGGAAAAAGCAAAAAATTTCAGAATTGCACCTTGCAATGCGGAGAAATTACTGTTTGTGCATTTACAATATTCATTGATTTTTGCCATTGAAAAACATCATGTTATTCATATACCAGAAATGTTTGAAGCTACTGACTGAATGAAAAGAGCTGGCATCTCACTCTCTTTGAATCTTCTTTATCATGCCAGGATTAGCAGGAAAAAGCAAAAAATTTCAGAATTGCACCTTGCAATGTGGAGATTTTACTGTTTGTGCATTTACAATATTCATTGATTTTTGCCATTGAAAAACGTCCAGAAATGTTTGAAGCTACTGACTGAATGAAAGGAGCTGGCATCTCACTCTCTTTGAATCTTCTTTATCATGCTAGGATTAGCAGGAAAAAGCAAAAAATTTCAGAATTGCACCTTGCAATGCGGAGAAATTACTGTTTGTGCATTTACAATATTCATTGATTTTTGCCATTGAAAAACATCATGTTATTCATATACCAGAAATGTTTGAAGCTACTGACTGAATGAAAAGAGCTGGCATCTCACTCTCTTTGAATCTTCTTTATCATGCCAGGATTAGCAGGAAAAAGCAAAAAATTTCAGAATTGCACGTTGCAATGTGGAGATATTACTGTTTGTGCATTTACAATATTCATTGATTTTTGCCATTGAAAAACGTCCAGAAATGTTTGAAGCTACTGACTGAATGAAAGGAGCTGGCATCTCACTCTCTTTGAATCTTCTTTATCATGCTAGGATTAGCAGGAAAAAGCAAAAAATTTCAGAATTGCACCTTGCAATGCGGAGAAATTACTGTTTGTGCATTTACAATATTCATTGATTTTTGCCATTGAAAAACATCATGTTATTCATATACCAGAAATGTTTGAAGCTACTGACTGAATGAAAAGAGCTGGCATCTCACTCTCTTTGAATCTTCTTTATCATGCCAGGATTAGCAGGAAAAAGCAAAAAATTTCAGAATTGCACCTTGCAATGTGGAGATATTACTGTTTGTGCATTTACAATATTCATTGATTTTTGCCATTGAAAAACGTCCAGAAATGTTTGAAGCTACTGACTGAATGAAAGGAGATGGCATCTCACTCTCTTTGAATCTTCTTTATCATGCTAGGATTAGCAGGAAAAAGCAAAAAATGTCAGAATTGCACCTTGCAATGCGGAGAAATTACTGTTTGTGCATTTACAATATTCATTGATTTTTGCCATTGAAAAACATCATGTTATTCATATACCAGAAATGTTTGAAGCTACTGACTGAATGAAAAGAGCTGGCATCTCACTCTCTTTGAATCTTCTTTATCATGCTAAGAGGAGCAGGAAAAAGCAAAAAATTTCAGAATTGCACCTTGCAATGTGGAGATATTACTGTTTGTGCATTTACAATATTCATTGATTTTTGCCATTGAAAAACGTCCAGAAATGTTTGAAGCTACTGACTGAATGAAAGGAGCTGGCATCTCACTCTCTTTGAATCTTCTTTATCATGCTAGGATTAGCAGGAAAAAGCAAAAAATTTCAGAATTGCACCTTGCAATGCGGAGAAATTACTGTTTGTGCATTTACAATATTCATTGATTTTTGCCATTGAAAAACATCATGTTATTCATATACCAGAAATGTTTGAAGCTACTGACTGAATGAAAAGAGCTGGCATCTCACTCTCTTTGAATCTTCTTTATCATGCTAAGAGGAGCAGGAAAAAGCAAAAAATTTCAGAATTGCACGTTGCAATGTGGAGATATTACTGTTTGTGCATTTACAATATTCATTGATTTTTGCCATTGAAAAACGTCCAGAAATGTTTGAAGCTACTGACTGAATGAAAGGAGCTGGCATCTCACTCTCTTTGAATCTTCTTTATCATGCTAGGATTAGCAGGAAAAAGCAAAAAATTTCAGAATTGCACCTTGCAATGCGGAGAAATTACTGTTTGTGCATTTACAATATTCATTGATTTTTGCCATTGAAAAACATCATGTTATTCATATACCAGAAATGTTTGAAGCTACTGACTGAATGAAAAGAGCTGGCATCTCACTCTCTTTGAATCTTCTTTATCATGCTAAGAGGAGCAGGAAAAAGCAAAAAATTTCAGAATTGCACGTTGCAATGTGGAGATATTACTGTTTGTGCATTTACAATATTCATTGATTTTTGCCATTGAAAAACGTCCAGAAATGTTTGAAGCTACTGACTGAATGAAAGGAGCTGGCATCTCACTCTCTTTGAATCTTCTTTATCATGCTAGGATTAGCAGGAAAAAGCAAAAAATTTCAGAATTGCACCTTGCAATGCGGAGAAATTACTGTTTGTGCATTTACAATATTCATTGATTTTTGCCATTGAAAAACATCATGTTATTCATATACCAGAAATGTTTGAAGCTACTGACTGAATGAAAAGAGCTGGCATCTCACTCTCTTTGAATCTTCTTTATCATGCTAAGAGGAGCAGGAAAAAGCAAAAAATTTCACAATTGCACGTTGCAATGTGGAGATATTACTGTTTGTGCATTTACAATATTCATTGATTTTTGCCATTGAAAAACGTCCAGAAATGTTTGAAGCTACTGACTGAATGAAAGGAGCTGGCATCTCACTCTCTTTGAATCTTCTTTATCATGCTAGGATTAGCAGGAAAAAGCAAAAAATTTCAGAATTGCACCTTGCAATGCGGAGAAATTACTGTTTGTGCATTTACAA
This sequence comes from Phyllobates terribilis, assembly GCF_046119375.1. Taxonomy (NCBI): domain Eukaryota; kingdom Metazoa; phylum Chordata; class Amphibia; order Anura; family Dendrobatidae; genus Phyllobates; species Phyllobates terribilis. The sequence continues at coordinate 1,055,727 of NW_027363225.1, read as the reverse complement.
TATTCATTGATTTTTGCCATTGAAAAACATCATGTTATTCATATACCAGAAATGTTTGAAGCTACTGACTGAATGAAAAGAGCTGGCATCTCACTCTCTTTGAATCTTCTTTATCATGCTAGGATTAGCAGGAAAAAGCAAAAAATTTCAGAATTGCACCTTGCAATGCGGAGAAATTACTGTTTGTGCATTTACAATATTCATTGATTTTTGCCATTGAAAAACATCATGTTATTCATATACCAGAAATGTTTGAAGCTACTGACTGAATGAAAAGAGCTGGCATCTCACTCTCTTTGAATCTTCTTTATCATGCCAGGATTAGCAGGAAAAAGCAAAAAATTTCAGAATTGCACCTTGCAATGTGGAGAAATTACTGTTTGTGCATTTACAATATTCATTGATTTTTGCCATTGAAAAACATCATGTTATTCATATACCAGAAATGTTTGATGCTACTGACTGAATGAAAAGAGCTGGCATCTCACTCTCTTTGAATCTTCTTTATCATGCCAGGATTAGCAGGAAAAAGCAAAAAATTTCAGAATTGCACCTTGCAATGTGGAGATATTACTGTTTGTGTATTTACAATATTCATTGATTTTTGCCAATGAAAAACGTCCAGAAATGTTTGAAGCTACTGACTGAATGAAAGGAGCTGGCATCTCACTCTCTTTGAATCTTCTTTATCATGCTAGGATTAGCAGGAAAAAGCAAAAAATTTCAGAATTGCACCTTGCAATGCGGAGAAATTACTGTTTGTGCATTTACAATATTCATTGATTTTTGCCATTGAAAAACATCATGTTATTCATATACCAGAAATGTTTGAAGCTACTGACTGAATGAAAAGAGCTGGCATCTCACTCTCTTTGAATCTTCTTTATCATGCTAAGAGGAGCAGGAAAAAGCAAAAAATTTCAGAATTGCACGTTGCAATGTGGAGATATTACTGTTTGTGCATTTACAATATTCATTGATTTTTGCCATTGAAAAACGTCCAGAAATGTTTGAAGCTACTGACTGAATGAAAGGAGCTGGCATCTCACTCTCTTTGAATCTTCTTTATCATGCTAGGGTTAGCAGGAAAAAGCAAAAAATTTCAGAATTGCACCTTGCAATGCGGAGAAATTACTGTTTGTGCATTTACAATATTCATTGATTTTTGCCATTGAAAAACATCATGTTATTCATATACCAGAAATGTTTGAAGCTACTGACTGAATGAAAAGAGCTGGCATCTCACTCTCTTTGAATCTTCTTTATCATGCTAGGATTAGCAGGAAAAAGCAAAAAATTTCAGAATTGCACCTTGCAATGCGGAGAAATTACTGTTTGTGCATTTACAATATTCATTGATTTTTGCCATTGAAAAACATCATGTTATTCATATACCAGAAATGTTTGAAGCTACTGACTGAATGAAAAGAGCTGGCATCTCACTCTCTTTGAATCTTCTTTATCATGCTAAGAGGAGCAGGAAAAAGCAAAAAATTTCAGAATTGCACGTTGCAATGTGGAGATATTACTGTTTGTGCATTTACAATATTCATTGATTTTTGCCATTGAAAAACGTCCAGAAATGTTTGAAGCTACTGACTGAATGAAAGGAGCTGGCATCTCACTCTCTTTGAATCTTCTTTATCATGCTAGGGTTAGCAGGAAAAAGCAAAAAATTTCAGAATTGCACCTTGCAATGCGGAGAAATTACTGTTTGTGCATTTACAATATTCATTGATTTTTGCCATTGAAAAACATCATGTTATTCATATACCAGAAATGTTTGAAGCTACTGACTGAATGAAAAGAGCTGGCATCTCACTCTCTTTGAATCTTCTTTATCATGCTAGGATTAGCAGGAAAAAGCAAAAAATTTCAGAATTGCACCTTGCAATGCGGAGAAATTACTGTTTGTGCATTTACAATATTCATTGATTTTTGCCATTGAAAAACATCATGTTATTCATATACCAGAAATGTTTGAAGCTACTGACTGAATGAAAAGAGCTGGCATCTCACTCTCTTTGAATCTTCTTTATCATGCTAAGAGGAGCAGGAAAAAGCAAAAAATTTCAGAATTGCACGTTGCAATGTGGAGATATTACTGTTTGTGCATTTACAATATTCATTGATTTTTGCCATTGAAAAACGTCCAGAAATGTTTGAAGCTACTGACTGAATGAAAGGAGCTGGCATCTCACTCTCTTTGAATCTTCTTTATCATGCTAGGGTTAGCAGGAAAAAGCAAAAAATTTCAGAATTGCACCTTGCAATGCGGAGAAATTACTGTTTGTGCATTTACAATATTCATTGATTTTTGCCATTGAAAAACATCATGTTATTCATATACCAGAAATGTTTGAAGCTACTGACTGAATGAAAAGAGCTGGCATCTCACTCTCTTTGAATCTTCTTTATCATGCTAGGATTAGCAGGAAAAAGCAAAAAATTTCAGAATTGCACCTTGCAATGCGGAGAAATTACTGTTTGTGCATTTACAATATTCATTGATTTTTGCCATTGAAAAACATCATGTTATTCATATACCAGAAATGTTTGAAGCTACTGACTGAATGAAAAGAGCTGGCATCTCACTCTCTTTGAATCTTCTTTATCATGCTAAGAGGAGCAGGAAAAAGCAAAAAATTTCAGAATTGCACGTTGCAATGTGGAGATATTACTGTTTGTGCATTTACAATATTCATTGATTTTTGCCATTGAAAAACGTCCAGAAATGTTTGAAGCTACTGACTGAATGAAAGGAGCTGGCATCTCACTCTCTTTGAATCTTCTTTATCATGCTAGGATTAGCAGGAAAAAGCAAAAAATTTCAGAATTGCACCTTGCAATGCGGAGAAATTACTGTTTGTGCATTTACAATATTCATTGATTTTTGCCATTGAAAAACATCATGTTATTCATATACCAGAAATGTTTGAAGCTACTGACTGAATGAAAAGAGCTGGCATCTCACTCTCTTTGAATCTTCTTTATCATGCTAGGATTAGCAGGAAAAAGCAAAAAATTTCAGAATTGCACCTTGCAATGCGGAGAAATTACTGTTTGTGCATTTACAATATTCATTGATTTTTGCCATTGAAAAACATCATGTTATTCATATACCAGAAATGTTTGAAGCTACTGACTGAATGAAAAGAGCTGGCATCTCACTCTCTTTGAATCTTCTTTATCATGCCAGGATTAGCAGGAAAAAGCAAAAAATTTCAGAATTGCACCTTGCAATGTGGAGAAATTACTGTTTGTGCATTTACAATATTCATTGATTTTTGCCATTGAAAAACATCATGTTATTCATATACCAGAAATGTTTGATGCTACTGACTGAATGAAAAGAGCTGGCATCTCACTCTCTTTGAATCTTCTTTATCATGCCAGGATTAGCAGGAAAAAGCAAAAAATTTCAGAATTGCACCTTGCAATGTGGAGATATTACTGTTTGTGTATTTACAATATTCATTGATTTTTGCCAATGAAAAACGTCCAGAAATGTTTGAAGCTACTGACTGAATGAAAGGAGCTGGCATCTCACTCTCTTTGAATCTTCTTTATCATGCTAGGATTAGCAGGAAAAAGCAAAAAATTTCAGAATTGCACCTTGCAATGCGGAGAAATTACTGTTTGTGCATTTACAATATTCATTGATTTTTGCCATTGAAAAACATCATGTTATTCATATACCAGAAATGTTTGAAGCTACTGACTGAATGAAAAGAGCTGGCATCTCACTCTCTTTGAATCTTCTTTATCATGCTAGGATTAGCAGGAAAAAGCAAAAAATTTCAGAATTGCACCTTGCAATGCGGAGAAATTACTGTTTGTGCATTTACAATATTCATTGATTTTTGCCATTGAAAAACATCATGTTATTCATATACCAGAAATGTTTGAAGCTACTGACTGAATGAAAAGAGCTGGCATCTCACTCTCTTTGAATCTTCTTTATCATGCTAAGAGGAGCAGGAAAAAGCAAAAAATTTCAGAATTGCACGTTGCAATGTGGAGATATTACTGTTTGTGCATTTACAATATTCATTGATTTTTGCCATTGAAAAACGTCCAGAAATGTTTGAAGCTACTGACTGAATGAAAGGAGCTGGCATCTCACTCTCTTTGAATCTTCTTTATCATGCTAGGGTTAGCAGGAAAAAGCAAAAAATTTCAGAATTGCACCTTGCAATGCGGAGAAATTACTGTTTGTGCATTTACAATATTCATTGATTTTTGCCATTGAAAAACATCATGTTATTCATATACCAGAAATGTTTGAAGCTACTGACTGAATGAAAAGAGCTGGCATCTCACTCTCTTTGAATCTTCTTTATCATGCTAGGATTAGCAGGAAAAAGCAAAAAATTTCAGAATTGCACCTTGCAATGCGGAGAAATTACTGTTTGTGCATTTACAATATTCATTGATTTTTGCCATTGAAAAACATCATGTTATTCATATACCAGAAATGTTTGAAGCTACTGACTGAATGAAAAGAGCTGGCATCTCACTCTCTTTGAATCTTCTTTATCATGCTAAGAGGAGCAGGAAAAAGCAAAAAATTTCAGAATTGCACGTTGCAATGTGGAGATATTACTGTTTGTGCATTTACAATATTCATTGATTTTTGCCATTGAAAAACGTCCAGAAATGTTTGAAGCTACTGACTGAATGAAAGGAGCTGGCATCTCACTCTCTTTGAATCTTCTTTATCATGCTAGGATTAGCAGGAAAAAGCAAAAAATTTCAGAATTGCACCTTGCAATGCGGAGAAATTACTGTTTGTGCATTTACAATATTCATTGATTTTTGCCATTGAAAAACATCATGTTATTCATATACCAGAAATGTTTGAAGCTACTGACTGAATGAAAAGAGCTGGCATCTCACTCTCTTTGAATCTTCTTTATCATGCTAAGATTAGCAGAAAAAAGCAAAAAATTTCAGAATTGCACCTTGCAATGCGGAGAAATTACTGTTTGTGCATTTACAATATTCATTGATTTTTGCCATTGAAAAACATCATGTTATTCATATACCAGAAATGTTTGAAGCTACTGACTGAATGAAAAGAGCTGGCATCTCACTCTCTTTGAATCTTCTTTATCATGCCAGGATTAGCAGGAAAAAGCAAAAAATTTCAGAATTGCACCTTGCAATGTGGAGAAATTACTGTTTGTGCATTTACAATATTCATTGATTTTTGCCATTGAAAAACATCATGTTATTCATATACCAGAAATGTTTGAAGCTACTGACTGAATGAAAAGAGCTGGCATCTCACTCTCTTTGAATCTTCTTTATCATGCCAGGATTAGCAGGAAAAAGCAAAAAAATTTCAGAATTGCACCTTGCAATGTGGAGATATTACTGTTTGTGCATTTACAATATTCATTGATTTTTGCTATTGAAAAATGTCCAGAAATGTTTGAAGCTACTGACTGAATGAAAGGAGCTGGCATCTCACTCTCTTTGAATCTTCTTTATCATGCTAGGATTAGCAGGAAAAAGCAAAAAATTTCAGAATTGCACCTTGCAATGCGGAGAAATTACTGTTTGTGCATTTACAATATTCATTGATTTTTGCCATTGAAAAACATCATGTTATTCATATACCAGAAATGTTTGAAGCTACTGACTGAATGAAAAGAGCTGGCATCTCACTCTCTTTGAATCTTCTTTATCATGCTTAGAGGAGCAGGAAAAAGCAAAAAATTTCAGAATTGCACCTTGCAATGCGGAGAAATTACTGTTTGTGCATTTACAATATTCATTGATTTTTGCCATTGAAAAACATCATGTTATTCATATACCAGAAATGTTTGAAGCTACTGACTGAATGAAAAGAGCTGGCATCTCACTCTCTTTGAATCTTCTTTATCATGCCAGGATTAGCAGGAAAAAGCAAAAAATTTCAGAATTGCACCTTGCAATGTGGAGATATTACTGTTTGTGCATTTACAATATTCATTGATTTTTGCCATTGAAAAACGTCCAGAAATGTTTGAAGCTACTGACTGAATGAAAGGAGCTGGCATCTCACTCTCTTTGAATCTTCTTTATCATGCTAGGATTAGCAGGAAAAAGCAAAAAATTTCAGAATTGCACCTTGCAATGCGGAGAAATTACTGTTTGTGCATTTACAATATTCATTGATTTTTGCCATTGAAAAACATCATGTTATTCATATACCAGAAATGTTTGAAGCTACTGACTGAATGAAAAGAGCTGGCATCTCACCCTCTTTGAATCTTCTTTATCATGCTAAGAGGAGCAGGAAAAAGCAAAAAATTTCAGAATTGCACGTTGCAATGTGGAGATATTACTGTTTGTGCATTTACAATATTCATTGATTTTTGCCATTGAAAAACGTCCAGAAATGTTTGAAGCTACTGACTGAATGAAAGGAGCTGGCATCTCACTCTCTTTGAATCTTCTTTATCATGCTAGGATTAGCAGGAAAAAGCAAAAAATTTCAGAATTGCACCTTGCAATGCGGAGAAATTACTGTTTGTGCATTTACAATATTCATTGATATTTGCCATTGAAAAACATCATGTTATTCATATACCAGAAATGTTTGAAGCTACTGACTGAATGAAAAGAGCTGGCATCTCACTCTCTTTGAATCTTCTTTATCATGCTAAGCGGAGCAGGAAAAAGCAAAAAATTTCAGAATTACACGTTGCAATGTGGAGATATTACTGTTTGTGCATTTACAATATTCATTGATTTTTGCCATTGAAAAACGTCCAGAAATGTTTGAAGCTACTGACTGAATGAAAGGAGCTGGCATCTCACTCTCTTTGAATCTTCTTTATCATGCTAGGATTAGCAGGAAAAAGCAAAAAATTTCAGAATTGCACCTTGCAATGCGGAGAAATTACTGTTTGTGCATTTACAATATTCATTGATTTTTGCCATTGAAAAACATCATGTTATTCATATACCAGAAATGTTTGAAGCTACTGACTGAATGAAAAGAGCTGGCATCTCACTCTCTTTGAATCTTCTTTATCATGCCAGGATTAGCAGGAAAAAGCAAAAAATTTCAGAACTGCACCTTGCAATGTGGAGATATTACTGTTTGTGCATTTACAATATTCATTGATTTTTGCCATTGAAAAACGTCCAGAAATGTTTGAAGTTACTGACTGAATGAAAGGAGCTGGCATCTCACTCTCTTTGAATCTTCTTTATCATGCTAGGATTAGCAGGAAAAAGCAAAAAATTTCAGAATTTCACCTTGCAATGCGGAGAAATTACTGTTTGTGCATTTACAATATTCATTGATTTTTGCCATTGAAAAACATCATGTTATTCATATACCAGAAATGTTTGAAGCTACTGACTGAATATAAAGAGCTGGCATCTCACTCTCTTTGAATCTTCTTTATCATGCTAAGAGGAGCAGGAAAAAGCAAAAAATTTCAGAATTGCACGTTGCAATGTGGAGATATTACTGTTTGTGCATTTACAATATTCATTGATTTTTGCCATTGAAAAACGTCCAGAAATGTTTGAAGCTACTGACTGAATGAAAAGAGCTGGCATCTCACTCTCTTTGAATCTTCTTTATCATGCCAGGATTAGCAGGAAAAAGCAAAAAATTTCAGAATTGCACCTTGCAATGTGGAGATATTACTGTTTGTGCATTTACAATATTCATTGATTTTTGCCATTGAAAAACGTCCAGAAATGTTTGAAGCTACTGACTGAATGAAAGGAGCTGGCATCTCACTCTCTTTGAATCTTCTTTATCATGCTAGGATTAGCAGGAAAAAGCAAAAAATTTCAGAATTGCACCTTGCAATGCGGAGAAATTACTGTTTGTGCATTTACAATATTCATTGATTTTTGCCATTGAAAAACATCATGTTATTCATATACCAGAAATGTTTGAAGCTACTGACTGAATGAAAAGAGCTGGCATCTCACTCTCTTTGAATCTTCTTTATCATGCCAGGATTAGCAGGAAAAAGCAAAAAATTTCAGAATTGCACCTTGCAATGTGGAGATATTACTGTTTGTGCATTTACAATATTCATTGATTTTTGCCATTGAAAAACGTCCAGAAATGTTTGAAGCTACTGACTGAATGAAAGGAGCTGGCATCTCACTCTCTTTGAATCTTCTTTATCATGCTAGGATTAGCAGGAAAAAACAAAAAATTTCAGAATTGCACCTTGCAATGCGGAGAAATTACTGTTTGTGCATTTACAATATTCATTGATTTTTGCCATTGAAAAACATCATGTTATTCATATACCAGAAATGTTTGAAGCTACTGACTGAATGAAAAGAGCTGGCATCTCACTCTCTTTGAATCTTCTTTATCATGCTAAGAGGAGCAGGAAAAAGCAAAAAATTTCAGAATTGCACGTTGCAATGTGGAGATATTACTGTTTGTGCATTTACAATATTCATTGATTTTTGCCATTGAAAAACGTCCAGAAATGTTTGAAGCTACTGACTGAATGAAAGGAGCTGGCATCTCACTCTCTTTGAATCTTCTTTATCATGCTAGGATTAGCAGGAAAAAGCAAAAAATTTCAGAATTGCACCTTGCAATGCGGAGAAATTACTGTTTGTGCATTTACAATATTCATTGATTTTTGCCATTGAAAAACATCATGTTATTCATATACCAGAAATGTTTGAAGCTACTGACTGAATGAAAAGAGCTGGCATCTCACTCTCTTTGAATCTTCTTTATCATGCTAAGAGGAGCAGGAAAAAGCAAAAAATTTCAGAATTGCACCTTGCAATGTGGAGATATTACTGTTTGTGCATTTACAATAATCATTGATTTTTGCCATTGAAAAACGTCCAGAAATGTTTGAAGCTACTGACTGAATGAAAGGAGCTGGCATCTCACTCTCTTTGAATCTTCTTTATCATGCTAGGATTAGCAGGAAAAAGCAAAAAATTTCAGAATTGCACCTTGCAATGCGGAGAAATTACTGTTTGTGCATTTACAATATTCATTGATTTTTGCCATTGAAAAACATCATGTTATTCATATACCAGAAATGTTTGAAGCTACTGACTGAATGAAAAGAGCTGGCATCTCACTCTCTTTGAATCTTCTTTATCATGCTAAGAGGAGCAGGAAAAAGCAAAAAATTTCAGAATTGCACCTTGCAATGTGGAGATATTACTGTTTGTGCATTTACAATATTCATTGATTTTTGCCATTGAAAAACGTCCAGAAATGTTTGAAGCTACTGACTGAATGAAAGGAGCTGGCATCTCACTCTCTTTGAATCTTCTTTATCATGCTAGGATTAGCAGGAAAAAGCAAAAAATTTCAGAATTGCACCTTGCAATGCGGAGAAATTACTGTTTGTGCATTTACAATATTCATTGATTTTTGCCATTGAAAAACATCATGTTATTCATATACCAGAAATGTTTGAAGCTACTGACTGAATGAAAAGAGCTGGCATCTCACTCTCTTTGAATCTTCTTTATCATGCAAGGATTAACAGGAAAAAGCAAAAAATTTCAGAATTGCACCTTGCAATGCGGAGAAATTACTGTTTGTGCATTTACAATATTCATTGATTTTTGCCATTGAAAAACATCATGTTATTCATATACCAGAAATGTTTGAAGCTACTGACTGAATGAAAAGAGCTGGCATCTCACTCTCTTTGAATCTTCTTTATCATGCCAGGATTAGCAGGAAAAAGCAAAAAATTTCAGAATTGCACCTTGCAATGTGGAGAAATTACTGTTTGTGCATTTACAATATTCATTGATTTTTGCCATTGAAAAACATCATGTTATTCATATACCAGAAATGTTTGAAGCTACTGACTGAATGAAAAGAGCTGGCATCTCACTCTCTTTGAATCTTCTTTATCATGCCAGGATTAGCAGGAAAAAGCAAAAAATTTCAGAATTGGACCTTGCAATGTGGAGATATTACTGTTTGTGTATTTACAATATTCATTGATTTTTGCCATTGAAAAACGTCCAGAAATGTTTGAAGCTACTGACTGAATGAAAGGAGCTGGCATCTCACTCTCTTTGAATCTTCTTTATCATGCTAGGATTAGCAGGAAAAAGCAAAAAATTTCAGAATTGCACCTTGCAATGCGGAGAAATTACTGTTTGTGCATTTACAATATTCATTGATTTTTGCCATTGAAAAACATCATGTTATTCATATACCAGAAATGTTTGAAGCTACTGACTGAATGAAAAGAGCTGGCATCTCACTCTCTTTGAATCTTCTTTATCATGCTAAGAGGAGCAGGAAAAAGCAAAAAATTTCAGAATTGCACGTTGCAATGTGGAGATATTACTGTTTGTGCATTTACAATATTCATTGATTTTTGCCATTGAAAAACGTCCAGAAATGTTTGAAGCTACTGACTGAATGAAAGGAGCTGGCATCTCACTCTCTTTGAATCTTCTTTATCATGCTAGGATTAGCAGGAAAAAGCAAAAAAATTCAGAATTGCACCTTGCAATGCGGAGAAATTACTGTTTGTGCATTTACAATATTCATTGATTTTTGCCATTGAAAAACATCATGTTATTCATATACCAGAAATGTTTGAAGCTACTGACTGAATGAAAAGAGCTGGCATCTCACTCTCTTTGAATCTTCTTTATCATGCTAAGAGGAGCAGGAAAAAGCAAAAAATTTCAGAATTGCACGTTGCAATGTGGAGATATTACTGTTTGTGCATTTACAATATTCATTGATTTTTGCCATTGAAAAACGTCCAGAAATGTTTGAAGCTACTGACTGAATGAAAGGAGCTGGCATCTCACTCTCTTTGAATCTTCTTTATCATGCTTGGATTAGCAGGAAAAAGCAAAAAATTTCAGAATTGCACCTTGCAATGCGGAGAAATTACTGTTTGTGCATTTACAATATTCATTGATTTTTGCCATTGAAAAACATCATGTTATTCATATACCAGAAATGTTTGAAGCTACTGACTGAATGAAAAGAGCTGGCATGTCACTCTCTTTGAATCTTCTTTATCATGCTAGGATTAGCAGAAAAAAAGCAAAAAATTTCAGAATTGCACCTTGCAATGCGGAGAAATTACTGTTTGTGCATTTACAATATTCATTGATTTTTGCCATTGAAAAACATCATGTTATTCATATACCAGAAATGTTTGAAGCTACTGACTGAATGAAAAGAGCTGGCATCTCACTCTCTTTGAATCTTCTTTATCATGCCAGGATTAGCAGGAAAAAGCAAAAAATTTCAGAATTGCACCTTGCAATGTGGAGAAATTACTGTTTGTGCATTTACAATATTCATTGATTTTTGCCATTGAAAAACATCATGTTATTCATATACCAGAAATGTTTGAAGCTACTGACTGAATGAAAAGAGCTGGCATCTCACTCTCTTTGAATCTTCTTTATCATGCCAGGATTAGCAGGAAAAAGCAAAAAATTTCAGAATTGCACCTTGCAATGTGGAGATATTACTGTTTGTGCATTTACAATATTCATTGATTTTTGCCATTGAAAAACGTCCAGAAATGTTTGAAGCTACTGACTGAATGAAAGGAGCTGGCATCTCACTCTCTTTGAATCTTCTTTATCATGCTAGGATTAGCAGTAAAAAGCAAAAAATTTCAGAATTGCACCTTGCAATGCGGAGAAATTACTGTTTGTGCATTTACAATATTCATTGATTTTTGCCATTGAAAAACATCATGTTATTCATATACCAGAAATGTTTGAAGCTACTGACTGAATGAAAAGAGCTGGCATCTCTCTCTCTTTGAATCTTCTTTATCATGCTAAGAGGAGCAGGAAAAAGCAAAAAATTTCAGAATTGCACCTTGCAATGCGGAGAAATTACTGTTTGTGCATTTACAATATTCATTGATTTTTGCCATTGAAAAACATCATGTTATTCATATACCAGAAATGTTTGAAGCTACTGACTGAATGAAAAGAGCTGGCATCTCTCTGTCTTTGAATCTTCTTTATCATGCCAGGATTAGCAGGAAAAAGCAAAAAATTTCAGAATTGCACCTTGCAATGTGGAGATATTACTGTTTGTGCATTTACAATATTCATTGATTTTTGCCATTGAAAAACGTCCAGAAATGTTTGAAGCTACTGACTGAATGAAAGGAGCTGGCATCTCACTCTCTTTGAATCTTCTTTATCATGCCAGGATTAGCAGGAAAAAGCAAAAAATTTCAGAATTGCACCTTGCAATGCGGAGAAATTACTGTTTGTGCATTTACAATATTCATTGATTTTTGCCATTGAAAAACGTCCCGAAATGTTTGAAGCTACTGACTGAATGAAAGGAGCTGGCATCTCACTCTCTTTGAATCTTCTTTATCATGCTAGGATTAGCAGGAAAAAGCAAAAAATTTCAGAATTGCACCTTGCAATGCGGAGAAATTACTGTTTGTGCATTTACAATATTCATTGATTTTTGCCATTGAAAAACATCATGTTATTCATATACCAGAAATGTTTGAAGCTACTGACTGAATGAAAAGAGCTGGCATCTCACTCTCTTTGAATCTTCTTTATCATGCCAGGATTAGCAGGAAAAAGCAAAAAATTTCAGAATTGCACCTTGCAATGTGGAGATATTACTGTTTGTGCATTTACAATATTCATTGATTTTTGCCATTGAAAAACGTCCAGAAATGTTTGAAGCTACTGACTGAATGAAAGGAGCTGGCATCTCACTCTCTTTGAATCTTCTTTATCATGCTAGGATTAGCAGGAAAAAGCAAAAAATTTCAGAATTGCACCTTGCAATGCGGAGAAATTACTGTTTGTGCATTTACAATATTCATTGATTTTTGCCATTGAAAAACATCATGTTATTCATATACCAGAAATGTTTGAAGCTACTGACTGAATGAAAAGAGCTGGCATCTCACTCTCTTTGAATCTTCTTTATCATGCTAAGAGGAGCAGGAAAAAGCAAAAAATTTCAGAATTGCACGTTGCAATGTGGAGATATTACTGTTTGTGCATTTACAATATTCATTGATTTTTGCCATTGAAAAACGTCCAGAAATGTTTGAAGCTACTGACTGAATGAAAGGAGCTGGCATCTCACTCTCTTTGAATCTTCTTTATCATGATAGGATTAGCAGGAAAAAGCAAAAAATTTCAGAATTGCACCTTGCAATGCGGAGAAATTACTGTTTGTGCATTTACAATATTCATTGATTTTTGCCATTGAAAAACATCATGTTATTCATATACCAGAAATGTTTGAAGCTACTGACTGAATGAAAAGAGCTGGCATCTCACTCTCTTTGAATCTTCTTTATCATGCTAGGATTAACAGGAAAAAGCAAAAAATTTCAGAATTGCACCTTGCAATGCGGAGAAATTACTGTTTGTGCATTTACAATATTCATTGATTTTTGCCATTGAAAAACATCATGTTATTCATATACCAGAAATGTTTGAAGCTACTGACTGAATGAAAAGAGCTGGCATCTCACTCTCTTTGAATCTTCTTTATCATGCCAGGATTAGCAGGAAAAAGCAAAAAATTTCAGAATTGCACCTTTCTATGTGGAGAAATTACTGTTTGTGCATTTACAATATTCATTGATTTTTGCCATTGAAAAACATCATGTTATTCATATACCAGAAATGTTTGAAGCTACTGACTGAATGAAAAGAGCTGGCATCTCACTCTCTTTGAATCTTCTTTATCATGCCAGGATTAGCAGGAAAAAGCAAAAAATTTCAGAATTGCACCTTGCAATGTGGAGATATTACTGTTTGTGTATTTACAATATTCATTGATTTTTGCCATTGAAAAACGTCCAGAAATGTTTGAAGCTACTGACTGAATGAAAGGAGCTGGCATCTCACTCTCTTTGAATCTTCTTTATCATGCTAGGATTAGCAGGAAAAAGCAAAAAATTTCAGAATTGCACCTTGCAATGCGGAGAAATTACTGTTTGTGCATTTACAATATTCATTGATTTTTGCCATTGAAAAACATCATGTTATTCATATACCAGAAATGTTTGAAGCTACTGACTGAATGAAAAGAGCTGGCATCTCACTCTCTTTGAATCTTCTTTATCATGCTAAGAGGAGCAGGAAAAAGCAAAAAATTTCAGAATTGCACGTTGCAATGTGGAGATATTACTGTTTGTGCATTTACAATATTCATTGATTTTTGCCATTGAAAAACGTCCAGAAATGTTTGAAGCTACTGACTGAATGAAAGGAGCTGGCATCTCACTCTCTTTGAATCTTCTTTATCATGCTAGGATTAGCAGGAAAAAGCAAAAAAATTCAGAATTGCACCTTGCAATGCGGAGAAATTACTGTTTGTGCATTTACAATATTCATTGATTTTTGCCATTGAAAAACATCATGTTATTAATATACCAGAAATGTTTGAAGCTACTGACTGAATGAAAAGAGCTGGCATCTCACTCTCTTTGAATCTTCTTTATCATGCTAGGATTAGCAGGAAAAAGCAAAAAATTTCAGAATTGCACCTTGCAATGCGGAGAAATTACTGTTTGTGCATTTACAATATTCATTGATTTTTGCCATTGAAAAACATCATGTTATTCATATACCAGAAATGTTTGAAGCTACTGACTGAATGAAAAGAGCTGGCATCTCACTCTCTTTGAATCTTCTTTATCATGCTAAGAGGAGCAGGAAAAAGCAAAAAATTTCAGAATTGCACGTTGCAATGTGGAGATATTACTGTTTGTGCATTTACAATATTCATTGATTTTTGCCATTGAAAAACGTCCAGAAATGTTTGAAGCTACTGACTGAATGAAAGGAGCTGGCATCTCACTCTCTTTGAATCTTCTTTATCATGCTTGGATTAGCAGGAAAAAGCAAAAAATTTCAGAATTGCACCTTGCAATGCGGAGAAATTACTGTTTGTGCATTTACAATATTCATTGATTTTTGCCATTGAAAAACATCATGTTATTCATATACCAGAAATGTTTGAAGCTACTGACTGAATGAAAAGAGCTGGCATGTCACTCTCTTTGAATCTTCTTTATCATGCTAGGATTAGCAGAAAAAAAGCAAAAAATTTCAGAATTGCACCTTGCAATGCGGAGAAATTACTGTTTGTGCATTTACAATATTCATTGATTTTTGCCATTGAAAAACATCATGTTATTCATATACCAGAAATGTTTGAAGCTACTGACTGAATGAAAAGAGCTGGCATCTCACTCTCTTTGAATCTTCTTTATCATGCCAGGATTAGCAGGAAAAAGCAAAAAATTTCAGAATTGCACCTTGCAATGTGGAGAAATTACTGTTTGTGCATTTACAATATTCATTGATTTTTGCCATTGAAAAACATCATGTTATTCATATACCAGAAATGTTTGAAGCTACTGACTGAATGAAAAGAGCAGGCATCTCACTCTCTTTGAATCTTCTTTATCATGCCAGGATTAGCAGGAAAAAGCAAAAAATTTCAGAATTGCACCTTGCAATGTGGAGATATTACTGTTTGTGCATTTACAATATTCATTGATTTTTGCCATTGAAAAACGTCCAGAAATGTTTGAAGCTACTGACTGAATGAAAGGAGCTGGCATCTCACTCTCTTTGAATCTTCTTTATCATGCTAGGATTAGCAGGAAAAAGCAAAAAATTTCAGAATTGCACCTTGCAATGCGGAGAAATTACTGTTTGTGCATTTACAATATTCATTGATTTTTGCCATTGAAAAACATCATGTTATTCATATACCAGAAATGTTTGAAGCTACTGACTGAATGAAAAGAGCTGGCATCTCTCTCTCTTTGAATCTTCTTTATCATGCTAAGAGGAGCAGGAAAAAGCAAAAAATTTCAGAATTGCACCTTGCAATGCGGAGAAATTACTGTTTGTGCATTTACAATATTCATTGATTTTTGCCATTGAAAAACATCATGTTATTCATATACCAGAAATGTTTGAAGCTACTGACTGAATGAAAAGAGCTGGCATCTCTCTCTCTTTGAATCTTCTTTATCATGCCAGGATTAGCAGGAAAAAGCAAAAAATTTCAGAATTGCACCTTGCAATGTGGAGATATTACTGTTTGTGCATTTACAATATTCATTGATTTTTGCCATTGAAAAACGTCCAGAAATGTTTGAAGCTACTGACTGAATGAAAGGAGCTGGCATCTCACTCTCTTTGAATCTTCTTTATCATGCTAGGATTAGCAGGAAAAAGCAAAAAATTTCAGAATTGCACCTTGCAATGCGGAGAAATTACTGTTTGTGCATTTACAATATTCATTGATTTTTGCCATTGAAAAACATCATGTTATTCATATACCAGAAATGTTTGAAGCTACTGACAATGAAAAGAGCTGGCATCTCACTCTCTTTGAATCTTCTTTATCATGCTAAGAGGAGCAGGAAAAAGCAAAAAATTTCAGAATTGCACGTTGCAATGTGGAGATATTACTGTTTGTGCATTTACAATATTCATTGATTTTTGCCATTGAAAAACGTCCAGAAATGTTTGAAGCTACTGACTGAATGAAAGGAGCTGGCATCTCACTCTCTTTGAATCTTCTTTATCATGCTAGGATTAGCAGGAAAAAGCAAAAAATTTCAGAATTGCACCTTGCAATGCGGAGAAATTACTGTTTGTGCATTTACAATATTCATTGATTTTTGCCATTGAAAAACATCATGTTATTCATATACCAGAAATGTTTGAAGCTACTGACTGAATGAAAAGAGCTGGCATCTCACTCTCTTTGAATCTTCTTTATCATGCTAAGAGGAGAAGGAAAAAGCAAAAAATTTCAGAATTGCACGTTGCAATGTGGAGATATTACTGTTTGTGCATTTACAATATTCATTGATTTTTGCCATTGAAAAAGTCCAGAAATGTTTGAAGCTACTGACTGAATGAAAGGAGCTGGCATCTCACTCTCTTTGAATCTTCTTTATCATGCTAGGATTAGCAGGAAAAAGCAAAAAATTTCAGAATTGCACCTTGCAATGCGGAGAAATTACTGTTTGTGCATTTACAATATTCATTGATTTTTGCCATTGAAAAACATCATGTTATTCATATACCAGAAATGTTTGAAGCTACTGACTGAATGAAAAGAGCTGGCATCTCACTCTCTTTGAATCTTCTTTATCATGCCAGGATTAGCAGGAAAAAGCAAAAAATTTCAGAATTGCACCTTGCAATGCGGAGAAATTACTGTTTGTGCATTTACAATATTCATTGATTTTTGCCATTGAAAAACGTCCAGAAATGTTTGAAGCTACTGACTGAATGAAAGGAGCTGGCATCTCACTCTCTTTGAATCTTCTTTATCATGCTAGGATTAGCAGGAAAAAGCAAAAAATTTCAGAATTGCACCTTGCAATGCGGAGAAATTACTGTTTGTGCATTTACAATATTCATTGATTTTTGCCATTGAAAAACATCATGTTATTCATATACCAGAAATGTTTGAAGCTACTGACTGAATGAAAAGAGCTGGCATCTCACTCTCTTTGAATCTTCTTTATCATGCTAAGAGGAGCAGGAAAAAGCAAAAAATTTCAGAATTGCACGTTGCAATGTGGAGATATTACTGTTTGTGCATTTACAATATTCATTGATTTTTGCCATTGAAAAACGTCCAGAAATGTTTGAAGCTACTGACTGAATGAAAGGAGCTGGCATCTCACTCTCTTTGAATCTTCTTTATCATGCTAGGATTAGCAGGAAAAAGCAAAAAATTTCAGAATTGCACCTTGCAATGCGGAGAAATTACTGTTTGTGCATTTACAATATTCATTGATTTTTGCCATTGAAAAACATCATGTTATTCATATACCAGAAATGTTTGAAGCTACTGACTGAATGAAAAGAGCAGGCATCTCACTCTCTTTGAATCTTCTTTATCATGCTAAGAGGAGAAGGAAAAAGCAAAAAATTTCAGAATTGCACGTTGCAATGTGGAGATATTACTGTTTGTGCATTTACAATATTCATTGATTTTTGCCATTGAAAAACATCCAGAAATGTTTGAAGCTACTGACTGAATGAAAGGAGCTGGCATCTCACTCTCTTTGAATCTTCTTTATCATGCTAGGATTAGCAGGAAAAAGCAAAAAATTTCAGAATTGCACCTTGCAATGCGGAGAAATTACTGTTTGTGCATTTACAATATTCATTGATTTTTGCCATTGAAAAACATCATGTTATTCATATACCAGAAATGTTTGAAGCTACTGACTGAATGAAAAGAGCTGGCATCTCACTCTCTTTGAATCTTCTTTATCATGCCAGGATTAGCAGGAAAAAGCAAAAAATTTCAGAATTGCACCTTGCAATGTGGAGATATTACTGTTTGTGCATTTACAATATTCATTGATTTTTGCCATTGAAAAACGTCCAGAAATGTTTGAAGCTACTTACTGAATGAAAGGAGCTGGCATCTCACTCTCTTTGAATCTTCTTTATCATGCTAGGATTAGCAGGAAAAAGCAAAAAATTTCAGAATTGCACCTTGCAATGCGGAGAAATTACTGTTTGTGCATTTACAATATTCATTGATTTTTGCCATTGAAAAACATCATGTTATTCATATACCAGAAATGTTTGAAGCTACTGACTGAATGAAAAGAGCTGGCATCTCACTCTCTTTGAATCTTCTTTATCATGCCAGGATTAGCAGGAAAAAGCAAAAAATTTCAGAATTGCACCTTGCAATGTGGAGATATTACTGTTTGTGCATTTACAATATTCATTGATTTTTGCCATTGAAAAACGTCCAGAAATGTTTGAAGCTACGGACTGAATGAAAGGAGCTGGCATCTCACTCTCTTTGAATCTTCTTTATCATGCTAGGATTAGCAGGAAAAAGCAAAAAATTTCAGAATTGCACCTTGCAATGCGGAGAAATTACTGTTTGTGCATTTACAATATTCATTGATTTTTGCCATTGAAAAACATCATGTTATTCATATACCAGAAATGTTCGAAGCTACTGACTGAATGAAAAGAGCTGGCATCTCACTCTCTTTGAATCTTCTTTATCATGCTAAGAGGAGCAGGAAAAAGCAAAAAATTTCAGAATTGCACGTTGCAATGTGGAGATATTACTGTTTGTGCATTTACAATATTCATTGATTTTTGCAATTGAAAAACGTCCAGAAATGTTTGAAGCTACTGACTGAATGAAAAGAGCTGGCATCTCACTCTCTTTGAATCTTCTTTATCATGCCAGGATTAGCAGGAAAAAGCAAAAAATTTCAGAATTGCACCTTGCAATGTGGAGATATTACTGTTTGTGCATTTACAATATTCATTGATTTTTGCCATTGAAAAACGTCCAGAAATGTTTGAAGCTACTGACTGAATGAAAGGAGCTGGCATCTCACTCTCTTTGAATCTTCTTTATCATGCTAGGATTAGCAGGAAAAAGCAAAAAATTTCAAAATTGCACCTTGCAATGCGGAGAAATTACTGTTTGTGCATTTACAATATTCATTGATCTTTGCCATTGAAAAACATCATGTTATTCATATACCAGAAATGTTTGAAGCTACTGACTGAATGAAAAGAGCTGGCATCTCACTCTCTTTGAATCTTCTTTATCATGCTAAGAGGAGCAGGAAAAAGCAAAAAATTTCAGAATTGCACGTTGCAATGTGGAGATATTACTGTTTGTGCATTTACAATATTCATTGATTTTTGCCATTGAAAAACGTCCAGAAATGTTTGAAGCTACTGACTGAATGAAAGGAGCTGGCATCTCACTCTCTTTGAATCTTCTTTATCATGCTAGGATTAGCAGGAAAAAGCAAAAAATTTCAGAATTGCACCTTGCAATGCGGAGAAATTACTGTTTGTGCATTTACAATATTCATTGATTTTTGCCATTGAAAAACATCATGTTATTCATATACCAGAAATGTTTGAAGCCACTGACTGAATGAAAAGAGCTGGCATCTCACTCTCTTTGAATCTTCTTTATCATGCCAGGATTAGCAGGAAAAAGCAAAAAATTTCAGAATTGCACCTTGCAATGTGGAGATATTACTGTTTGTGCATTTACAATATTCATTGATTTTTGCCATTGAAAAACGTCCAGAAATGTTTGAAGCTACTGACTGAATGAAAGGAGCTGGCATCTCACTCTCTTTGAATCTTCTTTATCATGCTAGGAGTTGCAGGAAAAAGCAAAAAATTTCAGAATTGCACCTTACAATGCGGAGAAATTACTGTTTGTGCATTTACAATATTCATTGATTTTTGCCATTGAAAAACATCATGTTATTCATATACCAGAAATGTTTGAAGCTACTGACTGAATGAAAAGAGCTGGCATCCCACTCTCTTTGAATCTTCTTTATCATGCTAAGAGGAGCAGGAAAAAGCAAAAAATTTCAGAATTGCACGTTGCAATGTGGAGATATTACTGTTTGTGCATTTACAATATTCATTGATTTTTGCCATTGAAAAACGTCCAGAAATGTTTGAAGCTACTGACTGAATGAAAAGAGCTGGCATCTCACTCTCTTTGAATCTTCTTTATCATGCCAGGATTAGCAGGAAAAAGCAAAAAATTTCAGAATTGCACCTTGCAATGTGGAGATATTACTGTTTGTGCATTTACAATATTCATTGATTTTTGCCATTGCAAAACGTCCAGAAATGTTTGAAGCTACTGACTGAATGAAAGGAGCTGGCATCTCACTCTCTTTGAATCTTCTTTATCATGCTAGGATTAGCAGGAAAAAGCAAAAAATTTCAGAATTGCACCTTGCAATGCGGAGAAATTACTGTTTGTGCATTTACAATATTCATTGATTTTTGCCATTGAAAAACATCATGTTATTCATATACCAGAAATGTTTGAAGCTACTGACTGAATGAAAAGAGCTGGCATCTCACTCTCTTTGAATCTTCTTTATCATGCTAAGAGGAGCAGGAAAAAGCAAAAAATTTCAGAATTGCACGTTGCAATGTGGAGATTTTACTGTTTGTGCATTTACAATATTCATTGATTTTTGCCATTGAAAAACGTCCAGAAATGTTTGAAGCTACTGACTGAATGAAAGGAGCTGGCATCTCACTCTCTTTGAATCTTCTTTATCATGCTAGGATTAGCAGGAAAAAGCAAAAAATTTCAGAATTGCACCTTGCAATGCGGAGAAATTACTGTTTGTGCATTTACAATATTCATTGATTTTTGCCATTGAAAAACATCATGTTATTCATATACCAGAAATGTTTGAAGCTACTGACTGAATGAAAAGAGCTGGCATCTCACTCTCTTTGAATCTTCTTTATCATGCTAGGATTAGCAGGAAAAAGCAAAAAATTTCAGAATTGCACCCTGCAATGCGGAGAAATTACTGTTTGTGCATTTACAATATTCATTGATTTTTGCCATTGAAAAACATCATGTTATTCATATACCAGAAATGTTTGAAGCTACTGACTGAATGAAAAGAGCTGGCATCTCACTCTCTTTGAATCTTCTTTATCATGCTAAGAGGAGCAGGAAAAAGCAAAAAATTTCAGAATTGCACGTTGCAATGTGGAGATATTACTGTTTGTGTATTTACAATATTCATTGATTTTTGCCATTGAAGAACGTCCAGAAATGTTTGAAGCTACTGACTGAATGAAAGGAGCTGGCATCTCACTCTCTTTGAATCTTCTTTATCATGCTAGGATTAGCAGGAAAAAGCAAAAAATTTCAGAATTGCACCTTGCAATGCGGAGAAATTACTGTTTGTGCATTTACAATATTCATTGATTTTTGCCATTGAAAAACATCATGTTATTCATATACCAGAAATGTTTGAAGCTACTGACTGAATGAAAAGAGCTGGCATCTCACTCTCTTTGAATCTTCTTTATCATGCTAGGATTAGCAGGAAAAAGCAAAAAATTTCAGAATTGCACCCTGCAATGCGGAGAAATTACTGTTTGTGCATTTACAATATTCATTGATTTTTGCCATTGAAAAACATCATGTTATTCATATACCAGAAATGTTTGAAGCTACTGACTGAATGAAAAGAGCTGGCATCTCACTCTCTTTGAATCTTCTTTATCATGCTAAGAGGAGCAGGAAAAAGCAAAAAATTTCAGAATTGCACCTTGCAATGTGGAGATATTACTGTTTGTGCATTTACAATATTCATTGATTTTTGCCATTGAAAAACGTCCAGAAATGTTTGAAGCTACTGACTGAATGAAAGGAGCTGGCATCTCACTCTCTTTGAATCTTCTTTATCATGCTAGGATTAGCAGGAAAAAGCAAAAAATTTCAGAATTGCACCTTGCAATGCGGAGAAATTACTGTTTGTGCATTTACAATATTCATTGATTTTTGCCATTGAAAAACATCATGTTATTCATATACCAGAAATGTTTGAAGCTACTGACTGAATGAAAAGAGCTGGCATCTCACTCTGTTTGAATCTTCTTTATCATGCTAAGAGGAGCAGGAAAAAGCAAAAATTTCAGAATTGCACGTTGCAATGTGGAGATATTACTGTTTGTGCATTTACAATATTCATTGATTTTTGCCATTGAAAAACGTCCAGAAATGTTTGAAGCTACTGACTGAATGAAAGGAGCTGGCATCTCACTCTCTTTGAATCTTCTTTATCATGCTAGGATTAGCAGGAAAAAGCAAAAAATTTCAGAATTGCACCTTGCAATGCAGAGAAATTACTGTTTGTGCATTTACAATATTCATTGATTTTTGCCATTGAAAAACATCATGTTATTCATATACCAGAAATGTTTGAAGCTACTGACTGAATGAAAAGAGCTGGCATCTCACTCTCTTTGAATCTTCTTTATCATGCTAAGAGGAGCAGGAAAAAGCAAAAAATTTCAGAATTGCACGTTGCAATGTGGAGATATTACTGTTTGTGCATTTACAATATTCATTGATTTTTGCCATTGAAAAACGTCCAGAAATGTTTGAAGCTACTGACTGAATGAAAGGAGCTGGCATCTCACTCTCTTTGAATCTTCTTTATCATGCTAGGATTAGAAGGAAAAAGCAAAAAATTTCAGAATTGCACCTTGCAATGCGGAGAAATTACTGTTTGTGCATTTACAATATTCATTGATTTTTGCCATTGAAAAACATCATGTTATTCATATACCAGAAATGTTTGAAGCTACTGACTGAATGAAAAGAGCTGGCATCTCACTCTCTTTGAATCTTCTTTATCATGCTAGGATTAGCAGGAAAAAGCAAAAAATTTCAGAATTGCACCTTGCAATGCGGAGAAATTACTGTTTGAGCATTTACAATATTCATTGATTTTTGCCATTGAAAAACATCATAATATTCATATACCAGAAATGTTTGAAGCTACTGACTGAATGAAAAGTGCTGGCATCTCACTCTCTTTGAATCTTCTTTATCATGCCAGGATTAGCAGGAAAAAGCAAAAAATTTCAGAATTGCACCTTGCAATGTGGAGATATTACTGTTTGTGCATTTACAATATTCATTGATTTTTGCCATTGAAAAACGTCCAGAAATGTTTGAAGCTACTGACTGAATGAAAGGAGCTGGCATCTCACTCTCTTTGAATCTTCTTTATCATGCTAGGATTAGCAGGAAAAAGCAAAAAATTTCAGAATTGCACCTTGCAATGCGGAGAAATTACTGTTTGTGCATTTACAATATTCATTGATTTTTGCCATTGAAAAACATCATGTTATTCATATACCAGAAATGTTTGAAGCTACTGACTGAATGAAAAGAGCTGGCATCCCACTCTCTTTGAATCTTCTTTATCATGCTAAGAGGAGCATGAAAAAGCAAAAAATTTCAGAATTGCACGTTGCAATGTGGAGATATTACTGTTTGTGCATTTACAATATTCATTGATTTTTGCCATTGAAAAACGTCCAGAAATGTTTGAAGCTACTGACTGAATGAAAGGAGCTGGCATCTCACTCTCTTTGAATCTTCTTTATCATGCTAGGATTAACAGGAAAAAGCAAAAAATTTCAGAATTGCACCTTGCAATGCGGAGAAATTACTGTTTGTGCATTTACAATATTCATTGATTTTTGCCATTGAAAAACATCATGTTATTCATATACCAGAAATGTTTGAAGCCACTGACTGAATGAAAAGAGCTGGCATCTCACTCTCTTTGAATCTTCTTTATCATGCCAGGATTAGCAGGAAAAAGCAAAAAATTTCAGAATTGCACCTTGCAATGTGGAGATATTACTGTTTGTGCATTTACAATATTCATTGATTTTTGCCATTGAAAAACGTCCAGAAATGTTTGAAGCTACTGACTGAATGAAAGGAGCTGGCATCTCACTCTCTTTGAATCTTCTTTATCATGCTAGGATTAGCAGGAAAAAGCAAAAAATTTCAGAATTGCACCTTGCAATGCGGAGAAATTACTGTTTGTGCATTTACAATATTCATTGATTTTTGCCATTGAAAAACATCATGTTATTCATATACCAGAAATGTTTGAAGCTACTGACTGAATGAAAAGAGCTGGCATCCCACTCTCTTTGAATCTTCTTTATCATGCTAAGAGGAGCATGAAAAAGCAAAAAATTTCAGAATTGCACGTTGCAATGTGGAGATATTACTGTTTGTGCATTTACAATATTCATTGATTTTTGCCATTGAAAAACGTCCAGAAATGTTTGAAGCTACTGACTGAATGAAAGGAGCTGGCATCTCACTCTCTTTGAATCTTCTTTATCATGCTAGGATTAGCAGGAAAAAGCAAAAAATTTCAGAATTGCACCTTGCAATGCGGAGAAATTACTGTTTGTGCATTTACAATATTCATTGATTTTTGCCATTGAAAAACATCATGTTATTCATATACCAGAAATGTTTGAAGCCACTGACTGAATGAAAAGAGCTGGCATCTCACTCTCTTTGAATCTTCTTTATCATGCCAGGATTAGCAGGAAAAAGCAAAAAATTTCAGAATTGCACCTTGCAATGTGGAGATATTACTGTTTGTGCATTTACAATATTCATTGATTTTTGCCATTGAAAAACGTCCAGAAATGTTTGAAGCTACTGACTGAATGAAAGGAGCTGGCATCTCACTCTCTTTGAATCTTCTTTATCATGCTAGGATTAGCAGGAAAAAGCAAAAAATTTCAGAATTGCACCTTGCAATGCGGAGAAATTACTGTTTGTGCATTTACAATATTCATTGATTTTTGCCATTGAAAAACATCGTGTTATTCATATACCAGAAATGTTTGAAGCTACTGACTGAATGAAAAGAGCTGGCATCCCACTCTCTTTGAATCTTCTTTACCATGCTAAGAGGAGCAGGAAAAAGCAAAAAATTTCAGAATTGCACGTTGCAATGTGGAGATATTACTGTTTGTGCATTTACAATATTCATTGATTTTTGCCATTGAAAAACGTCCAGAAATGTTTGAAGCTACTGACTGAATGAAAGGAGCTGGCATCTCACTCTCTTTGAATCTTCTTTATCATGCTAGGATTAGCAGGAAAAAGCAAAAAATTTCAGAATTGCACCTTGCAATGCGGAGAAATTACTGTTTGTGCATTTACAATATTCATTGATTTTTGCCATTGAAAAACATCATGTTATTCATATACCAGAAATGTTTGAAGCTACTGACTGAATGAAAAGAGCTGGCATCTCACTCTCTTTGAATCTTCTTTATCATGCCAGGATTAGCAGGAAAAAGCAAAAAATTTCAGAATTGCACCTTGCAATGTGGAGATATTACTGTTTGTGCATTTACAATATTCATTGATTTTTGCCATTGAAAAACGTCCAGAAATGTTTGAAGCTACTGACTGAATGAAAGGAGCTGGCATCTCACTCTCTTTGAATCTTCTTTATCATGCTAGGATTAGCAGGAAAAAGCAAAAAATTTCAGAATTGCACCTTGCAATGCGGAGAAATTACTGTTTGTGCATTTACAATATTCATTGATTTTTGCCATTGAAAAACATCATCTTATTCATATACCAGAAATGTTTGAAGCTACTGACTGAATGAAAAGAGCTGGCATCTCACTCTCTTTGAATCTTCTTTATCATGCCAGGATTAGCAGGAAAAAGCAAAAAATTTCAGAATTGCACCTTGCAATGTGGAGATATTACTGTTTGTGCATTTACAATATTCATTGATTTTTGCCATTGAAAAACGTCCAGAAATGTTTGAAGCTACTGACTGAATGAAAGGAGCTGGCATCTCACTCTCTTTGAATCTTCTTTATCATGCTAGGATTAGCAGGAAAAAGCAAAAAATTTCAGAATTGCACCTTGCAATGCGGAGAAATTACTGTTTGTGCATTTACAATATTCATTGATTTTTGCCATTGAAAAACATCATGTTATTCATATACCAGAAATGTTTGAAGCTACTGACTGAATGAAAAGAGCTGGCATCTCACTCTCTTTGAATCTTCTTTATCATGGTAAGAGGAGCAGGAAAAAGCAAAAAATTTCAGAATTGCACGTTGCAATGTGGAGATATTACTGTTTGTGCATTTACAATATTCATTGATTTTTGCCATTGAAAAACGTCCAGAAATGTTTGAAGCTACTGACTGAATGAAAGGAGCTGGCATCTCACTCTCTTTGAATCTTCTTTATCATGCTAGGATTAGCAGGAAAAAGCAAAAAATTTCAGAATTGCACCTTGCAATGCGGAGAAATTACTGTTTGTGCATTTACAATATTCATTGATTTTTGCCATTGAAAAACATCATGTTATTCATATACCAGAAATGTTTGAAGCTACTGACTGAATGAAAAGAGCTGGCATCTCACTCTCTTTGAATCTTCTTTATCATGCCAGGATTAGCAGGAAAAAGCAAAAAATTTCAGAATTGCACCTTGCAATGTGGAGATATTACTGTTTGTGCATTTACAATATTCATTGATTTTTGCCATTGAAAAACGTCCAGAAATGTTTGAAGCTACTGACTGAATGAAAGGAGCTGGCATCTCACTCTCTTTGAATCTTCTTTATCATGCTAGGATTAGCAGGAAAAAGCAAAAAATTTCAGAATTGCACCTTGCAATGCGGAGAAATTACTGTTTGTGCATTTACAATATTCATTGATTTTTGCCATTGAAAAACATCATGTTATTCATATACCAGAAATGTTTGAAGCTACTGACTGAATGAAAAGAGCTGGCATCTCACTCTCTTTGAATCTTCTTTATCATGCCAGGATTAGCAGGAAAAAGCAAAAAATTTCAGAATTGCACCTTGCAATGTGGAGATATTACTGTTTGTGCATTTACAATATTCATTGATTTTTGCCATTGCAAAACATCCAGAAATGTTTGAAGCTACTGACTGAATGAAAGGAGCTGGCATCTCACTCTCTTTGAATCTTCTTTCTCATGCTAGGATTAGCAGGAAAAAGCAAAAAATTTCAGAATTGCACCTTGCAATGCGGAGAAATTACTGTTTGTGCATTTACAATATTCATTGATTTTTGCCATTGAAAAACATCATGTTATTCATATACCAGAAATGTTTGAAGCTACTGACTGAATGAAAAGAGCTGGCATCTCACTCTCTTTGAATCTTCTTTATCATGCTAAGAGGAGCAGGAAAAAGCAAAAAATTTCAGAATTGCACGTTGCAATGTGGAGATATTACTGTTTGTGCATTTACAATATTCATTGATTTTTGCCATTGAAAAACGTCCAGAAATGTTTGAAGCTACTGACTGAATGAAAGGAGCTGGCATCTCACTCTCTTTGAATCTTCTTTATCATGCTAGGATTAGCAGGAAAAAGCAAAAAATTTCAGAATTGCACCTTGCAATGCGGAGAAATTACTGTTTGTGCATTTACAATATTCATTGATTTTTGCCATTGAAAAACATCATGTTATTCATATACCAGAAATGTTTGAAGCTACTGACTGAATGAAAAGAGCTGGCATCTCACTCTCTTTGAATCTTCTTTATCATGCTAGGATTAGCAGGAAAAAGCAAAAAATTTCAGAATTGCACCCTGCAATGCGGAGAAATTACTGTTTGTGCATTTACAATATTCATTGATTTTTGCCATTGAAAAACATCATGTTATTCATATACCAGAAATGTTTGAAGCTACTGACTGAATGAAAAGAGCTGGCATCTCACTCTCTTTGAATCTTCTTTATCATGCTAAGAGGAGCAGGAAAAAGCAAAAAATTTCAGAATTGCACGTTGCAATGTGGAGATATTACTGTTTGTGTATTTACAATATTCATTGATTTTTGCCATTGAAGAACGTCCAGAAATGTTTGAAGCTACTGACTGAATGAAAGGAGCTGGCATCTCACTCTCTTTGAATCTTCTTTATCATGCTAGGATTAGCAGGAAAAAGCAAAAAATTTCAGAATTGCACCTTGCAATGCGGAGAAATTACTGTTTGTGCATTTACAATATTCATTGATTTTTGCCATTGAAAAACGTCCAGAAATGTTTGAAGCTACTGACTGAATGAAAGGAGCTGGCATCTCACTCTCTTTGAATCTTCTTTATCATGCTAGGATTAGCAGGAAAAAGCAAAAAATTTCAGAATTGCACCTTGCAATGCGGAGAAATTACTGTTTGTGCATTTACAATATTCATTGATTTTTGCCATTGAAAAACATCATGTTATTCATATACCAGAAATGTTTGAAGCTACTGACTGAATGAAAAGAGCTGGCATCTCACTCTCTTTGAATCTTCTTTATCATGCCAGGATTAGCAGGAAAAAGCAAAAAATTTCAGAATTGCACCTTGCAATGTGGAGATATTACTGTTTGTGCATTTACAATATTCATTGATTTTTGCCATTGAAAAACGTCCAGAAATGTTTGAAGCTACTGACTGAATGAAAGGAGCTGGCATCTCACTCTCTTTGAATCTTCTTTATCATGCTAGGATTAGCAGGAAAAAGCAAAAAATTTCAGAATTGCACCTTGCAATGCGGAGAAATTACTGTTTGTGCATTTACAATATTCATTGATTTTTGCCATTGAAAAACATCATGTTATTCATATACCAGAAATGTTTGAAGCTACTGACTGAATGAAAAGAGCTGGCATCTCACTCTCTTTGAATCTTCTTTATCATGCTAAGAGGAACAGGAAAAAGCAAAAATTTCAGAATTGCACGTTGCAATGTGGAGATATTACTGTTTGTGCATTTACAATATTCATTGATTTTTGCCATTGAAAAACGTCCAGAAATGTTTGAAGCTACTGACTGAATGAAAGGAGCTGGCATCTCACTCTCTTTGAATC
Organism: Phyllobates terribilis; assembly: GCF_046119375.1. NCBI lineage: Eukaryota > Metazoa > Chordata > Amphibia > Anura > Dendrobatidae > Phyllobates > Phyllobates terribilis. Next base: position 1,026,472 of record NW_027363225.1, on the reverse strand, counting down.
TTCTTTATCATGCTAGGATTAGCAGGAAAAAGCAAAAAATTTCAGAATTGCACCTTGCAATGCAGAGAAATTACTGTTTGTGCATTTACAATATTCATTGATTTTTGCCATTGAAAAACATCATGTTATTCATATACCAGAAATGTTTGAAGCTACTGACTGAATGAAAAGAGCTGGCATCTCATTCTCTTTGAATCTTCTTTATCATGCTAAGAGGAGCAGGAAAAAGCAAAAAATTTCAGAATTGCACGTTGCAATGTGGAGATATTACTGTTTGTGCATTTACAATATTCATTGATTTTTGCCATTGAAAAACGTCCAGAAATGTTTGAAGCTACTGACTGAATGAAAGGAGCTGGCATCTCACTCTCTTTGAATCTTCTTTATCATGCTAGGATTAGAAGGAAAAAGCAAAAAATTTCAGAATTGCACCTTGCAATGCGGAGAAATTACTGTTTGTGCATTTACAATATTCATTGATTTTTACCATTGAAAAACATCATGTTATTCATATACCAGAAATGTTTGAAGCTACTGACTGAATGAAAAGAGCTGGCATCTCACTCTCTTTGAATCTTCTTTATCATGCTAGGATTAGCAGGAAAAAGCAAAAAATTTCAGAATTGCACCTTGCAATGCGGAGAAATTACTGTTTGTGCATTTACAATATTCATTGATTTTTGCCATTGAAAAACATCATAATATTCATATACCAGAAATGTTTGAAGCTACTGACTGAATGAAAAGTGCTGGCATCTCACTCTCTTTGAATCTTCTTTATCATGCCAGGATTAGCAGGAAAAAGCAAAAAATTTCAGAATTGCACCTTGCAATGTGGAGATATTACTGTTTGTGCATTTACAATATTCATTGATTTTTGCCATTGAAAAACGTCCAGAAATGTTTGAAGCTACTGACTGAATGAAAGGAGCTGGCATCTCACTCTCTTTGAATCTTCTTTATCATGCTAGGATTAGCAGGAAAAAGCAAAAAATTTCAGAATTGCACCTTGCAATGCGGAGAAATTACTGTTTGTGCATTTACAATATTCATTGATTTTTGCCATTGAAAAACATCATGTTATTCATATACCAGAAATGTTTGAAGCTACTGACTGAATGAAAAGAGCTGGCATCTCACTCTCTTTGAATCTTCTTTATCATGCCAGGATTAGCAGGAAAAAGCAAAAAATTTCAGAATTGCACCTTACAATGTGGAGATATTACTGTTTGTGCATTTACAATATTCATTGATTTTTGCCATTGAAAAACGTCCAGAAATGTTTGAAGCTACTGACTGAATGAAAGGAGCTGGCATCTCACTCTCTTTGAATCTTCTTTATCATGCTAGGATTAGCAGGAAAAAGCAAAAAATTTCAGAATTGCACCTTGCAATGCGGAGAAATTACTGTTTGTGCATTTACAATATTCATTGATTTTTGCCATTGAAAAACATCATGTTATTCATATACCAGAAATGTTTGAAGCTACTGACTGAATGAAAAGAGCTGGCATCTCACTCTCTTTGAATCTTCTTTATCATGCTAAGAGGAACAGGAAAAAGCAAAAATTTCAGAATTGCACGTTGCAATGTGGAGATATTACTGTTTGTGCATTTACAATATTCATTGATTTTTGCCATTGAAAAACGTCCAGAAATGTTTGAAGCTACTGACTGAATGAAAGGAGCTGGCATCTCACTCTCTTTGAATCTTCTTTATCATGCTAGGATTAGCAGGAAAAAGCAAAAAATTTCAGAATTGCACCTTGCAATGCAGAGAAATTACTGTTTGTGCATTTACAATATTCATTGATTTTTGCCATTGAAAAACATCATGTTATTCATATACCAGAAATGTTTGAAGCTACTGACTGAATGAAAAGAGCTGGCATCTCATTCTCTTTGAATCTTCTTTATCATGCTAAGAGGAGCAGGAAAAAGCAAAAAATTTCAGAATTGCACGTTGCAATGTGGAGATATTACTGTTTGTGCATTTACAATATTCATTGATTTTTGCCATTGAAAAACGTCCAGAAATGTTTGAAGCTACTGACTGAATGAAAGGAGCTGGCATCTCACTCTCTTTGAATCTTCTTTATCATGCTAGGATTAGAAGGAAAAAGCAGAAAATTTCAGAATTGCACCTTGCAATGCGGAGAAATTACTGTTTGTGCATTTACAATATTCATTGATTATTGCCATTGAAAAACATCATGTTATTCATATACCAGAAATGTTTGAAGCTACTGACTGAATGAAAAGAGCTGGCATCTCACTCTCTTTGAATCTTCTTTATCATGCTAGGATTAGCAGGAAAAAGCAAAAAATTTCAGAATTGCACCTTGCAATGCGGAGAAATTACTGTTTGTGCATTTACAATATTCATTGATTTTTGCCATTGAAAAACATCATAATATTCATATACCAGAAATGTTTGAAGCTACTGACTGAATGAAAAGTGCTGGCATCTCACTCTCTTTGAATCTTCTTTATCATGCCAGGATTAGCAGGAAAAAGCAAAAAATTTCAGAATTGCACCTTGCAATGTGGAGATATTACTGTTTGTGCATTTACAATATTCATTGATTTTTGCCATTGAAAAACGTCCAGAAATGTTTGAAGCTACTGACTGAATGAAAGGAGCTGGCATCTCACTCTCTTTGAATCTTCTTTATCATGCTAGGATTAGCAGGAAAAAGCAAAAAATTTCAGAATTGCACCTTGCAATGCGGAGAAATTACTGTTTGTGCATTTACAATATTCATTGATTTTTGCCATTGAAAAACATCATGTTATTCATATACCAGAAATGTTTGAAGCTACTGACTGAATGAAAAGAGCTGGCATCTCACTCTCTTTGAATCTTCTTTATCATGCCAGGATTAGCAGGAAAAAGCAAAAAATTTCAGAATTGCACCTTGCAATGTGGAGACATTACTGTTTGTGCATTTACAATATTCATTGATTTTTGCCATTGAAAAACGTCCAGAAATGTTTGAAGCTACTGACTGAATGAAAGGAGCTGGCATCTCACTCTCTTTGAATCTTCTTTATCATGCTAGGATTAGCAGGAAAAAGCAAAAAATTTCAGAATTGCACCTTGCAATGCGGAGAAATTACTGTTTGTGCATTTACAATATTCATTGATTTTTGCCATTGAAAAACATCATGTTATTCATATACCAGAAATGTTTGAAGCTACTGACTGAATGAAAAGAGCTGGCATCTCACTCTCTTTGAATCTTCTTTATCATGCTAAGAGGAGCAGGAAAAAGCAAAAAATTTCAGAATTGCATGTTGCAATGTGGAGATATTACTGTTTGTGCATTTACAATATTCATTGATTTTTGCCATTGAAAAACGTCCAGAAATGTTTGAAGCTACTGACTGAATGAAAGGAGCTGGCATCTCACTCTCTTTGAATCTTCTTTATCATGCTAGGATTAGCAGGAAAAAGCAAAAAATTTCAGAATTGCACCTTGCAATGCGGAGAAATTACTGTTTGTGCATTTACAATATTCATTGATTTTTGCCATTGAAAAACGTCCAGAAATGTTTGAAGCTACTGACTGAATGAAAGGAGCTGGCATCTCACTCTCTTTGAATCTTCTTTATCATGCTAGGATTAGCAGGAAAAAGCAAAAAATTTCAGAATTGCACCTTGCAATGCGGAGAAATTACTGTTTGTGCATTTACAATATTCATTGATTTTTGCCATTGAAAAACATCATGTTATTCATATACCAGAAATGTTTGAAGCTACTGACTGAATGAAAAGAGCTGGCATCTCACTCTCTTTGAATCTTCTTTATCATGCTAGGATTAGCAGGAAAAAGCAAAAAATTTCAGAATTGCACCTTGCAATGCGGAGAAATTACTGTTTGTGCATTTACAATATTCATTGATTTTTGCCATTGAAAAACATCATGTTATTCATATACCAGAAATGTTTGAAGCTACTGACTGAATGAAAAGAGCTGGCATCTCACTCTTTTTGAATCTTCTTTATCATGCCAGGATTAGCAGGAAAAAGCAAAAAATTTCAGAATTGCACCTTGCAATGTGGAGATATTACTGTTTGTGCATTTACAATATTCATTGATTTTTGCCATTGAAAAACGTCCAGAAATGTTTGAAGCTACTGACTGAATGAAAGGAGCTGGCATCTCACTCTCTTTGAATCTTCTTTATCATGCTAGGATTAGCAGGAAAAAGCAAAAAATTTCAGAATTGCACCTTGCAATGCGGAGAAATTACTGTTTGTGCATTTACAATATTCATTGATTTTTGCCATTGAAAAACATCATGTTATTCATATACCAGAAATGTTTGAAGCTACTGACTGAATGAAAAGAGCTGGCATCTCACTCTCTTTGAATCTTCTTTATCATGCCAGGATTAGCAGGAAAAAGCAAAAAATTTCAGAATTGCACCTTGCAATGTGGAGATATTACTGTTTGTGCATTTACAATATTCATTGATTTTTGCCATTGAAAAACGTCCAGAAATGTTTGAAGCTACTGACTGAATGAAAGGAGCTGGCATCTCACTCTCTTTGAATCTTCTTTATCATGCTAGGATTAGCAGGAAAAAGCAAAAAATTTCAGAATTGCACCTTGCAATGCGGAGAAATTACTGTTTGTGCATTTACAATATTCATTGATTTTTGCCATTGAAAAACATCATGTTATTCATATACCAGAAATGTTTGAAGCTACTGATTGAATGAAAAGAGCTGGCATCTCACTCTCTTTGAATCTTCTTTATCATGCCAGGATTAGCAGGAAAAAGCAAAAAATTTCAGAATTGCACCTTGCAATGTGGAGATATTACTGTTTGTGCATTTACAATATTCATTGATTTTTGCCATTGAAAAATGTCCAGAAATGTTTGAAGCTACTGACTGAATGAAAGGAGCTGGCATCTCACTCTCTTTGAATCTTCTTTATCATGCTAGGATTAGCAGGAAAAAGCAAAAAATTTCAGAATTGCACCTTGCAATGCGGAGAAATTACTGTTTGTGCATTTACAATATTCATTGATTTTTGCCATTGAAAAACATCATGTTATTCATATACCAGAAATGTTTGAAGCTACTGACTGAATGAAAAGAGCTGGCATCTCACTCTCTTTGAATCTTCTTTATCATGCTAAGAGGAGCAGGAAAAAGCAAAAAATTTCAGAATTGCACGTTGCAATGTGGAGATATTACTGTTTGTGAATTTACAATATTCATTGATTTTTGCCATTGAAAAACGTCCAGAAATGTTTGAAGCTACTGACTGAATGAAAGGAGCTGGCATCTCACTCTCTTTGAATCTTTTTTATCATGCTAGGATTAGCAGGAAAAAGCAAAAAATTTCAGAATTGCACCTTGCAATGCGGAGAAATTACTGTTTGTGCATTTACAATATTCATTGATTTTTGCCATTGAAAAACATCATGTTATTCATATACCAGAAATGTTTGAAGCTACTGACTGAATGAAAAGAGCTGGCATCTCACTCTCTTTGAATCTTCTTTATCATGCCAGGATTAGCAGGAAAAAGCAAAAAATTTCAGAATTGCACGTTGCAATGTGGAGATATTACTTTTTTGTGCATTTACAATATTCATTGATTTTTGCCATTGAAAAACGTCCAGAAATGTTTGAAGCTACTGACTGAATGAAAGGAGCTGGCATCTCACTCTCTTTGAATCTTCTTTATCATGCTAGGATTAGCAGGAAAAAGCAAAAAATTTCAGAATTGCACCTTGCAATGCGGAGAAATTACTGTTTGTGCATTTACAATATTCATTGATTTTTGCCATTGAAAAACATCATGTTATTCATATACCAGAAATGTTTGAAGCTACTGACTGAATGAAAAGAGCTGGCATCTCACTCTCTTTGAATCTTCTTTATCATGCCAGGATTAGCAGGAAAAAGCAAAAAATTTCTGAATTGCACCATGCAATGTGGAGATATTACTGTTTGTGCATTTACAATATTCATTGATTTTTGCCATTGAAAAACGTCCAGAAATGTTTGAAGCTACTGACTGAATGAAAGGAGCTGGCATCTCACTCTCTTTGAATCTTCTTTGTCATGCTAGGATTAGCAGGAAAAAGCAAAAAATTTCAGAATTGCACCTTGCAATGCGGAGAAATTACTGTTTGTGCATTTACAATATTCATTGATTTTTGCCATTGAAAAACATCATGTTATTCATATACCAGAAATGTTTGAAGCTACTGACTGAATGAAAAGAGCTGGCATCTCACTCTCTTTGAATCTTCTTTATCATGCCAGGATTAGCAGGAAAAAGCAAAAAATTTCAGAATTGCACCTTGCAATGTGGAGATATTACTGTTTGTGCATTTACAATATTCATTGATTTTTGCCATTGAAAAACGTCCAGAAATGTTTGAAGCTACTGACTGAATGAAAGGAGCTGGCATCTCACTCTCTTTGAATCTTCTTTATCATGCTAGGATTAGCAGGAAAAAGCAAAAAATTTCAGAATTGCACCTTGCAATGCGGAGAAATTACTGTTTGTGCATTTACAATATTCATTGATTTTTGCCATTGAAAAACATCATGTTATTCATATACCAGAAATGTTTGAAGCTACTGACTGAATGAAAAGAGCTGGCATCTCACTCTCTTTGAATCTTCTTTATCATGCCAGGATTAGCAGGAAAAAGCAAAAAATTTCAGAATTGCACCTTGCAATGTGGAGATATTACTGTTTGTGCATTTACAATATTCATTGATTTTTGCCATTGAAAAACGTCCAGAAATGTTTGAAGCTACTGACTGAATGAAAGGAGCTGGCATCTCACTCTCTTTGAATCTTCTTTATCATGCTAGGATTAGCAGGAAAAAGCAAAAAATTTCAGAATTGGACCTTGCAATGCGGAGAAATTACTGTTTGTGCATTTACAATATTCATTGATTTTTGCCATTGAAAAACATCATGTTATTCATATACCAGAAATGTTTGAAGCTACTGACTGAATGAAAAGAGCTGGCATCTCACTCTCTTTGAATCTTCTTTATCATGCTAAGAGGAGCAGGAAAAAGCAAAAAATTTCAGAATTGCACGTTGCAATGTGGAGATATTACTGCTTGTGCATTTACAATATTCATTGATTTTTGCCATTGAAAAACGTCCAGAAATGTTTGAAGCTACTGACTGAATGAAAGGAGCTGGCATCTCACTCTCTTTGAATCTTCTTTATCATGCTAGGATTAGCAGGAAAAAGCAAAAAATTTCAGAATTGCACCTTGCAATGCGGAGAAATTACTGTTTGTGCATTTACAATATTCATTGATTTTTGCCATTGAAAAACATCATGTTATTCATATACCAGAAATGTTTGAAGCTACTGACTGAATGAAAAGAGCTGGCATCTCACTCTCTTTGAATCTTCTTTATCATGCTAAGAGGAGCAGGAAAAAGCAAAAAATTTCAGAATTGCACGTTGCAATGTGGAGATATTACTGTTTGTGCATTTACAATATTCATTGATTTTTGCCATTGAAAAACGTCCAGAAATGTTTGAAGCTACTGACTGAATGAAAGGAGCTGGCATCTCACTCTCTCAGAATCTTCTTTATCATGCTAGGATTAGCAGGAAAAAGCAAAAAAATTCAGAATTGCACCTTGCAATGCGGAGAAATTACTGTTTGTGCATTTACAATATTCATTGATTTTTGCCATTGAAAAACGTCCAGAAATGTTTGAAGCTACTGACTGAATGAAAGGAGCTGGCATCTCACTCTCTTTGAATCTTCTTTATCATGCTAGGATTAGCAGGAAAAAGCAAAAAATTTCAGAATTGCACCTTGCAATGCGGAGAAATTACTGTTTGTGCATTTACAATATTCATTGATTTTTGCCATTGAAAAACATCATGTTATTCATATACCAGAAATGTTTGAAGCTACTGACTGAATGAAAAGAGCTGGCATCTCACTCTCTTTGAATCTTCTTTATCATGCCAGGATTAGCAGGAAAAAGCAAAAAATTTCAGAATTGCACCTTGCAATGTGGAGATATTACTGTTTGTGCATTTACAATATTCATTGATTTTTGCCATTGAAAAACGTCCAGAAATGTTTGAAGCTACTGACTGAATGAAAGGAGCTGGCATCTCACTCTCTTTGAATCTTCTTTATCATGCTAGGATTAGCAGGAAAAAGCAAAAAATTTCAGAATTGCACCTTGCAATGCGGAGAAATTACTGTTTGTGCATTTACAATATTCATTGATTTTTGCCATTGAAAAACATCATGTTATTCATATACCAGAAATGTTTGAAGCTACTGACTGAATGAAAAGAGCTGGCATCTCACTCTCTTTGAATCTTCTTTATCATGCTAAGAGGAGCAGGAAAAAGCAAAAAATTTCAGAATTGCACCTTGCAACGTGGAGATATTACTGTTTGTGCATTTACAATATTCATTGATTTTTGCCATTGAAAAACGTCCAGAAATGTTTGAAGCTACTGACTGAATGAAAGGAGCTGGCATCTCACTCTCTTTGAATCTTCTTTATCATGCTAGGATTAGCAGGAAAAAGCAAAAAATTTCAGAATTGCACCTTGCAATGCGGAGAAATTACTGTTTGTGCATTTACAATATTCATTGATTTTTGCCATTGAAAAACATCATGTTATTCATATACCAGAAATGTTTGAAGCTACTGACTGAATGAAAAGAGCTGGCATCTCACTCTCTTTGAATCTTCTTTATCATGCCAGGATTAGCAGGAAAAAGCAAAAAATTTCAGAATTGCACCTTGCAATGTGGAGATATTACTGTTTGTGCATTTACAATATTCATTGATTTTTGCCATTGAAAAACGTCCAGAAATGTTTGAAGCTACTGACTGAATGAAAGGAGCTGGCATCTCACTCTCTTTGAATCTTCTTTATCATGCTAGGATTAGCAGGAAAAAGCAAAAAATTTCAGAATTGCACCTTGCAATGCGGAGATATTACTGTTTGTGCATTTACAATATTCATTGATTTTTGCCATTGAAAAACATCATGTTATTCATATACCAGAAATGTTTGAAGCTACTGACTGAATGAAAAGAGCTGGCATCTCACTCTCTTTGAATCTTCTTTATCATGCCAGGATTAGCAGGAAAAAGCAAAAAATTTCAGAATTGCACCTTGCAATGTGGAGATATTACTGTTTGTGCATTTACAATATTCATTGATTTTTGCCATTGAAAAACGTCCAGAAATGTTTGAAGCTACTGACTGAATGAAAGGAGCTGGCATCTCACTCTCTTTGAATCTTCTTTATCATGCTAGGATTAGCAGGAAAAAGCAAAAAATTTCAGAATTGCACCTTGCAATGCGGAGAAATTACTGTTTGTGCATTTACAATATTCATTGATTTTTGCCATTGAAAAACATCATGTTATTCATATACCAGAAATGTTTGAAGCTACTGACTGAATGAAAAGAGCTGGCATCTCACTCTCTTTGAATCTTCTTTATCATGCTAAGAGGAGCAGGAAAAAGCAAAAAATTTCAGAATTGCACCTTGCAACGTGGAGATATTACTGTTTGTGCATTTACAAAATTCATTGATTTTTGCCATTGAAAAACATCCAGAAATGTTTGAAGCTACTGACTGAATGAAAGGAGCTGGCATCTCACTCTCTTTGAATCTTCTTTATCATGCTAGGATTAGCAGGAAAAAGCAAAAAATTTCAGAATTGCACCTTGCAATGCGGAGAAATTACTGTTTGTGCATTTACAATATTCATTGATTTTTGCCATTGAAAAACATCATGTTATTCATATACCAGAAATGTTTGAAGCTACTGACTGAATGAAAAGAGCTGGCATCTCACTCTCTTTGAATCTTCTTTATCATGCCAGGATTAGCAGGAAAAAGCAAAAAATTTCAGAATTGCACCTTGCAATGTGGAGATATTACTGTTTGTGCATTTACAATATTCATTGATTTTTGCCATTGAAAAACGTCCAGAAATGTTTGAAGCTACTGACTGAATGAAAGGAGCTGGCATCTCACTCTCTTTGAATCTTCTTTATCATGCTAGGATTAGCAGGAAAAAGCAAAAAATTTCAGAATTGCACCTTGCAATGCGGAGAAATTACTGTTTGTGCATTTACAATATTCATTGATTTTTGCCATTGAAAAACATCATGTTATTCATATACCAGAAATGTTTGAAGCTACTGACTGAATGAAAAGAGCTGGCATCTCACTCTCTTTGAATCTTCTTTATCATGCTAAGAGGAGCAGGAAAAAGCAAAAAAATTCAGAATTGCACCTTGCAATGTGGAGATATTACTGTTTGTGCATTTACAATATTCATTGATTTTTGCCATTGAAAAACGTCCAGAAATGTTTGAAGCTACTGACTGAATGAAAGGAGCTGGCATCTCACTCTCTTTGAATCTTCTTTATCATGCTAGGATTAGCAGGAAAAAGCAAAAAATTTCAGAATTGCACCTTGCAATGCGGAGAAATTACTGTTTGTGCATTTACAATATTCATTGATTTTTGCCATTGAAAAACATCATGTTATTCATATACCAGAAATGTTTGAAGCTACTGACTGAATGAAAAGAGCTGGCATCTCACTCTCTTTGAATCTTCTTTATCATGCTAAGCGGAGCAGGAAAAAGCAAAAAATTTCAGAATTGCACGTTGCAATGTGGAGATATTACTGTTTGTGCATTTACAATATTCATTGATTTTTGCCATTGAAAAACGTCCAGAAATGTTTGAAGCTACTGACTGAATGAAAAAAGCTGGCATCTCACTCTCTTTGAATCTTCTTTATCATGCCAGGATTAGCAGGAAAAAGCAAAAAATTTCAGAATTGCACCTTGCAATGTGGAGATATTACTGTTTGTGCATTTACAATATTCATTGATTTTTGCCATTGAAAAACGTCCAGAAATGTTTGAAGCTACTGACTGAATGAAAGGAGCTGGCATCTCACTCTCTTTGAATCTTCTTTATCATGCTAGGATTAGCAGGAAAAAGCAAAAAATTTCAGAATTGCACCTTGCAATGCGGAGAAATTACTGTTTGTGCATTTACAATATTCATTGATTTTTGCCATTGAAAAACATCATGTTATTCATATACCAGAAATGTTTGAAGCTACTGACTGAATGAAAAGAGCTGGCATCTCACTCTCTTTGAATCTTCTTTATCATGCCAGGATTAGCAGGAAAAAGCAAAAAATTTCAGAATTGCACCTTGCAATGTGGAGATATTACTGTTTGTGCATTTACAATATTCATTGATTTTTGCCATTGAAAAACGTCCAGAAATGTTTGAAGCTACTGACTGAATGAAAGGAGCTGGCATCTCACTCTCTTTGAATCTTCTTCATCATGCTAGGATTAGCAGGAAAAAGCAAAAAAATTCAGAATTGCACCTTGCAATGCGGAGAAATTACTGTTTGTGCATTTACAATATTCATTGATTTTTGCCATTGAAAAACATCATGTTATTCATATACCAGAAATGTTTGAAGCTACTGACTGAATGAAAAGAGCTGGCATCTCACTCTCTTTGAATCTTCTTTATCATGCTAAGAGGAGCAGGAAAAAGCAAAAAATTTCAGAATTGCACGTTGCGATGTGGAGATATTACTGTTTGTGCATTTACAATATTCATTGATTTTTGCCATTGAAAAACGTCCAGAAATGTTTGAAGCTACTGACTGAATGAAAGGAGCTGGCATCTCACTGTCTTTGAATCTTCTTTATCATGCTAGGATTAGCAGGAAAAAGCAAAAAATTTCAGAATTGCACCTTGCAATGCGGAGAAATTACTGTTTGTGCATTTACAATATTCATTGATTTTTGAAATTGAAAAACATCATGTTATTCATATACCAGAAATGTTTGAAGCTACTGACTGAATGAAAAGAGCTGGCATCTCACTCTCTTTGAATCTTCTTTATCATGCTAAGAGGAGCAGGAAAAAGCAAAAAATTTCAGAATTGCACGTTGCAATGTGGAGATATTACTGTTTGTGCATTTACAATATTCATTGATTTTTGCCATTGAAAAACGTCCAGAAATGTTTGAAGCTACTGACTGAATGAAAGGAGCTGGCATCTCACTCTCTTTGAATCTTCTTTATCATGCTAGGATTAGCAGGAAAAAGCAAAAAATTTCAGAATTGCACCTTGCAATGCGGAGAAATTACTGTTTGTGCATTTACAATATTCATTGATTTTTGCCATTGAAAAACGTCCAGAAATGTTTGAAGCTACTGACGGAATGAAAGGAGCTGGCATCTCACTCTCTTTGAATCTTCTTTATCATGCTAGGATTAGCAGGAAAAAGCAAAAAATTTCAGAATTGCACCTTGCAATGCGGAGAAATTACTGTTTGTGCATTTACAATATTCATTGATTTTTGCCATTGAAAAACATCATGTTATTCATATACCAGAAATGTTTGAAGCTACTGACTGAATGAAAAGAGCTGGCATCTCACTCTCTTTGAATTTTCTTTATCATGCCAGGATTAGCAGGAAAAAGCAAAAAATTTCAGAATTGCACCTTGCAATGTGGAGATATTACTGTTTGTGCATTTACAATATTCATTGATTTTTGCCATTGAAAAACGTCCAGAAATGTTTGAAGCTACTGACTGAATGAAAGGAGCTGGCATCTCACTCTCTTTGAATCTTCTTTATCATGCTAGGATTAGCAGGAAAAAGCAAAAAATTTCAGAATTGCACCTTGCAATGCGGAGAAATTACTGTTTGTGCATTTACAATATTCATTGATTTTTGCCATTGAAAAACATCATGTTATTCATATACCAGAAATGTTTGAAGCTACTGACTGAATGAAAAGAGCTGGCATCTCACTCTCTTTGAATCTTCTTTATCATGCCAGGATTAGCAGGAAAAAGCAAAAAATTTCAGAATTGCACCTTGCAATGTGGAGATATTACTGTTTGTGCATTTACAATATTCATTGATTTTTGCCATTGAAAAACGTCCAGAAATGTTTGAAGCTACTGACTGAATGAAAGGAGCTGGCATCTCACTCTCTTTGAATCTTCTTTATCATGCTAGGATTAGCAGGAAAAAGCAAAAAATTTCAGAATTGCACCTTGCAATGCGGAGAAATTACTGTTTGTGCATTTACAATATTCATTGATTTTTGCCATTGAAAAACATCATGTTATTCATATACCAGAAATGTTTGAAGCTACTGACTGAATGAAAAGAGCTGGCATCTCACTCTCTTTGAATCTTCTTTATCATGCTAAGAGGAGCAGGAAAAAGCAAAAAATTTCAGAATTGCACGTTGCAATGTGGAGATATTACTGTTTGTGCATTTACAATATTCATTGATTTTTGCCATTGAAAAACGTCCAGAAATGTTTGAAGCTACTGACTGAATGAAAGGAGCTGGCATCTCACTCTCTTTGAATCTTCTTTATCATGCTAGGATTAGCAGGAAAAACCAAAAAATTTCAGAATTGCACCTTGCAATGCGGAGAAATTACTGTTTGTGCATTTACAATATTCATTGATTTTTGCCATTGAAAAGCATCATGTTATTCATATACCAGAAATGTTTGAAGCTACTGACTGAATGAAAAGAGCTGGCATCTCACTCTCTTTGAATCTTCTTTATCATGCTAAGAGGAGCAGGAAAAAGCAAAAAATTTCAGAATTGCACGTTGCAATGTGGAGATATTACTGTTTGTGCATTTACAATATTCATTGATTTTTGCCATTGAAAAACGTCCAGAAATGTTTGAAGCTACTGACTGAATGAAAGGAGCTGGCATCTCACTCTCTTTGAATCTTCTTTATCATGCTAGGATTAGCAGGAAAAAGCAAAAAATTTCAGAATTGCACCTTCCAATGCGGAGAAATTACTGTTTGTGCATTTACAATATTCATTGATTTTTGCCATTGAAAAACGTCCAGAAATGTTTGAAGCTACTAACGGAATTAAAGGAGCTGGCATCTCACTCTCTTTGAATCTTCTTTATCATGCTAGGATTAGCAGGAAAAAGCAAAAAATTTCAGAATTGCACCTTGCAATGCGGAGAAATTACTGTTTGTGCATTTACAATATTCATTGATTTTTGCCATTGAAAAACATCATGTTATTCATATGCCAGAAATGTTTGAAGCTACTGACTGAATGAAAAGAGCTGGCATCTCACTCTCTTTGAATCTTCTTTATCATGCCAGGATTAGCAGGAAAAAGCAAAAAATTTCAGAATTGCACCTTGCAATGTGGAGATATTACTGTTTGTGCATTTACAATATTCATTGATTTTTGCCATTGAAAAACGTCCAGAAATGTTTGAAGCTACTGACTGAATGAAAGGAGCTGGCATCTCACTCTCTTTGAATCTTCTTTATCATGCTAGGATTAGCAGGAAAAAGCAAAAAATTTCAGAATTGCACCTTGCAATGCGGAGAAATTACTGTTTGTGCATTTACAATATTCATTGATTTTTGCCATTGAAAAACCATGTTATTCATATACCAGAAATGTTTGAAGCTACTGACTGAATGAAAAGAGCTGGCATCTCACTCTCTTTGAATCTTCTTTATCATGCTAAGAGGAGCAGGAAAAAGCAAAAAATTTCAGAATTGCACGTTGCAATGTGGAGATATTACTGTTTGTGCATTTACAATATTCATTGATTTTTGCCATTGAAAAACGTCCAGAAATGTTTGAAGCTACTGACTGAATGAAAAGAGCTGGCATCTCACTCTCTTTGAATCTTCTTTATCATGCCAGGATTAGCAGGAAAAAGCAAAAAATTTCAGAATTGCACCTTGCAATGTGGAGATATTACTGTTTGTGCATTTACAATATTCATTGATTTTTGCCATTGAAAAACGTCCAGAAATGTTTGAAGCTACTGACTGAATGAAAGGAGCTGGCATCTCACTCTCTTTGAATCTTCTTTATCATGCTAGGATTAGCAGGAAAAAGCAAAAAATTTCAGAATTGCACCTTGCAATGCGGAGAAATTACTGTTTGTGCATTTACAATATTCATTGATTTTTGCCATTGAAAAACATCATGTTATTCATATACCAGAAATGTTTGAAGCTACTGACTGAATGAAAAGAGCTGGCATCTCACTCTCTTTGAATCTTCTTTATCATGCCAGGATTAGCAGGAAAAAGCAAAAAATTTCAGAATTGCACCTTGCAATGTGGAGATATTACTGTTTGTGCATTTACAATATTCATTGATTTTTGCCATTGAAAAACGTCCAGAAATGTTTGAAGCTACTGACTGAATGAAAGGAGCTGGCATCTCACTCTCTTTGAATCTTCTTTATCATGCTAGGATTAGCAGGAAAAAGCAAAAAATTTCAGAATTGCACCTTGCAATGCGGAGAAATTACTGTTTGTGCATTTACAATATTCATTGATTTTTGCCATTGAAAAACATCATGTTATTCATATACCAGAAATGTTTGAAGCTACTGACTGAATGAAAAGAGCTGGCATCTCACTCTCTTTGAATCTTCTTTATCATGCCAGGATTAGCAGGAAAAAGCAAAAAATTTCAGAATTGCACCTTGCAATGTGGAGATATTACTGTTTGTGCATTTACAATATTCATTGATTTTTGCCATTGAAAAACGTCCAGAAATGTTTGAAGCTACTGACTGAATGAAAGGAGCTGGCATCTCACTCTCTTTGAATCTTCTTTATCATGCTAGGATTAGCAGGAAAAAGCAAAAAATTTCAGAATTGCACCTTGCAATGCGGAGAAATTACTGTTTGTGCATTTACAATATTCATTGATTTTTGCCATTGAAAAACATCATGTTATTCATATACCAGAAATGTTTGAAGCTACTGACTGAATGAAAAGAGCTGGCATCTCACTCTCTTTGAATCTTCTTTATCATGCTAAGAGGAGCAGGAAAAAGCAAAAAATTTCAGAATTGCACGTTGCAATGTGGAGATATTACTGTTTGTGCATTTACAATATTCATTGATTTTTGCCATTGAAAAACGTCCAGAAATGTTTGAAGCTACTGACTGAATGAAAGGAGCTGGCATCTCACTCTCTTTGAATCTTCTTTATCATGCTAGGATTAGCAGGAAAAAGCAAAAAATTTCAGAATTGCACCTTGCAATGCGGAGAAATTACTGTTTGTGCATTTACAATATTCATTGATTTTTGCCATTGAAAAACATGTTGTTCATATACCAGAAATGTTTGAAGCTACTGACTGAATGAAAAGAGCTGGCATCTCACTCTCTTTGAATCTTCTTTATCATGCCAGGATTAGCAGGAAAAAGCAAAAAATTTCAGAATTGCACCTTGCAATGTGGAGATATTACTGTTTGTGCATTTACAATATTCATTGATTTTTGCCATTGAAAAACGTCCAGAAATGTTTGAAGCTACTGACTGAATGAAAGGAGCTGGCATCTCACTCTCTTTGAATCTTCTTTATCATGCTAGGATTAGCAGGAAAAAGCAAAAAATTTCAGAATTGCACCTTGCAATGCGGAGAAATTACTGTTTGTGCATTTACAATATTCATTGATTTTTGCCATTGAAAAACATCATGTTATTCATATACCAGAAATGTTTGAAGCTACTCACTGAATGAAAAGAGCTGGCATCTCACTCTCTTTGAATCTTCTTTATCATGCCAGGATTAGCAGGAAAAAGCAAAAAATTTCAGAATTGCACCTTGCAATGTGGAGATATTACTGTTTGTGCATTTACAATATTCATTGATTTTTGCCATTGAAAAATGTCCAGAAATGTTTGAAGCTACTGACTGAATGAAAGGAGCTGGCATCTCACTCTCTTTGAATCTTCTTTATCATCCTAGGATTAGCAGGAAAAAGCAAAAAATTTCAGAATTGCATCTTGCAATGCGGAGAAATTACTGTTTGTGCATTTACAATATTCATTGATTTTTTGCCATTGAAAAACATCATGTTATTCATATACCAGAAATGTTTGAAGCTACTGACTGAATGAAAAGAGCTGGCAGCTCACTCTCTTTGAATCTTCTTTATCATGCAAAGAGGAGCAGGAAAAAGCAAAAAATTTCAGAATTGCACCTTGCAATGTGGAGATATTACTGTTTGTGCATTTACAATATTCATTGATTTTTGCCATTGAAAAACGTCCAGAAATGTTTGAAGCTACTGACTGAATGAAAGGAGCTGGCATCTCACTCTCTTTGAATCTTCTTTATCATGCTAGGATTAGCAGGAAAAAGCAAAAAAATTCAGAATTGCACCTTGCAATGCGGAGAAATTACTGTTTGTGCATTTACAATATTCATTGATTTTTGCCATTGAAAAACATCATGTTATTCATATACCAGAAATGTTTGAAGCTACTGACTGAATGGAAAGAGCTGGCATCTCACTCTCTTTGAATCTTCTTTATCATGCTAGGATTAGCAGGAAAAAGCAAAAAATTTCAGAATTGCACCTTGCAATGCGGAGAAATTACTGTTTGTGCATTTACAATATTCATTGATTTTTGCCATTGAAAAACATCATGTTATTCATATACCAGAAATGTTTGAAGCTACTGACTGAATGAAAAGAGCTGGCATCTCACTCTCTTTGAATCTTCTTTATCATGCCAGGATTAGCAGGAAAAAGCAAAAAATTTCAGAATTGCACCTTGCAATGTGGAGATATTACTGTTTGTGCATTTACAATATTCATTGATTTTTGCCATTGAAAAACGTCCAGAAATGTTTGAAGCTACTGACTGAATGAAAGGAGCTGGCATCTCACTCTCTTTGAATCTTCTTTATCATGCTAGGATTAGCAGGAAAAAGCAAAAAATTTCAGAATTGCACCTTGCAATGCGGAGAAATTACTGTTTGTGCATTTACAATATTCATTGATTTTTGCCATTGAAAAACATCATGTTATTCATATACCAGAAATGTTTGAAGCTACTGACTGAATGAAAAGAGCTGGCATCTCACTCTCTTTGAATCTTCTTTATCATGCCAGGATTAGCAGGAAAAAGCAAAAAATTTCAGAATTGCACCTTGCAATGTGGAGATATTACTGTTTGTGCATTTACAATATTCATTGATTTTTGCCATTGAAAAACGTCCAGAAATGTTTGAAGCTACTGACTGAATGAAAGGAGCTGGCATCTCACTCTCTTTGAATCTTCTTTATCATGCTAGGATTAGCAGGAAAAAGCAAAAAATTTCAGAATTGCACCTTGCAATGCGGAGAAATTACTGTTTGTGCATTTACAATATTCATTGATTTTTGCCATTGAAAAACATCATGTTATTCATATACCAGAAATGTTTGAAGCTACTGACTGAATGAAAAGAGCTGGCATCTCACTCTCTTTGAATCTTCTTTATCATGCTAAGAGGAGCAGGAAAAAGCAAAAAATTTCAGAATTGCACGTTGCAATGTGGAGATATTACTGTTTGTGCATTTACAATATTCATTGATTTTTGCCATTGAAAAACGTCCAGAAATGTTTGAAGCTACTGACTGAATGAATGGAGCTGGCATCTCACTCTCTTTGAATCTTCTTTATCATGCTAGGATTAGCAGGAAAAAGCAAAAAATTTCAGAATTGCACCTTGCAATGCGGAGAAATTACTGTTTGTGCATTTACAATATTCATTGATTTTTGCCATTGAAAAACGTCCAGAAATGTTTGAAGCTACTGACGGAATGAAAGGAGCTGGCATCTCACTCTCTTTGAATCTTCTTTATCATGCTAGGATTAGCAGGAAAAAGCAAAAAATTTCAGAATTGCACCTTGCAATGCGGAGAAATTACTGTTTGTGCATTTACAATATTCATTGATTTTTGCCATTGAAAAACATCATGTTATTCATATACCAGAAATGTTTGAAGCTACTGACTGAATGAAAAGAGCTGGCATCTCACTCTCTTTGAATCTTCTTTATCATGCCAGGATTAGCAGGAAAAAGCAAAAAATTTCAGAATTGCACCTTGCAATGTGGAGATATTACTGTTTGTGCATTTACAATATTCATTGATTTTTGCCATTGAAAAACGTCTAGAAATGTTTGAAGCTACTGACTGAATGAAAGGAGCTGGCATCTCACTCTCTTTGAATCTTCTTTATCATGCTAGGATTAGCAGAAAAAGCAAAAAATTTCAGAATTGCACCTTGCAATGCGGAGAAATTACTGTTTGTGCATTTACAATATTCATTGATTTTTGCCATTGAAAAACATCATGTTATTCATATACCAGAAATGTTTGAAGCTACTGACTGAATGAAAAGAGCTGGCATCTCACTCTCTTTGAATCTTCTTTATCATGCCAGGATTAGCAGGAAAAAGCAAAAAATTTCAGAATTGCACCTTGCAATGTGGAGATATTACTGTTTGTGCATTTACAATATTCATTGATTTTTGCCATTGAAAAACGTCCAGAAATGTTTGAAGCTACTGACTGAATGAAAGGAGCTGGCATCTCACTCTCTTTGAATCTTCTTTATCATGCTAGGATTAGCAGGAAAAAGCAAAAAATTTCAGAATTGCACCTTGCAATGCGGAGAAATTACTGTTTGTGCATTTACAATATTCATTGATTTTTGCCATTGAAAAACATCATGTTATTCATATACCAGAAATGTTTGAAGCTACTGACTGAATGAAAAGAGCTGGCATCTCACTCTCTTTGAATCTTCTTTATCATGCCAGGATTAGCAGGAAAAAGCAAAAAATTTCAGAATTGCACCTTGCAATGTGGAGATATTACTGTTTGTGCATTTACAATATTCATTGATTTTTGCCATTGAAAAACGTCCAGAAATGTTTGAAGCTACTGACTGAATGAAAGGAGCTGGCATCTCACTCTCTTTGAATCTTCTTTATCATGCTAGGATTAGCAGGAAAAAGCCAAAAATTTCAGAATTGCACCTTGCAATGCGGAGAAATTACTGTTTGTGCATTTACAATATTCATTGATTTTTGCCATTGAAAAACATCATGTTATTCATATACCAGAAATGTTTGAAGCTACTGACTGAATGAAAAGAGCTGGCATCTCACTCTCTTTGAATCTTCTTTATCATGCTAAGAGGAGCAGGAAAAAGCAAAAAATTTCAGAATTGCACGTTGCAATGTGGAGATATTACTGTTTGTGCATTTACAATATTCATTGATTTTTGCCATTGAAAAACGTCCAGAAATGTTTGAAGCTACTGACTGAATGAAAGGAGCTGGCATCTCACTCTCTTTGAATCTTCTTTATCATGCTAGGATTAGCAGGAAAAAGCAAAAAATTTCAGAATTGCACCTTGCAATGCGGAGAAATTACTGTTTGTGCATTTACAATATTCATTGATTTTTGCCATTGAAAAACATGTTATTCATATACCAGAAATGTTTGAAGCTACTGACTGAATGAAAAGAGCTGGCATCTCACTCTCTTTGAATCTTCTTTATCATGCTAAGAGGAGCAGGAAAAAGCAAAAAATTTCAGAATTGCACGTTGCAATGTGGAGATATTACTGTTTGTGCATTTACAATATTCATTGATTTTTGCCATTGAAAAACGTCCAGAAATGTTTGAAGCTACTGACTGAATGAAAGGAGCTGGCATCTCACTCTCTTTGAATCTTCTTTATCATGCTAGGTTTAGCAGGAAAAAGCAAAAAAATTCAGAATTGCACCTTGCAATGCGGAGAAATTACTGTTTGTGCATTTACAATATTCATTGATTTTTGCCATTGAAAAACGTCCAGAAATGTTTGAAGCTACTGACTGAATGAAAGGAGCTGGCATCTCACTCTCTTTGAATCTTCTTTATCATGCTAGGAATAGCAGGAAAAAGCAAAAAATTTCAGAATTGCACCTTGCAATGCGGAGAAATTACTGTTTGTGCATTTACAATATTCATTGATTTTTGCCATTGAAAAACATCATGTTATTCATATACCAGAAATGTTTGAAGCTACTGACTGAATGAAAAGAGCTGGCATCTCACTCTCTTTGAATCTTCTTTATCATGCCAGGATTAGCAGGAAAAAGCAAAAAATTTCAGAATTGCACCTTGCAATGTGGAGATATTACTGTTTGTGCATTTACAATATTCATTGATTTTTGCCATTGAAAAACGTCCAGAAATGTTTGAAGCTACTGACTGAATGAAAGGAGCTGGCATCTCACTCTCTTTGAATCTTCTTTATCATGCTAGGATTAGCAGGAAAAAGCAAAAAATTTCAGAATTGCACCTTGCAATGCGGAGAAATTACTGTTTGTGCATTTACAATATTCATTGATTTTTGCCATTGAAAAACATCATGTTATTCATATACCAGAAATGTTTGAAGCTACTCACTGAATGAAAAGAGCTGGCATCTCACTCTCTTTGAATCTTCTTTATCATGCCAGGATTAGCAGGAAAAAGCAAAAAATTTCAGAATTGCACCTTGCAATGTGGAGATATTACTGTTTGTGCATTTACAATATTCATTGATTTTTGCCATTGAAAAACGTCCAGAAATGTTTGAAGCTACTGACTGAATGAAAGGAGCTGGCATCTCACTCTCTTTGAATCTTCTTTATCATGCTAGGATTAGCAGGAAAAAGCAAAAAATTTCAGAATTGCACCTTGCAATGCGGAGAAATTACTGTTTGTGCATTTACAATATTCATTGATTTTTGCCATTGAAAAACATCATGTTATTCATATACCAGAAATGTTTGAAGCTACTGACTGAATGAAAAGAGCTGGCATCTCACTCTCTTTGAATCTTCTTTATCATGCTAGGATTAGCAGGAAAAAGCAAAAAATTTCAGAATTGCACCTTGCAATGCGGAGAAATTACTGTTTGTGCATTTACAATATTCATTGATTTTTGCCATTGAAAAACATCATGTTATTCATATACCAGAAATGTTTGAAGCTACTGACTGAATGAAAAGAGCTGGCATCTCACTCTCTTTGAATCTTCTTTATCATGCCAGGATTAGCAGGAAAAAGCAAAAAATTTCAGAATTGCACCTTGCAATGTGGAGATATTACTGTTTGTGCATTTACAATATTCATTGATTTTTGCCATTGAAAAACGTCCAGAAATGTTTGAAGCTACTGACTGAATGAAAGGAGCTGGCATCTCACTCTCTTTGAATCTTCTTTATCATGCTAGGATTAGCAGGAAAAGCAAAAAGTTTCAGAATTGCACCTTGCAATGCGGAGAAATTACTGTTTGTGCATTTACAATATTCATTGATTTTTGCCATTGAAAAACATCATGTTATTCATATACCAGAAATGTTTGAAGCTACTGACTGAATGAAAAGAGCTGGCATCTCACTCTCTTTGAATCTTCTTTATCATGCCAGGATTAGCAGGAAAAAGCAAAAAATTTCAGAATTGCACCTTGCAATGTGGAGATATTACTGTTTGTGCATTTACAATATTCATTGATTTTTGCCATTGAAAAACGTCCAGAAATGTTTGAAGCTACTGACTGAATGAAAGGAGCTGGCATCTCACTCTCTTTGAATCTTCTTTATAATGCTAGGATTAGCAGGAAAAAGCAAAAAATTTCAGAATTGCACCTTGCAATGCGGAGAAATTACTGTTTGTGCATTTACAATATTCATTGATTTTTGCCATTGAAAAACGTCCAGAAATGTTTGAAGCTACTGACTGAATGAAAGGAGCTGGCATCTCACTCTCTTTGAATCTTCTTTATCATGCTAGGATTAGCAGGAAAAAGCAAAAAATTTCAGAATTGCACCTTGCAATGTGGAGATATTACTGTTTGTGCATTTACAATATTCATTGATTTTTGCCATTGAAAAACGTCCAGAAATGTTTGAAGCTACTGACTGAATGAAAGGAGCTGGCATCTCACTCTCTTTGAAACTTCTTTATCATGCTAGGATTAGCAGGAAAAAGCAAAAAATTTCAGAATTGCACCTTGCAATGCGGAGAAATTACTGTTTGTGCATTTACAATATTCATTGATTTTTGCCATTGAAAAACATCATGTTATTCATATAACAGAAATGTTTGAAGCTACTGACTGAATGAAAAGAGCTGGCATCTCACTCTCTTTGAATCTTCTTTATCATGCTAAGCGGAGCAGGAAAAAGCAAAAAATTTCAGAATTGCACGTTGCAATGTGGAGATATTACTGTTTGTGCATTTACAATATTCATTGATTTTTGACATTGAAAAACGTCCAGAAATGTTTGAAGCTACTGACTGAATGAAAGGAGCTGGCATCTCACTCTCTTTGAATCTTCTTTATCATGCTAGGATTAGCAGGAAAAAGCAAAAAATTTCAGAATTGCACCTTGCAATGCGGAGAAATTACTGTTTGTGCATTTACAATATTCATTGATTTTTGCCATTGAAAAACGTCCAGAAATGTTTGAAGCTACTGACTGAATGAAAGGAGCTGGCATCTCACTCTCTTTGAATCTTCTTTATCATGCTAGGATTAGCAGGAAAAAGCAAAAAATTTCAGAATTGCACCTTGCAATGCGGAGAAATTACTGTTTGTGCATTTACAATATTCTTTGATTTTTGCCATTGAAAAACATCATGTTATTCATATACCAGAAATGTTTGAAGCTACTGACTGAATGAAAAGAGCTGGCATCTCACTCTCTTTGAATCTTCTTTATCATGCCAGGATTAGCAGGAAAAAGCAAAAAATTTCAGAATTGCACCTTGCAATGTGGAGATATTACTGTTTGTGCATTTACAATATTCATTGATTTTTGCCTTTGAAAAACGTCCAGAAATGTTTGAAGCTACTGACTGAATGAAAGGAGCTGGCATCTCACTCTCTTTGAATCTTCTTTATCATGCTAGGATTAGCAGGAAAAAGCCAAAAATTTCAGAATTGCACCTTGCAATGCGGAGAAATTACTGTTTGTGCATTTACAATATTCATTGATTTTTGCCATTGAAAAACATCATGTTATTCATATACCAGAAATGTTTGAAGCTACTGACTGAATAAAAAGAGCTGGCATCTCACTCTCTTTGAATCTTCTTTATCATGCTAAGAGGAGCAGGAAAAAGCAAAAAATTTCAGAATTGCACGTTGCAATGTGGAGATATTACTGTTTGTGCATTTACAATATTCATTGATTTTTGCCATTGAAAAACGTCCAGAAATGTTTGAAGCTACTGACTGAATGAAAAGAGCTGGCATCTCACTCTCTTTGAATCTTCTTTATCATGCCAGGATTAGCAGGAAAAAGCAAAAAATTTCAGAATTGCACCTTGCAATGTGGAGATATTACTGTTTGTGCATTTACAATATTCATTGATTTTTGCCATTGAAAAACGTCCAGAAATGTTTGAAGCTACTGACTGAATGAAAGGAGCTGGCATCTCACTCTCTTTGAATCTTCTTTATCATGCTAGGATTAGCAGGATAAAGCAAAAAATTTCAGAATTGCACCTTGCAATGCGGAGAAATTAATGTTTGTGCATTTACAATATTCATTGATTTTTGCCATTGAAAAACATCATGTTATTCATATACCAGAAATGTTTGAAGCTACTGACTGAATGAATAGAGCTGGCATCTCACTCTCTTTGAATCTTCTTTATCATGCTAAGAGGAGCAGGAAAAAGCAAAAAATTTCAGAATTGCACGTTGCAATGTGGAGATATTACTGTTTGTGCATTTACAATATTCATTGATTTTTGCCATTGAAAAACATCATGTTATTCATATACCAGAAATGTTTGAAGCTACTCACTGAATGAAAAGAGCTGGCATCTCACTCTCTTTGAATCTTCTTTATCATGCCAGGATTAGCAGGAAAAAGCAAAAAATTTCAGAATTGCACCTTGCAATGTGGAGATATTACTGTTTGTGCATTTACAATATTCATTGATTTTTGCCATTGAAAAACGTCCAGAAATGTTTGAAGCTACTGACTGAATGAAAGGAGCTGGCATCTCACTCTCTTTGAATCTTCTTTATCATGCCAGGATTAGCAGGAAAAAGCAAAAAATTTCAGAATTGCACCTTGCAATGCGGAGAAATTACTGTTTGTGCATTTACAATATTCATTGATTTTTGCCATTGAAAAACATCATGTTATTCATATACCAGAAATGTTTGAAGCTACTGACTGAATGAAAAGAGCTGGCATCTCACTCTCTTTGAATCTTCTTTATCATGCTAGGATTAGCAGGAAAAAGCAAAAAATTTCAGAATTGCACCTTGCAATGCGGAGAAATTACTGTTTGTGCATTTACAATATTCATTGATTTTTGCCATTGAAAAACATCATGTTATTCATATACCAGAAATGTTTGAAGCTACTGACTGAATGAAAAGAGCTGGCATCTCACTCTCTTTGAATCTTCTTTATCATGCCAGGATTAGCAGGAAAAAGCAAAAAATTTCAGAATTGCACCTTGCAATGTGGAGATATTACTGTTTGTGCATTTACAATATTCATTGATTTTTGCCATTGAAAAACGTCCAGAAATGTTTGAAGCTACTGACTGAATGAAAGGAGCTGGCATCTCACTCTCTTTGAATCTTCTTTATCATGCTAGGATTAGCAGGAAAAGCAAAAAGTTTCAGAATTGCACCTTGCAATGCGGAGAAATTACTGTTTGTGCATTTACAATATTCATTGATTTTTGCCATTGAAAAACATCATGTTATTCATATACCAGAAATGTTTGAAGCTACTGACTGAATGAAAAGAGCTGGCATCTCACTCTCTTTGAATCTTCTTTATCATGCCAGGATTAGCAGGAAAAAGCAAAAAATTTCAGAATTGCACCTTGCAATGTGGAGATATTACTGTTTGTGCATTTACAATATTCATTGATTTTTGCCATTGAAAAACGTCCAGAAATGTTTGAAGCTACTGACTGAATGAAAGGAGCTGGCATCTCACTCTCTTTGAATCTTCTTTATAATGCTAGGATTAGCAGGAAAAAGCAAAAAATTTCAGAATTGCACCTTGCAATGCGGAGAAATTACTGTTTGTGCATTTACAATATTCATTGATTTTTGCCATTGAAAAACGTCCAGAAATGTTTGAAGCTACTGACTGAATGAAAGGAGCTGGCATCTCACTCTCTTTGAATCTTCTTTATCATGCTAGGATTAGCAGGAAAAAGCAAAAAATTTCAGAATTGCACCTTGCAATGTGGAGATATTACTGTTTGTGCATTTACAATATTCATTGATTTTTGCCATTGAAAAACGTCCAGAAATGTTTGAAGCTACTGACTGAATGAAAGGAGCTGGCATCTCACTCTCTTTGAAACTTCTTTATCATGCTAGGATTAGCAGGAAAAAGCAAAAAATTTCAGAATTGCACCTTGCAATGCGGAGAAATTACTGTTTGTGCATTTACAATATTCATTGATTTTTGCCATTGAAAAACATCATGTTATTCATATAACAGAAATGTTTGAAGCTACTGACTGAATGAAAAGAGCTGGCATCTCACTCTCTTTGAATCTTCTTTATCATGCTAAGCGGAGCAGGAAAAAGCAAAAAATTTCAGAATTGCACGTTGCAATGTGGAGATATTACTGTTTGTGCATTTACAATATTCATTGATTTTTGACATTGAAAAACGTCCAGAAATGTTTGAAGCTACTGACTGAATGAAAGGAGCTGGCATCTCACTCTCTTTGAATCTTCTTTATCATGCTAGGATTAGCAGGAAAAAGCAAAAAATTTCAGAATTGCACCTTGCAATGCGGAGAAATTACTGTTTGTGCATTTACAATATTCATTGATTTTTGCCATTGAAAAACGTCCAGAAATGTTTGAAGCTACTGACTGAATGAAAGGAGCTGGCATCTCACTCTCTTTGAATCTTCTTTATCATGCTAGGATTAGCAGGAAAAAGCAAAAAATTTCAGAATTGCACCTTGCAATGCGGAGAAATTACTGTTTGTGCATTTACAATATTCTTTGATTTTTGCCATTGAAAAACATCATGTTATTCATATACCAGAAATGTTTGAAGCTACTGACTGAATGAAAAGAGCTGGCATCTCACTCTCTTTGAATCTTCTTTATCATGCCAGGATTAGCAGGAAAAAGCAAAAAATTTCAGAATTGCACCTTGCAATGTGGAGATATTACTGTTTGTGCATTTACAATATTCATTGATTTTTGCCTTTGAAAAACGTCCAGAAATGTTTGAAGCTACTGACTGAATGAAAGGAGCTGGCATCTCACTCTCTTTGAATCTTCTTTATCATGCTAGGATTAGCAGGAAAAAGCCAAAAATTTCAGAATTGCACCTTGCAATGCGGAGAAATTACTGTTTGTGCATTTACAATATTCATTGATTTTTGCCATTGAAAAACATCATGTTATTCATATACCAGAAATGTTTGAAGCTACTGACTGAATAAAAAGAGCTGGCATCTCACTCTCTTTGAATCTTCTTTATCATGCTAAGAGGAGCAGGAAAAAGCAAAAAATTTCAGAATTGCACGTTGCAATGTGGAGATATTACTGTTTGTGCATTTACAATATTCATTGATTTTTGCCATTGAAAAACGTCCAGAAATGTTTGAAGCTACTGACTGAATGAAAAGAGCTGGCATCTCACTCTCTTTGAATCTTCTTTATCATGCCAGGATTAGCAGGAAAAAGCAAAAAATTTCAGAATTGCACCTTGCAATGTGGAGATATTACTGTTTGTGCATTTACAATATTCATTGATTTTTGCCATTGAAAAACGTCCAGAAATGTTTGAAGCTACTGACTGAATGAAAGGAGCTGGCATCTCACTCTCTTTGAATCTTCTTTATCATGCTAGGATTAGCAGGATAAAGCAAAAAATTTCAGAATTGCACCTTGCAATGCGGAGAAATTAATGTTTGTGCATTTACAATATTCATTGATTTTTGCCATTGAAAAACATCATGTTATTCATATACCAGAAATGTTTGAAGCTACTGACTGAATGAATAGAGCTGGCATCTCACTCTCTTTGAATCTTCTTTATCATGCTAAGAGGAGCAGGAAAAAGCAAAAAATTTCAGAATTGCACGTTGCAATGTGGAGATATTACTGTTTGTGCATTTACAATATTCATTGATTTTTGCATTGAAAAACGTCCAGAAATGTTTGAAGCTACTGACTGAATGAAAGGAGCTGGCATCTCACTCTCTTTGAATCTTCTTTATCATGCTAGGATTAGCAGGAAAAAGCAAAAAATTTCAGAATTGCACCTTGCAATGCGGAGAAATTACTGTTTGTGCATTTACAATATTCATTGATTTTTGCCATTGAAAAACATCATGTTATTCATATACCAGAAATGTTTGACGCTACTGACTGAATGAAAAGAGCTGGCATCTCACTCTCTTTGAATCTTCTTTATCATGCTAAGAGGAGCAGGAAAAAGCAAAAAATTTCAGAATTGCACGTTGCAATGTGGAGATATTACTGTTTGTGCATTTACAATATTCATTGATTTTTGCCATTGATAAACGGCCAGAAATGTTTGAAGCTACTGACTGAATGAAAGGAGCTGGCATCTCACTCTCTTTGAATCTTCTTTATCATGCTAGGATTAGCAGGAAAAAGCAAAAAATTTCAGAATTGCACCTTGCAATGCGGAGAAATTACTGTTTGTGCATTTACAATATTCATTGATTTTTGCCATTGAAAAACGTCCAGAAATGTTTGAAGCTACTGACTGAAAGAAAGGAGCTGGCTTCTCACTCTCTTTGAATCTTCTTTATCATGCTAGGATTAGCAGGAAAAAGCAAAAAATTTCAGAATTGCACCTTGCAATGCGGAGAAATTACTGTTTGTGCATTTACAATATTCATTGATTTTTGCCATTGAAAAACATCATGTTATTCATATACCAGAAATGTTTGAAGCTACTGACTGAATGAAAAGAGCTGGCATCTCACTCTCTTTGAATCTTCTTTATCATGCCAGGATTAGCAGGAAAAAGCAAAAAAATTCAGAATTGCACCTTGCAATGTGGAGATATTACTGTTTGTGCATTTACAATATTCATTGATTTTTGCCATTGAAAAACGTCCAGAAATGTTTGAAGCTACTGACTGAATGAAAGGAGCTGGCATCTCACTCTATTTGAATCTTCTTTATCATGCTAGGATTAGCAGGAAAAAGCAAAAAATTTCAGAATTGCACCTTGCAATGCGGAGAAATTACTGTTTGTGCATTTACAATATTCATTGATTTTTGCCATTGAAAAACATGTTATTCATATACCAGAAATGTTTGAAGCTACTGACTGAATGAAAAGAGCTGGCATCTCACTCTCTTTGAATCTTCTTTATCATGCTAAGAGGAGCAGGAAAAAGCAAAAAATTTCAGAATTGCACCTTGCAATGTGGAGATATTACTGTTTGTGCATTTACAATATTCATTGATTTTTGCCATTGAAAAACGTCCAGAAATGTTTGAAGCTACTGACTGAATGAAAGGAGCTGGCATCTCACTCTCTTTGAATCTTCTTTATCATGCTAGTATTAGCAGGAAAAAGCAAAAAATTTCAGAATTGCACCTTGCAATGCGGAGAAATTACTGTTTGTGCATTTACAATATTCATTGATTTTTGCCATTGAAAAACATCATGTTATTCATATACCAGAAATGTTTGAAGCTACTGACTGAATGAAAAGAGCTGGCATCTCACTCTCTTTGAATCTTCTTTATCATGCCAGGATTAGCAGGAAAAAGCAAAAAATTTCAGAATTGCACCTTGCAATGTGGAGATATTACTGTTTGTGCATTTACAATATTCATTGATTTTTGCCATTGAAAAACGTCCAGAAATGTTTGAAGCTACTGACTGAATGAAAGGAGCTGGCATCTCACTCTCTTTGAATCTTCTTTATCATGCTAGGATTAGCAGGAAAAAGCAAAAAATTTCAGAATTGCACCTTGCAATGCGGAGAAATTACTGTTTGTGCATTTACAATATTCATTGATTTTTGCCATTGAAAAACATCATGTTATTCATATACCAGAAATGTTTGAAGCTACTGACTGAATGAAAAGAGCTGGCATCTCACTCTCTTTGAATCTTCTTTATCATGCTAAGAGGAGCAGGAAAAAGCAAAAAATTTCAGAATTGCACGTTGCAATGTGGAGATATTACTGTTTGTGCATTTACAATATTCATTGATTTTTGCCATTGAAAAACGTCCAGAAATGTTTGAAGCTACTGACTGAATGAAAGGAGCTGGCATCTCACTCTCTTTGAATCTTCTTTATCATGCTAGGATTAGCAAGAAAAAGCAAAAAATTTCAGAATTGCACCTTGCAATGCGGAGAAATTACTGTTTGTGCATTTACAATATTCATTGATTTTTGCCATTGAAAAACATGTTATTCATATACCAGAAATGTTTGAAGCTACTGACTGAATGAAAAGAGCTGGCATCTCACTCTCTTTGAATCTTCTTTATCATGCTAAGAGGAGCAGGAAAAAGCAAAAAATTTCAGAATTGCACGTTGCAATGTGGAGATATTACTGTTTGTGCATTTACAATATTCATTGATTTTTGCCATTGAAAAACGTCCAGAAATGTTTGAAGCTACTGACTGAATGAAAGGAGCTGGCATCTCACTCTCTTTGAATCTTCTTTATCATGCTAGGATTAGCAGGAAAAAGCAAAAAAATTCAGAATTGCACCTTGCAATGCGGAGAAATTACTGTTTGTGCATTTACAATATTCATTGATTTTTGCCATTGAAAAACGTCCAGAAATGTTTGAAGCTACTGACTGAATGAAAGGAGCTGGCATCTCACTCTCTTTGAATCTTCTTTATCATGCTAGGATTAGCAGGAAAAAGCAAAAAATTTCAGAATTGCACCTTGCAATGCGGAGAAATTACTGTTTGTGCATTTACAATATTCATTGATTTTTGCCATTGAAAAACATCATGTTATTCATATACCAGAAATGTTTGAAGCTACTAACTGAATGAAAAGAGCTGGCATCTCACTCTCTTTGAATCTTCTTTATCATGCCAGGATTAGCAGGAAAAAGCAAAAAATTTCAGAATTGCACCTTGCAATGTGGAGATATTACTGTTTGTGCATTTACAATATTCATTGATTTTTACCATTGAAAAACGTCCAGAAATGTTTGAAGCTACTGACTGAATGAAAGGAGCTGGCATCTCACTCTCTTTGAATCTTCTTTATCATGCTAGGATTAGCAGGAAAAAGCAAAAAATTTCAGAATTGCACCTTGCAATGCGGAGAAATTACTGTTTGTGCATTTACAATATTCATTGATTTTTGCCATTGAAAAACATCATGTTATTCATATACCAGAAATGTTTGAAGCTACTGACTGAATGAAAAGAGCTGGCATCTCACTCTCTTTGAATCTTCTTTATCATGCTAAGAGGAGCAGGAAAAAGCAAAAAATTTCAGAATTGCACCTTGCAATGTGGAGATATTACTGTTTGTGCATTTACAATATTCATTGATTTTTGCCATTGAAAAACGTCCAGAAATGTTTGAAGCTACTGACTGAATGAAAGGAGCTGGCATCTCACTCTCTTTGAATCTTCTTTATCATGCTAGGATTAGCAGGAAAAAGCAAAAAATTTCAGAATTGCACCTTGCAATGTGGAGAAATTACTGTTTGTGCATTTACAATATTCATTGATTTTTGCCATTGAAAAACATCATGTTATTCATATACCAGAAATGTTTGAAGCTACTGACTGAATGAAAAGAGCTGGCATCTCACTCTCTTTGAATCTTCTTTATCATGCCAGGATTAGCAGGAAAAAGCAAAAAATTTCAGAATTGCACCTTGCAATGTGGAGATATTACTGTTTGTGCATTTACAATATTCATTGATTTTTGCCATTGAAAAACGTCCAGAAATGTTTGAAGCTACTGACTGAATGAAAGGAGCTGGCATCTCACTCTCTTTGAATCTTCTTTATCATGCTAGGATTAGCAGGAAAAAGCAAAAAATTTCAGAATTGCACCTTGCAATGCGGAGAAATTACTGTTTGTGCATTTACAATATTCATTGATTTTTGCCATTGAAAAACATCATGTTATTCATATACCAGAAATGTTTGAAGCTACTGACTGAATGAAAAGAGCTGTCATCTCACTCTCTTTGAATCTTCTTTATCATGCCAGGATTAGCAGGAAAAAGCAAAAAATTTCAGAATTGCACCTTGCAATGTGGAGATATTACTGTTTGTGCATTTACAATATTCATTGATTTTTGCCATTGAAAAACGTCCAGAAATGTTTGAAGCTACTGACTGAATGAAAGGAGCTGGCATCTCACTCTCTTTGAATCTTTTTTATCATGCTAGGATTAGCAGGAAAAAGCAAAAAATTTCAGAATTGCACCTTGCAATGCGGAGAAATTACTGTTTGTGCATTTACAATATTCATTGATTTTTGCCATTGAAAAACATCATGTTATTCATATACCAGAAATGTTTGAAGCTACTGACTGAATGAAAAGAGCTGGCATCTCACTCTCTTTGTATCTTCTTTATCATGCTAAGAGGAGCAGGAAAAAGCAAAAAATTTCAGAATTGCACGTTGCAATGTGGAGATATTACTGTTTGTGCATTTACAATATTCATTGATTTTTGCCATTGAAAAACGTCCAGAAATGTTTGAAGCTACTGACTGAATGAAAGGAGCTGGCATCTCACTCTCTTTGAATCTTCTTTATCATGCTAGGATTAGCAGGAAAAAGCAAAAAATTTCAGAATTGCACCTTGCAATGCGAAGAAATTACTGTTTGTGCATTTACAATATTCATTGATTTTTGCCATTGAAAAACATCATGTTATTCATATACCAGAAATGTTTGAAGCTACTGACTGAATGAAAAGAGCTGGCATCTCACTCTCTTTGAATCTTCTTTATCATGCTAAGTGGAGCAGGAAAAAGCAAAAAATTTCAGAATTGCACGTTGCAATGTGGAGATATTACTGTTTGTGCATTTACAATATTCATTGATTTTTGCCATTGAAAAACGTCCAGAAATGTTTGAAGCTACTGACTGAATGAAAGGAGCTGGCATCTCACTCTCTTTGAATCTTCTTTATCATGCTAGGATTAGCAGGAAAAAGCAAAAAATTTCAGAATTGCACCTTGCAATGCGGAGAAATTACTGTTTGTGCATTTACAATATTCATTGATTTTTGCCATTGAAAAACATCATGTTATTCATATACCAGAAATGTTTGAAGCTACTGACTGAATGAAAAGAGCTGGCATCTCACTCTCTTTGAATCTTCTTTATCATGCCAGGATTAGCAGGAAAAAGCAAAAAATTTCAGAATTGCACCTTGCAATGTGGAGATATTACTGTTTGTGCATTTACAATATTCATTGATTTTTGCCATTGAAAAATGTCCAGAAATGTTTGAAGCTACTGACTGAATGAAAGGAGCTGGCATCTCACTCTCTTTGAATCTTCTTTATCATGCTAGGATTAGCAGGAAAAAGCAAAAAATTTCAGAATTGCACCTTGCAATGCGGAGAAATTACTGTTTGTGCATTTACAATATTCATTGATTTTTGCCATTGAAAAACATCATGTTATTCATATACCAGAAATGTTTGAAGCTACTGACTGAATGAAAAGAGCTGGCATCTCACTCTCTTTGAATCTTCTTTATCATGCTAAGAGGAGCAGGAAAAAGCAAAAAATTTCAGAATTGCACGTTGCAATGTGGAGATATTACTGTTTGTGCATTTACAATATTCATTGATTTTTGCCATTGAAAAACGTCCAGAAATGTTTGAAGCTACTGACTGAATGAAAAGAGCTGGCATCTCACTCTCTTTGAATCTTCTTTATCATGCCAGGATTAGCAGGAAAAAGCAAAAAATTTCAGAATTGCACCTTGCAATGTGGAGATATTACTGTTTGTGCATTTACAATATTCATTGATTTTTGCCATTGAAAAACGTCCAGAAATGTTTGAAGCTACTGACTGAATGAAAGGAGCTGGCATCTCACTCTCTTTTAATCTTCTTTATCATGCTAGGATTAGCAGGAAAAAGCAAAAAATTTCAGAATTGCACCTTGCAATGCGGAGAAATTACTGTTTGTGCATTTACAATATTCATTGATTTTTGCCATTGAAAAACATCATGTTATTCATATACCAGAAATGTTTGAAGCTACTGACTGAATGAAAAGAGCTGGCATCTCACTCTCTTTGAATCTTCTTTATCATGCTAAGAGGAGCAGGAAAAAGCAAAAAATTTCAGAATTGCACGTTGCAATGTGGAGATATTACTGTTTGTGCATTTACAATATTCATTGATTTTTGCCATTGAAAAACGTCCAGAAATGTTTGAAGCTACTGACTGAATGAAAGGAGCTGGCATCTCACTCTCTTTGAATCTTCTTTATCATGCTAGGATTAGCAGGAAAAAGCAAAAAATTTCAGAATTGCACCTTGCAATGCGGAGAAATTACTGTTTGTGCATTTACAATATTCATTGATTTTTGCCATTGAAAAACATCATGTTATTCATATACCAGAAATGTTTGAAGCTACTGACTGAATGAAAAGAGCTGGCATCTCACTCTCTTTGAATCTTCTTTATCATGCCAGGATTAGCAGGAAAAAGCAAAAAATTTCAGAATTGCACCTTGCAATGTGGAGATATTACTGTTTGTGCATTTACAATATTCATTGATTTTTGCCATTGAAAAACGTCCAGAAATGTTTGAAGCTACTGACTGAATGAAAGGAGCTGGCATCTCACTCTCTTTGAATCTTCTTTATCATGCTAGGATTAGCAGGAAAAAGCAAAAAATTTCAGAATTGCACCTTGCAATGCGGAGAAATTACTGTTTGTGCATTTACAATATTCATTGATTTTTGCCATTGAAAAACATCATGTTATTCATATACCAGAAATGTTTGAAGCTACTGACTGAATGAAAAGAGCTGGCATCTCACTCTCTTTGAATCTTCTTTATCATGCCAGGATTAGCAGGAAAAAGCAAAAAATTTCAGAATTGCACCTTGCAATGTGGAGATATTACTGTTTGTGCATTTACAATATTCATTGATTTTTGCCATTGAAAAACGTCCAGAAATGTTTGAAGCTACTGACTGAATGAAAGGAGCTGGCATCTCACTCTCTTTGAATCTTCTTTATCATGCTAGGATTAGCAAGAAAAAGCAAAAAATTTCAGAATTGCACCTTGCAATGCGGAGAAATTACTGTTTGTGCATTTACAATATTTATTGATTTTTGCCATTGAAAAACATGTTATTCATATACCAGAAATGTTTGAAGCTACTGACTGAATGAAAAGAGCTGGCATCTCACTCTCTTTGAATCTTCTTTATCATGCTAAGAGGAGCAGGAAAAATCAAAAAATTTCAGAATTGCACGTTGCAATGTGGAGATATTACTGTTTGTGCATTTACAATATTCATTGATTTTTGCCATTGAAAAACGTCCAGAAATGTTTGAAGCTACTGACTGAATGAAAGGAGCTGGCATCTCACTCTCTTTGAATCTTCTTTATCATGCTAGGATTAGCAGGAAAAAGCAAAAAATTTCAGAATTGCACCTTGCAATGCGGAGAAATTACTGTTTGTGCATTTACAATATTCATTGATTTTTGCCATGGAAAAACGTCCAGAAATGTTTGAAGCTACTGACTGAATGAAAGGAGCTGGCATCTCACTCTCTTTGAATCTTCTTTATCATGCTAGGATTAGCAGGAAAAAGCAAAAAATTTCAGAATTGCACCTTGCAATGCGGAGAAATTACTGTTTGTGCATTTACAATATTCATTGATTTTTGCCATTGAAAAACATCATGTTATTCATATACCAGAAATGTTTGAAGCTACTGACTGAATGAAAAGAGCTGGCATCTCACTCTCTTTGAATCTTCTTTATCATGCCAGGATTAGCAGGAAAAAGCAAAAAATTTCAGAATTGCCCCTTGCAATGTGGAGATATTACTGTTTGTGCATTTACAATATTCATTGATTTTTGCCATTGAAAAACGTCCAGAAATGTTTGAAGCTACTGACTGAATGAAAGGAGCTGGCATCTCACTCTCTTTGAATCTTCTTTATCATGCTAGGATTAGCAGGAAAAAGCAAAAAATTTCAGAATTGCACCTTGCAATGCGGAGAAATTACTGTTTGTGCATTTACAATATTCATTGATTTTTGCCATTGAAAAACATGTTATTCATATACCAGAAATGTTTGAAGCTACTGACTGAATGAAAAGAGCTGGCATCTCACTCTCTTTGAAACTTCTTTATCATGCTAAGAGGAGCAGGAAAAAGCAAAAAATTTCAGAATTGCACGTTGCAATGTGGAGATATTACTGTTTGTGCATTTACAATATTCATTGATTTTTGCCATTGAAAAACGTCCAGAAATGTTTGAAGCTACTGACTGAATGAAAAGAGCTGGCATCTCACTCTCTTTGAATCTTCTTTATCATGCCAGGATTAGCAGGAAAAAGCAAAAAATTTCAGAATTGCACTTGCAATGTGGAGATATTACTGTTTGTGCATTTACAATATTCATTGATTTTTGCCATTGAAAAACGTCCAGAAATGTTTGAAGCTACTGACTGAATGAAAGGAGCTGGCATCTCACTCTCTTTGAATCTTCTTTATCATGCTAGGATTAGCAGGAAAAAGCAAAAAATTTCAGAATTGCACCTTGCAATGCGGAGAAATTACTGTTTGTGCATTTACAATATTCATTGATTTTTGCCATTGAAAAACATCATGTTATTCATATACCAGAAATGTTTGAAGCTACTGACTGAATGAAAAGAGCTGGCATCTCACTCTCTTTGAATCTTCTTTATCATGCCAGGATTAGCAGGAAAAAGCAAAAAATTTCAGAATTGCACCTTGCAATGTGGAGATATTACTGTTTGTGCATTTACAATATTCATTGATTTTTGCCATTGAAAAACGTCCAGAAATGTTTGAAGCTACTGACTGAATGAAAGGAGCTGGCATCTCACTCTCTTTGAATCTTCTTTATCATGCTAGGATTATCAGGAAAAAGCAAAAAATTTCAGAATTGCACCTTGCAATGCGGAGAAATTACTGTTTGTGCATTTACAATATTCATTGATTTTTGCCATTGAAAAACATCATGTTATTCATATACCAGAAATGTTTGAAGCTACTGACTGAATGAAAAGAGCTGGCATCTCACTCTCTTTGAATCTTCTTTATCATGCTAAGAGGAGCAGGAAAAAGCAAAAAATTTCAGAATTGCACGTTGCAATGTGGAGATATTACTGTTTGTGCATTTACAATATTCATTGATTTTTGCCATTGAAAAACGTCCAGAAATGTTTGAAGCTACTGACTGAATGAAAGGAGCTGGCATCTCACTCTCTTTGAATCTTCTTTATCATGCTAGGATTAGCAAGAAAAAGCAAAAAATTTCAGAATTGCACCTTGCAATGCGGAGAAATTACTGTTTGTGCATTTACAATATTCATTGATTTTTGCCATTGAAAAACATGTTATTCATATACCAGAAATGTTTGAAGCTACTGACTGAATGAAAAGAGCTGGCATCTCACTCTCTTTGAATCTTCTTTATCATGCTAAGAGGAGCAGGAAAAAGCAAAAAATTTCAGAATTGCACGTTGCAATGTGGAGATATTACTGTTTGTGCATTTACAATATTCATTGATTTTTGCCATTGAAAAACGTCCAGAAATGTTTGAAGCTACTGACTGAATGAAAGTAGCTGGCATCTCACTCTCTTTGAATCTTCTTTATCATGCTAGGATTAGCAGGAAAAAGCAAAAAATTTCAGAATTGCACCTTGCAATGCGGAGAAAATACTGTTTGTGCATTTACAATATTCATTGACTTTTGCCATTGAAAAACATCCAGAAATGTTTGAAGCTACTGACTGAATGAAAGGAGCTGGCATCTCACTCTCTTTGAATCTTCTTTATCATGCTAGGATTATCAGGAAAAAGCAAAAAATTTCAGAATTGCACCTTGCAATGCGGAGAAATTACTGTTTGTGCATTTACAATATTCATTGATTTTTGCCATTGAAAAACATCATGTTATTCATATACCAGAAATGTTTGAAGCTACTGACTGAATGAAAAGAGCTGGCATCTCACTCTCTTTGAATCTTCTTTATCATGCCAGGATTAGCAGGAAAAAGCAAAAAATTTCAGAATTGCACCTTGCAATGTGGAGATATTACTGTTTGTGCATTTACAATATTCATTGATTTTTGCCATTGAAAAACGTCCAGAAATGTTTGAAGCTACTGACTGAATGAAAGGAGCTGGCATCTCACTCTCTTTGAATCTTCTTTATCATGCTAGGATTAGCAGGAAAAAGCAAAAAATTTCAGAATTGCACCTTGCAATGCGGAGAAATTACTGTTTGTGCATTTACAATATTCATTGATTTTTGCCATTGAAAAACATCATGTTATTCATATACCAGAAATGTTTGAAGCTACTGACTGAATGAAAAGAGCTGGCATCTCACTCTCTTTGAATCTTCTTTATCATGCTAAGAGGAGCAGGAAAAAGCAAAAAATTTCAGAATTGCACCTTGCAATGTGGAGATATTACTGTTTGTGCATTTACAATATTCATTGATTTTTGCCATTGAAAAACGTCCAGAAATGTTTGAAGCTACTGACTGAATGAAAGGAGCTGGCATCTCACTCTCTTTGAATCTTCTTTATCATGCTAGGATTAGCAGGAAAAAGCAAAAAATTTCAGAATTGCACCTTGCAATGTGGAGAAATTACTGTTTGTGCATTTACAATATTCATTGATTTTTGCCATTGAAAAACATCATGTTATTCATATACCAGAAATGTTTGAAGCTGCTGACTGAATGAAAAGAGCTGGCATCTCACTCTCTTTGAATCTTCTTTATCATGCCAGGATTAGCAGGAAAAAGCAAAAAATTTCAGAATTGCACCTTGCAATGTGGAGATATTACTGTTTGTGCATTTACAATATTCATTGATTTTTGCCATTGAAAAACGTCCAGAAATGTTTGAAGCTACTGACTGAATGAAAGGAGCTGGCATCTCACTCTCTTTGAATCTTCTTTATCATGCTAGGATTAGCAGGAAAAAGCAAAAAATTTCAGAATTGCACCTTGCAATGCGGAGAAATTACTGTTTGTGCATTTACAATATTCATTGATTTTTGCCATTGAAAAACATCATGTTATTCATATACCAGAAATGTTTGAAGCTACTGACTGAATGAAAAGAGCTGGCATCTCATTCTCTTTGAATCTTCTTTATCATGCTAAGAGGAGCAGGAAAAAGCAAAAAATTTCAGAATTGCACCTTGCAATGTGGAGATATTACTGTTTGTGCATTTACAATATTCATTGATTTTTGCCATTGAAAAACGTCCAGAAATGTTTGAAGCTACTGACTGAATGAAAGGAGCTGGCATCTCACTCTCTATGAATCTTCTTTATCATGCTAGGATTAGCAGGAAAAAGCAAAAAATTTCAGAATTGCACCTTGCAATGCGGAGAAATTACTGTTTGTGCATTTACAATATTC
Source organism: Phyllobates terribilis (assembly GCF_046119375.1). Taxonomy (NCBI): domain Eukaryota; kingdom Metazoa; phylum Chordata; class Amphibia; order Anura; family Dendrobatidae; genus Phyllobates; species Phyllobates terribilis. Next base: position 986,910 of record NW_027363225.1, on the reverse strand, counting down.
ATTGGTTTTTGCCATTGAAAAACATCATGTTATTCATATACCAGAAATGTTTGAAGCTACTGACTGAATGAAAAGAGCTGGCATCTCACTCTCTTTGAATCTTCTTTATCATGCCAGGATTAGCAGGAAAAAGCAAAAAATTTCAGAATTGCACCTTGCAATGTGGAGATATTACTGTTTTTGCATTTACAATATTCATTGATTTTTGCCATTGAAAAATGTCCAGAAATGTTTGAAGCTACTGACTGAATGAAAGGAGCTGGCATCTCACTCTCTTTGAATCTTCTTTATCATGCTAGGATTAGCAGGAAAAAGCAAAAAAATTCAGAATTGCACCTTGCAATGCGGAGAAATTACTGTTTGTGCATTTACAATATTCATTGATTTTTGCCATTGAAAAACATCATGTTATTCATATACCAGAAATGTTTGAAGCTACTGACTGAATGAAAAGAGCTGGCATCTCACTCTCTTTGAATCTTCTTTATCATGCTAAGAGGAGCAGGAAAAAGCAAAAAATTTCAGAATTGCACCTTGCAATGTGGAGATATTACTGTTTATGCATTTACAATATTCATTGATTTTTGCCATTGAAAAACGTCCAGAAATGTTTGAAGCTACTGACTGAATGAAAGGAGCTGGCATCTCACTCTCTTTGAATCTTCTTTATCATGCTAGGATTAGCAGGAAAAAGCAAAAAATTTCAGAATTGCACCTTGCAATGCGGAGAAATTACTGTTTGTGCATTTACAATATTCATTGATTTTTGCCATTGAAAAACATCATGTTATTCATATACCAGAAAAGCTTGAAGCTACTGACTGAATGAAAAGAGCTGGCATCTCACTCTCTTTGAATCTTCTTTATCATGCCAGGATTAGCAGGAAAAAGCAAAAAATTTCAGAATTGCACCTTGCAATGTGGAGATATTACTGTTTGTGCATTTACAATATTCATTGATTTTTGCCATTGAAAAACGTCCAGAAATGTTTGAAGCTACTGACTGAATGAAAGGAGCTGGCATCTCACTCTCTTTGAATCTTCTTTATCATGCTAGGATTAGCAGGAAAAAGCAAAAAATTTCAGAATTGCACTTGCAATGCGGAGAAATTACTGTTTGTGCATTTACAATATTCATTGATTTTTGCCATTGAAAAACATCATGTTATTCATATACCAGAAATGTTTGAAGCTACTGACTGAATGAAAAGAGCTGGCATCTCACTCTCTTTGAATCTTCTTTATCATGCTAAGAGGAGCAGGAAAAAGCAAAAAATTTCAGAATTGCACGTTGCAATGTGGAGATATTACTGTTTGTGCATTTACAATATTCATTGATTTTTGCCATTGAAAAACGTCCAGAAATGTTTGAAGCTACTGACTGAATGAAAGGAGCTGGCATCTCACTCTCTTTGAATCTTCTTTATCATGCTAGGATTAGCAGGAAAAAGCAAAAAATTTCAGAATTGCACCTTGCAATGCGGAGAAATTACTGTTTGTGCATTTACAATATTCATTGATTTTTGCCATTGAAAAACATCATGTTATTCATATACCAGAAATGTTTGAAGCTACTGACTGAGTGAAAAGAGTTGGCATCTCACTCTCTTTGAATCTTCTTTATCATGCCAGGATTAGCAGGAAAAAGCAAAAAATTTCAGAATTGCACCTTGCAATGTGGAGATATTACTGTTTGTGCATTTACAATATTCATTGATTTTTGCCATTGAAAAACGTCCAGAAATGTTTGAAGCTACTGACTGAATGAAAGGAGCTGGCATCTCACTCTCTTTGAATCTTCTTTATCATGCTAGGATTAGCAGGAAAAAGCAAAAAATTTCAGAATTGCACCTTGCAATGTGGAGAAATTACTGTTTGTGCATTTACAATATTCATTGATTTTTGCCATTGAAAAACATCATGTTATTCATATACCAGAAATGTTTGAAGCTATTGACTGAATGAAAAGAGCTGGCATCTCACTCTCTTTGAATCTTCTTTATCATGCCAGGATTAGCAGGAAAAAGCAAAAAATTTCAGAATTGCACATTGCAATGTGGAGATATTACTGTTTGTGCATTTACAATATTCATTGATTTTTGCCATTGAAAAACGTCCAGAAATGTTTGAAGCTACTGACTGAATGAAAGGAGCTGGCATCTCACTCTCTTTGAATCTTCTTTATCATGCTAGGATTAGCAGGAAAAAGCAAAAAAATTTCAGAATTGCACCTTGCAATGCGGAGAAATTACTGTTTGTGCATTTACAATATTCATTGATTTTTGCCATTGAAAAACATCATGTTATTCATATACCAGAAATGTTTGAAGCTACTGACTGAATGAAAAGAGCTGGCATCTCACTCTCTTTGAATCTTCTTTATCATGCCAGGATTAGCAGGAAAAAGCAAAAAATTTCAGAATTGCACCTTGCAATGTGGAGATATTACTGTTTGTGCATTTACAATATTCATTGATTTTTGCCATTGAAAAACGTCCAGAAATGTTTGAAGCTACTGACTGAATGAAAGGAGCTGGCATCTCACTCTCTTTGAATCTTCTTTATCATGCTAGGATTAGCAGGAAAAAGCAAAAAATTTCAGAATTGCACCTTGCAATGCGGAGAAATTACTGTTTGTGCATTTACAATATTCATTGATTTTTGCCATTGAAAAACATCATGTTATTCATATACCAGAAATGTTTGAAGCTACTGACTGAATGAAAAGAGCTGGCATCTCACTCTGTTTGAATCTTCTTTATCATGCTAAGAGGAGCAGGAAAAAGCAAAAAATTTCAGAATTGCACGTTGCAATGTGGAGATATTACTGTTTGTGCATTTACAATATTCATTGATTTTTGCCATTGAAAAACGTACAGAAATGTTTGAAGCTACTGACTGAATGAAAGGAGCTGGCATCTCACTCTCTTTGAATCTTCTTTATCATGCTAGGATTAGCAGGAAAAAGCAAAAAATTTCAGAATTGCACCTTGCAATGCGGAGAAATTACTGTCTGTGCATTTACAATATTCATTGATTTTTGCCATTGAAAAACATCATGTTATTCATATACCAGAAATGTTTGAAGCAACTGACTGAATGAAAAGAGCTGGCATCTCACTCTCTTTGAATCTTCTTTATCATGCTAAGAGGAGCAGGAAAAAGCAAAAAATTTCAGAATTGCACGTTGCAATGTGGAGATATTACTGTTTGTGCATTTACAATATTCATTGATTTTTGCCATTGAAAAACGTCCAGAAATGTTTGAAGCTACTGACTGAATGAAAGGAGCTGGCATCTCACTCTCTTTGAATCTTCTTTATCATGCTATGATTAGCAGGAAAAAGCAAAAAATTTCAGAATTGCACCTTGCAATGCGGAGAAATTACTGTTTGTGCATTTACAATATTCATTGATTTTTGCCATTGAAAAACATCATGTTATTCATATACCAGAAATGTTTGAAGCTACTGACTGAATGAAAAGAGCTGGCATCTCACTCTCTTTGAATCTTCTTTATCATGCCAGGATTAGCAGGAAAAAGCAAAAAATTTCAGAATTGCACCTTGCAATGTGGAGATATTACTGTTTGTGCATTTACAATATTCATTGATTTTTGCCATTGAAAAATGTCCAGAAATGTTTGAAGCTACTGACTGAATGAAAGGAGCTGGCATCTCACTCTCTTTGAATCTTCTTTATCATGCTAGGATTAGCAGGAAAAAGCAAAAAATTTCAGAATTGCACCTTGCAATGCGGAGAAATTACTGTTTGTGCATTTACAATATTCATTGATTTTTGCATTTGAAAAACATCATGTTATTCATATACCAGAAATGTTTGAAGCTACTGACTGAATGAAAAGAGCTGGCATCTCACTCTCTTTGAATTTTCTTTATCATGCTAAGAGGAGCAGGAAAAAGCAAAAAATTTCAGAATTGCACCTTGCAATGTGGAGATATTACTGTTTGTGCATTTACAATATTCATTGATTTTTGCCATTGAAAAACGTCCAGAAATGTTTGAAGCTACTGACTGAATGAAAGGAGCTGGCATCTCACTCTCTTTGAATCTTCTTTATCATGCTAGGATTAGCAGGAAAAAGCAAAAAATTTCAGAATTGCACCTTGCAATGCGGAGAAATTACTGTTTGTGCATTTACAATATTCATTGATTTTTGCCATTGAAAAACATCATGTTATTCATATACCAGAAAAGTTTGAAGCTACTGACTGAATGAAAAGAGCTGGCATCTCACTCTCTTTGAATCTTCTTTATCATGCCAGGATTAGCAGGAAAAAGCAAAAAATTTCAGAATTGCACCTTGCAATGTGGAGATATTACTGTTTGTGCATTTACAATATTCATTGATTTTTGCCATTGAAAAACGTCCAGAAATGTTTGAAGCTACTGACTGAATGAAAGGAGCTGGCATCTCACTCTCTTTGAATCTTCTTTATCATGCTAGGATTAGCAGGAAAAAGCAAAAAATTTCAGAATTGCACCTTGCAATGCAGAGAAATTACTGTTTGTGCATTTACAATATTCATTGATTTTTGCCATTGAAAAACATCATGTTATTCATATACCAGAAATGTTTGAAGCTACTGACTGAATGAAAAGAGCTGGCATCTCACTCTCTTTGAATCTTCTTTATCATGCTAAGAGGAGCAGGAAAAAGCAAAAAATTTCAGAATTGCACGTTGCAATGTGGAGATATTACTGTTTGTGCATTTACAATATTCATTGATTTTTGCCATTGAAAAACGTCCAGAAATGTTTGAAGCTACTGACTGAATGAAAGGAGCTGGCATCTCACTCTCTTTGAATCTTCTTTATCGTGCTAGGATTAGCAGGAAAAAGCAAAAAATTTCAGAATTGCACCTTGCAATGCGGAGAAATTACTGTTTGTGCATTTACAATATTCATTGATTTTTGCCATTGAAAAACATTGTGTTATTCATATACCAGAAATGTTTGAAGCTACTGACTGAGTGAAAAGAGCTGGCATCTCACTCTCTTTGAATCTTCTTTATCATGCCAGGATTAGCAGGAAAAAGCAAAAAATTTCAGAATTGCACCTTGCAATGTGGAGATATTACTGTTTGTGCATTTACAATATTCATTGATTTTTGCCATTGAAAAACGTCCAGAAATGTTTGAAGCTACTGACTGAATGAAAGGAGCTGGCATCTCACTCTCTTTGAATCTTCTTTATCATGCTAGGATTAGCAGGAAAAAGCAAAACATTTCAGAATTGCACCTTGCAATGCTGAGAAATTACTGTTTGTGCATTTACAATTTTCATTGATTTTTGCCATTGAAAAACATCATGTTATTCATATACCAGAAATGTTTGAAGCTACTGACTGAATGAAAAGAGCTGGCATCTCACTCTCTTTGAATCTTCTTTATCATGCTAAGAGGAGCAGGAAAAAGCAAAAAATTTCAGAATTGCACGTTGCAATGTGGAGATATTACTGTTTGTGCATTTACAATATTCATTGATTTTTGCCATTGAAAAACGTCCAGAAATGTTTGAAGCTACTGACTGAATGAAAGGAGCTGGCATGTCACTCTCTTTGAATCTTCTTTATCATGCTAGGATTAGCAGGAAAAAGCAAAAAATTTCAGAATTGCACCTTGCAATGCGGAGAAATTACTGTTTGTGCATTTACAATATTCATTGATTTTTGCCATTGAAAAACATCATGTTATTCATATACCAGAAATGTTTGAAGCTACTGACTGAATGAAAAGAGCTGGCATCTCACTCTCTTTGAATCTTCTTTATCATGCTAGGATTAGCAGGAAAAAGGAAAAAATTTCAGAATTGCACCTTGCAATGCGGAGAAATTACTGTTTGTGCATTTACAATATTCATTGATTTTTGCCATTGAAAAACATCATGTTATTCATATACCAGAAATGTTTGAAGCTACTGACTGAATTAAAAGAGCTGGCATCTCACTCTCTTTGAATCTTCTTTATCATGCTAAGAGGAGCAGGAAAAAGCAAAAAATTTCAGAATTGCACGTTGCAATGTGGAGATATTACTGTTTGTGTATTTACAATATTCATTGATTTTTGCCATTGAAAAACGTCCAGAAATGTTTGAAGCTACTGACTGAATGAAAGGAGCTGGCATCTCACTCTCTTTGAATCTTCTTTATCATGCTAGGATTAGCAGGAAAAAGCAAAAAATTTCAGAATTGCACCTTGCAATGCGGAGAAATTACTGTTTGTGCATTTACAATATTCATTGATTTTTGCCATTGAAAAACATCATGTTATTCATATACCAGAAATGTTTGAAGCTACCGACTGAATGAAAAGAGCTGGCATCTCACTCTCTTTGAATCTTCTTTATCATGCTAGGATTAGCAGGAAAAAGCAAAAAATTTCAGAATTGCACCTTGCAATGCGGAGAAATTACTGTTTGTGCATTTACAATATTCATTGATTTTTGCCATTGAAAAACGTCCAGAAATGTTTGAAGCTACTGACTGAATGAAAGGAGCTGGCATCTCACTCTCTTTGAATCTTCTTTATCATGCTAGGATTAGCAGGAAAAAGCAAAAAATTTCAGAATTGCACCTTGCAATGCAGAGAAATTACTGTTTGTGCATTTACAATATTCATTGATTTTTGCCATTGAAAAACATCATGTTATTCATATACCAGAAATGTTTGAAGCTACTGACTGAATGAAAAGAGCTGGCATCTCACTCTCTTTGAATTTTCTTTATCATGCTAAGAGGAGCAGGAAAAAGCAAAAAATTTCAGAATTGCACCTTGCAATGTGGAGATATTACTGTTTGTGCATTTACAATATTCATTGATTTTTGCCATTGAAAAACGTCCAGAAATGTTTGAAGCTACTGACTGAATGAAAGGAGCTGGCATCTCACTCTCTTTGAATCTTCTTTATCATGCTAGGATTAGCAGGAAAAAGCAAAAAATTTCAGAATTGCACCTTGCAATGCGGAGAAATTACTGTTTGTGCATTTACAATATTCATTGATTTTTGCCATTGAAAAACATCATGTTATTCATATACCAGAAAAGTTTGAAGCTACTGACTGAATGAAAAGAGCTGGCATCTCACTCTCTTTGAATCTTCTTTATCATGCCAGGATTAGCAGGAAAAAGCAAAAAATTTCAGAATTGCACCTTGCAATGTGGAGATATTACTGTTTGTGCATTTACAATATTCATTGATTTTTGCCATTGAAAAACGTCCAGAAATGTTTGAAGCTACTGACTGAATGAAAGGAGCTGGCATCTCACTCTCTTTGAATCTTCTTTATCATGCTAGGATTAGCAGGAAAAAGCAAAAAATTTCAGAATTGCACCTTGCAATGCAGAGAAATTACTGTTTGTGCATTTACAATATTCATTGATTTTTGCCATTGAAAAACATCATGTTATTCATATACCAGAAATGTTTGAAGCTACTGACTGAATGAAAAGAGCTGGCATCTCACTCTCTTTGAATCTTCTTTATCATGCTAAGAGGAGCAGGAAAAAGCAAAAAATTTCAGAATTGCACGTTGCAATGTGGAGATATTACTGTTTGTGCATTTACAATATTCATTGATTTTTGCCATTGAAAAACGTCCAGAAATGTTTGAAGCTACTGACTGAATGAAAGGAGCTGGCATCTCACTCTCTTTGAATCTTCTTTATCGTGCTAGGATTAGCAGGAAAAAGCAAAAAATTTCAGAATTGCACCTTGCAATGCGGAGAAATTACTGTTTGTGCATTTACAATATTCATTGATTTTTGCCATTGAAAAACATTGTGTTATTCATATACCAGAAATGTTTGAAGCTACTGACTGAGTGAAAAGAGCTGGCATCTCACTCTCTTTGAATCTTCTTTATCATGCCAGGATTAGCAGGAAAAAGCAAAAAATTTCAGAATTGCACCTTGCAATGTGGAGATATTACTGTTTGTGCATTTACAATATTCATTGATTTTTGCCATTGAAAAACGTCCAGAAATGTTTGAAGCTACTGACTGAATGAAAGGAGCTGGCATCTCACTCTCTTTGAATCTTCTTTATCATGCTAGGATTAGCAGGAAAAAGCAAAACATTTCAGAATTGCACCTTGCAATGCTGAGAAATTACTGTTTGTGCATTTACAATATTCATTGATTTTTGCCATTGAAAAACATCATGTTATTCATATACCAGAAATGTTTGAAGCTACTGACTGAATGAAAAGAGCTGGCATCTCACTCTCTTTGAATCTTCTTTATCATGCTAAGAGGAGCAGGAAAAAGCAAAAAATTTCAGAATTGCACGTTGCAATGTGGAGATATTACTGTTTGTGCATTTACAATATTCATTGATTTTTGCCATTGAAAAACATCCAGAAATGTTTGAAGCTACTGACTGAATGAAAGGAGCTGGCATGTCACTCTCTTTGAATCTTCTTTATCATGCTAGGATTAGCAGGAAAAAGCAAAAAATTTCAGAATTGCACCTTGCAATGCGGAGAAATTACTGTTTGTGCATTTACAATATTCATTGATTTTTGCCATTGAAAAACATCATGTTATTCATATACCAGAAATGTTTGAAGCTACTGACTGAATGAAAAGAGCTGGCATCTCACTCTCTTTGAATCTTCTTTATCATGCTAGGATTAGCAGGAAAAAGCAAAAAATTTCAGAATTGCACCTTGCAATGCGGAGAAATTACTGTTTGTGCATTTACAATATTCATTGATTTTTGCCATTGAAAAACATCATGTTATTCATATACCAGAAATGTTTGAAGCTACTGACTGAATTAAAAGAGCTGGCATCTCACTCTCTTTGAATCTTCTTTATCATGCTAAGAGGAGCAGGAAAAAGCAAAAAATTTCAGAATTGCACGTTGCAATGTGGAGATATTACTGTTTGTGTATTTACAATATTCATTGATTTTTGCCATTGAAAAACGTCCAGAAATGTTTGAAGCTACTGACTGAATGAAAGGAGCTGGCATCTCACTCTCTTTGAATCTTCTTTATCATGCTAGGATTAGCAGGAAAAAGCAAAAAATTTCAGAATTGCACCTTGCAATGCGGAGAAATTACTGTTTGTGCATTTACAATATTCATTGATTTTTGCCATTGAAAAACATCATGTTATTCATATACCAGAAATGTTTGAAGCTACTGACTGAATGAAAAGAGCTGGCATCTCACTCTCTTTGAATCTTCTTTATCATGCTAGGATTAGCAGGAAAAAGCAAAAAATTTCAGAATTGCACCTTGCAATGCGGAGAAATTACTGTTTGTGCATTTACAATATTCATTGATTTTTGCCATTGAAAAACGTCCAGAAATGTTTGAAGCTACTGACTGAATGAAAGGAGCTGGCATCTCACTCTCTTTGAATCTTCTTTATCATGCTAGGATTAGCAGGAAAAAGCAAAAAATTTCAGAATTGCACCTTGCAATGCAGAGAAATTACTGTTTGTGCATTTACAATATTCATTGATTTTTGCCATTGAAAAACATCATGTTATTCATATACCAGAAATGTTTGAAGCTACTGACTGAATGAAAAGAGCTGGCATCTCACTCTCTTTGAATCTTCTTTATCATGCTAAGAGGAGCAGGAAAAAGCAAAAAATTTCAGAATTGCACGTTGCAATGTGGAGATATTACTGTTTGTGCATTTACAATATTCATTGATTTTTGCCATTGAAAAACGTCCAGAAATGTTTGAAGCTACTGACTGAATGAAAGGAGCTGGCATCTCACTCTCTTTGAATCTTCTTTATCGTGCTAGGATTAGCAGGAAAAAGCAAAAAATTTCAGAATTGCACCTTGCAATGCGGAGAAATTACTGTTTGTGCATTTACAATATTCATTGATTTTTGCCATTGAAAAACATCATGTTATTCATATACCAGAAAAGTTTGAAGCTACTGACTGAATGAAAAGAGCTGGCATCTCACTCTCTTTGAATCTTCTTTATCATGCCAGGATTAGCAGGAAAAAGCAAAAAATTTCAGAATTGCACCTTGCAATGTGGAGATATTACTGTTTGTGCATTTACAATATTCATTGATTTTTGCCATTGAAAAACGTCCAGAAATGTTTGAAGCTACTGACTGAATGAAAGGAGCTGGCATCTCACTCTCTTTGAATCTTCTTTATCATGCTAGGATTAGCAGGAAAAAGCAAAAAATTTCAGAATTGCACCTTGCAATGCAGAGAAATTACTGTTTGTGCATTTACAATATTCATTGATTTTTGCCATTGAAAAACATCATGTTATTCATATACCAGAAATGTTTGAAGCTACTGACTGAATGAAAAGAGCTGGCATCTCACTCTCTTTGAATCTTCTTTATCATGCTAAGAGGAGCAGGAAAAAGCAAAAAATTTCAGAATTGCACGTTGCAATGTGGAGATATTACTGTTTGTGCATTTACAATATTCATTGATTTTTGCCATTGAAAAACGTCCAGAAATGTTTGAAGCTACTGACTGAATGAAAGGAGCTGGCATCTCACTCTCTTTGAATCTTCTTTATCGTGCTAGGATTAGCAGGAAAAAGCAAAAAATTTCAGAATTGCACCTTGCAATGCGGAGAAATTACTGTTTGTGCATTTACAATATTCATTGATTTTTGCCATTGAAAAACATCATGTTATTCATATACCAGAAATGTTTGAAGCTACTGACTGAGTGAAAAGAGCTGGCATCTCACTCTCTTTGAATCTTCTTTATCATGCCAGGATTAGCAGGAAAAAGCAAAAAATTTCAGAATTGCACCTTGCAATGTGGAGATATTACTGTTTGTGCATTTACAATATTCATTGATTTTTGCCATTGAAAAACGTCCAGAAATGTTTGAAGCTACTGACTGAATGAAAGGAGCTGGCATCTCACTCTCTTTGAATCTTCTTTATCATGCTAGGATTAGCAGGAAAAAGCAAAACATTTCAGAATTGCACCTTGCAATGCGGAGAAATTACTGTTTGTGCATTTACAATATTCATTGATTTTTGCCATTGAAAAACATCATGTTATTCATATACCAGAAATGTTTGAAGCTACTGACTGAATGAAAAGAGCTGGCATCTCACTCTCTTTGAATCTTCTTTATCATGCTAAGAGGAGCAGGAAAAAGCAAAAAATTTCAGAATTGCACGTTGCAATGTGGAGATATTACTGTTTGTGCATTTACAATATTCATTGATTTTTGCCATTGAAAAACGTCCAGAAATGTTTGAAGCTACTGACTGAATGAAAGGAGCTGGCATGTCACTCTCTTTGAATCTTCTTTATCATGCTAGGATTAGCAGGAAAAAGCAAAAAATTTCAGAATTGCACCTTGCAATGCGGAGAAATTACTGTTTGTGCATTTACAATATTCATTGATTTTTGCCATTGAAAAACATCATGTTATTCATATACCAGAAATGTTTGAAGCTACTGACTGAATGAAAAGAGCTGGCATCTCACTCTCTTTGAATCTTCTTTATCATGCTAGGATTAGCAGGAAAAAGCAAAAAATTTCAGAATTGCACCTTGCAATGCGGAGAAATTACTGTTTGTGCATTTACAATATTCATTGATTTTTGCCATTGAAAAACATCATGTTATTCATATACCAGAAATGTTTGAAGCTACTGACTGAATTAAAAGAGCTGGCATCTCACTCTCTTTGAATCTTCTTTATCATGCTAAGAGGAGCAGGAAAAAGCAAAAAATTTCAGAATTGCACGTTGCAATGTGGAGATATTACTGTTTGTGTATTTACAATATTCATTGATTTTTGCCATTGAAAAACGTCCAGAAATGTTTGAAGCTACTGACTGAATGAAAGGAGCTGGCATCTCACTCTCTTTGAATCTTCTTTATCATGCTAGGATTAGCAGGAAAAAGCAAAAAATTTCAGAATTGCACCTTGCAATGCGGAGAAATTACTGTTTGTGCATTTACAATATTCATTGATTTTTGCCATTGAAAAACATCATGTTATTCATATACCAGAAATGTTTGAAGCTACTGACTGAATGAAAAGAGCTGGCATCTCACTCTCTTTGAATCTTCTTTATCATGCTAGGATTAGCAGGAAAAAGCAAAAAATTTCAGAATTGCACCTTGCAATGCGGAGAAATTACTGTTGGTGCATTTACAATATTCATTGATTTTTGCCATTGAAAAACGTCCAGAAATGTTTGAAGCTACTGACTGAATGAAAGGAGCTGGCATCTCACTCTCTTTGAATCTTCTTTATCATGCTAGGATTAGCAGGAAAAAGCAAAAAATTTCAGAATTGCACCTTGCAATGCAGAGAAATTACTGTTTGTGCATTTACAATATTCATTGATTTTTGCCATTGAAAAACATCATGTTATTCATATACCAGAAATGTTTGAAGCTACTGACTGAATGAAAAGAGCTGGCATCTCACTCTCTTTGAATCTTCTTTATCATGCTAAGAGGAGCAGGAAAAAGCAAAACATTTCAGAATTGCACGTTGCAATGTGGAGATATTACTGTTTGTGCATTTACAATATTCATTGATTTTTGCCATTGAAAAACGTCCAGAAATGTTTGAAGCTACTGACTGAATGAAAGGAGCTGGCATCTCACTCTCTTTGAATCTTCTTTATCGTGCTAGGATTAGCAGGAAAAAGCAAAAAATTTCAGAATTGCACCTTGCAATGCGGAGAAATTACTGTTTGTGCATTTACAATATTCATTGATTTTTGCCATTGAAAAACATCATGTTATTCATATACCAGAAACGTTTGAAGCTACTGACTGAGTGAAAAGAGCTGGCATCTCACTCTCTTTGAATCTTCTTTATCATGCCAGGATTAGCAGGAAAAAGCAAAAAATTTCAGAATTGCACTTTGCAATGTGGAGATATTACTGTTTGTGCATTTACAATATTCATTGATTTTTGCCATTGAAAAACGTCCAGAAATGTTTGAAGCTACTGACTGAATGAAAGGAGCTGGCATCTCACTCTCTTTGAATCTTCTTTATCATGCTAGGATTAGCAGGAAAAAGCAAAACATTTCAGAATTGCACCTTGCAATGCGGAGAAATTACTGTTTGTGCATTTACAATATTCATTGATTTTTGCCATTGAAAAACATCATGTTATTCATATACCAGAAATGTTTGAAGCTACTGACTGAATGAAAAGAGCTGGCATCTCACTCTCTTTGAATCTTCTTTATCATGCTAAGAGGAGCAGGAAAAAGCAAAAAATTTCAGAATTGCACGTTGCAATGTGGAGATATTACTGTTTGTGCATTTACAATATTCATTGATTTTTGCCATTGAAAAACGTCCAGAAATGTTTGAAGCTACTGACTGAATGAAAGGAGCTGGCATGTCACTCTCTTTGAATCTTCTTTATCATGCTAGGATTAGCAGGAAAAAGCAAAAAATTTCAGAATTGCACCTTGCAATGCGGAGAAATTACTGTTTGTGCATTTACAATATTCATTGATTTTTGCCATTGAAAAACATCATGTTATTCATATACCAGAAATGTTTGAAGCTACTGACTGAATGAAAAGAGCTGGCATCTCACTCTCTTTGAATCTTCTTTATCATGCTAGGATTAGCAGGAAAAAGCAAAAAATTTCAGAATTGCACCTTGCAATGCGGAGAAATTACTGTTTGTGCATTTACAATATTCATTGATTTTTGCCATTGAAAACATCATGTTATTCATATACCAGAAATGTTTGAAGCTACTGACTGAATTAAAAGAGCTGGCATCTCACTCTCTTTGAATCTTCTTTATCATGCTAAGAGGAGCAGGAAAAAGCAAAAAATTTCAGAATTGCACGTTGCAATGTGGAGATATTACTGTTTGTGTATTTACAATATTCATTGATTTTTGCCATTGAAAAACGTCCAGAAATGTTTGAAGCTACTGACTGAATGAAAGGAGCTGGCATCTCACTCTCTTTGAATCTTCTTTATCATGCTAGGATTAGCAGGAAAAAGCAAAAAATTTCAGAATTGCACCTTGCAATGCGGAGAAATTACTGTTTGTGCATTTACAATATTCATTGATTTTTGCCATTGAAAAACATCATGTTATTCATATACCAGAAATGTTTGAAGCTACTGACTGAATGAAAAGAGCTGGCATCTCACTCTCTTTGAATCTTCTTTATCATGCTAGGATTAGCAGGAAAAAGCAAAAAATTTCAGAATTGCACCTTGCAATGCGGAGAAATTACTGTTTGTGCATTTACAATATTCATTGATTTTTGCCATTGAAAAACATCATGTTATTCATATACCAGAAATGTTTGAAGCTACTGACTGAATGAAAAGAGCTGGCATCTCACTCTCTTTGAATCTTCTTTATCATGCTAAGAGGAGCAGGAAAAAGCAAAAAATTTCAGAATTGCACGTTGCAATGTGGAGATATTACTGTTTGTGTATTTACAATATTCATTGATTTTTGCCATTGAAAAACGTCCAGAAATGTTTGAATCTACTGACTGAATGAAAGGAGCTGGCATCTCACCCTCTTTGAATCTTCTTTATCATGCTAGGATTAGCAGGAAAAAGCAAAAAATTTCAGAATTGCACCTTGCAATGCGGAGAAATTACTGTTTGTGCATTTACAATATTCATTGATTTTTGCCATTGAAAAACATCATGTTATTCATATACCAGAAATGTTTGAAGCTACTGACTGAATGAAAAGAGCTGGCATCTCACTCTCTTTGAATCTTCTTTATCATGCCAGGATTAGCAGGAAAAAGCAAAAAATTTCAGAATTGCACCTTGCAATGTGGAGATATTACTGTTTGTGCATTTACAATATTCATTGATTTTTGCCATTGAAAAACGTCCAGAAATGTTTGAAGCTACTGACTGAATGAAAGCAGCTGGCATCTCACTCTCTTTGAATCTTCTTTATCATGCTAGGATTAGCAGGAAAAAGCAAAAAATTTCAGAATTGCACCTTGCAATGCGGAGAAATTACTGTTTGTGCATTTACAATATTCATTGATTTTTGCCATTGAAAAACATCATGTTATTCATATACCAGAAATGTTTGAAGCTACTGACTGAATGAAAAGAGCTGGCATCTCACTCTCTTTGAATCTTCTTTATCATGCTAAGAGGAGAAGGAAAAAGCAAAAAATTTCAGAATTGCACGTTGCAATGTGGAGATATTACTGTTTGTGCATTTACAATATTCATTGATTTTTGCCATTGAAAAACGTCCAGAAATGTTTGAAGCTACTGACTGAATGAAAGGAGCTGGCATCTCACTCTCTTTGAATCTTCTTTATCATGCTAGGATTAGCAGGAAAAAGCAAAAAATTTCAGAATTGCACCTTGCAATGCGGAGAAATTACTGTTTGTGCATTTACAATATTCATTGATTTTTGCCATTGAAAAACATCATGTTATTCATATACCAGAAATGTTTGAAGATACTGACTGAATGAAAAGAGCTGGCATCTCACTCTCTTTGAATCTTCTTTATCATGCCAGGATTAGCAGGAAAAAGCAAAAAATTTCAGAATTGCACCTTGCAATGTGGAGATATTACTGTTTGTGCATTTACAATATTCAGTGATTTTTGC
Source organism: Phyllobates terribilis (assembly GCF_046119375.1). Classification (NCBI taxonomy): domain Eukaryota; kingdom Metazoa; phylum Chordata; class Amphibia; order Anura; family Dendrobatidae; genus Phyllobates; species Phyllobates terribilis. Next base: position 971,315 of record NW_027363225.1, on the reverse strand, counting down.
CATTGAAAAACGTCCAGAAATGTTTGAAGCTGCTGACTGAATGAAAGGAGCTGGCATCTCACTCTCTTTGAATCTTCTTTATCATGCTAGGATTAGCAGGAAAAAGCAAAAAATTTCAGAATTGCACCTTGCAATGCGGAGAAATTACTGTTTGTGCATTTACAATATTCATTGATTTTTGCCATTGAAAAACATCATGTTATTCATATACCAGAAATGTTTGAAGCTACTGACTGAATGAAAAGAGCTGGCATCTCACTCTCTTTGAATCTTCTTTATCATGCTAGGATTAGCAGGAAAAAGCAAAAAATTTCAGAATTGCACCTTGCAATGCGGAGAAATTAATGTTTGTGCATTTACAATATTCATTGATTTTTGCCATTGAAAAACATCATGTTATTCATATACCAGAAATGTTTGAAGCTACTGACTGAATGAAAAGAGCTGGAATCTCACTCTCTTTGAATCTTCTTTATCATGCTAAGAGGAGCAGGAAAAAGCAAAAAATTTCAGAATTGCACGTTGCAATGTGGAGATATTACTGTTTGTGTATTTACAATATTCATTGATTTTTGCCATTGAAAAACGTCCAGAAATGTTTGAAGCTACTGACTGAATGAAAGGAGCTGGCATCTCACTCTCTTTGAATCTTCTTTATCATGCTAGGATTAGCAGGAAAAAGCAAAAAATTTCAGAATTGCACCTTGCAATGCGGAGAAATTACTGTTTGTGCATTTACAATATTCATTGATTTTTGCCATTGAAAAACATCATGTTAATCATATACCAGAAATGTTTGAAGCTACTGACTGAATGAAAAGAGCTGGCATCTCACTCTCTTTGAATCTTCTTTATCATGCCAGGATTAGCAGGAAAAAGCAAAAAATTTCAGAATTGCACCTTGCAATGCGGAGAAATTACTGTTTGTGCATTTACAATATTCATTGATTTTTGCCATTGAAAAACATCATGTTATTCATATACCAGAAATGTTTGAAGCTACTGACTGAATGAAAAGAGCTGGCATCTCACTCTCTTTGAATCTTCTTTATCATGCCAGGATTAGCAGGAAAAAGCAAAAAATTTCAGAATTGCACCTTGCAATGTGGAGATATTACTGTTTGTGCATTTACAATATTCATTGATTTTTGCCATTGAAAAACGTCCAGAAATGTTTGAAGCTACTGACTGAATGAAAGGAGCTGGCATCTCACTCTCTTTGAATCCTCTTTATCATGCTAGGATTAGCAGGAAAAAGCAAAAAATTTCAGAATTGCACCTTGCAATGCGGAGAAATTACTGTTTGTGCATTTACAATATTCATTGATTTTTGCCATTGAAAAACATCATGTTATTCATATACCAGAAATGTTTGAAGCTACTGACTGAATGAAAAGAGCTGGCATCTCACTCTCTTTGAATCTTCTTTATCATGCTAAGAGGAGCAGGAAAAAGCAAAAAATTTCAGAATTGCACGTTGCAATGTGGAGATATTACTCTTTGTGTATTTGCAATATTCATTGATTTTTGCCATTGAAAAACGTCCAGAAATGTTTGAAGCTACTGACTGAATGAAAGGAGCTGGCATCTCACTCTCTTTGAATCTTCTTTATCATCCTAGGATTAGCAGGAAAAAGCAAAAAATTTCAGAATTGCACCTTGCAATGCGGAGAAATTACTGTTTGTGCATTTACAATATTCATTGATTTTTGCCATTGAAAGACATCATGTTATTCATATACCAGAAATGTTTGAAGCTACTGACTGAATGAAAAGAGCTGGCATCTCACTCTCTTTGAATCTTCTTTATCATGCTAGGATTAGCAGGAAAAAGCAAAAAATTTCAGAATTGCACCTTGCAATGCGGAGAAATTACTGTTTGTGCATTTACAATATTCATTGATTTTTGCCATTGAAAAACATCATGTTATTCATATACCAGAAATGTTTGAAGCTACTGACTGAATGAAAAGAGCTGGCATCTCACTCTCTTTGAATCTTCTTTATCATGCCAGGATTAGCAGGAAAAAGCAAAAAATTTCAGAATTGCACCTTGCAATGTGGAGATATTACTGTTTGTGCATTTACAATATTCATTGATTTTTGCCATTGAAAAACGTCCAGAAATGTTTGAAGCTACTGACTGAATGAAAGGAGCTGGCATCTCACTCTCTTTGAATCTTCTTTATCATGCTAGGATTAGCAGGAAAAAGCAAAAAATTTCAGAATTGCACCTTGCAATGCGGAGAAATTACTGTTTGTGCATTTACAATATTCATTGATTTTTGCCATTGAAAAACATCATGTTATTCATATACCAGAAATGTTTGAAGCTACTGACTGAATGAAAAGAGCTGGCATCTCACTCTCTTTGAACCTTCTTTATCATGCTAAGAGGAGCAGGAAAAAGCAAAAAATTTCAGAATTGCACGTTGCAATGTGGAGATATTACTGTTTGTGCATTTACAATATTCATTGATTTTTGCCATTGAAAAACGTCCACAAATGTTTGAAGCTACTGACTGAATGAAAGGAGCTGGCATCTCACTCTCTTTGAATCTTCTTTATCATGCTAGGATTAGCAGGAAAAAGCAAAAAATTTCAGAATTGCACCTTGCAATGCGGAGAATTTACTGTTTGTGCATTTACAATATTCATTGATTTTTGCCATTGAAAAACATCATGTTATTCATATACCAGAAATGTTTGAAGCTACTGACTGAATGAAAAGAGCTGGCATCTCACTCTCTTTGAATCTTCTTTATCATGCCAGGACTAGCAGGAAAAAGCAAAAAATTTCAGAATTGCACCTTGCAATGTGGAGATATTACTGTTTGTGCATTTACAATATTCATTGATTTTTGCCATTGAAAAACGTCCAGAAATGTTTGAAGCTACTGACTGAATGAAAGGAGCTGGCATCTCACTCTCTTTGAATCTTCTTTATCATGCTAGGATTAGCAGGAAAAAGCAAAAAATTTCAGAATTGCACCTTGCAATGCGGAGAAATTACTGTTTGTGCATTTACAATATTCATTGATTTTTGCCATTGAAAAACATCATGTTATTCATATACCAGAAATGTTTGAAGCTACTGACTGAATGAAAAGAGCTGGCATCTCACTCTCTTTGAATCTTCTTTATCATGCTAGGATTAGCAGGAAAAAGCAAAAAATTTCAGAATTGCACCTTGCAATGCGGAGAAATTAATGTTTGTGCATTTACAATATTCATTGATTTTTGCCATTGAAAAACATCATGTTATTCATATACCAGAAATGTTTGAAGCTACTGACTGAATGAAAAGAGCTGGAATCTCACTCTCTTTGAATCTTCTTTATCATGCTAAGAGGAGCAGGAAAAAGCAAAAAATTTCAGAATTGCACGTTGCAATGTGGAGATATTACTGTTTGTGTATTTACAATATTCATTGATTTTTGCCATTGAAAAACGTCCAGAAATGTTTGAAGCTACTGACTGAATGAAAGGAGCTGGCATCTCACTCTCTTTGAATCTTCTTTATCATGCTAGGATTAGCAGGAAAAAGCAAAAAATTTCAGAATTGCACCTTGCAATGCGGAGAAATTACTGTTTGTGCATTTACAATATTCATTGATTTTTGCCATTGAAAAACATCATGTTAATCATATACCAGAAATGTTTGAAGCTACTGACTGAATGAAAAGAGCTGGCATCTCACTCTCTTTGAATCTTCTTTATCATGCCAGGATTAGCAGGAAAAAGCAAAAAATTTCAGAATTGCACCTTGCAATGCGGAGAAATTACTGTTTGTGCATTTACAATATTCATTGATTTTTGCCATTGAAAAACATCATGTTATTCATATACCAGAAATGTTTGAAGCTACTGACTGAATGAAAAGAGCTGGCATCTCACTCTCTTTGAATCTTCTTTATCATGCCAGGATTAGCAGGAAAAAGCAAAAAATTTCAGAATTGCACCTTGCAATGTGGAGATATTACTGTTTGTGCATTTACAATATTCATTGATTTTTGCCATTGAAAAACGTCCAGAAATGTTTGAAGCTACTGACTGAATGAAAGGAGCTGGCATCTCACTCTCTTTGAATCCTCTTTATCATGCTAGGATTAGCAGGAAAAAGCAAAAAATTTCAGAATTGCACCTTGCAATGCGGAGAAATTACTGTTTGTGCATTTACAATATTCATTGATTTTTGCCATTGAAAAACATCATGTTATTCATATACCAGAAATGTTTGAAGCTACTGACTGAATGAAAAGAGCTGGCATCTCACTCTCTTTGAATCTTCTTTATCATGCTAAGAGGAGCAGGAAAAAGCAAAAAATTTCAGAATTGCACGTTGCAATGTGGAGATATTACTCTTTGTGTATTTGCAATATTCATTGATTTTTGCCATTGAAAAACGTCCAGAAATGTTTGAAGCTACTGACTGAATGAAAGGAGCTGGCATCTCACTCTCTTTGAATCTTCTTTATCATCCTAGGATTAGCAGGAAAAAGCAAAAAATTTCAGAATTGCACCTTGCAATGCGGAGAAATTACTGTTTGTGCATTTACAATATTCATTGATTTTTGCCATTGAAAGACATCATGTTATTCATATACCAGAAATGTTTGAAGCTACTGACTGAATGAAAAGAGCTGGCATCTCACTCTCTTTGAATCTTCTTTATCATGCTAGGATTAGCAGGAAAAAGCAAAAAATTTCAGAATTGCACCTTGCAATGCGGAGAAATTACTGTTTGTGCATTTACAATATTCATTGATTTTTGCCATTGAAAAACATCATGTTATTCATATACCAGAAATGTTTGAAGCTACTGACTGAATGAAAAGAGCTGGCATCTCACTCTCTTTGAATCTTCTTTATCATGCCAGGATTAGCAGGAAAAAGCAAAAAATTTCAGAATTGCACCTTGCAATGTGGAGATATTACTGTTTGTGCATTTACAATATTCATTGATTTTTGCCATTGAAAAACGTCCAGAAATGTTTGAAGCTACTGACTGAATGAAAGGAGCTGGCATCTCACTCTCTTTGAATCTTCTTTATCATGCTAGGATTAGCAGGAAAAAGCAAAAAATTTCAGAATTGCACCTTGCAATGCGGAGAAATTACTGTTTGTGCATTTACAATATTCATTGATTTTTGCCATTGAAAAACATCATGTTATTCATATACCAGAAATGTTTGAAGCTACTGACTGAATGAAAAGAGCTGGCATCTCACTCTCTTTGAACCTTCTTTATCATGCTAAGAGGAGCAGGAAAAACCAAAAAATTTCAGAATTGCACGTTGCAATGTGGAGATATTACTGTTTGTGCATTTACAATATTCATTGATTTTTGCCATTGAAAAACGTCCACAAATGTTTGAAGCTACTGACTGAATGAAAGGAGCTGGCATCTCACTCTCTTTGAATCTTCTTTATCATGCTAGGATTAGCAGGAAAAAGCAAAAAATTTCAGAATTGCACCTTGCAATGCGGAGAATTTACTGTTTGTGCATTTACAATATTCATTGATTTTTGCCATTGAAAAACATCATGTTATTCATATACCAGAAATGTTTGAAGCTACTGACTGAATGAAAAGAGCTGGCATCTCACTCTCTTTGAATCTTCTTTATCATGCCAGGACTAGCAGGAAAAAGCAAAAAATTTCAGAATTGCACCTTGCAATGTGGAGATATTACTGTTTGTGCATTTACAATATTCATTGATTTTTGCCATTGAAAAACGTCCAGAAATGTTTGAAGCTACTGACTGAATGAAAGGAGCTGGCATCTCACTCTCTTTGAATCTTCTTTATCATGCTAGGATTAGCAGGAAAAAGCAAAAAATTTCAGAATTGCACCTTGCAATGCGGAGAAATTACTGTTTGTGCATTTACAATATTCATTGATTTTTGCCATTGAAAAACATCATGTTATTCATATACCAGAAATGTTTGAAGCTACTGACTGAATGAAAAGAGCTGGCATCTCACTCTCTTTGAATCTTCTTTATCATGCTAAGAGGAGCAGGAAAAAGCAAAAAATTTCAGAATTGCACGTTGCAATGTGGAGATATTACTGTTTGTGCATTTACAATATTCATTGATTTTTGCCATTGAAAAACGTCCAGAAATGTTTGAAGCTACTGACTGAATGAAAGGAGCTGGCATCTCACTCTCTTTGAATCTTCTTTATCATGCTAGGATTAGCAGGAAAAAGCAAAAAATTTCAGAATTGCACCTTGCAATGCGGAGAAATTACTGTTTGTGCATTTACAATATTCATTGATTTTTGCCATTGAAAAACATCATGTTATTCATATACCAGAAATGTTTGAAGCTACTGACTGAATGAAAAGAGCTGGCATCTCACTCTCTTTGAATCTTCTTTATCATGCTAGGATTAGCAGGAAAAAGCAAAAAATTTCAGTATTGCACCTTGCAATGCGGAGAAATTACTGTTTGTGCATTTACAATATTCATTGATTTTTGCCATTGAAAAACATCATGTTATTCATATACCAGAAATGTTTGAAGCTACTGACTGAATGAAAAGAGCTGGCATCTCACTCTCTTTGAATCTTCTTTATCATGCCAGGATTAGCAGGAAAAAGCAAAAAAAATTCAGAATTGCACCTTGCAATGTGGAGATATTACTGTTTGTGCATTTACAATATTCATTGATTTTTGCCATTGAAAAACGTCCAGAAATGTTTGAAGCTACTGACTGAATGAAAGGAGCTGGCATCTCACTCTCTTTGAATCTTCTTTATCATCCTAGGATTAGCTGGAAAAAGCAAAAAATTTCAGAATTGCACCTTGCAATGCGGAGAAATTACTGTTTGTGCATTTACAATATTCATTGATTTTTGCCATTGAAAAACATCATGTTATTCATATACCAGAAATGTTTGAAGCTACTGACTGAATGAAAAGAGCTGGCATCTCACTCTCTTTGAATCTTCTTTATCATGCTAAGAGGAGCAGGAAAAAGCAAAAAATTTCAGAATTGCACGTTGCAATGTGGAGATATTACTGTTTGTGTATTTACAATATTCATTGATTTTTGCCATTGAAAAACGTCCAGAAATGTTTGAAGCTACTGACTGAATGAAAGGAGCTGGCATCTCACTCTCTTTGAATCTTCTTTATCATGCTAGGATTAGCAGGAAAAAGCAAAAAATTTCAGAATTGCACCTTGCAATGCGGAGAAATTACTGTTTGTGCATTTACAATATTCATTGATTTTTGCCATTGAAAAACATCATGTTATTCATATACCAGAAATGTTTGAAGCTACTGACTGAATGAAAAGAGCTGGCATCTCACTCTCTTTGAATCTTCTTTATCATGCCAGGATTAGCAGGAAAAAGCAAAAATTTTCAGAATTGCACCTTGCAATGTGGAGATATTACTGTTTGTGCATTTACAATATTCATTGATTTTTGCCATTGAAAAATGTCCAGAAATGTTTGAAGCTACTGACTGAATGAAAGGAGCTGGCATCTCACTCTCTTTGAATCTTCTTTATCATGCTAGGATTAGCAGGAAAAAGCAAAAAATTTCAGAATTGCACCTTGCAATGCGGAGAAATTACTGTTTGTGCATTTACAATATTCATTGATTTTTGCCATTGAAAAACATCATGTTATTCATATACCAGAAATGTTTGAAGCTACTGACTGAATGAAAAGAGCTGGCATCTCACTCTCTTTGAATCTTCTTTATCATGCTAAGAGGAGCAGGAAAAAGCAAAAAATTTCAGAATTGCACCTTGCAATGTGGAGATATTACTGTTTGTGCATTTACAATATTCATTGATTTTTGCCATTGAAAAACGTCCAGAAATGTTTGAAGCTACTGACTGAATGAAAGGAGCTGGCATCTCACTCTCGTTGAATCTTCTTTATCATGCTAGGATTAGCAGGAAAAAGCAAAAAATTTCAGAATTGCACCTTGCAATGCGGAGAAATTACTGTTTGTGCATTTACAATATTCATTGATTTTTGCCATTGAAAAACATCATGTTATTCATATACCAGAAATGTTTGAAGATACTGACTGAATGAAAAGAGCTGGCATCTCACTCTCTTTGAATCTTCTTTATCATGCCAGGATTAGCAGGAAAAAGCAAAAAATTTCAGAATTGCACCTTGCAATGTGGAGATATTACTGTTTGTGCATTTACAATATTCATTGATTTTTGCCATTGAAAAACGTCCAGAAATGTTTGAAGCTACTGACTGAATGAAAGGAGCTGGCATCTCACTCTCTTTGAATCTTCTTTATCATGCTAGGATTAGCAGGAAAAAGCAAAAAATTTCAGAATTGCACCTTGCAATGCGGAGAAATTACTGTTTGTGCATTTACAATATTCATTGATTTTTGCCATTGAAAAACATCATGTTATTCATATACCAGAAATGTTTGAAGCTACTGACTGAAAGAAAAGAGCTGGCATCTCACTCTCTTTGAATCTTCTTTATCATGCTAAGAGGAGCAGGAAAAAGCAAAAAATTTCAGAATTGCATGTTGCAATGTGGAGATATTACTGTTTGTGCATTTACAATATTCATTGATTTTTGCCATTGAAAAACGTCCAGAAATGTTTGAAGCTACTGACTGAATGAAAGGAGCTGGCATCTCACTCTCTTTGAATCTTCTTTATCATGCTAGGATTAGCAGGAAAAAGCAAAAAATTTCAGAATTGCACCTTGCAATGCGGAGAAATTACTGTTTGTGCATTTACAATTTTCATTGATTTTTGCCATTGAAAAACATCATGTTATTCATATATCAGAAATGTTTGAAGCTACTGACTGAATGAAAAGAGCTAGCATCTCACTCTCTTTGAATCTTCTTTATCATGCTAGGATTAGCAGGAAAAAGCAAAAAATTTCAGAATTGCACCTTGCAATGCGGAGAAATTACTGTTTGTGCATTTACAATATTCATTGATTTTTGCCATTGAAAAACATCATGTTATTCATATACCAGAAATGTTTGAAGCTACTGACTGAATGAAAAGAGCTGGCATCTCACTCTCTTTGAATCTTCTTTATCATGCTAAGAGGAGCAGGAAAAAGCAAAAAATTTCAGAATTGCACGTTGCAATGTGGAGATATTACTGTTTGTGTATTTACAATATTCATTGATTTTTGCCATTGAAAAACATCCAGAAATGTTTGAAGCTACTGACTGAATGAAAGGAGCTGGCATCTCACTCTCTTTGAATCTTCTTTATCATGCTAGGATTAGCAGGAAAAAGCAAAAAATTTCAGAATTGCACCTTGCAATGCGGAGAAATTACTGTTTGTGCATTTACAATATTCATTGATTTTTGCCATTGAAAAACGTCCAGAAATGTTTGAAGCTACTGACTGAATGAAAGGAGCTGGCATCTCACTCTCTTTGAATCTTCTTTATCATGCTAGGATTAGCAGGAAAAAGCAAAAAATTTCAGAATTGCACCTTGCAATGCGGAGAAATTACTGTTTGTGCATTTACAATATTCATTGATTTTTGCCATTGAAAAACATCATGTTATTCATATACCAGAAATGTTTGAAGCTACTGACTGAATGAAAAGAGCTGGCATCTCACTCTCTTTGAATCTTCTTTATCATGCTAAGAGGAGCAGGAAAAAGTAAAAACTTTCAGAATTGCACCTTGGAATGTGGAGATATTACTGTTTGTGCATTTACAATATTCATTGATTTTTGCCATTGAAAAACGTCCAGAAATGTATGAAGCTACTGACTGAATGAAAGGAGCTGGCATCTCACTCTCTTTTAATCTTCTTTATCATGCTAGGATTAGCAGGAAAAAGCAAAAAATTTCAGAATTGCACCTTGCAATGCGGAGAAATTACTGTTTGTGCATTTACAATATTCATTGATTTTTGCCATTGAAAAACATCATGTTATTCATATACCAGAAATGTTTGAAGCTACTGACTGAATGAAAAGAGCTGGCATCTCACTCTCTTTGAATCTTCTTTATCATGCCAGGATTAGCAGGAAAAAGCAAAAAATTTCAGAATTGCACCTTGCAATGTGGAGATATTACTGTTTGTGCATTTACAATATTCATTGATTTTTGCCATTGAAAAACGTCCAGAAATGTTTGAAGCTACTGACTGAATGAAAGGAGCTGGCATCTCACTCTCTTTGAATCTTCTTTATCATGCTAGGATTAGCAGGAAAAAGCAAAAAATTTCAGAATTGCACCTTGCAATGCGGAGAAATTACTGTTTGTGCATTTACAATATTCATTGATTTTTGCCATTGAAAAACATCATGTTATTCATATACCAGAAATGTTTGAAGCTACTGACTGAATGAAAAGAGCTGGCATCTCACTCTCTTTGAATCTTCTTTATCATGCTAAGAGGAGCAGGAAAAAGCAAAAAATTTCAGAATTGCACGTTGCAATGTGGAGATATTACTGTTTGTGCATTTACAATATTCATTGATTTTTGCCATTGAAAAACGTCCAGAAATGTTTGAAGCTACTGACTGAATGAAAGGAGCTGGCATCTCACTCTCTTTGAATCTTCTTTATCATGCTAGGATTAGCAGGAAAAAGCAAAAAATTTCAGAATTGCACCTTGCAATGCGGAGAAATTACTGTTTGTGCATTTACAATATTCATTGATTTTTGCCATTGAAAAACATCATGTTATTCATATACCAGAAATGTTTGAAGCTACTGACTGAATGAAAAGAGCTGGCATCTCACTCTCTTTGAATCTTCTTTATCATGCCAGGATTAGCAGGAAAAAGCAAAAAATTTCAGAATTGCACCTTGCAATGTGGAGATATTACTGTTTGTGCATTTACAATATTCATTGATTTTTGCAATTGAAAAATGTCCAGAAATGTTTGAAGCTACTGACTGAATGAAAGGAGCTGGCATCTCACTCTCTTTGAATCTTCTTTATCATGCTAGGATTAGCAGGAAAAAGAAAAAAATTTCAGAATTGCACCTTGCAATGCGGAGAAATTACTGTTTGTGCATTTACAATATTCATTGATTTTTGCCATTGAAAAACATCATGTTATTCATATACCAGAAATGTTTGAAGCTACTGACTGAATGAAAAGAGCTGGCATCTCACTCTCTTTGAATCTTCTTTATCATGCTAAGAGGAGCAGGAAAAATCAAAAAATTTCAGAATTGCACATTGCAATGTGGAGATATTACTGTTTGTGTATTTACAATATTCATTGATTTTTGCCATTGAAAAACGTCCAGAAATGTTTGAAGCTACTGACTGAATGAAAGGAGCTGGCATCTCACTCTCTTTGAATCTTCTTTATCATGCTAGGATTAGCAGGAAAAAGCAAAAAATTTCAGAATTGCACCTTGCAATGCGGAGAAATTACTGTTTGTGCATTTACAATATTCATTGATTTTTGCCATTGAAAAACGTCCAGAAATGTTTGAAGCTACTGACTGAATGAAAGGAGCTAACATCTCACTCTCTTTGAATCTTCTTTATCATGCTAGGATTAGCAGGAAAAAGCAAAAAATTTCAGAATTGCACCTTGCAATGCGGAGAAATTACTGTTTATGCATTTACAATATTCATTGATTTTTGCCATTGAAAAACATCATGTTATTCATATACCAGAAATGTTTGAAGCTACTGACTGAATGAAAAGAGCTGGCATCTCACTCTCTTTGAATCTTCTTTATCATGCTAAGAGGAGCAGGAAAAAGCAAAAAATTTCAGAATTGCACCTTGCAATGTGGAGATATTACTGTTTGTGCATTTACAATATTCATTGATTTTTGCCATTGAAAAACGTCCAGAAATGTTTGAAGCTACTGACTGAATGAAAGGAGCTGGCATCTCACTCTCTTTGAATCTTCTTTATCATGCTAGGATTAGCAGGAAAAAGCAAAAAATTTCAGAATTGCACCTTGCAATGCGGAGAAATTACTGTTTGTGCATTTACAATATTCATTGATTTTTGCCATTGAAAAACATCATGTTATTCATATACCAGAAATGTTTGAAGCTACTGACTGAATGAAAAGAGCTGGCATCTCACTCTCTTTGAATCTTCCTTATCATGCCAGGATTAGCAGGAAAAAGCAAAAAATTTCAGAATTGCACCTTGCAATGTGGAGATATTACTGTTTGTGCATTTACAATATTCATTGATTTTTGCCATTGAAAAACGTCCAGAAATGTTTGAAGCTACTGACTGAATGAAAGGAGCTGGCATCTCACTCTCTTTGAATCTTCTTTATCATGCTAGGATTAGCAGGAAAAAGCAAAAAATTTCAGAATTGCACCTTGCAATGCGGAGAAATTACTGTTTGTGCATTTACAATATTCATTGATTTTTACAATTGAAAAACATCATGTTATTCATATACCAGAAATGTTTGAAGTTACTGACTGAATGAAAAGAGCTGGCATCTCACTCTCTTTGAATCTTCTTTATCATGCTAAGAGGAGCAGGAAAAAGCAAAAAATTTCAGAATTGCACGTTGCAATGTGGAGATATTACTGTTTGTGCATTTACAATATTCATTGATTTTTGCCATTGAAAAACGTCCAGAAATGTTTGAAGCTACTGACTGAATGAAAGGAGCTGGCATCTCACTCTCTTTGAATCTTCTTTATCATGCTAGGATTAGCAGGAAAAAGCAAAAAATTTCAGAATTGCACCTTGCAATGCGTAGAAATTACTGTTTGTGCATTTACAATATTCATTGATTTTTGCCATTGAAAAACATCATGTTATTCATATACCAGAAATGTTTGAAGCTACTGACTGAATGAAAAGAGCTGGCATCTCACTCTCTTTGAATCTTCTTTATCATGCCAGGATTAGCAGGAAAAAGCAAAAAATTTCAGAATTGCACCTTGCAATGTGGAGATATTACTGTTTGTGCATTTACAATATTCATTGATTTTTGCAATTGAAAAATGTCCAGAAATGTTTGAAGCTACTGACTGAATGAAAGGAGCTGGCATCTCACTCTCTTTGAATCTTCTTTATCATGCTAGGATTAGCAGGAAAAAGCAAAAAATTTCAGAATTGCACCTTGCAATGCGGAGAAATTACTGTTTGTGCATTTACAATATTCATTGATTTTTGCCATTGAAAAACATCATGTTATTCATATACCAGAAATGTTTGAAGCTACTGACTGAATGAAAAGAGCTGGCATCTCACTCTCTTTAAATCTTCTTGATCATGCTAAGAGGAGCAGGAAAAAGCAAAAAATTTCAGAATTGCACGTTGCAATGTGGAGATATTACTGTTTGTGTATTTACAATATTCATTGATTTTTGCCATTGAAAAACGTCCAGAAATGTTTGAAGCTACTGACTGAATGAAAGGAGCTGGCATCTCACTCTCTTTGAATCTTCTTTATCATGCTAGGATTAGCAGGAAAAAGCAAAAAATTTCAGAATTGCACCTTGCAATGCGGAGAAATTACTGTTTGTGCATTTACAATATTCATTGATTTTTGCCATTGAAAAACGTCCAGAAATGTTTGAAGCTACTGACTGAATGAAAGGAGCTAACATCTCACTCTCTTTGAATCTTCTTTATTATGCTAGGATTAGCAGGAAAAAGCAAAAAATTTCAGAATTGCACCTTGCAATGCGGAGAAATTACTGTTTATGCATTTACAATATTCATTGATTTTTGCCATTGAAAAACATCATGTTATTCATATACCAGAAATGTTTGAAGCTACTGACTGAATGAAAAGAGCTGGCATCTCACTCTCTTTGAATCTTTTTTATCATGCTAAGAGGAGCAGGAAAAAGCAAAAAATTTCAGAATTGCACCTTGCAATGTGGAGATATTACTGTTTGTGTATTTACAATATTCATTGATTTTTGCCATTGAAAAACATCCAGAAATGTTTGAAGCTACTGACTGAATGAAAGGAGCTGGCATCTCACTCTCTTTGAATCTTCTTTATCATGCTAGGATTAGCAGGAAAAAGCAAAAAATTTCAGAATTGCACCTTGCAATGCGGAGAAATTACTGTTTGTGCATTTACAATATTCATTGATTTTTGCCATTGAAAAACGTCCAGAAATGTTTGAAGCTACTGACTGAATGAAAGGAGCTGGCATCTCACTCTCTTTGAATCTTCTTTATCATGCTAGGATTAGCAGGAAAAAGCAAAAAATTTCAGAATTGCACCTTGCAATGCGGAGAAATTACTGTTTGTGCATTTACAATATTCATTGATTTTTGCCATTGAAAAACATCATGTTATTCATATACCAGAAATGTTTGAAGCTACTGACTGAATGAAAAGAGCTGGCATCTCACTCTCTTTGAATCTTCTTTATCATGCTAAGAGGAGCAGGAAAAAGTAAAAACTTTCAGAATTGCACCTTGGAATGTGGAGATATTACTGTTTGTGCATTTACAATATTCATTGATTTTTGCCATTGAAAAACGTCCAGAAATGTTTGAAGCTACTGACTGAATGAAAGGAGCTGGCATCTCACTCTCTTTTAATCTTCTTTATCATGCTAGGATTAGCAGGAAAAAGCAAAAAATTTCAGAATTGCACCTTGCAATGCGGAGAAATTACTGTTTGTGCATTTACAATATTCATTGATTTTTGCCATTGAAAAACATCATGTTATTCATATACCAGAAATGTTTGAAGCTACTGACTGAATGAAAAGAGCTGGCATCTCACTCTCTTTGAATCTTCTTTATCATGCCAGGATTAGCAGGAAAAAGCAAAAAATTTCAGAATTGCACCTTGCAATGTGGAGATATTACTGTTTGTGCATTTACAATATTCATTGATTTTTGCCATTGAAAAACGTCCAGAAATGTTTGAAGCTACTGACTGAATGAAAGGAGCTGGCATCTCACTCTCTTTGAATCTTCTTTATCATGCTAGGATTAGCAGGAAAAAGCAAAAAATTTCAGAATTGCACCTTGCAATGCGGAGAAATTACTGTTTGTGCATTTACAATATTCATTGATTTTTGCCATTGAAAAACATCATGTTATTCATATACCAGAAATGTTTGAAGCTACTGACTGAATGAAAAGAGCTGGCATCTCACTCTCTTTGAATCTTCTTTATCATGCTAAGAGGAGCAGGAAAAAGCAAAAAATTTCAGAATTGCACGTTGCAATGTGGAGATATTACTGTTTGTGCATTTACAATATTCATTGATTTTTGCCATTGAAAAACGTCCAGAAATGTTTGAAGCTACTGACTGAATGAAAGGAGCTGGCATCTCACTCTCTTTGAATCTTCTTTATCATGCTAGGATTAGCAGGAAAAAGCAAAAAATTTCAGAATTGCACCTTGCAATGCGGAGAAATTACTGTTTGTGCATTTACAATATTCATTGATTTTTGCCATTGAAAAACATCATGTTATTCATATACCAGAAATGTTTGAAGCTACTGACTGAATGAAAAGAGCTGGCATCTCACTCTCTTTGAATCTTCTTTATCATGCCAGGATTAGCAGGAAAAAGCAAAAAATTTCAGAATTGCACCTTGCAATGTGGAGATATTACTGTTTGTGCATTTACAATATTCATTGATTTTTGCAATTGAAAAATGTCCAGAAATGTTTGAAGCTACTGACTGAATGAAAGGAGCTGGCATCTCACTCTCTTTGAATCTTCTTTATCATGCTAGGATTAGCAGGAAAAAGAAAAAAATTTCAGAATTGCACCTTGCAATGCGGAGAAATTACTGTTTGTGCATTTACAATATTCATTGATTTTTGCCATTGAAAAACATCATGTTATTCATATACCAGAAATGTTTGAAGCTACTGACTGAATGAAAAGAGCTGGCATCTCACTCTCTTTGAATCTTCTTTATCATGCTAAGAGGAGCAGGAAAAATCAAAAAATTTCAGAATTGCACATTGCAATGTGGAGATATTACTGTTTGTGTATTTACAATATTCATTGATTTTTGCCATTGAAAAACGTCCAGAAATGTTTGAAGCTACTGACTGAATGAAAGGAGCTGGCATCTCACTCTCTTTGAATCTTCTTTATCATGCTAGGATTAGCAGGAAAAAGCAAAAAATTTCAGAATTGCACCTTGCAATGCGGAGAAATTACTGTTTGTGCATTTACAATATTCATTGATTTTTGCCATTGAAAAACGTCCAGAAATGTTTGAAGCTACTGACTGAATGAAAGGAGCTAACATCTCACTCTCTTTGAATCTTCTTTATCATGCTAGGATTAGCAGGAAAAAGCAAAAAATTTCAGAATTGCACCTTGCAATGCGGAGAAATTACTGTTTATGCATTTACAATATTCATTGATTTTTGCCATTGAAAAACATCATGTTATTCATATACCAGAAATGTTTGAAGCTACTGACTGAATGAAAAGAGCTGGCATCTCACTCTCTTTGAATCTTCTTTATCATGCTAAGAGGAGCAGGAAAAAGCAAAAAATTTCAGAATTGCACCTTGCAATGTGGAGATATTACTGTTTGTGCATTTACAATATTCATTGATTTTTGCCATTGAAAAACGTCCAGAAATGTTTGAAGCTACTGACTGAATGAAAGGAGCTGGCATCTCACTCTCTTTGAATCTTCTTTATCATGCTAGGATTAGCAGGAAAAAGCAAAAAATTTCAGAATTGCACCTTGCAATGCGGAGAAATTACTGTTTGTGCATTTACAATATTCATTGATTTTTGCCATTGAAAAACATCATGTTATTCATATACCAGAAATGTTTGAAGCTACTGACTGAATGAAAAGAGCTGGCATCTCACTCTCTTTGAATCTTCCTTATCATGCCAGGATTAGCAGGAAAAAGCAAAAAATTTCAGAATTGCACCTTGCAATGTGGAGATATTACTGTTTGTGCATTTACAATATTCATTGATTTTTGCCATTGAAAAACGTCCAGAAATGTTTGAAGCTACTGACTGAATGAAAGGAGCTGGCATCTCACTCTCTTTGAATCTTCTTTATCATGCTAGGATTAGCAGGAAAAAGCAAAAAATTTCAGAATTGCACCTTGCAATGCGGAGAAATTACTGTTTGTGCATTTACAATATTCATTGATTTTTGCCATTGAAAAACATCATGTTATTCATATACCAGAAATGTTTGAAGCTACTGACTGAATGAAAAGAGCTGGCATCTCACTCTCTTTGAATCTTCTTTATCATGCTAAGAGGAGCAGGAAAAAGCAAAAAATTTCAGAATTGCACGTTGCAATGTGGAGATATTACTGTTTGTGCATTTACAATATTCATTGATTTTTGCCATTGAAAAACGTCCAGAAATGTTTGAAGCTACTGACTGAATGAAAGGAGCTGGCATCTCACTCTCTTTGAATCTTCTTTATCATGCTAGGATTAGCAGGAAAAAGCAAAAAATTTCAGAATTGCACCTTGCAATGCGTAGAAATTACTGTTTGTGCATTTACAATATTCATTGATTTTTGCCATTGAAAAACATCATGTTATTCATATACCAGAAATGTTTGAAGCTACTGACTGAATGAAAAGAGCTGGCATCTCACTCTCTTTGAATCTTCTTTATCATGCCAGGATTAGCAGGAAAAAGCAAAAAATTTCAGAATTGCACCTTGCAATGTGGAGATATTACTGTTTGTGCATTTACAATATTCATTGATTTTTGCAATTGAAAAATGTCCAGAAATGTTTGAAGCTACTGACTGAATGAAAGGAGCTGGCATCTCACTCTCTTTGAATCTTCTTTATCATGCTAGGATTAGCAGGAAAAAGCAAAAAATTTCAGAATTGCACCTTGCAATGCGGAGAAATTACTGTTTGTGCATTTACAATATTCATTGATTTTTGCCATTGAAAAACATCATGTTATTCATATACCAGAAATGTTTGAAGCTACTGACTGAATGAAAAGAGCTGGCATCTCACTCTCTTTAAATCTTCTTTATCATGCTAAGAGGAGCAGGAAAAAGCAAAAAATTTCAGAATTGCACGTTGCAATGTGGAGATATTACTGTTTGTGTATTTACAATATTCATTGATTTTTGCCATTGAAAAACGTCCAGAAATGTTTGAAGCTACTGACTGAATGAAAGGATCTGGCATCTCACTCTCTTTGAATCTTCTTTATCATGCTAGGATTAGCAGGAAAAAGCAAAATATTTCAGAATTGCACCTTGCAATGCGGAGAAATTACTGTTTGTGCATTTACAATATTCATTGATTTTTGCCATTGAAAAACGTCCAGAAATGTTTGAAGCTACTGACTGAATGAAAGGAGCTAACATCTCACTCTCTTTGAATCTTCTTTATTATGCTAGGATTAGCAGGAAAAAGCAAAAAATTTCAGAATTGCACCTTGCAATGCGGAGAAATTACTGTTTATGCATTTACAATATTCATTGATTTTTGCCATTGAAAAACATCATGTTATTCATATACCAGAAATGTTTGAAGCTACTGACTGAATGAAAAGAGCTGGCATCTCACTCTCTTTGAATCTTTTTTATCATGCTAAGAGGAGCAGGAAAAAGCAAAAAATTTCAGAATTGCACCTTGCAATGTGGAGATATTACTGTTTGTACATTTACAATATTCATTGATTTTTGCCATTGAAAAACGTCCAGAAATGTTTGAAGCTACTGACTGAATGAAAGGAGCTGGCATCTCACTCTCTTTGAATCTTCTTTATCATGCTACGATTAGCAGGAAAAAGCAAAAAATTTCAGAATTGCACCTTGCAATGCGGAGAAATTACTGTTTGTGCATTTACAATATTCATTGATTTTTGCCATTGAAAAACATCATGTTATTCATATACCAGAAATGTTTGAAGCTACTGACTGAATGAAAAGAGCTGGCATCTCACTCTCTTTGAATCTTCCTTATCATGCCAGGATTAGCAGGAAAAAGCAAAAAATTTCAGAATTGCACCTTGCAATGTGGAGATATTACTGTTTGTGCATTTACAATATTCATTGATTTTTGCCATTGAAAAACGTCCAGAAATGTTTGAAGCTACTGACTGAATGAAAGGAGCTGGCATCTCACTCTCTTTGAATCTTCTTTATCATGCTAGGATTAGCAGGAAAAAGCAAAATATTTCAGAATTGCACCTTGCAATGCGGAGAAATTACTGTTTGTGCATTTACAATATTCATTGATTTTTGCCATTGAAAAACATCATGTTATTCATATACCAGAAATGTTTGAAGCTACTGACTGAATGAAAAGAGCTGGCATCTCACTCTCTTTGAATCTTCTTTATCATGCTAAGAGGAGCAGGAAAAAGCAAAAAATTTCAGAATTGCACGTTGCAATGTGGAGATATTACTGTTTGTGCATTTACAATATTCATTGATTTTTGCCATTGAAAAACGTCCAGAAATGTTTGAAGCTACTGACTGAATGAAAGGAGCTGGCATCTCACTCTCTTTGAATCTTCTTTATCATGCTATGATTAGCAGGAAAAAGCAAAAAATTTCAGAATTGCACCTTGCAATGCGGAGAAATTACTGTTTGTGCATTTACAATATTCATTGATTTTTGCCATTGAAAAACATCATGTTATTCATATACCAGAAATGTTTGAAGCTACTGACTGAATGAAAAGAGCTGGCATATCACTCTCTTTGAATCTTCTTTATCATGCTAAGAGGAGCAGGAAAAAGCAAAAAATTTCAGAATTGCACGTTGCAATGTGGAGATATTACTGTTTGTGTATTTACAATATTCATTGATTTTTGCCATTGAAAAACGTCCAGAAATGTTTGAAGCTACTGACTGAATGAAAGGAGCTGGCATCTCACTCTCTTTGAATCTTCTTTATCATGCTAGGTTTAGCAGGAAAAAGCAAAAAATTTCAGAATTGCACCTTGCAATGCGGAGAAATTACTGTTTGTGCATTTACAATATTCATTGATTTTTGCCATTGAAAAACGTCCAGAAATGTTTGAAGCTACTGACTGAATGAAAGGAGCTGGCATCTCACTCTCTTTGAATCTTCTTTATCATGCTAGGATTAGCAGGAAAAAGCAAAAAATTTCAGAATTGCACCTTGCACTGCGGAGAAATTACTGTTTGTGCATTTACAATATTCATTGATTTTTGCCATTGAAAAACATCATGTTATTCATATACCAGAAATGTTTGAAGCTACTGACTGAATGAAAAGAGCTGGCATCTCACTCTCTTTGAATCTTCTTTATCATGCTAAGAGGAGTAGGAAAAAGCAAAAAATTTCAGAATTGCACCTTGCAATGTGGAGATATTACTGTTTGTGCATTTACAATATTCATTGATTTTTGCCATTGAAAAACGTCCAGAAATGTTTGAAGCTACTGACTGAATGAAAGGAGCTGGCATCTCACTCTCTTTGAATCTTCTTTATCATGCTAGGATTAGCAGGAAAAAGCAAAAAATTTCAGAATTGCACCTTGCAATGCGGAGAAATTGCTGTTTGTGCATTTACAATATTCATTGATTTTTGCCATTGAAAAACGTCCAGAAATGTTTGAAGCTACTGACTGAATGAAAGGAGCTGGCATCTCACTCTCTTTGAATCTTCTTTATCATGCTAGGATTAGCAGGAAAAAGCAAAAAATTTCAGAATTGCACCTTGCAATGCGGAGAAATTACTGTTTGTGCATTTACAATATTCATTGATTTTTGCCATTGAAAAACATCATGTTATTCATATACCAGAAATGTTTGAAGCTACTGACTGAATGAAAAGAGCTGGCATCTCACTCTCTTTGAATCTTCTTTATCATGCTAGGATTAGCAGGAAAAAGCAAAAAATTTCAGAATTGCACCTTGCAATGCAGAGAAATTACTGTTTGTGCATTTACAATATTCATTGATTTTTGCCATTGAAAAACGTCCAGAAATGTTTGAAGCTACTGACTGAATGAAAGGAGCTAACATCTCACTCTCTTTGAATCTTCTTTATCATGCTAGGATTAGCAGGAAAAAGCAAAAAATTTCAGAATTGCACCTTGCAATGCGGAGAAATTACTGTTTATGCATTTACAATATTCATTGATTTTTGCCATTGAAAAACATCATGTTATTCATATACCAGAAATGTTTGAAGCTACTGACTGAATGAAAAGAGCTGGCATCTCACTCTCTTTGAATCTTCTTTATCATGCTAAGAGGAGCAGGAAAAAGCAAAAAATTTCAGAATTGCACCTTGCAATGTGGAGATATTACTGTTTGTGCATTTACAATATTCATTGATTTTTGCCATTGAAAAACGTCCAGAAATGTTTGAAGCTACTGACTGAATGAAAGGAGCTGGCATCTCACTCTCTTTGAATCTTCTTTATCATGCTAGGATTAGCAGGAAAAAGCAAAAAATTTCAGAATTGCACCTTGCAATGCGGAGAAATTACTGTTTGTGCATTTACAATATTCATTGATTTTTGCCATTGAAAAACATTTGTTATTCATATACCAGAAATGTTTGAAGCTACTGACTGAATGAAAAGAGCTGGCGTCTCACTCTCTTTGAATCTTCCTTATCATGCCAGGATTAGCAGGAAATAGCAAAAAATTTCAGAATTGCACCTTGCAATGTGGAGATATTACTGTTTGTGCATTTACAATATTCATTGATTTTTGCCATTGAAAAACGTCCAGAAATGTTTGAAGCTACTGACTGAATGAAAGGAGCTGGCATCTCACTCTCTTTGAATCTTCTTTATCATGCTAGGATTAGCAGGAAAAAGGAAAACATTTCAGAATTGCACCTTGCAATGCGGAGAAATTACTGTTTGTGCATTTACAATATTCATTGATTTTTGCCATTGAAAAACATCATGTTATTCATATACCAGAAATGTTTGAAGCTACTGACTGAATGAAAAGAGCTGGCATCTCACTCTCTTTGAATCTTCTTTATCATGCTAAGAGGAGCAGGAAAAAGCAAAAAATTTCAGAATTGCACGTTGCAATGTGGAGATATTACTGTTTGTGCATTTACAATATTCATTGATTTTTGCCATTGAAAAACGTCCAGAAATGTTTGAAGCTACTGACTGAATGAAAGGAGCTGGCATCTCACTCTCTTTGAATCTTCTTTATCATGCTAGGATTAGCAGGAAAAAGCAAAAAATTTCAGAATTGCACCTTGCAATGCGGAGAAATTACTGTTTGTGCATTTACAATATTCATTGATTTTTGCCATTGAAAAACATCATGTTATTCATATACCAGAAATGTTTGAAGCTACTGACTGAATGAAAAGAGCTGGCATCTCACTCTCTTTGAATCTTCTTTATCATGCCAGGATTAGCAGGAAAAAGCAAAAAATTTCAGAATTGCACCTTGCAATGCGGAGATATTACTGTTTGTTCAATTACAATATTCATTGATTTTTGCAATTGAAAAATGTCCAGAAATGTTTGAAGCTACTGACTGAATGAAAGGAGCTGGCATCTCACTCTCTTTGAATCTTCTTTATCATGCTAGGATTAGCAGGAAAAAGCAAAAAATTTCAGAATTGCACCTTGCAATGCGGAGAAATTACTGTTTGTGCATTTACAATATTCATTGATTTTTGCCATTGAAAAACATCATGTTATTCATATACCAGAAATGTTTGAAGCTACTGACTGAATGAAAAGAGCTGGCATCTCACTCTCTTTGAATCTTCTTTATCATGCTAAGAGGAGCAGGAAAAAGCAAAAAATTTCAGAATTGCACGTTGCAATGTGGAGATATTACTGTTTGTGCATTTACAATATTCATTGATTTTTGCCATTGAAAAACGTCCAGAAATGTTTGAAGCTACTGACTGAATGAAAGGAGCTGGCATCTCACTCTCTTTGAATCTTCTTTATCATGCTAGGATTAGCAGGAAAAAGCAAAAAATTTCAGAATTGCACCTTGCAATGCGGAGAAATTACTGTTTGTGCATTTACAATATTCATTGATTTTTGCCATTGAAAAACGTCCAGAAATGTTTGAAGCTACTGACTGAATGAAAGGAGCTAACATCTCACTCTCTTTGAATCTTCTTTATCATGCTAGGATTAGCAGGAAAAAGCAAAAAATTTCAGAATTACACCTTGCAATGCGGAGAAATTACTGTTTATGCATTTACAATATTCATTGATTTTTGCCATTGAAAAACATCATGTTATTCATATACCAGAAATGTTTGAAGCTACTGACTGAATGAAAAGAGCTGGCATCTCACTCTCTTTGAATCTTCTTTATCATGCTAAGAGGAGCAGGAAAAAGCAAAAAATTTCAGAATTGCACCTTGCAATGTGGAGATATTAATGTTTGTGCATTTACAATATTCATTGATTTTTGCCATTGAAAAACGTCCAGAAATGTTTGAAGCTACTGACTGAATGAAAGGAGCTGGCATCTCACTCTCTTTGAATCTTCTTTATCATGCTAGGATTAGCAGGAAAAAGCAAAAAATTTCAGAATTGCACCTTGCAATGCGGAGAAATTACTGTTTGTGCATTTACAATATTCATTGATTTTTGCCATTGAAAAACATCATGTTATTCATATACCAGAAATGTTTGAAGCTACTGACTGAATGAAAAGAGCTGGCATCTCACTCTCTTTGAATCTTCCTTATCATGCCAGGATTAGCAGGAAAAAGCAAAAAATTTCAGAATTGCACCTTGCAATGTGGAGATATTACTGTTTGTGCATTTACAATATTCATTGATTTTTGCCATTGAAAAACGTCCAGAAATGTTTGAAGCTACTGACTGAATGAAAGGAGCTGGCATCTCACTCTCTTTGAATCTTCTTTATCATGCTAGGATTAGCAGGAAAAAGCAAAAAATTTCAGAATTGCACCTTGCAATGCGGAGAAATTACTGTTTGTCCATTTACAATATTCATTGATTTTTGCCATTGAAAAACATCATGTTATTCATATACCAGAAATGTTTGAAGCTACTGACTGAATGAAAAGAGCTGGCATCTCACTCTCTTTGAATCTTCTTTATCATGCTAAGAGGAGCAGGAAAAAGCAAAAAATTTCAGAATTGCACGTTGCAATGTGGAGATATTACTGTTTGTGTATTTACAATATTCATTGATTTTTGCCATTGAAAAACGTCCAGAAATGTTTGAAGCTACTGACTGAATGAAAGGAGCTGGCATCTCACTCTCTTTGAATCTTCTTTATCATGCTAGGATTAGCAGGAAAAAGCAAAAAATTTCAGAATTGCACCTTGCAATGCGGAGAAATTACTGTTTGTGCATTTACAATATTCATTGATTTTTGCCATTGAAAAACATCATGTTATTCATATACCAGAAATGTTTGAAGCTACTGACTGAATGAAAAGAGCTGGCATCTCACTCTCTTTGAATCTTCTTTATCATGCTAAGAGGAGCAGGAAAAAGCAAAAAATTTCAGAATTGCACGTTGCAATGTGGAGATATTACTGTTTGTGTATTTACAATATTCATTGATTTTTGCCATTGAAAAACGTCCAGAAATGTTTGAAGCTACTGACTGAATGAAAGGAGCTGGCATCTCACTCTCTTTGAATCTTCTTTATCATGCTAGGATTAGCAGGAAAAAGCAAAAAATTTCAGAATTGCACCTTGCAATGCGGAGAAATTACTGTTTGTGCATTTACAATATTCATTGATTTTTGCCATTGAAAAAAGTCCAGAAATGTTTGAAGCTACTGACTGAATGAAAGGAGCTGGCATCTCACGCTCTTTGAATCTTCTTTATCATGCTAGGATTAGCAGGAAAAAGCAAAAAATTTCAGAATTGCACCTTGCACTGCGGAGAAATTACTGTTTGTGCATTTACAATATTCATTGATTTTTGCCATTGAAAAACATCATGTTATTCATATACCAGAAATGTTTGAAGCTACTGACTGAATGAAAAGAGCTGGCATCTCACTCTCTTTGAATCTTCTTTATCATGCTAGGAGGAGCAGGAAAAAGCAAAAAATTTCAGAATTGCACGTTGCAATGTGGAGATATTACTGTTTGTGTATTTACAATATTCATTGATTTTTGCCATTGAAAAACGTCCAGAAATGTTTGAAGCTACTGACTGAATGAAAGGAGCTGGCATCTCACTCTCTTTGAATCTTCTTTATCATGCTAGGATTAGCAGGAAAAAGCAAAAAATTTCAGAATTGCACCTTGCAATGCGGAGAAATTACTGTTTGTGCATTTACAATATTCATTGATTTTTGCCATTGAAAAACGTCCAGAAATGTTTGAAGCTACTGACTGAATGAAAGGAGCTAACATCTCACTCTCTTTGAATCTTCTTTATCATGCTAGGATTAGCAGGAAAAAGCAAAAAATTTCAGAATTGCACCTTGCAATGCGGAGAAATTACTGTTTGTGCATTTACAATATTCATTGATTTTTGCCATTGAAAAACATCATGTTATTCATATACCAGAAATGTTTGAAGCTACTGACTGAATGAAAAGAGCTGGCGTCTCACTCTCTTTGAATCTTCCTTATCATGCCAGGATTAGCAGGAAAAAGCAAAAAATTTCAGAATTGCATCTTGCAATGTGGAGATATTACTGTTTGTGCATTTACAATATTCATTGATTTTTGCCATTGAAAAACGTCCAGAAATATTTGAAGCTACTGACTGAATGAAAGGAGCTGGCATCTCACTCTCTTTGAATCTTCTTTATCATGCTAGGATTAGCAGGAAAAGGCAAAACATTTCAGAATTGCACCTTGCAATGCGGAGAAATTACTGTTTGTGCATTTACAATATTCATTGATTTTTGCCATTGAAAAACATCATGTTATTCATATACCAGAAATGTTTGAAGCTACTGACTGAATGAAAAGAGCTGGCATCTCACTCTCTTTGAATCTTCTTTATCATGCTAAGAGGAGCAGGAAAAAGCAAAAAATTTCAGAATTGCACGTTGCAATGTGGAGATATTACTGTTTGTGCATTTACAATATTCATTGATTTTTGCCATTGAAAAACGTCCAGAAATGTTTGAAGCTACTGACTGAATGAAAGGAGCTGGCATCTCACTCTCTTTGAATCTTCTTTATCATGCTAGGATTAGCAGGAAAAAGCAAAAAATTTCAGAATTGCACCTTGCAATGCGGAGAAATTACTGTTTGTGCATTTACAATATTCATTGATTTTTGCCATTGAAAAACATCATGTTATTCATATACCAGAAATGTTTGAAGCTACTGACTGAATGAAAAGAGCTGGCATCTCACTCTCTTTGAATCTTCTTTATCATGCCAGGATTAGCAGGAAAAAGCAAAAAATTTCAGAATTCCAGCTTGCAATGCGGAGATATTACTGTTTGTGCATTTACAATATTCATTGATTTTTGCAATTGAAAAATGTCCAGAAATGTTTGAAGCTACTGACTGAATGAAAGGAGCTGGCATCTCACTCTCTTTGAATCTTCTTTATCATGCTAGGATTAGCAGGAAAAAGCAAAAAATTTCAGAATTGCACCTTGCAATGCGGAGAAATTACTGTTTGTGCATTTACAATATTCATTGATTTTTGCCATTGAAAAACATCATGTTATTCATATACCAGAAATGTTTGAAGCTACTGACTGAATGAAAAGAGCTGGCATCTCACTCTCTTTGAATCTTCTTTATCATGCTAAGAGGAGCAGGAAAAAGCAAAAAATTTCAGAATTGCACGTTGCAATGTGGAGATATTACTGTTTGTGTATATACAATATTCATTGATTTTTGCCATTGAAAAACGTCCAGAAATGTTTGAAGCTACTGACTGAATGAAAGGAGCTGGCATCTCACTCTCTTTGAATCTTCTTTATCATGCTAGGATTAGCAGGAAAAAGCAAAAAATTTCAGAATTGCACCTTGCAATGCGGAGAAATTACTGTTTGTGCATTTACAATATTCATTGATTTTTGCCATTGAAAAACGTCCAGAAATGTTTGAAGCTACTGACTGAATGAAAGGAGCTAACATCTCACTCTCTTTGAATCTTCTTTATCATGCTAGGATTAGCAGGAAAAAGCAAAAAATTTCAGAATTGCACCTTGCAATGCGGAGAAATTACTGTTTATGCATTTAAAATATTCATTGATTTTTGCCATTGAAAAACATCATGTCATTCATATACCAGAAATGTTTGAAGCTACTGACTGAATGAAAAGAGCTGGCATCTCACTCTCTTTGAATCTTCCTTATCATGCCAGGATTAGCAGGAAAAAGCAAAAAATTTCAGAATTGCACCTTGCAATGTGGAGATATTACTGTTTGTGCATTTACAATATTCATTGATTTTTGCCATTGAAAAACGTCCAGAAATGTTTGAAGCTACTGACTGAATGAAAGGAGCTGGCATCTCACTCTCTTTGAATCTTCTTTATCATGCTAGGATTAGCAGGAAAAAGCAAAAAATTTCAGAATTGCACCTTGCAATGCGGAGAAATTACTGTTTGTGCATTTACAATATTCATTGATTTTTGCCATTGAAAAACATCATGTTATTCATATACCAGAAATGTTTGAAGCTACTGACGGAATTAAAAGAGCTGGCATCTCACTCTCTTTGAATCTTCTTTATCATGCTAAGAGGAGCAGGAAAAAGCAAAAAATTTCAGAATTGCACGTTGCAATGTGGAGATATTACTGTTTGTGCATTTACAATATTCATTGATTTTTGCCATTGAAAAACGTCCAGAAATGTTTGAAGCTACTGACTGAATGAAAGGAGCTGGCATCTCACTCTCTTTGAATCTTCTTTATCATGCTAGGATTAGCAGGAAAAAGCAAAAAATTTCAGAATTGCACCTTGCAATGCGGAGAAATTACTGTTTGTGCATTTACAATATTCATTGATTTTTGCCATTGAAAAACATCATGTTATTCATATACCAGAAATGTTTGAAGCTACTGACTGAATGAAAAGAGCTGGCATCTCACTCTCTTTGAATCTTCTTTATCATGCTAAGAGGAGCAGGAAAAAGCAAAAAATTTCAGAATTGCACGTTGCAATGTGGAGATATTACTGTTTGTGTATTTACAATATTCATTGATTTTTGCCATTGAAAAACGTCCAGAAATGTTTGAAGCTATTGACTGAATGAAAGGAGCTGGCATCTCACTCTCTTTGAATCTTCTTTATCATGCTAGGATTAGCAGGAAAAAGCAAAAAATTTCAGAATTGCACCTTGCAATGCGGAGAAATTACTGTTTGTGCATTTACAATATTCATTGATTTTTGCCATTGAAAAAAGTCCAGAAATGTTTGAAGCTACTGACTGAATGAAAGGAGCTGGCATCTCACTCTCTTTGAATCTTCTTTAACATGCTAGGATTAGCAGGAAAAAGCAAAACATTTCAGAATTGCACCTTGCACTGCGGAGAAATTACTGTTTGTGCATTTACAATATTCATTGATTTTTGCCATTGAAAAACATCATGTTATTCATATACCAGAAATGTTTGAAGCTACTGACTGAATGAAAAGAGCTGGCATCTCACTCTCTTTGAATCTTCTTTATCATGCTAAGAGGAGCAGGAAAAAGCAAAAAATTTCAGAATTGCACGTTGCAATGTGGAGATATTACTGTTTGTGTATTTACAATATTCATTGATTTTTGCCATTGAAAAACGTCCAGAAATGTTTGAAGCTACTGACTGAATGAAAGGAGCTGGCATCTCACTCTCTTTGAATCTTCTTTATCATGCTAGGATTAGCAGGAAAAAGCAA
This sequence comes from Phyllobates terribilis, assembly GCF_046119375.1. Lineage (NCBI taxonomy): Eukaryota > Metazoa > Chordata > Amphibia > Anura > Dendrobatidae > Phyllobates > Phyllobates terribilis. Next base: position 942,629 of record NW_027363225.1, on the reverse strand, counting down.
AAAAATTCAGAATTGCACCTTGCAATGCGGAGAAATTACTGTTTGTGCATTTACAATATTCATTGATTTTTGCCATTGAAAAACGTCCAGAAATGTTTGAAGCTACTGACTGAATGAAAGGAGCTAACATCTCACTCTCTTTGAATCTTCTTTATCATGCTAGGATTAGCAGGAAAAAGCAAAAAATTTCAGAATTGCACCTTGCAATGCGGAGAAATTACTGTTTGTGCATTTACAATATTCATTGATTTTTGCCATTGAAAAACATCATGTTATTCATATACCAGAAATGTTTGAAGCTACTGACTGAATGAAAAGAGCTGGCATCTCACTCTCTTTGAATCTTCTTTATCATGCCAGGATTAGCAGGAAAAAGCAAAAAATTTCAGAATTGCACCTTGCAATGCGGAGATATTACTGTTTGTTCAATTACAATATTCATTGATTTTTGCAATTGAAAAATGTCCAGAAATGTTTGAAGCTACTGACTGAATGAAAGGAGCTGGCATCTCACTCTCTTTGAATCTTCTTTATCATGCTAGGATTAGCAGGAAAAAGCAAAAAATTTCAGAATTGCACCTTGCAATGCGGAGAAATTACTGTTTGTGCATTTACAATATTCATTGATTTTTGCCATTGAAAAACATCATGTTATTCATATACCAGAAATGTTTGAAGCTACTGACTGAATGAAAAGAGCTGGCATCTCACTCTCTTTGAATCTTCTTTATCATGCTAAGAGGAGCAGGAAAAAGCAAAAAATTTCAGAATTGCACGTTGCAATGTGGAGATATTACTGTTTGTGCATTTACAATATTCATTGATTTTTGCCATTGAAAAACGTCCAGAAATGTTTGAAGCTACTGACTGAATGAAAGGAGCTGGCATCTCACTCTCTTTGAATCTTCTTTATCATGCTAGGATTAGCAGGAAAAAGCAAAAAATTTCAGAATTGCACCTTGCAATGCGGAGAAATTACTGTTTGTGCATTTACAATATTCATTGATTTTTGCCATTGAAAAACGTCCAGAAATGTTTGAAGCTACTGACTGAATGAAAGGAGCTAACATCTCACTCTCTTTGAATCTTCTTTATCATGCTAGGATTAGCAGGAAAAAGCAAAAAATTTCAGAATTACACCTTGCAATGCGGAGAAATTACTGTTTATGCATTTACAATATTCATTGATTTTTGCCATTGAAAAACATCATGTTATTCATATACCAGAAATGTTTGAAGCTACTGACTGAATGAAAAGAGCTGGCATCTCACTCTCTTTGAATCTTCTTTATCATGCTAAGAGGAGCAGGAAAAAGCAAAAAATTTCAGAATTGCACCTTGCAATGTGGAGATATTAATGTTTGTGCATTTACAATATTCATTGATTTTTGCCATTGAAAAACGTCCAGAAATGTTTGAAGCTACTGACTGAATGAAAGGAGCTGGCATCTCACTCTCTTTGAATCTTCTTTATCATGCTAGGATTAGCAGGAAAAAGCAAAAAATTTCAGAATTGCACCTTGCAATGCGGAGAAATTACTGTTTGTGCATTTACAATATTCATTGATTTTTGCCATTGAAAAACATCATGTTATTCATATACCAGAAATGTTTGAAGCTACTGACTGAATGAAAAGAGCTGGCATCTCACTCTCTTTGAATCTTCCTTATCATGCCAGGATTAGCAGGAAAAAGCAAAAAATTTCAGAATTGCACCTTGCAATGTGGAGATATTACTGTTTGTGCATTTACAATATTCATTGATTTTTGCCATTGAAAAACGTCCAGAAATGTTTGAAGCTACTGACTGAATGAAAGGAGCTGGCATCTCACTCTCTTTGAATCTTCTTTATCATGCTAGGATTAGCAGGAAAAAGCAAAAAATTTCAGAATTGCACCTTGCAATGCGGAGAAATTACTGTTTGTCCATTTACAATATTCATTGATTTTTGCCATTGAAAAACATCATGTTATTCAAATACCAGAAATGTTTGAAGCTACTGACTGAATGAAAAGAGCTGGCATCTCACTCTCTTTGAATCTTCTTTATCATGCTAAGAGGAGCAGGAAAAAGCAAAAAATTTCAGAATTGCACGTTGCAATGTGGAGATATTACTGTTTGTGTATTTACAATATTCATTGATTTTTGCCATTGAAAAACGTCCAGAAATGTTTGAAGCTACTGACTGAATGAAAGGAGCTGGCATCTCACTCTCTTTGAATCTTCTTTATCATGCTAGGATTAGCAGGAAAAAGCAAAAAATTTCAGAATTGCACCTTGCAATGCGGAGAAATTACTGTTTGTGCATTTACAATATTCATTGATTTTTGCCATTGAAAAACATCATGTTATTCATATACCAGAAATGTTTGAAGCTACTGACTGAATGAAAAGAGCTGGCATCTCACTCTCTTTGAATCTTCTTTATCATGCTAAGAGGAGCAGGAAAAAGCAAAAAATTTCAGAATTGCACGTTGCAATGTGGAGATATTACTGTTTGTGTATTTACAATATTCATTGATTTTTGCCATTGAAAAACTTCCAGAAATGTTTGAAGCTACTGACTGAATGAAAGGAGCTGGCATCTCACTCTCTTTGAATCTTCTTTATCATGCTAGGATTAGCAGGAAAAAGCAAAAAATTTCAGAATTGCACCTTGCAATGCGGAGAAATTACTGTTTGTGCATTTACAATATTCATTGATTTTTGCCATTGAAAAAAGTCCAGAAATGTTTGAAGCTACTGACTGAATGAAAGGAGCTGGCATCTCACTCTCTTTGAATCTTCTTTATCATGCTAGGATTAGCAGGAAAAAGCAAAAAATTTCAGAATTGCACCTTGCACTGCGGAGAAATTACTGTTTGTGCATTTACAATATTCATTGATTTTTGCCATTGAAAAACATCATGTTATTCATATACCAGAAATGTTTGAAGCTACTGACTGAATGAAAAGAGCTGGCATCTCACTCTCTTTGAATCTTCTTTATCATGCTAAGAGGAGCAGGAAAAAGCAAAAAATTTCAGAATTGCACGTTGCAATGTGGAGATATTACTGTTTGTGTATTTACAATATTCATTGATTTTTGCCATTGAAAAACGTCCAGAAATGTTTGAAGCTACTGACTGAATGAAAGGAGCTGGCATCTCACTCTCTTTGAATCTTCTTTATCATGCTAGGATTAGCAGGAAAAAGCAAAAAATTTCAGAATTGCACCTTGCAATGCGGAGAAATTACTGTTTGTGCATTTACAATATTCATTGATTTTTGCCATTGAAAAACGTCCAGAAATGTTTGAAGCTACTGACTGAATGAAAGGAGCTAACATCTCACTCTCTTTGAATCTTCTTTATCATGCTAGGATTAGCAGGAAAAAGCAAAAAATTTCAGAATTGCACCTTGCAATGCGGAGAAATTACTGTTTGTGCATTTACAATATTCATTGATTTTTGCCATTGAAAAACATCATGTTATTCATATACCAGAAATGTTTGAAGCTACTGACTGAATGAAAAGAGCTGGCGTCTCACTCTCTTTGAATCTTCCTTATCATGCCAGGATTAGCAGGAAAAAGCAAAAAATTTCAGAATTGCATCTTGCAATGTGGAGATATTACTGTTTGTGCATTTACAATATTCATTGATTTTTGCCATTGAAAAACGTCCAGAAATATTTGAAGCTACTGACTGAATGAAAGGAGCTGGCATCTCACTCTCTTTGAATCTTCTTTATCATGCTAGGATTAGCAGGAAAAGGCAAAACATTTCAGAATTGCACCTTGCAATGCGGAGAAATTACTGTTTGTGCATTTACAATATTCATTGATTTTTGCCATTGAAAAACATCATGTTATTCATATACCAGAAATGTTTGAAGCTACTGACTGAATGAAAAGAGCTGGCATCTCACTCTCTTTGAATCTTCTTTATCATGCTAAGAGGAGCAGGAAAAAGCAAAAAATTTCAGAATTGCACGTTGCAATGTGGAGATATTACTGTTTGTGCATTTACAATATTCATTGATTTTTGCCATTGAAAAACGTCCAGAAATGTTTGAAGCTACTGACTGAATGAAAGGAGCTGGCATCTCACTCTCTTTGAATCTTCTTTATCATGCTAGGATTAGCAGGAAAAAGCAAAAAATTTCAGAATTGCACCTTGCAATGCGGAGAAATTACTGTTTGTGCATTTACAATATTCATTGATTTTTGCCATTGAAAAACATCATGTTATTCATATACCAGAAATGTTTGAAGCTACTGACTGAATGAAAAGAGCTGGCATCTCACTCTCTTTGAATCTTCTTTATCATGCCAGGATTAGCAGGAAAAAGCAAAAAATTTCAGAATTGCAGCTTGCAATGCGGAGATATTACTGTTTGTGCATTTACAATATTCATTGATTTTTGCAATTGAAAAATGTCCAGAAATGTTTGAAGCTACTGACTGAATGAAAGGAGCTGGCATCTCACTCTCTTTGAATCTTCTTTATCATGCTAGGATTAGCAGGAAAAAGCAAAAAATTTCAGAATTGCACCTTGCAATGCGGAGAAATTACTGTTTGTGCATTTACAATATTCATTGATTTTTGCCATTGAAAAACATCATGTTATTCATATACCAGAAATGTTTGAAGCTACTGACTGAATGAAAAGAGCTGGCATCTCACTCTCTTTGAATCTTCTTTATCATGCTAAGAGGAGCAGGAAAAAGCAAAAAATTTCAGAATTGCACGTTGCAATGTGGAGATATTACTGTTTGTGTATATACAATATTCATTGATTTTTGCCATTGAAAAACGTCCAGAAATGTTTGAAGCTACTGACTGAATGAAAGGAGCTGGCATCTCACTCTCTTTGAATCTTCTTTATCATGCTAGGATTAGCAGGAAAAAGCAAAAAATTTCAGAATTGCACCTTGCAATGCGGAGAAATTACTGTTTGTGCATTTACAATATTCATTGATTTTTGCCATTGAAAAACGTCCAGAAATGTTTGAAGCTACTGACTGAATGAAAGGAGCTAACATCTCACTCTCTTTGAATCTTCTTTATCATGCTAGGATTAGCAGGAAAAAGCAAAAAATTTCAGAATTGCACCTTGCAATGCGGAGAAATTACTGTTTATGCATTTAAAATATTCATTGATTTTTGCCATTGAAAAACATCATGTCATTCATATACCAGAAATGTTTGAAGCTACTGACTGAATGAAAAGAGCTGGCATCTCACTCTCTTTGAATCTTCCTTATCATGCCAGGATTAGCAGGAAAAAGCAAAAAATTTCAGAATTGCACCTTGCAATGTGGAGATATTACTGTTTGTGCATTTACAATATTCATTGATTTTTGCCATTGAAAAACGTCCAGAAATGTTTGAAGCTACTGACTGAATGAAAGGAGCTGGCATCTCACTCTCTTTGAATCTTCTTTATCATGCTAGGATTAGCAGGAAAAAGCAAAAAATTTCAGAATTGCACCTTGCAATGCGGAGAAATTACTGTTTGTGCATTTACAATATTCATTGATTTTTGCCATTGAAAAACATCATGTTATTCATATACCAGAAATGTTTGAAGCTACTGACGGAATAAAAAGAGCTGGCATCTCACTCTCTTTGAATCTTCTTTATCATGCTAAGAGGAGCAGGAAAAAGCAAAAAATTTCAGAATTGCACGTTGCAATGTGGAGATATTACTGTTTGTGCATTTACAATATTCATTGATTTTTGCCATTGAAAAACGTCCAGAAATGTTTGAAGCTACTGACTGAATGAAAGGAGCTGGCATCTCACTCTCTTTGAATCTTCTTTATCATGCTAGGATTAGCAGGAAAAAGCAAAAAATTTCAGAATTGCACCTTGCAATGCGGAGAAATTACTGTTTGTGCATTTACAATATTCATTGATTTTTGCCATTGAAAAACATCATGTTATTCATATACCAGAAATGTTTGAAGCTACTGACTGAATGAAAAGAGCTGGCATCTCACTCTCTTTGAATCTTCTTTATCATGCTAAGAGGAGCAGGAAAAAGCAAAAAATTTCAGAATTGCACGTTGCAATGTGGAGATATTACTGTTTGTGTATTTACAATATTCATTGATTTTTGCCATTGAAAAACGTCCAGAAATGTTTGAAGCTACTGACTGAATGAAAGGAGCTGGCATCTCACTCTCTTTGAATCTTCTTTATCATGCTAGGATTAGCAGGAAAAAGCAAAAAATTTCAGAATTGCACCTTGCAATGCGGAGAAATTACTGTTTGTGCATTTACAATATTCATTGATTTTTGCCATTGAAAAAAGTCCAGAAATGTTTGAAGCTACTGACTGAATGAAAGGAGCTGGCATCTCACTCTCTTTGAATCTTCTTTAACATGCTAGGATTAGCAGGAAAAAGCAAAACATTTCAGAATTGCACCTTGCACTGCGGAGAAATTACTGTTTGTGCATTTACAATATTCATTGATTTTTGCCATTGAAAAACATCATGTTATTCATATACCAGAAATGTTTGAAGCTACTGACTGAATGAAAAGAGCTGGCATCTCACTCTCTTTGAATCTTCTTTATCATGCTAAGAGGAGCAGGAAAAAGCAAAAAATTTCAGAATTGCACGTTGCAATGTGGAGATATTACTGTTTGTGTATTTACAATATTCATTGATTTTTGCCATTGAAAAACGTCCAGAAATGTTTGAAGCTACTGACTGAATGAAAGGAGCTGGCATCTCACTCTCTTTGAATCTTCTTTATCATGCTAGGATTAGCAGGAAAAAGCAAAAAATTTCAGAATTGCACCTTGCAATGCGGAGAAATTACTGTTTGTGCATTTACAATATTCATTGATTTTTGCCATTGAAAAACGTCCAGAAATGTTTGAAGCTACTGACTGAATGAAAGGAGCTAACATCTCACTCTCTTTGAATCTTCTTTATCATGCTAGGATTAGCAGGAAAAAGCAAAAAATTTCAGAATTGCACCTTGCAATGCGGAGAAATTACTTTTTATGCATTTACAATATTCATTGATTTTTGCCATTGAAAAACATCATGTTATTCATATACCAGAAATGTTTGAAGCTACTGACTGAATGAAAAGAGCTGGCATCTCACTCTCTTTGAATCTTCTTTATCATGCTAAGAGGAGCAGGAAAAAGCAAAAAATTTCAGAATTGCACCTTGCAATGTGGAGATATTACTGTTTGTGCATTTACAATATTCATTGATTTTTGCCATTGAAAAACGTCCAGAAATGTTTGAAGCTACTGACTGAATGAAAGGAGCTGGCATCTCACTCTCTTTGAATCTTCTTTATCATGCTAGGATTAGCAGGAAAAAGCAAAAAATTTCAGATTGGCACCTTGCAATGCGGAGAAATTACTGTTTGTGCATTTACAATATTCATTGATTTTTGCCATTGAAAAACATCATGTTATTCATATACCAGAAATGTTTGAAGCTACTGACTGAATGAAAAGAGCTGGCATCTCACTCTCTTTGAATCTTCCTTATCATGCCAGGATTAGCAGGAAAAAGCAAAAAATTTCAGAATTGCACCTTGCAATGTGGAGATATTACTGTTTGTGCATTTACAATATTCATTGATTTTTGCCATTGAAAAACGTCCAGAAATGTTTGAAGCTACTGACTGAATGAAAGGAGCTGGCATCTCACTCTCTTTGAATCTTCTTTATCATGCTAGGATTAGCAGGAAAAAGCAAAAAATTTCAGAATTGCACCTTGCAATGCGGAGAAATTACTGTTTGTGCATTTACAATATTCATTGATTTTTGCCATTGAAAAACATCATGTTATTCATATACCAGAAATGTTTGAAGCTACTGACTGAATGAAAAGAGCTGGCATCTCACTCTCTTTGAATCTTCTTTATCATGCTAAGAGGAGCAGGAAAAAGCAAAAAATTTCAGAATTGCACGTTGCAATGTGGAGATATTTCTGTTTGTGCATTTACAATATTCATTGATTTTTGCCATTGAAAAACGTCCAGAAATGTTTGAAGCTACTGACTGAATGAAAGGAGCTGGCATCTCACTCTCTTTGAATCTTCTTTATCATGCTAGGATTAGCAGGAAAAAGCAAAAAATTTCAGAATTGCACCTTGCAATGCGGAGAAATTACTGTTTGTGCATTTACAATATTCATTGATTTTTGCCATTGAAAAACATCATGTTATTCATATACCAGAAATGTTTGAAGCTACTGACTGAATGAAAAGAGCTGGCATCTCACTCTCTTTGAATCTTCTTTATCATGCTAAGAGGAGCAGGAAAAAGCAAAAAATTTCAGAATTGCACGTTGCAATGTGGAGATATTACTGTTTGTGTATTTACAATATTCATTGATTTTTGCCATTGAAAAACGTCCAGAAATGTTTGAAGCTACTGACTGAATGAAAGGAGCTGGCATCTCACTCTCTTTGAATCTTCTTTATCATGCTAGGATTAGCAGGAAAAAGCAAAAAATTTCAGAATTGCACCTTGCAATGCGGAGAAATTACTGTTTGTGCATTTACAATATTCATTGATTTTTGCCATTGAAAAACGTCCAGAAATGTTTGAAGCTACTGACTGAATGAAAGGAGCTGGCATCTCACTCTCTTTGAATCTTCTTTATCATGCTAGGATTAGCAGGAAAAAGCAAAAAATTTCAGAATTGCACCTTGCACTGCGGAGAAATTACTGTTTGTGCATTTACAATATTCATTGATTTTTGCCATTGAAAAACATCATGTTATTCATATACCAGAAATGTTTGAAGCTACTGACTGAATGAAAAGAGCTGGCATCTCACTCTCTTTGAATCTTCTTTATCATGCTAAGAGGAGCAGGAAAAAGCAAAAAATTTCAGAATTGCACCTTGCAATGTGGAGATATTACTGTTTGTGCATTTACAATATTCATTGATTTTTGCCATTGAAAAACGTCCAGAAATGTTTGAAGCTACTGACTGAATGAAAGGAGCTGGCATCTCACTCTCTTTGAATCTTCTTTATCATGCTAGGATTAGCAGGAAAAAGCAAAAAATTTCAGAATTGCACCTTGCAATGCGGAGAAATTACTGTTTGTGCATTTACAATATTCATTGATTTTTGCCTTTGAAAAACATCATGTTATTCATATACCAGAAATGTTTGAAGCTACTGACTGAATGAAAAGAGCTGGCATCTCACTCTCTTTGAATCTTCTTTATCATGCCAGGATTGGCAGGAAAAAGCAAAAAATTTCAGAATTTCACCTTGCAATGTGGAGATATTACTGTTTGTGCATTTACAATATTCATTGATTTTTGCCATTGAAAAACGTCCAGAAATGTTTGAAGCTACTTACTGAATGAAAGGAGCTGGCATCTCACTCTCTTTGAATCTTCTTTATCATGCTAGGATTAGCAGGAAAAAGCAAAAAATTTCAGAATTGCACCTTGCAATGCGGAGAAATTGCTGTTTGTGCATTTACAATATTCATTGATTTTTGCCATTGAAAAACGTCCAGAAATGTTTGAAGCTACTAACTGAATGAAAGGAGCTGGCATCTCACTCTCTTTGAATCTTCTTTATCATGCTAGGATTAGCAGGAAAAAGCAAAAAATTTCAGAATTGCACCTTGCAATGCGGAGAAATTACTGTTTGTGCATTTACAATATTCATTGATTTTTGCCATTGAAAAACATCATGTTATTCATATACCAGAAATGTTTGAAGCTACTGACTGAATGAAAAGAGCTGGCATCTCACTCTCTTTGAATCTTCTTTATCATGCTAAGAGGAGCAGGAAAAAGCAAAAAATTTTAGAATTGCACCTTGCAATGTGGAGATATTACTGTTTGTGCATTTACAATATTCATTGATTTTTGCCATTGAAAAACGTCCAGAAATGTTTGAAGCTACTGACTGAATGAAAGGAGCTGGCATCTCACTCTCTTTGAATCTTCTTTATCATGCTAGGATTAGCAGGAAAAAGCAAAAAATTTCAGAATTGCACCTTGCAATGCGGAGAAATTACTGTTTGTGCATTTACAATATTCATTGATTTTTGCCATTGAAAAACATCATGTTATTCATATACCAGAATTGTTTGAAGTTACTGACTGAATGAAAAGAGCTGGCATCTCACTCTCTTTGAATGTTCTTTATCATGCCAGGATTAGCAAGAAAAAGCAAAAAATTTCAGAATTGCACCTTGCAATGTGGAGATATTACTGTTTGTGCATTTACAATATTCATTGATTTTTGCCATTGAAAAACGTCCAGAAATGTTTGAAGCTACTGACTGAATGAAAGGAGCTGGCATCTCACTCTCTTTGAATCTTCTTTATCATGCTAGGATTAGCAGGAAAAAGCAAAAAATTTCAGAATTGCACCTTGCAATGCGGAGAAATTACTGTTTGTGCATTTACAATATTCTTTGATTTTTGCCATTGAAAAACATCATGTTATTCATATACCAGAAATGTTTGAAGCTACTGACTGAATGAAAAGAGCTGGCATCTCACTCTCTTTGAATCTTCTTTATCATGCTAAGAGGAGCAGGAAAAAGCAAAAAATTTCAGAATTGCACCTTGCAATGTGGAGATATTACTGTTTGTGCATTTACAATATTCATTGATTTTTGCCATTGAAAAACGTCCAGAAATGTTTGAAGCTACTGACTGAATGAAAGGAGCTGGCATCTCACTCTCTTTGAATCTTCTTTATCATGCTAGGATTAGCAGGAAAAAGCAAAAAATTTCAGAATTGCACCTTGCAATGCGGAGAAATTACTGTTTGTGCATTTACAATATTCATTGATTTTTGCCATTGAAAAACATCATGTTATTCATATACCAGAAATGTTTGAAGCTACTGACTGAATGAAAAGAGCTGGCATCTCACTCTCTTTGAATCTTCTTTATCATGCTAAGAGGAGCAGGAAAAAGCAAAAAATTTCAGAATTGCACGTTGCAATGTGGAGATATTACTGTTTGTGCATTTACAATATTCATTGATTTTTGCCATTGAAAAACGTCCAGAAATGTTTGAAGCCACTGACTGAATGAAAGGAGCTGGCATCTCACTCTCTTTGAATCTTCTTTATCATGCTAGGATTAGCAGGAAAAAGCAAAAAATTTCAGAATTGCACCTTGCAATGCGGAGAAATTACTGTTTGTGCATTTACAATATTCATTGATTTTTGCCATTGAAAAACATCATGTTATTCATATACCAGAAATGTTTGAAGCTACTGACTGAATGAAAAGAGCTGGCATCTCACTCTCTTTGAATCTTCTTTATCATGCCAGGATTAGCAGGAAAAAGCAAAAAATTTCAGAATTGCACCTTGCAATGTGGAGATATTACTGTTTGTGCATTTACAATATTCATTGATTTTTGCAATTGAAAAATGTCCAGAAATGTTTGAAGCTACTGACTGAATGAAAGGAGCTGGCATCTCACTCTCTTTGAATCTTCTTTATCATGCTAGGATTAGCAGGAAAAAGCAAAAAATTTCAGAATTGCACCTTGCAATGCGGAGAAATTACTGTTTGTGCATTTACAATATTCATTGATTTTTGCCATTGAAAAACATCATGTTATTCATATACCAGAAATGTTTGAAGCTACTGACTGAATGAAAAGAGCTGGCATCTCACTCTCTTTGAATCTTCTTTATCATGCTAAGAGGAGCAGGAAAAAGCAAAAAATTTCAGAATTGCACGTTGCAATGTGGAGATATTACTGTTTGTGTATTTACAATATTCATTGATTTTTGCCATTGAAAAACGTCCAGAAATGTTTGAAGCTACTGACTGAATGAAAGGAGCTGGCATCTCACTCTCTTTGAATCTTCTTTATCATGCTAGGATTAGCAGGAAAAAGCAAAAAATTTCAGAATTGCACCTTGCAATGCGGAGAAATTACTGTTTGTGCATTTACAATATTCATTGATTTTTGCCATTGAAAAACGTCCAGAAATGTTTGAAGCTACTGACTGAATGAAAGGAGCTGGCATCTCACTCTCTTTGAATCTTCTTTATCATGCTAGGATTAGCAGGAAAAAGCAAAAAATTTCAGAATTGCACCTTGCAATGCGGAGAAATTACTGTTTGTGCATTTACAATATTCATTGATTTTTGCCATTGAAAAACATCATGTTATTTATATACCAGAAATGTTTGAAGCTACTGACTGAATGAAAAGAGCTGGCATCTCACTCTCTTTGAATCTTCTTTATCATGCTAAGAGGAGCAGGAAAAAGCAAAAAATTTCAGAATTGCACCTTGCAATGTGGAGATATTACTGTTTGTGCATTTACAATATTCATTGATTTTTGCCATTGAAAAACGTCCAGAAATGTTTGAAGCTACTGACTGAATGAAAGGAGCTGGCATCTCACTCTCTTTGAATCTTCTTTATCATGCTAGGATTAGCAGGAAAAAGCAAAAAATTTCAGAATTGCACCTTGCAATGCGGAGAAATTACTGTTTGTGCATTTACAATATTCATTGATTTTTGCCATTGAAAAACATCATGTTATTCATATACCAGAAATGTTTGAAGCTACTGACTGAATGAAAAGAGCTGGCATCTCACTCTCTTTGAATCTTCTTTATCATGCCAGGATTAGCAGGAAAAAGCAAAAAATTTCAGAACTGCACCTTGCAATGTGGAGATATTACTGTTTGTGCATTTACAATATTCATTGATTTTTGCAATTGAAAAATGTCCAGAAATGTTTGAAGCTACTGACTGAATGAAAGGAGCTGGCATCTCACTCTCTTTGAATCTTCTTTATCATGCTAGGATTAGCAGGAAAAAGCAAAAAATTTCAGAATTGCACCTTGCAATGCGGAGAAATTACTGTTTGTGCATTTACAATATTCATTGATTTTTGCCATTGAAAAACATCATGTTATTCATATACCAGAAATGTTTGAAGCTACTGACTGAATGAAAAGAGCTGGCATCTCACTCTCTTTGAATCTTCTTTATCATGCTAAGAGGAGCAGGAAAAAGCAAAAAATTTCAGAATTGCACGTTGCAATGTGGAGATATTACTGTTTGTGTATTTACAATATTCATTGATTTTTGCCATTGAAAAACGTCCAGAAATGTTTGAAGCTACTGACTGAATGAAAGGAGCTGGCATCTCACTCTCTTTGAATCTTCTTTATCATGCTAGGATTAGCAGGAAAAAGCAAAAAATTTCAGAATTGCACCTTGCAATGCGGAGAAATTACTGTTTGTGCATTTACAATATTCATTGATTTTTGCCATTGAAAAACATCATGTTATTCATATACCAGAAATGTTTGAAGCTACTGACTGAATGAAAAGAGCTGGCATCTCACTCTCTTTGAATCTTCTTTATCATGCCAGGATTAGCAGGAAAAAGCAAAAAATTTCAGAATTGCACCTTGCAATGTGGAGATATTACTGTTTGTGCATTTACAATATTCATTGATTTTTGCAATTGAAAAATGTCCAGAAATGTTTGAAGCTACTGACTGAATGAAAGGAGCTGGCATCTCACTCTCTTTGAATCTTCTTTATCATGCTAGGATTAGCAGGAAAAAGCAAAAAATTTCAGAATTGCACCTTGCAATGCGGAGAAATTACTGTTTGTGCATTTACAATATTCATTGATTTTTGCCATTGAAAAACATCATGTTATTCATATACCAGAAATGTTTGAAGCTACTGACTGAATGAAAAGAGCTGGCATCTCACTCTCTTTGAATCTTCTTTATCATGCTAAGAGGAGCAGGAAAAAGCAAAAAATTTCAGAATTGCACGTTGCAATGTGGAGATATTACTATTTGTGTATTTACAATATTCATTGATTTTTGCCATTGAAAAACGTCCAGAAATGTTTGAAGCTACTGACTGAATGAAAGGAGCTGGCATCTCACTCTCTTTGAATCTTCTTTATCATGCTAGGATTAGCAGGAAAAAGCAAAAAATTTCAGAATTGCACCTTGCAATGCGGAGAAATTACTGTTTGTGCATTTACAATATTCATTGATTTTTGCCATTGAAAAACGTCCAGAAATGTTTGAAGCTACTGACTGAATGAAAGGAGCTGGCATCTCACTCTCTTTGAATCTTCTTTATCATGCTAGGATTAGCAGGAAAAAGCAAAAAATTTCAGAATTGCACCTTGCAATGCGGAGAAATTACTGTTTGTGCATTTACAATATTCATTGATTTTTGCCATTGAAAAACATCATGTTATTCATATACCAGAAATGTTTGAAGCTACTGACTGAATGAAAAGAGCTGGCATCTCACTCTCTTTGAATCTTCTTTATCATGCTAAGAGGAGCAGGAAAAAGCAAAAAATTTCAGAATTGCACCTTGCAATGTGGAGATATTACTGTTTGTGCATTTACAATATTCATTGATTTTTGCCATTGAAAAACGTCCAGAAATGTTTGAAGCTACTGACTGTATGAAAGGAGCTGGCATCTCACTCTCTTTGAATCTTCTTTATCATGCTAGGATTAGCAGGAAAAAGCAAAAAATTTCAGAATTGCACCTTGCAATGCGGAGAAATTACTGTTTGTGCATTTACAATATTCATTGATTTTTGCCATTGAAAAACATCATGTTATTCATATACCAGAAATGTTTGAAGCTAATGACTGAATGAAAAGAGCTGGCATCTCACTCTCTTTGAATCTTCTTTATCATGCCAGGATTAGCAGGAAAAAGCAAAAAATTTCAGAATTGCACCTTGCAATGTGGAGATATTACTGTTTGTGCATTTACAATATTCATTGATTTTTGCCATTGAAAAACGTCCAGAAATGTTTGAAGCTACTGACTGAATGAAAGGAGCAGGCATCTCTCTCTCTTTGAATCTTCTTTATCATGCTAGGATTAGCAGGAAAAAGCAAAAAATTTCAGAATTGCACCTTGCAATGCGGAGAAATTACTGTTTGTGCATTTACAATATTCATTGATTTTTGCCATTGAAAAACATCATGTTATTCATATACCAGAAATGTTTGAAGCTACTGACTGAATGAAAAGAGCTGGCATCTCACTCTCTTTGAATCTTCTTTATCATGCTAAGAGGAGCAGGAAAAAGCAAAAAATTTCAGAATTGCACCTTGCAATGTGGAGATATTACTGTTTGTGCATTTACAATATTCATTGATTTTTGCCATTGAAAAACGTCCAGAAATGTTTGAAGCTACTGACTGAATGAAAGGAGCTGGCATCTCACTCTCTTTGAATCTTCTTTATCATGCTAGGATTAGCAGGAAAAAGCAAAAAATTTCAGAATTGCACCTTGCAATGCGGAGAAATTACTGTTTGTGCATTTACAATATTCATTGATTTTTGCCATTGAAAAACATCATGTTATTCATATACCAGAAATGTTTGAAGCTACTGACTGAATGAAAAGAGCTGGCATCTCACTCTCTTTGAATTTTCTTTATCATGCTAAGAGGAGCAGGAAAAAGCAAAAAATTTCAGAATTACACGTTGCAATGTGGAGATATTACTGTTTGTGCATTTACAATATTCATTGATTTTTGCCATTGAAAAACGTCCAGAAATGTTTGAAGCTACTGACTGAATGAAAGGAGCTGGCATCTCACTCTCTTTGAATCTTCTTTATCATGCTAGGATTAGCAGGAAAAAGCAAAAAATTTCAGAATTGCACCTTGCAAAGCGGAGAAATTACTGTTTGTGCATTTACAATATTCATTGATTTTTGCCATTGAAAAACATCATGTTATTCATATACCAGAAATGTTTGAAGCTACTGACTGAATGAAAAGAGCTGGCATCTCACTCTCTTTGAATCTTCTTTATCATGCTAAGAGGAGCAGGAAAAAGCAAAAAATTTCAGAATTGCACCTTGCAATGTGGAGATATTACTGTTTGTGCATTTACAATATTCATTGATTTTTGCCATTGAAAAACGTCCAGAAATGTTTGAAGCTACTGACTGAATGAAAGGAGCTGGCATCTCACTCTCTTTGAATCTTCTTTATCATGCTAGGATTAGCAGGAAAAAGCAAAAAATTTCAGAATTGCACCTTGCAATGCGGAGAAATTACTGTTTGTGCATTTACAATATTCATTGATTTTTGCCATTGAAAAACATCATGTTATTCATATACCAGAAATGTTTGAAGCTACTGACTGAATGAAAAGAGCTGGCATCTCACTCTCTTTGAATCTTCTTTATCATGCCAGGAATAGCAGGAAAAAGCAAAAAATTTCAGAATTGCACCTTGCAATGTGGAGATATTACTGTTTGTGCATTTACAATATTCATTGATTTTTGCCATTGAAAAACGTCCAGAAATGTTTGAAGCTACTGACTGAATGAAAGGAGCTGGCATCTCACTCTCTTTGAATCTTCTTTATCATGCTAGGATTAGCAGGAAAAAGCAAAAAATTTCAGAATTGCACCTTGCAATGCGGAGAAATTACTGTTTGTGCATTTACAATATTCATTGATTTTTGCCATTGAAAAACGTCCAGAAATGTTTGAAGCTACTGACTGAATGAAAAGAGCTGGCATCTCACTCTCTTTGAATCTTCTTTATCATGCCAGGATTAGCAGGAAAAAGCAAAAAATTTCAGAATTGCACCTTGCAATGTGGAGATATTACTGTTTGTGCATTTACAATATTCATTGATTTTTGCCATTGAAAAACGTCCAGAAATGTTTGAAGCTACTGACTGAATGAAAGGAGCTGGCATCTCTCTCTCTTTGAATCTTCTTTATCATGCTAGGATTAGCAGGAAAAAGCAAAAAATTTCAGAATTGCACCTTGCAATGCGGAGAAATTACTGTTTGTGCATTTACAATATTCATTGATTTTTGCCATTGAAAAACATCATGTTATTCATATACCAGAAATGTTTGAAGCTACTGACTGAATGAAAAGAGCTGGCATCTCACTCTCTTTGAATTTTCTTTATCATGCTAAGAGGAGCAGGAAAAAGCAAAAAATTTCAGAATTACACGTTGCAATGTGGAGATATTACTGTTTGTGCATTTACAATATTCATTGATTTTTGCCATTGAAAAACGTCCAGAAATGTTTGAAGCTACTGACTGAATGAAAGGAGCTGGCATCTCACTCTCTTTGAATCTTCTTTATCATGCTAGGATTAGCAGGAAAAAGCAAAAAATTTCAGAATTGCACCTTGCAATGCGGAGAAATTACTGTTTGTGCATTTACAATATTCATTGATTTTTGCCATTGAAAAACATCATGTTATTCATATACCAGAAATGTTTGAAGCTACTGACTGAATGAAAAGAGCTGGCATCTCACTCTCTTTGAATCTTCTTTATCATGCTAAGAGGAGCAGGAAAAAGCAAAAAATTTCAGAATTGCACCTTGCAATGTGGAGATATTACTGTTTGTGCATTTACAATATTCATTGATTTTTGCCATTGAAAAACGTCCAGAAATGTTTGAAGCTACTGACTGAATGAAAGGAGCTGGCATCTCACTCTCTTTGAATCTTCTTTATCATGCTAGGATTAGCAGGAAAAAGCAAAAAATTTCAGAATTGCACCTTGCAATGCGGAGAAATTACTGTTTGTGCATTTACAATATTCATTGATTTTTGCCATTGAAAAACATCATGTTATTCATATACCAGAAATGTTTGAAGCTACTGACTGAATGAAAAGAGCTGGCATCTCACTCTCTTTGAATCTTCTTTATCATGCCAGGAATAGCAGGAAAAAGCAAAAAATTTCAGAATTGCACCTTGCAATGTGGAGATATTACTGTTTGTGCATTTACAATATTCATTGATTTTTGCCATTGAAAAACGTCCAGAAATGTTTGAAGCTACTGACTGAATGAAAGGAGCTGGCATCTCACTCTCTTTGAATCTTCTTTATCATGCTAGGATTAGCAGGAAAAAGCAAAAAATTTCAGAATTGCACCTTGCAATGCGGAGAAATTACTGTTTGTGCATTTACAATATTCATTGATTTTTGCCATTGAAAAACGTCCAGAAATGTTTGAAGCTACTGACTGAATGAAAAGAGCTGGCATCTCACTCTCTTTGAATCTTCTTTATCATGCTAAGAGGAGCAGGAAAAAGCAAAAAATTTCAGAATTGCACGTTGCAATGTGGAGATATTACTGTTTGTGCATTTACAATATTCATTGATTTTTGCCATTGAAAAACGTCCAGAAATGTTTGAAGCTACTGACTGAATGAAAGGAGCTGGCATCTCACTCTCTTTGAATCTTCTTTATCATGCTAGGATTAGCAGGAAAAAGCAAAAAATTTCAGAATTGCACCTTGCAATGCGGAGAAATTACTGTTTGTGCATTTACAATATTCATTGATTTTTGCCATTTAAAAACATCATGTTATTCATATACCAGAAATGTTTGAAGCTACTGACTGAATGAAAAGAGCTGGCATCTCACTCTCTTTGAATCTTCTTTATCATGCTAAGAGGAGCAGGAAAAAGCAAAAAATTTCAGAATTGCACCTTGCAATGTGGAGATATTACTGTTTGTGCATTTACAATATTCATTGATTTTTGCCATTGAAAAACGTCCAGAAATGTTTGAAGCTACTGACTGAATGAAAGGAGCTGGCATCTCACTCTCTTTGAATCTTCTTTATCATGCTAGGATTAGCAGGAAAAAGCAAAAAATTTCAGAATTGCACATTGCAATGCGGAGAAATTACTGTTTGTGCATTTACAATATTCATTGATTTTTGCCATTGAAAAACATCATGTTATTCATATACCAGAAATGTTTGAAGCTACTGACTGAATGAAAAGAGCTGGCATCTCACTCTCTTTGAATCTTCTTTATCATGCCAGGAATAGCAGGAAAAAGCAAAAAATTTCAGAATTGCACCTTGCAATGTGGAGATATTACTGTTTGTGCATTTACAATATTCATTGATTTTTGCCATTGAAAAACGTCCAGAAATGTTTGAAGCTACTGACTGAATGAAAGGAGCTGGCATCTCACTCTCTTTGAATCTTCTTTATCACGCTAGGATTAGCAGGAAAAAGCAAAAAATTTCAGAATTGCACCTTGCAATGCGGAGAAATTACTGTTTGTGCATTTACAATATTCATTGATTTTTGCCATTGAAAAACGTCCAGAAATGTTTGAAGCTACTGACTGAATGAAAGGAGCTGGCATCTCACTCTCTTTGAATCTTCTTTATCATGCTAGGATTAGCAGGAAAAAGCAAAAAATTTCAGAATTGCACCTTGCAATGCGGAGAAATTACTGTTTGTGCATTTACAATATTCATTGATTTTTGCCATTGAAAAACATCATGTTATTCATATACCAGAAATGTTTGAAGCTACTGACTGAATGAAAAGAGCTGGCATCTCACTCTCTTTGAATCTTCTTTATCATGCTAAGAGGAGCAGGAAAAAGCAAAAAATTTCAGAATTGCACCTTGCAATGTGGAGATATTACTGTTTGTACATTTACAATATTCATTGATTTTTGCCATTGAAAAACATCCAGAAATGTTTGAAGCTACTGACTGAATGAAAGGAGCTGGCATCTCACTCTCTTTGAATCTTCTTTATCATGCTAGGATTAGCAGGAAAAAGCAAAAAATTTCAGAATTGCACCTTGCAATGCGGAGAAATTACTGTTTGTGCATTTACAATATTCATTGATTTTTGCCATTGAAAAACATCATGTTATTCATATAAAAAAATGTTTGAAGCTACTGACTGAATGAAAAGAGCTGGCATCTCACTCTCTTCGAATCTTCTTTATCATGCCAGGATTAGCAGGAAAAAGCAAAAAATTTCAGAATTGCACCTTGCAATGTGGAGATATTACTGTTTGTGCATTTACAATATTCATTGATTTTTGCCATTGAAAAACATCCAGAAATGTTTGAAGCTACTGACTGAATGAAAGGAGCTGGCATCTCACTCTCTTTGAATCTTCTTTATCATGCTAGGATTAGCAGGAAAAAGCAAAAAATTTCAGAATTGCACCTTGCAATGCGGAGAAATTACTGTTTGTGCATTTACAATATTCATTGATTTTTGCCATTGAAAAACATCATGTTATTCATATACCAGAAATGTTTGAAGCTACTGACTGAATGAAAAGAGCTGGCATCTCACTCTCTTTGAATCTTTTTTATCATGCCAGGATTAGCAGGAAAAAGCAAAAAATTTCAGAATTGCACCTTGCAATGTGGAGATATTACTGTTTGTGCATTTACAATATTCATTGATTTTTGCAATTGAAAAATGTCCAGAAATGTTTGAAGCTACTGACTGAATGAAAGGAGCTGGCATCTCACTCTCTTTGAATCTTCTTTATCATGCTAGGATTAGCAGGAAAAAGCAAAAAATTTCAGAATTGCACCTTGCAATGCGGAGAAAGTACTGCTTGTGCATTTACAATATTCATTGATTTTTGCCATTGAAAAACATCATGTTATTCATATACCAGAAATGTTTGAAGCTACTGACTGAATGAAAAGAGCTGTCATCTCACTCTCTTTGTATCTTCTTTATCATGCTAAGAGGAGCAGGAAAAAGCAAAAAATTTCAGAATTGCACGTTGCAATGTGGAGATATTACTGTTTGTGCATTTACAATATTCATTGATTTTTGCCATTGAAAAACGTCCAGAAATGTTTGAAGCTACTGACTGAATGAAAGGAGCTGGCATCTCACTCTCTTTGAATCTTCTTTATCATGCTAGGATTAGCAGGAAAAAGCAAAAAATTTCAGAATTGCACCTTGCAATGCGGAGAAATTACTGTTTGTGCATTTACAATATTCATTGATTTTTGCCATTGAAAAACATCATGTTATTCATATACCAGAAATGTTTGAAGCTACTGACTGAATGAAAAGAGCTGGCATCTCACTCTCTTTGAATCTTCTTTATCATGCTAAGAGGAGCAGGAAAAAGCAAAAAATTTCAGAATTGCACGTTGCAATGTGGAGATATTACTGTTTGTGCATTTACAATATTCATTGATTTTTGCCATTGAAAAACGTCCAGAAATGTTTGAAGCTACTGACTGAATGAAAGGAGCTGGCATCTCACTCTCTTTGAATCTTCTTTATCATGCTAGGATTAGCAGGAAAAAGCAAAAAATTTCACAATTGCACCTTGCAATGCGGAGAAATTACTGTTTGTGCATTTACAATATTCATTGATTTTTGCCATTGAAAAACATCATGTTATTCATATACCAGAAATGTTTGAAGCTACTGACTGAATGAAAAGAGCTGGCATCTCACTCTCTTTGAATCTTCTTTATCATGCTAAGAGGAGCAGGAAAAAGCAAAAAATTTCAGAATTGCACCTTGCAATGTGGAGATATTACTGTTTGTGCATTTACAATATTCATTGATTTTTGCCATTGAAAAACGTCCAGAAATGTTTGAAGCTACTGACTGAATGAAAGGAGCTGGCATCTCACTCTCTTTGAATCTTCTTTATCATGCTAGGATTAGCAGGAAAAAGCAAAAAATTTCAGAATTGCACCTTGCAATGCGGAGAAATTACTGTTTGTGCATTTACAATATTCATTGATTTTTGCCATTGAAAAACATCATGTTATTCATATACCAGAAATGTTTGAAGCTACTGACTGAATGAAAAGAGCTGGCATCTCACTCTCTTTGAATCTTCTTTACCATGCCAGGAATAGCAGGAAAAAGCAAAAAATTTCAGAATTACACCTTGCAATGTGGAGATATTACTGTTTGTGCATTTACAATATTCATTGATTTTTGCCATTGAAAAACGTCCAGAAATGTTTGAAGCTACTGACTGAATGAAAGGAGCTGGCATCTCACTCTCTTTGAATCTTCTTTATCATGCTAGGATTAGCAGGAAAAAGCAAAAAATTTCAGAATTGCACCTTGCAATGCGGAGAAATTACTGTTTGTGCATTTACAATATTCATTGATTTTTGCCATTGAAAAACGTCCAGAAATGTTTGAAGCTACTGACTGAATGAAAGGAGCTGGCATCTCACTCTCTTTGAATCTTCTTTATCATGCTAGGATTAGCAGGAAAAAGCAAAAAATTTCAGAATTGCACCTTGCAATGCGGAGAAATTACTGTTTGTGCATTTACAATATTCATTGATTTTTGCCATTGAAAAACATCATGTTATTCATATACCAGAAATGTTTGAAGCTACTGACTGAATGAAAAGAGCTGGCATCTCACTCTCTTTGAATCTTCTTTATCATGCTAAGAGGAGCAGGAAAAAGCAAAAAATTTCAGAATTGCACCTTGCAATGTGGAGATATTACTGTTTGTACATTTACAATATTCATTGATTTTTGCCATTGAAAAACATCCAGAAATGTTTGAAGCTACTGACTGAATGAAAGGAGCTGGCATCTCACTCTCTTTGAATCTTCTTTATCATGCTAGGATTAGCAGGAAAAAGCAAAAAATTTCAGAATTGCACCTTGCAATGCGGAGAAATTACTGTTTGTGCATTTACAATATTCATTGATTTTTGCCATTGAAAAACATGATGTTATTCATATAAAAAAATGTTTGAAGCTACTGACTGAATGAAAAGAGCTGGCATCTCACTCTCTTTGAATCTTCTTTATCATGCCAGGATTAGCAGGAAAAAGCAAAAAATTTCAGAATTGCACCTTGCAATGTGGAGATATTACTGTTTGTGCATTTACAATATTCATTGATTTTTGCCATTGAAAAACGTCCAGAAATGTTTGAAGCTACTGACTGAATGAAAGGAGCTGGCATCTCACTCTCTTTGAATCTTCTTTATCATGCTAGGATTAGCAGGAAAAAGCAAAAAATTTCAGAATTGCACCTTGCAATGCGGAGAAATTACTGTTTGTGCATTTACAATATTCATTGATTTTTTCCATTGAAAAACATCATGTTATTCATATACCAGAAATGTTTGAAGCTACTGACTGAATGAAAAGAGCTGGCATCTCACTCTCTTTGAATCTTTTTTATCATGCCAGGATTAGCAGGAAAAAGCAAAAAATTTCAGAATTGCACCTTGCAATGTGGAGATATTACTGTTTGTGCATTTACAATATTCATTGATTTTTGCAATTGAAAAATGTCCAGAAATGTTTGAAGCTACTGACTGAATGAAAGGAGCTGGCATCTCACTCTCTTTGAATCTTCTTTATCATGCTAGGATTAGCAGGAAAAAGCAAAAAATTTCAGAATTGCACCTTGCAATGCGGAGAAATTACTGCTTGTGCATTTACAATATTCATTGATTTTTGCCATTGAAAAACATCATGTTATTCATATACCAGAAATGTTTGAAGCTACTGACTGAATGAAAAGAGCTGTCATCTCACTCTCTTTGTATCTTCTTTATCATGCTAAGAGGAGCAGGAAAAAGCAAAAAATTTCAGAATTGCACGTTGCAATGTGGAGATATTACTGTTTGTGCATTTACAATATTCATTGATTTTTGCCATTGAAAAACGTCCAGAAATGTTTGAAGCTACTGACTGAATGAAAGGAGCTGGCATCTCACTCTCTTTGAATCTTCTTTATCATGCTAGGATTAGCAGGAAAAAGCAAAAAATTTCAGAATTGCACCTTGCAATGCGGAGAAATTACTGTTTGTGCATTTACAATATTCATTGATTTTTGCCATTGAAAAACATCATGTTATTCATATACCAGAAATGTTTGAAGCTACTGACTGAATGAAAAGAGCTGGCATCTCACTCTCTTTGAATCTTCTTTATCATGCTAAGAGGAGCAGGAAAAAGCAAAAAATTTCAGAATTGCACGTTGCAATGTGGAGATATTACTGTTTGTGCATTTACAATATTCATTGATTTTTGCCATTGAAAAACGTCCAGAAATGTTTGAAGCTACTGACTGAATGAAAGGAGCTGGCATCTCACTCTCTTTGAATCTTCTTTATCATGCTAGGATTAGCAGGAAAAAGCAAAAAATTTCACAATTGCACCTTGCAATGCGGAGAAATTACTGTTTGTGCATTTACAATATTCATTGATTTTTGCCATTGAAAAACATCATGTTATTCATATACCAGAAATGTTTGAAGCTACTGACTGAATGAAAAGAGCTGGCATCTCACTCTCTTTGAATCTTCTTTATCATGCTAAGAGGAGCAGGAAAAAGCAAAAAATTTCAGAATTGCACCTTGCAATGTGGAGATATTACTGTTTGTGCATTTACAATATTCATTGATTTTTGCCATTGAAAAACGTCCAGAAATGTTTGAAGCTACTGACTGAATGAAAGGAGCTGGCATCTCACTCTCTTTGAATCTTCTTTATCATGCTAGGATTAGCAGGAAAAAGCAAAAAATTTCAGAATTGCACCTTGCAATGCGGAGAAATTACTGTTTGTGCATTTACAATATTCATTGATTTTTGCCATTGAAAAACATCATGTTATTCATATACCAGAAATGTTTGAAGCTACTGACTGAATGAAAAGAGCTGGCATCTCACTCTCTTTGAATCTTCTTTACCATGCCAGGAATAGCAGGAAAAAGCAAAAAATTTCAGAATTACACCTTGCAATGTGGAGATATTACTGTTTGTGCATTTACAATATTCATTGATTTTTGCCATTGAAAAACGTCCAGAAATGTTTGAAGCTACTGACTGAATGAAAGGAGCTGGCATCTCACTCTCTTTGAATCTTCTTTATCATGCTAGGATTAGCAGGAAAAAGCAAAAAATTTCAGAATTGCACCTTGCAATGCGGAGAAATTACTGTTTGTGCATTTACAATATTCATTGATTTTTGCCATTGAAAAACGTCCAGAAATGTTTGAAGCTACTGACTGAATGAAAGGAGCTGGCATCTCACTCTCTTTGAATCTTCTTTATCATGCTAGGATTAGCAGGAAAAAGCAAAAAATTTCAGAATTGCACCTTGCAATGCGGAGAAATTACTGTTTGTGCATTTACAATATTCATTGATTTTTGCCATTGAAAAACATCATGTTATTCATATACCAGAAATGTTTGAAGCTACTGACTGAATGAAAAGAGCTGGCATCTCACTCTCTTTGAATCTTCTTTATCATGCTAAGAGGAGCAGGAAAAAGCAAAAAATTTCAGAATTGCACCTTGCAATGTGGAGATATTACTGTTTGTACATTTACAATATTCATTGATTTTTGCCATTGAAAAACATCCAGAAATGTTTGAAGCTACTGACTGAATGAAAGGAGCTGGCATCTCACTCTCTTTGAATCTTCTTTATCATGCTAGGATTAGCAGGAAAAAGCAAAAAATTTCAGAATTGCACCTTGCAATGCGGAGAAATTACTGTTTGTGCATTTACAATATTCATTGATTTTTGCCATTGAAAAACATGATGTTATTCATATAAAAAAATGTTTGAAGCTACTGACTGAATGAAAAGAGCTGGCATCTCACTCTCTTTGAATCTTCTTTATCATGCCAGGATTAGCAGGAAAAAGCAAAAAATTTCAGAATTGCACCTTGCAATGTGGAGATATTACTGTTTGTGCATTTACAATATTCATTGATTTTTGCCATTGAAAAACGTCCAGAAATGTTTGAAGCTACTGACTGAATGAAAGGAGCTGGCATCTCACTCTCTTTGAATCTTCTTTATCATGCTAGGATTAGCAGGAAAAAGCAAAAAATTTCAGAATTGCACCTTGCAATGCGGAGAAATTACTGTTTGTGCATTTACAATATTCATTGATTTTTGCCATTGAAAAACATCATGTTATTCATATACCAGAAATGTTTGAAGCTACTGACTGAATGAAAAGAGCTGGCATCTCACTCTCTTTGAATCTTTTTTATCATGCCAGGATTAGCAGGAAAAAGCAAAAAATTTCAGAATTGCACCTTGCAATGTGGAGATATTACTGTTTGTGCATTTACAATATTCATTGATTTTTGCAATTGAAAAATGTCCAGAAATGTTTGAAGCTACTGACTGAATGAAAGGAGCTGGCATCTCACTCTCTTTGAATCTTCTTTATCATGCTAGGATTAGCAGGAAAAAGCAAAAAATTTCAGAATTGCACCTTGCAATGCGGAGAAATTACTGCTTGTGCATTTACAATATTCATTGATTTTTGCCATTGAAAAACATCATGTTATTCATATACCAGAAATGTTTGAAGCTACTGACTGAATGAAAAGAGCTGGCATCTCACTCTCTTTGAATCTTCTTTATCATGCTAGGATTAGCAGGAAAAAGCAAAAAATTTCAGAATTGCACTTTGCAATGCGGAGAAATTACTGTTTGTGCATTTACAATATTCATTGATTTTTGCCATTGAAAAACATCATGTTATTCATATACCAGAAATGTTTGAAGCTACTGACTGAATGAAAAGAGCTGGCATCTCACTCTCTTTGAATCTTCTTTATCATGCCAGGATTAGCAGGAAAAAGCAAAAAATTTCAGAATTGCACCTTGCAATGTGGAGATATTACTGTTTGTGCATTTACAATATTCATTGATTTTTGCAATTGAAAAATGTCCAGAAATGTTTGAAGCTACTGACCTAATGAAAGGAGCTGGCATCTCACTCTCTTTGAATCTTCTTTATCATGCTAGGATTAGCAGGAAAAAACAAAAAATTTCAGAATTGCACCTTGCAATGCGGAGAAATTACTGTTTGTGCATTTACAATATTCATTGATTTTTGCCATTGAAAAACATCATGTTATTCATATACCAGAAATGTTTGAAGCTACTGACTGAATGAAAAGAGCTGGCATCTCACTCTCTTTGAATCTTCTTTATCATGCTAAGTGGAGCAGGAAAAAGCAAAAAATTTCAGAATTGCACGTTGCAATGTGGAGATATTACTGTTTGTGTATTTACAATATTCATTGATTTTTGCCATTGAAAAACATCATGTTATTCATATACCAGAAATGTTTGAAGCTACTGACTGAATGAAAAGAGCTGGCATCTCACTCTCTTTGAATCTTCTTTATCATGCCAGGAATAGCAGGAAAAAGCAAAAAATTTCAGAATTGCACCTTGCAATGTGGAGATATTACTGTTTGTGCATTTACAATATTCATTGATTTTTGCCATTGAAAAACGTCCAGAAATGTTTGAAGCTACTGACTGAATGAAAGGAGCTGGCATCTCACTCTCTTTGAATCTTCTTTATCATGCTAGGATTAGCAGGAAAAAGCAAAAAATTTCAGAATTGCACCTTGCAATGCGGAGAAATTACTGTTTGTGCATTTACAATATTCATTGATTTTTGCCATTGAAAAACATCATGTTATTCATATAAAAAAATGTTTGAAGCTACTGACTGAATGAAAAGAGCTGGCATCTCACTCTCTTCGAATCTTCTTTATCATGCCAGGATTAGCAGGAAAAAGCAAAAAATTTCAGAATTGCACCTTGCAATGTGGAGATATTACTGTTTGTGCATTTACAATATTCATTGATTTTTGCCATTGAAAAACATCCAGAAATGTTTGAAGCTACTGACTGAATGAAAGGAGCTGGCATCTCACTCTCTTTGAATCTTCTTTATCATGCTAGGATTAGCAGGAAAAAGCAAAAAATTTCAGAATTGCACCTTGCAATGCGGAGAAATTACTGTTTGTGCATTTACAATATTCATTGATTTTTGCCATTGAAAAACATCATGTTATTCATATACCAGAAATGTTTGAAGCTACTGACTGAATGAAAAGAGCTGGCATCTCACTCTCTTTGAATCTTTTTTATCATGCCAGGATTAGCAGGAAAAAGCAAAAAATTTCAGAATTGCACCTTGCAATGTGGAGATATTACTGTTTGTGCATTTACAATATTCATTGATTTTTGCAATTGAAAAATGTCCAGAAATGTTTGAAGCTACTGACTGAATGAAAGGAGCTGGCATCTCACTCTCTTTGAATCTTCTTTATCATGCTAGGATTAGCAGGAAAAAGCAAAAAATTTCAGAATTGCACCTTGCAATGCGGAGAAATTACTGCTTGTGCATTTACAATATTCATTGATTTTTGCCATTGAAAAACATCATGTTATTCATATACCAGAAATGTTTGAAGCTACTGACTGAATGAAAAGAGCTGTCATCTCACTCTCTTTGTATCTTCTTTATCATGCTAAGAGGAGCAGGAAAAAGCAAAAAATTTCAGAATTGCACGTTGCAATGTGGAGATATTACTGTTTGTGCATTTACAATATTCATTGATTTTTGCCATTGAAAAACGTCCAGAAATGTTTGAAGCTACTGACTGAATGAAAGGAGCTGGCATCTCACTCTCTTTGAATCTTCTTTATCATGCTAGGATTAGCAGGAAAAAGCAAAAAATTTCAGAATTGCACCTTGCAATGCGGAGAAATTACTGTTTGTGCATTTACAATATTCATTGATTTTTGCCATTGAAAAACATCATGTTATTCATATACCAGAAATGTTTGAAGCTACTGACTGAATGAAAAGAGCTGGCATCTCACTCTCTTTGAATCTTCTTTATCATGCTAAGAGGAGCAGGAAAAAGCAAAAAATTTCAGAATTGCACGTTGCAATGTGGAGATATTACTGTTTGTGCATTTACAATATTCATTGATTTTTGCCATTGAAAAACGTCCAGAAATGTTTGAAGCTACTGACTGAATGAAAGGAGCTGGCATCTCACTCTCTTTGAATCTTCTTTATCATGCTAGGATTAGCAGGAAAAAGCAAAAAATTTCACAATTGCACCTTGCAATGCGGAGAAATTACTGTTTGTGCATTTACAATATTCATTGATTTTTGCCATTGAAAAACATCATGTTATTCATATACCAGAAATGTTTGAAGCTACTGACTGAATGAAAAGAGCTGGCATCTCACTCTCTTTGAATCTTCTTTATCATGCTAAGAGGAGCAGGAAAAAGCAAAAAATTTCAGAATTGCACCTTGCAATGTGGAGATATTACTGTTTGTGCATTTACAATATTCATTGATTTTTGCCATTGAAAAACGTCCAGAAATGTTTGAAGCTACTGACTGAATGAAAGGAGCTGGCATCTCACTCTCTTTGAATCTTCTTTATCATGCTAGGATTAGCAGGAAAAAGCAAAAAATTTCAGAATTGCACCTTGCAATGCGGAGAAATTACTGTTTGTGCATTTACAATATTCATTGATTTTTGCCATTGAAAAACATCATGTTATTCATATACCAGAAATGTTTGAAGCTACTGACTGAATGAAAAGAGCTGGCATCTCACTCTCTTTGAATCTTCTTTACCATGCCAGGAATAGCAGGAAAAAGCAAAAAATTTCAGAATTACACCTTGCAATGTGGAGATATTACTGTTTGTGCATTTACAATATTCATTGATTTTTGCCATTGAAAAACGTCCAGAAATGTTTGAAGCTACTGACTGAATGAAAGGAGCTGGCATCTCACTCTCTTTGAATCTTCTTTATCATGCTAGGATTAGCAGGAAAAAGCAAAAAATTTCAGAATTGCACCTTGCAATGCGGAGAAATTACTGTTTGTGCATTTACAATATTCATTGATTTTTGCCATTGAAAAACGTCCAGAAATGTTTGAAGCTACTGACTGAATGAAAGGAGCTGGCATCTCACTCTCTTTGAATCTTCTTTATCATGCTAGGATTAGCAGGAAAAAGCAAAAAATTTCAGAATTGCACCTTGCAATGCGGAGAAATTACTGTTTGTGCATTTACAATATTCATTGATTTTTGCCATTGAAAAACATCATGTTATTCATATACCAGAAATGTTTGAAGCTACTGACTGAATGAAAAGAGCTGGCATCTCACTCTCTTTGAATCTTCTTTATCATGCTAAGAGGAGCAGGAAAAAGCAAAAAATTTCAGAATTGCACCTTGCAATGTGGAGATATTACTGTTTGTACATTTACAATATTCATTGATTTTTGCCATTGAAAAACATCCAGAAATGTTTGAAGCTACTGACTGAATGAAAGGAGCTGGCATCTCACTCTCTTTGAATCTTCTTTATCATGCTAGGATTAGCAGGAAAAAGCAAAAAATTTCAGAATTGCACCTTGCAATGCGGAGAAATTACTGTTTGTGCATTTACAATATTCATTGATTTTTGCCATTGAAAAACATGATGTTATTCATATAAAAAAATGTTTGAAGCTACTGACTGAATGAAAAGAGCTGGCATCTCACTCTCTTTGAATCTTCTTTATCATGCCAGGATTAGCAGGAAAAAGCAAAAAATTTCAGAATTGCACCTTGCAATGTGGAGATATTACTGTTTGTGCATTTACAATATTCATTGATTTTTGCCATTGAAAAACGTCCAGAAATGTTTGAAGCTACTGACTGAATGAAAGGAGCTGGCATCTCACTCTCTTTGAATCTTCTTTATCATGCTAGGATTAGCAGGAAAAAGCAAAAAATTTCAGAATTGCACCTTGCAATGCGGAGAAATTACTGTTTGTGCATTTACAATATTCATTGATTTTTGCCATTGAAAAACATCATGTTATTCATATACCAGAAATGTTTGAAGCTACTGACTGAATGAAAAGAGCTGGCATCTCACTCTCTTTGAATCTTTTTTATCATGCCAGGATTAGCAGGAAAAAGCAAAAAATTTCAGAATTGCACCTTGCAATGTGGAGATATTACTGTTTGTGCATTTACAATATTCATTGATTTTTGCAATTGAAAAATGTCCAGAAATGTTTGAAGCTACTGACTGAATGAAAGGAGCTGGCATCTCACTCTCTTTGAATCTTCTTTATCATGCTAGGATTAGCAGGAAAAAGCAAAAAATTTCAGAATTGCACCTTGCAATGCGGAGAAATTACTGCTTGTGCATTTACAATATTCATTGATTTTTGCCATTGAAAAACATCATGTTATTCATATACCAGAAATGTTTGAAGCTACTGACTGAATGAAAAGAGCTGGCATCTCACTCTCTTTGAATCTTCTTTATCATGCTAGGATTAGCAGGAAAAAGCAAAAAATTTCAGAATTGCACTTTGCAATGCGGAGAAATTACTGTTTGTGCATTTACAATATTCATTGATTTTTGCCATTGAAAAACATCATGTTATTCATATACCAGAAATGTTTGAAGCTACTGACTGAATGAAAAGAGCTGGCATCTCACTCTCTTTGAATCTTCTTTATCATGCCAGGATTAGCAGGAAAAAGCAAAAAATTTCAGAATTGCACCTTGCAATGTGGAGATATTACTGTTTGTGCATTTACAATATTCATTGATTTTTGCAATTGAAAAATGTCCAGAAATGTTTGAAGCTACTGACCTAATGAAAGGAGCTGGCATCTCACTCTCTTTGAATCTTCTTTATCATGCTAGGATTAGCAGGAAAAAACAAAAAATTTCAGAATTGCACCTTGCAATGCGGAGAAATTACTGTTTGTGCATTTACAATATTCATTGATTTTTGCCATTGAAAAACATCATGTTATTCATATACCAGAAATGTTTGAAGCTACTGACTGAATGAAAAGAGCTGGCATCTCACTCTCTTTGAATCTTCTTTATCATGCTAAGTGGAGCAGGAAAAAGCAAAAAATTTCAGAATTGCACGTTGCAATGTGGAGATATTACTGTTTGTGTATTTACAATATTCATTGATTTTTGCCATTGAAAAACATCATGTTATTCATATACCAGAAATGTTTGAAGCTACTGACTGAATGAAAAGAGCTGGCATCTCACTCTCTTTGAATCTTCTTTATCATGCCAGGAATAGCAGGAAAAAGCAAAAAATTTCAGAATTGCACCTTGCAATGTGGAGATATTACTGTTTGTGCATTTACAATATTCATTGATTTTTGCCATTGAAAAACGTCCAGAAATGTTTGAAGCTACTGACTGAATGAAAGGAGCTGGCATCTCACTCTCTTTGAATCTTCTTTATCATGCTAGGATTAGCAGGAAAAAGCAAAAAATTTCAGAATTGCACCTTGCAATGCGGAGAAATTACTGTTTGTGCATTTACAATATTCATTGATTTTTGCCATTGAAAAACGTCCAGAAATGTTTGAAGCTACTGACTGAATGAAAGGAGCTGGCATCTCACTCTCTTTGAATCTTCTTTATCATGCTAGGATTAGCAGGAAAAAGCAAAAAATTTCAGAATTGCACCTTGCAATGCGGAGAAATTACTGTTTGTGCATTTACAATATTCATTGATTTTTGCCATTGAAAAACATCATGTTATTCATATACCAGAAATGTTTGAAGCTACTGACTGAATGAAAAGAGCTGGCATCTCACTCTCTTTGAATCTTCTTTATCATGCTAAGAGGAGCAGGAAAAAGCAAAAAATTTCAGAATTGCACCTTGCAATGTGGAGATATTACTGTTTGTACATTTACAATATTCATTGATTTTTGCCATTGAAAAACATCCAGAAATGTTTGAAGCTACTGACTGAATGAAAGGAGCTGGCATCTCACTCTCTTTGAATCTTCTTTATCATGCTAGGATTAGCAGGAAAAAGCAAAAAATTTCAGAATTGCACCTTGCAATGCGGAAAAATTACTGTTTGTGCATTTACAATATTCATTGATTTTTGCCATTGAAAAACATCATGTTATTCATATAAAAAAATGTTTGAAGCTACTGACTGAATGAAAAGATCTGGCATCTCACTCTCTTTGAATCTTCTTTATCATGCCAGGATTAGCAGGAAAAAGCAAAAAATTTCAGAATAGCACCTTGCAATGTGGAGATATTACTGTTTGTGCATTTACAATATTCATTGATTTTTGCCATTGAAAAACGTCCAGAAATGTTTGAAGCTACTGACTGAATGAAAGGAGCTGGCATCTCACTCTCTTTGAATCTTCTTTATCATGCTAGGATTAGCAGGAAAAAGCAAAAAATTTCAGAATTGCACCTTGCAATGCGGAGAAATTACTGTTTGTGCATTTACAATATTCATTGATTTTTGCCATTGAAAAACATCATGTTATTCATATACCAGAAATGTTTGAAGCTACTGACTGAATGAAAAGAGCTGGCATCTCACTCTCTTTGAATCTTTTTTATCATGCCAGGATTAGCAGGAAAAAGCAAAAAATTTCAGAATTGCACCTTGCAATGTGGAGATATTACTGTTTGTGCATTTACAATATTCATTGATTTTTGCAATTGAAAAATGTCCAGAAATGTTTGAAGCTACTGACTGAATGAAAGGAGCTGGCATCTCACTCTCTTTGAATCTTCTTTATCATGCTAGGATTAGCAGGAAAAAGCAAAAAATTTCAGAATTGCACCTTGCAATGCGGAGAAATTACTGCTTGTGCATTTACAATATTCATTGATTTTTGCCATTGAAAAACATCATGTTATTCATATACCAGAAATGTTTGAAGCTACTGACTGAATGAAAAGAGCTGGCATCTCATTCTCTTTGAATCTTCTTTATCATGCTAGGATTAGCAGGAAAAAGCAAAAAATTTCAGAATTGCACTTTGCAATGCGGAGAAATTACTGTTTGTGCATTTACAATATTCATTGATTTTTGCCATTGAAAAACATCATGTTATTCATATACCAGAAATGTTTGAAGCTACTGACTGAATGAAAAGAGCTGGCATCTCACTCTCTTTGAATCTTCTTTATCATGCCAGGATTAGCAGGAAAAAGCAAAAAATTTCAGAATTGCACCTTGCAATGTGGAGATATTACTGTTTGTGCATTTACAATATTCATTGATTTTTGCAATTGAAAAATGTCCAGAAATGTTTGAAGCTACTGACTGAATGAAAGGAGCTGGCATCTCACTCTCTTTGAATCTTCTTTATCATGCTAGGGTTAGCAGGAAAAAGCAAAAAATTTCAGAATTGCACCTTGCAATGCGGAGAAATTACTGTTTGTGCATTTACAATATTCATTGATTTTTGCCATTGAAAAACATCATGTTATTCATATACCAGAAATGTTTGAAGCTACTGACTGAATGAAAAGAGCTGGCATCTCACTCTCTTTGAATCTTTTTTATCATGCCAGGATTAGCAGGAAAAAGCAAAAAAATTCAGAATTGCACCTTGCAATGTGGAGATATTACTGTTTGTGCATTTACAATATTCATTGATTTTTGCAATTGAAAAATGTCCAGAAATGTTTGAAGCTACTGACTGAATGAAAGGAGCTGGCATCTCACTCTCTTTGAATCTTCTTTATCATGCTAGGATTAGCAGGAAAAAGCAAAAAATTTCAGAATTGCACCTTGCAATGCGGAGAAATTACTGCTTGTGCATTTACAATATTCATTGATTTTTGCCATTGAAAAACATCATGTTATTCATATACCAGAAATGTTTGAAGCTACTGACTGAATGAAAAGAGCTGGCATCTCACTCTCTTTGAATCTTCTTTATCATGCTAGGATTAGCAGGAAAAAGCAAAAAATTTCAGAATTGCACTTTGCAATGCGGAGAAATTACTGTTTGTGCATTTACAATATTCATTGATTTTTGCCATTGAAAAACATCATGTTATTCATATACCAGAAATGTTTGAAGCTACTGACTGAATGAAAAGAGCTGGCATCTCACTCTCTTTGAATCTTCTTTATCATGCCAGGATTAGCAGGAAAAAGCAAAAAATTTCAGAATTGCACCTTGCAATGTGGAGATATTACTGTTTGTGCATTTACAATATTCATTGATTTTTGCAATTGAAAAATGTCCAGAAATGTTTGAAGCTACTGACTGAATGAAAGGAGCTGGCATCTCACTCTCTTTGAATCTTCTTTATCATGCTAGGATTAGCAGGAAAAAGCAAAAAATTTCAGAATTGCACCTTGCAATGCGGAGAAATTACTGTTTGTGCATTTACAATATTCATTGATTTTTTGCCATTGAAAAACATCATGTTATTCATATACCAGAAATGTTTGAAGCTACTGACTGAATGAAAAGAGCTGGCATCTCACTCTCTTTGAATCTTCTTTATCATGCTAAGAGGAGCAGGAAAAAGCAAAAAATTTCAGAATTGCACGTTGCAATGTGGAGATATTACTGTTTGTGTATTTACAATATTCATTGATTTTTGCCATTGAAAAACGTCCAGAAATGTTTGAAGCTACTGACTGAATGAAAGGAGCTGGCATCTCACTCTCTTTGAATCTTCTTTATCATGCTAGGATTAGCAGGAAAAAGCAAAAAATTTCAGAATTGCACCTTGCAATGCGGAGAAATTACTGTTTGTGCATTTACAATATTCATTGATTTTTGCCATTGAAAAACGTCCAGAAATGTTTGAAGCTACTGACTGAATGAAAGGAGCTGGCATCTCACTCTCTTTGAATCTTCTTTATCATGCTAGGATTAGCAGGAAAAAGCAAAAAATTTCAGAATTGCACCTTGCACTGCGGAGAAATTACTGTTTGTGCATTTACAATATTCATTGATTTTTGCCATTGAAAAACATCATGTTATTCATATACCAGAAATGTTTGAAGCTACTGACTGAATGAAAAGAGCTGGCATCTCACTCTCTTTGAATCTTCTTTATCATGCTAAGAGGAGCAGGAAAAAGCAAAAAAATTCAGAATTGCACCTTGCAATGTGGAGATATTACTGTTTGTGCATTTACAATATTCATTGATTTTTGCCATTGAAAAACGTCCAGAAATGTTTGAAGCTACTGACTGAATGAAAGGAGCTGGCATCTCACTCTCTTTGAATCTTCTTTATCATGCTAGGATTAGCAGGAAAAAGCAAAAAATTTCAGAATTGCACCTTGCAATGCGGAGAAATTACTGTTTGTGCATTTACAATATTCATTGATTTTTGCCATTGAAAAACATCATGTTATTCATATACCAGAAATGTTTGAAGCTACTGACTGAATGAAAAGAGCTGGCATCTCACTCTCTTTGAATCTTCTTTATCATGCCAGGAATAGCAGAAAAAAGCAAAAAATTTCAGAATTGCACCTTGCAATGTGGAGATATTACTGTTTGTGCATTTACAATATTCATTGATTTTTGCCATTGAAAAACGTCCAGAAATGTTTGAAGCTACTGACTGAATGAAAGGAGCTGGCATCTCACTCTCTTTGAATCTTCTTTATCATGCTAGGATTAGCAGGAAAAAGCAAAAAATTTCAGAATTGCACCTTGCAATGTGGAGAAATTACTGTTTGTGCATTTACAATATTCATTGATTTTTGCTATTGAAAAACATCATGTTATTCATATACCAGAAATGTTTGAAGCTACTGACTGAATGAAAAGAGCTGGCATCTCACTCTCTTTGAATCTTCTTTATCATGCTAGGATTAGCAGGAAAAAGCAAAAAATTTCAGAATTGCACCTTGCAATGCGGAGAAATTACTGTTTGTGCATTTACAATATTCATTGATTTTTGCCATTGAAAAACATCATGTTATTCATATACCAGAAATGTTTGAAGCTACTGACTGAATGAAAAGAGCTGGCATCTCACTCTCTTTGAATCTTCTTTATCATGCCAGGATTAGCAGGAAAAAGCAAAAAATTTCAGAATTGCACCTTGCAATGTGGAGATATTACTGTTTGTGCATTTACAATATTCATTGATTTTTGCAATTGAAAAATGTCCAGAAATGTTTGAAGCTACTGACTGAATGAAAGGAGCTGGCATCTCACTCTCTTTGAATCTTCTTTATCATGCTAGGATTAGCAGGAAAAAGCAAAAAATTTCAGAATTGCACCTTGCAATGCGGAGAAATTACTGTTTGTGCATTTACAATATTCATTGATTTTTGCCATTGAAAAACATCATGTTATTCATATACCAGAAATGTTTGAAGCTACTGACTGAATGAAAAGAGCTGGCATCTCATTCTCTTTGAATCTTCTTTATCATGCTAAGAGGAGCAGGAAAAAGCAAAAAATTTCAGAATTGCACGTTGCAATGTGGAGATATTACTGTTTGTGTATTTACAATATTCATTGATTTTTGCCATTGAAAAACGTCCAGAAATGTTTGAAGCTACTGACTGAATGAAAGGAGCTGGCATCTCACTCTCTTTGAATCTTCTTTATCATGCTAGGATTAGCAGGAAAAAGCAAAAAATTTCAGAATTGCACCTTGCAATGCGGAGAAATTACTGTTTGTGCATTTACAATATTTATTGATTTTTGCCATTGAAAAACGTCCAGAAATGTTTGAAGCTACTGACTGAATGAAAGGAGCTGGCATCTCACTCTCTTTGAATCTTCTTTATCATGCTAGGATTAGCAGGAAAAAGCAAAAAATTTCAGAATTGCACCTTGCAATGCGGAGAAATTACTGTTTGTGCATTTACAATATTCATTGATTTTTGCCATTGAAAAACATCATGTTATTCATATACCAGAAATGTTTGAAGCTACTGACTGAATGAAAAGAGCTGGCATCTCACTCTCTTTGAATCTTCTTTATCATGCTAAGAGGAGCAGGAAAAAGCAAAAAATTTCAGAATTGCACGTTGCAATGTGGAGATATTACTGTTTGTGCATTTACAATATTCATTGATTTTTGCCATTGAAAAACGTCCAGAAATGTTTGAAGCTACTGACTGAATGAAAGGAGCTGGCATCTCACTCTCTTTGAATCTTCTTTATCATGCTAGGATTAGCAGGAAAAAGCAAAAAACTTCAGAATTGCACCTTGCACTGCGGAGAAATTACTGTTTGTGCATTTACAATATTCATTGATTTTTGCCATTGAAAAACATCATGTTATTCATATACCAGAAATGTTTGAAGCTACTGACTGAATGAAAAGAGCTGGCATCTCACTCTCTTTGAATCTTCTTTATCTTGCTAAGAGGAGCAGGAAAAAGCAAAAAAATTCAGAATTGCACCTTGCAATGTGGACATATTACTGTTTGTGCATTTACAATATTCATTGATTTTTGCCATTGAAAAACGTCCAGAAATGTTTGAAGCTACTGACTGAATGAAAGGAGCTGGCATCTCACTCTCTTTGAATCTTCTTTATCATGCTACGATTAGCAGGAAAAAGAAAAAAATTTCAGAATTGCACCTTGCAATGCGGAGAAATTACTGTTTGTGCATTTACAATATTCATTGATTTTTGCCATTGAAAAACATCATGTTATTCATATACCAGAAATGTTTGAAGCTACTGACTGAATGAAAAGAGCTGGCATTTCACTCTCTTTGAATCTTCTTTATCATGCCAGGAATAGCAGAAAAAAGCAAAAAATTTCAGAATTGCACCTTGCAATGTGGAGATATTACTGTTTGTGCATTTACAATATTCATTGATTTTTGCCATTGAAAAACGTCCAGAAATGTTTGAAGCTACTGACTGAATGAAAGGAGCTGGCATCTCACTCTCTTTGAATCTTCTTTATCATGCCAGGATTAGCAGGAAAAAGCAAAAAATTTCAGAATTGCACCTTGCAATGCGGAGAAATTACTGTTTGTGCATTTACAATATTCATTGATTTTTGCCATTGAAAAACATCATGTTATTCATATACCAGAAATGTTTGAAGCTACTGACTGAATGAAAAGAGCTGGCATCTCACTCTCTTTGAATCTTCTTTATCATGCTAGGATTAGCAGGAAAAAGCAAAAAATTTCAGAATTGCACCTTGCAATGCGGAGAAATTACTGTTTGTGCATTTACAATATTCATTGATTTTTGCCATTGAAAAACATCATGTTATTCATATACCAGAAATGTTTGAAGCTACTGACTGAATGAAAAGAGCTGGCATCTCACTCTCTTTGAATCTTCTTTATCATGCCAGGATTAGCAGGAAAAAGCAAAAAATTTCAGAATTGCACCTTGCAATGTGGAGATATTACTGTTTGTGCATTTACAATATTCATTGATTTTTGCAATTGAAAAATGTCCAGAAATGTTTGAAGCTACTGACTGAATGAAAGGAGCTGGCATCTCACTCTCTTTGAATCTTCTTTATCATGCTAGGATTAGCAGGAAAAAGCAAAAAATTTCAGAATTGCACCTTGCAATGCTGAGAAATTACTGTTTGTGCATTTACAATATTCATTGATTTTTGCCATTGAAAAACATCATGTTATTCATATACCAGAAATGTTTGAAGCTACTGACTGAATGAAAAGAGCTGGCATCTCACTCTCTTTGAATCTTCTTTATCATGCTAAGAGGAGCAGGAAAAAGCAAAAAATTTCAGAATTGCACCTTGCAATGTGGAGATATTACTGTTTGTGTATTTACAATATTCATTGATTTTTGCCATTGAAAAACGTCCAGAAATGTTTGAAGCTACTGACTGAATGAAAGGAGCTGGCATCTCACTCTCTTTGAATCTTCTTTATCATGCTAGGATTAGCAGGAAAAAGCAAAAAATTTCAGAATTGCACCTTGCAATGCGGAGAAATTACTGTTTGTGCATTTACAATATTCATTGATTTTTGCCATTGAAAAAC
The DNA here is from genome assembly GCF_046119375.1 of Phyllobates terribilis. Lineage (NCBI taxonomy): Eukaryota > Metazoa > Chordata > Amphibia > Anura > Dendrobatidae > Phyllobates > Phyllobates terribilis. Next base: position 903,239 of record NW_027363225.1, on the reverse strand, counting down.
GTCCAGAAATGTTTGAAGCTACTGACTGAATGAAAGGAGCTGGCATCTCACTCTCTTTGAATCTTCTTTATCATGCTAGGATTAGCAGGAAAAAGCAAAAAATTTCAGAATTGCACCTTGCAATGCGGAGAAATTACTGTTTGTGCATTTACAATATTCATTGATTTTTGCCATTGAAAAACATCATGTTATTCATATACCAGAAATGTTTGAAGCTACTGACTGAATGAAAAGAGCTGGCATCTCACTCTCTTTGAATCTTCTTTATCATGCTAAGAGGAGCAGGAAAAAGCAAAAAATTTCAGAATTGCACCTTGCAATGTGGAGATATTACTGTTTGTGCATTTACAATATTCATTGATTTTTGCCATTGAAAAACGTCAAGAAATGTTTGAAGCTACTGACTGAATGAAAGGAGCTGGCATCTCACTCTCTTTGAATCTTCTTTATCATGCTAGGATTAGCAGGAAAAAGCAAAAAATTTCAGAATTGCACCTTGCAATGCGGAGAAATTACTGTTTGTGCATTTACAATATTCATTGATTTTTGCCATTGAAAAACATCATGTTATTCATATACCAGAAATGTTTGAAGCTACTGACTGAATGAAAAGAGCTGGCATCTCACTCTCTTTGAATCTTCTTTATCATGCTAAGAGGAGCAGGAAAAAGCAAAAAATTTCAGAATTGCACGTTGCAATGTGGAGATATTACTGTTTGTGCATTTACAATATTCATTGATTTTTGCCATTGAAAAACGTCCAGAAATGTTTGAAGCTACTGACTGAATGAAAGGAGCTGGCATCTCACTCTCTTTGAATCTTCTTTATCATGCTAGGATTAGCAGGAAAAAGCAAAAAATTTCAGAATTGCACCTTGCAATGCGGAGAAATTACTGTTTGTGCATTTACAATATTCATTGATTTTTGCCATTGAAAAACATCATGTTATTCATATACCAGAAATGTTTGAAGCTACTGACTGAATGAAAAGAGCTGGCATCTCACTCTCTTTGAATCTTCTTTATCATGCTAAGAGGAGCAGGAAAAAGCAAAAAATTTCAGAATTGCACGTTGCAATGTGGAGATATTACTGTTTGTGCATTTACAATATTCATTGATTTTTGCCATTGAAAAACGTCCAGAAATGTTTGAAGCTACTGACTGAATGAAAGGAGCTGGCATCTCACTCTCTTTGAATCTTCTTTATCATGCTAGGATTAGCAGGAAAAAGCAAAAAATTTCAGAATTGCACCTTGCAATGCGGAGAAATTACTGTTTGTGCATTTACAATATTCATTGATTTTTGCCATTGAAAAACGTCCAGAAATGTTTGAAGCTACTGACTGAATGAAAGGAGCTGGCATCTCACTCTCTTTGAATCTTCTTTATCATGCTAGGATTAGCAGGAAAAAGCAAAAAATTTCAGAATTGCACCTTGCACTGCGGAGAAATTACTGTTTGTGCATTTACAATATTCATTGATTTTTGCCATTGAAAAACATCATGTTATTCATATACCAGAAATGTTTGAAGCTACTGACTGAATGAAAAGAGCAGGCATCTCATTCTCTTTGAATCTTCTTTATCATGCTAAGAGGAGCAGGAAAAAGCAAAAAATTTCAGAATTGCACCTTGCAATGTGGAGATATTACTGTTTGTGCATTTACAATATTCATTGATTTTTGCCATTGAAAAACGTCCAGAAATGTTTGAAGCTACTGACTGAATGAAAGGAGCTGGCATCTCACTCTCTTTGAATCTTCTTTATCATGCTAGGATTAGCAGGAAAAAGCAAAAAATTTCAGAATTGCACCTTGCAATGCGGAGAAATTACTGTTTGTGCATTTACAATATTCATTGATTTTTGCCATTGAAAAACATCATGTTATTCATATACCAGAAATGTTTGAAGCTACTGACTGAATGAAAAGAGCTGGCATCTCACTCTCTTTGAATCTTCTTTATCATGCCAGGATTAGCAGGAAAAAGCAAAAAATTTCAGAATTGCACCTTGCAATGTGGAGATATTACTGTTTGTGCATTTACAATATTCATTGATTTTTGCCATTGAAAAACGTCCAGAAATGTTTGAAGCTACTGACTGAATGAAAGGAGCTGGCATCTCACTCTCTTTGAATCTTCTTTATCATGCTAGGATTAGCAGGAAAAAGCAAAAAATTTCAGAATTGCACCTTGCAATGCGGAGAAATTACTGTTTGTGCATTTACAATATTCATTGATTTTTGCCATTGAAAAACATCATGTTATTCATATACCAGAAATGTTTGAAGCTACTGACTGAATGAAAAGAGCTGGCATCTCACTCTCTTTGAATCTTCTTTATCATGCTAAGAGGAGCAGGAAAAAGCAAAAAATTTCAGAATTGCACGTTGCAATGTGGAGATATTACTGTTTGTGCATTTACAATATTCATTGATTTTTGCCATTGAAAAACGTCCAGAAATGTTTGAAGCTACTGACTGAATGAAAGGAGCTGGCATCTCACTCTCTTTGAATCTTCTTTATCATGCTAGGATTAGCAGGAAAAAGCAAAAAATTTCAGAATTGCACCTTGCAATGCGGAGAAATTACTGTTTGTGCATTTACAATATTCATTGATTTTTGCCATTGAAAAACATCATGTTATTCATATACCAGAAATGTTTGAAGCTACTGACTGAATGAAAAGAGCTGGCATCTCACTCTCTTTGAATCTTCTTTATCATGCTAAGAGGAGCAGGAAAAAGCAAAAAATTTCAGAATTGCACGTTGCAATGTGGAGATATTACTGTTTGTGCATTTACAATATTCATTGATTTTTGCCATTGAAAAACGTCCAGAAATGTTTGAAGCTACTGACTGAATGAAAGGAGCTGGCATCTCACTCTCTTTGAATCTTCTTTATCATGCTAGGATTAGCAGGAAAAAGCAAAAAATTTCAGAATTGCACCTTGCAATGCGGAGAAATTACTGTTTGTGCATTTACAATATTCATTGATTTTTGCCATTGAAAAACGTCCAGAAATGTTTGAAGCTACTGACTGAATGAAAGGAGCTGGCATCTCACTCTCTTTGAATCTTCTTTATCATGCTAGGATTAGCAGGAAAAAGCAAAAAATTTCAGAATTGCACCTTGCACTGCGGAGAAATTACTGTTTGTGCATTTACAATATTCATTGATTTTTGCCATTGAAAAACATCATGTTATTCATATACCAGAAATGTTTGAAGCTACTGACTGAATGAAAAGAGCAGGCATCTCATTCTCTTTGAATCTTCTTTATCATGCTAAGAGGAGCAGGAAAAAGCAAAAAATTTCAGAATTGCACCTTGCAATGTGGAGATATTACTGTTTGTGCATTTACAATATTCATTGATTTTTGCCATTGAAAAACGTCCAGAAATGTTTGAAGCTACTGACTGAATGAAAGGAGCTGGCATCTCACTCTCTTTGAATCTTCTTTATCATGCTAGGATTAGCAGGAAAAAGCAAAAAATTTCAGAATTGCACCTTGCAATGCGGAGAAATTACTGTTTGTGCATTTACAATATTCATTGATTTTTGCCATTGAAAAACATCATGTTATTCATATACCAGAAATGTTTGAAGCTACTGACTGAATGAAAAGAGCTGGCATCTCACTCTCTTTGAATCTTCTTTATCATGCCAGGATTAGCAGGAAAAAGCAAAAAATTTCAGAATTGCACCTTGCAATGCGGAGATATTACTGTTTGTGCATTTACAATATTCATTGATTTTTGCCATTGAAAAACGTCCAGAAATGTTTGAAGCTACTGACTGAATGAAAGGAGCTGGCATCTCACTCTCTTTGAATCTTCTTTATCATGCTAGGATTAGCAGGAAAAAGCAAAAAATTTCAGAATTGCACCTTGCAATGCGGAGAAATTAATGTTTGTGCATTTACAATATTCATTGATTTTTGCCATTGAAAAACGTCCAGAAATGTTTGAAGCTACTGACTGAATGAAAGGAGCTGGCATCTCACTCTCTTTGAATCTTCTTTATCATGCTAGGATTAGCAGGAAAAAGCAAAAAATTTCAGAATTGCACCTTGCAATGCGGAGAAATTACTGTTTGTGCATTTACAATATTCATTGATTTTTGCCATTGAAAAACATCATGTTATTCATATACCAGAAATGTTTGAAGCTACTGACTGAATGAAAAGAGCTGGCATCTCACTCTCTTTGAATCTTCTTTATCATGCTAAGAGGAGCAGGAAAAAGCAAAAAATTTCAGAATTGCACGTTGCAATGTGGAGATATTACTGTTTGTGCATTTACAATATTCATTGATTTTTGCCATTGAAAAACGTCCAGAAATGTTTGAAGCTACTGACTGAATGAAAGGAGCTGGCATCTCACTCTCTTTGAATCTTCTTTATCATGCTAGGATTAGCAGGAAAAAGCAAAAAATTTCAGAATTGCACCTTGCAATGCGGAGAAATTACTGTTTGTGCATTTACAATATTCATTGATTTTTGCCATTGAAAAACATCATGTTATTCATATACCAGAAATGTTTGAAGCTACTGACTGAATGAAAAGAGCTGGCATCTCACTCTCTTTGAATCTTCTTTATCATGCTAAGAGGAGCAGGAAAAAGCAAAAAATTTCAGAATTGCACGTTGCAATGTGGAGATATTACTGTTTGTGCATTTACAATATTCATTGATTTTTGCCATTGAAAAACGTCCAGAAATGTTTGAAGCTACTGACTGAATGAAAGGAGCTGGCATCTCACTCTCTTTGAATCTTCTTTATCATGCTAGGATTAGCAGGAAAAAGCAAAAAATTTCAGAATTGCACCTTGCAATGCGGAGAAATTACTGTTTGTGCATTTACAATATTCATTGATTTTTGCCATTGAAAAACGTCCAGAAATGTTTGAAGCTACTGACTGAATGAAAGGAGCTGGCATCTCACTCTCTTTGAATCTTCTTTATCATGCTAGGATTAGCAGGAAAAAGCAAAAAATTTCAGAATTGCACCTTGCACTGCGGAGAAATTACTGTTTGTGCATTTACAATATTCATTGATTTTTGCCATTGAAAAACATCATGTTATTCATATACCAGAAATGTTTGAAGCTACTGACTGAATGAAAAGAGCAGGCATCTCATTCTCTTTGAATCTTCTTTATCATGCTAAGAGGAGCAGGAAAAAGCAAAAAATTTCAGAATTGCACCTTGCAATGTGGAGATATTACTGTTTGTGCATTTACAATATTCATTGATTTTTGCCATTGAAAAACGTCCAGAAATGTTTGAAGCTACTGACTGAATGAAAGGAGCTGGCATCTCACTCTCTTTGAATCTTCTTTATCATGCTAGGATTAGCAGGAAAAAGCAAAAAATTTCAGAATTGCACCTTGCAATGCGGAGAAATTACTGTTTGTGCATTTACAATATTCATTGATTTTTGCCATTGAAAAACATCATGTTATTCATATACCAGAAATGTTTGAAGCTACTGACTGAATGAAAAGAGCTGGCATCTCACTCTCTTTGAATCTTCTTTATCATGCCAGGATTAGCAGGAAAAAGCAAAAAATTTCAGAATTGCACCTTGCAATGTGGAGATATTACTGTTTGTGCATTTACAATATTCATTGATTTTTGCCATTGAAAAACGTCCAGAAATGTTTGAAGCTACTGACTGAATGAAAGGAGCTGGCATCTCACTCTCTTTGAATCTTCTTTATCATGCTAGGATTAGCAGGAAAAAGCAAAAAATTTCAGAATTGCACCTTGCAATGCGGAGAAATTACTGTTTGTGCATTTACAATATTCATTGATTTTTGCCATTGAAAAACATCATGTTATTCATATACCAGAAATGTTTGAAGCTACTGACTGAATGAAAAGAGCTGGCATCTCACTCTCTTTGAATCTTCTTTATCATGCTAAGAGGAGCAGGAAAAAGCAAAAAATTTCAGAATTGCACGTTGCAATGTGGAGATATTACTGTTTGTGCATTTACAATATTCATTGATTTTTGCCATTGAAAAACGTCCAGAAATGTTTGAAGCTACTGACTGAATGAAAGGAGCTGGCATCTCACTCTCTTTGAATCTTCTTTATCATGCTAGGATTAGCAGGAAAAAGCAAAAAATTTCAGAATTGCACCTTGCAATGCGGAGAAATTACTGTTTGTGCATTTACAATATTCATTGATTTTTGCCATTGAAAAACATCATGTTATTCATATACCAGAAATGTTTGAAGCTACTGACTGAATGAAAAGAGCTGGCATCTCACTCTCTTTGAATCTTCTTTATCATGCTAAGAGGAGCAGGAAAAAGCAAAAAATTTCAGAATTGCACGTTGCAATGTGGAGATATTACTGTTTGTGCATTTACAATATTCATTGATTTTTGCCATTGAAAAACGTCCAGAAATGTTTGAAGCTACTGACTGAATGAAAGGAGCTGGCATCTCACTCTCTTTGAATCTTCTTTATCATGCTAGGATTAGCAGGAAAAAGCAAAAAATTTCAGAATTGCACCTTGCAATGCGGAGAAATTACTGTTTGTGCATTTACAATATTCATTGATTTTTGCCATTGAAAAACGTCCAGAAATGTTTGAAGCTACTGACTGAATGAAAGGAGCTGGCATCTCACTCTCTTTGAATCTTCTTTATCATGCTAGGATTAGCAGGAAAAAGCAAAAAATTTCAGAATTGCACCTTGCACTGCGGAGAAATTACTGTTTGTGCATTTACAATATTCATTGATTTTTGCCATTGAAAAACATCATGTTATTCATATACCAGAAATGTTTGAAGCTACTGACTGAATGAAAAGAGCAGGCATCTCATTCTCTTTGAATCTTCTTTATCATGCTAAGAGGAGCAGGAAAAAGCAAAAAATTTCAGAATTGCACCTTGCAATGTGGAGATATTACTGTTTGTGCATTTACAATATTCATTGATTTTTGCCATTGAAAAACGTCCAGAAATGTTTGAAGCTACTGACTGAATGAAAGGAGCTGGCATCTCACTCTCTTTGAATCTTCTTTATCATGCTAGGATTAGCAGGAAAAAGCAAAAAATTTCAGAATTGCACCTTGCAATGCGGAGAAATTACTGTTTGTGCATTTACAATATTCATTGATTTTTGCCATTGAAAAACATCATGTTATTCATATACCAGAAATGTTTGAAGCTACTGACTGAATGAAAAGAGCTGGCATCTCACTCTCTTTGAATCTTCTTTATCATGCCAGGATTAGCAGGAAAAAGCAAAAAATTTCAGAATTGCACCTTGCAATGCGGAGATATTACTGTTTGTGCATTTACAATATTCATTGATTTTTGCCATTGAAAAACGTCCAGAAATGTTTGAAGCTACTGACTGAATGAAAGGAGCTGGCATCTCACTCTCTTTGAATCTTCTTTATCATGCTAGGATTAGCAGGAAAAAGCAAAAAATTTCAGAATTGCACCTTGCAATGCGGAGAAATTAATGTTTGTGCATTTACAATATTCATTGATTTTTGCCATTGAAAAACGTCCAGAAATGTTTGAAGCTACTGACTGAATGAAAGGAGCTGGCATCTCACTCTCTTTGAATCTTCTTTATCATGCTAGGATTAGCAGGAAAAAGCAAAAAATTTCAGAATTGCACCTTGCAATGCGGAGAAATTACTGTTTGTGCATTTACAATATTCATTGATTTTTGCCATTGAAAAACATCATGTTATTCATATACCAGAAATGTATGAAGCTACTGACTGAATGAAAAGAGCTGGCATCTCACTCTCTTTGAATCTTCTTTATCATGCTAAGAGGAGCAGGAAAAAGCAAAAAATTTCAGAATTGCACCTTGCAATGTGGAGATATTACTGTTTGTGCATTTACAATATTCATTGATTTTTGCCATTGAAAAACGTCCAGAAATGTTTGAAGCTACTGACTGAATGAAAGGAGCTGGCAACTCACTCTCTTTGAATCTTCTTTATCATGCTAGGATTAGCAGGAAAAAGCAAAAAATTTCAGAATTGCACCTTGCAATGCGGAGAAATTACTGTTTGTGCATTTACAATATTCATTGATTTTTGCCATTGAAAAACATCATGTTATTCATATACCAGAAATGTTTGAAGCTACTGACTGAATGAAAAGAGCTGGCATCTCACTCTCTTTGAATCTTCTTTATCATGCCAGGATTAGCAGGAAAAAGCAAAAAATTTCAGAATTGCACGTTGCAATGTGGAGATATTACTGTTTGTGCATTTACAATATTCATTGATTTTTGCCATTGAAAAACGTCCAGAAATGTTTGAAGCTACTGACTGAATGAAAGGAGCTGGCATCTCACTCTCTTTGAATCTTCTTTATCATGCTATAATTAGCAGGAAAAAGGAAAAAATTTCAGAATTGCACCTTGCAATGCGGAGAAATTACTGTTTGTGCATTTACAATATTCATTGATTTTTGCCATTGAAAAACATCATGTTATTCATATACCAGAAATGTTTGAAGCTACTGACTGAATGAAAAGAGCTGGCATCTCACTCTCTTTGAATCTTCTTTATCATGCCAGGATTAGCAGGAAAAAGCAAAAAATTTCAGAATTGCACCTTGCAATGTGGAGATATTACTGTTTGTGCATTTACAATATTCATTGATTTTTGCAATTGAAAAATGTCCAGAAATGTTTGAAGCTTCTGACTGAATGAAAGGAGCTGGCATCTCACTCTCTTTGAATCTTCTTTATCATGCTAGGATTAGCAGGAAAAAGCAAAAAATTTCAGAATTGCACCTTGCAATGCGGAGAAATTACTGTTTGTGCATTTACAATATTCATTGATTTTTGCCATTGAAAAACATCATGTTATTCATATACCAGAAATGTTTGAAGCTACTGACTGAATGAAAAGAGCTGGCATCTCATTCTCTTTGAATCTTCTTTATCATGCTAAGAGGAGCAGGAAAAAGCAAAAAATTTCAGAATTGCACGTTGCAATGTGGAGATATTACTGTTTGTGTATTTACAATATTCATTGATTTTTGCCATTGAAAAACGTCCAGAAATGTTTGAAGCTACTGACTGAATGAAAGGAGCTGGCATCTCACTCTCTTTGAATCTTCTTTATAATGCTAGGATTAGCATGAAAAAGCAAAAAATTTCAGAATTGCACCTTGCAATGCGGAGAAATTACTGTTTGTGCATTTACAATATTCATTGATTTTTGCCATTGAAAAACATCATGTTATTCATATACCAGAAATGTTTGAAGCTACTGACTGAATGAAAAGAGCTGGCATCTCACTCTCTTTGAATCTTCTTTATCATGCTAAGAGGAGCAGGAAAAAGCAAAAAATTTCAGAATTGCACGTTGCAATGTGGAGATATTACTGTTTGTGCATTTACAATATTCATTGATTTTTGCCATTGAAAAACGTCCAGAAATGTTTGAAGCTACTGACTGAATGAAAGGAGCTGGCATCTCACTCTCTTTGAATCTTCTTTATCATGCTAGGATTAGCAGGAAAAAGCAAAAAATTTCAGAATTGCACCTTGCAATGCGGAGAAATTACTGTTTGTGCATTTACAATATTCATTGATTTTTGCCATTGAAAAACATCATGTTATTCATATACCAGAAATGTTTGAAGCTACTGACTGAATGAAAAGAGCTGGCATCTCACTCTCTTTGAATCTTCTTTATCATGCTAAGAGGAGCAGGAAAAAGCAAAAAAATTCAGAATTGCACCTTGCAATGTGGAGATATTACTGTTTGTGTATTTACAATATTCATTGATTTTTGCCATTGAAAAACGTCCAGAAATGTTTGAAGCTACTGACTGAATGAAAGGAGCTGGCATCTCACTCTCTTTGAATCTTCTTTATCATGCTAGGATTAGCAGGAAAAAGCAAAAAATTTCAGAATTGCACCTTGCAATGCGGAGAAATTACTGTTTGTGCATTTACAATATTCATTGATTTTTGCCATTGAAAAACGTCCAGAAATGTTTGAAGCTACTGACTGAATGAAAGGAGCTGGCATCTCACTCTCTTTGAATCTTCTTTATCATGCTAGGATTAGCAGGAAAAAGCAAAAAATTTCAGAATTGCACCTTGCAATGCGGAGAAATTACTGTTTGTGCATTTACAATATTCATTGATTTTTGCCATTGAAAAACATCATGTTATTCATATACCAGAAATGTTTGAAGCTACTGACTGAATGAAAAGAGCTGGCATCTCACTCTCTTTGAATCTTCTTTATCATGCTAAGAGGAGCAGGAAAAAGCAAAAAATTTCAGAATTGCACCTTGCAATGTGGAGATATTATTGTTTGTGCATTTACAATATTCATTGATTTTTGCCATTGAAAAACGTCCAGAAATGTTTGAAGCTACTGACTGAATGAAAGGAGCTGGCATCTCACTCTCTTTGAATCTTCTTTATCATGCTAGGATTAGCAGGAAAAAGCAAAAAATTTCAGAATTGCACCTTGCAATGCGGAGAAATTACTGTTTGTGCATTTACAATATTCATTGATTTTTGCCATTGAAAAACATCATGTTATTCATATACCAGAAATGTTTGAAGCTACTGACTGAATGAAAAGAGCTGGCATCTCACTCTCTTTGAATCTTCTTTATCATGCCAGGATTAGCAGGAAAAAGCAAAAAATTTCAGAATTGCACCTTGCAATGCGGAGATATTACTGTTTGTGCATTTACAATATTCATTGATTTTTGCCATTGAAAAACGTCCAGAAATGTTTGAAGCTACTGACTGAATGAAAGGAGCTGGCATCTCACTCTCTTTGAATCTTCTTTATCATGCTAGGATTAGCAGGAAAAAGCAAAAAATTTCAGAATTGCACCTTGCAATGCGGAGAAATTAATGTTTGTGCATTTACAATATTCATTGATTTTTGCCATTGAAAAACGTCCAGAAATGTTTGAAGCTACTGACTGAATGAAAGGAGCTGGCATCTCACTCTCTTTGAATCTTCTTTATCATGCTAGGATTAGCAGGAAAAAGCAAAAAATTTCAGAATTGCACCTTGCAATGCGGAGAAATTACTGTTTGTGCATTTACAATATTCATTGATTTTTGCCATTGAAAAACATCATGTTATTCATATACCAGAAATGTATGAAGCTACTGACTGAATGAAAAGAGCTGGCATCTCACTCTCTTTGAATCTTCTTTATCATGCTAAGAGGAGCAGGAAAAAGCAAAAAATTTCAGAATTGCACCTTGCAATGTGGAGATATTACTGTTTGTGCATTTACAATATTCATTGATTTTTGCCATTGAAAAACGTCCAGAAATGTTTGAAGCTACTGACTGAATGAAAGGAGCTGGCAACTCACTCTCTTTGAATCTTCTTTATCATGCTAGGATTAGCAGGAAAAAGCAAAAAATTTCAGAATTGCACCTTGCAATGCGGAGAAATTACTGTTTGTGCATTTACAATATTCATTGATTTTTGCCATTGAAAAACATCATGTTATTCATATACCAGAAATGTTTGAAGCTACTGACTGAATGAAAAGAGCTGGCATCTCACTCTCTTTGAATCTTCTTTATCATGCCAGGATTAGCAGGAAAAAGCAAAAAATTTCAGAATTGCACGTTGCAATGTGGAGATATTACTGTTTGTGCATTTACAATATTCATTGATTTTTGCCATTGAAAAACGTCCAGAAATGTTTGAAGCTACTGACTGAATGAAAGGAGCTGGCATCTCACTCTCTTTGAATCTTCTTTATCATGCTATAATTAGCAGGAAAAAGGAAAAAATTTCAGAATTGCACCTTGCAATGCGGAGAAATTACTGTTTGTGCATTTACAATATTCATTGATTTTTGCCATTGAAAAACATCATGTTATTCATATACCAGAAATGTTTGAAGCTACTGACTGAATGAAAAGAGCTGGCATCTCACTCTCTTTGAATCTTCTTTATCATGCCAGGATTAGCAGGAAAAAGCAAAAAATTTCAGAATTGCACCTTGCAATGTGGAGATATTACTGTTTGTGCATTTACAATATTCATTGATTTTTGCAATTGAAAAATGTCCAGAAATGTTTGAAGCTTCTGACTGAATGAAAGGAGCTGGCATCTCACTCTCTTTGAATCTTCTTTATCATGCTAGGATTAGCAGGAAAAAGCAAAAAATTTCAGAATTGCACCTTGCAATGCGGAGAAATTACTGTTTGTGCATTTACAATATTCATTGATTTTTGCCATTGAAAAACATCATGTTATTCATATACCAGAAATGTTTGAAGCTACTGACTGAATGAAAAGAGCTGGCATCTCATTCTCTTTGAATCTTCTTTATCATGCTAAGAGGAGCAGGAAAAAGCAAAAAATTTCAGAATTGCACGTTGCAATGTGGAGATATTACTGTTTGTGTATTTACAATATTCATTGATTTTTGCCATTGAAAAACGTCCAGAAATGTTTGAAGCTACTGACTGAATGAAAGGAGCTGGCATCTCACTCTCTTTGAATCTTCTTTATAATGCTAGGATTAGCATGAAAAAGCAAAAAATTTCAGAATTGCACCTTGCAATGCGGAGAAATTACTGTTTGTGCATTTACAATATTCATTGATTTTTGCCATTGAAAAACATCATGTTATTCATATACCAGAAATGTTTGAAGCTACTGACTGAATGAAAAGAGCTGGCATCTCACTCTCTTTGAATCTTCTTTATCATGCTAAGAGGAGCAGGAAAAAGCAAAAAATTTCAGAATTGCACGTTGCAATGTGGAGATATTACTGTTTGTGCATTTACAATATTCATTGATTTTTGCCATTGAAAAACGTCCAGAAATGTTTGAAGCTACTGACTGAATGAAAGGAGCTGGCATCTCACTCTCTTTGAATCTTCTTTATCATGCTAGGATTAGCAGGAAAAAGCAAAAAATTTCAGAATTGCACCTTGCAATGCGGAGAAATTACTGTTTGTGCATTTACAATATTCATTGATTTTTGCCATTGAAAAACATCATGTTATTCATATACCAGAAATGTTTGAAGCTACTGACTGAATGAAAAGAGCTGGCATCTCACTCTCTTTGAATCTTCTTTATCATGCTAAGAGGAGCAGGAAAAAGCAAAAAATTTCAGAATTGCACCTTGCAATGTGGAGATATTACTGTTTGTGTATTTACAATATTCATTGATTTTTGCCATTGAAAAACGTCCAGAAATGTTTGAAGCTACTGACTGAATGAAAGGAGCTGGCATCTCACTCTCTTTGAATCTTCTTTATCATGCTAGGATTAGCAGGAAAAAGCAAAAAATTTCAGAATTGCACCTTGCAATGCGGAGAAATTACTGTTTGTGCATTTACAATATTCATTGATTTTTGCCATTGAAAAACGTCCAGAAATGTTTGAAGCTACTGACTGAATGAAAGGAGCTGGCATCTCACTCTCTTTGAATCTTCTTTATCATGCTAGGATTAGCAGGAAAAAGCAAAAAATTTCAGAATTGCACCTTGCAATGCGGAGAAATTACTGTTTGTGCATTTACAATATTCATTGATTTTTGCCATTGAAAAACATCATGTTATTCATATACCAGAAATGTTTGAAGCTACTGACTGAATGAAAAGAGCTGGCATCTCACTCTCTTTGAATCTTCTTTATCATGCTAAGAGGAGCAGGAAAAAGCAAAAAATTTCAGAATTGCACCTTGCAATGTGGAGATATTATTGTTTGTGCATTTACAATATTCATTGATTTTTGCCATTGAAAAACGTCCAGAAATGTTTGAAGCTACTGACTGAATGAAAGGAGCTGGCATCTCACTCTCTTTGAATCTTCTTTATCATGCTAGGATTAGCAGGAAAAAGCAAAAAATTTCAGAATTGCACCTTGCAATGCGGAGAAATTACTGTTTGTGCATTTACAATATTCATTGATTTTTGCCATTGAAAAACATCATGTTATTCATATACCAGAAATGTTTGAAGCTACTGACTGAATGAAAAGAGCTGGCATCTCACTCTCTTTGAATCTTCTTTATCATGCTAAGAGGAGCAGGAAAAAGCAAAAAATTTCAGAATTGCACGTTGCAATGTGGAGATATTACTGTTTGTGCATTTACAATATTCATTGATTTTTGCCATTGAAAAACGTCCAGAATTGTTTGAAGCTACTGACTGAATGAAAGGAGCTGGCATCTCACTCTCTTTGAATCTTCTTTATCATGCTAGGATTAGCAGGAAAAAGCAAAAAATTTCAGAATTGCACCTTGCAATGCGGAGAAATTACTGTTTGTGTATTTACAATATTCATTGATTTTTGCCATTGAAAAACATCATGTTATTCATATACCAGAAATGTTTGAAGCTACTGACTGAATGAAAAGAGCTGGCATCTCACTCTCTTTGAATCTTCTTTATCATGCTAAGAGGAGCAGGAAAAAGCAAAAAATTTCAGAATTGCACGTTGCAATGTGGAGATATTACTGTTTGTGCATTTACAATATTCATTGATTTTTGCCATTGAAAAACGTCCAGAAATGTTTGAAGCTACTGACTGAATGAAAGGAGCTGGCATCTCACTCTCTTTGAATCTTCTTTATCATGCTAGGATTAGCAGGAAAAAGCAAAAAATTTCAGAATTGCACCTTGCAATGCGGAGAAATTACTGTTTGTGCATTTACAATATTCATTGATTTTTGCCATTGAAAAACGTCCAGAAATGTTTGAAGCTACTGACTGAATGAAAGGAGCTGGCATCTCACTCTCTTTGAATCTTCTTTATCATGCTAGGATTAGCAGGAAAAAGCAAAAAATTTCAGAATTGCACCTTGCACTGCGGAGAAATTACTGTTTGTGCATTTACAATATTCATTGATTTTTGCCATTGAAAAACATCATGTTATTCATATACCAGAAATGTTTGAAGCTACTGACTGAATGAAAAGAGCAGGCATCTCATTCTCTTTGAATCTTCTTTATCATGCTAAGAGGAGCAGGAAAAAGCAAAAAATTTCAGAATTGCACCTTGCAATGTGGAGATATTACTGTTTGTGCATTTACAATATTCATTGATTTTTGCCATTGAAAAACGTCCAGAAATGTTTGAAGCTACTGACTGAATGAAAGGAGCTGGCATCTCACTCTCTTTGAATCTTCTTTATCATGCTAGGATTAGCAGGAAAAAGCAAAAAATTTCAGAATTGCACCTTGCAATGCGGAGAAATTACTGTTTGTGCATTTACAATATTCATTGATTTTTGCCATTGAAAAACATCATGTTATTCATATACCAGAAATGTTTGAAGCTACTGACTGAATGAAAAGAGCTGGCATCTCACTCTCTTTGAATCTTCTTTATCATGCCAGGATTAGCAGGAAAAAGCAAAAAATTTCAGAATTGCACCTTGCAATGCGGAGATATTACTGTTTGTGCATTTACAATATTCATTGATTTTTGCCATTGAAAAACGTCCAGAAATGTTTGAAGCTACTGACTGAATGAAAGGAGCTGGCATCTCACTCTCTTTGAATCTTCTTTATCATGCTAGGATTAGCAGGAAAAAGCAAAAAATTTCAGAATTGCACCTTGCAATGCGGAGAAATTAATGTTTGTGCATTTACAATATTCATTGATTTTTGCCATTGAAAAACGTCCAGAAATGTTTGAAGCTACTGACTGAATGAAAGGAGCTGGCATCTCACTCTCTTTGAATCTTCTTTATCATGCTAGGATTAGCAGGAAAAAGCAAAAAATTTCAGAATTGCACCTTGCAATGCGGAGAAATTACTGTTTGTGCATTTACAATATTCATTGATTTTTGCCATTGAAAAACATCATGTTATTCATATACCAGAAATGTATGAAGCTACTGACTGAATGAAAAGAGCTGGCATCTCACTCTCTTTGAATCTTCTTTATCATGCTAAGAGGAGCAGGAAAAAGCAAAAAATTTCAGAATTGCACCTTGCAATGTGGAGATATTACTGTTTGTGCATTTACAATATTCATTGATTTTTGCCATTGAAAAACGTCCAGAAATGTTTGAAGCTACTGACTGAATGAAAGGAGCTGGCAACTCACTCTCTTTGAATCTTCTTTATCATGCTAGGATTAGCAGGAAAAAGCAAAAAATTTCAGAATTGCACCTTGCAATGCGGAGAAATTACTGTTTGTGCATTTACAATATTCATTGATTTTTGCCATTGAAAAACATCATGTTATTCATATACCAGAAATGTTTGAAGCTACTGACTGAATGAAAAGAGCTGGCATCTCACTCTCTTTGAATCTTCTTTATCATGCCAGGATTAGCAGGAAAAAGCAAAAAATTTCAGAATTGCACGTTGCAATGTGGAGATATTACTGTTTGTGCATTTACAATATTCATTGATTTTTGCCATTGAAAAACGTCCAGAAATGTTTGAAGCTACTGACTGAATGAAAGGAGCTGGCATCTCACTCTCTTTGAATCTTCTTTATCATGCTATAATTAGCAGGAAAAAGGAAAAAATTTCAGAATTGCACCTTGCAATGCGGAGAAATTACTGTTTGTGCATTTACAATATTCATTGATTTTTGCCATTGAAAAACATCATGTTATTCATATACCAGAAATGTTTGAAGCTACTGACTGAATGAAAAGAGCTGGCATCTCACTCTCTTTGAATCTTCTTTATCATGCCAGGATTAGCAGGAAAAAGCAAAAAATTTCAGAATTGCACCTTGCAATGTGGAGATATTACCGTTTGTGCATTTACAATATTCATTGATTTTTGCAATTGAAAAATGTCCAGAAATGTTTGAAGCTTCTGACTGAATGAAAGGAGCTGGCATCTCACTCTCTTTGAATCTTCTTTATCATGCTAGGATTAGCAGGAAAAAGCAAAAAATTTCAGAATTGCACCTTGCAATGCGGAGAAATTACTGTTTGTGCATTTACAATATTCATTGATTTTTGCCATTGAAAAACATCATGTTATTCATATACCAGAAATGTTTGAAGCTACTGACTGAATGAAAAGAGCTGGCATCTCATTCTCTTTGAATCTTCTTTATCATGCTAAGAGGAGCAGGAAAAAGCAAAAAATTTCAGAATTGCACGTTGCAATGTGGAGATATTACTGTTTGTGTATTTACAATATTCATTGATTTTTGCCATTGAAAAACGTCCAGAAATGTTTGAAGCTACTGACTGAATGAAAGGAGCTGGCATCTCACTCTCTTTGAATCTTCTTTATAATGCTAGGATTAGCATGAAAAAGCAAAAAATTTCAGAATTGCACCTTGCAATGCGGAGAAATTACTGTTTGTGCATTTACAATATTCATTGATTTTTGCCATTGAAAAACATCATGTTATTCATATACCAGAAATGTTTGAAGCTACTGACTGAATGAAAAGAGCTGGCATCTCACTCTCTTTGAATCTTCTTTATCATGCTAAGAGGAGCAGGAAAAAGCAAAAAATTTCAGAATTGCACGTTGCAATGTGGAGATATTACTGTTTGTGCATTTACAATATTCATTGATTTTTGCCATTGAAAAACGTCCAGAAATGTTTGAAGCTACTGACTGAATGAAAGGAGCTGGCATCTCACTCTCTTTGAATCTTCTTTATCATGCTAGGATTAGCAGGAAAAAGCAAAAAATTTCAGAATTGCACCTTGCAATGCGGAGAAATTACTGTTTGTGCATTTACAATATTCATTGATTTTTGCCATTGAAAAACATCATGTTATTCATATACCAGAAATGTTTGAAGCTACTGACTGAATGAAAAGAGCTGGCATCTCACTCTCTTTGAATCTTCTTTATCATGCCAGGATTAGCAGGAAAAAGCAAAAAATTTCAGAATTGCACCTTGCAATGTGGAGATATTACTGTTTGTGCATTTACAATATTCATTGATTTTTGCAATTGAAAAATGTCCAGAAATGTTTGAAGCTTCTGACTGAATGAAAGGAGCTGGCATCTCACTCTCTTTGAATCTTCTTTATCATGCTAGGATTAGCAGGAAAAAGCAAAAAATTTCAGAATTGCACCTTGCAATGCGGAGAAATTACTGTTTGTGCATTTACAATATTCATTGATTTTTGCCATTGAAAAACATCATGTTATTCATATACCAGAAATGTTTGAAGCTACTGACTGAATGAAAAGAGCTGGCATTTCATTCTCTTTGAATCTTCTTTATCATGCTAAGAGGAGCAGGAAAAAGCAAAAAATTTCAGAATTGCACGTTGCAATGTGGAGATATTACTGTTTGTGTATTTACAATATTCATTGATTTTTGCCATTGAAAAACGTCCAGAAATGTTTGAAGCTACTGACTGAATAAAAGGAGCTGGCATCTCACTCTCTTTGAATCTTCTTTATAATGCTAGGATTAGCATGAAAAAGCAAAAAATTTCAGAATTGCACCTTGCAATGCGGAGAAATTACTGTTTGTGCATTTACAATATTCATTGATTTTTGCCATTGAAAAACATCATGTTATTCATATACCAGAAATGTTTGAAGCTACTGACTGAATGAAAAGAGCTGGCATCTCACTCTCTTTGAATCTTTTTTATCATGCTAAGAGGAGCAGGAAAAAGCAAAAAATTTCAGAATTGCACGTTGCAATGTGGAGATATTACTGTTTGTGCATTTACAATATTCATTGATTTTTGCCATTGAAAAACGTCCAGAAATGTTTGAAGCTACTGACTGAATGAAAGGAGCTGGCATCTCACTCTCTTTGAATCTTCTTTATCATGCTAGGATTAGCAGGAAAAAGAAAAAAAATTTCAGAATTGCACCTTGCAATGCGGAGAAATTACTGTTTGTGCATTTACAATATTCATTGATTTTTGCCATTGAAAAACATCATGTTATTCATATACCAGAAATGTTTGAAGCTACTGACTGAATGAAAAGAGCTGGCATCTCACTCTCTTTGAATCTTCTTTATCATGCTAAGAGGAGCAGGAAAAAGCAAAAAATTTCAGAATTGCACGTTGCAATGTGGAGATATTACTGTTTGTGCATTTACAATATTCATTGATTTTTGCCATTGAAAAACGTCCAGAAATGTTTGAAGCTACTGACTGAATGAAAGGAGCTGGCATCTCACTCTCTTTGAATCTTCTTTATCATGCTAGGATTAGCAGGAAAAAGCAAAAAATTTCAGAATTGCACCTTGCAATGCGGAGAAATTACTGTTTGTGCATTTACAATATTCATTGATTTTTGCAATTGAAAAACGTCCAGAAATGTTTGAAGCTACTGACTGAATGAAAGGAGCTGGCATCTCACTCTCTTTGAATCTTCTTTATCATGCTAGGATTAGCAGGAAAAAGCAAAAAATTTCAGAATTGCACCTTGCACTGCGGAGAAATTACTGTTTGTGCATTTACAATATTCATTGATTTTTGCCATTGAAAAACATCATGTTATTCATATACCAGAAATGTTTGAAGCTACTGACTGAATGAAAAGAGCTGGCATCTCACTCTCTTTGAATCTTCTTTATCATGCTAAGAGGAGCAGGAAAAAGAAAAAAATTTCAGAATTGCACCTTGCAATGTGGAGATATTACTGTTTGTGCATTTACAATATTCATTGATTTTTGCCATTGAAAAACGTCCAGAAATGTTTGAAGCTACTGACTGAATGAAAGGAGCTGGCATCTCACTCTCTTTGAATCTTCTTTATCATGCTAGGATTAGCAGGAAAAAGCAAAAAATTTCAGAATTGCACCTTGCAATGCGGAGAAATTACTGTTTGTGCATTTACAATATTCATTGATTTTTGCCATTGAAAAACATCATGTTATTCATATACCAGAAATGTTTGAAGCTACTGACTGAATGAAAAGAGCTGGCATCTCACTCTCTTTGAATCTTCTTTATCATGCCAGGATTAGCAGGAAAAAGCAAAAAATTTCAGAATTGCACCTTGCAATGCGGAGATATTACTGTTTGTGCATTTACAATATTCATTGATTTTTGCCATTGAAAAACGTCCAGAAATGTTTGAAGCTACTGACTGAATGAAAGGAGCTGGCATCTCACTCTCTTTGAATCTTCTTTATCATGCTAGGATTAGCAGGAAAAAGCAAAAAATTTCAGAATTGCACCTTGCAATGCGGAGAAATTAATGTTTGTGCATTTACAATATTCATTGATTTTTGCCATTGAAAAACGTCCAGAAATGTTTGAAGCTACTGACTGAATGAAAGGAGCTGGCATCTCACTCTCTTTGAATCTTCTTTATCATGCTAGGATTAGCAGGAAAAAGCAAAAAATTTCAGAATTGCACCTTGCAATGCGGAGAAATTACTGTTTGTGCATTTACAATATTCATTGATTTTTGCCATTGAAAAACATCATGTTATTCATATACCAGAAATGTATGAAGCTACTGACTGAATGAAAAGAGCTGGCATCTCACTCTCTTTGAATCTTCTTTATCATGCTAAGAGGAGCAGGAAAAAGCAAAAAATTTCAGAATTGCACCTTGCAATGTGGAGATATTACTGTTTGTGCATTTACAATATTCATTGATTTTTGCCATTGAAAAACGTCCAGAAATGTTTGAAGCTACTGACTGAATGAAAGGAGCTGGCAACTCACTCTCTTTGAATCTTCTTTATCATGCTAGGATTAGCAGGAAAAAGCAAAAAATTTCAGAATTGCACCTTGCAATGCGGAGAAATTACTGTTTGTGCATTTACAATATTCATTGATTTTTGCCATTGAAAAACATCATGTTATTCATATACCAGAAATGTTTGAAGCTACTGACTGAATGAAAAGAGCTGGCATCTCACTCTCTTTGAATCTTCTTTATCATGCCAGGATTAGCAGGAAAAAGCAAAAAATTTCAGAATTGCACCTTGCAATGTGGAGATATTACTGTTTGTGCATTTACAATATTCATTGATTTTTGCCATTGAAAAACGTCCAGAAATGTTTGAAGCTACTGACTGAATGAAAGAAGCTGGCATCTCACTCTCTTTGAACCTTCTTTATCATGCTAGGATTAGCAGGAAAAAGCAAAAAATTTCAGAATCGCACCTTGCAATGCGGAGAGATTACTGTTTGTGCATTTACAATATTCATTGATTTTTGCCATTGAAAACCATCATGTTATTCATATACCAGAAATGTTTGAAGCTACTGACTGAATGAAAAGAGCTGGCATCTCACTCTCTTTGAATCTTCTTTATCATGCTAAGAGGAGCAGGAAAAAGCAAAAAAATTCAGAATTGCACGTTGCAATGTGGAGATATTACTGTTTGTGCATTTACAATATTCATTGATTTTTGCCATTGAAAAACGTCCAGAAATGTTTGAAGCTACTGACTGAATGAAAGGAGCTGGCATCTCACTCTCTTTGAATCTTCTTTATCATGCTAGGATTAGCAGGAAAAAGCAAAAAATTTCAGAATTGCACCTTGCAATGCGGAGAAATTACTGTTTGTGCATTTACAATATTCATTGATTTTTGCCATTGAAAAACATCATGTTATTCATATACCAGAAATGTTTGAAGCTACTGACTGAATGAAAAGAGCTGGCATCTCACTCTCTTTGAATCTTCTTTATCATGCTAAGAGGAGCAGGAAAAAGCAAAAAATTTCAGAATTGCACGTTGCAATGTGGAGATATTACTGTTTGTGCATTTACAATATTCATTGATTTTTGCCATTGAAAAACGTCCAGAAATGTTTGAAGCTACTGACTGAATGAAAGGAGCTGGCATCTCACTCTCTTTGACTCTTCTTTATCATGCTAGGATTAGCAGGAAAAAGCAAAAAATTTCAGAATTGCACCTTGCAATGCGGAGAAATTACTGTTTGTGCATTTACAATATTCATTGATTTTTGCCATTGAAAAACGTCCAGAAATGTTTGAAGCTACTGACTGAATGAAAGGAGCTGGCATCTCACTCTCTTTGAATCTTCTTTATCATGCTAGGATTAGCAGGAAAAAGCAAAAAATTTCAGAATTGCACCTTGCACTGCGGAGAAATTACTGTTTGTGCATTTACAATATTCATTGATTTTTGCCATTGAAAAACATCATGTTATTCATATACCAGAAATGTTTGAAGCTACTGACTGAATGAAAAGAGCTGGCATCTCACTCTCTTTGAATCTTCTTTATCATGCTAAGAGGAGCAGGAAAAAGCAAAAAATTTCAGAATTGCACCTTGCAATGTGGAGATATTACTGTTTGTGCATTTACAATATTCATTGATTTTTGCCATTGAAAAACGTCCAGAAATGTTTGAAGCTACTGACTGAATGAAAGGAGCTGGCATCTCACTCTCTTTGAATCTTCTTTATCATGCTAGGATTAGCAGGAAAAAGCAAAAAATTTCAGAATTGCACCTTGCAATGCGGAGAAATTACTGTTTGTGCATTTACAATATTCATTGATTTTTGCCATTGAAAAACATCATGTTATTCATATACCAGAAATGTTTGAAGCTACTGACTGAATGAAAAGAGCTGGCATCTCACTCTCTTTGAATCTTCTTTATCATGCCAGGATTAGCAGGAAAAAGCAAAAAATTTCAGAATTGCACCTTGCAATGCGGAGATATTACTGTTTGTGCATTTACAATATTCATTGATTTTTGCCATTGAAAAACGTCCAGAAATGTTTGAAGCTACTGACTGAATGAAAGGAGCTGGCATCTCACTCTCTTTGAATCTTCTTTATCATGCTAGGATTAGCAGGAAAAAGCAAAAAATTTCAGAATTGCACCTTGCAATGCGGAGAAATTAATGTTTGTGCATTTACAATATTCATTGATTTTTGCCATTGAAAAACGTCCAGAAATGTTTGAAGCTACTGACTGAATGAAAGGAGCTGGCATCTCACTCTCTTTGAATCTTCTTTATCATGCTAGGATTAGCAGGAAAAAGCAAAAAATTTCAGAATTGCACCTTGCAATGCGGAGAAATTACTGTTTGTGCATTTACAATATTCATTGATTTTTGCCATTGAAAAACATCATGTTATTCATATACCAGAAATGTATGAAGCTACTGACTGAATGAAAAGAGCTGGCATCTCACTCTCTTTGAATCTTCTTTATCATGCTAAGAGGAGCAGGAAAAAGCAAAAAATTTCAGAATTGCACCTTGCAATGTGGAGATATTACTGTTTGTGCATTTACAATATTCATTGATTTTTGCCATTGAAAAACGTCCAGAAATGTTTGAAGCTACTGACTGAATGAAAGGAGCTGGCAACTCACTCTCTTTGAATCTTCTTTATCATGCTAGGATTAGCAGGAAAAAGCAAAAAATTTCAGAATTGCACCTTGCAATGCGGAGAAATTACTGTTTGTGCATTTACAATATTCATTGATTTTTGCCATTGAAAAACATCATGTTATTCATATACCAGAAATGTTTGAAGCTACTGACTGAATGAAAAGAGCTGGCATCTCACTCTCTTTGAATCTTCTTTATCATGCCAGGATTAGCAGGAAAAAGCAAAAAATTTCAGAATTGCACCTTGCAATGTGGAGATATTACTGTTTGTGCATTTACAATATTCATTGATTTTTGCCATTGAAAAACGTCCAGAAATGTTTGAAGCTACTGACTGAATGAAAGAAGCTGGCATCTCACTCTCTTTGAACCTTCTTTATCATGCTAGGATTAGCAGGAAAAAGCAAAAAATTTCAGAATCGCACCTTGCAATGCGGAGAAATTACTGTTTGTGCATTTACAATATTCATTGATTTTTGCCATTGAAAACCATCATGTTATTCATATACCAGAAATGTTTGAAGCTACTGACTGAATGAAAAGAGCTGGCATCTCACTCTCTTTGAATCTTCTTTATCATGCTAAGAGGAGCAGGAAAAAGCAAAAAAATTCAGAATTGCACGTTGCAATGTGGAGATATTACTGTTTGTGCATTTACAATATTCATTGATTTTTGCCATTGAAAAACGTCCAGAAATGTTTGAAGCTACTGACTGAATGAAAGGAGCTGGCATCTCACTCTCTTTGAATCTTCTTTATCATGCTAGGATTAGCAGGAAAAAGCAAAAAATTTCAGAATTGCACCTTGCAATGCGGAGAAATTACTGTTTGTGCATTTACAATATTCATTGATTTTTGCCATTGAAAAACATCATGTTATTCATATACCAGAAATGTTTGAAGCTACTGACTGAATGAAAAGAGCTGGCATCTCACTCTCTTTGAATCTTCTTTATCATGCTAAGAGGAGCAGGAAAAAGCAAAAAATTTCAGAATTGCACGTTGCAATGTGGAGATATTACTGTTTGTGCATTTACAATATTCATTGATTTTTGCCATTGAAAAACGT
Source organism: Phyllobates terribilis (assembly GCF_046119375.1). Taxonomy (NCBI): domain Eukaryota; kingdom Metazoa; phylum Chordata; class Amphibia; order Anura; family Dendrobatidae; genus Phyllobates; species Phyllobates terribilis. The sequence continues at coordinate 878,903 of NW_027363225.1, read as the reverse complement.
CCAGAAATGTTTGAAGCTACTGACTGAATGAAAGGAGCTGGCATCTCACTCTCTTTGACTCTTCTTTATCATGCTAGGATTAGCAGGAAAAAGCAAAAAATTTCAGAATTGCACCTTGCAATGCGGAGAAATTACTGTTTGTGCATTTACAATATTCATTGATTTTTGCCATTGAAAAACGTCCAGAAATGTTTGAAGCTACTGACTGAATGAAAGGAGCTGGCATCTCACTCTCTTTGAATCTTCTTTATCATGCTAGGATTAGCAGGAAAAAGCAAAAAATTTCAGAATTGCACCTTGCACTGCGGAGAAATTACTGTTTGTGCATTTACAATATTCATTGATTTTTGCCATTGAAAAACATCATGTTATTCATATACCAGAAATGTTTGAAGCTACTGACTGAATGAAAAGAGCTGGCATCTCACTCTCTTTGAATCTTCTTTATCATGCTAAGAGGAGCAGGAAAAAGCAAAAAATTTCAGAATTGCACCTTGCAATGTGGAGATATTACTGTTTGTGCATTTACAATATTCATTGATTTTTGCCATTGAAAAACGTCCAGAAATGTTTGAAGCTACTGACTGAATGAAAGGAGCTGGCATCTCACTCTCTTTGAATCTTCTTTATCATGCTAGGATTAGCAGGAAAAAGCAAAAAATTTCAGAATTGCACCTTGCAATGCGGAGAAATTACTGTTTGTGCATTTACAATATTCATTGATTTTTGCCATTGAAAAACATCATGTTATTCATATACCAGAAATGTTTGAAGCTACTGACTGAATGAAAAGAGCTGGCATCTCACTCTCTTTGAATCTTCTTTATCATGCCAGGATTAGCAGGAAAAAGCAAAAAATTTCAGAATTGCACCTTGCAATGCGGAGATATTACTGTTTGTGCATTTACAATATTCATTGATTTTTGCCATTGAAAAACGTCCAGAAATGTTTGAAGCTACTGACTGAATGAAAGGAGCTGGCATCTCACTCTCTTTGAATCTTCTTTATCATGCTAGGATTAGCAGGAAAAAGCAAAAAATTTCAGAATTGCACCTTGCAATGCGGAGAAATTAATGTTTGTGCATTTACAATATTCATTGATTTTTGCCATTGAAAAACGTCCAGAAATGTTTGAAGCTACTGACTGAATGAAAGGAGCTGGCATCTCACTCTCTTTGAATCTTCTTTATCATGCTAGGATTAGCAGGAAAAAGCAAAAAATTTCAGAATTGCACCTTGCAATGCGGAGAAATTACTGTTTGTGCATTTACAATATTCATTGATTTTTGCCATTGAAAAACATCATGTTATTCATATACCAGAAATGTATGAAGCTACTGACTGAATGAAAAGAGCTGGCATCTCACTCTCTTTGAATCTTCTTTATCATGCTAAGAGGAGCAGGAAAAAGCAAAAAATTTCAGAATTGCACCTTGCAATGTGGAGATATTACTGTTTGTGCATTTACAATATTCATTGATTTTTGCCATTGAAAAACGTCCAGAAATGTTTGAAGCTACTGACTGAATGAAAGGAGCTGGCAACTCACTCTCTTTGAATCTTCTTTATCATGCTAGGATTAGCAGGAAAAAGCAAAAAATTTCAGAATTGCACCTTGCAATGCGGAGAAATTACTGTTTGTGCATTTACAATATTCATTGATTTTTGCCATTGAAAAACATCATGTTATTCATATACCAGAAATGTTTGAAGCTACTGACTGAATGAAAAGAGCTGGCATCTCACTCTCTTTGAATCTTCTTTATCATGCCAGGATTAGCAGGAAAAAGCAAAAAATTTCAGAATTGCACCTTGCAATGTGGAGATATTACTGTTTGTGCATTTACAATATTCATTGATTTTTGCCATTGAAAAACGTCCAGAAATGTTTGAAGCTACTGACTGAATGAAAGAAGCTGGCATCTCACTCTCTTTGAACCTTCTTTATCATGCTAGGATTAGCAGGAAAAAGCAAAAAATTTCAGAATCGCACCTTGCAATGCGGAGAAATTACTGTTTGTGCATTTACAATATTCATTGATTTTTGCCATTGAAAACCATCATGTTATTCATATACCAGAAATGTTTGAAGCTACTGACTGAAAGAAAAGAGCTGGCATCTCACTCTCTTTGAATCTTCTTTATCATGCTAAGAGGAGCAGGAAAAAGCAAAAAAATTCAGAATTGCACGTTGCAATGTGGAGATATTACTGTTTGTGCATTTACAATATTCATTGATTTTTGCCATTGAAAAACGTCCAGAAATGTTTGAAGCTACTGACTGAATGAAAGGAGCTGGCATCTCACTCTCTTTGAATCTTCTTTATCATGCTAGGATTAGCAGGAAAAAGCAAAAAATTTCAGAATTGCACCTTGCAATGCGGAGAAATTACTGTTTGTGCATTTACAATATTCATTGATTTTTGCCATTGAAAAACATCATGTTATTCATATACCAGAAATGTTTGAAGCTACTGACTGAATGAAAAGAGCTGGCATCTCACTCTCTTTGAATCTTCTTTATCATGCTAAGAGGAGCAGGAAAAAGCAAAAAATTTCAGAATTGCACGTTGCAATGTGGAGATATTACTGTTTGTGCATTTACAATATTCATTGATTTTTGCCATTGAAAAACGTCCAGAAATGTTTGAAGCTACTGACTGAATGAAAGGAGCTGGCATCTCACTCTCTTTGACTCTTCTTTATCATGCTAGGATTAGCAGGAAAAAGCAAAAAATTTCAGAATTGCACCTTGCAATGCGGAGAAATTACTGTTTGTGCATTTACAATATTCATTGATTTTTGCCATTGAAAAACGTCCAGAAATGTTTGAAGCTACTGACTGAATGAAAGGAGCTGGCATCCCACTCTCTTTGAATCTTCTTTATCATGCTAGGATTAGCAGGAAAAAGCAAAAAATTTCAGAATTGCACCTTGCACTGCGGAGAAATTACTGTTTGTGCATTTACAATATTCATTGATTTTTGCCATTGAAAAACATCATGTTATTCATATACCAGAAATGTTTGAAGCTACTGAGTGAATGAAAAGAGCTGGCATCTCACTCTCTTTGAATCTTCTTTATCATGCTAAGAGGAGCAGGAAAAAGCAAAAAATTTCAGAATTGCACCTTGCAATGTGGAGATATTACTGTTTGTGCATTTACAATATTCATTGATTTTTGCCATTGAAAAACGTCCAGAAATGTTTGAAGCTACTGACTGAATGAAAGGAGCTGGCATCTCACTCTCTTTGAATCTTCTTTATCATGCTAGGATTAGCAGGAAAAAGCAAAAAATTTCAGAATTGCACCTTGCAATGCGGAGAAATTACTGTTTGTGCATTTACAATATTCATTGATTTTTGCCATTGAAAAACGTCCAGAAATGTTTGAAGCTACTGACTGAATGAAAGGAGCTGGCATCTCACTCTCTTTGAATCTTCTTTATCATGCTAGGATTAGCAGGAAAAAGCAAAAAATTTCAGAATTGCACCTTGCAATGCGGAGAAATTACTGTTTGTGCATTTACAATATTCATTGATTTTTGCCATTGAAAAACATCATGTTATTCATATACCAGAAATGTTTGAAGCTACTGACTGAATGAAAAGAGCTGGCATCTCACTCTCTTTGAATCTTCTTTATCATGCCAGGATTAGCAGGAAAAAGCAAAAAATTTCAGAATTGCACCTTGCAATGTGGAGATATTACTGTTTGTGCATTTACAATATTCATTGATTTTTGCCATTGAAAAACGTCCAGAAATGTTTGAAGCTACTGACTGAATGAAAGAAGCTGGCATCTCACTCTCTTTGAATCTTCTTTATCATGCTAGGATTAGCAGGAAAAAGCAAAAAATTTCAGAATTGCACCTTGCAATGCGGAAAAATTACTGTTTGTGCATTTACAATATTCATTGATTTTTGCCATTGAAAAACATCATGTTATTCATATACCAGAAATGTTTGAAGCTACTGACTGAATGAAAAGAGCTGGCATCTCACTCTCTTTGAATCTTCTTTATCATACTAAGAGGAGCAGGAAAAAGCAAAAAATTTCAGAATTGCACGTTGCAATGTGGAGATATTACTGTTTGTGCATTTACAATATTCATTGATTTTTGCCATTGAAAAACGTCCAGAAATGTTTGAAGCTACTGACTGAATGAAAGGAGCTGGCATCCCACTCTCTTTGAATCTTCTTTATCATGCTAGGATTAGCAGGAAAAAGCAAAAAATTTCAGAATTGCACCTTGCACTGCGGAGAAATTACTGTTTGTGCATTCAGAATTGCACCTTGCAATGTGGAGATATTACTGTTTGTGCATTTACAATATTCATTGATTTTTGCCATTGAAAAACGTCCAGAAATGTTTGAAGCTACTGACTGAATGAAAGGAGCTGGCATCTCACTCTCTTTGAATCTTCTTTATCATGCTAGGATTAGCAGGAGAAAGCAAAAAATTTCAGAATTGCACCTTGCAATGCGGAGAAATTACTGTTTGTGCATTTACAATATTCATTGATTTTTGCCATTGAAAAACATCATGTTATTCATATACCAGAAATGTTTGAAGCTACTGACTGAATGAAAAGAGCTGGCATCTCACTCTCTTTGAATCTTCTTTATCATGCCAGGATTAGCAGGAAAAGCAAAAAATTTCAGAATTGCACCTTGCAATGTGGAGATATTACTGTTTGTGCATTTACAATATTCATTGATTTTTGCCATTGAAAAACGTCCAGAAATGTTTGAAGCTACTGACTGAATGAAAGGAGCTGGCATCTCACTCTCTTTGAATCTTGTTTATCATGCTAGGATTAGCAGGAAAAAGCAAAAAATTTCAGAATTGCACCTTGCAATGCGGAGAAATTACTGTTTGTGCATTTACAATATTCATTGATTTTTGCCATTGAAAAACGTCCAGAAATGTTTGAAGCTACTGACTGAATGAAAGGAGCTGGCATCTCACTCTCTTTGAATCTTCTTTATCATGCTAGGATTAGCAGGAAAAAGCAAAAAATTTCAGAATTGCACCTTGCAATGCGGAGAAATTACTGTTTGTGCATTTACAATATTCATTGATTTTTGCCATTGAAAAACATCATGTTATTCATATACCAGAAATGTTTGAAGCTACTGACTGAATGAAAAGAGCTGGCATCTCACTCTCTTTGAATCTTCTTTATCATGCTAAGAGGAGCAGGAAAAAGCAAAAAATTTCAGAATTGCACCTTGCAATGTGGAGATATTACTGTTTGTGCATTTACAATATTCATTGATTTTTGCCATTGAAAAACGTCCAGAAATGTTTGAAGCTACTGACTGAATGAAAGGAGCTGGCATCTCACTCTCTTTGAATCTTCTTTATCATGCTAGGATTAGCAGGAAAAAGCAAAAAATTTCAGAATTGCACCTTGCACTGCGGAGAAATTACTGTTTGTGCATTCAGAATTGCACCTTGCAATGTGGAGATATTACTGTTTGTGCATTTACAATATTCATTGATTTTTGCCATTGAAAAACGTCCAGAAATGTTTGAAGCTACTGACTGAATGAAAGGAGCTGGCATCTCACTCTCTTTGAATCTTCTTTATCATGCTAGGATTAGCAGGAGAAAGCAAAAAATTTCAGAATTGCACCTTGCAATGCGGAGAAATTACTGTTTGTGCATTTACAATATTCATTGATTTTTGCCATTGAAAAACATCATGTTATTCATATACCAGAAATGTTTGAAGCTACTGACTGAATGAAAAGAGCTGGCATCTCACTCTCTTTGAATCTTCTTTATCATGCCAGGATTAGCAGGAAAAAGCAAAAAATTTCAGAATTGCACCTTGCAATGTGGAGATATTACTGTTTGTGCATTTACAATATTCATTGATTTTTGCCATTGAAAAACGTCCAGAAATGTTTGAAGCTACTGACTGAATGAAAGGAGCTGGCATCTCACTCTCTTTGAATCTTCTTTATCATGCTAGGATTAGCAGGAAAAAGCAAAAAATTTCAGAATTGCACCTTGCAATGCGGAGAAATTACTGTTTGTGCATTTACAATATTCATTGATTTTTGCCATTGAAAAACGTCCAGAAATGTTTGAAGCTACTGACTGAATGAATGGAGCTGGCATCTCACTCTCTTTGAATCTTCTTTATCATGCTAGGATTAGCAGGAAAAAGCAAAAAATTTCAGAATTGCACCTTGCAATGCGGAGAAATTACTGTTTGTGCATTTACAATATTCATTGATTTTTGCCATTGAAAAACATCATGTTATTCATATACCAGAAATGTTTGAAGCTACTGACTGAATGAAAAGAGCTGGCATCTCACTCTCTTTGAATCTTCTTTATCATGCTAAGAGGAGCAGGAAAAAGCAAAAAATTTCAGAATTGCACCTTGCAATGTGGAGATATTACTGTTTGTGCATTTACAATATTCATTGATTTTTGCCATTGAAAAACGTCCAGAAATGTTTGAAGCTACTGACTGAATGAAAGGAGCTGGCATCTCACTCTCTTTGAATCTTCTTTATCATGCTAGGATTAGCAGGAAAAAGCAAAAAATTTCAGAATTGCACCTTGCAATGCGGAGAAATTACTGTTTGTGCATTTACAATATTCATTGATTTTTGCCATTGAAAAACATCATGTTATTCATATACCAGAAATGTTTGAAGCTACTGACTGAATGAAAAGAGCTGGCATCTCACTCTCTTTGAATCTTCTTTATCATGCCAGGATTAGCAGGAAAAAGCAAAAAATTTCAGAATTGCACCTTGCAATGTGGAGATATTACTGTTTGTGCATTTACAATATTCATTGATTTTTGCCATTGAAAAACGTCCAGAAATGTTTGAAGCTACTGACTGAATGAAAGGAGCTGGCATCTCACTCTCTTTGAATCTTCTTTATCATGCTAGGATTAGCAGGAAAAAGCAAAAAATTTCAGAATTGCACCTTGCAATGCGGAGAAATTACTGTTTGTGCATTTACAATATTCATTGATTTTTGCCATTGAAAAACATCATGTTATTCATATACCAGAAATGTTTGAAGCTACTGACTGAATGAAAAGAGCTGGCATCTCACTCTCTTTGAATCTTCTTTATCATGCTAAGAGGAGCAGGAAAAAGCAAAAAATTTCAGAATTGCACGTTGCAATGTGGAGATATTACTGTTTGTGCATTTACAATATTCATTGATTTTTGCCATTGAAAAACGTCCAGAAATGTTTGAAGCTACTGACTGAATGAAAGGAGCTGGCATCCCACTCTCTTTGAATCTTCTTTATCATGCTAGGATTAGCAGGAAAAAGCAAAAAATTTCAGAATTGCACCTTGCACTGCGGAGAAATTACTGTTTGTGCATTTACAATATTCATTGATTTTTGCCATTGAAAAACATCATGTTATTCATATACCAGAAATGTTTGAAGCTACTGACTGAATGAAAAGAGCTGGCATCTCACTCTCTTTGAATCTTCTTTATCATGCCAGGATTAGCAGGAAAAAGCAAAAAAATTCAGAATTGCACCTTGCAATGTGGAGATATTACTGTTTGTGCATTTACAATATTCATTGATTTTTGCCATTGAAAAACGTCCAGAAATGTTTGAAGCTACTGACTGAATGAAAGGAGCTGGCATCTCACTCTCTTTGAATCTTCTTTATCATGCTAGGATTAGCAGGAAAAAGCAAAAAATTTCAGAATTGCACCTTGCAATGCGGAGAAATTACTGTTTGTGCATTTACAATATTCATTGATTTTTGCCATTGAAAAACGTCCAGAAATGTTTGAAGCTACTGACTGAATGAAAGGAGCTGGCATCTCACTCTCTTTGAATCTTCTTTATCATGCTAGGATTAGCAGGAAAAAGCAAAAAATTTCAGAATTGCACCTTGCAATGCGGAGAAATTACTGTTTGTGCATTTACAATATTCATTGATTTTTGCCATTGAAAAACATCATGTTATTCATATACCAGAAATGTTTGAAGCTACTGACTGAATGAAAAGAGCTGGCATCTCACTCTCTTTGAATCTTCTTTATCATGCTAAGAGGAGCAGGAAAAAGCAAAAAATTTCAGAATTGCACCTTGCAATGTGGAGATATTACTGTTTGTGCATTTACAATATTCATTGATTTTTGCCATTGAAAAACGTCCAGAAATGTTTGAAGCTACTGACTGAATGAAAGGAGCTGGCATCTCACTCTCTTTGAATCTTCTTTATCATGCTAGGATTAGCAGGAAAAAGCAAAAAATTTCAGAATTGCACCTTGCAATGCGGAGAAATTACTGTTTGTGCATTTACAATATTCATTGATTTTTGCCATTGAAAAACATCATGTTATTCATATACCAGAAATGTTTGAAGCTACTGACTGAATGAAAAGAGCTGGCATCTCACTCTCTTTGAATCTTCTTTATCATGCCAGGATTAGCAGGAAAAAGCAAAAAATTTCAGAATTGCACCTTGCAATGTGGAGATATTACTGTTTGTGCATTTACAATATTCATTGATTTTTGCCATTGAAAAACGTCCAGAAATGTTTGAAGCTACTGACTGAATGAAAGGAGCTGGCATCTCACTCTCTTTGAATCTTCTTTATCATGCTAAGAGGAGCAGGAAAAAGCAAAAAATTTCAGAATTGCACGTTGCAATGTGGAGATATTACTGTTTGTGCATTTACAATATTCATTGATTTTTGCCATTGAAAAACGTCCAGAAATGTTTGAAGCTACTGACTGAATGAAAGGAGCTGGCATCTCACTCTCTTTGAATCTTCTTTATCATGCTAGGATTAGCAGGAAAAAGCAAAAAATTTCAGAATTGCACCTTGCAATGCGGAGAAATTACTGTTTGTGCATTTACAATATTCATTGATTTTTGCCATTGAAAAACATCATGTTATTCATATACCAGAAATGTTTACAGCTACTGACTGAATGAAAAGAGCTGGCATCTCACTCTCTTTGAATCTTCTTTATCATGCTAGGATTATCAGGAAAAAGCAAAAAATTTCAGAATTGCACCTTGCAATGCGGAGAAATTACTGTTTGTGCATTTACAATATTCATTGATTTTTGCCATTGAAAAACATCATGTTATTCATATACCAGAAATGTTTGAAGCTACTGACTGAATGAAAAGAGCTGGCATCTCACTCTCTTTGAATCTTCTTTATCATGCTAAGAGGAGCAGGAAAAAGCAAAAAATTTCAGAATTGCACGTTGCAATGTGGAGATATTACTGTTTGTGTATTTACAATATTCATTGATTTTTGCCATTGAAAAACGTCCAGAAATGTTTGAAGCTACTGACTGAATGAAAGGAGCTGGCATCTCACTCTCTTTGAATCTTCTTTATCATGCTAGGATTAGCAGGAAAAAGCAAAAAATTTCAGAATTGCACCTTGCAATGCGGAGAAATTACTGTTTGTGCATTTACAATATTCATTGATTTTTGCCATTGAAAAACGTCCAGAAATGTTTGAAGCTACTGACTGAATGAAAGGAGCTGGCATCTCACTCTCTTTGAATCTTCTTTATCATGCTAGGATTAGCAGGAAAAAGCAAAAAATTTCAGAATTGCACCTTGCAATGCGGAGAAATTACTGTTTGTGCATTTACAATATTCATTGATTTTTGCCATTGAAAAACATCATGTTATTCATATACCAGAAATGTTTGAAGCTACTGACTGAATGAAAAGAGCTGGCATCTCACTCTCTTTGAATCTTCTTTATCATGCTAAGAGGAGCAGGAAAAAGCAAACAATTTCAGAATTGCACCTTGCAATGTGGAGATATTACTGTTTGTGCATTTACAATATTCATTGATTTTTGCCATTGAAAAACGTCCAGAAATGTTTGAAGCTACTGACTGAATGAAGGGAGCTGGCATCTCACTCTCTTTGAATCTTCTTTATCATGCTAGGATTAGCAGGAAAAAGCAAAAAATTTCAGAATTGCACCTTGCAATGCGGAGAAATTACTGTTTGTGCATTTACAATATTCATTGATTTTTGCCATTGAAAAACATCATGTTATTCATATACCAGAAATGTTTGAAGCTACTGACTGAATGAAAAGAGCTGGCATCTCACTCTCTTTGAATCTTCTTTATCATGCTAAGTGGAGCAGGAAAAAGCAAAAAATTTCAGAATTGCACGTTGCAATGTGGAGATATTACTGTTTGTGCATTTACAATATTCATAGATTTTTGCCATTGAAAAACGTCCAGAAATGTTTGAAGCTACTGACTGAATGAAAGGAGCTGGCATCTCACTCTCTTTGAATCTTCTTTATCATGCTAGGATTAGCAGGAAAAAGCAAAAAATTTCAGAATTGCACCTTGCAATGCGGAGAAATTACTGTTTGTGCATTTACAATATTCATTGATTTTTGCCATTGAAAAACATCATGTTATTCATATACAAGAAATGTTTGAAGCTACTGACTGAATGAAAAGAGCTGGCATCTCACTCTCTTTGAATCTTCTTTATCATGCTAAGAGGAGCAGGAAAAAGCAAAAAATTTCAGAATTGCACGTTGCAATGTGGAGATATTACTGTTTGTGCATTTACAATATTCATTGATTTTTGCCATTGAAAAACGTCCAGAAATGTTTGAAGCTACTGACTGAATGAAAGGAGCTGGCATCCCACTCTCTTTGAATCTTCTTTATCATGCTAGGATTAGCAGGAAAAAGCAAAAAATTTCAGAATTGCACCTTGCAATGCGGAGAAATTACTGTTTGTGCATTTACAATATTCATTGATTTTTGCCATTGAAAAACATCATGTTATTCATATACCAGAAATGTTTGAAGCTACTGACTGAATGAAAAGAGCTGGCATCTCACTCTCTTTGAATCTTCTTTATCATGCCAGGATTAGCAGGAAAAAGCAAAAAATTTCAGAATTGCACCTTGCAATGTGGAGATATTACTGTTTGTGCATTTACAATATTCATTGATTTTTGCCATTGAAAAATGTCCAGAAATGTTTGAAGCTACTGACTGAATGAAAGGAGCTGGCATCTCACTCTCTTTGAATCTTCTTTATCATGCTAGGATTAGCAGGAAAAAGCAAAAAATTTCAGAATTGCACCTTGCAATGCAGAGAAATTACTGTTTGTGCATTTACAATATTCATTGATTTTTGCCAATGAAAAACATCATGTTATTCATATACCAGAAATGTTTGAAGCTACTGACTGAATGAAAAGAGCTGGCATCTCACTCTCTTTGAATCTTCTTTATCATGCTAAGAGGAGCAGGAAAAAGCAAAAAATTTCAGAATTGCACCTTGCAATGTGGAGATATTACTGTTTGTGCATTTACAATATTCATTGATTTTTGCCATTGAAAAACGTCCAGAAATGTTTGAAGCTACTGACTGAATGAAAGGAGCTGGCATCTCACTCTCTTTGAATCTTCTTTATCATGCTAGGATTAGCAGGAAAAAGCAAAAAATTTCAGAATTGCACCTTGCACTGCGGAGAAATTACTGTTTGTGCATTCAGAATTGCACCTTGCAATGTGGAGATATTACTGTTTGTGCATTTACAATATTCATTGATTTTTGCCATTGAAAAACGTCCAGAAATGTTTGAAGCTACTGACTGAATGAAAGGAGCTGGCATCTCACTCTCTTTGAATCTTCTTTATCATGCTAGGATTAGCAGGAGAAAGCAAAAAATTTCAGAATTGCACCTTGCAATGCGGAGAAATTACTGTTTGTGCATTTACAATATTCATTGATTTTTGCCATTGAAAAACATCATGTTATTCATATACCAGAAATGTTTGAAGCTACTGACTGAATGAAAAGAGCTGGCATCTCACTCTCTTTGAATCTTCTTTATCATGCCAGGATTAGCAGGAAAAAGCAAAAAATTTCAGAATTGCACCTTGCAATGTGGAGATATTACTGTTTGTGCATTTACAATATTCATTGATTTTTGCCATTGAAAAACGTCCAGAAATGTTTGAAGCTACTGACTGAATGAAAGGAGCTGGCATCTCACTCTCTTTGAATCTTCTTTATCATGCTAGGATTAGCAGGAAAAAGCAAAAAATTTCAGAATTGCACCTTGCAATGCGGAGAAATTACTGTTTGTGCATTTACAATATTCATTGATTTTTGCCATTGAAAAACGTCCAGAAATGTTTGAAGCTACTGACTGAATGAATGGAGCTGGCATCTCACTCTCTTTGAATCTTCTTTATCATGCTAGGATTAGCAGGAAAAAGCAAAAAATTTCAGAATTGCACCTTGCAATGCGGAGAAATTACTGTTTGTGCATTTACAATATTCATTGATTTTTGCCATTGAAAAACATCATGTTATTCATATACCAGAAATGTTTGAAGCTACTGACTGAATGAAAAGAGCTGGCATCTCACTCTCTTTGAATCTTCTTTATCATGCTAAGAGGAGCAGGAAAAAGCAAAAAATTTCAGAATTGCACCTTGCAATGTGGAGATATTACTGTTTGTGCATTTACAATATTCATTGATTTTTGCCATTGAAAAACGTCCAGAAATGTTTGAAGCTACTGACTGAATGAAAGGAGCTGGCATCTCACTCTCTTTGAATCTTCTTTATCATGCTAGGATTAGCAGGAAAAAGCAAAAAATTTCAGAATTGCACCTTGCAATGCGGAGAAATTACTGTTTGTGCATTTACAATATTCATTGATTTTTGCCATTGAAAAACATCATGTTATTCATATACCAGAAATGTTTGAAGCTACTGACTGAATGAAAAGAGCTGGCATCTCACTCTCTTTGAATCTTCTTTATCATGCCAGGATTAGCAGGAAAAAGCAAAAAATTTCAGAATTGCACCTTGCAATGTGGAGATATTACTGTTTGTGCATTTACAATATTCATTGATTTTTGCCATTGAAAAACGTCCAGAAATGTTTGAAGCTACTGACTGAATGAAAGGAGCTGGCATCTCACTCTCTTTGAATCTTCTTTATCATGCTAGGATTAGCAGGAAAAAGCAAAAAATTTCAGAATTGCACCTTGCAATGCGGAGAAATTACTGTTTGTGCATTTACAATATTCATTGATTTTTGCCATTGAAAAACATCATGTTATTCATATACCAGAAATGTTTGAAGCTACTGACTGAATGAAAAGAGCTGGCATCTCACTCTCTTTGAATCTTCTTTATCATGCTAAGAGGAGCAGGAAAAAGCAAAAAATTTCAGAATTGCACGTTGCAATGTGGAGATATTACTGTTTGTGCATTTACAATATTCATTGATTTTTGCCATTGAAAAACGTCCAGAAATGTTTGAAGCTACTGACTGAATGAAAGGAGCTGGCATCCCACTCTCTTTGAATCTTCTTTATCATGCTAGGATTAGCAGGAAAAAGCAAAAAATTTCAGAATTGCACCTTGCACTGCGGAGAAATTACTGTTTGTGCATTTACAATATTCATTGATTTTTGCCATTGAAAAACATCATGTTATTCATATACCAGAAATGTTTGAAGCTACTGACTGAATGAAAAGAGCTGGCATCTCACTCTCTTTGAATCTTCTTTATCATGCCAGGATTAGCAGGAAAAAGCAAAAAAATTCAGAATTGCACCTTGCAATGTGGAGATATTACTGTTTGTGCATTTACAATATTCATTGATTTTTGCCATTGAAAAACGTCCAGAAATGTTTGAAGCTACTGACTGAATGAAAGGAGCTGGCATCTCACTCTCTTTGAATCTTCTTTATCATGCTAGGATTAGCAGGAAAAAGCAAAAAATTTCAGAATTGCACCTTGCAATGCGGAGAAATTACTGTTTGTGCATTTACAATATTCATTGATTTTTGCCATTGAAAAACGTCCAGAAATGTTTGAAGCTACTGACTGAATGAAAGGAGCTGGCATCTCACTCTCTTTGAATCTTCTTTATCATGCTAGGATTAGCAGGAAAAAGCAAAAAATTTCAGAATTGCACCTTGCAATGCGGAGAAATTACTGTTTGTGCATTTACAATATTCATTGATTTTTGCCATTGAAAAACATCATGTTATTCATATACCAGAAATGTTTGAAGCTACTGACTGAATGAAAAGAGCTGGCATCTCACTCTCTTTGAATCTTCTTTATCATGCTAAGAGGAGCAGGAAAAAGCAAAAAATTTCAGAATTGCACCTTGCAATGTGGAGATATTACTGTTTGTGCATTTACAATATTCATTGATTTTTGCCATTGAAAAACGTCCAGAAATGTTTGAAGCTACTGACTGAATGAAAGGAGCTGGCATCTCACTCTCTTTGAATCTTCTTTATCATGCTAGGATTAGCAGGAAAAAGCAAAAAATTTCAGAATTGCACCTTGCAATGCGGAGAAATTACTGTTTGTGCATTTACAATATTCATTGATTTTTGCCATTGAAAAACATCATGTTATTCATATACCAGAAATGTTTGAAGCTACTGACTGAATGAAAAGAGCTGGCATCTCACTCTCTTTGAATCTTCTTTATCATGCCAGGATTAGCAGGAAAAAGCAAAAAATTTCAGAATTGCACCTTGCAATGTGGAGATATTACTGTTTGTGCATTTACAATATTCATTGATTTTTGCCATTGAAAAACGTCCAGAAATGTTTGAAGCTACTGACTGAATGAAAGGAGCTGGCATCTCACTCTCTTTGAATCTTCTTTATCATGCTAGGATTAGCAGGAAAAAGCAAAAAAATTTCAGAATTGCACCTTGCAATGCGGAGAAATTACTGTTTGTGCATTTACAATATTCATTGATTTTTGCCATTGAAAAACATCATGTTATTCATATACCAGAAATGTTTGAAGCTACTGACTGAATGAAAAGAGCTGGCATCTCACTCTCTTTGAATCTTCTTTATCATGCTAAGAGGAGCAGGAAAAAGCAAAAAATTTCAGAATTGCACGTTGCAATGTGGAGATATTACTGTTTGTGCATTTACAATATTCATTGATTTTTGCCATTGAAAAACGTCCAGAAATGTTTGAAGCTACTGACTGAATGAAAGGAGCTGGCATCTCACTCTCTTTGAATCTTCTTTATCATGCTAGGATTAGCAGGAAAAAGCAAAAAATTTCAGAATTGCACCTTGCAATGCGGAGAAATTACTGTTTGTGCATTTACAATATTCATTGATTTTTGCCATTGAAAAACATCATGTTATTCATATACCAGAAATGTTTGAAGCTACTGACTGAATGAAAAGAGCTGGCATCTCACTCTCTTTGAATCTTCTTTATCATGCTAGGATTATCAGGAAAAAGCAAAAAATTTCAGAATTGCACCTTGCAATGCGGAGAAATTACTGTTTGTGCATTTACAATATTCATTGATTTTTGCCATTGAAAAACATCATGTTATTCATATACCAGAAATGTTTGAAGCTACTGACTGAATGAAAAGAGCTGGCATCTCACTCTCTTTGAATCTTCTTTATCATGCTAAGAGGAGCAGGAAAAAGCAAAAAATTTCAGAATTGCACGTTGCAATGTGGAGATATTACTGTTTGTGTATTTACAATATTCATTGATTTTTGCCATTGAAAAACGTCCAGAAATGTTTGAAGCTACTGACTGAATGAAAGGAGCTGGCATCTCACTCTCTTTGAATCTTCTTTATCATGCTAGGATTAGCAGGAAAAAGCAAAAAATTTCAGAATTGCACCTTGCAATGCGGAGAAATTACTGTTTGTGCATTTACAATATTCATTGATTTTTGCCATTGAAAAACGTCCAGAAATGTTTGAAGCTACTGACTGAATGAAAGGAGCTGGCATCTCACTCTCTTTGAATCTTCTTTATCATGCTAGGATTAGCAGGAAAAAGCAAAAAATTTCAGAATTGCACCTTGCAATGCGGAGAAATTACTGTTTGTGCATTTACAATATTCATTGATTTTTGCCATTGAAAAACATCATGTTATTCATATACCAGAAATGTTTGAAGCTACTGACTGAATGAAAAGAGCTGGCATCTCACTCTCTTTGAATCTTCTTTATCATGCTAAGAGGAGCAGGAAAAAGCAAACAATTTCAGAATTGCACCTTGCAATGTGGAGATATTACTGTTTGTGCATTTACAATATTCATTGATTTTTGCCATTGAAAAACGTCCAGAAATGTTTGAAGCTACTGACTGAATGAAGGGAGCTGGCATCTCACTCTCTTTGAATCTTCTTTATCATGCTAGGATTAGCAGGAAAAAGCAAAAAATTTCAGAATTGCACCTTGCAATGCGGAGAAATTACTGTTTGTGCATTTACAATATTCATTGATTTTTGCCATTGAAAAACATCATGTTATTCATATACCAGAAATGTTTGAAGCTACTGACTGAATGAAAAGAGCTGGCATCTCACTCTCTTTGAATCTTCTTTATCATGCTAAGTGGAGCAGGAAAAAGCAAAAAATTTCAGAATTGCACGTTGCAATGTGGAGATATTACTGTTTGTGCATTTACAATATTCATAGATTTTTGCCATTGAAAAACGTCCAGAAATGTTTGAAGCTACTGACTGAATGAAAGGAGCTGGCATCTCACTCTCTTTGAATCTTCTTTATCATGCTAGGATTAGCAGGAAAAAGCAAAAAATTTCAGAATTGCACCTTGCAATGCGGAGAAATTACTGTTTGTGCATTTACAATATTCATTGATTTTTGCCATTGAAAAACATCATGTTATTCATATACAAGAAATGTTTGAAGCTACTGACTGAATGAAAAGAGCTGGCATCTCACTCTCTTTGAATCTTCTTTATCATGCTAAGAGGAGCAGGAAAAAGCAAAAAATTTCAGAATTGCACGTTGCAATGTGGAGATATTACTGTTTGTGCATTTACAATATTCATTGATTTTTGCCATTGAAAAACGTCCAGAAATGTTTGAAGCTACTGACTGAATGAAAGGAGCTGGCATCCCACTCTCTTTGAATCTTCTTTATCATGCTAGGATTAGCAGGAAAAAGCAAAAAATTTCAGAATTGCACCTTGCAATGCGGAGAAATTACTGTTTGTGCATTTACAATATTCATTGATTTTTGCCATTGAAAAACATCATGTTATTCATATACCAGAAATGTTTGAAGCTACTGACTGAATGAAAAGAGCTGGCATCTCACTCTCTTTGAATCTTCTTTATCATGCCAGGATTAGCAGGAAAAAGCAAAAAATTTCAGAATTGCACCTTGCAATGTGGAGATATTACTGTTTGTGCATTTACAATATTCATTGATTTTTGCCATTGAAAAATGTCCAGAAATGTTTGAAGCTACTGACTGAATGAAAGGAGCTGGCATCTCACTCTCTTTGAATCTTCTTTATCATGCTAGGATTAGCAGGAAAAAGCAAAAAATTTCAGAATTGCACCTTGCAATGCAGAGAAATTACTGTTTGTGCATTTACAATATTCATTGATTTTTGCCAATGAAAAACATCATGTTATTCATATACCAGAAATGTTTGAAGCTACTGACTGAATGAAAAGAGCTGGCATCTCACTCTCTTTGAATCTTCTTTATCATGCTAAGAGGAGCAGGAAAAAGCAAAAAATTTCAGAATTGCACCTTGCAATGTGGAGATATTACTGTTTGTGCATTTACAATATTCATTGATTTTTGCCATTGAAAAACGTCCAGAAATGTTTGAAGCTACTGACTGAATGAAAGGAGCTGGCATCTCACTCTGTTTGAATCTTCTTTATCATGCTAGGATTAGCAGGAAAAAGCAAAAAATTTCAGAATTGCACCTTGCAATGCGGAGAAATTACTGTTTGTGCATTTACAATATTCATTGATTTTTGCCTTTGAAAAACATCATGTTATTCATATACCAGAAATGTTTGAAGCTACTGACTGAATGAAAAGAGCTGGCATCTCACTCTCTTTGAATCTTCTTTATCATGCCAGGATTAGCAGGAAAAAGCAAAAAATTTCAGAATTGCACCTTGCAATGTGGAGATATTACTGTTTGTGCATTTACAATATTCATTGATTTTTGCCATTGAAAAACGTCCAGAAATGTTTGAAGCTACTGACTGAATGAAAGGAGCTGGCATCTCACTCTCTTTGAATCTTCTTTATCATGCTAGGATTAGCAGGAAAAAGCAAAACATTTCAGAATTGCACCTTGCAATGCGGAGAAATTACTGTTTGTGCATTTACAATATTCATTGATTTTTGCCATTGAAAAACATCATGTTATTCATATACCAGAAATGTTTGAAGCTACTGACTGAATGAAAAGAGCTGGCATCTCACTCTCTTTGAATCTTCTTTATCATGCTAAGAGGAGCAGGAAAAAGCAAAAAATTTCAGAATTGCACGTTGCAATGTGGAGATATTACTGTTTGTGCATTTACAATATTCATTGATTTTTGCCATTGAAAAATGTCCAGAAATGTTTGAAGCTACTGACTGAATGAAAGGAGCTGGCATCTCACTCTCTTTGAATCTTCTTTATCATGCTAGGATTAGCAGGAAAAAGCAAAAAATTTCAGAATTGCACCTTGCAATGCGGAGAAATTACTGTTTGTGCATTTACAATATTCATTGATTTTTGCCATTGAAAAACATCATGTTATTCATATACCAGAAATGTTTGAAGCTACTGACTGAATGAAAAGAGCTGGCATCTCACTCTCTTTGAATCTTCTTTATCATGCCAGGATTAGCAGGAAAAAGCAAAAAATTTCAGAATTGCACCTTGCAATGTGGAGATATTACTGTTTGTGCATTTACAATATTCATTGATTTTTGCCATTGAAAAACGTCCAGAAATGTTTGAAGCTACTGACTGAATGAAAGGAGCTGGCATCTCACTCTCTTTGAATCTTCTTTATCATGCTAGGATTAGCAGGAAAAAGCAAAAAATTTCAGAATTGCACCTTGCAATGCGGAGAAATTACTGTTTGTGCATTTACAATATTCATTGATTTTTGCCATTGAAAAACATCATGTTATTCATATACCAGAAATGTTTGAAGCTACTGACTGAATGAAAAGAGCTGGCATCTCACTCTCTTTGAATCTTCTTTATCATGCTAAGAGGAGCAGGAAAAAGCAAAAAATTTCAGAATTGCACGTTGCAATGTGGAGATATTACTGTTTGTGCATTTACAATATTCATTGATTTTTGCCATTGAAAAACGTCCAGAAATGTTTGAAGCTACTGACTGAATGAAAGGAGCTGGCATCTCACTCTCTTTGAATCTTCTTTATCATGCTAGGATTAGCAGGAAAAAGCAAAAAATTTCAGAATTGCACCTTGCAATGCGGAGAAATTACTGTTTGTGCATTTACAATATTCATTGATTTTTGCCATTGAAAAACATCATGTTATTCATATACCAGAAATGTTTGAAGCTACTGACTGAATGAAAAGAGCTGGCATCTCACTCTCTTTGAATCTTCTTTATCATGCTAGGATTAGCAGGAAAAAGCAAAAAATTTCAGAATTGCACCTTGCAATGCGGAGAAATTACTGTTTGTGCATTTACAATATTCATTGATTTTTGCCATTGAAAAACATCATGTTATTCATATACCAGAAATGTTTGAATCTACTGACTGAATGAAAAGAGCTGGCATCTCACTCTCTTTGAATCTTCTTTATCATGCTAAGAGGAGCAGGAAAAAGCAAAAAATTTCAGAATTGCACGTTGCAATGTGGAGATATTACTGTTTGTGTATTTACAATATTCATTGATTTTTGCCATTGAAAAACGTCCAGAAATGTTTGAAGCTACTGACTGAATGAAAGGAGCTGGCATCTCACTCTCTTTGAATCTTCTTTATCATGCTAGGATTAGCAGGAAAAAGCAAAAAATTTCAGAATTGCACCTTGCAATGCGGAGAAATTACTGTTTGTGCATTTACAATATTCATTGATTTTTGCCATTGAAAAACGTCCAGAAATGTTTGAAGCTACTGACTGAATGAAAGGAGCTGGCATCTCACTCTCTTTGAATCTTCTTTATCATGCTAGGATTAGCAGGAAAAAGCAAAAAATTTCAGAATTGCACCTTGCAATGCGGAGAAATTACTGTTTGTGCATTTACAATATTCATTGATTTTTGCCATTGAAAAACATCATGTTATTCATATACCAGAAATGTTTGAAGCTACTGACTGAATGAAAAGAGCTGGCATCTCACTCTCTTTGAATCTTCTTTATCATGCTAAGAGGAGCAGGAAAAAGCAAAAAATTTCAGAATTGCACCTTGCAATGTGGAGATATTACTGTTTGTGCATTTACAATATTCATTGATTTTTGCCATTGAAAAACGTCCAGAAATGTTTGAAGCTACTGACTGAATGAAGGGAGCTGGCATCTCACTCTCTTTGAATCTTCTTTATCATGCTAGGATTAGCAGGAAAAAGCAAAAAATTTCAGAATTGCACCTTGCAATGCGGAGAAATTACTGTTTGTGCATTTACAATATTCATTGATTTTTGCCATTGAAAAACATCATGTTATTCATATACCAGAAATGTTTGAAGCTACTGACTGAATGAAAAGAGCTGGCATCTCACTCTCTTTGAATCTTCTTTATCATGCTAAGAGGAGCAGGAAAAAGCAAAAAATTTCAGAATTGCACGTTGCAATGTGGAGATATTACTGTTTGTGCATTTACAATATTCATAGATTTTTGCCATTGAAAAACGTCCAGAAATGTTTGAAGCTACTGACTGAATGAAAGGAGCTGGCATCTCACTCTCTTTGAATCTTCTTTATCATGCTAGGATTAGCAGGAAAAAGCAAAAAATTTCAGAATTGCACCTTGCAATGCGGAGAAATTACTGTTTGTGCATTTACAATATTCATTGATTTTTGCCATTGAAAAACATCATGTTATTCATATACCAGAAATGTTTGAAGCTACTGACTGAATGAAAAGAGCTGGCATCTCACTCTCTTTGAATCTTCTTTATCATGCTAAGAGGAGCAGGAAAAAGCAAAAAATTTCAGAATTGCACGTTGCAATGTGGAGATATTACTGTTTGTGCATTTAAAATATTCATTGATTTTTGCCATTGAAAAACGTCCAGAAATGTTTGAAGCTACTGACTGAATGAAAGGAGCTGGCATCTCACTCTCTTTGAATCTTCTTTATCATGCTAGGATTAGCAGGAAAAAGCAAAAAATTTCAGAATTGCACCTTGCAATGCGGAGAAATTACTGTTTGTGCATTTACAATATTCATTGATTTTTGCCATTGAAAAACATCATGTTATTCATATACCAGAAATGTTTGAAGCTACTGACTGAATGAAAAGAGCTGGCATCTCACTCTCTTTGAATCTTCTTTATCATGCCAGGATTAGCAGGAAAAAGCAAAAAATTTCAGAATTGCACCTTGCAATGTGGAGATATTACTGTTTGTGCATTTACAATATTCATTGATTTTTGCCATTGAAAAATGTCCAGAAATGTTTGAAGCTACTGACTGAATGAAAGGAGCTGGCATCTCACTCTCTTTGAATCTTCTTTATCATGCTAGGATTAGCAGGAAAAAGCAAAAAATTTCAGAATTGCACCTTGCAATGCAGAGAAATTACTGTTTGTGCATTTACAATATTCATTGATTTTTGCCAATGAAAAACATCATGTTATTCATATACCAGAAATGTTTGAAGCTACTGACTGAATGAAAAGAGCTGGCATCTCACTCTCTTTGAATCTTCTTTATCATGCTAAGAGGAGCAGGAAAAAGCAAAAAATTTCAGAATTGCACCTTGCAATGTGGAGATATTACTGTTTGTGCATTTACAATATTCATTGATTTTTGCCATTGAAAAACGTCCAGAAATGTTTGAAGCTACTGACTGAATGAAAGGAGCTGGCATCTCACTCTCTTTGAATCTTCTTTATCATGCTAGGATTAGCAGGAAAAAGCAAAACATTTCAGAATTGCACCTTGCAATGCGGAGAAATTACTGTTTGTGCATTTACAATATTCATTGATTTTTGCCATTGAAAAACATCATGTTATTCATATACCAGAAATGTTTGAAGCTACTGACTGAATGAAAAGAGCTGGCATCTCACTCTCTTTGAATCTTCTTTATCATGCTAAGAGGAGCAGGAAAAAGCAAAAAATTTCAGAATTGCACGTTGCAATGTGGAGATATTACTGTTTGTGCATTTACAATATTCATTGATTTTTGCCATTGAAAAACGTCCAGAAATGTTTGAAGCTACTGACTGAATGAAAGGAGCTGGCATCTCACTCTCTTTGAATCTTCTTTATCATGCTAGGATTAGCAGGAAAAAGCAAAAAATTTCAGAATTGCACCTTGCAATGCGGAGAAATTACTGTTTGTGCATTTACAATATTCATTGATTTTTGCCATTGAAAAACATCATGTTATTCATATACCAGAAATGTTTGAAGCTACTGACTGAATGAAAAGAGCTGGCATCTCACTCTCTTTGAATATTCTTTATCATGCCAGGATTAGCAGGAAAAAGCAAAAAATTTCAGAATTGCACCTTGCAATGTGGAGATATTACTGTTTGTGCATTTACAATATTCATTGATTTTTGCCATTGAAAAATGTCCAGAAATGTTTGAAGCTACTGACTGAATGAAAGGAGCTGGCATCTCACTCTCTTTGAATCTTCTTTATCATGCTAGGATTAGCAGGAAAAAGCAAAATATTTCAGAATTGCACCTTGCAATGCGGAGAAATTACTGTTTGTGCATTTACAATATTCATTGATTTTTGCCATTGAAAAACATCATGTTATTCATATACCAGAAATGTTTGAAGCTACTGACTGAATGAAAAGAGCTGGCATCTCACTCTCTTTGAATCTTCTTTATCATGCCAGGATTAGCAGGAAAAAGCAAAAAATTTCAGAATTGCACCTTGCAATGTGGAGATATTACTGTTTGTGCATTTACAATATTCATTGATTTTTGCCATTGAAAAATGTCCAGAAATGTTTGAAGCTACTGACTGAATGAAAGGAGCTGGCATCTCACTCTCTTTGAATCTTCTTTATCATGCTAGGATTAGCAGGAAAAAGCAAAATATTTCAGAATTGCACCTTGCAATGCGGAGAAATTACTGTTTGTGCATTTACAATATTCATTGATTTTTGCCATTGAAAAACATCATGTTATTCATATACCAGAAATGTTTGAAGCTACTGACTGAATGAAAAGAGCTGGCATCTCACTCTCTTTGAATCTTCTTTATCATGCTAAGAGGAGCAGGAAAAAGCAAAAAATTTCAGAACTGCACCTTGCAATGTGGAGATATTACTGTTTGTGCATTTACAATATTCATTGATTTTTGCCATTGAAAAACGTCCAGAAATGTTTGAAGCTACTGACTGAATGAAAGGAGCTGGCATCTCACTCTCTTTGAATCTTCTTTATCATGCTAGGATTAGCAGGAAAAAGCAAAAAATTTCAGAATTGCACCTTGCAATGCGGAGAAATTACTGTTTGTGCATTTACAATATTCATTGATTTTGCCATTGAAAAACATCATGTTATTCATATACCAGAAATGTTTGAAGCTACTGACTGAATGAAAAGAGCTGGCATCTCACTCTCTTTGAATCTTCTTTATCATGCTAAGAGGAGCAGGAAAGAGCAAAAAATTTCAGAATTGCACGTTGCAATGTGGAGATATTACTGTTTGTGTATTTACAATATTCATTGATTTTTGCCATTGAAAAACGTCCAGAAATGTTTGAAGCTACTGACTGAATGAAAGGAGCTGGCATCTCACTCTCTTTGAATCTCCTTTATCATGCTAGGATTAGCAGGAAAAAGGAAAAAATTTCAGAATTGCACCTTGCAATGCGGAGAAATTACTGTTTGTGCATTTACAATATTCATTGATTTTTGCCATTGAAAAACGTCCAGAAATGTTTGAAGCTACTGACTGAATGAAAGGAGCTGGCATCTCACTCTCTTTGAATCTTCTTTATCATGCTAGGATTAGCAGGAAAAAGCAAAAAATTTCAGAATTGCACCTTGCAATGCGGAGAAATTACTGTTTGTGCATTTACAATATTCATTGATTTTTGCCATTGAAAAACATCATGTTATTCATATACCAGAAATGTTTGAAGCTACTGACTGAATGAAAAGAGCTGGCATCTCACTCTCTTTGAATCTTCTTTATCATGCTAAGAGGAGCAGGAAAAAGCAAAAAATTTCAGAATTGCACCTTGCAATGTGGAGATATTACTGTTTGTGCATTTACAATATTGATTGATTTTTGCCATTGAAAAACGTCCAGAAATGTTTGAAGCTACTGACTGAATGAAAGGAGCTGGCATCTCACTCTCTTTGAATCTTCTTTATCATGCTAGGATTAGCAGGAAAAAGCAAAATATTTCAGAATTGCACCTTGCAATGCGGAGAAATTACTGTTTGTGCATTTACAATATTCATTGATTTTTGCCATTGAAAAACATCATGTTATTCATATACCAGAAATGTTTGAAGCTACTGACTGAATGAAAAGAGCTGGCATCTCACTCTCTTTGAATCTTCTTTATCATGCCAGGATTAGCAGGAAAAAGCAAATAATTTCAGAATTGCACCTTGCAATGTGGAGATATTACTGTTTGTGCATTTACAATATTCATTGATTTTTGCCATTGAAAAACGTCCAGAAATGTTTGAAGCTACTGACTGAATGAAAGGAGCTGGCATCTCACTCTCTTTGAATCTTCTTTATCATGCTAGGATTAGCAGGAAAAAGCAAAAAATTTCAGAATTGCACCTTGCAATGCGGAGAAATTACTGTTTGTGCATTTACAATATTCATTGATTTTTGCCATTGAAAAACATCGTTATTCATATACCAGAAATGTTTGAAGCTACTGACTGAATGAAAAGAGCTGGCATCTCACTCTCTTTGAATCTTCTTTATCATGCTAAGAGGAGCAGGAAAAAGCAAAAAATTTCAGAATTGCACGTTGCAATGTGGAGATATTACTGTTTGTGCATTTACAATATTCATTGATTTTTGCCATTGAAAAACGTCCAGAAATGTTTGAAGCTACTGACTGAATGAAAGGAGCTGGCATCTCACTCTCTTTGAATCTTCTTTATCATGCTAGGATTAGCAGGAAAAAGCAAAAAATTTCAGAATTGCACCTTGCAATGCGGAGAAATTACTGTTTGTGCATTTACAATATTCATTGATTTTTGCCATTGAAAAACATCATGTTATTCATATACCAGAAATGTTTGAAGCTACTGACTGAATGAAAAGAGCTGGCATCTCACTCTCTTTGAATCTTCTTTATCATGCTAAGAGGAGCAGGAAAAAGCAAAAAATTTCAGAATTGCATGTTGCAATGTGGAGATATTACTGTTTGTGCATTTACAATATTCATTGATTTTTGCCATTGAAAAACATCATGTTATTCATATACCAGAAATGTTTGAAGCTACTGACTGAATGAAAAGAGCTGGCATCTCACTCTCTTTGAATCTTCTTTATCATGCTAAGAGGAGCAGGAAAAAGCAAAAAAATTCAGAACTGCACCTTGCAATGTGGAGATATTACTGTTTGTGCATTTACAATATTCATTGATTTTTGCCATTGAAAAACGTCCAGAAATGTTTGAAGCTACTGACTGAATGAAAGGAGCTGGCATCTCACTCTCTTTGAATCTTCTTTATCATGCTAGGATTAGCAGGAAAAAGCAAAAAATTTCAGAATTGCACCTTGCAATGCGGAGAAATTACTGTTTGTGCATTTACAATATTCATTGATTTTTGCCATTGAAAAACGTCCAGAAATGTTTGAAGCTACTGACTGAATGAAAGGAGCTGGCATCTCACTCTCTTTGAATCTTCTTTATCATGCTAGGATTAGCAGGAAAAAGCAAAAAATTTCAGAATTGCACCTTGCAATGCGGAGAAATTACTGTTTGTGCATTTACAATATTCATTGATTTTTGCCATTGAAAAACATCATGTTATTCATATACCAGAAATGTTTGAAGCTACTGACTGAATGAAAAGAGCTGGCATCTCACTCTCTTTGAATCTTCTTTATCATGCTAAGAGGAGCAGGAAAAAGCAAAAAATTTCAGAATTGCACCATGCAATGTGGAGATATTACTGTTTGTGCATTTACAATATTGATTGATTTTTGCCATTGAAAAACGTCCAGAAATGTTTGAAGCTACTGACTGAATGAAAGGAGCTGGCATCTCACTCTCTTTGAATCTTCTTTATCATGCTAGGATTAGCAGGAAAAAGCAAAAAATTTCAGAATTGCACCTTGCAATGCGGAGAAATTACTGTTTGTGCATTTACAATATTCATTGATTTTTGCCATTGAAAAACATCATGTTATTCATATACCAGAAATGTTTGAAGCTACTGACTGAATGAAAAGAGCTGGCATCTCACTCTCTTTGAATCTTCTTTATCATGCCAGGATTAGCAGGAAAAAGCAAATAATTTCAGAATTGCACCTTGCAATGTGGAGATATTACTGTTTGTGCATTTACAATATTCATTGATTTTTGCCATTGAAAAACGTCCAGAAATGTTTGAAGCTACTGACTGAATGAAAGGAGCTGGCATCTCACTCTCTTTGAATCTTCTTTATCATGCTAGGATTAGCAGGAAAAAGCAAAAAATTTCAGAATTGCACCTTGCAATGCGGAGAAATTACTGTTTGTGCATTTACAATATTCATTGATTTTTGCCATTGAAAAACATCGTTATTCATATACCAGAAATGTTTGAAGCTACTGACTGAATGAAAAGAGCTGGCATCTCACTCTCTTTGAATCTTCTTTATCATGCTAAGAGGAGCAGGAAAAAGCAAAAAATTTCAGAATTGCACGTTGCAATGTGGAGATATTACTGTTTGTGCATTTACAATATTCATTGATTTTTGCCATTGAAAAACGTCCAGAAATGTTTGAAGCTACTGACTGAATGAAAGGAGCTGGCATCTCACTCTTTTTGAATCTTCTTTATCATGCTAGGATTAGCAGGAAAAAGCAAAAAATTTCAGAATTGCACCTTGCAATGCGGAGAAATTACTGTTTGTGCATTTACAATATTCATTGATTTTTGCCATTGAAAAACATCATGTTATTCATATACCAGAAATGTTTGAAGCTACTGACTGAATTAAAAGAGCTGGCATCTCACTCTCTTTGAATCTTCTTTATCATGCTAAGAGGAGCAGGAAAAAGCAAAAAATTTCAGAATTGCATGTTGCAATGTGGAGATATTACTGTTTGTGCATTTACAATATTCATTGATTTTTGCCATTGAAAAACGTCCAGAAATGTTTGAAGCTACTGACTGAATGAAAGGAGCTGGCATCTCACTCTCTTTGAATCTTCTTTAACATGCTAGGATTAGCAGGAAAAAGCAAAAAATTTCAGAATTGCACCTTGCAATGCGGAGAAATTACTGTTTGTGCATTTACAATATTCATTGATTTTTGCCATTGAAAAACATCATGTTATTCATATACCAGAAATGTTTGAAGCTACTGACTGAATGAAAAGAGCTGGCATCTCACTCTCTTTGAATCTTCTTTATCATGCTAAGAGGAGCAGGAAAAAGCAAAAAAATTCAGAATTGCATGTTGCAATGTGGAGATATTACTGTTTGTGCATTTACAATATTCATTGATTTTTGCCATTGAAAAACATCATGTTATTCATATACCAGAAATGTTTGAAGCTACTGACTGAATGAAGAGAGCTGGCATCTCACTCTCTTTGAATCTTCTTTATCATGCTAAGAGGAGCAGGAAAAAGCAAAAAATTTCAGAACTGCACCTTGGAATGTGGAGATATTACTGTTTGTGCATTTACAATATTCATTGATTTTTGCCATTGAAAAACGTCCAGAAATGTTTGAAGCTACTGACTGAATGAAAGGAGCTGGCATCTCACTCTCTTTGAATCTTCTTTATCATGCTAGGATTAGCAGGAAAAAGCAAAAAATTTCAGAATTGCACCTTGCAATGCGGAGAAATTACTGTTTGTGCATTTACAATATTCATTGATTTTGCCATTGAAAAACATCATGTTATTCATATACCAGAAATGTTTGAAGCTACTGACTGAATGAAAAGAGCTGGCATCTCACTCTCTTTGAATCTTCTTTATCATGCTAAGAGGAGCAGGAAAAAGCAAAAAATTTCAGAATTGCACGTTGCAATGTGGAGATATTACTGTTTGTGTATTTACAATATTCATTGATTTTTGCCATTGAAAAACGTCCAGAAATGTTTGAAGCTACTGACTGAATGAAAGGAGCTGGCATCTCACTCTCTTTGAATCTTCTTTATCATGCTAGGATTAGCAGGAAAAAGCAAAAAATTTCAGAATTGCACCTTGCAATGCGGAGAAATTACTGTTTGTGCATTTACAATATTCATTGATTTTTGCCATTGAAAAACATCATGTTATTCATATACCAGAAATGTTTGAAGCTACTGACTGAATGAAAAGAGCTGGCATCTCACTCTCTTTGAATCTTCTTTATCATGCCAGGATTAGCAGGAAAAAGCAAATAATTTCAGAATTGCACCTTGCAATGTGGAGATATTACTGTTTGTGCATTTACAATATTCATTGATTTTTGCCATTGAAAAACGTCCAGAAATGTTTGAAGCTACTGACTGAATGAAAGGAGCTGGCATCTCACTCTCTTTGAATCTTCTTTATCATGCTAGGATTAGCAGGAAAAAGCAAAAAATTTCAGAATTGCACCTTGCAATGCGGAGAAATTACTGTTTGTGCATTTACAATATTCATTGATTTTTGCCATTGAAAAACATCGTTATTGATATACCAGAAATGTTTGAAGCTACTGACTGAATGAAAAGAGCTGGCATCTCACTCTCTTTGAATCTTCTTTATCATGCTAAGAGGAGCAGGAAAAAGAAAAAAAATTCAGAATTGCACGTTGCAATGTGGAGATATTACTGTTTGTGCATTTACAATATTCATTGATTTTTGCCATTGAAAAACGTCCAGAAATGTTTGAAGCTACTGACTGAATGAAAGGAGCTGGCATCTCACTCTTTTTGAATCTTCTTTATCATGCTAGGATTAGCAGGAAAAAGCAAAAAATTTCAGAATTGCACCTTGCTATGCGGAGAAATTACTGTTTGTGCATTTACAATATTCATTGATTTTTGCCATTGAAAAACATCATGTTATTCATATACCAGAAATGTTTGAAGCTACTGACTGAATGAAAAGAGCTGGCATCTCACTCTCTTTGAATCTTCTTTATCATGCTAAGAGGAGCAGGAAAAAGCAAAAAATTTCAGAATTGCATGTTGCAATGTGGAGATATTACTGTTTGTGCATTTACAATATTCATTGATTTTTGTCATTGAAAAACATCATGTTATTCATATACCAGAAATGTTTGAAGCTACTGACTGAATGAAAAGAGCTGGCATCTCACTCTCTTTGAATCTTCTTTATCATGCCAGGATTAGCAGGAAAAAGCAAATAATTTCAGAATTGCACCTTGCAATGTGGAGATATTACTGTTTGTGCATTTACAATATTCATTGATTTTTGCCATTGAAAAACGTCCAGAAATGTTTGAAGCTACTGACTGAATGAAAGGAGCTGGCATCTCACTCTCTTTGAATCTTCTTTATCATGCTAGGATTAGCAGGAAAAAGCAAAAAACTTCAGAATTGCACCCTGCAATGCGGAGAAATTACTGTTTGTGCATTTACAATATTCATTGATTTTTGCCATTGAAAAACATCATGTTATTCATATACCAGAAATGTTTGAAGCTACTGACTGAATGAAAAGAGCTGGCATCTCACTCTCTTTGAATCTTCTTTATCATGCTAAGAGGAGCAGGAAAAAGCAAAAAATTTCAGAATTGCACGTTGCAATGTGGAGATATTACTGTTTGTGCATTTACAATATTCATTGATTTTTGCCATTGAAAAACGTCCAGAAATGTTTGAAGCTACTGACTGAATGAAAGGAGCTGGCATCTCACTCTCTTTGAATCTTCTTTATCATGCTAGGATTAGCAGGAAAAAGCAAAAAATTTCAGAATTGCACCTTGCAATGCGGAGAAATTACTGTTTGTGCATTTACAATATTCATTGATTTTTGCCATTGAAAAACATCATGTTATTCATATACCAGAAATGTTTGAAGCTACTGACTGAATGAAAAGAGCTGGCATCTCACTCTCTTTGAATCTTCTTTATCATGCTAAGAGGAGCAGGAAAAAGCAAAAAATTTCAGAATTGCACCTTGCAATGTGGAGATATTACTGTTTGTGCATTTACAATATTCATTGATTTTTGCCATTGAAAAACGTCCAGAAATGTTTGAAGCTACTGACTGAATGAAAGGAGCTGGCATCTCACTCTCTTTGAATCTTCTTTATCATGCTAGGATTAGCAGGAAAAAGCAAAAAATTTCAGAATTGCACCTTGCAATGCGGAGAAATTACTGTTTGTGCATTTACAATATTCATTGATTTTTGCCATTGAAAAACATCATGTTATTCATATACCAGAAAAGTTTGAAGCTACTGACTGAATGAAAAGAGCTGGCATCTCACTCTCTTTGAATCTTCTTTATCATGCTAAGAGGAGCAGGAAAAAGCAAAAAAATTCAGAATTGCATGTTGCAATGTGGAGATATTAATGTTTGTGCATTTACAATATTCATTGATTTTTGCCATTGAAAAACATCATGTTATTCATGTACCAGAAATGTTTGAAGCTACTGACTGAATGAAGAGAGCTGGCATCTCACTCTCTTTGAATCTTCTTTATCATGCTAAGAGGAGCAGGAAAAAGCAAAAAATTTCAGAACTGCACCTTGGAATGTGGAGATATTACTGTTTGTGCATTTACAATATTCATTGATTTTTGCCATTGAAAAACGTCCAGAAATGTTTGAAGCTACTGACTGAATGAAAGGAGCTGGCATCTCACTCTCTTTGAATCTTCTTTATCATGCTAGGATTAGCAGGAAAAAGCAAAAAATTTCAGAATTGCACCTTGCAATGCGGAGAAATTACTGTTTGTGCATTTACAATATTCATTGATTTTGCCATTGAAAAACATCATGTTATTCATATACCAGAAATGTTTGAAGCTACTGACTGAATGAAAAGAGCTGGCATCTCACTCTCTTTGAATCTTCTTTATCATGCTAAGAGGAGCAGGAAAAAGCAAAAAATTTCAGAATTGCACGTTGCAATGTGGAGATATTACTGTTTGGGTATTTACAATATTCATTGACTTTTGCCATTGAAAAACGTCCAGAAATGTTTGAAGCTACTGACTGAATGAAAGGAGCTGGCATCTCACTCTCTTTGAATCTTCTTTATCATGCTAGGATTAGCAGGAAAAAGCAAAAAATTTCAGAATTGCACCTTGCAATGCGGAGAAATTACTGTTTGTGCATTTACAATATTCATTGATTTTTGCCTTTGAAAAACGTCCAGAAATGTTTGAAGCTACTGACTGAATGAAAGGAGCTGGCATCTCACTCTCTTTGAATCTTCTTTATCATGCTAGGATTAGCAGGAAAAAGCAAAAAATTTCAGAATTGCACCTTGCAATGCGGAGAAATTACTGTTTGTGCATTTACAATATTCATTGATTTTTGCCATTGAAAAACATCATGTTATTCATATACCAGAAATGTTTGAAGCTACTGACTGAATGAAAAGAGCTGGCATCTCACTCTCTTTGAATCTTCTTTATCATGCTATGAGGAGCAGGAAAAAGCAAAAAATTTCAGAATTGCACCTTGCAATGTGGAGATATTACTGTTTGTGCATTTACAATATTGATTGATTTTTGCCATTGAAAAACGTCCAGAAATGTTTGAAGCTACTGACTGAATGAAAGGAGCTGGCATCTCACTCTCTTTGAATCTTCTTTATCATGCTAGGATTAGCAGGAAAAAGCAAAAAATTTCAGAATTGCACCTTGCAATGCGGAGAAATTACTGTTTGTGCATTTACAATATTCATTGATTTTTGCCATTGAAAAACATCATGTTATTCATATACCAGAAATGTTTGAAGCTACTGACTGAATGAAAAGAGCTGGCATCTCACTCTCTTTGAATCTTCTTTATCATGCCAGGATTAGCAGGAAAAAGCAAATAATTTCAGAATTGCACCTTGCAATGTGGAGATATTACTGTTTGTGCATTTACAATATTCATTGATTTTTGCCATTGAAAAACGTCCAGAAATGTTTGAAGCTACTGACTGAATGAAAGGAGCTGGCATCTCACTCTCTTTGAATCTTCTTTATCATGCTAGGATTAGCAGGAAAAAGCAAAAAATTTCAGAATTGCACCTTGCAATGCGGAGAAATTACTGTTTGTGCATTTACAATATTCATTGATTTTTGCCATTGAAAAACATCGTTATTCATATACCAGAAATGTTTGAAGCTACTGACTGAATGAAAAGAGCTGGCATCTCACTCTCTTTGAATCTTCTTTATCATGCTAAGAGGAGCAGGAAAAAGAAAAAAATTTCAGAATTGCACGTTGCAATGTGGAGATATTACTGTTTGTGCATTTACAATATTCATTGATTTTTGCCATTGAAAAACGTCCAGAAATGTTTGAAGCTACTGACTGAATGAAAGGAGCTGGCATCTCACTCTTTTTGAATCTTCTTTATCATGCTAGGATTAGCAGGAAAAAGCAAAAAATTTCAGAATTGCACCTTGCTATGCGGAGAAATTACTGTTTGTGCATTTACAATATTCATTGATTTTTGCCATTGAAAAACATCATGTTATTCATATACCAGAAATGTTTGAAGCTACTGACTGAATGAAAAGAGCTGGCATCTCACTCTCTTTGAATCTTCTTTATCATGCTAAGAGGAGCAGGAAAAAGCAAAAAATTTCAGAATTGCATGTTGCAATGTGGAGATATTACTGTTTGTGCATTTACAATATTCATTGATTTTTGTCATTGAAAAACATCATGTTATTCATATACCAGAAATGTTTGAAGCTACTGACTGAATGAAAAGAGCTGGCATCTCACTCTCTTTGAATCTTCTTTATCATGCCAGGATTAGCAGGAAAAAGCAAATAATTTCAGAATTGCACCTTGCAATGTGGAGATATTACTGTTTGTGCATTTACAATATTCATTGATTTTTGCCATTGAAAAACGTCCATAAATGTTTGAAGCTACTGACTGAATGAAAGGAGCTGGCATCTCACTCTCTTTGAATCTTCTTTATCATGCTAGGATTAGCAGGAAAAAGCAAAAAACTTCAGAATTGCACCCTGCAATGCGGAGAAATTACTGTTTGTGCATTTACAATATTCATTGATTTTTGCCATTGAAAAACATCATGTTATTCATATACCAGAAATGTTTGAAGCTACTGACTGAATGAAAAGAGCTGGCATCTCACTCTCTTTGAATCTTCTTTATCATGCTAAGAGGAGCAGGAAAAAGCAAAAAATTTCAGAATTGCACGTTGCAATGTGGAGATATTACTGTTTGTGCATTTACAATATTCATTGATTTTTGCCATTGAAAAACGTCCAGAAATGTTTGAAGCTACTGACTGAATGAAAGGAGCTGGCATCTCACTCTCTTTGAATCTTCTTTATCATGCTAGGATTAGCAGGAAAAAGCAAAAAATTTCAGAATTGCACCTTGCAATGCGGAGAAATTACTGTTTGTGCATTTACAATATTCATTGATTTTTGCCATTGAAAAACATCATGTTATTCATATACCAGAAATGTTTGAAGCTACTGACTGAATGAAAAGAGCTGGCATCTCACTCTCTTTGAATCTTCTTTATCATGCTAAGAGGAGCAGGAAAAAGCAAAAAATTTCAGAATTGCACCTTGCAATGTGGAGATATTACTGTTTGTGCATTTACAATATTCATTGATTTTTGCCATTGAAAAACGTCCAGAAATGTTTGAAGCTACTGACTGAATGAAAGGAGCTGGCATCTCACTCTCTTTGAATCTTCTTTATCATGCTAGGATTAGCAGGAAAAAGCAAAAAATTTCAGAATTGCACCTTGCAATGCGGAGAAATTACTGTTTGTGCATTTACAATATTCATTGATTTTTGCCATTGAAAAACATCATGTTATTCATATACCAGAAAAGTTTGAAGCTACTGACTGAATGAAAAGAGCTGGCATCTCACTCTCTTTGAATCTTCTTTATCATGCTAAGAGGAGCAGGAAAAAGCAAAAAATTTCAGAATTGCACCTTGCAATGTGGAGATATTACTGTTTGTGCATTTACAATATTCATTGATTTTTGCCATTGAAAAACGTCCAGAAATGTTTGAAGCTACTGACTGAATGAAAGGAGCTGGCATCTCACTCTCTTTGAATCTTCTTTATCATGCTAGGATTAGCAGGAAAAAGCAAAAAATTTCAGAATTGCACCTTGCAATGCGGAGAAATTACTGTTTGTGCATTTACAATATTCATTGATTTTTGCCATTGAAAAACATCATGTTATTCATATACCAGAAATGTTTGAAGCTACTGACTGAATGAAAAGAGCTGGCATCTCACTCTCTTTGAATCTTCTTTATCATGCTAAGAGGAGCAGGAAAAAGCAAAAAATTTCAGAATTGCACGTTGCAATGTGGAGATATTACTGTTTGTGTATTTACAATATTCATTGATTTTTGCCATTGAAAAACGTCCAGAAATGTTTGAAGCTACTGACTGAATGAAAGGAGCTGGCATCTCACTCTCTTTGAATCTTCTTTATCATGCTAGGATTAGCAGGAAAAAGCAAAAAATTTCAGAATTGCACCTTGCAATGCGGAGAAATTACTGTTTGTGCATTTACAATATTCATTGATTTTTGCCATTGAAAAACATCATGTTATTCATATACCAGAAATGTTTGAAGCTACTGACTGAATGAAAAGAGCTGGCATCTCACTCTCTTTGAATCTTCTTTATCATGCTAAGAGGAGCAGGAAAAAGCAAAAAATTTCAGAATTGCACGTTGCAATGTGGAGATATTACTGTTTGTGTATTTACAATATTCATTGATTTTTGCCATTGAAAAACGTCCAGAAATGTTTGAAGCTACTGACTGAATGAAAGGAGCTGGCATCTCACTCTCTTTGAATCTTCTTTATCATGCTAGGATTAGCAGGAAAAAGCAAAAAATTTCAGAATTGCACCTTGCAATGCGGAGAAATTACTGTTTGTGCATTTACAATATTCATTGATTTTTGCCATTGAAAAACATCATGTTATTCATATACCAGAAATGTTTGAAGCTACTGACTGAATGAAAAGAGCTGGCATCTCACTCTCTTTGAATCTTCTTTATCATGCCAGGATTAGCAGGAAAAAGCAAATAATTTCAGAATTGCACCTTGCAATGTGGAGATATTACTGTTTGTGCATTTACAATATTCATTGATTTTTGCCATTGAAAAACGTCCAGAAATGTTTGAAGCTACTGACTGAATGAAAGGAGCTGGCATCTCACTCTCTTTGAATCTTCTTTATCATGCTAGGATTAGCAGGAAAAAGCAAAAAATTTCAGAATTGCACCCTGCAATGCGGAGAAATTACTGTTTGTGCATTTACAATATTCATTGATTTTTGCCATTGAAAAACATCATGTTATTCATATACCAGAAATGTTTGAAGCTACTGACTGAATGAAAAGAGCTGGCATCTCACTCTCTTTGAATCTTCTTTATCATGCTAAGAGGAGCAGGAAAAAGCAAAAAATTTCAGAATTGCACGTTGCAATGTGGAGATATTACTGTTTGTGCATTTACAATATTCATTGATTTTTGCCATTGAAAAACGTCCAGAAATGTTTGAAGCTACTGACTGAATGAAAGGAGCTGGCATCTCACTCTCTTTGAATCTTCTTTATCATGCTAGGATTAGCAGGAAAAAGCAAAAAATTTCAGAATTGCACCTTGCAATGCGGAGAAATTACTGTTTGTGCATTTACAATATTCATTGATTTTTGCCATTGAAAAACATCATGTTATTCATATACCAGAAATGTTTGAAGCTACTGACTGAATGAAAAGAGCTGGCATCTCACTCTCTTTGAATCTTCTTTATCATGCTAAGAGGAGCAGGAAAAAGCAAAAAATTTCAGAATTGCACCTTGCAATGTGGAGATATTACTGTTTGTGCATTTACAATATTCATTGATTTTTGCCATTGAAAAACGTCCAGAAATGTTTGAAGCTACTGACTGAATGAAAGGAGCTGGCATCTCACTCTCTTTGAATCTTCTTTATCATGCTAGGATTAGCAGGAAAAAGCAAAAAATTTCAGAATTGCACCTTGCAATGCGGAGAAATTACTGTTTGTGCATTTACAATATTCATTGATTTTTGCCATTGAAAAACATCATGTTATTCATATACCAGAAAAGTTTGAAGCTACTGACTGAATGAAAAGAGCTGGCATCTCACTCTCTTTGAATCTTCTTTATCATGCTAAGAGGAGCAGGAAAAAGCAAAAAATTTCAGAATTGCACCTTGCAATGTGGAGATATTACTGTTTGTGCATTTACAATATTCATTGATTTTTGCCATTGAAAAACGTCCAGAAATGTTTGAAGCTACTGACTGAATGAAAGGAGCTGGCATCTCACTCTCTTTGAATCTTCTTTATCATGCTAGGATTAGCAGGAAAAAGCAAAAAATTTCAGAATTGCACCTTGCAATGCGGAGAAATTACTGTTTGTGCATTTACAATATTCATTGATTTTTGCCATTGAAAAACATCATGTTATTCATATACCAGAAATGTTTGAAGCTACTGACTGAATGAAAAGAGCTGGCATCTCACTCTCTTTGAATCTTCTTTATCATGCTAAGAGGAGCAGGAAAAAGCAAAAAATTTCAGAATTGCACGTTGCAATGTGGAGATATTACTGTTTGTGTATTTACAATATTCATTGATTTTTGCCATTGAAAAACGTCCAGAAATGTTTGAAGCTACTGACTGAATGAAAGGAGCTGGCATCTCACTCTCTTTGAATCTTCTTTATCATGCTAGGATTAGCAGGAAAAAGCAAAAAATTTCAGAATTGCACCTTGCAATGCGGAGAAATTACTGTTTGTGCATTTACAATATTCATTGATTTTTGCCATTGAAAAACATCATGTTATTCATATACCAGAAATGTTTGAAGCTACTGACTGAATGAAAAGAGCTGGCATCTCACTCTCTTTGAATCTTCTTTATCATGCTAAGAGGAGCAGGAAAAAGCAAAAAATTTCAGAATTGCACGTTGCAATGTGGAGATATTACTGTTTGTGTATTTACAATATTCATTGATTTTTGCCATTGAAAAACGTCCAGAAATGTTTGAAGCTACTGACTGAATGAAAGGAGCTGGCATCTCACTCTCTTTGAATCTTCTTTATCATGCTAGGATTAGCAGGAAAAAGCAAAAAATTTCAGAATTGCACCTTGCAATGCGGAGAAATTACTGTTTGTGCATTTACAATATTCATTGATTTTTGCCATTGAAAAACATCATGTTATTCATATACCAGAAATGTTTGAAGCTACTGACTGAATGAAAAGAGCTGGCATCTCACTCTCTTTGAATCTTCTTTATCATGCTAAGAGGAGCAGGAAAAAGCAAAAAATTTCAGAATTGCACCTTGCAATGTGGAGATATTACTGTTTGTGCATTTACAATATTCATTGATTTTTGCCATTGAAAAACGTCCAGAAATGTTTGAAGCTACTGACTGAATGAAAGGAGCTGGCATCTCACTCTCTTTGAATCTTCTTTATCATGCTAGGATTAGCAGGAAAAAGCAAAAAATTTCAGAATTGCACCTTGCAATGCGGAGAAATTACTGTTTGTGCATTTACAATATTCATTGATTTTTGCCATTGAAAAACATCATGTTATTCATATACCAGAAATGTTTGAAGCTACTGACTGAATGAAAAGAGCTGGCATCTCACTCTCTTTGAATCTTCTTTATCATGCTAAGAGGAGCAGGAAAAAGCAAAAAATTTCAGAATTGCACGTTGCAATGTGGAGATATTACTGTTTGTGCATTTACAATATTCATTGATTTTTGCCATTGAAAAACGTCCAGAAATGTTTGAAGCTACTGACTGAATGAAAGGAGCTGGCATCTCACTCTCTTTGAATCTTCTTTATCATGCTAGGATTAGCAGGAAAAAGCAAAAAATTTCAGAATTGCACCTTGCAATGCGGAGAAATTACTGTTTGTGCATTTACAATATTCATTGATTTTTGCCATTGAAAAACATCATGTTATTCATATACCAGAAATGTTTGAAGCTACTGACTGAATGAAAAGAGCTGGCATCTCACTCTCTTTGAATCTTCTTTATCATGCCAGGATTAGCAGGAAAAAGCAAAAAATTTCAGAATTGCACCTTGCAATGTGGAGATATTACTGTTTGTGCATTTACAATATTCATTGATTTTTGCCATTGAAAAACGTCCAGAAATGTTTGAAGCTACTGACTGAATGAAAGGAGCTGGCATCTCACTCTCTTTGAATCTTCTTTATCATGCTAGGATTAGCAGGAAAAAGCAAAACATTTCAGAATGGCACCTTGCAATGCGGAGAAATTACTGTTCGTGCATTTACAATATTCATTGATTTTTGCCATTGAAAAACATCATGTTATTCATATACCAGAAATGTTTGAAGCTACTGACTGAATGAAAAGAGCTGGCATCTCACTCTCTTTGAATCTTCTTTATCATGCCAGGATTAGCAGGAAAAAGCAAAAAATTTCAGAATTGCACCTTGCAATGTGGAGATATTACTGTTTGTGCATTTACAATATTCATTGATTTTTGCCATTGAAAAATGTCCAGAAATGTTTGAAGCTACTGACTGAATGAAAGGAGCTGGCATCTCACTCTCTTTGAATCTTCTTTATCATGCTAGGATTAGCAGGAAAAAGCAAAAAATTTCAGAATTGCACCTTGCAATGCGGAGAAATTACTGTTTGTGCATTTACAATATTCATTGATTTTTGCCATTGAAAAACATCATGTTATTCATATACCAGAAATGTTTGAAGCTACTGACTGAATGAAAAGAGCTGGCATCTCACTCTCTTTGAATCTTCTTTATCATGCTAAGAGGAGCAGGAAAAAGCAAAAAATTTCAGAACTGCACCTTGCAATGTGGAGATATTACTGTTTGTGCATTTACAATATTCATTGATTTTTGCCATTGAAAAACGTCCAGAAATGTTTGAAGCTACTGACTGAATGAAAGGAGCTGGCATCTCACTCTCTTTGAATCTTCTTTATCATGCTAGGATTAGCAGGAAAAAGCAAAAAATTTCAGAATTGCACCTTGCAATGCGGAGAAATTACTGTTTGTGCATTTACAATATTCATTGATTTTGCCATTGAAAAACATCATGTTATTCATATACCAGAAATGTTTGAAGCTACTGACTGAATGAAAAGAGCTGGCATCTCACTCTCTTTGAATCTTCTTTATCATGCTAAGAGGAGCAGGAAAAAGCAAAAAATTTCAGAATTGCACGTTGCAATGTGGAGATATTACTGTTTGTGTATTTACAATATTCATTGATTTTTGCCATTGAAAAACGTCCAGAAATGTTTGAAGCTACTGACTGAATGAAAGGAGCTGGCATCTCACTCTCTTTGAATCTTCTTTATCATGCTAGGATTAGCAGGAAAAAGCAAAAAATTTCAGAATTGCACCTTGCAATGCGGAGAAATTACTGTTTGTGCATTTACAATATTCATTGATTTTTGCCATTGAAAAACGTCCAGAAATGTTTGAAGCTACTGTCTGAATGAAAGGAGCTGGCATCTCACTCTCTTTGAATCTTCTTTATCATGCTAGGATTAGCAGGAAAAAGCAAAAAATTTCAGAATTGCACCTTGCAATGCGGAGAAATTACTGTTTGTGCATTTACAATATTCATTGATTTTTGCCATTGAAAAACATCATGTTATTCATATACCAGAAATGTTTGAAGCTACTGACTGAATGAAAAGAGCTGGCATCTCACTCTCTTTGAATCTTCTTTATCATGCCAGGATTAGCAGGAAAAAGCAAATAATTTCAGAATTGCACCTTGCAATGTGGAGATATTACTGTTTGTGCATTTACAATATTCATTGATTTTTGCCATTGAAAAACGTCCAGAAATGTTTGAAGCTACTGACTGAATGAAAGGAGCTGGCATCTCACTCTCTTTGAATCTTCTTTATCATGCTAGGATTAGCAGGAAAAAGCAAAAAATTTCAGAATTGCACCTTGCAATGCGGAGAAATTACTGTTTGTGCATTTACAATATTCATTGATTTTTGCCATTGAAAAACATCGTTATTCATATACCAGAAATGTTTGAAGCTACTGACTGAATGAAAAGAGCTGGCATCTCACTCTCTTTGAATCTTCTTTATCATGCTAAGAGGAGCAGGAAAAAGCAAAAAATTTCAGAATTGCACGTTGCAATGTGGAGATATTACTGTTTGTGCATTTACAATATTCATTGATTTTTGCCATTGAAAAACGTCCAGAAATGTTTGAAGCTACTGACTGAATGAAAGGAGCTGGCATCTCACTCTCTTTGAATCTTCTTTATCATGCTAGGATTAGCAGGAAAAAGCAAAAAATTTCAGAATTGCACCTTGCAATGCGGAGAAATTACTGTTTGTGCATTTACAATATTCATTGATTTTTGCCATTGAAAAACATCATGTTATTCATATACCAGAAATGTTTGAAGCTACTGACTGAATGAAAAGAGCTGGCATCTCACTCTCTTTGAATCTTCTTTATCATGCTAAGAGGAGCAGGAAAAAGCAAAAAATTTCAGAATTGCACCTTGCAATGTGGAGATATTACTGTTTGTGCATTTACAATATTCATTGATTTTTGCCATTGAAAAACATCATGTTATTCATATACCAGAAATGTTTGAAGCTACTGACTGAATGAAAAGAGCTGGCATCTCACTCTCTTTGAATCTTC
Organism: Phyllobates terribilis; assembly: GCF_046119375.1. Taxonomy (NCBI): domain Eukaryota; kingdom Metazoa; phylum Chordata; class Amphibia; order Anura; family Dendrobatidae; genus Phyllobates; species Phyllobates terribilis. Next base: position 837,864 of record NW_027363225.1, on the reverse strand, counting down.
TTTATCATGCTAAGAGGAGCAGGAAAAAGCAAATAATTTCAGAATTGCACCTTGCAATGTGGAGATATTACTGTTTGTGCATTTACAATATTCATTGATTTTTGCCATTGAAAAACGTCCAGAAATGTTTGAAGCTACTGACTGAATGAAAGGAGCTGGCATCTCACTCTCTTTGAATCTTCTTTATCATGCTAGGATTAGCAGGAAAAAGCAAAAAATTTCAGAATTGCACCTTGCAATGCGGAGAAATTACTGTTTGTGCATTTACAATATTCATTGATTTTTGCCATTGAAAAACATCGTTATTCATATACCAGAAATGTTTGAAGCTACTGACTGAATGAAAAGAGCTGGCATCTCACTCTCTTTGAATCTTCTTTATCATGCTAAGAGGAGCAGGAAAAAGCAAAAAATTTCAGAATTGCACGTTGCAATGTGGAGATATTACTGTTTGTGCATTTACAATATTCATTGATTTTTGCCATTGAAAAACGTCCAGAAATGTTTGAAGCTACTGACTGAATGAAAGGAGCTGGCATCTCACTCTCTTTGAATCTTCTTTATCATGCTAGGATTAGCAGGAAAAAGCAAAAAATTTCAGAATTGCACCTTGCAATGCGGAGAAATTACTGTTTGTGCATTTACAATATTCATTGATTTTTGCCATTGAAAAACATCATGTTATTCATATACCAGAAATGTTTGAAGCTACTGACTGAATGAAAAGAGCTGGCATCTCACTCTCTTTGAATCTTCTTTATCATGCCAGGATTAGCAGGAAAAAGCAAAAAATTTCAGAATTGCACCTTTCAATGTGGAGATATTGTTTGTGCATTTACAATATTCATTGATTTTTGCCATTGAAAAATGTCCAGAAATGTTTGAAGCTACTGACTGAATGAAAGGAGCTGGCATCTCACTCTCTTTGAATCTTCTTTATCATGCTAGGATTAGCAGGAAAAAGCAAAAAAATTCAGAATTGCACCTTGCAATGCGGAGAAATTACTGTTTGTGCATTTACAATATTCATTGATTTTTGCCATTGAAAAACATCATGTTATTCATATACCAGAAATGTTTGAAGCTACTGACTGAATGAAAAGAGCTGGCATCTCACTCTCTTTGAATCTTCTTTATCATGCTAGGATTAGCAGGAAAAAGCAAAAAATTTCAGAATTGCACCTTGCAATGCGGAGAAATTACTGTTTGTGCATTTACAATATTCATTGATTTTTGCCATTGAAAAACATCATGTTATTCATATACCAGAAATGTTTGAAGCTACTGACTGAATGAAAAGAGCTGGCATCTCACTCTCTTTGAATCTTCTTTATCATGCTAAGAGGAGCAGGAAAAAGCAAAAAATTTCAGAATTGCACCTTGCAATGTGGAGATATTACTGTTTGTGCATTTACAATATTCATTGATTTTTGCCATTGAAAAACGTCCAGAAATGTTTGAAGCTACTGACTGAATGAAAGGAGCTGGCATCTCACTCTCTTTGAATCTTCTTTATCATGCTAGGATTAGCAGGAAAAAGCAAAAAATTTCAGAATTGCACCTTGCAATGCGGAGAAATTACTGTTTGTGCATTTACAATATTCATTGATTTTTGCCATTGAAAAACATCATGTTATTCATATACCAGAAATGTTTGAAGCTACTGACTGAATGAAAAGAGCTGGCATCTCACTCTCTTTGAATCTTCTTTATCATGCTAAGAGCAGGAAAAAGCAAAAAATTTCAGAATTGCACGTTGCAATGTGGAGATATTACTGTTTGTGTATTTACAATATTCATTGATTTTTGCCATTGAAAAACGTCCAGAAATGTTTGAAGCTACTGACTGAATGAAAGGAGCTGGCATCTCACTCTCTTTGAATCTTCTTTATCATGCTTGGATTAGTAGGAAAAAGCAAAAAATTTCAGAATTGCACCTTGCAATGCGGAGAAATTACTGTTTGTGCATTTACAATATTCATTGATTTTTGCCATTGAAAAACATCATGTTATTCATATACCAGAAATGTTTGAAGCTACTGACTGAATGAAAAGAGCTGGCATCTCACTCTCTTTGAATCTTCTTTATCATGCTAAGAGGAGCAGGAAAAAGCAAAAAATTTCAGAATTGCACGTTGCAATGTGGAGATATTACTGTTTGTGCATTTACAATATTCATTGATTTTTGCCATTGAAAAACGTCCAGAAATGTTTGAAGCTACTGACTGAATGAAAGGAGCTGGCATCTCACTCTCTTTGAATCTTCTTTATCATGCTAGGATTAGCAGGAAAAAGCAAAAAATTTCAGAATTGCACCTTGCAATGTGGAGAAATTACTGTTTGTGCATTTACAATATTCATTGATTTTTGCCATTGAAAAACATCATGTTATTCATATACCAGAAATGTTTGAAGCTACTGACTGAATGAAAAGAGCTGGCATCTCACTCTCTTTGAATCTTCTTTATCATGCCAGGATTAGCAGGAAAAAGCAAAAAATTTCAGAATTGCACCTTGCAATGTGGAGATATTACTGTTTGTGCATTTACAATATTCATTGATTTTTGCCATTGAAAAACGTCCAGAAATGTTTGAAGCTACTGACTGAATGAAAGGAGCTGGCATCTCACTCTCTTTGAATCTTCTTTATCATGCTAAGAGGAGCAGGAAAAAGCAAAAAATTTCAGAATTGCACGTTGCAATGTGGAGATATTACTGTTTGTGCATTTACAATATTCATTGATTTTTGCCATTGAAAAACGTCCAGAAATGTTTGAAGCTACTGACTGAATGAAAGGAGCTGGCATCTCACTCTCTTTGAATCTTCTTTATCATGCTAGGATTAGCAGGAAAAAGCAAAAAATTTCAGAATTGCACCTTGCAATGCGGAGAAATTATTGTTTGTGCATTTACAATATTCATTGATTTTTGCCATTGAAAAACATCATGTTATTCATATACCAGAAATGTTTGAAGCTACTGACTGAATGAAAAGAGCTGACATCTCACTCTCTTTGAATCTTCTTTATCATGCTAAGAGGAGCAGGAAAAAGCAAAAAATTTCAGAATTGCACCTTGCAATGTGGAGATATTACTGTTTGTGCATTTACAATATTCATTGATTTTTGCCATTGAAAAACATCCAGAAATGTTTGAAGCTACTGACTGAATGAAAGGAGCTGGCATCTCACTCTCTTTGAATCTTCTTTATCATGCTAGGATTAGCAGGAAAAAGCAAAAAATTTCAGAATTACACCTTGCAATGCGGAGAAATTACTGTTTGTGCATTTACAATATTCATTGATTTTTGTCATTGAAAAACCATGTTATTCATATACCAGAAATGTTTGAAGCTACTGACTGAATGAAAAGAGCTGGCATCTCACTCTCTTTGAATCTTCTTTATCATGCCAGGATTAGCAGGAAAAAGCAAAAAATTTCAGAATTGCACGTTGCAATGTGGAGATATTACTGTTTGTGCATTTACAATATTCATTGATTTTTGCCATTGAAAACCGTCCAGAAATGTTTGAAGCTACTGACTGAATGAAAGGAGCTGGCATCTCACTCTCTTTGAATCTTCTTTATCATGCTAGGATTAGCAGGAAAAAGCAAAAAATTTCAGAATTGCACCTTGCAATGTGGAGATATTACTGTTTGTGCATTTACAATATTCATTGATTTTTGCCATTGAAAAACGTCCAGAAATGTTTGAAGCTACTGACTGAATGAAAGGAGATGGCATCTCAATCTCTTTCAATCTTCTTTATCATGCTAGGATTAGCAGGAAAAAGCAAAAAATTTCAGAATTGCACCTTGCAATGCGGAGAAATTACTGTTTGTGCATTTACAATATTCATTGATTTTTGCCATTGAAAAACATCATGTTTGTAGTGCCGGCGTCCCTGCCCTCTGCTAGGCAGGGACGCTGCTCCCCTCACCGCTCTGCTCCGTGCCCGGCGTCCTCCCCCCGCTCTGCTGTCAGCGCGCGCTCCTTCCCGGCGTCCTCCTCCTGCTCTGCTCTCAGCGCGCGCTCCTTCCCGGCCCCTGTGCTTAGGGCGCGCGCGCGCGCGCTCCCCTCCTCTTAAAGGGGCCGCGCGCGCCGTCCTAAGGAGTCCCCGGCCAATGGCCGGAGGACTTCATCATATATAAGGCACCTCCTCCAAAATGGAGGTGCCCGAGCAATGTTGTTTGCACCTGTGTCTCACCTGTGCTTCAGCCCTCAGGTCCCGTTGCCAGTTACCTGCCAGTTACCTGCCAGTTACCTGCCTGATTCCTGCCTGTATACTTGTTACCTGTCTGCCAGTCTGAGTTCCGATGGTCTGCCTTACTACTCCTGTCAGTCTGTCTAAAGGACCAGCCTGCCCGCTCACCTGGGAGCGCATATCAGCTACCTGCCCGCTTGCCTGAGGTCCGACGGTCTGCCTTACAACTCCGGTCAGTCTGTCTATGGACCAGCTTGCCCGCTCACCTGGGAGCGCTTTTCCGTTACCTGCCTGCTTGCCAGCCCGGAGGCTCCGTTGTCACGTGCTGTGACCACCAGCTATCTCAGAGACTCTTGCCCGCTCACCTGGGAGCGCTTCTCCGTTACCTGCCTGCTTGCCAGCCCGGAGGTCCCGTTGTCACGTGCTGTGACCACCAGCTATTTCAGAGACTCTTGCCCGCTCACCTGGGAGCGCTTCTCTGTTACCTGCCTGCCTGCCAGCCCGGAGGCTCCGCCGTCACGTGCCGTGACCACCTGCTTTTCCAGAGACTCTCGCTTGCTCACCTGGGAGCACACATCTACCATCTGCCCGCTAGCCTACCCGGAGGCTCTGCCATCTCAGGTCGTACCTACCCTTTACCCAGAGACTGCCCTGATCACTTGCCGTAACTCCCTGTCCGTTCATCCAGAGACTGCCACCCGCTCCCTTACAAGGGCCGCCCCCTTGTATAGTAGCTCAGAGGTTCCGCCTCCCGGACCCGTTACAGTTTGCTCGGGCTATGGAACCCGGTGGCACCCAAGCTCCCTCGCTTACGGACCTGTGTCATGAACTGTCCCGTCAAAGGTCCCAACAGGAGTCCATCCTGGGTCACCTGCGGAATGTCAATACTCGCCTGGACACTCTGACTGCACCACCTGCAACCACTGCCAGTACCATGACTCGCAACCCGGCAGCTCCGCTACCCACTAATACCATGATAACCTATCCCGGACCCCGGCTGTCTGCACCTCCTCGCTTCGGAGGCGACTCCGTCCAGGCTCGGGGCTTCATAAATCAGTGCACCCTGCACTTTGAACTTTTGTCCCATCAGTTTAACTCCGACCGGGCCAAAATTGCCTTTATCATGTCCCATCTCACCGGGGAGGCCCTGGCCTGGCTAAATCCTCTATGGGAGAGAGGAGACCCCCTGGTGTCCAACTTGCCTGCTTTTCTCTCGGCTTTCCGGAAAGTCTTCGACGAACCCGGACGGAAGACCTCATCCGCATCCTCTCTGCTACGCCTCCGTCAGGAGGGTCTCACCGTGGGCCAATATGCCATACGGTTCCGCACCCTTGCCTCGGAGCTGGCCTGGGATAACGACGCTCTGATATCCGTCTTCTGGGAGGGTCTGTCCGGTCGTATTAAAGATGAACTTGCTGGTCGGGACATTCCTACCTCTCTCGATGATCTAATAACCCTTGCCACCCGGATTGACCTACGGTTCCAGGAGCGTGCCAAGGAGGTCACCCGTGAGAGGAGGATTCCACGTTTAGCTCCTACTTTCCAGAAACCCGCCAGGTCTCACGCCGTGCCGAGGGGAGCTGCTTCTACTGTGGCAGTAAGGAGCACCGGATCCGTGCCTGCCCGGAGAGGTCGGGAAACGCCTGTGTCTAGGTTCGCTCAGAGAGGTCCACCTAGACAAGAATAAATCCTCTCCATCCCTGCTGTTGTCAGTTTCTATCATCTACGGGGAGAACCGTTATTTCGAACTAGCCCAACTTGACTCTGGAGCAGCCGGGAATCTTATTTCACAGTCCCTGGTTGAGAAATACCGCATCCCCACCAAACCTCTGGCTGTACCCTTGTCTGTCGCTGCCGTGGATGGGGGCCTCTTACCTCGCCCCATTCAACTCATCACCGAATCCATTACCCTGCAGGTGGGAATGCTGCATTCTGAAAGTATCTCCTTTCATGTTCTGCCTGGACTCTCTCACGCCCTCTTGCTAGGTCTGCCCTGGCTCCAGAGACATGCACCCGTGCTTGACTGGCAAACCGGAGAGGTCCTTCGCTGGGGACAAGACTGTCATAAAACCTGCCTGGTTCCCGTCCATCCCGTCCGTCCCTCTCCTACCCCAGCTAATCTACCTGGACTTCCGATTCCTTATTGGTCTTATGCAGATGTCTTTAATAAAAAGGAGGCAGAGACATTACCACCACATAGACCATACGACTGTCCCATCGATCTGCTACCCGGTACTACTCCTCCCCGTGGGCGTATTTATCCTTTATCCGCTGCTGAGACCCGGTCTATGTCCGAATATATTGAGGAGAATCTGGCCAGAGGATTCATCTGGAAATCTACCTCCCCGGCGGGAGCAGGCTTCTTTTTCGTCAAAAAGAAGGACGGCTCTCTCCGTCCCTGTATAGACTATAGAGGCCTAAACCTGATCACGGTGAAGAATAAGTACCCCCTTCCGCTCATTCCAGAATTATTTGATCGTCTGAGGGGGGCTAGGATCTTCACCAAACTGGACCTTCGTGGGGCGTACAACCTGGTTCGTATTCGTCAGGGGGATGAATGGAAGACGGCATTCAACACCCGGGACGGCCACTATGAATACCTGGTAATGCCCTTTGGTCTCTGTAACGCTCCTGCTGTCTTTCAAGAGTTGGTCAATGACATCTTCCGGGACCTTCTCTACTCCTGCGTAGTGGTGTACCTGGACGACATCTTGGTCTTCTCTCCGGATCTCCAGACTCACCGGAGGGACGCTCGTCAGGTCCTGCTCAGGCTCAGGCAGAACCATCTCTACGCTAAATTTGAGAAGTGCCTCTTTGAGCAGACCTCGCTTCCGTTTCTGGGCTACATTATCTCTCAGACCGGCCTACAAATGGATCCTGAGAAACTGTCTGCCATCGAGAAATGGCCCCGACTGGAGGGGTTGAAGGCCATTCAGCGATTCCTGGGCTTCGCCAACTACTACCGCCTCTTCATACCACACTTCTCTTCCCGGACGGCCCCAATTTCTGCGCTCACCCGTAAAGGTACTAATCCCAAAGAGTGGCCACCCGAAGCAGAGGAGGCCTTTCTTTCCCTAAAACAGGCCTTCTCTTCCGCCCCGGTGCTGCATCGCCCAGATGGCAACCAGCAGTTCTTCCTGGAAGTTGACGCCTCCTCCTCTGGAGCCGGAGCGGTACTTACTCAAAAATCATCTTCCGGGAGGATGGTAACTTGTGGCTTCTTCTCAAAACTCTTCTCCTCCTCTGAGCGCAACTATTCCATAGGAGACCGAGAGTTATTGGCCATCAAACTGGCATTGGAGGAGTGGCGTTACCTGCTCGAGGGGGCTCTTCACCCGGTAATAATTTACACTGACCACAAGAACTTGGCTTACCTCCAGCATGCCCAGAGACTTAACCCGCGCCAAGCCCGGTGGTCCTTGTTTTTTGCTCGCTTTGATTTTGTCCTTCATTTTCGCCCGGCTGACAAAAACGTCAAGGCGGACGCCTTGTCTCGATCCTTTCTGGTGTCTGATCTCGAGGAGGATCCGAAACACATCATCGATCCCGCCAGAGTAATGCAGGTGGCTCCCGTGAGTCTAAATCGTCTCCCTCCTGGTAAGACGTTCGTACCAGTACCTGATCGGGAGAGGATCCTACACTGGGGTCATTCGTCTAAACTAGCTGGCCACGCCGGTCAGAAAAAGACCCTCCAGCTTATTACCCGGCACTACTGGTGGCCTAACCTGCACAAGGATGTAATAGACTTTGTTTCTGCCTGTGTGTCCTGCGCCCGCAACAAAGTTCCGAGACACCTGCCGGCCGGCCGCCTCCTACCTCTGCCAGTACCTGCTGCCCCCTGGCAGCATATAGCGATGGACTTCATAACTGATCTGCCCGTCTCTGCCGGTTGTACGGTCATTTGGGTGGTCGCTGACCGCTTTTCCAAGATGGCTCACTTTATTCCCCTGCCAGGTCTTCCGTCTGCACCCGAGCTGGCTAAAGACTTTATCCGCCACATCTTCCGTCTTCATGGCCTGCCCCGTCACATCGTGTCGGATCGAGGAGTACAGTTCACTTCCCGTTTCTGGAGAGCCACTTGTAAATTGCTGGACGTCACCCTGGACTTCTCCTCCGCTTACCACCCACAGTCTAATGGTCAAGTGGAGCGGATCAATCAGAACCTGACCAGTTACCTCCGGCACTTCGTTAATGCCCACCATTCTGACTGGGTGGATCTCCTGCCATGGGCCGAATTCTCGTACAACAATCACGAGAGCGAGTCTTCCTCCAAATCCCCGTTTTTTGTAGTCTACGGTCAGCATCCTCGGATCCCGTTTCCCGTCTCCACCTCGGTGGACAATCCGGCTGCGGAATCTCTTGTTAACAAATTTTCCTCCATATGGGAGAGTACCCGGTCCGCACTCCTTCTGTCATCCGAGCGTATGAAAAGACACGCTGACAAAAAACGTCTGGACCCTCCTCAATTCCGTCCTGGGGATAAAGTCTGGCTCTCGTCCAAATATGTCCGGCTCAAGATCCCTTCCTATAAGTTAGGGCCTCGGTTCATCGGCCCACTGGAGGTCATCAGTCAGATCAACCCGGTGGCCTATAAATTGAAACTCCCGGCCAACTTACGGATCCCTAACTCCTTCCATGTATCTCTCCTCAAACCTGTGGTGCTTAACTCTTTTTCCAAGTCTACAGGTACGCCTCCTGCTCCGGTTTCTGCTGAGGACGAGTTTGAGGTAGAGAACATTCTTGCCACCAAAAGGGTAAGAGGAAAGACCTTTTTTCTGGTAGATTGGAAGGGGTTTGGTCCTGAGGAGAGAACGAGGGAGCCCCGGGAGAACATCCATGCCCCTCTCATCCTAGCTAAATTTCTATCTGGCCTAAAAAAGGGGGGGCCTAAAGGGGGGGTACTGTAGTGCCGGCGTCCCTGCCCTCTGCTAGGCAGGGACGCTGCTCCCCTCACCGCTCTGCTCCGTGCCCGGCGTCCTCCCCCCGCTCTGCTGTCAGCGCGCGCTCCTTCCAGGCGTCCTCCTCCTGCTCTGCTCTCAGCGCGCGCTCCTTCCCGGCCCCTGTGCTTAGGGCGCGCGCGCGCGCGCTCCCCTCCTCTTAAAGGGGCCGCGCGCGCCGTCCTAAGGAGTCCCCGGCCAATGGCCGGAGGACTTCATCATATATAAGGCACCTCCTCCAAAATGGAGGTGCCCGAGCAATGTTGTTTGCACCTGTGTCTCACCTGTGCTTCAGCCCTCAGGTCCCGTTGCCAGTTACCTGCCAGTTACCTGCCAGTTACCTGCCTGATTCCTGCCTGTATACTTGTTACCTGTCTGCCAGTCTGAGTTCCGACGGTCTGCCTTACTACTCCTGTCAGTCTGTCTAAAGGACCAGCCTGCCCGCTCACCTGGGAGCGCATATCAGCTACCTGCCCGCTTGCCTGAGGTCCGACGGTCTGCCTTACAACTCCGGTCAGTCTGTCTATGGACCAGCTTGCCCGCTCACCTGGGAGCGCTTCTCCGTTACCTGCCTGCTTGCCAGCCCGGAGGCTCCGTTGTCACGTGCTGTGACCACCAGCTATCTCAGAGACTCTTGCCCGCTCACCTGGGAGCGCTTCTCTGTTACCTGCCTGCTTGCCAGCCCGGAGGTCCCGTTGTCACGTGCTGTGACCACCAGCTATTTCAGAGACTCTTGCCCGCTCACCTGGGAGCGCTTCTCTGTTACCTGCCTGCCAGCCCAGAGGCTCCGCCGTCACGTGCCGTGACCACCTGCTTTTCCAGAGACTCTCGCTTGCTCACCTGGGAGCACACATCTACCATCTGCCCGCTAGCCTACCCGGAGGCTCTGCCATCTCAGGTCGTACCTACCCTTTACCCAGAGACTGCCCTGATCACTTGCCGTAACTCCCTGTCCGTTCATCCAGAGACTGCCACCCGCTCCCTTACAAGGGCCGTCCCCTTGTATAGTAGCTCAGAGGTTCCGCCTCCCGGACCCGTTACAATGATATTCATATACCAGAGATGTTTGAAGCTACTGACTGAATGAAAAGAGCTGGCATCTCACTCTCTTTGAATCTTCTTTATCATGCTAAGAGGAGCAGGAAAAAGCAAAAAATTTCAGAATTGCACCTTGCAATGTGGAGATATTACTGTTTGTGCATTTACAATATTCATTGATTTTTGCCATTGAAAAACGTCCAGAAATGTTTGAAGCTACTGACTGAATGAAAGGAGCTGGCATCTCACTCTCTTTGAATCTTCTTTATCATGCTAGGATTAGCAGGAAAAAGCAAAAAATTTCAGAATTGCACCTTGCAATGCGGAGAAATTACTGTTTGTGCATTTACAATATTCATTGATTTTTGTCATTGAAAAACATCATGTTATTCATATACCAGAAATGTTTGAAGCTACTGACTGAATGAAAAGAGCTGGCATCTCACTCTCTTTGAATCTTCTTTATCATGCTAAGAGGAGCAGGAAAAAGCAAAAAATTTCAGAATTGCACGTTGCAATGTGGAGATATTACTGTTTGTGCATTTACAATATTCATTGATTTTTGCCATTGAAAAACATCCAGAAATGTTTGAAGCTACTGACTGAATGAAAGGAGCTGGCATCTCACTCTCTTTGAATCTTCTTTATCTTGCTAGGATTAGCAGGAAAAAGCAAACAATTTCAGAATTGCACCTTGCAATGCGGAGAAATTACTGTTTGTGCATTTACAATATTCATTGATTTTTGTCATTGAAAAACATCATGTTATTCATATACCAGAAATGTTTGAAGCTACTGACTGAATGAAAAGAGCTGGCATCTCACTCTCTTTGAATCTTCTTTATCATGCTAAGAGGAGCAGGAAAAAGCAAAAAATTTCAGAATTGCACGTTGCAATGTGGAGATATTACTGTTTGTGCATTTACAATATTCATTGATTTTTGCCATTGAAAAACGTCCAGAAATGTTTGAAGCTACTGACTGAATGAAAGGAGCTGGCATCTCACTCTCTTTGAATCTTCTTTATCATGCTAGGATTAGCAGGAAAAAGCAAACAATTTCAGAATTGCACCTTGCAATGCGGAGAAATTACTGTTTGTGCATTTACAATATTCATTGATTTTTGCCATTGAAAAACATCATGTTATTCATATACCAGAAATGTTTGAAGCTACTGACTGAATGAAAAGAGCTGGCATCTCACTCTCTTTGAATCTTCTTTATCATGCCAGGATTAGCAGGAAAAAGCAAAAAATTTCAGAATTGCAACTTGCAATGTGGAGATATTACTGTTTGTGCATTTACAATATTCATTGATTTTTGCCATTGAAAAACGTCCAGAAATGTTTGAAGCTACTGACTGAATGAAAGGAGCTGGCATCTCACTCTCTTTGAATCTTCTTTATCATGCTAGGATTAGCAGGAAAAAGCAAAAAATTTCAGAATTGCACCTTGCAATGCAGAGAAATTACTGTTTGTGCATTTACAATATTCATTGATTTTTGCCATTGAAAAACATCATGTTATTCATATACCAGAAATGTTTGAAGCTACTGACTGAATGAAAAGAGCTGGCATCTCACTCTCTTTGAATCTTCTTTATCATGCTAAGAGGAGCAGGAAAAAGCAAAAAATTTCAGAATTGCACCTTGCAATGTGGAGATATTACTGTTTGTGCATTTACAATATTCATTGATTTTTGCCATTGAAAAACGTCCAGAAATGTTTGAAGCTACTGACTGAATGAAAGGAGCTGGCATCTCACTCTCTTTGAATCTTCTTTATCATGCTAGGATTAGCAGGAAAAAGCAAAAAATTTCAGAATTGCACCTTGCAATGCGGAGAAATTACTGTTTGTGCATTTACAATATTCATTGATTTTTGCCATTGAAAAACATCATGTTATTCATATACCAGAAATGTTTGAAGCTACTGACTGAATGAAAAGAGCTGGCATCTCACTCTCTTTGAATCTTCTTTATCATGCTAAGAGGAGCAGGAAAGGCAAAAAATTTCAGAATTGCACCTTGCAATGTGGAGATATTACTGTTTGTGCATTTACAATATTCATTGATTTTTGCCATTGAAAAACGTCCAGAAATGTTTGAAGCTACTGACTGAATGAAAGGAGCTGGCATCTCACTCTCTTTGAATCTTCTTTATCATGCTAGGATTAGCAGGAAAAAGCAAAAAATTTCAGAATTGCACCTTGCAATGCGGAGAAATTACTGTTTGTGCATTTACAATATTCATTGATTTTTGCCATTGAAATTCATCATGTTATTCATATACCAGAAATGTTTGAAGCTACTGACTGAATGAAAGGAGCTTGCATCTCACTCTCTTTGAATCTTCTTTATCATGCCAGGATTAGCAGGAAAAAGCAAAAAATTTCAGAATTGCACCTTGCAATGTGGAGATATTACTGTTTGTGCATTTACAATATTCATTGATTTTTGCCATTGAAAAACGTCCAGAAATGTTTGAAGCTACTGACTGAATGAAAGGAGCTGGCATCTCACTCTCTTTGAATCTTCTTTATCATGCTAGGATTAGCAGGAAAAAGCAAAAAATTTCAGAATTGCACCTTGCAATGCGGAGAAATTACTGTTTGTGCATTTACAATATTCATTGATTTTTGCCATTGAAAAACATCATGTTATTCATATACCAGAAATGTTTGAAGCTACTGACTGAATGAAAAGAGCTGGCATCTCACTCTCTTTGAATCTTCTTTATCATGCTAAGAGGAGCAGGAAAAAGCAAAAAATTTCAGAATTGCACGTTGCAATGTGGAGATATTACTGTTTGTGCATTTACAATATTCATTGATTTTTGCCATTGAAAAACGTCCAGAAATGTTTGAAGCTACTGACTGAATGAAAGGAGCTGGCATCTCACTCTCTTTGAATCTTCTTTATCATGCTAGGATTAGCAGGAAAAAGCAAAAAATTTCAGAATTGCACCTTGCAATGCGGAGAAATTACTGTTTGTGCATTTACAATATTCATTGATTTTTGCCATTGAAAAACATCATGTTATTCATATACCAGAAATGTTTGAAGCTACTGACTGAATGAAAAGAGCTGGCATCTCACTCTCTTTGAATCTTCTTTATCATGCTAAGAGGAGCAGGAAAAAGCAAAAAATTTTAGAATTGCACGTTGCAATGTGGAGATATTACTGTTTGTGCATTTACAATATTCATTGATTTTTGCCATTGAAAAACGTCCAGAAATGTTTGAAGCTACTGACTGAATGAAAGGAGCTGGCATCTCACTCTCTTTGAATCTTCTTTATCATGCTAGGATTAGCAGGAAAAAGCAAAAAATTTCAGAATTGCACCTTGCAATGCGGAGAAATTACTGTTTGTGCATTTACAATATTCATTGATTTTTGCCATTGAAAAACATCATGTTATTCATTTACCAGAAATGTTTGAAGCTACTGACTGAATGAAAAGAGCTGGCATCTCACTCTCTGAATCTTCTTTATCATGCCAGGATTAGCAGGAAAAAGCAAAAAATTTCAGAATTGCACCTTGCAATGTGGAGATATTACTGTTTGTGCATTTACAATATTCATTGATTTTTGCCATTGAAAAATGTCCAGAAATGTTTGAAGCTACTGACTGAATGAAAGGAGCTGGCATCTCACTCTCTTTGAATCTTCTTTATCATGCTAGGATTAGCAGGAAAAAGCAAAAAATTTCAGAATTGCACCTTGCAATGCGGAGAAATTACTGTTTGTGCATTTACAATATTCATTGATTTTTGCCATTGAAAAACATCATGTTATTCATTTACCAGAAATGTTTGAAGCTACTGACTGAATGAAAAGAGCTGGCATCTCACTCTCTGAATCTTCTTTATCATGCCAGGATTAGCAGGAAAAAGCAAAAAATTTCAGAATTGCACCTTGCAATGTGGAGATATTACTGTTTGTGCATTTACAATATTCATTGATTTTTGCCATTGAAAAACGTCCAGAAATGTTTGAAGCTACTGACTGAATGAAAGGAGCTGGCATCTCACTCTCTTTGAATCTTCTTTATCATGCTAGGATTAGCAGGAAAAAGCAAAAAATTTCAGAATTGCACCTTGCAATGCGGAGAAATTACTGTTTGTGCATTTACAATATTCAGTGATTTTTGCCATTGAAAAACATCATGTTATTCATATACCAGAAATGTTTGAAGCTACTGACTGAATGAAAAGAGCTGGCATCTCACTCTCTTTGAATCTTCTTTATCATGCTAAGAGGAGCAGGAAAAAGCAAAAAATTTCAGAATTGCACGTTGCAATGTGGAGATATTACTGTTTGTGCATTTACAATATTCATTGATTTTTGCCATTGAAAAACGTCCAGAAATGTTTGAAGCTACTGACTGAATGAAAGGAGCTGGCATCTCACTCTCTTTGAATCTTCTTTATCATGCTAGGATTAGCAGGAAAAAGCAAAAAATTTCAGAATTGCACCTTGCAATGCGGAGAAATTACTGTTTGTGCATTTACAATATTCATTGATTTTTGCCATTGAAAAACATCATGTTATTCATATACCAGAAATGTTTGAAGCTACTGACTGAATGAAAAGAGCTGGCATCTCACTCTCTTTGAATCTTCTTTATCATGCTAAGAGGAGCAGGAAAAAGCAAAAAATTTCAGAATTGCACGTTGCAATGTGGAGATATTACTGTTTGTGCATTTACAATATTCATTGATTTTTGCCATTGAAAAACGTCCAGAAATGTTTGAAGCTACTGACTGAATGAAAGGAGCTGGCATCTCACTCTCTTTGAATCTTCTTTATCATGCTAGGATTAGCAGGAAAAAGCAAAAAATTTCAGAATTGCACCTTGCAATGCGGAGAAATTACTGTTTGTGCATTTACAATATTCATTGATTTTTGCCATTGAAAAACATCATGTTATTCATTTACCAGAAATGTTTGAAGCTACTGACTGAATGAAAAGAGCTGGCATCTCACTCTCTGAATCTTCTTTATCATGCCAGGATTAGCAGGAAAAAGCAAAAAATTTCAGAATTGCACCTTGCAATGTGGAGATATTACTGTTTGTGCATTTACAATATTCATTGATTTTTGCCATTGAAAAACGTCCAGAAATGTTTGAAGCTACTGACTGAATGAAAGGAGCTGGCATCTCACTCTCTTTGAATCTTCTTTATCATGCTAGGATTAGCAGGAAAAAGCAAAAAATTTCAGAATTGCACCTTGCAATGCGGAGAAATTACTGTTTGTGCATTTACAATATTCATTGATTTTTGCCATTGAAAAACATCATGTTATTCATATACCAGAAATGTTTGAAGCTACTGACTGAATGAAAAGAGCTGGCATCTCACTCTCTTTGAATCTTCTTTATCATGCTAAGAGGAGCAGGAAAAAGCAAAAAATTTCAGAATTGCACGTTGCAATGTGGAGATATTACTGTTTGTGTATTTACAATATTCATTGATTTTTGCCATTGAAAAACGTCCAGAAATGTTTGAAGCTACTGACTGAATGAAAGGAGCTGGCATCTCACTCTCTTTGAATCTTCTTTATCATGCTAGGATTAGCAGGAAAAAGCAAAAAATTTCAGAATTGCACCTTGCAATGCGGAGAAATTACTGTTTGTGCATTTACAATATTCATTGATTTTTGCCATTGAAAAACGTCCAGAAATGTTTGAAGCTACTGACTGAATGAAAGGAGCTGGCATCTCACTCTCTTTGAATCTTCTATATCATGCTAGGATTAGCAGGAAAAAGCAAAAAATTTCAGAATTGCACCTTGCAATGCGGAGAAATTACTGTTTGTGCATTTACAATATTCATTGATTTTTGCCATAGAAAAACATCATGTTATTCATATACCAGAAATGTTTGAAGCTACTGACTGAATGAAAAGAGCTGGCATCTCACTCTCTTTGAATCTTCTTTATCATGCTAAGAGGAGCAGGAAAAAGCAAAAAATTTCAGAATTGCACCTTGCAATGTGGAGATATTACTGTTTGTGCATTTACAATATTCATTGATTTTTGCCATTGAAAAACGTCCAGAAATGTTTGAAGCTACTGACTGAATGAAAGGAGCTGGCATCTCACTCTCTTTGAATCTTCTTTATCATGCTAGGATTAGCAGGAAAAAGCAAAAAATTTCAGAATTGCACCTTGCAATGCGGAGAAATTACTGTTTGTGCATTTACAATATTCATTGATTTTTGCCATTGAAAAACATCATGTTATTCATATACCAGAAATGTTTGAAGCTACTGACTGAATGAAAAGAGCTGGCATCTCACTCTCTTTGAATCTTCTTTATCATGCCAGGATTAGCAGGAAAAAGCAAAAAATTTCAGAATTGCACCTTGCAATGTGGAGATATTACTGTTTGTGCATTTACAATATTCATTGATTTTTGCCATTGAAAAACGTCCAGAAATGTTTGAAGCTACTGACTGAATGAAAGGAGCTGGCATCTCACTCTCTTTGAATCTTCTTTATCATGCTAGGATTAGCAGGAAAAAGCAAAAAATTTCAGAATTGCACCTTGCAATGCAGAGAAATTACTGTTTGTGCATTTACAATATTCATTGATTTTTGCCATTGAAAAACATCATGTTATTCATATACCAGAAATGTTTGAAGCTACTGACTGAATGAAAAGAGCTGGCATCTCACTCTCTTTGAATCTTCTTTATCATGCTAAGAGGAGCAGGAAAAAGCAAAAAATTTCAGAATTGCACGTTGCAATGTGGAGATATTACTGTTTGTGCATTTACAATATTCATTGATTTTTGCCATTGAAAAACGTCCAGAAATGTTTGAAGCTACTGACTGAATGAAAGGAGCTGGCATCTCACTCTCTTTGAATCTTCTTTATCATGCTAGGATTAGCAGGAAAAAGCAAAAAATTTCAGAATTGCACCTTGCAATGCGGAGAAATTACTGTTTGTGCATTTACAATATTCATTGATTTTTGCCATTGAAAAACATCATGTTATTCATATACCAGAAATGTTTGAAGCTACTGACTGAATGAAAAGAGCTGGCATCTCACTCTCTTTGAATCTTCTTTATCATGCCAGGATTAGCAGGAAAAAGCAAAAAATTTCAGAATTGCACCTTGCAATGTGGAGATATTACTGTTTGTGCATTTACAATATTCATTGATTTTTGCCATTGAAAAATGTCCAGAAATGTTTGAAGCTAATGACTGAATGAAAGGAGCTGGCATCTCACTCTCTTTGAATCTTCTTTATCATGCTAGGATTAGCAGGAAAAAGCAAAAAATTTCAGAATTGCACCTTGCAATGCGGAGAAATTACTGTTTGTGCATTTACAATATTCATTGATTTTTGCCATTGAAAAACATCATGTTATTCATATACCAGAAATGTTTGAAGCTACTGACTGAATGAAAAGAGCTGGCATCTCACTCTCTTTGAATCTTCTTTATCATGCTAAGAGGAGCAGGAAAAAGCAAAAAATTTCAGAATTGCACCTTGCAATGTGGAGATATTACTGTTTGTGCATTTACAATATTCATTGATTTTTGCCATTGAAAAACGTCCAGAAATGTTTGAAGCTACTGACTGAATGAAAGGAGCTGGCATCTCACTCTCTTTGAATCTTCTTTATCATGCTAGGATTAGCAGGAAAAAGCAAAAAATTTCAGAATTGCACCTTGCAATGCGGAGAAATTACTGTTTGTGCATTTACAATATTCATTGATTTTTGCCATTGAAAAACATCATGTTATTCATATACCAGAAATGTTTGAAGCTACTGACTGAATGAAAAGAGCTGGCATCTCACTCTCTTTGAATCTTCTTTATCATGCTAAGAGGAGCAGGAAAAAGCAAAAAATTTCAGAATTGCACCTTGCAATGTGGAGATATTACTGTTTGTGCATTTACAATATTCATTGATTTTTGCCATTGAAAAACGTCCAGAAATGTTTGAAGCTACTGACTGAATGAAAGGAGCTGGCATCTCACTCTCTTTGAATCTTCTTTATCATGCTAGGATTAGCAGGAAAAAGCAAAAAATTTCAGAATTGCACCTTGCAATGCGGAGAAATTACTGTTTGTGCATTTACAATATTCATTGATTTTTGCCATTGAAATTCATCATGTTATTCATATACCAGAAATGTTTGAAGCTACTGACTGAATGAAAGGAGCTGGCATCTCACTCTCTTTGAATCTTCTTTATCATGCCAGGATTAGCAGGAAAAAGCAAAAAATTTCAGAATTGCACCTTGCAATGTGGAGATATTACTGTTTGTGCATTTACAATATTCATTGATTTTTGCCATTGAAAAACGTCCAGAAATGTTTGAAGCTACTGACTGAATGAAAGGAGCTGGCATCTCACTCTCTTTGAATCTTCTTTATCATGCTAGGATTAGCAGGAAAAAGCAAAAAATTTCAGAATTGCACCTTGCAATGCGGAGAAATTACTGTTTGTGCATTTACAATATTCATTGATTTTTGCCATTGAAAAACATCATGTTATTCATATACCAGAAATGTTTGAAGCTACTGACTGAATGAAAAGAGCTGGCATCTCACTCTCTTTGAATCTTCTTTATCATGCTAAGAGGAGCAGGAAAAAGCAAAAAATTTCAGAATTGCACGTTGCAATGTGGAGATATTACTGTTTGTGCATTTACAATATTCATTGATTTTTGCCATTGAAAAACGTCCAGAAATGTTTGAAGCTACTGACTGAATGAAAGGAGCTGGCATCTCACTCTCTTTGAATCTTCTTTATCATGCTAGGATTAGCAGGAAAAAGCAAAAAATTTCAGAATTGCACCTTGCAATGCGGAGAAATTACTGTTTGTGCATTTACAATATTCATTGATTTTTGCCATTGAAAAACATCATGTTATTCATATACCAGAAATGTTTGAAGCTACTGACTGAATGAAAAGAGCTGGCATCTCACTCTCTTTGAATCTTCTTTATCATGCTAAGAGGAGCAGGAAAAAGCAAAAAATTTCAGAATTGCACGTTGCAATGTGGAGATATTACTGTTTGTGCATTTACAATATTCATTGATTTTTGCCATTGAAAAACGTCCAGAAATGTTTGAAGCTACTGACTGAATGAAAGGAGCTGGCATCTCACTCTCTTTGAATCTTCTTTATCATGCTAGGATTAGCAGGAAAAAGCAAAAAATTTCAGAATTGCACCTTGCAATGCGGAGAAATTACTGTTTGTGCATTTACAATATTCATTGATTTTTGCCATTGAAAAACATCATGTTATTCATATACCAGAAATGTTTGAAGCTACTGACTGAATGAAAAGAGCTGGCATCTCACTCTCTGAATCTTCTTTATCATGCCAGGATTAGCAGGAAAAAGCAAAAAATTTCAGAATTGCACCTTGCAATGTGGAGATATTACTGTTTGTGCATTTACAATATTCATTGATTTTTGCCATTGAAAAATGTCCAGAAATGTTTGAAGCTACTGACTGAATGAAAGGAGCTGGCATCTCACTCTCTTTGAATCTTCTTTATCATGCTAGGATTAGCAGGAAAAAGCAAAAAATTTCAGAATTGCACCTTGCAATGCGGAGAAATTACTGTTTCTGCATTTACAATATTCATTGATTTTTGCCATTGAAAAACATCATGTTATTCATATACCAGAAATGTTTGAAGCTACTGACTGAATGAAAAGAGCTGGCATCTCACTCTCTTTGAATCTTCTTTATCATGCTAAGAGGAGCAGGAAAAAGCAAAAAATTTCAGAATTGCACCTTGCAATGTGGAGATATTACTGTTTGTGCATTTACAATATTCATTGATTTTTGCCATTGAAAAACGTCCAGAAATGTTTGAAGCTACTGACTGAATGAAAGGAGCTGGCATCTCACTCTCTTTGAATCTTCTTTATCATGCTAGGATTAGCAGGAAAAAGCAAAAAATTTCAGAATTGCACCTTGCAATGCGGAGAAATTACTGTTTGTGCATTTACAATATTCATTGATTTTTGCCATTGAAAAACATCATGTTATTCATATACCAGAAATGTTTGAAGCTACTGACTGAATGAAAAGAGCTGGCATCTCACTCTCTTTGAATCTTCTTTATCATGCTAAGAGGAGCAGGAAAAAGCAAAAAATTTCAGAATTGCACGTTGCAATGTGGAGATATTACTGTTTGTGTATTTACAATATTCATTGATTTTTGCCATTGAAAAACGTCCAGAAATGTTTGAAGCTACTGACTGAATGAAAGGAGCTGGCATCTCACTCTCTTTGAATCTTCTTTATCATGCTAGGATTAGCAGGAAAAAGCAAAAAATTTCAGAATTGCACCTTGCAATGCGGAGAAATTACTGTTTGTGCATTTACAATATTCATTGATTTTTGCCATTGAAAAACGTCCAGAAATGTTTGAAGCTACTGACTGAATGAAAGGAGCTGGCATCTCACTCACTTTGAATCTTCTATATCATGCTAGGATTAGCAGGAAAAAGCAAAAAATTTCAGAATTGCACCTTGCAATGCGGAGAAATTACTGTTTGTGCATTTACAATATTCATTGATTTTTGCCATAGAAAAACATCATGTTATTCATATACCAGAAATGTTTGAAGCTACTGACTGAATGAAAAGAGCTGGCATCTCACTCTCTTTGAATCTTCTTTATCATGCTAAGAGGAGCAGGAAAAAGCAAAAAATTTCAGAATTGCACCTTGCAATGTGGAGATATTACTGTTTGTGCATTTACAATATTCATTGATTTTTGCCATTGAAAAACGTCCAGAAATGTTTGAAGCTACTGACTGAATGAAAGGAGCTGGCATCTCACTCTCTTTGAATCTTCTTTATCATGCTAGGATTAGCAGGAAAAAGCAAAAAATTTCAGAATTGCACCTTGCAATGCGGAGAAATTACTGTTTGTGCATTTACAATATTCATTGATTTTTGCCATTGAAAAACATCATGTTATTCATATACCAGAAATGTTTGAAGCTACTGACTGAATGAAAAGAGCTGGCATCTCACTCTCTTTGAATCTTCTTTATCATGCCAGGATTAGCAGGAAAAAGCAAAAAATTTCAGAATTGCACCTTGCAATGTGGAGATATTACTGTTTGTGCATTTACAATATTCATTGATTTTTGCCATTGAAAAATGTCCAGAAATGTTTGAAGCTACTGACTGAATGAAAGGAGCTGGCATCTCACTCTCTTTGAATCTTCTTTATCATGCTAGGATTAGCAGGAAAAAGCAAAAAATTTCAGAATTGCACCTTGCAATGCGGAGAAATTACTGTTTGTGCATTTACAATATTCATTGATTTTTGCCATTGAAAAACATCATGTTATTCATATACCAGAAATGTTTGAAGCTACTGACTGAATGAAAAAAGCTGGCATCTCACTCTCTTTGAATCTTCTTTATCATGCTAAGAGGAGCAGGAAAAAGCAAAAAATTTCAGAATTGCACCTTGCAATGTGGAGATATTACTGTTTGTGCATTTACAATATTCATTGATTTTTGCCATTGAAAAACGTCCAGAAATGTTTGAAGCTACTGACTGAATGAAAGAGCTGGCATCTCACTCTCTTTGAATCTTCTTTATCATGCTAGGATTAGCAGGAAAAAGCAAAAAATTTCAGAATTGCACCTTGCAATGCGGAGAAATTACTGTTTGTGCATTTACAATATTCATTGATTTTTGCCATTGAAAAACGTCCAGAAATGTTTGAAGCTACTGACTGAATGAAAGGAGCTGGCATCTCACTCTCTTTGAATCTTCTTTATCATGCTAGGATTAGCAGGAAAAAGCAAAAAATTTCAGAATTGCACCTTGCAATGCGGAGCAATTACTGTTTGTGCATTTACAATATTCATTGATTTTTGCCATTGAAAAACATCATGTTATTCATATACCAGAAATGTTTGAAGCTACTGACTGAATGAAAAGAGCTGGCATCTCACTCTCTTTGAATCATCTTTATCATGCTAAGAGGAGCAGGAAAAAGCAAAAAACTTCAGAATTGCACCTTGCAATGTGGAGATATTACTGTTTGTGCATTTACAATATTCATTGATTTTTGCCATTGAAAAATGTCCAGAAATGTTTGAAGCTACTGACTGAATGAAAGGAGCTGGCATCTCACTCTCTTTGAATCTTCTTTATCATGCTAGGATTAGCAGGAAAAAGCAAAAAATTTCAGAATTGCACCTTGCAATGCAGAGAAATTACTGTTTGTGCATTTACAATATTCATTGATTTTTGCCATTGAAAAACATCATGTTATTCATATACCAGAAATGTTTGAAGCTACTGACTGAATGAAAAGAGCTGGCATCTCACTCTCTTTGAATCTTCTTTATCATGCTAAGAGGAGCAGGAAAAAGCAAAAAATTTCAGAATTGCACCTTGCAATGTGGAGATATTACTGTTTGTGCATTTACAATATTCATTGATTTTTGCCATTGAAAAACGTCCAGAAATGTTTGAAGCTACTGACTGAATGAAAGGAGCTGGCATCTCAATCTCTTTGAATCTTCTTTATCATGCTAGGATTAGCAGGAAAAAGCAAAAAATTTCAGAATTGCACCTTGCAATGCGGAGAAATTACTGTTTGTGCATTTACAATATTCATTGATTTTTGCCATTGAAAAACATCATGTTATTCATATACCAGAAATGTTTGAAGCTACTGACTGAATGAAAAGAGCTGGCATCTCACTCTCTTTGAATCTTCTTTATCATGCCAGGATTAGCAGGAAAAAGCAAAAAATTTCAGAATTGCACCTTGCAATGTGGAGATATTACTGTTTGTGCATTTACAATATTCATTGATTTTTGCCATTGAAAAATGTCCAGAAATGTTTGAAGCTACTGACTGAATGAAAGGAGCCGGCATCTCACTCTCTTTGAATCTTCTTTATCATGCTAGGATTAGCAGGAAAAAGCAAAAAATTTCAGAATTGCACCTTGCAATGCGGAGAAATTACTGTTTGTGCATTTACAATATTCATTGATTTTTGCCATTGAAAAACATCATGTTATTCATATACCAGAAATGTTTGAAGCTACTGACTGAATGAAAAGAGCTGGCATCTCACTCTCTTTGAATCTTCTTTATCATGCGAAGAGGAGCAGGAAAAAGCAAAAAATTTCAGAATTGCACGTTGCAATGTGGAGATATTACTGTTTGTGCATTTACAATATTCATTGATTTTTGCCATTGAAAAACGTCCAGAAATGTTTGAAGCTACTGACTGAATGAAAGGAGCTGGCATCTCACTCTCTTTGAATCTTCTTTATCATGCTAGGATTAGCAGGAAAAAGCAAAAAATTTCAGAATTGCACCTTGCAATGCGGAGAAAATACTGTTTGTGCATTTACAATATTCATTGATTTTTGCCATTGAAAAAGATAATGTTATTCATATACCAGAAATGTTTGAAGCTACTGACTGAATGAAAAGAGCTGGCATCTCACTCTCTTTGAATCTTCTTTATCATGCTAAGAGGAGCAGGAAAAAGCAAAAAATTTCAGAATTGCACGTTGCAATGTGGAGATATTCCTGTTTGTGTATTTACAATATTCATTGATTTTTGCCATTGAAAAACGTCCAGAAATGTTTGAAGCTACTGACTGAATGAAAGGAGCTGGCATCTCACTCTCTTTGAATCTTCTTTATCATGCTAGGATTAGCAGGAAAAAGCAAAAAATTTCAGAATTGCACCTTGCAATGCGGAGAAATTACTGTTTGTGCATTTACAATATTCATTGATTTTTGCCATTGAAAAACGTCCAGAAATGTTTGAAGCTACTGACTGAATGAAAGGAGCTGGCATCTCACTCTCTTTGAATCTTCTATATCATGCTAGGATTAGCAGGAAAAAGAAAAAATTTCAGAATTGCACCTTGCAATGCGGAGAAATTACTGTTTGTGCATTTACAATATTCATTGATTTTTGCCATTGAAAAACATCATGTTATTCATATACCAGAAATGTTTGAAGCTACTGACTGAATGAAAAGAGCTGGCATCTCACTCTCTTTGAATCTTCTTTATCATGCCAGGATTAGCAGGAAAAAGCAAAAAATTTCAGAATTGCACCTTGCAATGTGGAGATATTACTGTTTGTGCATTTACAATATTCATTGATTTTTGCCATTGAAAAACGTCCAGAAATGTTTGAAGCTACTGACTGAATGAAAGGAGCTGGCATCTCACTCTCTTTGAATCTTCTTTATCATGCTAGGATTAGCAGGAAAAAGCAAAAAATTTCAGAATTGCACCTTGCAATGCGGAGAAATTACTGTTTGTGCATTTACAATATTCATTGATTTTTGCCATTGAAAAACATCATGTTATTCATATACCAGAAATGTTTGAAGCTACTGACTGAATGAAAAGAGCTGGCATCTCACTCTCTTTGAATCTTCTTTATCATGCTAAGAGGAGCAGGAAAAAGCAAAAAATTTCAGAATTGCACGTTGCAATGTGGAGATATTACTGTTTGTGCATTTACAATATTCATTGATTTTTGCCATTGAAAAACGTCCAGAAATGTTTGAAGCTACTGACTGAATGAAAGGAGCTGGCATCTCACTCTCTTTGAATCTTCTTTATCATGCAAGGATTAGCAGGAAAAAGCAAAAAATTTCAGAATTGCACCTTGCAATGTTGAGAAATTACTGTTTGTGCATTTACAATATTCATTGATTTTTGCCATTGAAAAACATCATGTTATTCATATACCAGAAATGTTTGAAGCTACTGACTGAATGAAAAGAGCTGGCATCTCACTCTCTTTGAATCTTCTTTATCATGCCAGGATTAGCAGGAAAAAGCAAAAAATTTCAGAATTGCACCTTGCAATGTGGAGATATTACTGTTTGTGCATTTACAATATTCATTGATTTTTGCCATTGAAAAATGTCCAGAAATGTTTGAAGCTACTGACTGAATGAAAGGAGCTGGCATCTCACTCTCTTTGAATCTTCTTTATCATGCTAGGATTAGCAGGAAAAAGCAAAAAATTTCAGAATTGCACCTTGCAATGCGGAGAAATTACTGTTTGTGCATTTACAATATTCATTGATTTTTGCCATTGAAAAACATCATGTTATTCATATACCAGAAATGTTTGAAGCTACTGACTGAATGAAAAGAGCTGGCATCTCACTCTCTTTGAATCTTCTTTATCATGCTAAGAGGAGCAGGAAAAAGCAAAAAATTTCAGAATTGCACCTTGCAATGTGGAGATATTACTGTTTGTGCATTTACAATATTCATTGATTTTTGCCATTGAAAATCGTCCAGAAATGTTTGAAGCTACTGACTTAATGAAAGGAGCTGGCATCTCACTCTCTTTGAATCTTCTTTATCATGCTAGGATTAGCAGGAAAAAGCAAAAAATTTCAGAATTGCACCTTGCAATGCGGAGAAATGACTGTTTGTGCATTTACAATATTCATTGATTTTTGCCATTGAAAAACATCATGTTATTCATATACCAGAAATGTTTGAAGCTACTGACTGAATGAAAAGAGCTGGCATCTCACTCTCTTTGAATCTTCTTTATCATGCTAAGAGGAGCAGGAAAAAGCAAAAAATTTCAGAATTGCACGTTGCAATGTGGAGATATTACTGTTTGTGTATTTACAATATTCATTGATTTTTGCCATTGAAAAACGTCCAGAAATGTTTGAAGCTACTGACTGAATGAAAGGAGCTGGCATCTCACTCTCTTTGAATCTTCTTTATCATGCTAGGATTAGCAGGAAAAAGCAAAAAATTTCAGAATTGCACCTTGCAATGCGGAGAAATTACTGTTTGTGCATTTACAATATTCATTGATTTTTGCCATTGAAAAACGTCCAGAAATGTTTGAAGCTACTGACTGAATGAAAGGAGCTGGCATCTCACTCTCTTTGAATCTTCTTTATCATGCTAGAATTAGCAGGAAAAAGCAAAAAATTTCAGAATTGCACCTTGCAATGCGGAGAAATTACTGTTTGTGCATTTACAATATTCATTGATTTTTGCCATTGAAAAACGTCCAGAAATGTTTGAAGCTACTGACTGAATGAAAGGAGCTGGCATCTCACTCTCTTTGAATCTTCTATATCATGCTAGGATTAGCAGGAAAAAGCAAAAAATTTCAGAATTGCACCTTGCAATGCGGAGAAATTACTGTTTGTGCATTTACAATATTCATTGATTTTTGCCATTGAAAAACATCATGTTATTCATATACCAGAAATGTTTGAAGCTACTGACTGAATGAAAAGAGCTGGCATCTCACTCTCTTTGAATCTTCTTTATCATGCTAAGAGGAGCAGGAAAAAGCAAAACATTTCAGAATTGCACCTTGCAATGTGGAGATATTACTGTTAGTGCATTTACAATATTCATTGATTTTTGCCATTGAAAAACGTCCAGAAATGTTTGAAGCTACTGACAATGAAAGGAGCTGGCATCTCACTCTCTTTGAATCTTCTTTATCATGCTAGGATTAGCAGGAAAAAGCAAAAAATTTCAGAATTGCACCTTGCAATGCGGAGAAATTACTGTTTGTGCATTTACAATATTCATTGATTTTTGCCATTGAAAAACATCATGTTATTCATATACCAGAAATGTTTGAAGCTACTGACTGAATGAAAAGAGCTGGCATCTCACTCTCTTTGAATCTTCTTTATCATGCCAGGATTAGCAGGAAAAAGCAAAAAATTTCAGAATTGCACCTTGCAATGTGGAGATATTACTGTTTGTGCATTTACAATATTCATTGATTTTTGCCATTGAAAAACGTCCAGAAATGTTTGAAGCTACTGACTGAATGAAAGGAGCTGGCATCTCACTCTCTTTGAATCTTCTTTATCATGCTAGGATTAGCAGGAAAAAGCAAAAAATTTCAGAATTGCACCTTGCAATGCGGAGAAATTACTGTTTGTGCATTTACAATATTCATTGATTTTTGCCATTGAAAAACATCATGTTATTCATATACCAGAAATGTTTGAAGCTACTGACTGAATGAAAAGAGCTGGCATCTCACTCTCTTTGAATCTTCTTTATCATGCTAAGCGGAGCAGGAAAAAGCAAAAAATTTCAGAATTGCACATTGCAATGTGGAGATATTACTGTTTGTGCATTTACAATATTCATTGATTTTTGCCATTGAAAAACGTCCAGAAATGTTTGAAGCTACTGACTGAATGAAAGGAGCTGGCATCTCACTCTCTTTGAATCTTCTTTATCATGCTAGGATTAGCAGGAAAAAGCAAAAAATTTCAGAATTGCACCTTGCAATGCGGAGAAATTACTGTTTGTGCATTTACAATATTCATTGATTTTTGCCATTGAAAAACGTCCAGAAATGTTTGAAGCTACTGACTGAATGAAAGGAGCTGGCATCTCACTCTCTTTGAATCTTCTTTATCATGCTAGGATTAGCAGGAAAAAGCAAAAAATTTCAGAATTGCACCTTGCAATGCGGAGAAATTACTGTTTGTGCATTTACAATATTCATTGATTTTTGCCATTGAAAAACGTCCAGAAATGTTTGAAGCTACTGACTGAATGAAAGGAGCTGGCATCTCACTCTCTTTGAATCTTCTATATCATGCTAGGATTAGCAGGAAAAAGCAAAAAATTTCAGAATTGCACCTTGCAATGCGGAGAAATTACTGTTTGTGCATTTACAATATTCATTGATTTTTGCCATTGAAAAACATCATGTTATTCATATACCAGAAATGTTTGAAGCTACTGACTGAATGAAAAGAGCTGGCATCTCACTCTCTTTGAATCTTCTTTATCATGCTAAGAGGAGCAGGAAAAAGCAAAACATTTCAGAATTGCACCTTGCAATGTGGAGATATTACTGTTTGTGCATTTACAATATTCATTGATTTTTGCCATTGAAAAACGTCCAGAAATGTTTGAAGCTACTGACAATGAAAGGAGCTGGCATCTCACTCTCTTTGAATCTTCTTTATCATGCTAGGATTAGCAGGAAAAAGCAAAAAATTTCAGAATTGCACCTTGCAATGCGGAGAAATTACTGTTTGTGCATTTACAATATTCATTGATTTTTGCCATTGAAAAACATCATGTTATTCATATACCAGAAATGTTTGAAGCTACTGACTGAATGAAAAGAGCTGGCATCTCACTCTCTTTGAATCTTCTTTATCATGCCAGGATTAGCAGGAAAAAGCAAAAAATTTCAGAATTGCACCTTGCAATGTGGAGATATTACTGTTTGTGCATTTACAATATTCATTGATTTTTGCCATTGAAAAACGTCCAGAAATGTTTGAAGCTACTGACTGAATGAAAGGAGCTGGCATCTCACTCTCTTTGAATCTTCTTTATCATGCTAGGATTAGCAGGAAAAAGCAAAAAATTTCAGAATTGCACCTTGCAATGCGGAGAAATTACTGTTTGTGCATTTACAATATTCATTGATTTTTGCCATTGAAAAACATCATGTTATTCATATACCAGAAATGTTTGAAGCTACTGACTGAATGAAAAGAGCTGGCATCTCACTCTCTTTGAATCTTCTTTATCATGCTAAGAGGAGCAGGAAAAAGCAAAAAATTTCAGAATTGCACGTTGCAATGTGGAGATATTACTGTTTGTGCATTTACAATATTCATTGATTTTTGCCATTGAAAAACGTCCAGAAATGTTTGAAGCTACTGACTGAATGAAAGGAGCTGGCATCTCACTCTCTTCGAATCTTCTTTATCATGCTAGGATTAGCAGGAAAAAGCAAAAAATTTCAGAATTGCACCTTGCAATGTGGAGAAATTACTGTTTGTGCATTTACAATATTCATTGATTTTTGCCATTGAAAAACATCATGTTATTCATATACCAGAAATGTTTGAAGCTACTGACTGAATGAAAAGAGCTGGCATCTCACTCTCTTTGAATCTTCTTTATCATGCCAGGATTAGCAGGAAAAAGCAAAAAATTTCAGAATTGCACCTTGCAATGTGGAGATATTACTGTTTGTGCATTTACAATATTCATTGATTTTTGCCATTGAAAAATGTCCAGAAATGTTTGAAGCTACTGACTGAATGAAAGGAGCTGGCATCTCACTCTCTTTGAATCTTCTTTATCATGCTAGGATTAGCAGGAAAAAGCAAAAAATTTCAGAATTGCACCTTGCAATGCGGAGAAATTACTGTTTGTGCATTTACAATATTCATTGATTTTTGCCATTGAAAAACATCATGTTATTCATATACCAGAAATGTTTGAAGCTACTGACTGAATGAAAAGAGCTGGCATCTCACTCTCTTTGAATCTTCTTTATCATGCTAAGAGGAGCAGGAAAAAGCAAAAAATTTCAGAATTGCACGTTGCAATGTGGAGATATTACTGTTTGTGCATTTACAATATTCATTGATTTTTGCCATTGAAAAACGTCCAGAAATGTTTGAAGCTACTGACTGAATGAAAGGAGCTGGCATCTCACTCTCTTTGAATCTTCTTTATCATGCTAGGATTAGCAGGAAAAAGCAAAAAATTTCAGAATTGCACCTTGCAATGTGGAGAAATTACTGTTTGTGCATTTACAATATTCATTGATTTTTGCCATTGAAAAACATCATGTTATTCATATACCAGAAATGTTTGAAGCTACTGACTGAATGAAAAGAGCTGGCATCTCACTCTCTTTGAATCTTCTTTATCATGCCAGGATTAGCAGGAAAAAGCAAAAAATTTCAGAATTGCACCTTGCAATGTGGAGATATTACTGTTTGTGCATTTACAATATTCATTGATTTTTGCCATTGAAAAATGTCCAGAAATGTTTGAAGCTACTGACTGAATGAAAGGAGCTGGCATCTCACTCTCTTTGAATCTTCTTTATCATGCTAGAATTAGCAGGAAAAAGCAAAAAATTTCAGAATTGCACCTTGCAATGCGGAGAAATTACTGTTTGTGCATTTACAATATTCATTGATTTTTGCCATTGAAAAACATCATGTTATTCATATACCAGAGATGTTTGAAGCTACTGACTGAATGAAAAGAGCTGGCATCTCACTCTCTTTGAATCTTCTTTATCATGCTAAGAGGAGCAGGAAAAAGCAAAAAATTTCAGAATTGCACCTTGCAATGTGGAGATATTACTGTTTGTGGATTTACAATATTCATTGATTTTTGCCATTGAAAAACGTCCAGAAATGTTTGAAGCTACTGACTGAATGAAAGGAGCTGGCATCTCACTCTCTTTGAATCTTCTTTATCATGCTAGGATTAGCAGGAAAAAGCAAAAAATTTCAGAATTGCACCTTGCAATGCGGAGAAATTACTGTTTGTGCATTTACAATATTCATTGATTTTTGCCATTGAAAAACATCATGTTATTCATATACCAGAAATGTTTGAAGCTACTGACTGAATGAAAAGAGCTGGCATCTCACTCTCTTTGAATCTTCTTTATCATGCTAAGAGGAGCAGGAAAAAGCAAAAAATTTCAGAATTGCACGTTGCAATGTGGAGATATTACTGTTTGTGTATTTACAATATTCATTGATTTTTGCCATTGAAAAACGTCCAGAAATGTTTGAAGCTACTGACTGAATGAAAGGAGCTGGCATCTCACTCTCTTTGAATCTTCTTTATCATGCTAGGATTAGCAGGAAAAAGCAAAAAATTTCAGAATTGCACCTTGCAATGCGGAGAAATTACTGTTTGTGCATTTACAATATTCATTGATTTTTGCCATTGAAAAACGTCCAGAAATGTTTGAAGCTACTGACTGAATGAAAGGAGCTGGCATCTCACTCTCTTTGAATCTTCTTTATCATGCTAGGATTAGCAGGAAAAAGCAAAAAATTTCAGAATTGCAGCTTGCAATGCGGAGAAATTACTGTTTGTGCATTTACAATATTCATTGATTTTTGCCATTGAAAAACATCATGTTATTCATATACCAGAAATGTTTGAAGCTACTGACTGAATGAAAAGAGCTGGCATCTCACTCTCTTTGAATCTTCTTTATCATGCTAAGAGGAGCAGGAAAAAGCAAAAGATTTCAGAATTGCACCTTGCAATGTGGAGATATTACTGTTTGTGCATTTACAATATTCATTGATTTTTGCCATTGAAAAACGTCCAGAAATGTTTGAAGCTACTGACTGAATGAAAGGAGCTGGCATCTCACTCTCTTTGAATCTTCTTTATCATGCTAGGATTAGCAGGAAAAAGCAAAAAATTTCAGAATTGCACCTTGCAATGTGGAGAAATTACGGTTTGTGCATTTACAATATTCATTGATTTTTGCCATTGAAAAACATCATGTTATTCATATACCAGAAATGTTTGAAGCTACTGACTGAATGAAAAGAGCTGGCATCTCACTCTCTTTGAATCTTCTTTATCATGCTAAGAGGAGCAGGAAAAAGCAAAAAATTTCAGAATTGCACGTTGCAATGTGGAGATATTACTGTTTGTGCATTTACAATATTCATTGATTTTTACCATTGAAAAACGTCCAGAAATGTTTGAAGCTACTGACTGAATGAAAGGAGCTGGCATCTCACTCTCTTTGAATCTTCTTTATCATGCTAGGATTAGCAGGAAAAAGCAAAAAATTTCAGAATTGCACCTTGCAATGCGGAGAAATTACTGTTTGTGCATTTACAATATTCATTGATTTTTGCCATTGAAAAACGTCCAGAAATGTTTGAAGCTACTGACTGAATGAAAGGAGCTGGCATCTCACTCTCTTTGAATCTTCTATATCATGCTAGGATTAGCAGGAAAAAGCAAAAAATTTCAGAATTGCACTTTGCAATGCGGAGAAATTACTGTTTGTGCATTTACAATATTCATTGATTTTTGCCATAGAAAAACATCATGTTATTCATATACCAGAAATGTTTGAAGCTACTGACTGAATGAATAGAGCTGGCATCTCACTCTCTTTGAATCTTCTTTATCATGCTAAGAGGAGCAGGAAAAAGCAAAAAATTTCAGAATTGCACGTTGCAATGTGGAGATATTACTGTTTGTGCATTTACAATATTCATTGATTTTTGCCATTGAAAAACGTCCAGAAATGTTTGAAGCTACTGACTGAATGAAAGGAGCTGGCATCTCACTCTCTTTGAATCTTCTTTATCATGCTAGGATTAGCAGGAAAAAGCAAAAAATTTCAGAATTGCACCTTGCAATGTGGAGAAATTATTGTTTGTGCATTTACAATATTCATTGATTTTTGCCATTGAAAAACATCATGTTATTCATATACCAGAAATGTTTGAAGCTACTGACTGAATGAAAAGAGCTGGCATCTCACTCTCTTTGAATCTTCTTTATCATGCCAGGATTAGCAGGAAAAAGCAAAAAATTTCAGAATTGCACCTTGCAATGTGGAGATATTACTGTTTGTGCATTTACAATATTCATTGATTTTTGCCATTGAAAAATGTCCAGAAATGTTTGAAGCTACTGACTGAATGAAAGGAGCTGGCATCTCACTCTCTTTGAATCTTCTTTATCATGCTAGGATTAGCAGGAAAAAGCAAAAAATTTCAGAATTGCACCTTGCAATGCGGAGAAATTACTGTTTGTGCATTTACAATATTCATTGATTTTTGCCATTGAAAAACATCATGTTATTCATATACCAGAAATGTTTGAAGCTACTGACTGAATGAAAAGAGCTGGCATCTCACTCTCTTTGAATCTTCTTTATCATGCTAAGAGGAGCAGGAAAAAGCAAAAAATTTCAGAATTGCACCTTGCAATGTGGAGATATTACTGTTTGTGCATTTACAATATTCATTGATTTTTGCCATTGAAAAACGTCCCGAAATGTTTGAAGCTACTGACTGAATGAAAGGAGCTGGCATCTCACTCTCTTTGAATCTTCTTTATCATGCTAGGATTAGCAGGAAAAAGCAAAAAATTTCAGAATTGCACCTTGCAATGCGGAGAAATTACTGTTTGTGCATTTACAATATTCATTGATTTTTGCCATTGAAAAACATCATGTTATTCATATACCAGAAATGTTTGAAGCTACTGACTGAATGAAAAGAGCTGGCATCTCACTCTCTTTGAATCTTCTTTATCATGCTAAGAGGAGCAGGAAAAAGCAAAAAATTTCAGAATTGCACGTTGCAATGTGGAGATATTACTGTTTGTGTATTTACAATATTCATTGATTTTTGCCATTGAAAAACGTCCAGAAATGTTTGAAGCTACTGACTGAATGAAAGGAGCTGGCATCTGACTCTCTTTGAATCTTCTTTATCATGCTAGGATTAGCAGGAAAAAGCAAAAAATTTCACAATTGCACCTTGCAATGTGGAGAAATTATTGTTTGTGCATTTACAATATTCATTGATTTTTGCCATTGAAAAACATCATGTTATTCATATACCAGAAATGTTTGAAGCTACTGACTGAATGAAAAGAGCTGGCATCTCACTCTCTTTGAATCTTCTTTATCATGCTAGGATTAGCAGGAAAAAGCAAAAAATTTCAGAATTGCACCTTGCAATGTGGAGAAATTATTGTTTGTGCATTTACAATATTCATTGATTTTTGCCATTGAAAAACATCATGTTATTCATATACCAAAAATGTTTGAAGCTACTGACTGAATGAAAAGAGCTGGCATCTCACTCTCTTTGAATCTTCTTTATCATGCCAGGATTAGCAGGAAAAAGCAAAAAATTCAGAATTGCACCTTGCAATGTGGAGATATTACTGTTTGTGCATTTACAATATTCATTGATTTTTGCCATTGAAAAATGTCCAGAAATGTTTGAAGCTACTGACTGAATGAAAGGAGCTGGCATCTCACTCTCTTTGAATCTTCTTTATCATGCTAGGATTAGCAGGAAAAAGCAAAAAATTTCAGAATTGCACCTTGCAATGCGGAGAAATTACTGTTTGTGCATTTACAATATTCATTGATTTTTGCCATTGAAAAACATCATGTTATTCATATACCAGAAATGTTTGAAGCTACTGACTGAATGAAAAGAGCTGGCATCTCACTCTCTTTGAATCTTCTTTATCATGCTAAGAGGAGCAGGAAAAAGCAAAAAATTTCAGAATTGCACCTTGCAATGTGGAGATATTACTGTTTGTGCATTTACAATATTCATTGATTTTTGCCATTGAAAAACGTCCAGAAATGTTTGAAGCTACTGACTGAATGAAAGGAGCTGGCATCTCACTCTCTTTGAATCTTCTTTATCATGCTAGGATTAGCAGGAAAAAGCAAAAAATTTCAGAATTGCACCTTGCAATGCGGAGAAATTACTGTTTGTGCATTTACAATATTCATTGATTTTTGCCATTGAAAAACATCATGTTATTCATATACCAGAAATGTTTGAAGCTACTGACTGAATGAAAAGAGCTGGCATCTCACTCTCTTTGAATCTTCTTTATCATGCTAAGAGGAGCAGGAAAAAGCAAAAAATTTCAGAATTGCACGTTGCAATGTGGAGATATTACTGTTTGTGCATTTACAATATTCATTGATTTTTGCCATTGAAAAACGTCCAGAAATGTTTGAAGCTACTGACTGAATGAAAGGAGCTGGCATCTCACTCTCTTCGAATCTTCTTTATCATGCTAGGATTAGCAGGAAAAAGCAAAAAATTTCAGAATTGCACCTTGCAATGTGGAGAAATTACTGTTTGTGCATTTACAATATTCATTGATTTTTGCCATTGAAAAACATCATGTTATTCATATACCAGAAATGTTTGAAGCTACTGACTGAATGAAAAGAGCTGGCATCTCACTCTCTTTGAATCTTCTTTATCATGCCAGGATTAGCAGGAAAAAGCAAAAAATTTCAGAATTGCACCTTGCAATGTGGAGATATTACTGTTTGTGCATTTACAATATTCATTGATTTTTGCCATTGAAAAATGTCCAGAAATGTTTGAAGCTACTGACTGAATGAAAGGAGCTGGCATCTCACTCTCTTTGAATCTTCTTTATCATGCTAGGATTAGCAGGAAAAAGCAAAAAATTTCAGAATTGCACCTTGCAATGCGGAGAAATTACTGTTTGTGCATTTACAATATTCATTGATTTTTGCCATTGAAAAACATCATGTTATTCATATACCAGAAATGTTTGAAGCTACTGACTGAATGAAAAGAGCTGGCATCTCACTCTCTTTGAATCTTCTTTATCATGCTAAGAGGAGCAGGAAAAAGCAAAAAATTTCAGAATTGCACGTTGCAATGTGGAGATATTACTGTTTGTGCATTTACAATATTCATTGATTTTTGCCATTGAAAAACGTCCAGAAATGTTTGAAGCTACTGACTGAATGAAAGGAGCTGGCATCTCACTCTCTTTGAATCTTCTTTATCATGCTAGGATTAGCAGGAAAAAGCAAAAAATTTCAGAATTGCACCTTGCAATGTGGAGAAATTACTGTTTGTGCATTTACAATATTCATTGATTTTTGCCATTGAAAAACATCATGTTATTCATATACCAGAAATGTTTGAAGCTACTGACTGAATGAAAAGAGCTGGCATCTCACTCTCTTTGAATCTTCTTTATCATGCCAGGATTAGCAGGAAAAAGCAAAAAATTTCAGAATTGCACCTTGCAATGTGGAGATATTACTGTTTGTGCATTTACAATATTCATTGATTTTTGCCATTGAAAAATGTCCAGAAATGTTTGAAGCTACTGACTGAATGAAAGGAGCTGGCATCTCACTCTCTTTGAATCTTCTTTATCATGCTAGAATTAGCAGGAAAAAGCAAAAAATTTCAGAATTGCACCTTGCAATGCGGAGAAATTACTGTTTGTGCATTTACAATATTCATTGATTTTTGCCATTGAAAAACATCATGTTATTCATATACCAGAGATGTTTGAAGCTACTGACTGAATGAAAAGAGCTGGCATCTCACTCTCTTTGAATCTTCTTTATCATGCTAAGAGGAGCAGGAAAAAGCAAAAAATTTCAGAATTGCACCTTGCAATGTGGAGATATTACTGTTTGTGGATTTACAATATTCATTGATTTTTGCCATTGAAAAACGTCCAGAAATGTTTGAAGCTACTGACTGAATGAAAGGAGCTGGCATCTCACTCTCTTTGAATCTTCTTTATCATGCTAGGATTAGCAGGAAAAAGCAAAAAATTTCAGAATTGCACCTTGCAATGCGGAGAAATTACTGTTTGTGCATTTACAATATTCATTGATTTTTGCCATTGAAAAACATCATGTTATTCATATACCAGAAATGTTTGAAGCTACTGACTGAATGAAAAGAGCTGGCATCTCACTCTCTTTGAATCTTCTTTATCATGCTAAGAGGAGCAGGAAAAAGCAAAAAATTTCAGAATTGCACGTTGCAATGTGGAGATATTACTGTTTGTGTATTTACAATATTCATTGATTTTTGCCATTGAAAAACGTCCAGAAATGTTTGAAGCTACTGACTGAATGAAAGGAGCTGGCATCTCACTCTCTTTGAATCTTCTTTATCATGCTAGGATTAGCAGGAAAAAGCAAAAAATTTCAGAATTGCACCTTGCAATGCGGAGAAATTACTGTTTGTGCATTTACAATATTCATTGATTTTTGCCATTGAAAAACGTCCAGAAATGTTTGAAGCTACTGACTGAATGAAAGGAGCTGGCATCTCACTCTCTTTGAATCTTCTTTATCATGCTAGGATTAGCAGGAAAAAGCAAAAAATTTCAGAATTGCAGCTTGCAATGCGGAGAAATTACTGTTTGTGCATTTACAATATTCATTGATTTTTGCCATT
Organism: Phyllobates terribilis; assembly: GCF_046119375.1. Classification (NCBI taxonomy): domain Eukaryota; kingdom Metazoa; phylum Chordata; class Amphibia; order Anura; family Dendrobatidae; genus Phyllobates; species Phyllobates terribilis. The sequence goes on along the minus strand of NW_027363225.1, from coordinate 800,872 downwards.
GAAAAACATCATGTTATTCATATACCAGAAATGTTTGAAGCTACTGACTGAATGAAAAGAGCTGGCATCTCACTCTCTTTGAATCTTCTTTATCATGCTAAGAGGAGCAGGAAAAAGCAAAAGATTTCAGAATTGCACCTTGCAATGTGGAGATATTACTGTTTGTGCATTTACAATATTCATTGATTTTTGCCATTGAAAAACGTCCAGAAATGTTTGAAGCTACTGACTGAATGAAAGGAGCTGGCATCTCACTCTCTTTGAATCTTCTTTATCATGCTAGGATTAGCAGGAAAAAGCAAAAAATTTCAGAATTGCACCTTGCAATGTGGAGAAATTACGGTTTGTGCATTTACAATATTCATTGATTTTTGCCATTGAAAAACATCATGTTATTCATATACCAGAAATGTTTGAATCTACTGACTGAATGAAAAGAGCTGGCATCTCACTCTCTTTGAATCTTCTTTATCATGCTAAGAGGAGCAGGAAAAAGCAAAAAATTTCAGAATTGCACGTTGCAATGTGGAGATATTACTGTTTGTGCATTTACAATATTCATTGATTTTTACCATTGAAAAACGTCCAGAAATGTTTGAAGCTACTGACTGAATGAAAGGAGCTGGCATCTCACTCTCTTTGAATCTTCTTTATCATGCTAGGATTAGCAGGAAAAAGCAAAAAATTTCAGAATTGCACCTTGCAATGCGGAGAAATTACTGTTTGTGCATTTACAATATTCATTGATTTTTGCCATTGAAAAACGTCCAGAAATGTTTGAAGCTACTGACTGAATGAAAGGAGCTGGCATCTCACTCTCTTTGAATCTTCTATATCATGCTAGGATTAGCAGGAAAAAGCAAAAAATTTCAGAATTGCACTTTGCAATGCGGAGAAATTACTGTTTGTGCATTTACAATATTCATTGATTTTTGCCATAGAAAAACATCATGTTATTCATATACCAGAAATGTTTGAAGCTACTGACTGAATGAATAGAGCTGGCATCTCACTCTCTTTGAATCTTCTTTATCATGCTAAGAGGAGCAGGAAAAAGCAAAAAATTTCAGAATTGCACGTTGCAATGTGGAGATATTACTGTTTGTGCATTTACAATATTCATTGATTTTTGCCATTGAAAAACGTCCAGAAATGTTTGAAGCTACTGACTGAATGAAAGGAGCTGGCATCTCACTCTCTTTGAATCTTCTTTATCATGCTAGGATTAGCAGGAAAAAGCAAAAAATTTCAGAATTGCACCTTGCAATGTGGAGAAATTATTGTTTGTGCATTTACAATATTCATTGATTTTTGCCATTGAAAAACATCATGTTATTCATATACCAGAAATGTTTGAAGCTACTGACTGAATGAAAAGAGCTGGCATCTCACTCTCTTTGAATCTTCTTTATCATGCCAGGATTAGCAGGAAAAAGCAAAAAATTTCAGAATTGCACCTTGCAATGTGGAGATATTACTGTTTGTGCATTTACAATATTCATTGATTTTTGCCATTGAAAAATGTCCAGAAATGTTTGAAGCTACTGACTGAATGAAAGGAGCTGGCATCTCACTCTCTTTGAATCTTCTTTATCATGCTAGGATTAGCAGGAAAAAGCAAAAAATTTCAGAATTGCACCTTGCAATGCGGAGAAATTACTGTTTGTGCATTTACAATATTCATTGATTTTTGCCATTGAAAAACATCATGTTATTCATATACCAGAAATGTTTGAAGCTACTGACTGAATGAAAAGAGCTGGCATCTCACTCTCTTTGAATCTTCTTTATCATGCTAAGAGGAGCAGGAAAAAGCAAAAAATTTCAGAATTGCACCTTGCAATGTGGAGATATTACTGTTTGTGCATTTACAATATTCATTGATTTTTGCCATTGAAAAACGTCCCGAAATGTTTGAAGCTACTGACTGAATGAAAGGAGCTGGCATCTCACTCTCTTTGAATCTTCTTTATCATGCTAGGATTAGCAGGAAAAAGCAAAAAATTTCAGAATTGCACCTTGCAATGCGGAGAAATTACTGTTTGTGCATTTACAATATTCATTGATTTTTGCCATTGAAAAACATCATGTTATTCATATACCAGAAATGTTTGAAGCTACTGACTGAATGAAAAGAGCTGGCATCTCACTCTCTTTGAATCTTCTTTATCATGCTAAGAGGAGCAGGAAAAAGCAAAAAATTTCAGAATTGCACGTTGCAATGTGGAGATATTACTGTTTGTGTATTTACAATATTCATTGATTTTTGCCATTGAAAAACGTCCAGAAATGTTTGAAGCTACTGACTGAATGAAAGGAGCTGGCATCTCACTCTCTTTGAATCTTCTTTATCATGCTAGGATTAGCAGGAAAAAGCAAAAAATTTCACAATTGCACCTTGCAATGTGGAGAAATTATTGTTTGTGCATTTACAATATTCATTGATTTTTGCCATTGAAAAACATCATGTTATTCATATACCAGAAATGTTTGAAGCTACTGACTGAATGAAAAGAGCTGGCATCTCACTCTCTTTGAATCTTCTTTATCATGCTAGGATTAGCAGGAAAAAGCAAAAAATTTCAGAATTGCACCTTGCAATGTGGAGAAATTATTGTTTGTGCATTTACAATATTCATTGATTTTTGCCATTGAAAAACATCATGTTATTCATATACCAGAAATGTTTGAAGCTACTGACTGAATGAAAAGAGCTGGCATCTCACTCTCTTTGAATCTTCTTTATCATGCCAGGATTAGCAGGAAAAAGCAAAAAATTCAGAATTGCACCTTGCAATGTGGAGATATTACTGTTTGTGCATTTACAATATTCATTGATTTTTGCCATTGAAAAATGTCCAGAAATGTTTGAAGCTACTGACTGAATGAAAGGAGCTGGCATCTCACTCTCTTTGAATCTTCTTTATCATGCTAGGATTAGCAGGAAAAAGCAAAAAATTTCAGAATTGCACCTTGCAATGCGGAGAAATTACTGTTTGTGCATTTACAATATTCATTGATTTTTGCCATTGAAAAACATCATGTTATTCATATACCAGAAATGTTTGAAGCTACTGACTGAATGAAAAGAGCTGGCATCTCACTCTCTTTGAATCTTCTTTATCATGCTAAGAGGAGCAGGAAAAAGCAAAAAATTTCAGAATTGCACCTTGCAATGTGGAGATATTACTGTTTGTGCATTTACAATATTCATTGATTTTTGCCATTGAAAAACGTCCAGAAATGTTTGAAGCTACTGACTGAATGAAAGGAGCTGGCATCTCACTCTCTTTGAATCTTCTTTATCATGCTAGGATTAGCAGGAAAAAGCAAAAAATTTCAGAATTGCACCTTGCAATGCTGAGAAATTACTGTTTGTGCATTTACAATATTCATTGATTTTTGCCATTGAAAAACATCATGTTATTCATATACCAGAAATGTTTGAAGCTACTGACTGAATGAAAAGAGCTGGCATCTCACTCTCTTTGAATCTTCTTTATCATGCTAAGAGGAGCAGGAAAAAGCAAAAAATTTCAGAATTGCACCTTGCAATGTGGAGATATTACTGTTTGTGCATTTACAATATTCATTGATTTTTGCCATTGAAAAACGTCCAGAAATGTTTGAAGCTACTGACTGAATGAAAGGAGCTGGCATCTCACTCTCTTTGAATCTTCTTTATCATGCTAGGATTAGCAGGAAAAAGCAAAAAATTTCAGAATTGCACCTTGCAATGCGGAGAAATTACTGTTTGTGCATTTACAATATTCATTGATTTTTGCCATTGAAAAACATCATGTTATTCATATACCAGAAATGTTTGAAGCTACTGACTGAATGAAAAGAGCTGGCATCTCACTCTCTTTGAATCTTCTTTATCATGCCAGGATTAGCAGGAAAAAGCAAAAAATTTCAGAATTGCACCTTGCAATGTGGAGATATTACTGTTTGTGCATTTACAATATTCATTGATTTTTGCCATTGAAAAATGTCCAGAAATGTTTGAAGCTACTGACTGAATGAAAGGAGCTGGCATCTCACTCTCTTTGAATCTTCTTTATCATGCTAGGATTAGCAGGAAAAAGCAAAAAATTTCAGAATTGCACCTTGCAATGCGGAGAAATTACTGTTTGTGCATTTACAATATTCATTGATTTTTGCCATTGAAAAACATCATGTTATTCATATACCAGAAATGTTTGAAGCTACTGACTGAATGAAAAGAGCTGGCATCTCACTCTCTTTGAATCTTCTTTATCATGCTAAGAGGAGCAGGAAAAAGCAAAAAATTTCAGAATTGCACCTTGCAATGTGGAGATATTACTGTTTGTGCATTTACAATATTCATTGATTTTTGCCATTGAAAAACGTCCAGAAATGTTTGAAGCAACTGACTGAATGAAAGGAGCTGGCATCTCACTCTCTTTGAATCTTCTTTATCATGCTAGGATTAGCAGGAAAAAGCAAAAAATTTCAGAATTGCACCTTGCAATGCGGAGAAATTACTGTTTGTGCATTTACAATATTCATTGATTTTTGCCATTGAAAAACATCATGTTATTCATATACCAGAAATGTTTGAAGCTACTGACTGAATGAAAAGAGCTGGCATCTCACTCTCTTTGAATCTTCTTTATCATGCTAAGAGGAGCAGGAAAAAGCAAAAAATTTCAGAATTGCACGTTGCAATGTGGAGATATTACTGTTTGTGTATTTACAATATTCATTGATTTTTGCCATTGAAAAACGTCCAGAAATGTTTGAAGCTACTGACTGAATGAAAGGAGCTGGCATCTGACTCTCTTTGAATCTTCTTTATCATGCTAGGATTAGCAGGAAAAAGCAAAAAATTTCAGAATTGCACCTTGCAATGCGGAGAAATTACTGTTTGTGCATTTACAATATTCATTGATTTTTGCCATTGAAAAACGTCCAGAAATGTTTGAAGCTACTGACTGAATGAAAGGAGCTGGCATCTCACTCTCTTTGAATCTTCTTTATCATGCTAGGATTAGCAGGAAAAAGCAAAAAATTTCAGAATTGCACCTTGCAATGCGGAGAAATTACTGTTTGTGCATTTACAATATTCATTGATTTTTGCCATTGAAAAACATCATGTTATTCATATACCAGAAATGTTTGAAGCTACTGACTGAATGAAAAGAGCTGGCATCTCACTCTCTTTGAATCTTCTTTATCATGCTAAGAGGAGCAGGAAAAAGCAAAAAAATTCAGAATTGCACCTTGCAATGTGGAGATATTACTGTTTGTGCATTTACAATATTCATTGATTTTTCCATTGAAAAACGTCCAGAAATGTTTGAAGCTACTGACTGAATGAAAGGAGCTGGCATCTCACTCTCTTTGAATCTTCTTTATCATGCTAGGATTAGCAGGAAAAATCAAAAAATTTCAGAATTGCACCTTGCAATGCGGAGAAATTACTGTTTGTGCATTTACAATATTCATTGATTTTTGCCATTGAAAAACATCATGTTATTCATATACCAGAAATGTTTGAAGCTACTGACTGAAGGAAAAGAGCTGGCATCTCACTCTCTTTGAATCTTCTTTATCATGCCAGGATTAGCAGGAAAAAGCAAAAAATTTCAGAATTGCACCTTGCAATGTGGAGATATTACTGTTTGTGCATTTACAATATTCATTGATTTTTGCCATTGAAAAACGTCCAGAAATGTTTGAAGCTACTGACTGAATGAAAGGAGCTGGCATCTCACTCTCTTTGATTCTTTTTTATCATGCTAGGATTAGCAGGAAAAAGCAAAAAATTTCAGAATTGCACCTTGCAATGCGGAGAAATTACTGTTTGTGCATTTACAATATTCATTGATTTTTGCCATTGAAAAACATCATGTTATTCATATACCAGAAATGTTTGAAGCTACTGACTGAATGAAAAGAGCTGGCATCTCACTCTCTTTGAATCTTCTTTATCATGCTAAGAGGAGCAGGAAAAATCAAAAAATTTCAGAATTGCACGTTGCAGTGTGGAGATATTACTGTTTGTGCATTTACAATATTCATTGATTTTTGCCATTGAAAAACGTCCAGAAATGTTTGAAGCTACTGACTGAATGAAAGGAGCTGGCATCTCACTCTCTTTGAATCTTCTTTATCATGCTAGGATTAGCAGGAAAAAGCAAAAAATTTCAGAATTGCACCTTGCAATGCGGAGAAATTACTGTTTGTGCATTTACAATATTCATTGATTTTTGCCATTGAAAAACATCATGTTATTCATATACCAGAAATGTTTGAAGCTACTGACTGAATGAAAAGAGCTGGCATCTCACTCTCTTTGAATCTTCTTTATCATGCTAAGAGGAGCAGGAAAAAGCAAAAAATTTCAGAATTGCACGTTGCAATGTGGAGATATTACTGTTTGTGCATTTACAATATTCATTGATTTTTGCCATTGAAAAACGTCCAGAAATATTTGAAGCTACTGACTGAATGAAAGGAGCTGGCATCTCACTCTCTTTGAATCTTCTTTATCATGCTAGGATTAGCAGGAAAAAGCAAAAACTTTCAGAATTGCACCTTGCAATGCGGAGAAATTACTGTTTGTGCATTTACAATATTCATTGATTTTTGCCATTGAAAAACATCATGTTATTCATATACCAGAAATGTTTGAAGCTACTGACAATGAAAAGAGCTGGCATCTCCCTCTCTTTGAATCTTCTTTATCATGCCAGGATTAGCAGGAAAAAGCAAAAAATTTCAGAATTGCACCTTGCAATGTGGAGATATTACTGTTTGTGCATTTACAATATTCATTGATTTTTGCCTTGAAAAATGTCCAGAAATGTTTGAAGCTACTGACTGAATGAAAGGAGCTGGCATCTCACTCTCTTTGAATCTTTATCATGCTAGGATTAGCAGGAAAAAGCAAAAAATTTCAGAATTGCACCTTACAATGCGGAGAAATTTCTGTTTGTGCATTTACAATATTCATTGATTTTTGCCATTGAAAAACATCATGTTATTCATATACCAGAAATGTTTGAAGCTACTGACTGAATGAAAAGAGCTAGCATCTCACTCTCTTTGAATCTTCTTTATCATGCTAAGAGGAGCAGGAAAAAGCAAAAAATTTCAGAATTGCACCTTGCAATGTGGAGATATTACTGTTTGTGCATTTACAATATTCATTGATTTTTGCCATTGAAAAACGTCCAGAAATGTTTGAAGCTACTGACTGAATGAAAGGAGCTGGCATCTCACTCTCTTTGAATCTTCTTTATCATGCTAGGATTAGCAGGAAAAAGCAAAAAATTTCAGAATTGCACCTTGCAATGCGGAGAAATTACTGTTTGTGCATTTACAATATTCATTGGTTTTTGCCATTCAAACACATCATGTAATTCATATACCAGAAATGTTTGAAGCTACTGACTGAATGAAAAGAGCTGGCATCTCACTCTCTTTGAATCTTCTTTATCATGCCAGGATTAGCAGGAAAAAGCAAAAAATTTCAGAATTGCACCTTGCAATGTGGAGATATTACTGTTTGTGCATTTACAATATTCATTGATTTTTGCCATTGAAAAATGTCCAGAAATGTTTGAAGCTACTGACTGAATGAAAGGAGCTGGCATCTCACTCTCTTTGAATCTTCTTTATCATGCTAGGATTAGCAGGAAAAAGCAAAAAATTTCAGAATTGCACCTTGCAATGCGGAGAAATTACTGTTTGTGCATTTACAATATTCATTGATTTTTGCCATTGAAAAACATCATGTTATTCATATACCAGAAATGTTTGAAGCTACTGACTGAATGAAAAGAGCTGGCATCTCACTCTCTTTGAAACTTCTTTATCATGCTAAGAGGAGCAGGAAAAAGCAAAAAATTTCAGAATTGCACCTTGCAATGTGGAGATATTACTGTTTGTGCATTTACAATATTCATTGATTTTTGCCATTGAAAAACGTCCAGAAATGTTTGAAGCTACTGACTGAATGAAAGGAGCTGGCATCTCACTCTCTTTGAATCTTCTTTATCATGCTAGGATTAGCAGGAAAAAGCAAAAAATTTCAGAATTGCACCTTGCAATGCAGAGAAATTACTGTTTGTGCATTTACAATATTCATTGATTTTTGCCATTGAAAAACATCATGTTATTCATATACCAGAAATGTTTGAAGCTACTGACTGAATGAAAAGAGCTGGCATCTCACTCTCTTTGAATCTTCTTTATCATGCCAGGATTAGCAGGAAAAAGCAAAAAATTTCAGAATTGCACCTTGCAATGTGGAGATATTACTGTTTGTGCATTTACAATATTCATTGATTTTTGCCATTGAAAAATGTCCAGAAATGTTTGAAGCTACTGACTGAATGAAAGGAGCTGGCATCTCACTCTCTTTGAATCTTCTTTATCATGCTAGGATTAGCAGGAAAAAGCAAAAAATTTCAGAATTGCACCTTGCAATGCGGAGAAATTACTGTTTGTGCATTTACAATATTCATTGATTTTTGCCATTGAAAAACATCATGTTATTCATATACCAGAAATGTTTGAAGCTACTGACTGAATGAAAAGAGCTGGCATCTCACTCTCTTTGAATCTTCTTTATCATGCTAGGATTAGCAGGAAAAAGCAAAAAATTTCAGAATTGCACCTTGCAATGCGGAGAAATTACTGTTTGTGCATTTACAATATTCATTGATTTTTGCCATTGAAAAACATCCAGAAATGTTTGAAGCTACTGACTGAATGAAAGGAGCTGGCATCTCACTCTCTTTGAATCTTCTTTATCATGCTAGGATTAGCAGGAAAAAGCAAAAAATTTCAGAATTGCACCGTGCAATGCGGAGAAATTACTGTTTGTGCATTTACAATATTCATTGATTTTTGCCATTGAAAAACATCATGTTATTCATATACCAGAAATGTTTGAAGCTACTGACTGAATGAAAAGAGCTGGCATCTCACTCTCTTTGAATCTTCTTTATCATGCTAAGAGGAGCAGGAAAAAGCAAAAAATTTCAGAATTGCACCTTGCAATGTGGAGATATTACTGTTTGTGCATTTACAATATTCATTGATTTTTGCCATTGAAAAACGTCCAGAAATGTTTGAAGCTACTGACTGAATGAAAGGAGCTGGCATCTCACTCTCTTTGAATCTTCTTTATCATGCTAGTATTAGCAGGAAAAAGCAAAAAATTTCAGAATTGAACCTTGCAATGCGGAGAAATTACTGTTTGTGCATTTACAATATTCATTGATTTTTGCCCTTGAAAAACATCATGTTATTTATATACCAGAAATGTTTGAAGCTACTGACTGAATGAAAAGAGCTGGCATCTCACTCTCTTTGAATCTTCTTTATCATGCCAGGATTAGCAGGAAAAAGCAAAAAATTTCAGAATTGCACCTTGCAATGTGGAGATATTACTGTTTGTGCATTTAGAATATTCATTGATTTTTGCCATTGAAAAACGTCCAGAAATGTTTGAAGCTACTGACTGAATGAAAGGAGCTGGCATCTCACTCTCTTTGAATCTTCTTTATCATGCTAGGATTAGCAGGAAAAAGCAAAAAATTTCAGAATTGCACCTTGCAATGCGGAGAAATTACTGTTTGTGCATTTACAATATTCATTGATTTTTGCCATTGAAAAACATCATGTTATTCATATACCAGAAATGTTTGAAGCTACTGACTGAATGAAAAGAGCTGGCATCTCACTCTCTTTGAATCTTCTTTATCATGCTAAGAGGAGCAGGAAAAAGCAAAAAAATTCAGAATTGCACGTTGCAATGTCGAGATATGACTGTTTGTGCATTTACAATATTGATTGATTTTTGCCATTGAAAAACGTCCAGAAATGTTTGAAGCTACTGACTGAATGAAAGGAGCTGGCATCTCACTCTCTTTGAATCTTCTTTATCATGCTAGGATTAGCAGGAAAAAGCAAAAAATTTCAGAATTGCACCTTGCAATGCGGAGAAATTACTGTTTGTGCATTTACAATATTCATTGATTTTTGCCATTGAAAAACATCATGTTATTCATATACCAGAAATGTTTGAAGCTACTGACTGAATGAAAAGAGCTGGCATCTCACTCTCTTTGAATCTTCTTTATCATGCTAAGAGGAGCAGGAAAAAGCAAAAAATTTCAGAATTGCACGTTGCAATGTGGAGATATTACTGTTTGTGCATTTACAATATTCATTGATTTTTGCCATTGAAAAACGTCCAGAAATGTTTGAAGCTACTGACTGAATGAAAGGAGCTGGCATCTCACTCTCTTTGAATCTTCTTTATCATGCTAGGATTAGCAGGAAAAAGCAAAAAATTTCAGAATTGCACCTTGCAATGCGGAGAAATTACGGTTTGTGCATTTACAATATTCATTGATTTTTGCCATTGAAAAACATCATGTTATTCATATACCAGAAATGTTTGAAGCTACTGACTGAATGAAAAGAGCTGGCATCTCACTCTCTTTGAATCTTCTTTATCATGCCAGGATTAGCAGGAAAAAGCAAAAAATTTCAGAATTGCACCTTGCAATGTGGAGATATTACTGTTTGTGCATTTACAATATTCTTTGATTTTTGCCATTGAAAAATGTCCAGAAATGTTTGAAGCTACTGCCTGAATGAAAGGAGCTGGCATCTCACTCTCTTTGAAACTTCTTTATCATGCTAGGATTAGCAGGAAAAAGCAAAAAATTTCAGAATTGCGCCTTGCAATGCGGAGAAATTACTGTTTGTGCATTTACAATATTCATTGATTTTTGCCATTGAAAAACATCATGTTATTCATATACCAGAAATGTTTGAAGCTACTGACTGAATGAAAAGAGCTGGCATCTCACTCTCTTTGAATCTTCTTTATCATGCTAAGAGGAGCAGGAAAAAGCAAAAAATTTCAGAATTGCACGGTGCAATGTGGAGATATTACTGTTTGTGCATTTACAATATTCATTGATTTTTGCCATTGAAAAACGTCCAGAAATGTTTGAAGCTACTGACTGAATGAAAGGAGCTGGCATCTCACTCTCTTTGAATCTTCTTTATCATGCTAGGATTAGCAGGAAAAAGCAAAAAATTTCAGAATTGCACCTTGCAATGCGGAGAAATTACTGTTTGTGCATTTACAATATTCATTGATTTTTGCCATTGAAAAACATCATGTTATTCATATACCAGAAATGTTTGAAGCTACTGACTGAATGAAAACAGCTGGCATCTCACTCTCTTTGAATCTTCTTTATCATGCTAAGAGGAGCAGGAAAAAGCAAAAAATTTCAGAATTGCACGTTGCAATGTGGAGATATTACTGTTTGTGTATTTACAATATTCATTGATTTTTGCCATTGAAAAACATCCAGAAATGTTTGAAGCTACTGACTGAATGAAAGGAGCTGGCATCTCACTCTCTTTGAATCTTCTTTATCATGCTAGGATTAGCAGGAAAAAGCAAAAAATTTCAGAATTGCACCTTGCAATGCGGAGAAATTACTGTTTGTGCATTTACAATAATCATTGATTTTTGCCATTGAAAAACGTCCAGAAATGTTTGAAGCTACTGACTGAATGAAAGGAGCTGGCATCTCACTCTCTTTGAATCTTCTATATCATGCTAGGATTAGCAGGAAAAAGCAAAAAATTTCAGAATTGCACCTTGCAATGCGGAGAAATTACTGTTTGTGCATTTACAATATTCATTGATTTTTGCCATAGAAAAACATCATGTTATTCATATACCAGAAATGTTTGAAGCTACTGACTGAATGAAAAGAGCTGGCATCTCACTCTCTTTGAATCTTCTTTATCATGCTAAGAGGAGCAGGAAAAAGCAAAAAATTTCAGAATTGCACCTTGCAATGTGGAGATATTACTGTTTGTGCATTTACAATATTCATTGATTTTTGCCATTGAAAAACGTCCAGAAATGTTTGAAGCTACTGACTGAATGAAAGGAGCTGGCATCTCACTCTCTTTGAATCTTCTTTATCATGCTAGGATTAGCAGGAAAAAGCAAAAAATTTCAGAATTGGACCTTGCAATGCGGAGAAATTACTGTTTGTGCATTTACAATATTCATTGATTTTTGCCATTGAAAAACATCATGTTATTCATATACCAGAAATGTTTGAAGCTACTGACTGAATGAAAAGAGCTGGCATCTCACTCTCTTTGAATCTTCTTTATCATGCTAAGAGGAGCAGGAAAAAGCAAAAAATTTCAGAATTGCACCTTGCAATGTGAAGATATTACTGTTTGTGCATTTACAATATTCATTGATTTTTGCCATTGAAAAACGTCCAGAAATGTTTGAAGCTACTGACTGAATGAAAGGAGCTGGCATCTCACTCTCTTTGAATCTTCTTTATCATGCTAGGATTAGCAGGAAAAAGCAAAAAATTTCAGAATTGCACCTTGCAATGTGGAGAAATTACTGTTTGTGCATTTACAATATTCATTGATTTTTGCCATTGAAAAACATCATGTTATTCATATACCAGAAATGTTTGAAGCTACTGACTGAATGAAAAGAGCTGGCATCTCACTCTCTTTGAATCTTCTTTATCATGCCAGGATTAGCAGGAAAAAGCAAAAAATTTCAGAATTGCACCTTGCAATGTGGAGATATTACTGTTTGTGCATTTACAATATTCATTGATTTTTGCCATTGAAAAATGTCCAGAAATGTTTGAAGCTACTGACTGAATGAAAGGAGCTGGCATCTCACTCTCTTTGAATCTTCTTTATCATGCTAGGATTAGCAGGAAAAAGCAAAAAATTTCAGAATTGCACCTTGCAATGCGGAGAAATTACTGTTTGTGCATTTACAATATTCATTGATTTTTGCCATTGAAAAACATCATGTTATTCATATACCAGAAATGTTTGAAGCTACTGACTGAATGAAAAGAGCTGGCATCTCACTCTCTTTGAATCTTCTTTATCATGCTAAGAGGAGCAGGAAAAAGCAAAAAAATTCAGAATTGCACGTTGCAATGTGGAGATATGACTGTTTGTGCATTTACAATATTCATTGATTTTTGCCATTGAAAAACGTCCAGAAATGTTTGAAGCTACTGACTGAATGAAAGGAGCTGGCATCTCACTCTCTTTGAATCTTCTTTATCATGCTAGGATTAGCAGGAAAAAGCAAAAAATTTCAGAATTGCACCTTGCAATGCGGAGAAATTACTGTTTGTGCATTTACAATATTCATTGATTTTTGCCATTGAAAAACATCATGTTATTCATATACCAGAAATGTTTGAAGCTACTGACTGAATGAAAAGAGCTGGCATCTCACTCTCTTTGAATCTTCTTTATCATGCTAAGAGGAGCAGGAAAAAGCAAAAAATTTCAGAATTGCACGTTGCAATGTGGAGATATTACTGTTTGTGCATTTACAATATTCATTGATTTTTGCCATTGAAAAACGTCCAGAAATGTTTGAAGCTACTGACTGAATGAAAGGAGCTGGCATCTCACTCTCTTTGAATCTTCTTTATCATGCTAGGATTAGCAGGAAAAAGCAAAAAATTTCAGAACTGCACCTTGCAATGCGGAGAAATTACTGTTTGTGCATTTACAATATTCATTGATTTTTGCCATTGAAAAACGTCCAGAAATGTTTGAAGCTACTGACTGAATGAAAGGAGCTGGCATCTCACTCTCTTTGAATCTTCTATATCATGCTAGGATTAGCAGGAAAAAGCAAAAAATTTCAGAATTGCACCTTGCAATGCGGAGAAATTACTGTTTGTGCATTTACAATATTCATTGATTTTTGCCATTGAAAAACATCATGTTATTCATATACCAGAAATGTTTGAAGCTACTGACTGAATGAAAAGAGCTGGCATCTCACTCTCTTTGAATCTTCTTTATCATGCTAAGAGGAGCAGGAAAAAGCAAAAAATTTCAGAATTGCACGTTGCAATGTGGAGATATTACTGTTTGTGCATTTACAATATTCATTGATTTTTGCCATTGAAAAACGTCCAGAAATGTTTGAAGCTACTGACTGAATGAAAGGAGCTGGCATCTCACTCTCTTTGAATCTTCTTTATCATGCTAGGATTAGCAGGAAAAAGCAAAAAATTTCAGAACTGCACCTTGCAATGCGGAGAAATTACTGTTTGTGCATTTACAATATTCATTGATTTTTGCCATTGAAAAACGTCCAGAAATGTTTGAAGCTACTGACTGAATGAAAGGAGCTGGCATCTCACTCTCTTTGAATCTTCTATATCATGCTAGGATTAGCAGGAAAAAGCAAAAAATTTCAGAATTGCACCTTGCAATGCGGAGAAATTACTGTTTGTGCATTTACAATATTCATTGATTTTTGCCATAGAAAAACATCATGTTATTCATATACCAGAAATGTTTGAAGCTACTGACTGAATGAAAAGAGCTGGCATCTCACTCTCTTTGAATCTTCTTTATCATGCTAAGAGGAGCAGGAAAAAGCAAAAAATTTCAGAATTGCACCTTGCAATGTGGAGATATTACTGTTTGTGCATTTACAATATTCATTGATTTTTGCCATTGAAAAACGTCCAGAAATGTTTGAAGCTACTGACAATGAAAGGAGCTGGCATCTCACTCTCTTTGAATCTTCTTTATCATGCTAGGATTAGCAGGAAAAAGCAAAAAATTGCAGAATTGCGCCTTGCAATGCGGAGAAATTACTGTTTGTGCATTTACAATATTCATTGATTTTTGCCATTGAAAAACATCATGTTATTGATATACCAGAAATGTTTGAAGCTACTGACTGAATGAAAAGAGCTGGCATCTCACTCTCTTTGAATCTTCTTTATCATGCTAGGATTAGCAGGAAAAAGCAAAAAATTTCAGAATTGCACCTTGCAATGCGGAGAAATTACTGTTTGTGCATTTACAATATTCATTGATTTTTGCCATTGAAAAACATCATGTTATTCATATACCAGAAATGTTTGAAGCTACTGACTGAATGAAAAGAGCTGGCATCTCACTCTCTTTGAATCTTCTTTATCATGCTAAGAGGAGCAGGAAAAAGCAAAAAATTTCAGAATTGCACGTTGCAATGTGGAGATATTACTGTTTGTGCATTTACAATATTCATTGATTTTTGCCATTGAAAAACGTCCAGAAATGTTTGAAGCTACTGACTGAATGAAAGGAGCTGGCATCTCACTCTCTTTGAATCTTCTTTATCATGCTAGGATTAGCAGGAAAAAGCAAAAAATTTCAGAACTGCACCTTGCAATGCGGAGAAATTACTGTTTGTGCATTTACAATATTCATTGATTTTTGCCATTGAAAAACGTCCAGAAATGTTTGAAGCTACTGACTGAATGAAAGGAGCTGGCATCTCACTCTCTTTGAATCTTCTATATCATGCTAGGATTAGCAGGAAAAAGCAAAAAATTTCAGAATTGCACCTTGCAATGCGGAGAAATTACTGTTTGTGCATTTACAATATTCATTGATTTTTGCCATAGAAAAACATCATGTTATTCATATACCAGAAATGTTTGAAGCTACTGACTGAATGAAAAGAGCTGGCATCTCACTCTCTTTGAATCTTCTTTATCATGCTAAGAGGAGCAGGAAAAAGCAAAAAATTTCAGAATTGCACCTTGCAATGTGGAGATATTACTGTTTGTGCATTTACAATATTCATTGATTTTTGCCATTGAAAAACGTCCAGAAATGTTTGAAGCTACTGACAATGAAAGGAGCTGGCATCTCACTCTCTTTGAATCTTCTTTATCATGCTAGGATTAGCAGGAAAAAGCAAAAAATTGCAGAATTGCGCCTTGCAATGCGGAGAAATTACTGTTTGTGCATTTACAATATTCATTGATTTTTGCCATTGAAAAACATCATGTTATTGATATACCAGAAATGTTTGAAGCTACTGACTGAATGAAAAGAGCTGGCATCTCACTCTCTTTGAATCTTCTTTATCATGCCAGGATTAGCAGGAAAAAGCAAAAAATTTCAGAATTGCACCTTGCAATGTGGAGATATTACTGTTTGTGCATTTACAATATTCATTGATTTTTGCCATTGAAAAACATCATGTTATTCATATACCAGAAATGTTTGAAGCTACTGACTGAATGAAAAGAGCTGGCATCTCACTCTCTTTGAATCTTCTTTATCATGCTAAGAGGAGCAGGAAAAAGCAAAAAATTTCAGAATTGCACGTTGCAATGTGGAGATATTACTGTTTGTGCATTTACAATATTCATTGATTTTTGCCATTGAAAAACGTCCAGAAATGTTTGAAGCTACTGACTGAATGAAAGGAGCTGGCATCTCACTCTCTTTGAATCTTCTTTATCATGCTAGGATTAGCAGGAAAAAGCAAAAAATTTCAGAATTGCACCTTGCAATGTGGAGAAATTACTGTTTGTGCATTTACAATATTCATTGATTTTTGCCATTGAAAAACATCATGTTATTCATATACCAGAAATGTTTGAAGCTACTGACTGAATGAAAAGAGCTGGCATCTCACTCTCTTTGAATCTTCTTTATCATGCCAGGATTAGCAGGAAAAAGCAAAAACTTTCAGAATTGCACCTTGCAATGTGGAGATATTACTGTTTGTGCATTTACAATATTCATTGATTTTTGCCATTGAAAAATGTCCAGAAATGTTTGAAGCTACTGACTGAATGAAAGGAGCTGGCATCTCACTCTCTTTGAATCTTCTTTATCATGCTAGGATTAGCAGGAAAAAGCAAAAAATTTCAGAATTGCACATTGCAATGCGGAGAAATTACTGTTTGTGCATTTACAATATTCATTGATTTTTGCCATTGAAAAACATCATGTTATTCATATACCAGAAATGTTTGAAGCTACTGACTGAATGAAAAGAGCTGGCATCTCACTCTCTTTGAATCTTCTTTATCATGCTAAGAGGAGCAGGAAAAAGCAAAAAATTTCAGAATTGCACCTTGCAATGTGGAGATATTACTGTTTGTGCATTTACAATATTCATTGATTTTTGCCATTGAAAAACGTCCAGAAATGTTTGAAGCTACTGACTGAATGAAAGGAGCTGGCATCTCACTCTCTTTGAATCTTCTTTATCATGCTAGGATTAGCAGGAAAAAGCAAAAAATTTCAGAATTGCACCTTGCAATGCGGAGAAATTACTGTTTGTGCATTTACAATATTCATTGATTTTTGCCATTGAAAAACATCATGTTATTCATATACCAGAAATGTTTGAAGCTACTGACTGAATGAAAAGAGCTGGCATCTCACTCTCTTTGAATCTTCTTTATCATGCTAAGAGGAGCAGGAAAAAGCAAAAAATTTCAGAATTGCACGTTGCAATGTGGAGATATTACTGTTTGTGTATTTACAATATTCATTGATTTTTGCCATTGAAAAACGTCCAGAAATGTTTGAAGCTACTGACTGAATGAAAGGAGCTGGCATCTCACTCTCTTTGAATCTTCTTTATCATGCTAGGATTAGCAGGAAAAAGCAAAAAATTTCAGAATTGCACCTTGCAATGCGGAGAAATTACTGTTTGTGCATTTACAATATTCATTGATTTTTGCCATTGAAAAACATCATGTTATTCATATACCAGAAATGTTTGAAGCTACTGACTGAATGAAAAGAGCTGGCATCTCACTCTCTTTGAATCTTCTTTATCATGCTAAGAGGAGCAGGAAAAAGCAAAAAATTTCAGAATTGCACCTTGCAATGTGGAGATATTACTGTTTGTGCATTTACAATATTCATTGATTTTTGCCATTGAAAAACGTCCAGAAATGTTTGAAGCTACTGACTGAATGAAAGGAGCTGGCATCTCACTCTCTTTGAATCTTCTTTATCATGCTAGGATTAGCAGGAAAAAGCAAAAAATTTCAGAATTGCACCTTGCAATGCGGAGAAATTACTGTTTGTGCATTTACAATATTCATTGATTTTTGCCATTGAAAAACATCATGTTATTCATATACCAGAAATGTTTGAAGCTACTGACTGAATGAAAAGAGCTGGCATCTCACGCTCTTTGAATCTTCTTTATCATGCTAAGAGGAGCAGGAAAAAGCAAAAAATTTCAGAATTGCACGTTGCAATGTGGAGATATTACTGTTTGTGCATTTACAATATTCATTGATTTTTGCCATTGAAAAACGTCCAGAAATGTTTGAAGCTACTGACTGAATGAAAGGAGCTGGCATCTCACTCTCTTTGAATCTTCTTTATCATGCTAGGATTAGCAGGAAAAAGCAAAAAATTTCAGAATTGCACCTTGCAATGCGGAGAAATTACTGTTTGTGCATTTACAATATTCATTGATTTTTGCCATTGAAAAACGTCCAGAAATGTTTGAAGCTACTGACTGAATGAAAGGAGCTGGCATCTCACTCTCTTTGAATCTTCTATATCATGCTAGGATTAGCAGGAAAAAGCAAAAAATTTCAGAATTGCACCTTGCAATGCGGAGAAATTACTGTTTGTGCATTTACAATATTCATTGATTTTTGCCATAGAAAAACATCATGTTATTCATATACCAGAAATGTTTGAAGCTACTGACTGAATGAAAGGAGCTGGCATCTCAATCTCTTTGAATCTTCTTTATCATGCTAGGATTAGCAGGAAAAAGCAAAAAATTTCAGAATTGCACCTTGCAATGTGGAGAAATTACTGTTTGTGCATTTACAATATTCATTGATTTTTGCCATTGAAAAACATCATGTTATTCATATACCAGAAATGTTTGAAGCTACTGACTGAATGAAAGGAGCTGGCATCTCACTCTCTTTGAATCTTCTTTATCATGCTAGGATTAGCAGGAAAAAGCAAAAAATTTCAGAATTGCACCTTGCAATGCGGAGAAATTACTGTTTGTGCATTTACAATATTCATTGATTTTTGCCATTGAAAAACGTCCAGAAATGTTTGAAGCTACTGACTGAATGAAAGGAGCTGGCATCTCACTCTCTTTGAATCTTCTTTATCATGCTAGGATTAGCAGGAAAAAGCAAAAAATTTCAGAATTGCACCTTGCAATGCGGAGAAATTACTGTTTGTGCATTTACAATATTCATTGATTTTTGCCATTGAAAAACATCATGTTATTCATATACCAGAAATGTTTGAAGCTACTGACTGAATGAAAAGAGCTGGCATCTCACTCTCTTTGAATCTTCTTTATCATGCTAAGAGGAGCAGGAAAAAGCAAAAAATTTCAGAATTGCACCTTGCAATGTGGAGATATTACTGTTTGTGCATTTACAATATTCATTGATTTTTGCCATTGAAAAACGTCTAGAAATGTTTGAAGCTACTGACTGAATGAAAGGAGCGTGCATCTCACTCTCTTTGAATCTTCTTTATCATGCTAGGATTAGCAGGAAAAAGCAAAAAATTTCAGAATTGCACCTTGCAATGCGGAGAAATTACTGTTTGTGCATTTACAATATTCATTGATTTTTGCCATTGAAAAACATCATGTTATTCATATACCAGAAATGTTTGAAGCTACTGACTGAATGAAAAGAGCTGGCATCTCACTCTCTTTGAATCTTCTTTATCATGCTAAGAGGAGCAGGAAAAAGCAAAAGATTTCAGAATTGCACGTTGCAATGTGGAGATGTTACTGTTTGTGTTATTACAATATTCATTGATTTTTGCCATTGAAAAACGTCCAGAAATGTTTGAAGCTACTGAATGAATGAAAGGAGCTGGCATCTCACTCTCTTTGAATCTTCTTTATCATGCTAGGATTAGCAGGAAAACGCAAAAAATTTCAGAATTGCACCTTGCAATGCGGAGAAATTACTGTTTGTGCATTTACAATATTCATTGATTTTTGCCATTGAAAAACGTCCAGAAATGTTTGAAGCTACTGACTGAATGAAAGGAGCTGGCATCTCACTCTCTTTGAATCTTCTTTATCATGCTAGGATTAGCAGGAAAAAGCAAAAAATTTCAGAATTGCACCTTGCAATGCGGAGAAATTACTGTTTGTGCATTTACAATATTCATTGATTTTTGCCATTGAAAAACATCATGTTATTCATATACCAGAAATGTTTGAAGCTACTGACTGAATGAAAAGAGCTGGCATCTCACTCTCTTTGAATCTTCTTTATCATGCTAAGAGGAGCAGGAAAAAGCAAAAAATTTCAGAATTGCACCTTGCAATGTGGAGATATTACTGTTTGTGCATTTACAATATTCATTGATTTTTGCCATTGAAAAACGTCCAGAAATGTTTGAAGCTACTGACTGAATGAAAGGAGCTGGCATCTCACTCTCTTTGAATCTTCTTTATCATGCTAGGATTAGCAGGAAAAAGCAAAAAATTTCAGAATTGCACCTTGCAATGCGGAGAAATTACTGTTTGTGCATTTACAATATTCATTGATTTTTGCCATTGAAAAACATCATGTTATTCATATACCAGAAATGTTTGAAGCTACTGACTGAATGAAAAGAGCTGGCATCTCACTCTCTTTGAATCTTCTTTATCATGCTAAGAGGAGCAGGAAAAAGCAAAAAATTTCAGAATTGCACGGTGCAATGTGGAGATATTACTGTTTGTGCATTTACAATATTCATTGATTTTTGCCATTGAAAAACGTCCAGAAATGTTTGAAGCTACTGACTGAATGAAAGGAGCTGGCATCTCACTCTCTTTGAATCTTCTTTATCATGCTAGGATTAGCAGGAAAAAGCAAAAAATTTCAGAATTGCACCTTGCAATGCGGAGAAATTACTGTTTGTGCATTTACAATATTCATTGATTTTTGCCATTGAAAAACGTCCAGAAATGTTTGAAGCTACTGACTGAATGAAAGGAGCTGGCATCTCACTCTCTTTGAATCTTCTTTATCATGCTAGGATTAGCAGGAAAAAGCAAAAAATTTCAGAATTGCACCTTGCAATGCGGAGAAATTACTGTTTGTGCATTTACAATATTCATTGATTTTTGCCATTGAAAAACATCATGTTATTCATATACCAGAAATGTTTGAAGCTACTGACTGAATGAAAAGAGCTGGCATCTCACTCTCTTTGAATCTTCTTTATCATGCTAAGAGGAGCAGGAAAAAGCAAAAAATTTCAGAATTGCACCTTGCAATGTGGAGATATTACTGTTTGTGCATTTACAATATTCATTGATTTTTGCCATTGAAAAACGTCCAGAAATGTTTGAAGCTACTGACTGAATGAAAGGAGCTGGCATCTCACTCTCTTTGAATCTTCTTTATCATGCTAGGATTAGCAGGAAAAAGCAAAAAATTTCAGAATTGCAACTTGCAATGCGGAGAAATTACTGTTTGTGCATTTACAATATTCATTGATTTTTGCCATTGAAAAACATCATGTTATTCATATACCAGAAATGTTTGAAGCTACTGACTGAATGAAAAGAGCTGGCATCTCACTCTCTTTGAATCTTCTTTATCATGCTAAGAGGAGCAGGAAAAAGCAAAAAATTTCAGAATTGCACGTTGCAATGTTGAGATGTTACTGTTTGTGTATTTACAATATTCATTGATTTTTGCCAATGAAAAACGTCCAGAAATGTTTGAAGCTACTGACTGAATGAAAGGAGCTGGCATCTCACTCTCTTTGAATCTTCTTTATCATGCTAGGATTAGCAGGAAAAAGCAAAAAATTTCAGAATTGCACCTTGCAATGTGGAGATATTACTGTTTGTGCATTTACAATATTCATTGATTTTTGCCATTGAAAAACATGTTTTTCATATACCAGAAATGTTTGAAGCTACTGACTGAATGAAAGGAGCTGGCATCTCACTCTCTTTGAATCTTCTTTATCATGCTAGGATTAGCAGGAAAAAGCAAAAAATTTCAGAATTGCACCTTGCAATGCGGAGAAATTACTGTTTGTGCATTTACAATATTCATTGATTTTTGCCATTGAAAAACGTCCAGAAATGTTTGAAGCTACTGACTGAATGAAAGGAGCTGGCATCTCACTCTCTTTGAATCTTCTTTATCATGCTAGGATTAGCAGGAAAAAGCAAAAAATTTCAGAATTGCACTTTGCAATGCGGAGAAATTACTGTTTGTGCATTTACAATATTCATTGATTTTTGCCATTGAAAAACATCATGTTATTCATATACCAGAAATGTTTGAAGCTACTGACTGAATGAAAAGAGCTGGCATCTCACTCTCTTTGAATCTTCTTTATCATGCTAAGAGGAGCAGGAAAAAGCAAAAAATTTCAGAATTGCACCTTGCAATGTGGAGATATTACTGTTTGTGCATTTACAATATTCATTGATTTTTGCCATTGAAAAACGTCCAGAAATGTTTGAAGCTACTGACTGAATGAAAGGAGCTGGCATCTCACTCTCTTTGAATCTTCTTTATCATGCTAGGATTAGCAGGAAAAAGCAAAAAATTTCAGAATTGCACCTTGCAATGCGGAGAAATTACTGTTTGTGCATTTACAATATTCATTGATTTTTGCCATTGAAAAACATCATGTTATTCATATACCAGAAATGTTTGAAGCTACTGACTGAATGAAAAGAGCTGGCATCTCACTCTCTTTGAATCTTCTTTATCATGCTAAGAGGAGCAGGAAAAAGCAAAAAATTTCAGAATTGCACGTTGCAATGTGGAGATATTACTGTTTGTGCATTTACAATATTCATTGATTTTTGCCATTGAAAAACGTCCAGAAATGTTTGAAGCTACTGACTGAATGAAAGGAGCTGGCATCTCACTCTCTTTGAATCTTCTTTATCATGCTAGGATTAGCAAGAAAAAGCAAAAAATTTCAGAATTGCACCTTGCAATGTGGAGAAATTACTGTTTGTGCATTTACAATATTCATTGATTTTTGCCATTGAAAAACATCATGTTATTCATATACCAGAAATGTTTGAAGCTACTGACAGAATGAAAAGAGCTGGCATCTCACTCTCTTTGAATCTTCTTTATCATGCCAGGATTAGCAGGAAAAAGCAAAAAATTTCAGAATTGCACCTTGCAATGCGGAGAAATTACTGTTTGTGCATTTACAATATTCATTGATTTTTGCCATTGAAAAACATCATGTTATTCATATACCAGAAATGTTTGAAGCTACTGACTGAATGAAAAGAGCTGGCATCTCACTCTCTTTGAATCTTCTTTATCATGCTAAGAGGAGCAGGAAAAAGCAAAAAATTTCAGAATTGCACCTTGCAATGTGGAAATATTACTGTTTGTGCATTTACAATATTCATTGATTTTTGCCATTGAAAAACGTCCAGAAATGTTTGAAGCTACTGACTGAATGAAAGGAGCTGGCATCTCACTCTCTTTGAATCTTCTTTATCATGCTAGGATTAGCAGGAAAAAGCAAAAAATTTCAGAATTGCACCTTGCAATGCGGAGAAATTACTGTTTGTGCATTTACAATATTCATTGATTTTTGCCATTGAAAAACATCATGTTATTCATATACCAGAAATGTTTGAAGCTACTGACTGAATGAAAAGAGCTGGCATCTCACTCTCTTTCAATCTTCTTTATCATGCTAAGAGGAGCAGGAAAAAGCCAAAATTTTCAGAATTGCACGTTGCAATGTGGAGATATTACTGTTTGTGTATTTACAATATTCATTGATTTTTGCCATTGAAAAACGTCCAGAAATGTTTGAAGCTACTGACTGAATGAAAGGAGCTGGCATCTGACTCCCTTTGAATCTTCTTTATCATGCTGGGATTAGCAGGAAAAAGCAAAAAATTTCAGAATTGCACCTTGCAATGCGGAGAAATTACTGTTTGTGCATTTACAATATTCATTGATTTTTGCCATTGAAAAACGTCCAGAAATGTTTGAAGCTACTGACTGAATGAAAGGAGCTGGCATCTCACTCTCTTTGAATCTTCTTTACCATGCTAGGATTAGCAGGAAAAAGCAAAAAATTTCAGAATTGCACCTTGCAATGCGGAGAAATTACTGTTTGTGCATTTACAATATTCATTGATTTTTGCCATTGAAAAACATCATGTTATTCATATACCAGAAATGTTTGAAGCTACTGACTGAATGAAAAGAGCTGGCATCTCACTCTCTTTGAATCTTCTTTATCATGCTAGGATTAGCAGGAAAAAGCAAAAAATTTCAGAATTGCACCTTGCAATGCGGAGAAATTACTGTTTGTGCATTTACAATATTCATTGATTTTTGCCATTGAAAAACATCATGTTATTCATATACCAGAAATGTTTGAAGCTACTGACTGAATGAAAAGAGCTGGCATCTCACTCTCTTTGAATCTTCTTTATCATGCTAAGAGGAGCAGGAAAAAGCAAAAAATTTCAGAATTGCACGTTGCAATGTGGAGATGTTACTGTTTGTGTATTTACAATATTCATTGATTTTTGCCATTGAAAAACGTCCAGAAATGTTTGAAGCTACTGACTGAATGAAAGGAGCTGGCATCTCACTCTCTTTGAATCTTCTTTATCATGCTAGGATTAGCAGGAAAAAGCAAAAAATTTCAGAACTGCATCTTGAAATGCGGAGAAATTACTGTTTGTGCATTTACAATATTCATTGATTTTTGCCATTGAAAAACGTCCAGAAATGTTTGAAGCTACTGACTGAATGAAAGGAGCTGGCATCTCACTCTCTTTGAATCTTCTTTATCATGCTAGGATTAGCAGGAAAAAGCAAAAAATTTCAGAATTGCACCTTGCAATGCGGAGAAATTACTGTTTGTGCATTTACAATATTCATTGATTTTTGCCATTGAAAAACATCATGTTATTCATATACCAGAAATGTTTGAAGCTACTGACTGAATGAAAAGAGCTGGCATCTCACTCTCTTTGAATCTTCTTTATCATGCTAAGAGGAGCAGGAAAAAGCAAAAAATTTCAGAATTGCACCTTGCAATGTGGAGATATTACTGTTTGTGCATTTACAATATTCATTGATTTTTGCCATTGAAAAACGTCCAGAAATGTTTGAAGCTACTGACTGAATGAAAGGAGCTGGCATCTCACTCTCTTTGAATCTTCTTTATCATGCCAGGATTAGCAGGAAAAAGCAAAAAATTTCAGAATTGCACCTTGCAATGCGGAGAAATTACTGTTTGTGCATTTACAATATTCATTGATTTTTGCCATTGAAAAACATCATGTTATTCATATACCAGAAATGTTTGAAGCTACTGACTGAATGAAAAGAGCTGGCATCTCACTCTCATTGAATCTTCTTTATCATGCTAAGAGGAGCAGGAAAAAGCAAAAAATTTCAGAATTGCACGTTGCAATGTGGAGATATTACTGTTTGTGCATTTACAATATTCATTGATTTTTGCCATTGAAAAACGTCCAGAAATGTTTGAAGCTACTGACTGAATGAAAGGAGCTGGCATCTCACTCTCTTTGAATCTTCTTTATAATGCTATGATTAGCAGGAAAAAGCAAAAAATTTCAAAATTGCACCTTGCAATGCGGAGAAATTACTGTTTGTGCATTTACAATATTCATTGATTTTTGCCATTGAAAAACGTCCAGAAATGTTTGAAGCTACTGACTGAATGAAAGGAGCTGGCATCTCACTCTCTTTGAATCTTCTATATCATGCTAGGATTGGCAGGAAAAAGCAAAAAATTTCAGAATTGCACCTTGCAATGCGGAGAAATTACTGTTTGTGCATTTACAATATTCATTGATTTTTGCCATAGAAAAACATCATGTTATTCATATACCAGAAATGTTTGAAGCTACTGACTGAATGAAAAGAGCTGGCATCTCACTCTCTTTGAATCTTCTTTATCATGCTAAGAGGAGCAGGAAAAAGCAAAAAATTTCAGAATTGCACGTTGCAATGTGGAGATATTACTGTTTGTGCATTTACAATATTCATTGATTTTTGCCATTGAAAAACGTCCAGAAATGTTTGAAGCTACTGACTGAATGAAAGGAGCTGGCATCTCACTCTCTTTGAATCTTCTTTATCATGCTAGGATTAGCAGGAAAAAGCAAAAAATTTCAGAATTGCTCCTTGCAATGCGGAGAAATTACTGTTTGTGCATTTACAATATTCATTGATTTTTGCCATTGAAAAACATCCAGAAATGTTTGAAGCTACTGACTGAATGAAAGGAGCTGGCATCTCACTCTCTTTGAATCTTCTTTATCATGCTAGGATTAGCAGGAAAAAGCAAAAAATTTCAGAATTGCACCTTGCAATGCGGAGAAATTACTGTTTGTGCATTTACAATATTCATTGATTTTTGCCATTGAAAAACATCATGTTATTCATATACCAGAAATGTTTGAAGCTACTGACTGAATGAAAAGAGCTGGCATCTCACTCTCTTTGAATCTTCTTTATCATGCTAAGAGGAGCAGGAAAAAGCAAAAAATTTCAGAATTGCACCTTGCAATGTGGAGATATTACTGTTTGTGCATTTACAATATTCATTGATTTTTGCCATTGAAAAACGTCCAGAAATGTTTGAAGCTACTGACTGAATGAAAGGAGCTGGCATCTCACTCTCTTTGAATCTTCTTTATCATGCTATGATTAGCAGGAAAAAGCAAAAAATTTCAGAATTGCACATTGCAATGCAGAGAAATTACTGTTTGTGCATTTACAATATTCATTGATTTTTGCCATTGAAAAACATCATGTTATTCATATACCAGAAATGTTTGAAGCTACTGACTGAATGAAAAGAGCTGGCATCTCACTCTCTTTGAATCTTCTTTATCATGCCAGGATTAGCAGGAAAAAGCAAAAAATTTCAGAATTGCACCTTGCAATGTGGAGATATTACTGTTTGTGCATTTACAATATTCATTGATTTTTGCCATTGAAAAACGTCCAGAAATGTTTGAAGCTACTGACTGAATGAAAGGAGCTGGCATCTCACTCTCTTTGAATCTTCTTTATCATGCTAGGATTAGCAGGAAAAAGCAAAAAATTTCAGAATTGCACCTTGCAATGCGGAGAAATTACTGTTTGTGCATTTACAATATTCATTGATTTTTGCCATTGAAAAACATCATGTTATTCATATACCAGAAATGTTTGAAGCTACTGACTGAATGAAAAGAGCTGGCATCTCACTCTCTTTGAATCTTCTTTATCATGCTAAGAGGAGCAGGAAAAAGCAAAAAATTTCAGAATTGCACGTTGCAATGTGGAGATATTACTGTTTGTGCATTTACAATATTCATTGATTTTTGCCATTCAAAACGTCCAGAAATGTTTGAAGCTACTGACTGAATGAAAGGAGCTGGCATCTCACTCTCTTTGAATCTTCTTTATCATGCTAGGATTAGCAGGAAAAAGCAAAAAATTTCAGAATTGCACCTTGCAATGCGGAGAAATTACTGTTTGTGCATTTACAATATTCATTGATTTTTGCCATTGAAAAACATCATGTTATTCATATACCAGAATTGTTTGAAGCTACTGACTGAATGAAAAGAGCTGGCATCTCACTCTCTTTGAATCTTCTTTATCATGCTAAGAGGAGCAGGAAAAAGCAAAAAATTTCAGAATTGCACGTTGCAATGTGGAGATATTACTGTTTGTGCATTTACAATATTCATTGATTTTTGCCATTGAAAAACGTCCAGAAATATTTGAAGCTACTGACTGAATGAAAGGAGCTGGCATCTCACTCTCTTTGAATCTTCTTTATCATGCTAGGATTAGCAGGAAAAAGCAAAAAATTTCAGAATTGCACCTTGCAATGCGGAGAAATTACTGTTTGTGCATTTACAATATTCATTGATTTTTGCCATTGAAAAACATCATGTTATTCATATACCAGAAATGTTTGAAGCTACTGACAATGAAAAGAGCTGGCATCTCACTCTCTTTGAATCTTCTTTATCATGCCAGGATTAGCAGGAAAAAGCAAAAAATTTCAGAATTGCTCCTTGCAATGTGGAGATATTACTGTTTGTGCATTTACAATATTCATTGATTTTTGCCTTGAAAAATGTCCAGAAATGTTTGAAGCTACTGACTGAATGAAAGGAGCTGGCATCTCACTCTCTTTGAATCTTTATCATGCTAGGATTAGCAGGAAATAGCAAAAAATTTCAGAATTGCACCTTACAATGCGGAGAAATTACTGTTTGTGCATTTACAATATTCATTCATTTTTGCCATTGAAAAACATCATGTTATTCATATACCAGAAATGTTTGAAGCTACTGACTGAATGAAAAGAGCTGGCATCTCACTCTCTTTGAATCTTCTTTATCATGCTAAGAGGAGCAGGAAAAAGCAAAAAATTTCAGAATTGCACCTTGCAATGTGGAGATATAACTGTTTGTGCATTTACAATATTCATTGATTTTTGCCATTGAAAAACGTCCAGAAATGTTTGAAGCTACTGACTGAATGAAAGGAGCTGGCATCTCACTCTCTTTGAATCTTCTTTATCATGCTAGGATTAGCAGGAAAAAGCAAAAAATTTCAGAATTGCACCTTGCAATGCGGAGAAATTACTGTTTGTGCATTTACAATATTCATTGATTTTTGCCATTCAAAAACCATGTTATTCATATACCAGAAATGTTTGAAGCTACTGACTGAATGAAAATAGCTGGCATCTCACTCTCTTTGAATCTTCTTTATCATGCCAGGATTAGCAGGAAAAAGCAAAAAATTTCAGAATTGCACGTTGCAATGTGGAGATATTACTGTTTGTGCATTTACAATATTCATTGATTTTTGCCATTGAAAACCGTCCAGAAATGTTTGAAGCTACTGACTGAATGAAAGGAGCTGGCATCTCACTCTCTTTGAATCTTCTTTATCATGCTAGGATTAACAGGAAAAAGCAAAAAATTTCAGAATTGCACCTTGCAATGTGGAGATATTACTGTTTGTGCATTTACAATATTCATTGATTTTTGCCATTGAAAAACATCCAGAAATGTTTGAAGCTACTGACTGAATGAAAGGAGCTGGCATCTCAATCTCTTTGAATCTTCTTTATCATGCTAGGATTAGCAGAAAAAAAAAGCAAAAAATTTCAGAATTGCACCTTGCAATGCGGAGAAATTACTGTTTGTGCATTTACAATATTCATTGATTTTTGCCATTGAAAAACATCATGTTATTCATATACCAGAGATGTTTGAAGCTACTGACTGAATGAAAAGAGCTGGCATCTCACTCTCTTTGAATCTTCTTTATCATGCTAAGAGGAGCAGGATAAAGCAAAAAATTTCAGAATTGCACGTTGCAATGTGGAGATATTACTGTTTGTGCATTTACAATATTCATTGATTTTTGCCATTGAAAAACGTCCAGAAATGTTTGAAGCTACTGACTGAATGAAAGGAGCTGGCATCTCACTCTCTTTGAATCTTCTTTATCATGCTAGGATTAGCAGGAAAAAGCAAAAAATTTCAGAATTGCACCTTGCAATGCGGAGAAATTACTGTTTGTGCATTTACAATATTCATTGATTTTTGCCATTGAAAAACATCATGTTATTCATATACCAGAAATGTTTGAAGCTACTGACTGAATGAAAAGAGCTGGCATCTCACTCTCTTTGAATCTTCTTTATCATGCCAGGATTAGCAGGAAAAAGCAAAAAATTTCAGAATTGCACCTTGCAATGTGGAGATATTACTGTTTGTGCATTTACAATATTCATTGATTTTTGCCATTGAAAAATGTCCAGAAATGTTTGAAGCTACTGACTGAATGAAAGGAGCTGGCATCTCACTCTCTTTGAATCTTCTTTATCATGCTAGGATTAGCAGGAAAAAGCAAAAAATTTCAGAATTGCACCTTGCAATGCGGAGAAATTACTGTTTGTGCATTTACAATATTCATTGATTTTTGCCATTGAAAAACATCATGTTATTCATATACCAGAAATGTTTGAAGCTACTGACTGAATGAAAAGAGCTGGCATCTCACTCTCTTTGAATCTTCTTTATCATGCTAAGAGGAGCAGGAAAAAGCAAAAAATTTCAGAATTGCACCTTGCAATGTGGAGATATTACTGTTTGTGCATTTACAATATTCATTGATTTTTGCCATTGAAAAACGTCCAGAAATGTTTGAAGCTACTGACTGAATGAAAGGACCTGGCATCTCACTCTCTTTGAATCTTCTTTATCATGCTAGGATTAGCAGGAAAAAGCAAAAAATTTCAGAATTGCACCTTGCAATGCGGAGAAATTACTGTTTGTGCATTTACAATATTCATTGATTTTTGCCATTGAAAAACCATGTTATTCATATACCAGAAATGTTTGAAGCTACTGACTGAATGAAAAGAGCTGGCATCTCACTCTCTTTGAATCTTCTTTATCATGCCAGGATTAGCAGGAAAAAGCAAAAAATTTCAGAATTGCACGTTGCAATGTGGAGATATTACTGTTTGTGCATTTACAATATTCATTGATTTTTGCCATTGAAAACCGTCCAGAAATGTTTGAAGCTACTGACTGAATGAAAGGAGCTGGCATCTCACTCTCTTTGAATCTTCTTTATCATGCTAGGATTAGCAGGAAAAAGCAAAAAATTTCAGAATTGCACCTTGCAATGTGGAGATATTACTGTTTGTGCATTTACAATATTCATTGATTTTTGCCATTGAAAAACGTCCAGAAATGTTTGAAGCTACTGACTGAATGAAAGGAGCTGGCATCTCAATCTCTTTGAATCTTCTTTATCATGCTAGGATTAGCAGGAAAAAGCAAAAAATTTCAGAATTGCACCTTGCAATGCGGAGAAATTACTGTTTGTGCATTTACAATATTCATTGATTTTTGCCATTGAAAAACAACATGTTATTCATATACCAGAGATGTTTGAAGCTACTGACTGAATGAAAAGAGCTGGCATCTCACTCTCTTTGAATCTTCTTTATCATGCTAAGAGGAGCAGGAAAAAGCAAAAAATTTCAGAATTGCACCTTGCAATGTGGAGATATTACTGTTTGTGCATTTACAATATTCATTGATTTTTGCCATTGAAAAACGTCCAGAAATGTTTGAAGCTACTGACTGAATGAAAGGACCTGGCATCTCACTCTCTTTGAATCTTCTTTATCATGCTAGGATTAGCAGGAAAAAGCAAAAAATTTCAGAATTGCACCTTGCAGTGCGGAGAAATTACTGTTTGTGCATTTACAATATTCATTGATTTTTGCCATTGAAAAACCATGTTATTCATATACCAGAAATGTTTGAAGCTACTGACTGAATGAAAAGAGCTGGCATCTCACTCTCTTTGAATCTTCTTTATCATGCCAGGATTAGCAGGAAAAAGCAAAAAATTTCAGAATTGCACGTTGCAATGTGGAGATATTACTGTTTGTGCATTTACAATATTCATTGATTTTTGCCATTGAAAACCGTCCAGAAATGTTTGAAGCTACTGACTGAATGAAAGGAGCTGGCATCTCACTCTCTTTGAATCTTCTTTATCATGCTAGGATTAGCAGGAAAAAGCAAAAAATTTCAGAATTGCACCTTGCAATGTGGAGATATTACTGTTTGTGCATTTACAATATTCATTGATTTTTGCCATTGAAAAACGTCCAGAAATGTTTGAAGCTACTGACTGAATGAAAGGAGCTGGCATCTCAATCTCTTTGAATCTTCTTTATCATGCTAGGATTAGCTGGAAAAAGCAAAAAATTTCAGAATTGCACCTTGCAATGCGGAGAAATTACTGTTTGTGCATTTACAATATTCATTGATTTTTGCCATTGAAAAACATCATGTTATTCATATACCAGAGATGTTTGAAGCTACTGACTGAATGAAAAGAGCTGGCATCTCACTCTCTTTGAATCTTCTTTATCATGCCAGGATTAGCAGGAAAAAGCAAAAAATTTCAGAATTGCACCTTGCAATGTGGAGATATTACTGTTTGTGCATTTACAATATTCATTGATTTTTGCCATTGAAAAACGTCCAGAAATGTTTGAAGCTACTGACTGAATGAAAGGAGCTGGCATCTCACTCTCTTTGAATCTTCTTTATCATGCTAGGATTAGCAGGAAAAAGCAAAAAAATTCAGAATTGCACCTTGCAATGCGGAGAAATTACTGTTTGTGCATTTACAATATTCATTGATTTTTGCCATTGAAAAACATCATGTTATTCATATACCAGAAATGTTTGAAGCTACTGACTGAATGAAAAGAGCTGGCATCTCACTCTCTTTGAATCTTCTTTATCATGCTAAGAGGAGCAGGAAAAAGCAAAAAATTTCAGAATTGCACCTTGCAATGTGGAGATATTACTGTTTGTGCATTTACAATATTCATTGATTTTTGCCATTGAAAAATGTCCAGAAATGTTTGAAGCTACTGACTGAATGAAAGGAGCTGGCATCTCACTCTCTTTGAATCTTCTTTATCATGCTAGGATTAGCAGGAAAAAGCAAAAAATTTCAGAATTGCACCTTGCAATGCGGAGAAATTACTGTTTGTGCATTTACAATATTCATTGATTTTTGCCATTGAAAAACATCATGTTATTCATATACCAGAAATGTTTGAAGCTACTGACTGAATGAAAAGAGCTGGCATCTCACTCTCTTTGAATCTTCTTTATCATGCTAAGAGGAGCAGGAAAAAGCAAAAAATTTCAGAATTGCACCTTGCAATGTGGAGATATTACTGTTTGTGCATTTACAATATTCATTGATTTTTGCCATTGAAAAACGTCCAGAAATGTTTGAAGCTACTGACTGAATGAAAGGACCTGGCATCTCACTCTCTTTGAATCTTCTTTATCATGCTAGGATTAGCTGGAAAAAGCAAAAAATTTCAGAATTGCACCTTGCAATGCGGAGAAATTACTGTTTGTGCATTTACAATATTCATTGATTTTTGCCATTGAAAAACCATGTTATTCATATACCAGAAATGTTTGAAGCTACTGACTGAATGAAAAGAGCTGGCATCTCACTCTCTTTGAATCTTCCTTATCATGCCAGGATTAGCAGGAAAAAGCAAAAAATTTCAGAATTGCACGTTGCAATCTGGAGATATTACTGTTTGTGCATTTACAATATTCATTGATTTTTGCCATTGAAAACCGTCCAGAAATGCTTGAAGCTACTGACTGAATGAAAGGAGCTGGCATCTCACTCTCTTTGAATCTTCTTTATCATGCTAGGATTAGCAGGAAAAAGCAAAAAATTTCAGAATTGCACCTTGCAATGTGGAGATATTACTGTTTGTGCATTTACAATATTCATTGATTTTTGCCATTGAAAAACGTCCAGAAATGTTTGAAGCTACTGACTGAATGAAAGGAGCTGGCATCTCAATCTCTTTGAATCTTCTTTATCATGCTAGGATTAGCAGGAAAAAGCAAAAAATTTCAGAATTGCACCTTGCAAAGCGGATAAATTACTGTTTGTGCATTTACAATATTCATTGATTTTTGCCATTGAAAAACATCATGTTATTCATATACCAGAGATGTTTGAAGCTACTGACTGAATGAAAAGAGCTAGCATCTCACTCTCTTTGAATCTTCTTTATCATGCTAAGAGGAGCAGGAAAAAGCAAAAAATTTCAGAATTGCACGTTGCAATGTGGAGATATTACTGTTTGTGCATTTACAATATTCATTGATTTTTGCCATTGAAAAACATCCAGAAATGTTTGAAGCTACTGACTGAATGAAAGGAGCTGGCATCTCACTCTCTTTTAATCTTCTTTATCATGCTAGGATTAGCAGGAAAAAGCAAAAAATTTCAGGATTGCACCTGGCAATGCGGAGAAATTACTGTTTGTGCATTTACAATATTCATTGATTTTTGCCATTGAAAAACATCATGTTATTCATATACCAGAAATGTTTGAAGCTACTGACTGAGTGAAAAGAGCTGGCATCTCACTCTCTTTGAATCTTCTTTATCATGCCAGGATTAGCAGGAAAAAGCAAAAAATTTCAGAATTGCACCTTGCAATGTGGAGATATTACTGTTTGTGCATTTACAATATTCATTGATTTTTGCCATTGAAAAACGTCCAGAAATGTTTGAAGCTACTGACTGAATGAAAGGAGCTGGCATCTCACTCTCTTTGAATCTTCTTTATCATGCTAGGATTAGCAGGAAAAAGCAAAAAATTTCAGAATTGCACCTTGCAATGCGGAGAAATTACTGTTTGTGCATTTACAATATTCATTGATTTTTGCCATTGAAAAACATCATGTTATTCATATACCAGAAATGTTTGAAGCTACTGACTGAATGAAAAGAGCTGGCATCTCACTCTCTTTGAATCTTCT
The DNA here is from genome assembly GCF_046119375.1 of Phyllobates terribilis. Classification (NCBI taxonomy): domain Eukaryota; kingdom Metazoa; phylum Chordata; class Amphibia; order Anura; family Dendrobatidae; genus Phyllobates; species Phyllobates terribilis. The sequence goes on along the minus strand of NW_027363225.1, from coordinate 766,593 downwards.
TTATCATGCCAGGATTAGCAGGAAAAAGCTAAAAATTTCAGAATTGCACCTTGCAATGTGGAGATATTACTGTTTGTGCATTTACAATATTCATTGATTTTTGCCATTGAAAAACGTCCAGAAATGTTTGAAGCTACTGACTGAATGAAAGGAGCTGGCATCTCACTCTCTTTGAATCTTCTTTATCATGCTAGAATTAGCAGGAAAAAGCAAAAAATTTCAGAATTGCACCTTGCAATGCGGAGAAATTACTGTTTGTGCATTTACAATATTCATTGATTTTTGCCATTGAAAAACATCATGTTATTCATATACCAGAAATGTTTGAAGCTACTGACTGAATGAAAAGAGCTGGCATCTCACTCTCTTTGAATCTTCTTTATCATGCTAAGAGGAGCAGGAAAAAGCAAAAAATTTCAGAATTGCACCTTGCAATGTGGAGATATTACTGTTTGTGCATTTACAATATTCATTGATTTTTGCCATTGAAAACCGTCCAGAAATGTTTGAAGCTACTGACTGAATGAAAGGAGCTGGCATCTCACTCTCTTTGAATCTTCTTTATCATGCTAGGATTAGCAGGAAAAAGCAAAAAATTTCAGAATTGCACCTTGCAATGTGGAGATATTACTGTTTGTGCATTTACAATATTCATTGATTTTTGCCATTGAAAAACGTCCAGAAATGTTTGAAGCTACTGACTGAATGAAAGGAGCTGGCATCTCAATCTCTTTGAATCTTCTTTATCATGCTAGGATTAGCAGGAAAAAGCAAAAAATTTCAGAATTGCACCTTGCAATGCGGAGAAATTACTGTTTGTGCATTTACAATATTCATTGATTTTTGCCATTGAAAAACATCATGTTATTCATATACCAGAGATGTTTGAAGCTACTGACTGAATGAAAAGAGCTGGCATCTCACTCTCTTTGAATCTTCTTTATCATGCCAGGATTAGCAGGAGAAAGCAAAAAATTTCAGAATTGCACCTTGCAATGTGGAGATATTACTGTTTGTGCATTTACAATATTCATTGATTTTTGCCATTGAAAAATGTCCAGAAATGTTTGAAGCTACTGACTGAATGAAAGGAGCTGGCATCTCACTCTCTTTGAATCTTCTTTATCATGCTAGGATTAGCAGGAAAAAGCAAAAAATTTCAGAATTGCACCTTGCAATGCGGAGAAATTACTGTTTGTGCATTTACAATATTCATTGATTTTTGCCATTGAAAAACATCATGTTATTCATATACCAGAAATGTTTGAAGCTACTGACTGAATGAAAAGAGCTGGCATCTCACTCTCTTTGAATCTTCTTTATCATGCTAAGAGGAGCAGGAAAAAGCAAAAAATTTCAGAATTGCACCTTGCAATGTGGAGATATTACTGTTTGTGCATTTACAATATTCATTGATTTTTGCCATTGAAAAACGTCCAGAAATGTTTGAAGCTACTGACTGAATGAAAGGATCTGGCATCTCACTCTCTTTGAATCTTCTTTATCATGCTAGGATTAGCAGGAAAAAGCAAAAAATTTCAGAATTGCACCTTGCAATGCGGAGAAATTACTGTTTGTGCATTTACAATATTCATTGATTTTTGCCATTGAAAAACCATGTTATTCATATACCAGAAATGTTTGAAGCTACTGACTGAATGAAAAGAGCTGGCATCTCACTCTCTTTGAATCTTCTTTATCATGCCAGGATTAGCAGGAAAAAGCAAAAAATCTCAGAATTGCACGTTGCAATGTGGAGATATTACTGTTTGTGCATTTACAATATTCATTGATTTTTGCCATTGAAAACCGTCCAGAAATGTTTGAAGCTACTGACTGAATGAAAGGAGCTGGCATCTCACTCTCTTTGAATCTTCTTTATCATGCTAGGATTAGCAGGAAAAAGCAAAAAATTTCAGAATTGCACCTTGCAATGTGGAGATATTACTGTTTGTGCATTTACAATATTCATTGATTTTTGCCATTGAAAAACGTCCAGAAATGTTTGAAGCTACTGACTGAATGAAAGGAGCTGGCATCTCAATCTCTTTGAATCTTCTTTATCATGCTAGGATTAGCAGGAAAAAGCAAAAAATTTCAGAATTGCACCTTGCAATGCGGATAAATTACTGTTTGTGCATTTACAATATTCATTGATTTTTGCCATTGAAAAACATCATGTTATTCATATACCAGAGATGTTTGAAGCTACTGACTGAATGAAAAGAGCTAGCATCTCACTCTCTTTGAATCTTCTTTATCATGCTAAGAGGAGCAGGAAAAAGCAAAAAATTTCAGAATTGCACGTTGCAATGTGGAGATATTACTGTTTGTGCATTTACAATATTCATTGATTTTTGCCATTGAAAAACATCCAGAAATGTTTGAAGCTACTGACTGAATGAAAGGAGCTGGCATCTCACTCTCTTTGAATCTTCTTTATCATGCTAGGATTAGCAGGAAAAAGCAAAAAATTTCAGGATTGCACCTTGCAATGCGGAGAAATTACTGTTTGTGCATTTACAATATTCACTGATTTTTGCCATTGAAAAACATCATGTTATTCATATACCAGAAATGTTTGAAGCTACTGACTGAGTGAAAAGAGCTGGCATCTCACTCTCTTTGAATCTTCTTTATCATGCCAGGATTAGCAGGAAAAAGCAAAAAATTTCAGAATTGCACCTTGCAATGTGGAGATATTACTGTTTGTGCATTTACAATATTCATTGATTTTTGCCATTGAAAAACGTCCAGAAATGTTTGAAGCTACTGACTGAATGAAAGGAGCTGGCATCTCACTCTCTTTGAATCTTCTTTATCATGCTAGGATTAGCAGGAAAAAGCAAAAAATTTCAGAATTGCACCTTGCAATGCGGAGAAATTACTGTTTGTGCATTTACAATATTCATTGATTTTTGCCATTGAAAAACATCATGTTATTCATATACCAGAAATGTTTGAAGCTACTGACTGAATGAAAAGAGCTGGCATCTCACTCTCTTTGAATCTTCTTTATCATGCCAGGATTAGCAGGAAAAAGCAAAAAATTTCAGAATTGCACCTTGCAATGTGGAGATATTACTGTTTGTGCATTTACAATATTCATTGATTTTTGCCATTGAAAAACGTCCAGAAATGTTTGAAGCTACTGACTGAATGAAAGGAGCTGGCATCTCACTCTCTTTGAATCTTCTTTATCATGCTAGAATTAGCAGGAAAAAGCAAAAAATTTCAGAATTGCACCTTGCAATGCGGAGAAATTACTGTTTGTGCATTTACAATATTCATTGATTTTTGCCATTGAAAAACATCATGTTATTCATATACCAGAAATGTTTGAAGCTACTGACTGAATGAAAAGAGCTGGCATCTCACTCTCTTTGAATCTTCTTTATCATGCTAAGAGGAGCAGGAAAAAGCAAAAAATTTCAGAATTGCACGTTGCAATGTGGAGATATTACTGTTTGTGCATTTACAATATTCATTGATTTTTGCCATTGAAAAACGTCCAGAAATGTTTGAAGCTACTGACTGAATGAAAGGAGCTGGAATCTCACTCTCTTTGAATCTTCTTTATCATGCTAGGATTAGCAGGAAAAAGCAAAAAATTTCAGAATTGCACCTTGCAATGCGGAGAAATTACTGTTTGTGCATTTACAATATTCATTGATTTTTGCCATTGAAAAACATCATGTTATTCATATACCAGAAATGTTTGAAGCTACTGACTGAATGAAAAGAGCTGGCATCTCACTGTCTTTGAATCTTCTTTATCATGCCAGGATTAGCAGGAAAAAGCAAAAAATTTCAGAATTGCACCTTGCAATGTGGAGATATTACTGTTTGTGCATTTACAATATTCATTTATTTTTGTCATTGAAAAACGTTCAGAAATGTTTGAAGCTACTGACTGAATGAAAGGAGCTGGCATCTCACTCTCTTTGAATCTTCTTTATCATGCTAGGATTAGCAGGAAAAAGCAAAAAATTTCAGAATTGCACCTTGCAATGCGGAGAAATTACTGTTTGTGCATTTACAATATTCATTGATTTTTGCCATTGAAAAACATCATGTTATTCATATACCAGAAATGTTTGAAGCTACTGACTGAATGAAAAGAGCTGGCATCTCACTCTCTTTGAATCTTCTTTATCATGCTAAGAGGAGCAGGAAAAAGCAAAAAATTTCAGAATTGCACGTTGCAATGTGGAGATATTACTGTTTGTGCATTTACAATATTCATTGATTTTTGCCATTGAAAAACGTCCAGAAATGTTTGAAGCTACTGACTGAATGAAAGGAGCTGGCATCTCACTCTCTTTGAATCTTCTTTATCATGCTAGGATTAGCAGGAAAAAGCAAAAAATTTCAGAATTGCACCTTGCAATGCGGAGAAATTACTGTTTGTGCATTTACAATAGTCATTGATTTTTGCCATTGAAAAACCATGTTATTCATATACCAGAAATGTTTGAAGCTACTGACTGAATGAAAAGAGCTGGCATCTCACTCTCTTTGAATCTTCTTTATCATGCCAGGATTAGCAGGAAAAAGCAAAAAATTTCAGAATTGCACCTTGCAATGTGGAGATATTACTGTTTGTGCATTTACAATATTCATTGATTTTTGCCATTGAAAAACGTCCAGAAATATTTGAAGCTACTGACTGAATGAAAGGAGCTGGCATCTCACTCTCTTTGAATCTTCTTTATCATGCTAGGATTAGCAGGAAAAAGCAAAAAATTTCAGAATTGCACCTTGCAATGCGGAGAAATTACTGTTTGTGCATTTACAATATTCATTGATTTTTGCCATTGAAAAACATCATGTTATTCATATACCAGAAATGTTTGAAGCTACTGACTGAATGAAAAGAGCTGGCATCTCACTGTCTTTGAATCTTCTTTATCATGCCAGGATTAGCAGGAAAAAGCAAAAAATTTCAGAATTGCACCTTGCAATGTGGAGATATTACTGTTTGTGCATTTACAATATTCATTGATTTTTGCCATTGAAAAACGTTCAGAAATGATTGAAGCTACTGACTGAATGAAAGGAGCTGGCATCTCACTCTCTTTGAATCTTCTTTATCATGCTAGGATTAGCAGGAAAAAGCAAAAAATTTCAGAATTGCACCTTGCAATGCGGAGAAATTACTGTTTGTGCATTTACAATATTCATTGATTTTTGCCATTGAAAAACATCATGTTATTCATATACCAGAAATGTTTGAAGCTACTGACTGAATGAAAAGAGCTGGCATCTCACTCTCTTTGAATCTTCTTTATCATGCTAAGAGGAGCAGGAAAAAGCAAAAAATTTCAGAATTGCACGTTGCAATGTGGAGATATTACTGTTTGTGCATTTACAATATTCATTGATTTTTGCCATTGAAAAACGTCCAGAAATGTTTGAAGCTACTGACTGAATGAAAGGAGCTGGCATCTCACTCTCTTTGAATCTTCTTTATCATGCTAGGATTAGCAGGAAAAAGCAAATAATTTCAGAATTGCACCTTGCAATGTGGAGAAATTACTGTTTGTGCATTTACAATATTCATTGATTTTTGCCATTGAAAAACCATGTTATTCATATACCAGAAATGTTTGAAGCTACTGACTGAATGAAAAGAGCTGGCATCTCACTCTCTTTGAATCTTCTTTATCATGCCAGGATTAGCAGGAAAAAGCAAAAAATTTCAGAATTGCACCTTGCAATGTGGAGATATTACTGTTTGTGCATTTACAATATTGATTGATTTTTGCCATTGAAAAACGTCCAGAAATATTTGAAGCTACTGACTGAATGAAAGGAGCTGGCATCTCACTCTCTTTGAATCTTCTTTATCATGCTAGGATTAGCAGGAAAAAGCAAAAAATTTCAGAATTGCACCTTGCAATGCGGAGAAATTACTGTTTGTGCATTTACAATATTCATTGATTTTTGCCATTGAAAAACATCATGTTATTCATATACCAGAAATGTTTGAAGCTACTGACTGAATGAAAAGAGCTGGCATCTCACTCTCTTTGAATCTTCTTTATCATGCCAGGATTAGCAGGAAAAAGCAAAAAATTTCAGAATTGCACCTTGCAATGTGGAGATATTACTGTTTGTGCATTTACAATATTCATTGATTTTTGCCATTGAAAAACGTCCAGAAATGTTTGAAGCTACTGACTGAATGAAAGGAGCTGGCATCTCACTCTCTTTGAATCTTCTTTATCATTCTAGAATTAGCAGGAAAAAGCAAAAAATTTCAGAATTGCACCTTGCAATGCGGAGAAATTACTGTTTGTGCATTTACAATATTCATTGATTTTTGCCATTGAAAAACATCATGTTATTCATATACCAGAAATGTTTGAAGCTACTGACTGAATGAAAAGAGCTGGCATCTCACTCTCTTTGAATCTTCTTTATCATGCTAAGAGGAGCAGGAAAAAGCAAAAAATTTCAGAATTGCACGTTGCAATTTGGAGATATTACTGTTTGTGCATTTACAATATTCATTGATTTTTGCCATTGAAAAACGTCCAGAAATGTTTGAAGCTACTGACTGAATGAAAGGAGCTGGCATCTCACTCTCTTTGAATCTTCTTTATCATGCTAGGATTAGCAGGAAAAAGCAAAAAATTTCAGAATTGCACCTTGCAATGCGGAGAAATTACTGTTTGTGCATTTACAATATTCATTGATTTTTGCCATTGAAAAACATCATGTTATTCATATACCAGAAATGTTTGAAGCTACTGACTGAATGAAAAGAGCTGGCATCTCACTCTCTTTGAATCTTCTTTATCATGCCAGGATTAGCAGGAAAAAGCAAAAAATTTCAGAATTGCACCTTGCAATGTGGAGATATTACTGTTTGTGCATTTACAATATTCATTGATTTTTGCCATTGAAAAACGTTCAGAAATGTTTGAAGCTACTGACTGAATGAAAGGAGCTGGCATCTCACTCTCTTTGAATCTTCTTTATCATGCTAGGATTAGCAGGAAAAAGCAAAAAATTTCAGAATTGCACCTTGCAATGCGGAGAAATTACTGTTTGTGCATTTACAATATTCATTGATTTTTGCCATTGAAAAACATCATGTTATTCATATACCAGAAATGTTTGAAGCTACTGACTGAATGAAAAGAGCTGGCATCTCACTCTCTTTGAATCTTCTTTATCATGCCAGGATTAGCAGGAAAAAGCAAAAAATTTCAGAATTGCACCTTGCAATGTGGAGATATTACTGTTTGTGCATTTACAATATTCATTGATTTTTGCCATTGAAAAACGTCCAGAAATGTTTGAAGCTACTGACTGAATGAAAGGAGCTGGCATCTTACTCTCTTTGAATCTTCTTTATCATGCTAGGATTAGCAGGAAAAAGCAAAAAATTTCAGAATTGCACCTTGCAATGCGGAGAAATTACTGTTTGTGCATTTACAATATTCATTGATTTTTGCCATTGAAAAACATCATGTTATTCATATACCAGAAATGTTTGAAGCTACTGACTGAATGAAAACAGCTGGCATCTCACTCTCTTTGAATCTTCTTTATCATGCCAGGATTAGCAGGAAAAAGCAAAAAATTTCAGAATTGCACCTTGCAATGTGGAGATATTACTGTTTGTGCATTTACAATTTTCATTGATTTTTGCCATTGAAAAACGTCCAGAAATGTTTGAAGCTACTGACTGAATGAAAGGAGCTGGCATCTCACTCTCTTTGAATCTTCTTTATCATGCTAGGATTAGGAGGAAAAAGCAAAAAATTTCAGAATTGCACCTTGCAATGCGGAGAAATTACTGTTTGTGCATTTACAATATTCATTGATTTTTGCCATTGAAAAACATCATGTTATTCATATACCAGAAATGTTTGAAGCTACTGACTGAATGAAAAGAGCTGGCATCTCACTTTCTTTGAATCTTCTTTATCATGCTAAGAGGAGCAGGAAAAAGCAAAAAATTTCAGAATTGCACCTTGCAATGTGGAGATATTACTGTTTGTGCATTTACAATATTCATTGATTTTTGACATTGAAAAACGTCCAGAAATGTTTGAAGCTACTGACTGAATGAAAGGAGCTGGCATCTCACTCTCTTTGAATCTTCTTTATCATGCTAGGATTAGCAGGAAAAAGCAAAAAATTTCAGAATTGCACCTTGCAATGCGGAGAAATTACTGTTTGTGCATTTACAATATTCATTGATTTTTGCCATTGAAAAACGTCCAGAAATGTTTGAAGCTACTGACTGAATGAAAAGAGCTGGCATCTCACTCTCTTTGAATCTTCTTTATCATGCTAAGAGGAGCAGGAAAAAGCAAAAAATTTTAGAATTGCACCTTGCAATGTGGAGATATTACTGTTTGTGCATTTACAATATTCATTGATTTTTGCCATTGAAAAACGTTCAGAAATGTTTGAAGCTACTGACTGAATGAAAGGAGCTGGCATCTCACTCTCTTTGAATCTTCTTTATCATGCTAGGATTAGCAGGAAAAAGCAAAAAATTTCAGAATTGCACCTTGCAATGCGGAGAAATTACTGTTTGTGCATTTACAATATTCATTGATTTTTGCCATTGAAAAGCGTCATGTTATTCATATACCAGAAATGTTTGAAGCTACTGACTGAATGAAAAGAGCTGGCATCTCACTCTCTTTGAATCTTCTTTATCATGCCAGGATTAGCAGGAAAAAGCAAACAATTTCAGAATTGCACCTTGCAATGTGGAGATATTACTGTTTGTGCATTTACAATATTCATTGATTTTTGCCATTGAAAAACGTCCAGAAATGTTTGAAGCTACTGACTGAATGAAAGGAGCTGGCATCTCACTCTCTTTGAATCTTCTTTATCATGCTAGGATTAGCAGGAAAAAGAAAAAAATTTCAGAATTGCACCTTGCAATGCGGAGAAATTACTGTTTGTGCATTTACAATATTCATTGATTTTTGCCATTGAAAAACATCATGTTATTCATATACCAGAAATGTTTGAAGCTACTGACTGAATGAAAACAACTGGCATCTCACTCTCTTTCAATCTTCTTTATCATGCCAGGATTAGCAGGAAAAAGCAAAAAATTTCAGAATTGCACCTTGCAATGTGGAGATATTACTGTTTGTGCATTTACAATATTCATTGATTTTTGCCATTGAAAAACGTCCAGAAATGTTTGAAGCTACTGACTGAATGAAAGGAGCTGGCATCTCACTCTCTTTGAATCTTCTTTATCATGCTAGGATTAGCAGGAAAAAGCAAAAATTTCAGAATTGCACCTTGCAATGCGGAGAAATTACTGTTTGTGCATTTACAATATTCATTGATTTTTGCCATTGAAAAACATCATGTTATTCATATACCAGAAATGTTTGAAGCTACTGACTGAATGAAAAGAGCTGGCATCTCACTCTCTTTGAATCTTCTTTATCATGCTAAGAGGAGCAGGAAAAAGCAAAAAATTTCAGAATTGCACCTTGCAATGCGGAGAAATTACTGTTTGTGCATTTACAATATTCATTGATTTTTGCCATTGAAAAGCGTCATGTTATTCATATACCAGAAATGTTTGAAGCTACTGACTGAATGAAAAGAGCTGGCATCTCACTCTCTTTGAATCTTCTTTATCATGCCAGGATTAGCAGGAAAAAGCAAACAATTTCAGAATTGCACCTTGCAATGTGGAGATATTACTGTTTGTGCATTTACAATATTCATTGATTTTTGCCATTGAAAAACGTCCAGAAATGTTTGAAGCTACTGACTGAATGAAAGGAGCTGGCATCTCACTCTCTTTGAATCTTCTTTATCATGCTAGGATTAGCAAGAAAAAGAAAAAAATTTCAGAATTGCACCTTGCAATGCGGAGAAATTACTGTTTGTGCATTTACAATATTCATTGATTTTTGCCATTGAAAAACATCATGTTATTCATATACCAGAAATGTTTGAAGCTACTGACTGAATGAAAACAACTGGCATCTCACTCTCTTTGAATCTTCTTTATCATGCCAGGATTAGCAGGAAAAAGCAAAAAATTTCAGAATTGCACCTTGCAATGTGGAGATATTACTGTTTGTGCATTTACAATATTCATTGATTTTTGCCATTGAAAAACGTCCAGAAATGTTTGAAGCTACTGACTGAATGAAAGGAGCTGGCATCTCACTCTCTTTGAATCTTCTTTATCATGCTAGGATTAGCAGGAAAAAGCAAAAAATTTCAGAATTGCACCTTGCAATGCGGAGAAATTACTGTTTGTGCATTTACAATATTCATTGATTTTTGCCATTGAAAAACATCATGTTATTCATATACCAGAAATGTTTGAAGCTACTGACTGAATGAAAAGAGCTGGCATCTCACTCTCTTTGAATCTTCTTTATCATGCTAAGAGGAGCAGGAAAAAGCAAAAAATTTCAGAATTGCACCTTGCAATGTGGAGATATTACTGTTTGCGCATTTACAATATTCATTGATTTTTGACATTGAAAAACGTCCAGAAATGTTTGAAGCTACTGACTGAATGAAAGGAGCTGGCATCTCACTCTCTTTGAATCTTCTTTATCATGCTAGGATTAGCAGGAAAAAGCAAAAAATTTCAGAATTGCACCTTGCAATGCGGAGAAATTACTGTTTGTGCATTTACAATATTCATTGATTTTTGCCATTGAAAAACGTCCAGAAATGTTTGAAGCTACTGACTGAATGAAAAGAGCTGGCATCTCACTCTCTTTGAATCTTCTTTATCATGCTAAGAGGAGCAGGAAAAAGCAAAAAATTTCAGAATTGCACCTTGCAATGTGGAGATATTACTGTTTGTGCATTTACAATATTCATTGATTTTTGCCATTGAAAAACGTCCAGAAATGTTTGAAGCTACTGACTGAATGAAAGGAGCTGGCATCTCACTCTCTTTGAATCTTCTTTATCATGCTAGGATTAGCAGGAAAAAGCAAAAAATTTCAGAATTGCACCTTGCAATGCGGAGAAATTACTGTTTGTGCATTTACAATATTCATTGATTTTTGCCATTGAAAAGCGTCATGTTATTCATATACCAGAAATGTTTGAAGCTACTGACTGAATGAAAAGAGCTGGCATCTCACTCTCTTTGAATCTTCTTTATCATGCCAGGATTAGCAGGAAAAAGCAAAAAATTTCAGAATTGCACCTTGCAATGTGGAGATATTACTGTTTGTGCATTTACAATATTCATTGATTTTTGCCATTGAAAAACGTCCAGAAATGTTTGAAGCTACTGACTGAATGAAAGGAGCTGGCATCTCACTCTCTTTGAATCTTCTTTATCATGCTAGGATTAGCAGGAAAAAGAAAAAAATTTCAGAATTGCACCTTGCAATGCGGAGAAATTACTGTTTGTGCATTTACAATATTCATTGATTTTTGCCATTGAAAAACATCATGTTATTCATATACCAGAAATGTTTGAAGCTACTGACTGAATGAAAACAACTGGCATCTCACTCTCTTTGAATCTTCTTTATCATGCCAGGATTAGCAGGAAAAAGCAAAAAATTTCAGAATTGCACCTTGCAATGTGGAGATATTACTGTTTGTGCATTTACAATATTCATTGATTTTTGCCATTGAAAAACGTCCAGAAATGTTTGAAGCTACTGACTGAATGAAAGGAGCTGGCATCTCACTCTCTTTGAATCTTCTTTATCATGCTAGGATTAGCAGGAAAAAGCAAAAAATTTCAGAATTGCACCTTGCAATGCGGAGAAATTACTGTTTGTGCATTTACAATATTCATTGATTTTTGCCATTGAAAAACATCATGTTATTCATATACCAGAAATGTTTGAAGCTACTGACTGAATGAAAAGAGCTGGCATCTCACTCTCTTTGAATCTTCTTTATCATGCTAAGAGGAGCAGGAAAAAGCAAAAAATTTCAGAATTGCACCTTGCAATGTGGAGATATTACTGTTTGTGCATTTACAATATTCATTGATTTTTGACATTGAAAAACGTCCAGAAATGTTTGAAGCTACTGACTGAATGAAAGGAGCTGGCATCTCACTCTCTTTGAATCTTCTTTATCATGCTAGGATTAGCAGGAAAAAGCAAAAAATTTCAGAATTGCACCTTGCAATGCGGAGAAATTACTGTTTGTGCATTTACAATATTCATTGATTTTTGCCATTGAAAAACGTCCAGAAATGTTTGAAGCTACTGACTGAATGAAAAGAGCTGGCATCTCACTCTCTTTGAATCTTCTTTATCATGCTAAGAGGAGCAGGAAAAAGCAAAAAATTTCAGAATTGCACCTTGCAATGTGGAGATATTACTGTTTGTGCATTTACCATATTCATTGATTTTTGCCATTGAAAAACGTCCAGAAATGTTTGAAGCTACTGACTGAATGAAAGGAGCTGGCATCTCACTCTCTTTGAATCTTCTTTATCATGCTAGGATTAGCAGGAAAAAGCAAAAAATTTCAGAATTGCACCTTGCAATGCGGAGAAATTACTGTTTGTGCATTTACAATATTCATTGATTTTTGCCCTTGAAAAACATCATGTTATTCATATACCAGAAATGTTTGAAGCTACTGACTGAATGAAAAGAGCTGGCATCTCACTCTCTTTGAATCTTCTTTATCATTCCAGGATTAGCAGGAAAAAGCAAAAAATTTCAGAATTGCACCTTGCAATGTGGAGATATTACTGTTTGTGCATTTACAATATTCATTGATTTTTGCCATTGAAAAACGTCCAGAAATGTTTGAAGCTACTGACTGAATGAAAGGAGCTGGCATCTCACTCTCTTTGAATCTTCTTTATCATGCTAGGATTAGCAGGAAAAAGCAAAAAATTTCAGAATTGCACCTTGCAATGCGGAGAAATTACTGTTTGTGCATTTACAATATTCATTGATTTTTGCCATTGAAAAACATCATGTTATTCATATACCAGAAATGTTTGAAGCTACTGACTGAATGAAAAGAGCTGGCATCTCACTCTCTTTGAATCTTCTTTATCATGCCAGGATTAGCAGGAAAAAGCAAAAAATTTCAGAATTGCACCTTGCAATGCGGAGAAATTACTGTTTGTGCATTTACAATATTCATTGATTTTTGCCATTGAAAAACATCATGTTATTCATATACCAGAAATGTTTGAAGCTACTGACTGAATGAAAAGAGCTGGCATCTCACTCTCTTTGAATCTTCTTTATCATGCCAGGATTAGCAGGAAAAAGCAAAAAATTTCAGAATTGCACCTTGCAATGTGGAGATATTACTGTTTGTGCATTTACAATATTCATTGATTTTTGCCATTGAAAAACGTCCAGAAATGTTTGAAGCTACTGACTGAATGAAAGGAGCTGGCATCTCACTCTCTTTGAATCTTCTTTATCATTCTAGAATTAGCAGGAAAAAGCAAAAAATTTCAGAATTGCACCTTGCAATGCGGAGAAATTACTGTTTGTGCATTTACAATATTCATTGATTTTTGCCATTGAAAAACATCATGTTATTCATATACCAGAAATGTTTGAAGCTACTGACTGAATGAAAAGAGCTGGCATCTCACTCTCTTTGAATCTTCTTTATCATGCTAAGAGGAGCAGGAAAAAGCAAAAAATTTCAGAATTGCACGTTGCAATGTGGAGATATTACTGTTTGTTCATTTACAATATTCATTGATTTTTGCCATTGAAAAACGTCCAGAAATGTTTGAAGCTACTGACTGAATGAAAGGAGCTGGCACCTCACTCTCTTTGAATCTTCTTTATCATGCTAGGATTAGCAGGAAAAAGCAAAAAATTTCAGAATTGCACCTTGCAATGCGGAGAAATTACTGTTTGTGCATTTACAATATTCATTGATTTTTGCCATTTGAAAACATCATGTTATTCATATACCAGAAATGTTTGAAGCTACTGACTGAATGAATAGAGCTGGCATCTCACTCTCTTTGAATCTTCTTTATCATGCCAGGATTAGCAGGAAAAAGCAAAAAATTTCAGAATTGCACCTTGCAATGTGGAGATATTACTGTTTGTGCATTTACAATATTCATTGATTTTTGCCATTGAAAAACGTTCAGAAATGTTTGAAGCTACTGACTGAATGAAAGGAGCTGGCATCTCACTCTCTTTGAATCTTCTTTATCATGCTAGGATTAGCAGGAAAAAGCAAAAAATTTCAGAATTGCACCTTGCAATGCAGAGAAATTACTGTTTGTGCATTTACAATATTCATTGATTTTTGCCATTGAAAAACATCATGTTATTCATATACCAGAAATGTTTGAAGCTACTGACTGAATGAAAAGAGCTGGCATCTCACTCTCTTTGAATCTTCTTTATCATGCCAGGATTAGCAGGAAAAAGCAAAAAATTTCAGAATTGCACCTTGCAATGTGGAGATATTACTGTTTGTGCATTTACAATATTCATTGATTTTTGCCATTGAAAAACGTCCAGAAATGTTTGAAGCTACTGACTGAATGAAAACAGGTGGCATCTCACTCTCTTTGAATGTTCTTTATCATGCCAGGATTAGCAGGAAAAAGCAAAAAATTTCAGAATTGCACCTTGCAATGTGGAGATATTACTGTTTGTGCATTTACAATATTCATTGATTTTTGCCATTGAAAAACGTCCAGAAATGTTTGAAGCTACTGACTGAATGAAAGGAGCTGGCATCTCACTCTCTTTGAATCTTCTTTATCATGCTAGGATTAGCAGGAAAAAGCAAAAAATTTCAGAATTGCACCTTGCAATGCGGAGAAATTACTGTTTGTGCATTTACAATATTCATTGATTTTTGCCATTGAAAAACATCATGTTATTCATATACCAGAAATGTTTGAAGCTACTGACTGAATGAAAAGAGCTGGCATCTCACTTTCTTTGAATCTTCTTTATCATGCTAAGAGGAGCAGTAAAAAGCAAAAAATTTCAGAATTGCACCTTGCAATGTGGAGATATTACTGTTTGTGCATTTACAATATTCATTGATTTTTGCCATTGAAAAACGTCCAGAAATGTTTGAAGCTACTGACTGAATGAAAGGAGCTGGCATCTCACTCTCTTTGAATCTTCTTTATCATGCTAGGATTAGCAGGAAAAAGCAAAAAATTGCAGAATTGCACCTTGCAATGCAGAGAAATTACTGTTTGTGCATTTACAATATTCATTGATTTTTGCCATTGAAAAACGTCCAGAAATGTTTGAAGCTACTGACAGAATGAAAAGAGCTGGCATCTCACTCTCTTTGAATCTTCTTTATCATGCTAAGAGGAGCAGGAAAAAGCAAAAAATTTCAGAATTGCACCTTGCAATGTGGAGATATTACTGTTTGTGCATTTACAATATTCATTGATTTCTGCCATTGAAAAACGTCCAGAAATGTTTGAAGCTACTGACTGAATGAAAGGAGCTGGCATCTCACTCTCTTTGAATCTTCTTTATCATGCTAGGATTAGCAGGAAAAAGCAAAAAATTTCAGAATTGCACCTTGCAATGCGGAGAAATTACTGTTTGTGCATTTACAATATTCATTGATTTTTGCCATTGAAAAACATCATGTTATTCATATACCAGAAATGTTTGAAGCTACTGACTGAATGAAAAGAGCTGGCATCTCACTCTCTTTGAATCTTCTTTATCATGCCAGGATTAGCAGGAAAAAGCAAAAAATTTCAGAATTGCACCTTGCAATGTGGAGATATTACTGTTGTGCATTTACAATATTCATTGATTTTTGCCATTGAAAAACGTCCAGAAATGTTTGAAGCTACTGACTGAATGAAAGGAGCTGGCATCTCACTCTCTTTGAATCTTCTTTATCATGCTAGGATTAGCAGGAAAAAGCAAAAAATTTCAGAATTGCACCTTGCAATGCGGAGAAATTACTGTTTGTGCATTTACAATATTCATTGATTTTTGCCATTGAAAAACATCATGTTATTCATATACCAGAAATGTTTGAAGCTACTGACTGAATGAAAAGAGCTGGCATCTCACTCTCTTTGAATCTTCTTTATCATGCCAGGATTAGCAGGAAAAAGCAAAAAATTTCAGAATTGCACCTTGCAATGCGGAGAAATTACTGTTTGTGCATTTACAATATTCATTGATTTTTGCCATTGAAAAACATCATGTTATTCATATACCAGAAATGTTTGAAGCTACTGACTGAATGAAAAGAGCTGGCATCTCACTCTCTTTGAATCTTCTTTATCATGCCAGGATTAGCAGGAAAAAGCAAAAAATTTCAGAATTGCACCTTGCAATGTGGAGATATTACTGTTTGTGCATTTACAATATTCATTGATTTTTGCCATTGAAAAACGTCCAGAAATGTTTGAAGCTACTGACTGAATGAAAGGAGCTGGCATCTCACTCTCTTTGAATCTTCTTTATCATTCTAGAATTAGCAGGAAAAAGCAAAAAATTTCAGAATTGCACCTTGCAATGCGGAGAAATTACTGTTTGTGCATTTACAATATTCATTGATTTTTGCCATTGAAAAACATCATGTTATTCATATACCAGAAATGTTTGAAGCTACTGACTGAATGAAAAGAGCTGGCATCTCACTCTCTTTGAATCTTCTTTATCATGCTAAGAGGAGCAGGAAAAAGCAAAAAATTTCAGAATTGCACGTTGCAATGTGGAGATATTACTGTTTGCGCATTTACAATATTCATTGATTTTTGCCATTGAAAAACGTCCAGAAATGTTTGAAGCTACTGACTGAATGAAAGGAGCTGGCATCTCACTCTCTTTGAATCTTCTTTATCAAGCTAGGATTAGCAGGAAAAAGCAAAAAATTTCAGAATTGCACCTTGCAATGCGGAGAAATTACTGTTTGTGCATTTACAATATTCATTGATTTTTGCCATTGAAAAACATCATGTTATTCATATACCAGAAATGTTTGAAGCTACTGACTGAATGAAAAGAGCTGGCATCTCACTCTCTTTGAATCTTCTTTATCATGCCAGGATTAGCAGGAAAAAGCAAAAAATTTCAGAATTGCACCTTGCAATGTGGAGATATTGCTGTTTGTGCATTTACAATATTCATTGATTTTTGCCATTGAAAAACGTTCAGAAATGTTTGAAGCTACTGACTGAATGAAAGGAGCTGGCATCTCACCCTCTTTGAATCTTCTTTATCATGCTAGGATTAGCAGGAAAAAGCAAAAAATTTCAGAATTGCACCTTGCAATGCGGAGAAATTACTGTTTGTGCATTTACAATATTCATTGATTTTTGCCATTGAAAAACATCATGTTATTCATATACCAGAAATGTTTGAAGCTACTGACTGAATGAAAAGAGCTGGCATCTCACTCTCTTTGAATCTTCTTTATCATGCCAGGATTAGCAGGAAAAAGCAAAAAATTTCAGAATTGCACCTTGCAATGTGGAGATATTACTGTTTGTGCATTTACAATATTCATTGATTTTTGCCATTGAAAAACGTCCAGAAATGTTTGAAGCTACTGACTGAATGAAAGGAGCTGGCATCTCACTCTCTTTGAATCTTCTTTATCATGCTAGGATTAGCAGGAAAAAGCAAAAAATTTCAGAATTGCACCTTGCAATGCGGAGAAATTACTGTTTGTGCATTTACAATATTCATTGATTTTTGCCATTGAAAAACATCATGTTATTCATATACCAGAAATGTTTGAAGCTACTGACTGAATGAAAACAGCTGGCATCTCACTCTCTTTGAATCTTCTTTATCATGCCAGGATTAGCAGGAAAAAGCAAAAAATTTCAGAATTGCACCTTGCAATGTGGAGATATTACTGTTTGTGCATTTACAATATTCATTGATTTTTGCCATTGAAAAACGTCCAGAAATGTTTGAAGCTACTGACTGAATGAAAGGAGCTGGCATCTCACTCTCTTTGAATCTTCTTTATCATGCTAGGATTAGCAGGAAAAAGCAAAAAAATTCAGAATTGCACCTTGCAATGCGGAGAAATTACTGTTTGTGCATTTACAATATTCATTGATTTTTGCCATTGAAAAACATCATGTTATTCATATACCAGAAATGTTTGAAGCTACTGACTGAATGAAAAGAGCTGGCATCTCACTCTCTTTGAATCTTCTTTATCATGCTAAGAGGAGCAGGAAAAAGCAAAAAATTTCAGAATTGCACCTTGCAATGTGGAGATATTACTGTTTGTGCATTTACAATATTCATTGATTTTTGCCATTGAAAAACGTCCAGAAATGTTTGAAGCTACTGACTGAATGAAAGGAGCTGGCATCTCACTCTCTTTGAATCTTCTTTATCATGCTAGGATTAGCAGGAAAAAGCAAAAAATTTCAGAATTGCACCTTGCAATGCGGAGAAATTACTGTTTGTGCATTTACAATATTCATTGATTTTTGCCATTGAAAAACGTCCAGAAATGTTTGAAGCTACTGACAGAATGAAAAGAGCTGGCATCTCACTCTCTTTGAATCTTCTTTATCATGCTAAGAGGAGCAGGAAAAAGCAAAAAATTTCAGAATTGCACCTTGCAATGTGGAGATATTACTGTTTGTGCATTTACAATATTCATTGATTTTTGCCATTGAAAAACGTCCAGAAATGTTTGAAGCTACTGACTGAATGAAAGGAGCTGGCATCTCACTCTCTTTGAATCTTCTTTATCATGCTATGATTAGCAGGAAAAAGCAAAAAATTTCAGAATTGCACCTTGCAATGCGGAGAAATTACTGTTTGTGCATTTACAATATTCATTGATTTTTGCCATTGAAAAACATCATGTTATTCATATACCAGAAATGTTTGAAGCTACTGACTGAATGAAAAGAGCTGGCATCTCACTCTCTTTGAATCTTCTTTATCATGCCAGGATTAGCAGGAAAAAGCAAAAAATTTCAGAATTGCACCTTGCAATGTGGAGATATTACTGTTTGTGCATTTACAATATTCATTGATTTTTGCCATTGAAAAACGTCCAGAAATGTTTGAAGCTACTGACTGAATGAAAGGAGCTGGCATCTCACTCTCTTTGAATCTTCTTTATCATGCTAGGATTAGCAGGAAAAAGCAAAAAATTTCAGAATTGCACCTTGCAATGCGGAGAAATTACTGTTTGTGCATTTACAATATTCATTGATTTTTGCCATTGAAAAACATCATGTTATTCATATACCAGAAATGTTTGAAGCTACTGACTGAATGAAAAGAGCTGGCATCTCACTCTCTTTGAATCTTCTTTATCATGCCAGGATTAGCAGGAAAAAGCAAAAAATTTCAGAATTGCACCTTGCAATGTGGAGATATTACTGTTTGTGCATTTACAATATTCATTGATTTTTGCCATTGAAAAACGTCCAGAAATGTTTGAAGCTACTGACTGAATGAAAGGAGCTGGCATCTCACTCTCTTTGAATCTTCTTTATCATGCTAGGATTAGCAGGAAAAAGCAAAAAATTTCAGAATTGCACCTTGCAATGCGGAGAAATTACTGTTTGTGCATTTACAATATTCATTGATTTTTGCCATTGAAAAACATCATGTTATTCATATACCAGAAATGTTTGAAGCTACTGACTGAATGAAAACAGCTGGCATCTCACTCTCTTTGAATCTTCTTTATCATGCCAGGATTAGCAGGAAAAAGCAAAAAATTTCAGAATTGCACCTTGCAATGTGGAGATATTACTGTTTGTGCATTTACAATATTCATTGATTTTTGCCATTGAAAAACGTCCAGAAATGTTTGAAGCTACTGACTGAATGAAAGGAGCTGGCATCTCACTCTCTTTGAATCTTCTTTATCATGCTAGGATTAGCAGGAAAAAGCAAAAAAATTCAGAATTGCACCTTGCAATGCGGAGAAATTACTGTTTGTGCATTTACAATATTCATTGATTTTTGCCATTGAAAAACATCATGTTATTCATATACCAGAAATGTTTGAAGCTACTGACTGAATGAAAAGAGCTGGCATCTCACTCTCTTTGAATCTTCTTTATCATGCTAAGAGGAGCAGGAAAAAGCAAAAAATTTCAGAATTGCACCTTGCAATGTGGAGATATTACTGTTTGTGCATTTACAATATTCATTGATTTTTGCCATTGAAAAACGTCCAGAAATGTTTGAAGCTACTGACTGAATGAAAGGAGCTGGCATCTCACTCTCTTTGAATCTTCTTTATCATGCTAGGATTAGCAGGAAAAAGCAAAAAATTTCAGAATTGCACCTTGCAATGCGGAGAAATTACTGTTTGTGCATTTACAATATTCATTGATTTTTGCCATTGAAAAACGTCCAGAAATGTTTGAAGCTACTGACAGAATGAAAAGAGCTGGCATCTCACTCTCTTTGAATCTTCTTTATCATGCTAAGAGGAGCAGGAAAAAGCAAAAAATTTCAGAATTGCACCTTGCAATGTGGAGATATTACTGTTTGTGCATTTACAATATTCATTGATTTTTGCCATTGAAAAACGTCCAGAAATGTTTGAAGCTACTGACTGAATGAAAGGAGCTGGCATCTCACTCTCTTTGAATCTTCTTTATCATGCTATGATTAGCAGGAAAAAGCAAAAAATTTCAGAATTGCACCTTGCAATGCGGAGAAATTACTGTTTGTGCATTTACAATATTCATTGATTTTTGCCATTGAAAAACATCATGTTATTCATATACCAGAAATGTTTGAAGCTACTGACTGAATGAAAAGAGCTGGCATCTCACTCTCTTTGAATCTTCTTTATCATGCCAGGATTAGCAGGAAAAAGCAAAAAATTTCAGAATTGCACCTTGCAATGTGGAGATATTACTGTTTGTGCATTTACAATATTCATTGATTTTTGCCATTGAAAAACGTCCAGAAATGTTTGAAGCTACTGACTGAATGAAAGGAGCTGGCATCTCACTCTCTTTGAATCTTCTTTATCATGCTAGGATTAGCAGGAAAAAGCAAAAAATTTCAGAATTGCACCTTGCAATGCGGAGAAATTACTGTTTGTGCATTTACAATATTCATTGATTTTTGCCATTGAAAAACATCATGTTATTCATATACCAGAAATGTTTGAAGCTACTGACTGAATGAAAAGAGCTGGCATCTCACTCTCTTTGAATCTTCTTTATCATGCCAGGATTAGCAGGAAAAAGCAAAAAATTTCAGAATTGCACCTTGCAATGCGGAGAAATTACTGTTTGTGCATTTACAATATTCATTGATTTTTGCCATTGAAAAACATCATGTTATTCATATACCAGAAATGTTTGAAGCTACTGACTGAATGAAAAGAGCTGGCATCTCACTCTCTTTGAATCTTCTTTATCATGCCAGGATTAGCAGGAAAAAGCAAAAAATTTCAGAATTGCACCTTGCAATGCGGAGAAATTACTGTTTGTGCATTTACAATATTCATTGATTTTTGCCATTGAAAAACATCATGTTATTCATATACCAGAAATGTTTGAAGCTACTGACTGAATGAAAAGAGCTGGCATCTCACTCTCTTTGAATCTTCTTTATCATGCCAGGATTAGCAGGAAAAAGCAAAAAATTTCAGAATTGCACCTTGCAATGTGGAGATATTACTGTTTGTGCATTTACAATATTCATTGATTTTTGCCATTGAAAAACGTCCAGAAATGTTTGAAGCTACTGACTGAATGAAAGGAGCTGGCATCTCACTCTCTTTGAATCTTCTTTATCATGCTAGGATTAGCAGGAAAAAGCAAAAAATTTCAGAATTGCACCTTGCAATGCGGAGAAATTACTGTCTGTGCATTTACAATATTCATTGATTTTTGCCATTGAAAAACATCATGTTATTCATATACCAGAAATGTTTGAAGCTACTGACTGAATGAAAAGAGCTGGCATCTCACTCTCTTTGAATCTTCTTTATCATGCCAGGATTAGCAGGAAAAAGCAAAAAATTTCAGAATTGCACCTTGCAATGTGGAGATATTACTGTTTGTGCATTTACAATATTCATTGATTTTTGCCATTGAAAAACGTCCAGAAATGTTTGAAGCTACTGACTGAATGAAAGGAGCTGGCATCTCACTCTCTTTGAATCTTCTTTATCATGCTAGGATTAGCAGGAAAAAGCAAAAAATTTCAGAATTGCACCTTGCAATGCGGAGAAATTACTGTTTGTGCATTTACAATATTCATTGATTTTTGCCATTGAAAAACGTCCAGAAATGTTTGAAGCTACTGACTGAATGAAAAGAGCTGGCATCTCACTCTCTTTGAATCTTCTTTATCATGCTAAGAGGAGCAGGAAAAAGCAAAAATTTCAGAATTGCACCTTGCAATGTGGAGATATTACTGTTTGTGCATTTACAATATTCATTGATTTTTGCCATTGAAAAACGTCCAGAAATGTTTGAAGCTACTGACTGAATGAAAGGAGCTGGCATCTCACTCTCTTTGAATCTTCTTTATCATGCAAGGATTAGCAGGAAAAAGCAAAAAATTTCAGAATTGCACCTTGCAATGCGGAGAAATTACTGTTTGTGCATTTACAATATTCATTGATTTTTGCCATTGAAAAACGTCCAGAAATGTTTGAAGCTACTGACTGAATGAAAAGAGCTGGCATCTCACTCTCTTTGAATCTTCTTTATCATGCTAAGAGGAGCAGGAAAAAGCAACAAATTTCAGAATTGCACCTTGCAATGTGGAGATATTACTGTTTGTGCATTTACAATATTCATTGATTTTTGCCATTGAAAAACGTCCAGAAATGTTTGAAGCTACTGACTGAATGAAAGGAGCTGGCATCTCACTCTCTTTGAATCTTCTTTATCATGCTAGGATTAGCAGGAAAAAGCAAAAAATTTCAGAATTGCACCTTGCAATGCGGAGAAATTACTGTTTGTGCATTTACAATATTCATTGATTTTTGCCATTGAAAAACATCATGTTATTCATATACCAGAAATGTTTGAAGCTACTGACTGAATGAAAAGAGCTGGCATCTCACTCTCTTTGAATCTTCTTTATCATGCCAGGATTAGCAGGAAAAAGCAAAAAATTTCAGAATTGCACCTTGCAATGCGGAGAAATTACTGTTTGTGCATTAACAATATTCATTGATTTTTGCCATTGAAAAACATCATGTTATTCATATACCAGAAATGTTTGAAGCTACTGACTGAATGAAAAGAGCTGGCATCTCACTCTCTTTGAATCTTCTTTATCATGCCAGGATTAGCAGGAAAAAGCAAAAAATTTCAGAATTGCACGTTGCAATGTGGAGATATTACTGTTTGTGCATTTACAATATTCATTGATTTTTGCCATTGAAAAACGTCCAGAAATGTTTGAAGCTACTGACTGAATGAAAGGAGCTGGCATCTCACTCTCTTTGAATCTTCTTTATCATGCTAGGATTAGCAGGAAAAAGCAAAAAATTTCAGAATTGCACCTTGCAATGCGGAGAAATTACTGTTTGTGCATTTACAATATTCATTGATTTTTGCCATTGAAAAACGTCCAGAAATGTTTGAAGCTACTGACTGAATGAAAGAGCTGGCATCTCACTCTCTTTGAATCTTCTTTATCATGCTAAGAGGAGCAGGAAAAAGCAAAAAAATTCAGAATTGCACCTTGCAATGTGGAGATATTACTGTTTGTGCATTTACAATATTCATTGATTTTTGCCATTGAAAAACGTCCAGAAATGTTTGAAGCTACTGACTGAATGAAAGGAGCTGGCATCTCACTCTCTTTGAATCTTCTTTATCATGCAAGGATTAGCAGGAAAAAGCAAAAAATTTCAGAATTGCACCTTGCAATGCGGAGAAATTACTGTTTGTGCATTTACAATATTCATTGATTTTTGCCATTGAAAAACGTCCAGAAATGTTTGAAGCTACTGACTGAATGAAAAGAGCTGGCATCTCACTCTCTTTGAATCTTCTTTACCATGCTAAGAGGAGCAGGAAAAAGCAAAAAATTTCAGAATTGCACCTTGCAATGTGGAGATATTACTGTTTGTGCATTTACAATATTCATTGATTTTTGCCATTGAAAAACGTCCAGAAATGTTTGAAGCTACTGACTGAATGAAAGGAGCTGGCATCTCACTCTCTTTGAATCTTCTTTATCATGCTAGGATTAGCAGGAAAAAGCAAAAAATTTCAGAATTGCACCTTGCAATGCGGAGAAATTACTGTTTGTGCATTTACAATATTCATTGATTTTTGCCATTGAAAAACATCATGTTATTCATATACCAGAAATGTTTGAAGCTACTGACTGAATGAAAAGAGCTGGCATCTCACTCTCTTTGAATCTTCTTTATCATGCCAGGATTAGCAGGAAAAAGCAAAAAATTTCAGAATTGCACCTTGCAATGTGGAGATATTACTGTTTGTGCATTTACAATATTCATTGATTTTTGCCATTGAAAAACGTCCAGAAATGTTTGAAGCTACTGACTGAATGAAAGGAGCTGGCATCTCACTCTCTTTGAATCTTCTTTATCATGCTAGGATTAGCAGGAAAAAGCAAAAAATTTCAGAATTGCACCTTGCAATGCGGAGAAATTACTGTTTGTGCATTTACAATATTCATTGATTTTTGCCATTGAAAAACATCATGTTATTCATATACCAGAAATGTTTGAAGCTACTGACTGAATGAAAAGAGCTGGCATCTCACTCTCTTTGAATCTTCTTTATCATGCTAAGAGGAGCAGGAAAAAGCAAAAAATTTCAGAATTGCACCTTGCAATGTGGAGATATTACTGTTTGTGCATTTACAATATTCATTGATTTTTGACATTGAAAAACGTCCAGAAATGTTTGAAGCTACTGACTGAATGAAAGGAGCTGGCATCTCACTCTCTTTGAATCTTCTTTATCATGCTAGGATTAGCAGGAAAAAGCAAAAAATTTCAGAATTGCACCTTGCAATGCGGAGAAATTACTGTTTGTGCATTTACAATATTCATTGATTTTTGCCATTGAAAAATGTCCAGAAATGTTTGAAGCTACTGACTGAATGAAAAGAGCTGGCATCTCACTCTCTTTGAATCTTCTTTATCATGCTAAGAGGAGCAGGAAAAAGCAAAAAATTTCAGAATTGCACCTTGCAATGTGGAGATATTACTGTTTGTGCATTTACAATATTCATTGATTTTTGCCATTGAAAAACGTCCAGAAATGTTTGAAGCTACTGACTGAATGAAAGGAGCTGGCATCTCACTCTCTTTGAATCTTCTTTATCATGCTAGGATTAGCAGGAAAAAGCAAAAAATTTCAGAATTGCACCTTGCAATGCGGAGAAATTACTGTTTGTGCATTTACAATATTCATTGATTTTTGCCATTGAAAAACATCATGTTATTCATATACCAGAAATGTTTGAAGCTACTGACTGAATGAAAAGAGCTGGCATCTCACTCTCTTTGAATCTTCTTTATCATGCCAGGATTAGCAGGAAAAAGCAAAAAATTTCAGAATTGCACCTTGCAATGTGGAGATATTACTGTTTGTGCATTTACAATATTCATTGATTTTTGCCATTGAAAAACGTCCAGAAATGTTTGAAGCTACTGACTGAATGAAAGGAGCTGGCATCTCACTCTCTTTGAATCTTCTTTATCATGCTAGGATTAGCAGGAAAAAGCAAAAAATTTCAGAATTGCACCTTGCAATGCGGAGAAATTACTGTTTGTGCATTTACAATATTCATTGATTTTTGCCATTGAAAAACATCATGTTATTCATATACCAGAAATGTTTGAAGCTACTGACTGAATGAAAAGAGCTGGCATCTCACTCTCTTTGAATCTTCTTTATCATGCCAGGATTAGCAGGAAAAAGCAAAAAATTTCAGAATTGCACCTTGCAATGCGGAGAAATTACTGTTTGTGCATTTACAATATTCATTGATTTTTGCCATTGAAAAACATCATGTTATTCATATACCAGAAATGTTTGAAGCTACTGACTGAATGAAAAGAGCTGGCATCTCACTCTCTTTGAATCTTCTTTATCATGCCAGGATTAGCAGGAAAAAGCAAAAAATTTCAGAATTGCACCTTGCAATGTGGAGATATTACTGTTTGTGCATTTACAATATTCATTGATTTTTGCCATTGAAAAACGTCCAGAAATGTTTGAAGCTACTGACTGAATGAAAGGAGCTGGCATCTCACTCTCTTTGAATCTTCTTTATCATGCTAAGAGGAGCAGGAAAAAGCAAAAAATTTCAGAATTGCACGTTGCAATGTGGAGATATTACTGTTTGTGCATTTACAATATTCATTGATTTTTGCCATTGAAAAACGTCCAGAAATGTTTGAAGCTACTGACTGAATGAAAGGAGCTGGCATCTCACTCTCTTTGAATCTTCTTTATCATGCTAGGATTAGCAGGAAAAAGCAAAAAATTTCAGAATTGCACCTTGCAATGCGGAGAAATTACTGTTTGTGCATTTACAATATTCATTGATTTTTGCCATTGAAAAACATCATGTTATTCATATACCAGAAATGTTTGAAGCTACTGACTGAATGAAAAGAGCTGGCATCTCACTCTCTTTGAATCTTCTTTATCATGCCAGGATTAGCAGGAAAAATCAAAAAATTTCAGAATTGCACCTTGCAATGTGGAGATATTACTGTTTGTGCATTTACAATATTCATTGATTTTTGCCATTGAAAAACGTTCAGAAATATTTGAAGCTACTGACTGAATGAAAGGAGCTGGCATCTCACTCTCTTTGAATCTTCTTTATCATGCTAGGATTAGCAGGAAAAAGCAAAAAATTTCAGAATTGCACCTTGCAATGCGGAGAAATTACTGTTTGTGCATTTACAATATTCATTGATTTTTGCCATTGAAAAACATCATGTTATTCATATACCAGAAATGTTTGAAGCTACTGACTGAATGAAAAGAGCTGGCATCTCACTCTCTTTGAATCTTCTTTATCATGCCAGGATTAGCAGGAAAAAGCAAAAAATTTCAGAATTGCACCTTGCAATGTGGAGATATTACTGTTTGTGCATTTACAATATTCATTGATTTTTGCCATTGAAAAACGTCCAGAAATGTTTGAAGCTACTGACTGAATGAAAGGAGATGGCATCTCACTCTCTTTGAATCTTCTTTATCATGCTAGGATTAGCAGGAAAAAGCAAAAAATTTCAGAATTGCACCTTGCAATGCGGAGAAATTACTGTTTGTGCATTTACAATATTCATTGATTTTTGCCATTGAAAAACATCATGTTATTCATATACCAGAAATGTTTGAAGCTACTGACTGAATGAAAACAGCTGGCATCTCACTCTCTTTGAATCTTCTTTATCATGCCAGGATTAGCAGGAAAAAGCAAAAAATTTCAGAATTGCACCTTGCAATGTGGAGATATTACTGTTTGTGCATTTACAATATTCATTGATTTTTGCCATTGAAAAACGTCCAGAAATGTTTGAAGCTACTGACTGAATGAAAGGAGCTGGCATCTCACTCTCTTTGAATCTTCTTTATCATGCTAGGATTAGCAGGAAAAAGCAAAAAATTTCAGAATTGCACCTTGCAATGCGGAGAAATTACTGTTTGTGCATTTACAATATTCATTGATTTTTGCCATTGAAAAACATCATGTTATTCATATACCAGAAATGTTTGAAGCTACTGACTGAATGAAAAGAGCTGGCATCTCACTCTCTTTGAATCTTCTTTATCATGCTAAGAGGAGCAGGAAAAAGCAAAAAATTTCAGAATTGCACCTTGCAATGTGGAGATATTACTGTTTGTGCATTTACAATATTCATTGATTTTTGCAATTGAAAAACGTCCAGAAATGTTTGAAGCTACTGACTGAATGAAAGGAGCTGGCATCTCACTCTCTTTGAATCTTCTTTATCATGCTAGGATTAGCAGGAAAAAGCAAAAAATTTCAGAATTGCACCTTGCAATGCGGAGAAATTACTGTTTGTGCATTTACAATATTCATTGATTTTTGCCATTGAAAAACATCATGTTATTCATATACCAGAAATGTTTGAAGCTACTGACTGAATGAAAAGAGCTGGCATCTCACTCTCTTTGAATCTTCTTTATCATGCCAGGATTAGCGGGAAAAAGCAAAAAATTTCAGAATTGCACCTTGCAATGTGGAGATATTACTGTTTGTGCATTTACAATATTCATTGATTTTTGCCATTGAAAAACGTCCAGAAATGTTTGAAGCTACTGACTGAATGAAAGGAGCTGGCATCTCACTCTCTTTGAATCTTCTTTATCATGCTAGGATTAGCAGGAAAAAGCAAAAAATTTCAGAATTGCACCTTGCAATGCGGAGAAATTACTGTTTGTGCATTTACAATATTCATTGATTTTTGCCATTGAAAAACGTCCAGAAATGTTTGAAGCTACTGACTGAATGAAAAGAGCTGGCATCTCACTCTCTTTGAATCTTCTTTATCATGCTAAGAGGAGCAGGAAAAAGCAAAAAATTTCAGAATTGCACCTTGCAATGTGGAGATATTACTCTTTGTGCATTTACAATATTCATTGATTTTTGCCATTGAAAAACGTCCAGAAATGTTTGAAGCTACTGACTGAATGAAAGGAGCTGGCATCTCACTCTCTTTGAATCTTCTTTATCATGCTAGGATTAGCAGGAAAAAGCAAAAAATTTCAGAATTGCACCTTGCAATGCGGAGAAATTACTGTTTGTGCATTTACAATATTCATTGATTTTTGCCATTGAAAAACGTCCAGAAATGTTTGAAGCTACTGACTGAATGAAAAGAGCTGGCATCTCACTCTCTTTGAATCTTCTTTATCATGCTAAGAGGAGCAGGAAAAAGTAAAAAATTTCAGAATTGCACCTTGCAATGTGGAGATATTACTGTTTGTGCATTTACAATATTCATTGATTTTTGCCATTGAAAAACGTCCAGAAATGTTTGAAGCTACTGACTGAATGAAAGGAGCTGGCATCTCACTCTCTTTGAATCTTCTTTATCATGCTAGGATTAGCAGGAAAAAGCAAAAAATTTCAGAATTGCACCTTGCAATGCGGAGAAATTACTGTTTGTGCATTTACAATATTCATTGATTTTTGCCATTGAAAAACATCATGTTATTCATATACCAGAAATGTTTGAAGCTACTGACTGAATGAAAAGAGCTGGCATCTCACTCTCTTTGAATCTTCTTTATCATGCCAGGATTAGCAGGAAAAAGCAAAAAATTTCAGAATTGCACCTTGCAATGCGGAGAAATTACTGTTTGTGCATTTACAATATTCATTGATTTTTGCCATTGAAAAACATCATGTTATTCATATACCAGAAATGTTTGAAGCTACTGACTGAATGAAAAGAGCTGGCATCTCACTCTCTTTGAATCTTCTTTATCATGCCAGGATTAGCAGGAAAAAGCAAAAAATTTCAGAATTGCACCTTGCAATGTGGAGATATTACTGTTTGTGCATTTACAATATTCATTGATTTTTGCCATTGAAAAACGTCCAGAAATGTTTGAAGCTACTGACTGAATGAAAGGAGCTGGCATCTCACTCTCTTTGAATCTACTTTATCATGCTAGGATTAGCAGGAAAAAGCAAAAAATTTCAGAATTGCACCTTGCAATGCGGAGAAATTACTGTTTGTGCATTTACAATATTCATTGATTTTTGCCATTGAAAAACATCATGTTATTCATATACCAGAAATGTTTGAAGCTACTGACTGAATGAAAAGAGCTGGCATCTCACTCTCTTTGAATCTTCTTTATCATGCCAGGATTAGCAGGAAAAAGCAAAAAATTTCAGAATTGCACCTTGCAATGTGGAGATATTACTGTTTGTGCATTTACAATATTCATTGATTTTTGCCATTGAAAAACGTCCAGAAATGTTTGAAGCTACTGACTGAATGAAAGGAGCTGGCATCTCACTCTCTTTGAATTTTCTTTATCATGCTAGGATTAGCAGGAAAAAGCAAAAAATTTCAGAATTGCACCTTGCAATGCGGAGAAATTACTGTTTGTGCATTTACAATATTCATTGATTTTTGCCATTGAAAAACATCATGTTATTCATATACCAGAAATGTTTGAAGCTACTGACTGAATGAAAACAGCTGGCATCTCACTCTCTTTGAATCTTCTTTATCATGCCAGGATTAGCAGGAAAAAGCAAAAAATTTAAGAATTGCACCTTGCAATGTGGAGATATTACTGTTTGTGCATTTACAATATTCATTGATTTTTGCCATTGAAAAACGTCCAGAAATGTTTGAAGCTACTGACTGAATGAAAGGAGCTGGCATCTCACTCTCTTTGAATCTTCTTTATCATGCTAGGATTAGCAGGAAAAAGCAAAAAATTTCAGAATTGCACCTTGCAATGCGGAGAAATTACTGTTTGTGCATTTACAATATTCATTGATTTTTGCCATTGAAAAACATCATGTTATTCATATACCAGAAATGTTTGAAGCTACTGACTGAATGAAAAGAGCTGGCATCTCACTCTCTTTGAATCTTCTTTATCATGCCAGGATTAGCAGGAAAAAGCAAAAAATTTCAGAATTGCACCTTGCAATGTGGAGATATTACTGTTTGTGCATTTACAATATTCATTGATTTTTGCCATTGAAAAACGTCCAGAAATGTTTGAAGCTACTGACTGAATGAAAGGAGCTGGCATCTCACTCTCTTTGAATCTACTTTATCATGCTAGGATTAGCAGGAAAAAGCAAAAAATTTCAGAATTGCACCTTGCAATGCGGAGAAATTACTGTTTGTGCATTTACAATATTCATTGATTTTTGCCATTGAAAAACATCATGTTATTCATATACCAGAAATGTTTGAAGCTACTGACTGAATGAAAAGAGCTGGCATCTCACTCTCTTTGAATCTTCTTTATCATGCCAGGATTAGCAGGAAAAAGCAAAAAATTTCAGAATTGCACCTTGCAATGTGGAGATATTACTGTTTGTGCATTTACAATATTCATTGATTTTTGCCATTGAAAAACGTCCAGAAATGTTTGAAGCTACTGACTGAATGAAAGGAGCTGGCATCTCACTCTCTTTGAATTTTCTTTATCATGCTAGGATTAGCAGGAAAAAGCAAAAAATTTCAGAATTGCACCTTGCAATGCGGAGAAATTACTGTTTGTGCATTTACAATATTCATTGATTTTTGCCATTGAAAAACATCATGTTATTCATATACCAGAAATGTTTGAAGCTACTGACTGAATGAAAACAGCTGGCATCTCACTCTCTTTGAATCTTCTTTATCATGCCAGGATTAGCAGGAAAAAGCAAAAAATTTAAGAATTGCACCTTGCAATGTGGAGATATTACTGTTTGTGCATTTACAATATTCATTGATTTTTGCCATTGAAAAACGTCCAGAAATGTTTGAAGCTACTGACTGAATGAAAGGAGCTGGCATCTCACTCTCTTTGAATCTTCTTTATCATGCTAGGATTAGCAGGAAAAAGCAAAAAATTTCAGAATTGCACCTTGCAATGCGGAGAAATTACTGTTTGTGCATTTACAATATTCATTGATTTTTGCCATTGAAAAACATCATGTTATTCATATACCAGAAATGTTTGAAGCTACTGACTGAATGAAAAGAGCTGGCATCTCACTCTCTTTGAATCTTCTTTATCATGCTAAGAGGAGCAGGAAAAAGCAAAAAATTTCAGAATTGCACCTTGCAATGTGGAGATATTACTGTTTGTGCATTTACAATATTCATTGATTTTTGCCATTGAAAAACGTCCAGAAATGTTTGAAGCTACTGACTGAATGAAAGGAGCTGGCATCTCACTCTCTTTGAATCTTCTTTATCATGCTAGGATTAGCAGGAAAAAGCAAAAAATTTCAGAATTGCACCTTGCAATGCGGAGAAATTACTGTTTGTGCATTTACATTATTCATTGATTTTTGCCATTGAAAAACGTCCAGAAATGTTTGAAGCTACTGACTGAATGAAAAGAGCTGGCATCTCACTCTCTTTGAATCTTCTTTATCATGCTAAGAGGAGCAGGAAAAAGCAAAAAATTTCAGAATTGCACCTTGCAATGTGGAGATATTACTGTTTGTGCATTTACAATATTCATTGATTTTTGCCATTGAAAAACGTCCAGAAATGTTTGAAGCTACTGACTGAATGAAAGGAGCTGGCATCTCACTTTCTTTGAATCTTCTTTATCATGCTAGGATTAGCAGGAAAAAGCAAAAAATTTCAGAATTGCACCTTGCAATGCGGAGAAATTACTGTTTGTGCATTTACAATATTCATTGATTTTTGCCATTGAAAAACATCATGTTATTCATATACCAGAAATGTTTGAAGCTACTGACTGAATGAAAAGAGCTGGCATCTCACTCTCTTTGAATCTTCTTTATCATGCCAGGATTAGCAGGAAAAAGCAAAAAATTTCAGAATTGCACCTTGCAATGTGGAGATATTACTGTTTGTGCATTTACAATATTCATTGATTTTTGCCATTGAAAAACGTCCAGAAATGTTTGAAGCTACTGACTGAATGAAAGGAGCTGGCATCTCACTCTCTTTGAATCTTCTTTATCATGCTAGGATTAGCAGGAAAAAGCAAAAAATTTCAGAATTACACCTTGCAATGCGGAGAAATTACTGTTTGTGCATTTACAATATTCATTGATTTTTGCCATTGAAAAACATCATGTTATTCATATACCAGAAATGTTTGAAGCTACTGACTGAATGAAAAGAGCTGGCATCTCACTCTCTTTGAATCTTCTTTATCATGCCAGGATTAGCAGGAAAAAGCAAAAAATTTCAGAATTGCACCTTGCAATGCGGAGAAATTACTGTTTGTGCATTTACAATATTCATTGATTTTTGCCATTGAAAAACATCATGTTATTCATATACCAGAAATGTTTGAAGCTACTGACTGAATGAAAAGAGCTGGCATCTCACTCTCTTTGAATCTTCTTTATCATGCCAGGATTAGCAGGAAAAAGCAAAAAATTTCAGAATTGCACCTTGCAATGCGGAGAAATTACTGTTTGTGCATTTACAATATTCATTGATTTTTGCCATTGAAAAACATCATGTTATTCATATACCAGAAATGTTTGAAGCTACTGACTGAATGAAAAGAGCTGGCATCTCACTCTCTTTGAATCTTCTTTATCATGCCAGGATTAGCAGGAAAAAGCAAAAAATTTCAGAATTGCACCTTGCAATGTGGAGATATTACTGTTTGTGCATTTACAATATTCATTGATTTTTGCCATTGAAAAACGTCCAGAAATGTTTGAAGCTACTGACTGAATGAAAGGAGCTGGCATCTCACTCTCTTTGAATATTCTTTATCATGCTAGGATTAGCAGGAAAAAGCAAAAAATTTCAGAATTGCACCTTGCAATGCGGAGAAATTACTGTTTGTGCATTTACAATATTCATTGATTTTTGCCATTGAAAAACATCATGTTATTCATATACCAGAAATGTTTGAAGCTACTGACTGAATGAAAAGAGCTGGCATCTCACTCTCTTTGAATCTTCTTTATCATGCCAGGATTAGCAGGAAAAAGCAAAAAATTTCAGAATTGCACGTTGCAATGTGGAGATATTACTGTTTGTGCATTTACAATATTCATTGATTTTTGCCATTGAAAAACGTCCAGAAATGTTTGAAGCTACTGACTGAATGAAAGGAGCTGGCATCTCACTCTCTTTGAATCTTCTTTATCATGCTAGGATTAGCAGGAAAAAGCAAAAAATTTCAGAATTGCACCTTGCAATGCGGAGAAATTACTGTTTGTGCATTTACAATATTCATTGATTTTTGACATTGAAAAACGTCCAGAAATGTTTGAAGCTACTGACTGAATGAAAAGAGCTGGCATCTCACTCTCTTTGAATCTTCTTTATCATGCTAAGAGGAGCAGGAAAAAGCAAAACATTTCAGAATTGCACCTTGCAATGTGGAGATATTACTGTTTGTGCATTTACAATATTCATTGATTTTTGCCATTGAAAAACGTCCAGAAATGTTTGAAGCTACTGACTGAATGAAAGGAGCTGGCATCTCACTCTCTTTGAATCTTCTTTATCATGCAAGGATTAGCAGGAAAAAGCAAAAAATTTCAGAATTGCACCTTGCAATGCGGAGAAATTACTGTTTGTGCATTTACAATATTCATTGATTTTTGCCATTGAAAAACGTCCAGAAATGTTTGAAGCTACTGACTGAATGAAAAGAGCTGGCATCTCACTCTCTTTGAATCTTCTTTATCATGCTAAGAGGAGCAGGAAAAAGCAAAAAATTTCAGAATTGCACCTTGCAATGTGGAGATATTACTGTTTGTGCATTTACAATATTCATTGATTTTTGCCATTGAAAAACGTCCAGAAATGTTTGAAGCTACTGACTGAATGAAAGGAGCTGGCATCTCACTCTCTTTGAATCTTCTTTATCATGCTAGGATTAGCAGGAAAAAGCAAAAAATTTCAGAATTGCACCTTGCAATGCGGAGAAATTACTGTTTGTGCATTTACAATATTCATTGATTTTTGCCATTGAAAAACATCATGTTATTCATATACCAGAAATGTTTGAAGCTACTGACTGAATGAAAAGAGCTGGCATCTCACTCTCTTTGAATCTTCTTTATCATGCAAGGATTAGCAGGAAAAAGCAAAAAATTTCAGAATTGCACCTTGCAATGTGGAGATATTACTGTTTGTGCATTTACAATATTCATTGATTTTTGCCATTGAAAAACGTCCAGAAATGTTTGAAGCTACTGACTGAATGAAAGGAGCTGGCATCTCACTCTCTTTGAATCTTCTTTATCATGCTAGGATTAGCAGGAAAAAGCAAAAAATTTCAGAATTGCACCTTGCAATGCGGAGAAATTACTGTTTGTGCATTTACAATATTCATTGATTTTTGACATTGAAAAACGTCCAGAAATGTTTGAAGCTACTGACTGAATGAAAAGAGCTGGCATCTCACTCTCTTTGAATCTTCTTTATCATGCTAAGAGGAGCAGGAAAAAGCAAAACATTTCAGAATTGCACCTTGCAATGTGGAGATATTACTGTTTGTGCATTTACAATATTCATTGATTTTTGCCATTGAAAAACGTCCAGAAATGTTTGAAGCTACTGACTGAATGAAAGGAGCTGGCATCTCACTCTCTTTGAATCTTCTTTATCATGCTAGGATTAGCAGGAAAAAGCAAAAAATTTCAGAATTGCACCTTGCAATGCGGAGAAATTACTGTTTGTGCATTTACAATATTCATTGATTTTTGCCATTGAAAAACATCATGTTATTCATATACCAGAAATGTTTGAAGCTACTGACTGAATGAAAAGAGCTGGCATCTCACTCTCTTTGAATCTTCTTTATCATGCCAGGATTAGCAGGAAAAAGCAAAAAATTTCAGAATTGCACCTTGCAATGTGGAGATATTACTGTTTGTGCATTTACAATATTCATTGATTTTTGCCATTGAAAAACGTCCAGAAATGTTTGAAGCTACTGACTGAATGAAAGGAGCTGGCATCTCACTCTCTTTGAATCTTCTTTATCATGCTAGGATTAGCAGGAAAAAGCAAAAAATTTCAGAATTGCACCTTGCAATGCGGAGAAATTACTGTTTGTGCATTTACAATATTCATTGATTTTTGCCATTGAAAAACATCATGTTATTCATATACCAGAAATGTTTGAAGCTACTGACTGAATGAAAAGAGCTGGCATCTCACTCTCTTTGAATCTTCTTTATCATGCCAGGATTAGCAGGAAAAAGCAAAAAATTTCAGAATTGCACCTTGCAATGCGGAGAAATTACAGTTTGTGCATTTACAATATTCATTGATTTTTGCCATTGAAAAACATCATGTTATTCATATACCAGAAATGTTTGAAGCTACTGACTGAATGAAATGAGCTGGCATCTAACTCTCTTTGAATCTTCTTTATCATGCCAGGATTAGCAGGAAAAAGCAAAAAATTTCAGAATTGCACCTTGCAATGCGGAGAAATTACTGTTTGTGCATTTACAATATTCATTGATTTTTGCCATTGAAAAACATCATGTTATTCATATACCAGAAATGTTTGAAGCTACTGACTGAATGAAAAGAGCTGGCATCTCACTCTCTTTGAATCTTCTTTATCATGCCAGGATTAGCAGGAAAAAGCAAAAAATTTCAGAATTGCACCTTGCAATGTGGAGATATTACTGTTTGTGCATTTACAATATTCATTGATTTTTGCCATTGAAAAACGTCCAGAAATGTTTGAAGCTACTGACTGAATGAAAGGAGCTGGCATCTCACTCTCTTTGAATCTTCTTTATCATGCTAGGATTAGCAGGAAAAAGCAAAAAATTTCAGAATTGCACCTTGCAATGCGGAGAAATTACTGTTTGTGCATTTACAATATTCATTGATTTTTGCCATTGAAAAACATCATGTTATTCATATACCAGAAATGTTTGAAGCTACTGACTGAATGAAAAGAGCTGGCATCTCACTCTCTTTGAATCTTCTTTATCATGCCAGGATTAGCAGGAAAAGCAAAAAATTTCAGAATTGCACGTTGCAATGTGGAGATATTACTGTTTGTGCATTTACAATATTCATTGATTTTTGCAATTGAAAACCGTCCAGAAATGTTTGAAGCTACTGACTGAATGAAAGGAGCTGGCATCTCACTCTCTTTGAATCTTCTTTATCATGCTAGGATTAGCAGGAAAAAGCAAAAAATTTCAGAATTGCACCTTGCAATGTGGAGATATTACTGTTTGTGCATTTACAATATTCATTGATTTTTGCCATTGAAAAACGTCCAGAAATGTTTGAAGCTACTGACTGAATGAAAGGAGCTGGCATCTCACTCTCTTTGAATCTTCTTTATCATGCTAGGATTAGCAGGAAAAAGCAAAAAAAATCAGAATTGCACCTTGCAATGTGGAGATATTACTGTTTGTGCATTTACAATATTCATTGATTTTTGCCATTGAAAAACATCATGTTATTCATATACCAGAAATGTTTGAAGCTACTGACTGAATGAAAAGAGCTGGCATCTCACTCTCTTTGAATCTTCTTTATCATGCTAAGAGGAGCAGGAAAAAGCAAAAAATTTCAGAATTGCACCTTGCAATGTGGAGATATTACTGTTTGTGCATTTACAATATTCATTGATTTTTGCCTTTGAAAAACGTCCAGAAATGTTTGAAGCTACTGACTGAATGAAAACAGCTGGCATCTCACTCTCTTTGAATCTTCTTTATCATGCCAGGATTAGCAGGAAAAAGCAAAAAATTTCAGAATTGCACCTTGCAATGTGGAGATATTACTGTTTGTGCATTTACAATATTCATTGATTTTTGCCTTTGAAAAACGTCCAGAAATGTTTGAAGCTACTGACTGAATGAAAGGAGCTGGCATCTCACTCTCTTTGAATCTTCTTTATCATGCTAGGATTAGCAGGAAAAAGCAAAAAATTTCAGAATTGCACCTTGCAATGCGGAGAAATTACTGTTTGTGCATATACAATACTCATTGATTTTTGCCATTGAAAAACATCATGTTATTCATATACCAGAAATGTTTGAAGCTACTGACTGAATGAAAAGAGCTGGCATCTCACTCTCTTTGAATCTTCTTTATCATGCCAGGATTAGCAGGAAAAAGCAAAAAATTTCAGAATTGCACCTTGCAATGTGGAGATATTACTGTTTGTGCATTTACAATATTCATTGATTTTTGCCATTGAAAAACGTCCAGAAATGTTTGAAGCTACTGACTGAATGAAAGGAGCTGGCATCTCACTCTCTTTGAATCTTCTTTATCATGCTAGGATTAGCAGGAAAAAGCAAAAAATTTCAGAATTGCACCTTGTAATGCGGAGAAATTACTGTTTGTGCATTTACAATATTCATTGATTTTTGCCATTGAAAAACATCATGTTATTCATATACCAGAAATGTTTGAAGCTACTGACTGAATGAAAAGATCTGGCATCTCACTCTCTTTGAATCTTCTTTATCATGCTAAGTGGAGCAGGAAAAAGCAAAAAATTTCAGAATTGCACCTTGCAATGTGGAGATATTACTGTTTGTGCATTTACAATATTCATTGATTTTTGCCATTGAAAAACGTCCAGAAATGTTTGAAGCTACTGACTGAATGAAAGGAGCTGGCATCTCACTCTCTTTGAATCTTCTTTATCATGCTAGGATTAGCAGGAAAAAGCAAAAAATTTCAGAATTGCACCTTGCAATGCGGAGAAATTACTGTTTGTGCATTTACAATATTCATTGATTTTTGCCATTGAAAAACATCATGTTATTCATATACCAGAAATGTTTGAAGCTACTGACTGAATGAAAAGAGCTGGCATCTCACTCTCTTTGAATCTTCTTTATCATGCCAGGATTAGCAGGAATAAGCAAAAAATTTCAGAATTGCACCTTGCAATGCGGAGAAATTACTGTTTGTGCATTTACAATATTCATTGATTTTTGCCATTGAAAAACATCATGTTATTCATATACCAGAAATGTTTGAAGCTACTGACTGAATGAAAAGAGCTGGCATCTCACTCTCTTTGAATCTTCTTTATCATGCCAGGATTAGCAGGAAAAAGCAAAAAATTTCAGAATTGCACCTTGCAATGCGGAGAAATTACTGTTTGTGTATTTACAATATTCATTGATTTTTGCCATTGAAAAACATCATGTTATTCATATACCAGAAATGTTTGAAGCTACTGACTGAATGAAAAGAGCTGGCATCTCACTCTCTTTGAATCTTCTTTATCATGCCAGGATTAGCAGGAAAAAGCAAAAAATTTCAGAATTGCACCTTGCAATGTGGAGATATTACTGTTTGTGCATTTACAATATTCATTGATTTTTGCCATTGAAAAACGTCCAGAAATGTTTGAAGCTACTGACTGAATGAAAGGAGCTGGCATCTCACTCTCTTTGAATCTTCTTTATCATGCTAGGATTAGCAGGAAAAAGCAAAAAATTTCAGAATTGCACCTTGCAATGCGGAGAAATTACTGTTTGTGCATTTACAATATTCATTGATTTTTGCCATTGAAAAACATCATGTTATTCATATACCAGAAATGTTTGAAGCTACTGACTGAATGAAAAGAGCTGGCATCTCACTCTCTTTGAATCTTCTTTATCATGCCAGGATTAGCAGGAAAAAGCAAAAAATTTCAGAATTGCACGTTGCAATGTGGAGATATTACTGTTTGTGCATTTACAATATTCATTGATTTTTGCCATTGAAAACCGTCCAGAAATGTTTGAAGCTACTGACTGAATGAAAGGAGCTGGCATCTCACTCTCTTTGAATCTTCTTTATCATGCTAGGATTAGCAGGAAAAAGCAAAAAATTTCAGAATTGCACCTTGCAATGTGGAGATATTACTGTTTGTGCATTTACAATATTCATTGATTTTTGCCATTGAAAAACGTCCAGAAATGTTTGAAGCTACTGACTGAATGAAAGGAGCTGGCATCTCACTCTCTTTGAATCTTCTTTATCATGCTAGGATTAGCAGGAAAAAGCAAAAAAATTCAGAATTGCACCTTGCAATGTGGAGATATTACTGTTTGTGCATTTACAATATTCATTGATTTTTGCCATTGAAAAACATCATGTTATTCATATACCAGAAATGTTTGAAGCTACTGACTGAATGAAAAGAGCTGGCATCTCACTCTCTTTGAATCTTCTTTATCATGCTAAGAGGAGCAGGAAAAAGCAAAAAATTTCAGAATTGCACCTTGCAATGTGGAGATATTACTGTTTGTGCATTTACAATATTCATTGATTTTTGCCATTGAAAAACGTCCAGAAATGTTTGAAGCTACTGACTGAATGAAAGGAGCTGGCATCTCACTCTCTTTGAATCTTCTTTATCATGCTAGGATTAGCAGGAAAAAGCAAAAAATTTCAGAATTGCACCTTGCAATGCGGAGAAATTACTGTTTGTGCATTTACAATATTCATTGATTTTTGCCATGGAAAAACATCATGTTATTCATATACCAGAAATGTTTGAAGCTACTGACTGAATGAAAACAGCTGGCATCTCACTCTCTTTGAATCTTCTTTATCATGCCAGGATTAGCAGGAAAAAGCAAAAAATTTCAGAATTGCACCTTGCAATGTGGAGATATTACTGTTTGTGCATTTACAATATTCAGTGATTTTTGCCTTTGAAAAACGTCCAGAAATGTTTGAAGCTACTGACTGAATGAAAGGAGCTGGCATCTCACTCTCTTTGAATCTTCTTTATCATGCTAGGATTAGCAGGAAAAAGCAAAAAATTTCAGAATTGCACCTTGCAATGCGGAGAAATTACTGTTTGTGCATATACAATATTCATTGATTTTTGCCATTGAAAAACATCATGTTATTCATATATCAGAAATGTTTGAAGCTACTGACTGAATGAAAAGAGCTGGCATCTCACTCTCTTTGAATCTTCTTTATCATGCCAGGATTAGCAGGAAAAAGCAAAAAATTTCAGAATTGCACCTTGCAATGGGGAGATATTACTGTTTGTGCATTTACAATATTCATTGATTTTTGCCATTGAAAAACGTCCAGAAATGTTTGAAGCTACTGACTGAATGAAAGGAGCTGGCATCTCACTCTCTTTGAATCTTCTTTATCATGCTAGGATTAGCAGGAAAAAGCAAAAAATTTCAGAATTGCACCTTGCAATGCGGAGAAATTACTGTTTGTGCATTTACAATATTCATTGATTTTTGCCATTGAAAAACATCATGTTATTCATATACCAGAAATGTTTGAAGCTACTGACTGAATGAAAAGAGCTGGCATCTCACTCTCTTTGAATCTTCTTTATCATGCTAAGAGGAGCAGGAAAAAGCAAAAAATTTCAGAATTGCACCTTGCAATGTGGAGATATTACTGTTTGTGCATTTACAATATTCATTGATTTTTGCCATTGAAAAACGTCCAGAAATGTTTGAAGCTACTGACTGAATGAAAGGAGCTGGCATCTCACTCTCTTTGAATCTTCTTTATCATGCTAGGATTAGCAGGAAAAAGCAAAAAATTTCAGAATTGCACCTTGCAATGCGGAGAAATTACTGTTTGTGCATTTACAATATTCATTGATTTTTGCCATTGAAAAACATCATGTTATTCATATACCAGAAATGTTTGAAGCTACTGACTGAATGAAAAGAGCTGGCATCTCACTCTCTTTGAATCTTCTTTATCATGCTAAGAGGAGCAGGAAAAAGCAAAAAATTTCAGAATTGCACGTTGCAATGTGGAGATATTACTGTTTGTGCATTTACAATATTCATTGATTTTTGCCATTGAAAAACGTCCAGAAATGTTTGAAGCTACTGAATGAATGAAAGGAGCTGGCATCTCACTCTCTTTGAATCTTCTTTATCATGCTAGGAT
The DNA here is from genome assembly GCF_046119375.1 of Phyllobates terribilis. Taxonomy (NCBI): domain Eukaryota; kingdom Metazoa; phylum Chordata; class Amphibia; order Anura; family Dendrobatidae; genus Phyllobates; species Phyllobates terribilis. The sequence goes on along the minus strand of NW_027363225.1, from coordinate 725,109 downwards.
TAGCAGGAAAAAGCAAAAAATTTCAGAATTGCACCTTGCAATGCGGAGAAATTACTGTTTGTGCATTTACAATATTCATTGATTTTTGCCATTGAAAAACGTCCAGAAATGTTTGAAGCTACTGACTGAATGAAAAGAGCTGGCATCTCACTCTCATTGAATATTCTTTACCATGCTAAGAGGAGCAGGAAAAAGCAAAAAATTTCAGAATTGCACCTTGCAATGTGGAGATATTACTGTTTGTGCATTTACAATATTCATTGATTTTTGCCATTGAAAAACGTCCAGAAATGTTTGAAGCTACTGACTGAATGAAAGGAGCTGGCATCTCACTCTCTTTGAATCTTCTTTATCATGCTAGGATTAGCAGGAAAAAGCAAAAAATTTCAGAATTGCACCTTGCAATGCGGAGAAATTACTGTTTGTGCATTTACAATATTCATTGATTTTTGCCATTGAAAAACATCATGTTATTCATATACCAGAAATGTTTGAAGCTACTGACTGAATGAAAAGAGCTGGCATCTCACTCTCTTTGAATCTTCTTTATCATGCCAGGATTAGCAGGAAAAAGTAAAAAATTTCAGAATTGCACCTTGCAATGCGGAGAAATTACTGTTTGTGCATTTACAATATTCATTGATTTTTGCCATTGAAAAACGTCCAGAAATGTTTGAAGCTACTGACTGAATGAAAGGAGCTGGCATCTCACTCTCTTTGAATCTTCTTTATCATGCTAGGATTAGCAGGAAAAAGCAAAAAATTTCAGAATTGCACCTTGCAATGCGGAGAAATTACTGTTTGTGCATTTACAATATTCATTGATTTTTGCCATGGAAAAACATCATGTTATTCATATACCAGAAATGTTTGAAGCTACTGACTGAATGAAAACAGCTGGCATCTCACTCTCTTTGAATCTTCTTTATCATGCCAGGATTAGCAGGAAAAAGCAAAAAATTTCAGAATTGCACCTTGCAATGTGGAGATATTACTGTTTGTGCATTTACAATATTCATTGATTTTTGCCTTTGAAAAACGTCCAGAAATGTTTGAAGCTACTGACTGAATGAAAGGAGCTGGCATCTCACTCTCTTTGAATCTTCTTTATCATGCTAGGATTAGCAGGAAAAAGCAAAAAATTTCAGAATTGCACCTTGCAATGCGGAGAAATTACTGTTTGTGCATATACAATATTCATTGATTTTTGCCATTGAAAAACATCATGTTATTCATATACCAGAATTGTTTGAAGCTACTGACTGAATGAAAAGAGCTGGCATCTCACTCTCTTTGAATCTTCTTTATCATGCCAGGATTAGCAGGAAAAAGCAAAAAATTTCAGAATTGCACCTTGCAATGTGGAGATATTACTGTTTGTGCATTTACAATATTCATTGATTTTTGCCATTGAAAAACGTCCAGAAATGTTTGAAGCTACTGACTGAATGAAAGGAGCTGGCATCTCACTCTCTTTGAATCTTCTTTATCATGCTAGGATTAGCAGGAAAAAGCAAAAAATTTCAGAATTGCACCTTGCAATGCGGAGAAATTACTGTTTGTGCATTTACAACATTCATTGATTTTTGCCATTGAAAAACATCATGTTATTCATATACCAGAAATGTTTGAAGCTACTGACTGAATGAAAAGAGCTGGCATCTCACTCTCTTTGAATCTTCTTTATCATGCTAAGAGGAGCAGGAAAAAGCAAAAAATTTCAGAATTGCACCTTGCAATGTGGAGATATTACTGTTTGTGCATTTACAATATTCATTGATTTTTGCCATTGAAAAACGTCCAGAAATGTTTGAAGCTACTGACTGAATGAAAGGAGCTGGCATCTCACTCTCTTTGAATCTTCTTTATCATGCTAGGATTAGCAGGAAAAAGCAAAAAATTTCAGAATTGCACCTTGCAATGCGGAGAAATTACTGTTTGTGCATTTACAATATTCATTGATTTTTGCCATTGAAAAACATCATGTTATTCATATACCAGAAATGTTTGAAGCTACTGACTGAATGAAAAGAGCTGGCATCTCACTCTCTTTGAATCTTCTTTATCATGGTAAGAGGAGCAGGAAAAAGCAAAAAATTTCAGAATTGCACGTTGCAATGTGGAGATATTACTGTTTGTGCATTTACAATATTCATTGATTTTTGCCATTGAAAAACGTCCAGAAATGTTTGAAGCTACTGACTGAATGAAAGGAGCTGGCATCTCACTCTCTTTGAATCTTCTTTATCATGCTAGGATTAGCAGGAAAAAGCAAAAAATTTCAGAATTGCACCTTGCAATGCGGAGAAATTACTGTTTGTGCATTTACAATATTCATTGATTTTTGCCATTGAAAAACGTCCAGAAATGTTTGAAGCTACTGACTGAATGAAAAGAGCTGGCATCTCACTCTCTTTGAATCTTCTTTATCATGCTAAGAGGAGCAGGAAAAAGCAAAAAATTTCAGAATTGCACGTTGCAATGTGGAGATATTACTGTTTGTGCATTTACAATATTCATTGATTTTTGCCATTGAAAAACGTCCAGAAATGTTTGAAGCTACTGACTGAATGAAAGGAGCTGGCATCTCACTCTCTTTGAATCTTCTTTATCATGCTAGGATTAGCAGGAAAAAGCAAAAAATTTCAGAATTGCACCTTGCAATGCGGAGAAATTACTGTTTGTGCATTTACAATATTCATTGATTTTTGCCATTGAAAAACATCATGTTATTCATATACCAGAAATGTTTGAAGCTACTGACTGAATGAAAAGAGCTGGCATCTCACTCTCTTTGAATCTTCTTTATCATGCCAGGATTAGCAGGAAAAAGCAAAAAAATTCAGAATTGTACCTTGCAATGCGGAGAAATTACTTTTTGTGCATTTACAATATTCATTGATTTTTGCCATTGAAAAACATCATGTTATTCATATACCAGAAATGTTTGAAGCTACTGACTGAATGAAAAGAGCTGGTATCTCACTCTCTTTGAATCTTCTTTATCATGCCAGGATTAGCAGGAAAAAGCAAAAAATTTCAGAATTGCACCTTGCAATGCGGAGAAATTACTGTTTGTGCATTTACAATATTCATTGATTTTTGCCATTGAAAAACATCATGTTATTCATATACCAGAAATGTTTGAAGCTACTGACTGAATGAAAAGAGCTGGCATCTCACTCTCTTTGAATCTTCTTTATCATGCCAGGATTAGCAGGAAAAAGCAAAAAATTTCAGAATTGCACCTTGCAATGTGGAGATATTACTGTTTGTGCATTTACAATATTCATTGATTTTTGCCATTGAAAAACGTCCAGAAATGTTTGATGCTACTGACTGAATGAAAGGAGCTGGCGTCTCACTCTCTTTGAATCTTCTTTATCATGCTAGGATTAGCAGGAAAAAGCAAAAAATTTCAGAATTGCACCTTGCAATGCGGAGAAATTACTGTTTGTGCATTTACAATATTCATTGATTTTTGCCATTGAAAAACATCATGTTATTCATATACCAGAAATGTTTGAAGCTACTGACTGAATGAAAAGAGCTGGCATCTCACTCTCTTTGAATCTTCTTTATCATGCCAGGATTAGCAGGAAAAAGCAAAAAATTTCAGAATTGCACGTTGCAATGTGGAGATATTACTGTTTGTGCATTTGCAATATTCATTGATTTTTGCCATTGAAAACCGTCCAGAAATGTTTGAAGCTACTGACTGAATGAAAGGAGCTGGCATCTCACTCTCTTTGAATCTTCTTTATCATGCTAGGATTAGCAGGAAAAAGCAAAAAATTTCAGAATTGCACCTTGCAATGTGGAGATATTACTGTTTGTGCATTTACAATATTCATTGATTTTTGCCATTGAAAAACGTCCAGAAATGTTTGAAGCTACTGACTGAATGAAAGGAGCTGGCATCTCACTCTCTTTGAATCTTCTTTATCATGCTAGGATTAGCAGGAAAAAGCAAAAAAATTCAGAATTGCACCTTGCAATGTGGACTTATTACTGTTTGTGCATTTACAATATTCATTGATTTTTGCCATTGAAAAATATCATGTTATTCATATACCAGAAATGTTTGAAGCTACTGACTGAATGAAAAGAGCTGGCATCTCACTCCCTTTGAATCTTCTTTATCATGCTAAGAGGAGCAGGAAAAAGCAAAAAATTTCAGAATTGCACCTTGCAATGTGGAGATATTACTGTTTGTGCATTTACAATATTCATTGATTTTTGCCATTGAAAAACGTCCAGAAATGTTTGAAGCTACTGACTGAATGAAAGGAGCTGGCATCTCACTCTCTTTGAATCTTCTTTATCATGCTAGAATTAGCAGGAAAAAGCAAAACATTTCAGAATTGCACCTTGCAATGCGGAGAAATTACTGTTTGTGCATTTACAATATTCATTGATTTTTGCCATTGAAAAACATCATGTTATTCATATACCAGAAATGTTTGAAGCTACTGACTGAATGAAAAGAGCTGGCATCTCACTCTCTTTGAATCTTCTTTATCATGCCAGGATTAGCGGGAAAAAGCAAAAAATTTCAGAATTGCACCTTGCAATGTGGAGATATTACTGTTTGTGCATTTACAATATTCATTGATTTTTGCCATTAAAAAACGTCCAGAAATGTTTGAAGCTACTGACTGAATGAAAGGAGCTGGCATCTCACTCTCTTTGAATCTTCTTTATCATGCTAGGATTAGCAGGAAAAAGCAAAAAATTTCAGAATTGCACCTTGCAATGCGGAGAAATTACTGTTTGTGCATTTACAATATTCATTGATTTTTGCCATTGAAAAACGTCCAGAAATGTTTGAAGCTACTGACTGAATGAAAAGAGCTGGCATCTCACTCTCTTTGAATCTTCTTTATCATGCTAAGAGGAGCAGGAAAAAGCAAAAAATTTCAGAATTGCACCTTGCAATGTGGAGATATTACTGTTTGTGCATTTACAATATTCATTGATTTTTGCCATTGAAAAACGTCCAGAAATGTTTGAAGCTACTGACTGAATGAAAGGAGCTGGCATCTCACTCTCTTTGAATCTTCTTTATCATGCTAGGATTAGCAGGAAAAAGCAAAAAATTTCAGAATTGCACCTTGCAATGCGGAGAAATTACTGTTTGTGCATTTACAATATTCATTGATTTTTGCCATTGAAAAACATCATGTTATTCATATACCAGAAATGTTTGAAGCTACTGACTGAATGAAAAGAGCTGGCACCTCACTCTCTTTGAATCTTCTTTATCATGCCAGGATTAGCAGGAAAAAGCAAAAAATTTCAGAATTGCACCTTGCAATGTGGAGATATTACTGTTTGTGCATTTACAATATTCATTGATTTTTGCCATTGAAAAACGTCCAGAAATGTTTGAAGCTACTTACTGAATGAAAGGAGCTGGCATCTCACTCTCTTTGAATCTTCTTTATCATGCTAGGATTAGCAGGAAAAAGCAAAAAATTTCAGAATTGCACCTTGCAATGCGGAGAAATTACTGTTTGTGCATTTACAATATTCATTGATTTTTGCCATTGAAAAACGTCCAGAAATGTTTGAAGCTACTGACTGAATGAAAAGAGCTGGCATCTCACTCTCTTTGAATCTTCTTTATCATGCTAAGAGGAGCAGGAAAAAGCAAAAAATTTCAGAATTGCACGTTGCAATGTGGAGATATTACTGTTTGTGCATTTACAATATTCATTGATTTTTGCCATTGAAAAACGTCCAGAAATGTTTGAAGCTACTGACTGAATGAAAGGAGCTGGCATCTCACTCTCTTTGAATCTTCTTTATCATGCTAGGATTAGCAGGAAAAAGCAAAAAATTTCAGAATTGCACCTTGCAATGCGGAGAAATTACTGTTTGTGCATTTACAATATTCATTGATTTTTGCCATTGAAAAACATCATGTTATTCATATACCAGAAATGTTTGAAGCTACTGACTGAATGAAAAGAGCTGGCATCTCACTCTCTTTGAATCTTCTTTATCATGCTAAGAGGAGCAGGAAAAAGCAAAAAATTTCAGAATTGCACGTTGCAATGTGGAGATATTACTGTTTGTGCATTTACAATATTCATTGATTTTTGCCATTGAAAAACGTCCAGAAATGTTTGAAGCTACTGACTGAATGAAAGGAGCTGGCATCTCACTCTCTTTGAATCTTCTTTATCATGCTAGGATTAGCAGGAAAAAGCAAAAAATTTCAGAATTGCACCTTGCAATGCGGAGAAATTACTGTTTGTGCATTTACAATATTCATTGATTTTTGCCATTGAAAAACATCATGTTATTCATATACCAGAAATGTTTGAAGCTACTGACTGAATGAAAAGAGCTGGCATCTCACTCTCTTTGAATCTTCTTTATCATGCCAGGATTAGCAGGAAAAAGCAAAAAAATTCAGAATTGTACCTTGCAATGCGGAGAAATTACTTTTTGTGCATTTACAATATTCATTGATTTTTGCCATTGAAAAACATCATGTTATTCATATACCAGAAATGTTTGAAGCTACTGACTGAATGAAAAGAGCTGGTATCTCACTCTCTTTGAATCTTCTTTATCATGCCAGGATTAGCAGGAAAAAGCAAAAAATTTCAGAATTGCACCTTGCAATGCGGAGAAATTACTGTTTGTGCATTTACAATATTCATTGATTTTTGCCATTGAAAAACATCATGTTATTCATATACCAGAAATGTTTGAAGCTACTGACTGAATGAAAAGAGCTGGCATCTCACTCTCTTTGAATCTTCTTTATCATGCCAGGATTAGCAGGAAAAAGCAAAAAATTTCAGAATTGCACCTTGCAATGTGGAGATATTACTGTTTGTGCATTTACAATATTCATTGATTTTTGCCATTGAAAAACGTCCAGAAATGTTTGAAGCTACTGACTGAATGAAAGGAGCTGGCGTCTCACTCTCTTTGAATCTTCTTTATCATGCTAGGATTAGCAGGAAAAAGCAAAAAATTTCAGAATTGCACCTTGCAATGCGGAGAAATTACTGTTTGTGCATTTACAATATTCATTGATTTTTGCCATTGAAAAACATCATGTTATTCATATACCAGAAATGTTTGAAGCTACTGACTGAATGAAAAGAGCTGGCATCTCACTCTCTTTGAATCTTCTTTATCATGCCAGGATTAGCAGGAAAAAGCAAAAAATTTCAGAATTGCACCTTGCAATGTGGAGATATTACTGTTTGTGCATTTACAATATTCATTGATTTTTGCCATTGAAAAACGTCCAGAAATGTTTGAAGCTACTGACTGAATGAAAGGAGCTGGCATCTCACTCTCTTTGAATCTTCTTTATCATGCTAGGATTAGCAGGAAAAAGCAAAAAATTTCAGAATTGCACCTTGCAATGCGGAGAAATTACTGTTTGTGCATTTACAATATTCATTGATTTTTGCCATTGAAAAACATCATGTTATTCATATACCAGAAATGTTTGAAGCTACTGACTGAATGAAAAGAGCTGGCATCTCACTCTCTTTGAATCTTCTTTATCATGCCAGGATTAGCAGGAAAAAGTAAAAAATTTCAGAATTGCACCTTGCAATGCGGAGAAATTACTGTTTGTGCATTTACAATATTCATTGATTTTTGCCATTGAAAAACGTCCAGAAATGTTTGAAGCTACTGACTGAATGAAAGGAGCTGGCATCTCACTCTCTTTGAATCTTCTTTATCATGCTAGGATTAGCAGGAAAAAGCAAAAAATTTCAGAATTGCACCTTGCAATGCGGAGAAATTACTGTTTGTGCATTTACAATATTCATTGATTTTTGCCATGGAAAAACATCATGTTATTCATATACCAGAAATGTTTGAAGCTACTGACTGAATGAAAACAGCTGGCATCTCACTCTCTTTGAATCTTCTTTATCATGCCAGGATTAGCAGGAAAAAGCAAAAAATTTCAGAATTGCACCTTGCAATGTGGAGATATTACTGTTTGTGCATTTACAATATTCATTGATTTTTGCCTTTGAAAAACGTCCAGAAATGTTTGAAGCTACTGACTGAATGAAAGGAGCTGGCATCTCACTCTCTTTGAATCTTCTTTATCATGCTAGGATTAGCAGGAAAAAGCAAAAAATTTCAGAATTGCACCTTGCAATGCGGAGAAATTACTGTTTGTGCATATACAATATTCATTGATTTTTGCCATTGAAAAACATCATGTTATTCATATACCAGAATTGTTTGAAGCTACTGACTGAATGAAAAGAGCTGGCATCTCACTCTCTTTGAATCTTCTTTATCATGCCAGGATTAGCAGGAAAAAGCAAAAAATTTCAGAATTGCACCTTGCAATGTGGAGATATTACTGTTTGTGCATTTACAATATTCATTGATTTTTGCCATTGAAAAACGTCCAGAAATGTTTGAAGCTACTGACTGAATGAAAGGAGCTGGCATCTCACTCTCTTTGAATCTTCTTTATCATGCTAGGATTAGCAGGAAAAAGCAAAAAATTTCAGAATTGCACCTTGCAATGCGGAGAAATTACTGTTTGTGCATTTACAACATTCATTGATTTTTGCCATTGAAAAACATCATGTTATTCATATACCAGAAATGTTTGAAGCTACTGACTGAATGAAAAGAGCTGGCATCTCACTCTCTTTGAATCTTCTTTATCATGCTAAGAGGAGCAGGAAAAAGCAAAAAATTTCAGAATTGCACCTTGCAATGTGGAGATATTACTGTTTGTGCATTTACAATATTCATTGATTTTTGCCATTGAAAAACGTCCAGAAATGTTTGAAGCTACTGACTGAATGAAAGGAGCTGGCATCTCACTCTCTTTGAATCTTCTTTATCATGCTAGGATTAGCAGGAAAAAGCAAAAAATTTCAGAATTGCACCTTGCAATGCGGAGAAATTACTGTTTGTGCATTTACAATATTCATTGATTTTTGCCATTGAAAAACATCATGTTATTCATATACCAGAAATGTTTGAAGCTACTGACTGAATGAAAAGAGCTGGCATCTCACTCTCTTTGAATCTTCTTTATCATGCTAAGAGGAGCAGGAAAAAGCAAAAAATTTCAGAATTGCACGTTGCAATGTGGAGATATTACTGTTTGTGCATTTACAATATTCATTGATTTTTGCCATTGAAAAACGTCCAGAAATGTTTGAAGCTACTGACTGAATGAAAGGAGCTGGCATCTCACTCTCTTTGAATCTTCTTTATCATGCTAGGATTAGCAGGAAAAAGCAAAAAATTTCAGAATTGCACCTTGCAATGCGGAGAAATTACTGTTTGTGCATTTACAATATTCATTGATTTTTGCCATTGAAAAACGTCCAGAAATGTTTGAAGCTACTGACTGAATGAAAAGAGCTGGCATCTCACTCTCTTTGAATCTTCTTTATCATGCTAAGAGGAGCAGGAAAAAGCAAAAAATTTCAGAATTGCACGTTGCAATGTGGAGATATTACTGTTTGTGCATTTACAATATTCATTGATTTTTGCCATTGAAAAACGTCCAGAAATGTTTGAAGCTACTGACTGAATGAAAGGAGCTGGCATCTCACTCTCTTTGAATCTTCTTTATCATGCTAGGATTAGCAGGAAAAAGCAAAAAATTTCAGAATTGCACCTTGCAATGCGGAGAAATTACTGTTTGTGCATTTACAATATTCATTGATTTTTGCCATTGAAAAACATCATGTTATTCATATACCAGAAATGTTTGAAGCTACTGACTGAATGAAAAGAGCTGGCATCTCACTCTCTTTGAATCTTCTTTATCATGCCAGGATTAGCAGGAAAAAGCAAAAAAATTCAGAATTGTACCTTGCAATGCGGAGAAATTACTTTTTGTGCATTTACAATATTCATTGATTTTTGCCATTGAAAAACATCATGTTATTCATATACCAGAAATGTTTGAAGCTACTGACTGAATGAAAAGAGCTGGTATCTCACTCTCTTTGAATCTTCTTTATCATGCCAGGATTAGCAGGAAAAAGCAAAAAATTTCAGAATTGCACCTTGCAATGCGGAGAAATTACTGTTTGTGCATTTACAATATTCATTGATTTTTGCCATTGAAAAACATCATGTTATTCATATACCAGAAATGTTTGAAGCTACTGACTGAATGAAAAGAGCTGGCATCTCACTCTCTTTGAATCTTCTTTATCATGCCAGGATTAGCAGGAAAAAGCAAAAAATTTCAGAATTGCACCTTGCAATGTGGAGATATTACTGTTTGTGCATTTACAATATTCATTGATTTTTGCCATTGAAAAACGTCCAGAAATGTTTGATGCTACTGACTGAATGAAAGGAGCTGGCGTCTCACTCTCTTTGAATCTTCTTTATCATGCTAGGATTAGCAGGAAAAAGCAAAAAATTTCAGAATTGCACCTTGCAATGCGGAGAAATTACTGTTTGTGCATTTACAATATTCATTGATTTTTGCCATTGAAAAACATCATGTTATTCATATACCAGAAATGTTTGAAGCTACTGACTGAATGAAAAGAGCTGGCATCTCACTCTCTTTGAATCTTCTTTATCATGCCAGGATTAGCAGGAAAAAGCAAAAAATTTCAGAATTGCACGTTGCAATGTGGAGATATTACTGTTTGTGCATTTGCAATATTCATTGATTTTTGCCATTGAAAACCGTCCAGAAATGTTTGAAGCTACTGACTGAATGAAAGGAGCTGGCATCTCACTCTCTTTGAATCTTCTTTATCATGCTAGGATTAGCAGGAAAAAGCAAAAAATTTCAGAATTGCACCTTGCAATGTGGAGATATTACTGTTTGTGCATTTACAATATTCATTGATTTTTGCCATTGAAAAACGTCCAGAAATGTTTGAAGCTACTGACTGAATGAAAGGAGCTGGCATCTCACTCTCTTTGAATCTTCTTTATCATGCTAGGATTAGCAGGAAAAAGCAAAAAAATTCAGAATTGCACCTTGCAATGTGGACTTATTACTGTTTGTGCATTTACAATATTCATTGATTTTTGCCATTGAAAAATATCATGTTATTCATATACCAGAAATGTTTGAAGCTACTGACTGAATGAAAAGAGCTGGCATCTCACTCCCTTTGAATCTTCTTTATCATGCTAAGAGGAGCAGGAAAAAGCAAAAAATTTCAGAATTGCACCTTGCAATGTGGAGATATTACTGTTTGTGCATTTACAATATTCATTGATTTTTGCCATTGAAAAACGTCCAGAAATGTTTGAAGCTACTGACTGAATGAAAGGAGCTGGCATCTCACTCTCTTTGAATCTTCTTTATCATGCTAGAATTAGCAGGAAAAAGCAAAACATTTCAGAATTGCACCTTGCAATGCGGAGAAATTACTGTTTGTGCATTTACAATATTCATTGATTTTTGCCATTGAAAAACATCATGTTATTCATATACCAGAAATGTTTGAAGCTACTGACTGAATGAAAAGAGCTGGCATCTCACTCTCTTTGAATCTTCTTTATCATGCCAGGATTAGCGGGAAAAAGCAAAAAATTTCAGAATTGCACCTTGCAATGCGGAGAAATTACTGTTTGTGCATTTACAATATTCATTGATTTTTGCCATTGAAAAACGTCCAGAAATGTTTGAAGCTACTGACTGAATGAAAAGAGCTGGCATCTCACTCTCTTTGAATCTTCTTTATCATGCTAAGAGGAGCAGGAAAAAGCAAAAAATTTCAGAATTGCACGTTGCAATGTGGAGATATTACTGTTTGTGCATTTACAATATTCATTGATTTTTGCCATTGAAAAACGTCCAGAAATGTTTGAAGCTACTGACTGAATGAAAGGAGCTGGCATCTCACTCTCTTTGAATCTTCTTTATCATGCTAGGATTAGCAGGAAAAAGCAAAAAATTTCAGAATTGCACCTTGCAATGCGGAGAAATTACTGTTTGTGCATTTACAATATTCATTGATTTTTGCCATTGAAAAACATCATGTTATTCATATACCAGAAATGTTTGAAGCTACTGACTGAATGAAAAGAGCTGGCATCTCACTCTCTTTGAATCTTCTTTATCATGCCAGGATTAGCAGGAAAAAGCAAAAAAATTCAGAATTGTACCTTGCAATGCGGAGAAATTACTTTTTGTGCATTTACAATATTCATTGATTTTTGCCATTGAAAAACATCATGTTATTCATATACCAGAAATGTTTGAAGCTACTGACTGAATGAAAAGAGCTGGTATCTCACTCTCTTTGAATCTTCTTTATCATGCCAGGATTAGCAGGAAAAAGCAAAAAATTTCAGAATTGCACCTTGCAATGCGGAGAAATTACTGTTTGTGCATTTACAATATTCATTGATTTTTGCCATTGAAAAACATCATGTTATTCATATACCAGAAATGTTTGAAGCTACTGACTGAATGAAAAGAGCTGGCATCTCACTCTCTTTGAATCTTCTTTATCATGCCAGGATTAGCAGGAAAAAGCAAAAAATTTCAGAATTGCACCTTGCAATGTGGAGATATTACTGTTTGTGCATTTACAATATTCATTGATTTTTGCCATTGAAAAACGTCCAGAAATGTTTGATGCTACTGACTGAATGAAAGGAGCTGGCGTCTCACTCTCTTTGAATCTTCTTTATCATGCTAGGATTAGCAGGAAAAAGCAAAAAATTTCAGAATTGCACCTTGCAATGCGGAGAAATTACTGTTTGTGCATTTACAATATTCATTGATTTTTGCCATTGAAAAACATCATGTTATTCATATACCAGAAATGTTTGAAGCTACTGACTGAATGAAAAGAGCTGGCATCTCACTCTCTTTGAATCTTCTTTATCATGCCAGGATTAGCAGGAAAAAGCAAAAAATTTCAGAATTGCACGTTGCAATGTGGAGATATTACTGTTTGTGCATTTGCAATATTCATTGATTTTTGCCATTGAAAACCGTCCAGAAATGTTTGAAGCTACTGACTGAATGAAAGGAGCTGGCATCTCACTCTCTTTGAATCTTCTTTATCATGCTAGGATTAGCAGGAAAAAGCAAAAAATTTCAGAATTGCACCTTGCAATGTGGAGATATTACTGTTTGTGCATTTACAATATTCATTGATTTTTGCCATTGAAAAACGTCCAGAAATGTTTGAAGCTACTGACTGAATGAAAGGAGCTGGCATCTCACTCTCTTTGAATCTTCTTTATCATGCTAGGATTAGCAGGAAAAAGCAAAAAAATTCAGAATTGCACCTTGCAATGTGGACTTATTACTGTTTGTGCATTTACAATATTCATTGATTTTTGCCATTGAAAAATATCATGTTATTCATATACCAGAAATGTTTGAAGCTACTGACTGAATGAAAAGAGCTGGCATCTCACTCCCTTTGAATCTTCTTTATCATGCTAAGAGGAGCAGGAAAAAGCAAAAAATTTCAGAATTGCACCTTGCAATGTGGAGATATTACTGTTTGTGCATTTACAATATTCATTGATTTTTGCCATTGAAAAACGTCCAGAAATGTTTGAAGCTACTGACTGAATGAAAGGAGCTGGCATCTCACTCTCTTTGAATCTTCTTTATCATGCTAGAATTAGCAGGAAAAAGCAAAACATTTCAGAATTGCACCTTGCAATGCGGAGAAATTACTGTTTGTGCATTTACAATATTCATTGATTTTTGCCATTGAAAAACATCATGTTATTCATATACCAGAAATGTTTGAAGCTACTGACTGAATGAAAAGAGCTGGCATCTCACTCTCTTTGAATCTTCTTTATCATGCCAGGATTAGCGGGAAAAAGCAAAAAATTTCAGAATTGCACCTTGCAATGTGGAGATATTACTGTTTGTGCATTTACAATATTCATTGATTTTTGCCATTAAAAAACGTCCAGAAATGTTTGAAGCTACTGACTGAATGAAAGGAGCTGGCATCTCACTCTCTTTGAATCTTCTTTATCATGCTAGGATTAGCAGGAAAAAGCAAAAAATTTCAGAATTGCACCTTGCAATGCGGAGAAATTACTGTTTGTGCATTTACAATATTCATTGATTTTTGCCATTGAAAAACGTCCAGAAATGTTTGAAGCTACTGACTGAATGAAAAGAGCTGGCATCTCACTCTCTTTGAATCTTCTTTATCATGCTAAGAGGAGCAGGAAAAAGCAAAAAATTTCAGAATTGCACCTTGCAATGTGGAGATATTACTGTTTGTGCATTTACAATATTCATTGATTTTTGCCATTGAAAAACGTCCAGAAATGTTTGAAGCTACTGACTGAATGAAAGGAGCTGGCATCTCACTCTCTTTGAATCTTCTTTATCATGCTAGGATTAGCAGGAAAAAGCAAAAAATTTCAGAATTGCACCTTGCAATGCGGAGAAATTACTGTTTGTGCATTTACAATATTCATTGATTTTTGCCATTGAAAAACATCATGTTATTCATATACCAGAAATGTTTGAAGCTACTGACTGAATGAAAAGAGCTGGCACCTCACTCTCTTTGAATCTTCTTTATCATGCCAGGATTAGCAGGAAAAAGCAAAAAATTTCAGAATTGCACCTTGCAATGTGGAGATATTACTGTTTGTGCATTTACAATATTCATTGATTTTTGCCATTGAAAAACGTCCAGAAATGTTTGAAGCTACTTACTGAATGAAAGGAGCTGGCATCTCACTCTCTTTGAATCTTCTTTATCATGCTAGGATTAGCAGGAAAAAGCAAAAAATTTCAGAATTGCACCTTGCAATGCGGAGAAATTACTGTTTGTGCATTTACAATATTCATTGATTTTTGCCATTGAAAAACGTCCAGAAATGTTTGAAGCTACTGACTGAATGAAAAGAGCTGGCATCTCACTCTCTTTGAATCTTCTTTATCATGCTAAGAGGAGCAGGAAAAAGCAAAAAATTTCAGAATTGCACGTTGCAATGTGGAGATATTACTGTTTGTGCATTTACAATATTCATTGATTTTTGCCATTGAAAAACGTCCAGAAATGTTTGAAGCTACTGACTGAATGAAAGGAGCTGGCATCTCACTCTCTTTGAATCTTCTTTATCATGCTAGGATTAGCAGGAAAAAGCAAAAAATTTCAGAATTGCACCTTGCAATGCGGAGAAATTACTGTTTGTGCATTTACAATATTCATTGATTTTTGCCATTGAAAAACATCATGTTATTCATATACCAGAAATGTTTGAAGCTACTGACTGAATGAAAAGAGCTGGCATCTCACTCTCTTTGAATCTTCTTTATCATGCTAAGAGGAGCAGGAAAAAGCAAAAAATTTCAGAATTGCACGTTGCAATGTGGAGATATTACTGTTTGTGCATTTACAATATTCATTGATTTTTGCCATTGAAAAACGTCCAGAAATGTTTGAAGCTACTGACTGAATGAAAGGAGCTGGCATCTCACTCTCTTTGAATCTTCTTTATCATGCTAGGATTAGCAGGAAAAAGCAAAAAATTTCAGAATTGCACCTTGCAATGCGGAGAAATTACTGTTTGTGCATTTACAATATTCATTGATTTTTGCCATTGAAAAACATCATGTTATTCATATACCAGAAATGTTTGAAGCTACTGACTGAATGAAAAGAGCTGGCATCTCACTCTCTTTGAATCTTCTTTATCATGCCAGGATTAGCAGGAAAAAGCAAAAAAATTCAGAATTGTACCTTGCAATGCGGAGAAATTACTTTTTGTGCATTTACAATATTCATTGATTTTTGCCATTGAAAAACATCATGTTATTCATATACCAGAAATGTTTGAAGCTACTGACTGAATGAAAAGAGCTGGTATCTCACTCTCTTTGAATCTTCTTTATCATGCCAGGATTAGCAGGAAAAAGCAAAAAATTTCAGAATTGCACCTTGCAATGCGGAGAAATTACTGTTTGTGCATTTACAATATTCATTGATTTTTGCCATTGAAAAACATCATGTTATTCATATACCAGAAATGTTTGAAGCTACTGACTGAATGAAAAGAGCTGGCATCTCACTCTCTTTGAATCTTCTTTATCATGCCAGGATTAGCAGGAAAAAGCAAAAAATTTCAGAATTGCACCTTGCAATGTGGAGATATTACTGTTTGTGCATTTACAATATTCATTGATTTTTGCCATTGAAAAACGTCCAGAAATGTTTGAAGCTACTGACTGAATGAAAGGAGCTGGCGTCTCACTCTCTTTGAATCTTCTTTATCATGCTAGGATTAGCAGGAAAAAGCAAAAAATTTCAGAATTGCACCTTGCAATGCGGAGAAATTACTGTTTGTGCATTTACAATATTCATTGATTTTTGCCATTGAAAAACATCATGTTATTCATATACCAGAAATGTTTGAAGCTACTGACTGAATGAAAAGAGCTGGCATCTCACTCTCTTTGAATCTTCTTTATCATGCCAGGATTAGCAGGAAAAAGCAAAAAATTTCAGAATTGCACGTTGCAATGTGGAGATATTACTGTTTGTGCATTTGCAATATTCATTGATTTTTGCCATTGAAAACCGTCCAGAAATGTTTGAAGCTACTGACTGAATGAAAGGAGCTGGCATCTCACTCTCTTTGAATCTTCTTTATCATGCTAGGATTAGCAGGAAAAAGCAAAAAATTTCAGAATTGCACCTTGCAATGTGGAGATATTACTGTTTGTGCATTTACAATATTCATTGATTTTTGCCATTGAAAAACGTCCAGAAATGTTTGAAGCTACTGACTGAATGAAAGGAGCTGGCATCCCACTCTCTTTGAATCTTCTTTATCATGCTAGGATTAGCAGGAAAAAGCAAAAAAATTCAGAATTGCACCTTGCAATGTGGACTTATTACTGTTTGTGCATTTACAATATTCATTGATTTTTGCCATTGAAAAATATCATGTTATTCATATACCAGAAATGTTTGAAGCTACTGACTGAATGAAAAGAGCTGGCATCTCACTCCCTTTGAATCTTCTTTATCATGCTAAGAGGAGCAGGAAAAAGCAAAAAATTTCAGAATTGCACCTTGCAATGTGGAGATATTACTGTTTGTGCATTTACAATATTCATTGATTTTTGCCATTGAAAAACGTCCAGAAATGTTTGAAGCTACTGACTGAATGAAAGGAGCTGGCATCTCACTCTCTTTGAATCTTCTTTATCATGCTAGAATTAGCAGGAAAAAGCAAAACATTTCAGAATTGCACCTTGCAATGCGGAGAAATTACTGTTTGTGCATTTACAATATTCATTGATTTTTGCCATTGAAAAACATCATGTTATTCATGTACCAGAAATGTTTGAAGCTACTGACTGAATGAAAAGAGCTGGCATCTCACTCTCTTTGAATCTTCTTTATCATGCCAGGATTAGCGGGAAAAAGCAAAAAATTTCAGAATTGCACCTTGCAATGTGGAGATATTACTGTTTGTGCATTTACAATATTCATTGATTTTTGCCATTGAAAAACGTCCAGAAATGTTTGAAGCTACTGACTGAATGAAAGGAGCTGGCATCTCACTCTCTTTGAATCTTCTTTATCATGCTAGGATTAGCAGGAAAAAGCAAAAAATTTCAGAATTGCACCTTGCAATGCGGAGAAATTACTGTTTGTGCATTTACAATATTCATTGATTTTTGCCATTGAAAAACGTCCAGAAATGTTTGAAGCTACTGACTGAATGAAAAGAGCTGGCATCTCACTCTCTTTGAATCTTCTTTATCATGCTAAGAGGAGCAGGAAAAAGCAAAAAATTTCAGAATTGCACCTTGCAATGTGGAGATATTACTGTTTGTGCATTTACAATATTCATTGATTTTTGCCATTGAAAAACGTCCAGAAATGTTTGAAGCTACTGACTGAATGAAAGGAGCTGGCATCTCACTCTCTTTGAATCTTCTTTATCATGCTAGGATTAGCAGGAAAAAGCAAAAAATTTCAGAATTGCACCTTGCAATGCGGAGAAATTACTGTTTGTGCATTTACAATATTCATTGATTTTTGCCATTGAAAAACATCATGTTATTCATATACCAGAAATGTTTGAAGCTACTGACTGAATGAAAAGAGCTGGCATCTCACTCTCTTTGAATCTTCTTTATCATGCCAGGATTAGCAGGAAAAAGCAAAAAATTTCAGAATTGCACCTTGCAATGTGGAGATATTACTGTTTGTGCATTTACAATATTCATTGATTTTTGCCATTGAAAAACGTCCAGAAATGTTTGAAGCTACTTACTGAATGAAAGGAGCTGGCATCTCACTCTCTTTGAATCTTCTTTATCATGCTAGGATTAGCAGGAAAAAGCAAAAAATTTCAGAATTGCACCTTGCAATGCGGAGAAATTACTGTTTGTGCATTTACAATATTCATTGATTTTTGCCATTGAAAAACGTCCAGAAATGTTTGAAGCTACTGACTGAATGAAAAGAGCTGGCATCTCACTCTCTTTGAATCTTCTTTATCATGCTAAGAGGAGCAGGAAAAAGCAAAAAATTTCAGAATTGCACGTTGCAATGTGGAGATATTACTGTTTGTGCATTTACAATATTCATTGATTTTTGCCATTGAAAAACGTCCAGAAATGTTTGAAGCTACTGACTGAATGAAAGGAGCTGGCATCTCACTCTCTTTGAATCTTCTTTATCATGCTAGGATTAGCAGGAAAAAGCAAAAAATTTCAGAATTGCACCTTGCAATGCGGAGAAATTACTGTTTGTGCATTTACAATATTCATTGATTTTTGCCATTGAAAAACATCATGTTATTCATATACCAGAAATGTTTGAAGCTACTGACTGAATGAAAAGAGCTGGCATCTCACTCTCTTTGAATCTTCTTTATCATGCCAGGATTAGCAGGAAAAAGCAAAAAAATTCAGAATTGTACCTTGCAATGCGGAGAAATTACTTTTTGTGCATTTACAATATTCATTGATTTTTGCCATTGAAAAACATCATGTTATTCATATACCAGAAATGTTTGAAGCTACTGACTGAATGAAAAGAGCTGGTATCTCACTCTCTTTGAATCTTCTTTATCATGCCAGGATTAGCAGGAAAAAGCAAAAAATTTCAGAATTGCACCTTGCAATGCGGAGAAATTACTGTTTGTGCATTTACAATATTCATTGATTTTTGCCATTGAAAAACATCATGTTATTCATATACCAGAAATGTTTGAAGCTACTGACTGAATGAAAAGAGCTGGCATCTCACTCTCTTTGAATCTTCTTTATCATGCCAGGATTAGCAGGAAAAAGCAAAAAATTTCAGAATTGCACCTTGCAATGTGGAGATATTACTGTTTGTGCATTTACAATATTCATTGATTTTTGCCATTGAAAAACGTCCAGAAATGTTTGAAGCTACTGACTGAATGAAAGGAGCTGGCGTCTCACTCTCTTTGAATCTTCTTTATCATGCTAGGATTAGCAGGAAAAAGCAAAAAATTTCAGAATTGCACCTTGCAATGCGGAGAAATTACTGTTTGTGCATTTACAATATTCATTGATTTTTGCCATTGAAAAACATCATGTTATTCATATACCAGAAATGTTTGAAGCTACTGACTGAATGAAAAGAGCTGGCATCTCACTCTCTTTGAATCTTCTTTATCATGCCAGGATTAGCAGGAAAAAGCAAAAAATTTCAGAATTGCACGTTGCAATGTGGAGATATTACTGTTTGTGCATTTGCAATATTCATTGATTTTTGCCATTGAAAACCGTCCAGAAATGTTTGAAGCTACTGACTGAATGAAAGGAGCTGGCATCTCACTCTCTTTGAATCTTCTTTATCATGCTAGGATTAGCAGGAAAAAGCAAAAAATTTCAGAATTGCACCTTGCAATGTGGAGATATTACTGTTTGTGCATTTACAATATTCATTGATTTTTGCCATTGAAAAACGTCCAGAAATGTTTGAAGCTACTGACTGAATGAAAGGAGCTGGCATCTCACTCTCTTATAATCTGCTTTATCATGCTAGGATTAGCAGGAAAAAGCAAAAAAATTCAGAATTGCACCTTGCAATGTGGACTTATTACTGTTTGTGCATTTACAATATTCATTGATTTTTGCCATTGAAAAATATCATGTTATTCATATACCAGAAATGTTTGAAGCTACTGACTGAATGAAAAGAGCTGGCATCTCACTCCCTTTGAATCTTCTTTATCATGCTAAGAGGAGCAGGAAAAAGCAAAAAATTTCAGAATTGCACCTTGCAATGTGGAGATATTACTGTTTGTGCATTTACAATATTCATTGATTTTTGCCATTGAAAAACGTCCAGAAATGTTTGAAGCTACTGACTGAATGAAAGGAGCTGGCATCTCACTCTCTTTGAATCTTCTTTATCATGCTAGAATTAGCAGGAAAAAGCAAAACATTTCAGAATTGCACCTTGCAATGCGGAGAAATTACTGTTTGTGCATTTACAATATTCATTGATTTTTGCCATTGAAAAACATCATGTTATTCATATACCAGAAATGTTTGAAGCTACTGACTGAATGAAAAGAGCTGGCATCTCACTCTCTTTGAATCTTCTTTATCATGCCAGGATTAGCGGGAAAAAGCAAAAAATTTCAGAATTGCACCTTGCAATGTGGAGATATTACTGTTTGTGCATTTACAATATTCATTGATTTTTGCCATTGAAAAACGTCCAGAAATGTTTGAAGCTACTGACTGAATGAAAGGAGCTGGCATCTCACTCTCTTTGAATCTTCTTTATCATGCTAGGATTAGCAGGAAAAAGCAAAAAATTTCAGAATTGCACCTTGCAATGCGGAGAAATTACTGTTTGTGCATTTACAATATTCATTGATTTTTGCCATTGAAAAACGTCCAGAAATGTTTGAAGCTACTGACTGAATGAAAAGAGCTGGCATCTCACTCTCTTTGAATCTTCTTTATCATGCTAAGAGGAGCAGGAAAAAGCAAAAAATTTCAGAATTGCACCTTGCAATGTGGAGATATTACTGTTTGTGCATTTACAATATTCATTGATTTTTGCCATTGAAAAACGTCCAGAAATGTTTGAAGCTACTGACTGAATGAAAGGAGCTGGCATCTCACTCTCTTTGAATCTTCTTTATCATGCTAGGATTAGCAGGAAAAAGCAAAAAATTTCAGAATTGCACCTTGCAATGCGGAGAAATTACTGTTTGTGCATTTACAATATTCATTGATTTTTGCCATTGAAAAACATCATGTTATTCATATACCAGAAATGTTTGAAGCTACTGACTGAATGAAAAGAGCTGGCATCTCACTCTCTTTGAATCTTCTTTATCATGCCAGGATTAGCAGGAAAAAGCAAAAAATTTCAGAATTGCACCTTGCAATGTGGAGATATTACTGTTTGTGCATTTACAATATTCATTGATTTTTGCCATTGAAAAACGTCCAGAAATGTTTGAAGCTACTTACTGAATGAAAGGAGCTGGCATCTCACTCTCTTTGAATCTTCTTTATCATGCTAGGATTAGCAGGAAAAAGCAAAAAATTTCAGAATTGCACCTTGCAATGCGGAGAAATTACTGTTTGTGCATTTACAATATTCATTGATTTTTGCCATTGAAAAACGTCCAGAAATGTTTGAAGCTACTGACTGAATGAAAAGAGCTGGCATCTCACTCTCTTTGAATCTTCTTTATCATGCTAAGAGGAGCAGGAAAAAGCAAAAAATTTCAGAATTGCACCTTGCAATGTGGAGATATTACTGTTTGTGCATTTACAATATTCATTGATTTTTGCCATTGAAAAACGTCCAGAAATGTTTGAAGCTACTGACTGAATGAAAGGAGCTGGCATCTCACTCTCTTTGAATCTTCTTTATCATGCTAGGATTAGCAGGAAAAAGCAAAAAATTTCAGAATTGCACCTTGCAATGCGGAGAAATTACTGTTTGTGCATTTACAATATTCATTGATTTTTGCCATTGAAAAACATCATGTTATTCATATACCAGAAATGTTTGAAGCTACTGACTGAATGAAAAGAGCTGGCATCTCACTCTCTTTGAATCTTCTTTATCATGCCAGGATTAGCAGGAAAAAGCAAAAAATTTCAGAATTGTATCTTGCAATGCGGAGAAATTACATTTTGTGCATTTACAATATTCATTGATTTTTGCCATTGAAAAACATCATGTTATTCATATACCAGAAATGTTTGAAGCTACTGACTGAATGAAAAGAGCTGGTATCTCACTCTCTTTGAATCTTCTTTATCATGCCAGGATTAGCAGGAAAAAGCAAAAAATTTCAGAATTGCACCTTGCAATGCGGAGAAATTACTGTTTGTGCATTTACAATATTCATTGATTTTTGCCATTGAAAAACATCATGTTATTCATATACCAGAAATGTTTGAAGCTACTGACTGAATGAAAAGAGCTGGCATCTCACTCTCTTTGAATCTTCTTTATCATGCCAGGATTAGCAGGAAAAAGCAAAAAATTTCAGAATTGCACCTTGCAATGTGGAGATATTACTGTTTGTGCATTTACAATATTCATTGATTTTTGCCATTGAAAAACGTCCAGAAATGTTTGAAGCTACTGACTGAATGAAAGGAGCTGGCATCTCACTCTCTTTGAATCTTCTTTATCATGCTAGGATTAGCAGGAAAAAGCAAAAAATTTCAGAATTGCACCTTGCAATGCGGAGAAATTACTGTTTGTGCATTTACAATATTCATTGATTTTTGCCATTGAAAAACATCATGTTATTCATATACCAGAAATGTTTGAAGTTACTGACTGAATGAAAAGAGCTGGCATTTCACTCTCTTTGAATCTTCTTTATCATGCCAGGATTAGCAGGAAAAAGCAAAAAATTTCAGAATTGCACGTTGCAATGTGGAGATATTACTGTTTGTGCATTTACAATATTCATTGATTTTTGCCATTGAAAACCGTCCAGAAATGTTTGAAGCTACTGACTGAATGAAAGGAGCTGGCATCTCACTCTCTTTGAATCTTCTTTATCATGCTAGGATTAGCAGGAAAAAGCAAAAAATTTCAGAATTGCACCTTGCAATGTGGAGATATTACTGTTTGTGCATTTACAATATTCATTGATTTTTGCCATTGAAAAACGTCCAGAAATGTTTGAAGCTACTGACTGAATGAAAGGAGCTGGCATCTCACTCTCTTTGAATCTTCTTTATCAGGCTAGGATTAGCAGGAAAAAGCAAAAAAATTCAGAATTGCACCTTGCAATGTGGACTTATTACTGTTTGTGCATTTACAATATTCATTGATTTTTGCCATTGAAAAACATCATGTTATTCATATACCAGAAATGTTTGAAGCTACTGACTGAATGAAAAGAGCTGGCATCTCACTCTCTTTGAATCTTCTTTATCATGCTAAGAGGAGCAGGAAAAAGCAAAAAATTTCAGAATTGCACCTTGCAATGTGGAGATATTACTGTTTGTGCATTTACAATATTCATTGATTTTTGCCATTGAAAAACGTCCAGAAATGTTTGAAGCTACTGACTGAATGAAATGAGCTGGCATCTCACTCTCTTTGAATCTTCTTTATCATGCTAGAATTAGCAGGAAAAAGCAAAACATTTCAGAATTGCACCTTGCAATGCGGAGAAATTACTGTTTGTGCATTTACAATATTCATTGATTTTTGCCATTGAAAAACATCATGTTATTCATATACCAGAAATGTTTGAAGCTACTGACTGAATGAAAAGAGCTGGCATCTCACTCTCTTTGAATCTTCTTTATCATGCCAGGATTAGCGGGAAAAAGCAAAAAATTTCAGAATTGCACCTTGCAATGTGGAGATATTACTGTTTGTGCATTTACAATATTCATTGATTTTTGCCATTGAAAAACGTCCAGAAATGTTTGAAGCTACTGACTGAATGAAAGGAGCTGGCATCTCACTCTCTTTGAATCTTCTTTATCATGCTAGGATTAGCAGGAAAAAGCAAAAAATTTCAGAATTGCACCTTGCAATGCGGAGAAATTACTGTTTGTGCATTTACAATATTCATTGATTTTTGCCATTGAAAAACGTCCAGAAATGTTTGAAGCTACTGACTGAATGAAAAGAGCTGGCATTTCACTCTCTTTGAATCTTCTTTATCATGCTAACAGGAGCAGGAAAAAGCAAAAAATTTCAGAATTGCACCTTGCAATGTGGAGATATTACTGTTTGTGCATTTACAATATTCATTGATTTTTGCCATTGAAAAACGTCCAGAAATGTTTGAAGCTACTGACTGAATGAAAGGAGCTGGCATCTCACTCTCTTTGAATCTTCTTTATCATGCTAGGATTAGCAGGAAAAAGCAAAAAATTTCAGAATTAAACCTTGCAATGCGGAGAAATTACTGTTTGTGCATTTACAATATTCATTGATTTTTGCCATTGAAAAACATCATGTTATTCATATACCAGAAATGTTTGAAGCTACTGACTGAATGAAAAGAGCTGGCATCTCACTCTCTTTGAATCTTCTTTATCATGCCAGGATTAGCAGGAAAAAGCAAAAAATTTCAGAATTGCACCTTGCAATGTGGAGATATTACTGTTTGTGCATTTACAATATTCATTGATTTTTGCCATTGAAAAACGTCCAGAAATGTTTGAAGCTACTGACTGAATGAAAGGAGCTGGCATCTCACTCTCTTTGAATCTTCTTTATCATGCTAGGATTAGCAGGAAAAAGCAAAAAATTTCAGAATTGCACCTTGCAATGCGGAGAAATTACTGTTTGTGCATTTACAATATTCATCGATTTTTGCCATTGAAAAACATCATGTTATTCATATACCAGAAATGTTTGAAGCTACTGACTGAATGAAAAGAGCTGGCATCTCACTCTCTTTGAATCTTCTTTATCATGCCAGGATTAGCAGGAAAAAGCAAAAAATTTCAGAATTGCACCTTGCAATGCGGAGAAATTACTGTTTGTGCATTTACAATATTCATTGATTTTTGCCATTGAAAAACATCATGTTATTCATATACCAGAAATGTTTGAAGCTACTGACTGAATGAAAAGAGCTGGCATCTCACTCTCTTTGAATCTTCTTTATCATGCCAGGATTAGCAGGAAAAAGCAAAAAATTTCAGAATTGCACCTTGCAATGCGGAGAAATTACTGTTTGTGCATTTACAATATTCATTGATTTTTGCCATTGAAAAACATCATGTTATTCATATACCAGAAATGTTTGAAGCTACTGACTGAATGAAAAGAGCTGGCATCTCACTCTCTTTGAATCTTCTTTATCATGCCAGGATTAGCAGGAAAAAGCAAAAAATTTCAGAATTGCACCTTGCAATGTGGAGATATTACTGTTTGTGCATTTACAATATTCATTGATTTTTGCCATTGAAAAACGTCCAGAAATGTTTGAAGCTACTGACTGAATGAAAGGAGCTGGCATCTCACTCTCTTTGAATCTTCTTTATCATGCTAGGATTAGCAGGAAAAAGCAAAAAATTTCAGAATTGCACCTTGCAATGCGGAGAAATTACTGTTTGTGCATTTACAATATTCATTGATTTTTGCCATTGAAAAACATCATGTTATTCATATACCAGAAATGTTTGAAGCTACTGACTGAATGAAAAGAGCTGGCATCTCACTCTCTTTGAATCTTCTTTATCATGCCAGGATTAGCAGGAAAAAGCAAAAAATTTCAGAATTGCACCTTGCAATGCGGAGAAATTACTGTTTGTGCATTTACAATATTCATTGATTTTTGCCATTGAAAAACGTCCAGAAATGTTTGAAGCTACTGACTGAATGAAAAGAGCTGGCATCTCACTCTCTTTGAATCTTCTTTATCATGCTAAGAGGAGCAGGAAAAAGCAAAAAATTTCAGAATTGCACCTTGCAATGTGGAGATATTACTGTTTGTGCATTTACAATATTCATTGATTTTTGCCATTGAAAAACGTCCAGAAATGTTTGAAGCTACTGACTGAATGAAAGGAGCTGGCATCTCACTCTCTTTGAATCTTCTTTATCATGCTAGGATTAGCAGGAAAAAGCAAAAAATTTCAGAATTGCACCTTGCAATGCGGAGAAATTACTGTTTGTGCATTTACAATATTCATTGATTTTTGCCATTGAAAAACGTCCAGAAATGTTTGAAGCTACTGACTGAATGAAAAGAGCTGGCATCTCACTCTCTTTGAATCTTCTTTATCATGCTAAGAGGAGCAGGAAAAAGCAAAAAATTTCAGAATTGCACCTTGCAATGTGGAGATATTACTGTTTGTGCATTTACAATATTCATTGATTTTTGCCATTGAAAAACGTCCAGAAATGTTTGAAGCTACTGACTGAATGAAAGGAGCTGGCATCTCACTCTCTTTGAATCTTCTTTATCATGCTAGGATTAGCAGGAAAAAGCAAAAAATTTCAGAATTGCACCTTGCAATGCGGAGAAATTACTGTTTGTGCATTTACAATATTCATTGATTTTTGCCATTGAAAAACATCATGTTATTCATATACCAGAAATGTTTGAAGCTACTGACTGAATGAAAAGAGCTGGCATCTCACTCTCTTTGAATCTTCTTTATCATGCCAGGATTAGCAGGAAAAAGCAAAAAATTTCAGAATTGCACCTTGCAATGTGGAGATATTACTGTTTGTGCATTTACAATATTCATTGATTTTTGCCATTGAAAAACGTCCAGAAATGTTTGAAGCTACTGACTGAATGAAAGGAGCTGGCATCTCACTCTCTTTGAATCTTCTTTATCATGCTAGGATTAGCAGGAAAAAGCAAAAAATTTCAGAATTGCACCTTGCAATGCGGAGAAATTACTGTTTGTGCATTTACAATATTCATTGATTTTTGCCATTGAAAAACATCATGTTATTCATATACCAGAAATGTTTGAAGCTACTGACTGAATGAAAAGAGCTGGCATCTCACTCTCTTTGAATCTTCTTTATCATGCTAAGAGGAGCAGGAAAAAGCAAAAAATTTCAGAATTGCACCTTGCAATGTGGAGATATTACTGTTTGTGCATTTACAATATTCATTGATTTTTGCCATTGAAAAACGTCCAGAAATGTTTGAAGCTACTGACTGAATGAAATGAGCTGGCATCTCACTCTCTTTGAATCTTCTTTATCATGCTAGAATTAGCAGGAAAAAGCAAAACATTTCAGAATTGCACCTTGCAATGCGGAGAAATTACTGTTTGTGCATTTACAATATTCATTGATTTTTGCCATTGAAAAACATCATGTTATTCATATACCAGAAATGTTTGAAGCTACTGACTGAATGAAAAGAGCTGGCATCTCACTCTCTTTGAATCTTCTTTATCATGCCAGGATTAGCGGGAAAAAGCAAAAAATTTCAGAATTGCACCTTGCAATGTGGAGATATTACTGTTTGTGCATTTACAATATTCATTGATTTTTGCCATTGAAAAACGTCCAGAAATGTTTGAAGCTACTGACTGAATGAAAGGAGCTGGCATCTCACTCTCTTTGAATCTTCTTTATCATGCTAGGATTAGCAGGAAAAAGCAAAAAATTTCAGAATTGCACCTTGCAATGCGGAGAAATTACTGTTTGTGCATTTACAATATTCATTGATTTTTGCCATTGAAAAACGTCCAGAAATGTTTGAAGCTACTGACTGAATGAAAAGAGCTGGCATTTCACTCTCTTTGAATCTTCTTTATCATGCTAACAGGAGCAGGAAAAAGCAAAAAATTTCAGAATTGCACCTTGCAATGTGGAGATATTACTGTTTGTGCATTTACAATATTCATTGATTTTTGCCATTGAAAAACGTCCAGAAATGTTTGAAGCTACTGACTGAATGAAAGGAGCTGGCATCTCACTCTCTTTGAATCTTCTTTATCATGCTAGGATTAGCAGGAAAAAGCAAAAAATTTCAGAATTAAACCTTGCAATGCGGAGAAATTACTGTTTGTGCATTTACAATATTCATTGATTTTTGCCATTGAAAAACATCATGTTATTCATATACCAGAAATGTTTGAAGCTACTGACTGAATGAAAAGAGCTGGCATCTCACTCTCTTTGAATCTTCTTTATCATGCCAGGATTAGCAGGAAAAAGCAAAAAATTTCAGAATTGCACCTTGCAATGTGGAGATATTACTGTTTGTGCATTTACAATATTCATTGATTTTTGCCATTGAAAAACGTCCAGAAATGTTTGAAGCTACTGACTGAATGAAAGGAGCTGGCATCTCACTCTCTTTGAATCTTCTTTATCATGCTAGGATTAGCAGGAAAAAGCAAAAAATTTCAGAATTGCACCTTGCAATGCGGAGAAATTACTGTTTGTGCATTTACAATATTCATCGATTTTTGCCATTGAAAAACATCATGTTATTCATATACCAGAAATGTTTGAAGCTACTGACTGAATGAAAAGAGCTGGCATCTCACTCTCTTTGAATCTTCTTTATCATGCCAGGATTAGCAGGAAAAAGCAAAAAATTTCAGAATTGCACCTTGCAATGCGGAGAAATTACTGTTTGTGCATTTACAATATTCATTGATTTTTGCCATTGAAAAACATCATGTTATTCATATACCAGAAATGTTTGAAGCTACTGACTGAATGAAAAGAGCTGGCATCTCACTCTCTTTGAATCTTCTTTATCATGCCAGGATTAGCAGGAAAAAGCAAAAAATTTCAGAATTGCACCTTGCAATGCGGAGAAATTACTGTTTGTGCATTTACAATATTCATTGATTTTTGCCATTGAAAAACATCATGTTATTCATATACCAGAAATGTTTGAAGCTACTGACTGAATGAAAAGAGCTGGCATCTCACTCTCTTTGAATCTTCTTTATCATGCCAGGATTAGCAGGAAAAAGCAAAAAATTTCAGAATTGCACCTTGCAATGTGGAGATATTACTGTTTGTGCATTTACAATATTCATTGATTTTTGCCATTGAAAAACGTCCAGAAATGTTTGAAGCTACTGACTGAATGAAAGGAGCTGGCATCTCACTCTCTTTGAATCTTCTTTATCATGCTAGGATTAGCAGGAAAAAGCAAAAAATTTCAGAATTGCACCTTGCAATGCGGAGAAATTACTGTTTGTGCATTTACAATATTCATTGATTTTTGCCATTGAAAAACATCATGTTATTCATATACCAGAAATGTTTGAAGCTACTGACTGAATGAAAAGAGCTGGCATCTCACTCTCTTTGAATCTTCTTTATCATGCCAGGATTAGCAGGAAAAAGCAAAAAATTTCAGAATTGCACCTTGCAATGCGGAGAAATTACTGTTTGTGCATTTACAATATTCATTGATTTTTGCCATTGAAAAACGTCCAGAAATGTTTGAAGCTACTGACTGAATGAAAAGAGCTGGCATCTCACTCTCTTTGAATCTTCTTTATCATGCTAAGAGGAGCAGGAAAAAGCAAAAAATTTCAGAATTGCACCTTGCAATGTGGAGATATTACTGTTTGTGCATTTACAATATTCATTGATTTTTGCCATTGAAAAACGTCCAGAAATGTTTGAAGCTACTGACTGAATGAAAGGAGCTGGCATCTCACTCTCTTTGAATCTTCTTTATCATGCTAGGATTAGCAGGAAAAAGCAAAAAATTTCAGAATTGCACCTTGCAATGCGGAGAAATTACTGTTTGTGCATTTACAATATTCATTGATTTTTGCCATTGAAAAACGTCCAGAAATGTTTGAAGCTACTGACTGAATGAAAAGAGCTGGCATCTCACTCTCTTTGAATCTTCTTTATCATGCTAAGAGGAGCAGGAAAAAGCAAAAAATTTCAGAATTGCACCTTGCAATGTGGAGATATTACTGTTTGTGCATTTACAATATTCATTGATTTTTGCCATTGAAAAACGTCCAGAAATGTTTGAAGCTACTGACTGAATGAAAGGAGCTGGCATCTCACTCTCTTTGAATCTTCTTTATCATGCTAGGATTAGCAGGAAAAAGCAAAAAATTTCAGAATTGCACCTTGCAATGCGGAGAAATTACTGTTTGTGCATTTACAATATTCATTGATTTTTGCCATTGAAAAACATCATGTTATTCATATACCAGAAATGTTTGAAGCTACTGACTGAATGAAAAGAGCTGGCATCTCACTCTCTTTGAATCTTCTTTATCATGCCAGGATTAGCAGGAAAAAGCAAAAAATTTCAGAATTGCACCTTGCAATGTGGAGATATTACTGTTTGTGCATTTACAATATTCATTGATTTTTGCCATTGAAAAACGTCCAGAAATGTTTGAAGCTACTGACTGAATGAAAGGAGCTGGCATCTCACTCTCTTTGAATCTTCTTTATCATGCTAGGATTAGCAGGAAAAAGCAAAAAATTTCAGAATTGCACCTTGCAATGCGGAGAAATTACTGTTTGTGCATTTACAATATTCATTGATTTTTGACATTGAAAAACATCATGTTATTCATATACCAGAAATGTTTGAAGCTACTGACTGAATGAAAAGAGCTGGCATCTCACTCTCTTTGAATCTTCTTTATCATGCCAGGGTTAGCAGGAAAAAGCAAAAAATTTCAGAATTGCACCTTGCAATGCGGAGAAATTACTGTTTGTGCATTTACAATATTCATTGATTTTTGCCATTGAAAAACATCATGTTATTCATATACCAGAAATGTTTGAAGCTACTGACTGAATGAAAAGAGCTGGCATCTCACTCTCTTTGAATCTTCTTTATCATGCCAGGATTAGCAGGAAAAAGCAAAAAATTTCAGAATTGCACCTTGCAATGCGGAGAAATTACTGTTTGTGCATTTACAATATTCATTGATTTTTGCCATTGAAAAACATCATGTTATTCATATACCAGAAATGTTTGACGCTACTGACTGAATGAAAAGAGCTGGCATCTCACTCTCTTTGAATCTTCTTTATCATGCCAGGATTAGCAGGAAAAAGCAAAAAATTTCAGAATTGCACCTTGCAATGTGGAGATATTACTGTTTGTGCATTTACAATATTCATTGATTTTTGCCATTGAAAAACGTCCAGAAATGTTTGAAGCTACTGACTGAATGAAAGGAGCTGGCATCTCACTCTCTTTGAATCTTCTTTATCATGCTAGGATTAGCAGGAAAAAGCAAAAAATTTCAGAATTGCACCTTGCAATGCGGAGAAATTACTGTTTGTGCATTTACAATATTCATTGATTTTTGCCATTGAAAAACATCATGTTATTCATATACCAGAAATGTTTGAAGCTACTGACTGAATGAAAAGAGCTGGCTTCTCACTCTCTTTGAATCTTCTTTATCATGCCAGGATTAGCAGGAAAAAGCAAAAAAATTCAGAATTGCACCTTGCAATGTGGAGATATTACTGTTTGTGCATTTACAATATTCATTGATTTTTGCCATTGAAAAACGTCCAGAAATGTTTGAAGCTACTGACTGAATGAAAGGAGCTGGCGTCTCACTCTCTTTGAATCTTCTTTATCATGCTAGGATTAGCAGGAAAAAGCAAAAAATTTCAGAATTGCACCTTGCAATGCGGAGAAATTACTGTTTGTGCATTTACAATATTCATTGATTTTTGCCATTGAAAAACGTCCAGAAATGTTTGAAGCTACTGACTGAATGAAAAGAGCTGGCATCTCACTCTCTTTGAATCTTCTTTATCATGCTAAGAGGAGCAGGAAAAAGCAAAAAATTTCAGAATTGCACCTTGCAATGTGGAGATATTACTGTTTGTGCATTTACAATATTCATTGATTTTTGCCATTGAAAAACGTCCAGAAATGTTTGAAGCTACTGACTGAATGAAAGGAGCTGGCATCTCACTCTCTTTGCATCTTCTTTATCATGCTAGGATTAGCAGGAAAAAGCAAAAAATTTCAGAATTGCACCTTGCAATGCGGAGAAATTACTGTTTGTGCATTTACAATATTCATTGATTTTTGCCATTGAAAAACATCATGTTATTCATATACCAGAAATGTTTGAAGCTACTGACTGAATGAAAAGAGCTGGCATCTCACTCTCTTTGAATCTTCTTTATCATGCCAGGATTAGCAGGAAAAAGCAAAAAATTTCAGAATTGCACCTTGCAATGTGGAGATATTACTGTTTGTGCATTTACAATATTCATTGATTTTTGCCATTGAAAAACGTCCAGAAATGTTTGAAGCTACTGACTGAATGAAAGGAGCTGGTATCTCACTCTCTTTGAATCTTCTTTATCATGCTAGGATTAGCAGGAAAAAGCAAAAAATTTCAGAATTGCACCTTGCAATGCGGAGAAATTACTGTTTGTGCATTTACAATATTCATTGATTTTTGCCATTGAAAAACATCATGTTATTCATATACCAGAAATGTTTGAAGCTACTGACTGAATGAAAAGAGCTGGCATCTCACTCTCTTTGAATCTTCTTTATCATGCCAGGATTAGCAGGAAAAAGCAAAAAATTTCAGAATTGCACCTTGCAATGCGGAGAAATTACTGTTTGTGCACTTACAATATTCATTGATTTTTGCCATTGAAAAACATCATGTTATTCATATACCAGAAATGTTTGAAGCTACTGACTGAATGAAAAGAGCTGGCATCTCACTCTCTTTGAATCTTCTTTATCATGCCAGGATTAGCAGGAAAAAGCAAAAAATTTCAGAATTGCACCTTGCAATGCGGAGAAATTACTGTTTGTGCATTTACAATATTCATTGATTTTTGCCATTGAAAAAGATCATGTTATTCATATACCAGAAATGTTTGACGCTACTGACTGAATGAAAAGAGCTGGCATCTCACTCTCTTTGAATCTTCTTTATCATGCCAGGATTAGCAGGAAAAAGCAAAAAATTTCAGAATTGCACCTTGCAATGTGGAGATATTACTGTTTGTGCATTTACAATATTCATTGATTTTTGCCATTGAAAAACGTCCAGAAATGTTTGAAGCTACTGACTGAATGAAAGGAGCTGGCATCTCACTCTCTTTGAATCTTCTTTATCATGCCAGGATTAGCAGGAAAAAGCAAAAAATTTCAGAATTGCACCTTGCAATGCGGAGAAATTACTGTTTGTGCATTTACAATATTCATTGATTTTTGCCATTGAAAAACATCATGTTATTCATATACCAGAAATGTTTGACGCTACTGACTGAATGAAAAGAGCTGGCATCTCACTCTCTTTGAATCTTCTTTATCATGCCAGGATTAGCAGGAAAAAGCAAAAAATTTCAGAATTGCACCTTGCAATGTGGAGATATTACTGTTTGTGCATTTACAATATTCATTGATTTTTGCCATTGAAAAACGTCCAGAAATGTTTGAAGCTACTGACTGAATGAAAGGAGCTGGCATCTCACTCTCTTTGAATCTTCTTTATCATGCTAGGATTAGCAGGAAAAAGCAAAAAATTTCAGAATTGCACCTTGCAATGCGGAGAAATTACTGTTTGTGCATTTACAATATTCATTGATTTTTGCCATTGAAAAACATCATGTTATTCATATACCAGAAATGTTTGAAGCTACTGACTGAATGAAAAGAGCTGGCATCTCACTCTCTTTGAATCTTCTTTATCATGCCAGGATTAGCAGGAAAAAGCAAAAAATTTCAGAATTGCACCTTGCAATGTGGAGATATTACTGTTTGTGCATTTACAATATTCATTGATTTTTGCCATTGAAAAACATCATGTTATTCATATACCAGAAATGTTTGAAGCTACTGACTGAATGAAAAGAGCTGGCATCTCACTCTCTTTGAATCTTCTTTATCATGCCAGGATTAGCAGGAAAAAGCAAAAAATTTCAGAATTGCACCTTGCAATGCGGAGAAATTACTGTTTGTGCATTTACAATATTCATTGATTTTTGCCATTGAAAAACATCATGTTATTCATATACCAGAAATGTTTGACGCTACTGACTGAATGAAAAGAGCTGGCATCTCACTCTCTTTGAATCTTCTTTATCATGCTAGGATTAGCAGGAAAAAGCAAAAAATTTCAGAATTGCACCTTGCAATGCGGAGAAATTACTGTTTGTGCATTTACAATATTCATTGATTTTTGCCATTGAAAAACATCATGTTATTCATATACCAGAAATCTTTGAAGCTACTGACTGAATGAAAAGAGCTGGCATCTCACTCTCTTTGAATCTGCTTTATCATGCCAGGATTACCAGGAAAAAGCAAAAAATTTCAGAATTGCACCTTGCAATGTGGAGATATTACTGTTTGTGCATTTACAATATTCATTGATTTTTGCCATTGAAAAACGTCCAGAAATGTTTGAAGCTACTGACTGAATGAAAGGAGCTGGCATCTCACTCTCTTTGAATCTTCTTTATCATGCTAGGATTAACAGGAAAAAGCAAAAAATTTCAGAATTGCACCTTGCAATGCGGAGAAATTACTGTTTGTGCATTTACAATATTCTTTGATTTTTGCCATTGAAAAACGTCCAGAAATGTTTGAAGCTACTGACTGAATGAAAAGAGCTGGCATCTCACTCTCTTTGAATCTTCTTTATCATGCTAAGAGGAGCAGGAAAAAGCAAAAAATTTCAGAATTGCACCTTGCAATGTGGAGATATTACTGTTTGTGCATTTACAATATTCATTGATTTTTGCCATTGAAAAACGTCCAGAAATGTTTGAAGCTACTGACTGAATGAAAGGAGCTGGCATCTCTCTCTCTTTGAATCTTCTTTATCATGCTAGGATTAGCAGGAAAAAGCAAAAAATTTCAGAATTGCACCTTGCAATGCGGAGAAATTACTGTTTGTGCATTTACAATATTCATTGATTTTTACCATTGAAAAACATCATGTTATTCATATACCAGAAATGTTTGAAGCTACTGACTGAATGAAAAGAGCTGGCATCTCACTCTCTTTGAATCTTCTTTATCATGCCAGGATTAGCAGGAAAAAGCAAAAAATTTCAGAATTGCACCTTGCAATGTGGAGATATTACTGTTTGTGCATTTACAATATTCATTGATTTTTGCCATTGAAAAACGTCCAGAAATGTTTGAAGCTACTGACTGAATGAAAGGAGCTGGTATCTCACTCTCTTTGAATCTTCTTTATCATGCTAGGATTAGCAGGAAAAAGCAAACAATTTCAGAATTGCACCTTGCAATGCGGAGAAATTACTGTTTGTGCATTTACAATATTCATTGATTTTTGCCATTGAAAAACATCATGTTATTCATATACCAGAAATGTTTGAAGCTACTGACTGAATGAAAAGAGCTGGCATCTCATTCTCTTTGAATCTTCTTTATCATGCCAGGATTAGCAGGAAAAAGCAAAAAATTTCAGAATTGCACCTTGCAATGTGGAGATATTACTGTTTGTGCATTTACAATATTCATTGATTTTTGCCATTGAAAAACGTCCAGAAATGTTTGAAGCTACTGACTGAATGAAAGGAGCTGGCATCTCACTCTCTTTGAATCTTCTTTATCATGCTAGGATTAGCAGGAAAAAGCAAAAAATTTCAGAATTGCACCTTGCAATGCGGAGAAATTACTGTTTGTGCATTTACAATATTCATTGATTTTTGCCATTGAAAAACATCATGTTATTCATATACCAGAAATGTTTGAAGCTACTGACTGAATGAAAAGAGCTGGCATCTCACTCTCTTTGAATCTTCTTTATCATGCCAGGATTAGCAGGAAAAAGCAAAAAATTTCTGAATTGCACGTTGCAATGTGGAGATATTACTGTTTGTGCATTTACAATATTCATTGATTTTTGCCATTGAAAACCGTCCAGAAATGTTTGAAGCTACTGACTGAATGAAAGGAGCTGGCATCTCACTCTCTTTGAATCTTCTTTATCATGCTAGGATTAGCAGGAAAAAGCAAAAAATTTCAGAATTGCACCTTGCAATGTGGAGATATTACTGTTTGTGCATTTACAATATTCATTGATTTTTGCCATTGAAAAACGTCCAGAAATGTTTGAAGCTACTGACTGAATGAAAGGAGCTGGCATCTCACTCTCTTTGAATCTTCTTTATCATGCTAGGATTAGCAGGAAAAAGCAAAAAAATTCAGAATTGCACCTTGCAATGTGGAGATATTACTGTTTGTGCATTTACAATATTCATTGATTTTTGCCATTGAAAAACATCATGTTATTCATATACCAGAAATGTTTGAAGCTACTGACTGAATGAAAAGAGCTGGCATCTCACTCTCTTTGAATCTTCTTTATCATGCCAGGATTAGCAGGAAAAAGCAAAAAATTTCAGAATTGCACCTTGCAATGCGGAGAAATTACTGTTTGTGCATTTACAATATTCATTGATTTTTGCCATTGAAAAACATCATGTTATTCATATACCAGAAATGTTTGAAGCTACTGACTGAATGAAAAGAGCTGGCATCTCACTCTCTGTGAATCTTCTTTATCATGCCAGGATTAGCAGGAAAAAGCAAAAAATTTCAGAATTGCACCTTGCAATGCGGAGAAATTACTGTTTGTGCATTTACAATATTCATTGATTTTTGCCATTGAAAAAGATCATGTTATTCATATACCAGAAATGTTTGACGCTACTGACTGAATGAAAAGAGCTGGCATCTCACTCTCTTTGAATCTTCTTTATCATGCCAGGATTAGCAGGAAAAAGCAAAAAATTTCAGAATTGCACCTTGCAATGTGGAGATATTACTGTTTGTGCATTTACAATATTCATTGATTTTTGCCATTGAAAAACGTCCAGAAATGTTTGAAGCTACTGACTGAATGAAAGGAGCTGGCATCTCACTCTCTTTGAATCTTCTTTATCATGCCAGGATTAGCAGGAAAAAGCAAAAAATTTCAGAATTGCACCTTGCAATGCGGAGAAATTACTGTTTGTGCATTTACAATATTCATTGATTTTTGCCATTGAAAAACATCATGTTATTCATATACCAGAAATGTTTGACGCTACTGACTGAATGAAAAGAGCTGGCATCTCACTCTCTTTGAATCTTCTTTATCATGCCAGGATTAGCAGGAAAAAGCAAAAAATTTCAGAATTGCACCTTGCAATGTGGAGATATTACTGTTTGTGCATTTACAATATTCATTGATTTTTGCCATTGAAAAACGTCCAGAAATGTTTGAAGCTACTGACTGAATGAAAGGAGCTGGCATCTCACTCTCTTTGAATCTTCTTTATCATGCTAGGATTAGCAGGAAAAAGCAAAAAATTTCAGAATTGCACCTTGCAATGCGGAGAAATTACTGTTTGTGCATTTACAATATTCATTGATTTTTGCCATTGAAAAACATCATGTTATTCATATACCAGAAATGTTTGAAGCTACTGACTGAATGAAAAGAGCTGGCATCTCACTCTCTTTGAATCTTCTTTATCATGCCAGGATTAGCAGGAAAAAGCAAAAAATTTCAGAATTGCACCTTGCAATGTGGAGATATTACTGTTTGTGCATTTACAATATTCATTGATTTTTGCCATTGAAAAACGTCCAGAAATGTTTGAAGCTACTGACTGAATGAAAGGAGCTGGCGTATCACTCTCTTTGAATCTTCTTTATCATGCTAGGATTAGCAGGAAAAAGCAAAAAATTTCAGAATTGCACCTTGCAATGCGGAGAAATTACTGTTTGTGCATTTACAATATTCATTGATTTTTGCCATTGAAAAACGTCCAGAAATGTTTGAAGCTACTGACTGAATGAAAAGAGCTGGCATCTCACTCTCTTTGAATCTTCTTTATCATGCTAAGAGGAGCAGGAAAAAGCAAAAAATTTCAGAATTGCACCTTGCAATGTGGAGATATTACTGTTTGTGCATTTACAATATTCATTGATTTTTGCCATTGAAAAACGTCCAGAAATGTTTGAAGCTACTGACTGAATGAAAGGAGCTGGCATCTCACTCTCTTTGAATCTTCTTTATCATGCTAGGATTAGCAGGAAAAAGCAAAAAATTTCAGAATTGCACCTTGCAATGCGGAGAAATTACTGTTTGTGCATTTACAATATTCATTGATTTTTGCCATTGAAAAACATCATGTTATTCATATACCAGAAATGTTTGAAGCTACTGACTGAATGAAAAGAGCTGGCATCTCACTCTCTTTGAATCTTCTTTATCATGCCAGGATTAGCAGGAAAAAGCAAAAAATTTCAGAATTGCACCTTGCAATGTGGAGATATTACTGTTTGTGCATTTACAATATTCATTGATTTTTGCCATTGAAAAACATCATGTTATTCATATACCAGAAATGTTTGAAGCTACTGACTGAATGAAAAGAGCTGGCATCTCACTCTCTTTGAATCTTCTTTATCATGCCAGGATTAGCAGGAAAAAGCAAAAAATTTCAGAATTGCACCTTGCAATGCGGAGAAATTACTGTTTGTGCATTTACAATATTCATTGATTTTTGCCATTGAAAAACATCATGTTATTCATATACCAGAAATGTTTGACGCTACTGATTGAATGAAAAGAGCTGGCATCTCACTCTCTTTGAATCTTCTTTATCATGCCAGGATTAGCAGGAAAAAGCAAAAAATTTCAGAATTGCACCTTGCAATGTGGAGATATTACTGTTTGTGCATTTACAATATTCATTGATTTTTGCCATTGAAAAACGTCCAGAAATGTTTGAAGCTACTGACTGAATGAAAGGAGCTGGCATCTCACTCTCTTTGAATCTTCTTTATCATGCTAGGATTAGCAGGAAAAAGCAAAAAATTTCAGAATTGCACCTTGCAATGCGGAGAAATTACTGTTTGTGCATTTACAATATTCATTGATTTTTGCCATTGAAAAACATCATGTTATTCATATACCAGAAATGTTTGAAGCTACTGACTGAATGAAAAGAGCTGGCATCTCACTCTCTTTGAATTTTCTTTATCATGCTAAGAGGAGCAGGAAAAAGCAAAAAATTTCAGAATTGCACCTTGCAATGTGGAGATATTACTGTTTGTGCATTTACAATATTCATTGATTTTTGCCATTGAAAAACGTCCAG
Source organism: Phyllobates terribilis (assembly GCF_046119375.1). NCBI lineage: Eukaryota > Metazoa > Chordata > Amphibia > Anura > Dendrobatidae > Phyllobates > Phyllobates terribilis. Next base: position 686,086 of record NW_027363225.1, on the reverse strand, counting down.
AAATGTTTGAAGCTACTGACTGAATGAAAGGAGCTGGCATCTCTCTCTCTTTGAATCTTCTTTATCATGCTAGGATTAGCAGGAAAAAGCAAAAAATTTCAGAATTGCACCTTGCAATGCGGAGAAATTACTGTTTGTGCATTTACAATATTCATTGATTTTTGCCATTGAAAAACATCATGTTATTCATATACCAGAAATGTTTGAAGCTACTGACTGAATGAAAAGAGCTGGCATCTCACTCTCTTTGAATCTTCTTTATCATGCCAGGATTAGCAGGAAAAAGCAAAAAATTTCAGAATTGCACCTTGCAATGTGGAGATATTACTGTTTGTGCATTTACAATATTCATTGATTTTTGCCATTGAAAAACGTCCAGAAATGTTTGAAGCTACTGACTGAATGAAAGGAGCTGGTATCTCACTCTCTTTGAATCTTCTTTATCATGCTAGGATTAGCAGGAAAAAGCAAAAAATTTCAGAATTGCACCTTGCAATGCGGAGAAATTACTGTTTGTGCATTTACAATATTCATTGATTTTTGCCATTGAAAAACATCATGTTATTCATATACCAGAAATGTTTGAAGCTACTGACTGAATGAAAAGAGCTGGCATCTCACTCTCTTTGAATCTTCTTTATCATGCCAGGATTAACAGGAAAAAGCAAAAAATTTCAGAATTGCACCTTGCAATGCGGAGAAATTACTGTTTGTGCATTTACAATATTCATTGATTTTTGCCATTGAAAAACATCATGTTATTCATATACCAGAAATGTTTGAAGCTACTGACTGAATGAAAAGAGCTGGCATCTCACTCTCTTTGAATCTTCTTTATCATGCCAGGATTAGCAGGAAAAAGCAAAAAATTTCAGAATTGCACCTTGCAATGCGGAGAAATTACTGTTTGTGCATTTACAATATTCATTGATTTTTGCCATTGAAAAACATCATGTTATTCATATACCAGAAATGTTTGAAGCTACTGACTGAATGAAAAGAGCTGGCATCTCACTCTCTTTGAATCTTCTTTATCATGCCAGGATTAGCAGGAAAAAGCAAAAAATTTCAGAATTGCACCTTGCAATGTGGAGATATTACTGTTTGTGCATTTACAATATTCATTGATTTTTGCCATTGAAAAACGTCCAGAAATGTTTGAAGCTACTGACTGAATGAAAGGAGCTGGCATCTCACTCTCTTTGAATCTTCTTTATCATGCTAGGATTAGCAGGAAAAAGCAAAAAATTTCAGAATTGCACCTTGCAATGCGGAGAAATTACTGTTTGTGCATTTACAATATTCATTGATTTTTGCCATTGAAAAACATCATGTTATTCATATACCAGAAATGTTTGAAGCTACTGACTGAATGAAAAGAGCTGGCATCTCACTCTCTTTGAATCTTCTTTATCATGCCAGGATTAGCAGGAAAAAGCAAAAAATTTCTGAATTGCACGTTGCAATGTGGAGATATTACTGTTTGTGCATTTACAATATTCATTGATTTTTGCCATTGAAAACCGTCCAGAAATGTTTGAAGCTACTGACTGAATGAAAGGAGCTGGCATCTCACTCTCTTTGAATCTTCTTTATCATGCTAGGATTAGCAGGAAAAAGCAAAAAATTTCAGAATTGCACCTTGCAATGTGGAGATATTACTGTTTGTGCATTTACAATATTCATTGATTTTTGCCATTGAAAAACGTCCAGAAATGTTTGAAGCTACTGACTGAATGAAAGGAGCTGGCATCTCACTCTCTTTGAATCTTCTTTATCATGCTAGGATTAGCAGGAAAAAGCAAAAAAATTCAGAATTGCACCTTGCAATGTGGAGATATTACTGTTTGTGCATTTACAATATTCATTGATTTTTGCCATTGAAAAACATCATGTTATTCATATACCAGAAATGTTTGAAGCTACTGACTGAATGAAAAGAGCTGGCATCTCACTCTCTTTGAATCTTCTTTATCATGCTAAGAGGAGCAGGAAAAAGCAAAAAATTTCAGAATTGCACCTTGCAATGTGGAGATATTACTGTTTGTGCATTTACAATATTCATTGATTTTTGCCATTGAAAAACGTCCAGAAATGTTTGAAGCTACTGACTGAATGAAAGGAGCTGGCATCTCACTCTCTTTGAATCTACTTTATCATGCTAGGATTAGCAGGAAAAAGCAAAAAATTTCAGAATTGCACCTTGCAATGCGGAGAAATTACTGTTTGTGCATTTACAATATTCATTGATTTTTGCCATGGAAAAACATAATGTTATTCATATACCAGAAATGTTTGAAGCTACTGACTGAATGAAAACAGCTGGCATCTCACTCTCTTTGAATCTTCTTTATCATGCCAGGATTAGCAGGAAAAAGCAAAAAATTTCAGAATTGCACCTTGCAATGTGGAGATATTACTGTTTGTGCATTTACAATATTCATTGATTTTTGCCTTTGAAAAACATCCAGAAATGTTTGAAGCTACTGACTGAATGAAAGGAGCTGGCATCTCACTCTCTTTGAATCTTCTTTATCATGCTAGGATTAGCAGGAAAAAGCAAAAAATTTCAGAATTGCACCTTGCAATGCGGAGAAATTACTGTTTGTGCATATACAATATTCATTGATTTTTGCCATTGAAAAACATCATGTTATTCATATACCAGAAATGTTTGAAGCTACTGACTGAATGAAAAGAGCTGGCATCTCACTCTCTTTGAATCTTCTTTATCATGCCAGGATTAGCAGGAAAAAGCAAAAAATTTCAGAATTGCACCTTGCAATGTGGAGATATTACTGTTTGTGCATTTACAATATTCATTGATTTTTGCCATTGAAAAACGTCCAGAAATGTTTGAAGCTACTGACTGAATGAAAGGAGCTGGCATCTCACTCTCTTTGAATCTTCTTTATCATGCTAGGATTAGCAGGAAAAAGCAAAAAATTTCAGAATTGCACCTTGCAATGCGGAGAAATTACTGTTTGTGCATTTACAATATTCATTGATTTTTGCCATTGAAAAACATCATGTTATTCATATACCAGAAATGTTTGAAGCTACTGACTGAATGAAAAGAGCTGGCATCTCACTCTCTTTGAATCTTCTTTATCATGCTAAGAGGAGCAGGAAAAAGCAAAAAAATTCAGAATTGCACCTTGCAATGTGGAGATATTACTGTTTGTGCATTTACAATATTCATTGATTTTTGCCATTGAAAAACGTCCAGAAATGTTTGAAGCTACTGACTGAATGAAAGGAGCTGGCATCTCACTCTCTTTGAATCTTCTTTATCATGCTAGGATTAGCAGGAAAAAGCAAAAAATTTCAGAATTGCACCTTGCAATGCGTAGAAATTACTGTTTGTGCATTTACAATATTCATTGATTTTTGCCATTGAAAAACATCATGTTATTCATATACCAGAAATGTTTGAAGCTACTGACTGAATGAAAAGAGCTGGCATCTCACTCTCTTTGAATCTTCTTTATCATGCTAAGAGGAGCAGGAAAAAGCAAAAAATTTCAGAATTGCACCTTGCAATGCGGAGAAATTACTGTTTGTGCATTTACAATATTCATTGATTTTTGCCATTGAAAAACGTCCAGAAATGTTTGAAGCTACTGACTGAATGAAAAGAGCTGGCATCTCACTCTCTTTGAATCTTCTTTATCATGCTAAGAAGAGCAGGAAAAAGCAAAAAATTTCAGAATTGCATCTTGCAATGTGGAGATATTACTGTTTGTGCATTTACAATATTCATTGATTTTTGCCATTGAAAAACGTCCAGAAATGTTTGAAGCTACTGACTGAATGAAAGGAGCTGGCATCTCACTCTCTTTGAATCTTCTTTATCATGCTAGGATTAGAAGGAAAAGGCAAAAAATTTCAGAATTGCACCTTGCAATGCGGAGAAATTACTGTTTGTGCATTTACAATATTCAGTGATTTTTGCCATTGAAAAACATCATGTTATTCATATACCAGAAATGTTTGAAGCTACTGACTGAATGAAAAGAGCTGGCATCTCACTCTCTTTGAATCTTCTTTATCATGCCAGGATTAGCAGGAAAAAGCAAAAAATTTCAGAATTGCACGTTGCAATGTGGAGATATTACTGTTTGTGCATTTACAATATTCATTGATTTTTGCCATTGAAAAACGTCCAGAAATGTTTGAAGCTACTGACTGAATGAAAGGAGCTGGCATCTCACTCTCTTTGAATCTTCTTTATCATGCTAGGATTAGCAGGAAAAAGCAAAAAATTTCAGAATTGCACCTTGCAATGCGGAGAAATTACTGTTTGTGCATTTACAATATTCATTGATTTTTGCCATTGAAAAACATCATGTTATTCATATACCAGAAATGTTTGAAGCTACTGACTGAATGAAAAGAGCTGGCATCTCACTCTCTTTGAATCTTCTTTATCATGCCAGGATTATCAGGAAAAAGCAAAAAATTTCAGAATTGTACCTTGCAATGCTGAGAAATTACTTTTTGTGCATTTACAATATTCATTGATTTTTGCCATTGAAAAACATCATGTTATTCATATACCAGAAATGTTTGAAGCTACTGACTGAATGAAAAGAGCTGGCATCTCACTCTCTTTGAATCTTCTTTATCATGCCAGGATTAGCAGGAAAAAGCAAAAAATTTCAGAATTGCACCTTGCAATGCGGAGAAATTACTGTTTGTGCATTTACAATATTCATTGATTTTTGCCATTGAAAAACGTCCAGAAATGTTTGAAGCTACTGACTGAATGAAAGGAGCTGGCATCTCACTCTCTTTGAATCTTCTTTATCATGCTAGGATTAGCAGGAAAAAGCAAAAAATTTCAGAATTGCACCTTGCAATGCGGAGAAATTACTGTTTGTGCATTTACAATATTCATTGATTTTTGCCATTGAAAAACATCATGTTATTCATATACCAGAAATGTTTGAAGCTACTGACTGAATGAAAAGAGCTGGCATCTCACTCTCTTTGAATCTTCTTTATCATGCTAATAGGAGCAGGAAAAAGCAAAAAATTTCAGAATTGCACCTTGCAATGTGGAGATATTACTGTTTGTGCATTTACAATATTCATTGATTTTTGCCATTGAAAAATGTCCAGAAATGTTTGAAGCTACTGACTGAATGAAAGGAGCTGGCATCTCACTCTCTTTGAATCTTCTTTATCATGCTAGGATTAGCAGGAAAAAGCAAAAAATTTCAGAATTACACCTTGCAATGCGGAGAAATTACTGTTTGTGCATTTACAATATTCATTGATTTTTGCCATTGAAAAACATCATGTTATTCATATACCAGAAATGTTTGAAGCTACTGACTGAATGAAAAGAGCTGGCATCTCACTCTCTTTGAATCTTCTTTATCATGCTAAGAGGAGCAGGAAAAAGCAAAAAATTTCAGAATTGCACCTTGCAATGTGGAGATATTACTGTTTGTGCATTTACAATATTCATTGATTTTTGCCATTGAAAAACGTCCAGAAATGTTTGAAGCTACTGACTGAATGAAAGGAGCTGGCATCTCACTCTCTTTGAATCTTCTTTATCATGCTAGGATTAGCAGGAAAAAGCAAAAAATTTCAGAATTGCACCTTGCAATGCGGAGAAATTACTGTTTGTGCATTTACAATATTCATTGATTTTTGCCATTGAAAAACGTCCAGAAATGTTTGAAGCTACTGACTGAATGAAAAGAGCTGGCTTCTCACTCTCTTTGAATCTTCTTTATCATGCTAAGAGGAGCAGGAAAAAGCAAAAAATTTCAGAATTGCACCTTGCAATGTGGAGATATTACTGTTTGTGCATTTACAATATTCATTGATTTTTGCCATTGAAAAACGTCCAGAAATGTTTGAAGCTACTGACTGAATGAAAGGAGCTGGCATCTCACTCTCTTTGAATCTTCTTTATCATGCTAGGATTAGCAGGAAAAAGCAAAAAATTTCAGAATTGCACCTTGCAATGCGGAGAAATTACTGTTTGTGCATTTACAATATTCATTGACTTTTGCCATTGAAAAATATCATGTTATTCATATACCAGAAATGTTTGAAGCTACTGACTGAATGAAAAGAGCTGGCATCTCACTCTCTTTGAATCTTCTTTATCATGCCAGGATTAGCAGGAAAAAGCAAAAAATTTCAGAATTGCACGTTGCAATGTGGAGATATTACTGTTTGTGCATTTACAATATTCATTGATTTTTGCCATTGAAAAACGTCCAGAAATGTTTGAAACTGCTGACTGAATGAAAGGAGCTGGCATCTCACTCTCTTTGAATCTTCTTTATCATGCTAGGATTAGCAGGAAAAAGCAAAAAATTTCAGAATTGCACCTTGCAATGCGGAGAAATTACTGTTTGTGCATTTACAATATTCATTGATTTTTGCCATTGAAAAACATCATGTTATTCATATACCAGAAATGTTTGAAGCTACTGACTGAATGAAAAGAGCTGGCATCTCACTCTCTTTGAATCTTCTTTATCATGCCAGGATTAGCAGGAAAAAGCAAAAAATTTCAGAATTGTACCTTGCAATGCGGAGAAATTACTTTTTGTGCATTTACAATATTCATTGATTTTTGCCATTGAAAAACATCATGTTATTCATATACCAGAAATGTTTGAAGCTACTGACTGAATTAAAAGAGCTGGCATCTCACTCTCTTTGAATCTTCTTTATCATGCCAGGATTAGCAGGAAAAAGCAAAAAATTTCAGAATTGCACCTTGCAATGTGGAGATATTACTGTTTGTGCATTTACAATATTCATTGATTTTTGCCATTGAAAAACGTCCAGAAATGTTTGAAGCTACTGACTGAATGAAAAGAGCTGGCATCTCACTCTCTTTGAATCTTCTTTATCATGCTAGGATTAGCAGGAAAAAGCAAAAAAATTCAGAATTGCACCTTGCAATGTGGACTTATTACTGTTTGTGCATTTACAATATTCATTGATTTTTGCCATTGAAAAACATCATGTTATTCATATACCAGAAATGTTTGAAGCTACTGACTGAATGAAAAGAGCTGGCATCTCACTCTCTTTGAATCTTCTTTATCATGCTAAGAGGAGCAGGAAAAAGCAAATAATTTCAGAATTGCACCTTGCAATGTGGAGATATTACTGTTTGTGCATTTACAATATTCATTGATTTTTGCCATTGAAAAACGTCCAGAAATGTTTGAAGCTACTGACTGAATGAAAGGAGCTGGCATCTCACTCTCTTTGAATCTTCTTTATCATGCTAGGATTAGCAGGAAAAAGCAAAAAATTTCAGAATTGCACCTTGCAATGCGGAGAAATTACTGTTTGTGCATTTACAATATTCATTGATTTTTGCCATGGAAAAACATCATGTTATTCATATACCAGAAATGTTTGAAGCTACTGACTGAATGAAAACAGCTGGCATCTCACTCTCTTTGAATCTTCTTTATCATGCCAGGATTAGCAGGAAAAAGCAAAAAATTTCAGAATTGCACCTTGCAATGTGGAGATATTACTGTTTGTGCATTTACAGTATTCATTGATTTTTGCCATTGAAAAACGTCCAGAAATGTTTGAAGCTACTGACTGAATGAAAGGAGCTGGCATCTCACTCTCTTTGAATCTTCTTTATCATGCTAGGATTAGCAGGAAAAAGCAAAAAATTTCAGAATTGCACCTTGCAATGCGGAGAAATTACTGTTTGTGCATTTACAATATTCATTGATTTTTGCCATTGAAAAACATCATGTTATTCATATACCAGAAATGTTTGAAGCTACTGACTGAATGAAAAGAGCTGGCATCTCACTCTCTTTGAATCTTCTTTATCATGCTAAGAGGAGCAGGAAAAAGCAAAAAATTTCAGAATTGCACGTTGCAATGTGGAGATATTACTGTTTGTGCATTTACAATATTCATTGATTTTTGCCATTGAAAAACGTCCAGAAATGTTTGAAGCTACTGACTGAATGAAAGGAGCTGGCATCTCACTCTCTTTGAATCTTCTTTATCATGCTAGGATTAGCAGGAAAAAGCAAAAAATTTCAGAATTGCACCTTGCAATGCGGAGAAATTACTGTTTGTGCATTTACAATATTCATTGATTTTTGCCATTGAAAAACGTCCAGAAATGTTTGAAGCTACTGACTGAATGAAAAGAGCTGGCTTCTCACTCTCTTTGAATCTTCTTTATCATGCTAAGAGGAGCAGGAAAAAGCAAAAAATTTCAGAATTGCACCTTGCAATGTGGAGATATTACTGTTTGTGCATTTACAATATTCATTGATTTTTGCCATTGAAAAACGTCCAGAAATGTTTGAAGCTACTGACTGAATGAAAGGAGCTGGCATCTCACTCTCTTTGAATCTTCTTTATCATGCTAGGATTAGCAGGAAAAAGCAAAAAATTTCAGAATTGCACCTTGCAATGCGGAGAAATTACTGTTTGTGCATTTACAATATTCATTGATTTTTGCCATTGAAAAATATCATGTTATTCATATACCAGAAATGTTTGAAGCTACTGACTGAATGAAAAGAGCTGGCATCTCACTCTCTTTGAATCTTCTTTATCATGCCAGGATTAGCAGGAAAAAGCAAAAAATTTCAGAATTGCACGTTGCAATGTGGAGATATTACTGTTTGTGCATTTACAATATTCATTGATTTTTGCCATTGAAAAACGTCCAGAAATGTTTGAAGCTACTGACTGAATGAAAGGAGCTGGCATCTCACTCTCTTTGAATCTTCTTTATCATGCTAGGATTAGCAGGAAAAAGCAAAAAATTTCAGAATTGCACCTTGCAATGCGGAGAAATTACTGTTTGTGCATTTACAATATTCATTGATTTTTGCCATTGAAAAACATCATGTTATTCATATACCAGAAATGTTTGAAGCTACTGACTGAATGAAAAGAGCTGGCATCTCACTCTCTTTGAATCTTCTTTATCATGCCAGGATTAGCAGGAAAAAGCAAAAAATTTCAGAATTGTACCTTGCAATGCGGAGAAATTACTTTTTGTGCATTTACAATATTCATTGATTTTTGCCATTGAAAAACATCATGTTATTCATATACCAGAAATGTTTGAAGCTACTGACTGAATTAAAAGATCTGGCATCTCACTCTCTTTGAATCTTCTTTATCATGCCAGGATTAGCAGGAAAAAGCAAAAAATTTCAGAATTGCACCTTGCAATGTGGAGATATTACTGTTTGTGCATTTACAATATTCATTGATTTTTGCCATTGAAAAACGTCCAGAAATGTTTGAAGCTACTGACTGAATGAAAAGAGCTGGCATCTCACTCTCTTTGTATCTTCTTTATCATGCTAGGATTAGCAGGAAAAAGCAAAAAAATTCAGAATTGCACCTTGCAATGTGGACTTATTACTGTTTGTGCATTTACAATATTCATTGATTTTTGCCATTGAAAAACATCATGTTATTCATATACCAGAAATGTTTGAAGCTACTGACTGAATGAAAAGAGCTGGCATCTCACTCTCTTTGAATCTTCTTTATCATGCTAAGAGGAGCAGGAAAAAGCAAAAAATTTCAGAATTGCACCTTGCAATGTGGAGATATTACTGTTTGTGCATTTACAATATTCATTGATTTTTGCCATTGAAAAACGTCCAGAAATGTTTGAAGCTACTGACTGAATGAAAGGAGCTGGCATCTCACTCTCTTTGAATCTTCTTTATCATGCTAGGATTAGCAGGAAAAAGCAAAAAATTTCAGAATTGCACCTTGCAATGCGGAGAAATTACTGTTTGTGCATTTACAATATTCATTGATTTTTGCCATGGAAAAACATCATGTTATTCATATACCAGAAGTGTTTGAAGCTACTGACTGAATGAAAACAGCTGGCATCTCACTCTCTTTGAATCTTCTTTATCATGCCAGGATTAGCAGGAAAAAGCAAAAAATTTCAGAATTGCACCTTGCAATGTGGAGATATTACTGTTTGTGCATTTACAATATTCATTGATTTTTGCCTTTGAAAAACGTCCAGAAATGTTTGAAGCTACTGACTGAATGAAAGGAGCTGGCATCTCACTCTCTTTGAATCTTCTTTATCATGCTAGGATTAGCAGGAAAAAGCAAAAAATTTCAGAATTGCACCTTGCAATGCGGAGAAATTACTGTTTGTGCATATACAATATTCATTGATTTTTGCCATTGAAAAACATCATGTTATTCATATACCAGAAATGTTTGAAGCTACTGACTGAATGAAAAGAGCTGGCATCTCACTCTCTTTGAATCTTCTTTATCATGCCAGGATTAGCAGGAAAAAGCAAAAAATTTCAGAATTGCACCTTGCAATGTGGAGATATTACTGTTTGTGCATTTACAATATTCATTGATTTTTGCCATTGAAAAACGTCCAGAAATGTTTGAAGCTACTGACTGAATGAAAGGAGCTGGCATCTCACTCTCTTTGAATCTTCTTTATCATGCTAGGATTAGCAGGAAAAAGCAAAAAATTTCAGAATTGCACCTTGCAATGCGGAGAAATTACTGTTTGTGCATTTACAATATTCATTGATTTTTGCCATTGAAAAACATCGTGTTATTCATATACCAGAAATGTTTGAAGCTACTGACTGAATGAAAAGAGCTGGCATCTCACTCTCTTTGAATCTTCTTTATCATGCTAAGAGGAGCAGGAAAAAGCAAAAAATTTCAGAATTGCACCTTGCAATGTGGAGATATTACTGTTTGTGCATTTACAATATTCAATGATTTTTGCCATTGAAAAACATCCAGAAATGTTTGAAGCTACTGACTGAATGAAAGGAGCTGGCATCTCACTCTCTTTGAAACTTCTTTATCATGCTAGGATTAGCAGGAAAAAGCAAAAAATTTCAGAATTGCACCTTGCAATGCGGAGAAATTACTGTTTGTGCATTTACAATATTCATTGATTTTTGCCATTGAAAAACATCATGTTATTCATATACCAGAAATGTTTGAAGCTACTGACTGAATGAAAAGAGCTGGCATCTCACTCTCTTTGAATCTTCTTTATCATGCTAAGAGGAGCAGGAAAAAGCAAAAAATTTCAGAATTGCACGTTGCAATGTGGAGATATTACTGTTTGTGCATTTACAATATTCATTGATTTTTGCCATTGAAAAAGGTCCAGAAATGTTTGAAGCTACTGACTGAATGAAAGGAGCTGGCATCTCACTCTCTTTGAATCTTCTTTATCATGCTAGGATTAGCAGGAAAAAGCAAAAAATTTCAGAATTGCACCTTGCAATGCGGAGAAATTACTGTTTGTGCATTTACAATATTCATTGATTTTTGCCATTGAAAAACATCATGTTATTCATATACCAGAAATGTTTGAAGCTACTGACTGAATGAAAAGAGCTGGCATCTCACTCTCTTTGAATCTTCATTATCATGCCAGGATTAGCAGGAAAAAGCAAAAAATTTCAGAATTGCACCTTGCAATGTGGAGATATTACTGTTTGTGCATTTACAATATTCATTGATTTTTGCCATTGAAAAACGTCCAGAAATGATTGAAGCTACTGACTGAATGAAAGGAGCTGGCATCTCACTCTCTTTGAATCTTCTTTATCATACTAGGATTAGCAGGAAAAAGCAAAAAATTTCAGAATTGCACCTTGCAATGCGGAGAAACTACTGTTTGTGCATTTACAATATTCATTGATTTTTGCCATTGAAAAACATCATGTTATTCATATACCAGAAATGTTTGAAGCTACTGACTGAATGAAAAGAGCTGGCATCTCACTCTCTTTGAATCTTCTTTATCATGCCAGGATTAGCAGGAAAAAGCAAAAAATTTCAGAATTGCACCTTGCAATGTGGAGATATTACTGTTTGTGCATTTACAATATTCATTGATTTTTGCCATTGAAAAACGTCCAGAAATGTTTGAAGCTACTGACTGAATGAAAGGAGCTGGCATCTCACTCTCTTTGAATCTTCTTTATCATGCTAGGATTAGCAGGAAAAAGCAAAAAATTTCAGAATTGCACCTTGCAATGCGGAGAAATTACTGTTTGTGCATTTACAATATTCATTGATTTTTGCCATTGAAAAACATCATGTTATTCATATACCAGAAATGTTTGAAGCTACTGACTGAATGAAAAGAGCTGGCATCTCACTCTCTTTGAATCTTCTTTATCATGCTAAGAGGAGCAGGAAAAAGCAAAAAATTTCAGAATTGCACCTTGCAATGTGGAGATATTACTGTTTGTGCATTTACAATATTCATTGATTTTTGCCATTGAAAAACGTCCAGAAATGTTTGAAGCTACTGACTGAATGAAAGGAGCTGGCATCTCACTCTCTTTGAATCTTCTTTATCATGCTAGGATTAGCAGGAAAAACCAAAAAATTTCAGAATTGCACCTTGCAATGCGGAGGAATTACTGTTTGTGCATTTACAATATTCATTGACTTTTGCCATTGAAAAACATCATGTTATTCATATACCAGAAATGTTTGAAGCTACTGACTGAATGAAAAGAGCTGGCATCTCATTCTCTTTGAATCTTCTTTATCATGCTAAGAGGAGCAGGAAAAAGCAAAAAATTTCAGAATTGCACGTTGCAATGTGGAGATATTACTGTTTGTGTATTTACAATATTCATTGATTTTTGCCATTGAAAAACGTCCAGAAATGTTTGAAGCTACTGACTGAATGAAAGGAGCTGGCATCTCACTCTCTTTGAATCTTCTTTATAATGCTAGGATTAGCAGGAAAAAGCAAAAAATTTCAGAATTGCACCTTGCAATGTGGAGATATTACTGTTTGTGCATTTACAATATTCATTGATTTTTGCCATTGAAAAACATCATGTTATTCATATACCAGAAATGTTTGAAGCTACTGACTGAATGAAAAGAGCTGGCATCTCACTCTCTTTGAATCTTCTTTATCATGCCAGGATTAGCAGGAAAAAGCAAAAAATTTCAGAATTGCACCTTGCAATGTGGAGATATTACTGTTTGTGCATTTACAATATTCATTGATTTTTGCCATTGAAAAACGTCCAGAAATGTTTGAAGCTACTGACTGAATGAAAGGAGCTGGCATCTCACTCTATTTGAATCTTCTTTATCATGCCAGGATTAGCAGGAAAAAGCAAAAAATTTCAGAATTGCACGTTGCAATGTGGAGATATTACTGTTTGTGCATTTACAATATTCATTGATTTTTGCCATTGAAAACCGTCCAGAAATGTTTGAAGCTACTGACTGAATAAAAGGAGCTGGCATCTCACTCTCTTTGAATCTTCTTTATCATGCTAGGATTAGCAGGAAAAAGCAAAAAATTTCAGAATTGCACCTTGCAATGTGGAGATATTACTGTTTGTGCATTTACAATATTCATTGATTTTTGCCATTGAAAAACGTCCAGAAATGTTTGAAGCTATTGACTGAATGAAAGGAGCTGGCATCTCACTCTCTTTGAATCTTCTTTATCATGCTAGGATTAGCAGGAAAAAGCAAAAAAATTCAGAATTGCACCTTGCAATGTGGAGATATTACTGTTTGTGCATTTACAATATTCATTGATTTTTGCCATTGAAAAACATCATGTTATTCATATACCAGAAATGTTTGAAGCTACTAACTGAATGAAAAGAGCTGGCATCTCACTCTCTTTGAATCTACTTTATCATGCTAAGAGGAGCAGGAAAAAGAAAAAAATTTCAGAATTGCACCTTGCAATGTGGAGATATTACTGTTTGTGCATTTACAATATTCATTGATTTTTGCCATTGAAAAACGTCCAGAAATGTTTGAAGCTACTGACTGAATGAAAGGAGCTGGCATCTCACTCTCTTTGAATCTTCTTTATCATGCTAGGATTAGCAGGAAAAAGCAAAAAATTTCAGAATTGCACCTTGCAATGCGGAGAAATTACTGTTTGTGCATTTACAATATTCATTGATTTTTGCCATGGAAAAACATCATGTTATTCATATACCAGAAATGTTTGAAGCTACTGACTGAATGAAAACAGCTGGCATCTCACTCTCTTTGAATCTTCTTTATCATGCCAGTATTAGAAGGAAAAAGCAAAAAATTTCAGAATTGCACCTTGCAATGTGGAGATATTACTGTTTGTGCATTTACAATATTCATTGATTTTTGCCTTTGAAAAACGTCCAGAAATGTTTGAAGCTACTGACTGAATGAAAGGAGCTGGCATCTCACTCTCTTTGAATCTTCTTTATCATGCTAGGATTAGCAGGAAAAAGCAAAAAATTTCAGAATTGCACCTTGCAATGCGGAGAAATTACTGTTTGTGCATTTACAATATTCATTGATTTTTGCCATTGAAAAACATCATGATATTCATATACCAGAAATGTTTGAAGCTACTGACTGAATGAAAAGAGCTGGCATCTCACTCTCTTTGAATCTTCTTTATCATGCCAGGATTAGCAGGAAAAAGCAAAAAATTTCAGAATTGCACCTTGCAATGTGGAGATATTACTGTTTGTGCATTTACAATATTCATTGATTTTTGCCATTGAAAAACGTCCAGAAATGTTTGAAGCTACTGACTGAATGAAAGGAGCTGGCATCTCACTCTCTTTGAATCTTCTTTATCATGCTAGGATTAGCAGGAAAAAGCAAAAAATTTCAGAATTGCACCTTGCAATGCGGAGAAATTACTGTTTGTGCATTTACAATATTCATTGATTTTTGCCATTGAAAAACATCATGTTATTCATATACCAGAAATGTTTGAATCTACTGACTGAATGAAAAGAGCTGGCATCTCACTCTCTTTGAATCTTCTTTATCATGCTAAGAGGAGCAGGAAAAAGCAAAAAATTTCAGAATTGCAACTTGCAATGTGGAGATATTACTGTTTGTGCATTTACAATATTCATTGATTTTTGCCCTTGAAAAACGTCCAGAAATGTTTGAAGCTACTGACTGAATGAAAGGAGCTGGCATCTCACTCTCTTTGAATCTTCTTTATCATGCTAGGATTAGCAGGAAAAAGCAAAAAATTTCAGAATTGCACCTTGCAATGCGGAGAAATTACTGTTTGTGCATTTACAATATTCATTGATTTTTGCCATTGAAAAACATCATGTTATTCATATACCAGAAATGTTTGAAGCTACTGACTGAATGAAAAGAACTGGCATCTCACTCTCTTTGAATCTTCTTTATCATGCTAAGAGGAGCAGGAAAAAGCAAAAAATTTCAGAATTGCACGTTGCAATGTGGAGATATTACTGTTTGTCCATTTACAATATTCATTGATTTTTGCCATTGAAAAACGTCCAGAAATGTTTGAAGCTACTGACTGAATGAAAGGAGCTGGCATCTCACTCTCTTTGAATCTTCTTTATCATGCTAGGATTAGCAGAAAAAAGCAAAAAATTTCAGAATTGCACCTTGCAATGCGGAGAAATTACTGTTTGTGCATTTACAATATTCAGTGATTTTTGCCATTGAAAAACATCATGTTATTCATATACCAGAAATGTTTGAAGCTACTGACTGAATGAAAAGAGCTGGCATCTCACTCTCTTTGAATCTTCTTTATCATGCCAGGATTAGCAGGAAAAAGCAAAAAATTTCTGAATTGCACCTTGCAATGTGGAGATATTACTGTTTGTGCATTTACAATATTCATTGATTTTTGCCATTGAAAAACGTCCAGAAATGTTTGAAGCTACTGACTGAATGAAAGGAGCTGGCATCTCACTCTCTTTGAATCTTCTTTATCATACTAGGATTAGCAGGAAAAAGCAAAAAATTTCAGAATTGCACCTTGCAATGCGGAGAAATTACTGTTTGTGCATTTACAATATTCATTGATTTTTGCCATTGAAAAACATCATGTTATTCATATACCAGAAATGTTTGAAGCTACTGACTGAATGAAAAGAGCTGGCATCTCACTCTCTTTGAATCTTCTTTATCATGCCAGGATTAGCAGGAAAAAGCAAAAAATTTCAGAATTGCACCTTGCAATGTGGAGATATTACTGTTTGTGCATTTACAATATTCATTGATTTTTGCCATTGAAAAACGTCCAGAAATGTTTGAAGCTACTGACTGAATGAAAGGAGCTGGCATCTCACTCTCTTTGAATCTTCTTTATCATGCTAGGATTAGCAGGAAAAACCAAAAAATTTCAGAATTGCACCTTGCAATGCGGAGGAATTACTGTTTGTGCATTTACAATATTCATTGATTTTTGCCATTGAAAAACATCATGTTATTCATGTACCAGAAATGTTTGAAGCTACTGACTGAATGAAAAGAGCTGGCATCTCATTCTCTTTGAATCTTCTTTATCATGCTAAGAGGAGCAGGAAAAAGCAAAAAATTTCAGAATTGCACGTTGCAATGTGGAGATATTACTGTTTGTGTATTTACAATATTCATTGATTTTTGCCATTGAAAAACGTCCAGAAATGTTTGAAGCTACTGACTGAATGAAAGGAGCTGGCATCTCACTCTCTTTGAATCTTCTTTATAATGCTAGGATTAGCAGGAAAAAGCAAAAAATTTCAGAATTGCACCTTGCAATGTGGAGATATTACTGTTTGTGCATTTACAATATTCATTGATTTTTGCCATTGAAAAACATCATGTTATTCATATACCAGAAATGTTTGAAGCTACTGACTGAATGAAAAGAGCTGGCATCTCACTCTCTTTGAATCTTCTTTATCATGCCTGGATTAGCAGGAAAAAGCAAAAAATTTCAGAATTGCACCTTGCAATGTGGAGATATTACTGTTTGTGCATTTACAATATTCATTGATTTTTGCCATTGAAAAACGTCCAGAAATGTTTGAAGCTACTGACTGAATGAAAGGAGCTGGCATCTCACTCTCTTTGAATCTTCTTTATCATGCTAGGATTAGCAGGAAAAAGCAAAAAATTTCAGAATTGCACCTTGCAATGCGGAGAAATTACTGTTTGTGCATTTACAATATTCATTGATTTTTGCCATTGAAAAACATCATGTTATTCATATACCAGAAATGTTTGAAGCTACTGACTGAATGAAAAGAGCTGGCATCTCACTCCCTTTGAATCTTCTTTATCATGCTAAGAGGAGCAGGAAAAAGCAAAAAATTTCAGAATTGCACGTTGCAATGTGGAGATATTACTGTTTGTGCATTTACAATATTCATTGATTTTTGCCATTGAAAAACGTCCAGAAATGTTTGAAGCTACTGACTGAATGAAAGGAGCTGGCATCTCACTCTCTTTGAATCTTCTTTATCATGCTAGGATTAGCAGGAAAAAGCAAAAAATTTCAGAATTGCACCTTGCAATGCGGAGAAATTACTGTTTGTGCATTTACAATATTCATTGATTTTTGCCATTGAAAAACATCATGTTATTCATATACCAGAAATGTTTGAAGCTACTGACTGAATGAAAAGAGCTGGCATCTCACTCTCTTTGAATCTTCTTTATCATGCTAAGAGGAGCAGGAAAAAGCAAAAAATTTCAGAATTGCACCTTGCAATGTGGAGATATTACTGTTTGTGCATTTACAATATTCATTGATTTTTGCCATTGAAAAACGTCCAGAAATGTTTGAAGCTACTGACTGAATGAAAGGAGCTGGCATCTCACTCTCTTTGAATCTTCTTTATCATGCTAGGATTAGCAGGAAAAAGCAAAAAATTTCAGAATTGCACCTTGCAATGCGGAGAAATTACTGTTTGTGCATTTACAATATTCATTGATTTTTGCCATTGAAAAACGTCCAGAAATGTTTGAAGCTACTGACTGAATGAAAGGAGCTGGCATCTCACTCTCTTTGAATCTTCTTTATCATGCTAAGAGGAGCAGGAAAAAGCAAAAAATTTCAGAATTGCACCTTGCAATGTGGAGATATTACTGTTTGTGCATTTACAATATTCATTGATTTTTGCCATTGAAAAACGTCCAGAAATGTTTGAAGCTACTGACTGAATGAAAGGAGCTGGCATCTCACTCTCTTTGAATCTTCTTTATCATGCTAGGATTAGCAGGAAAAAGCAAAAAATTTCAGAATTGCACCTTGCAATGCGGAGAAATTACTGTTTGTGCATTTACAATATTCATTGATTTTTGCCATTGAAAAACATCATGTTATTCATATACCAGATATGTTTGAAGCTACTGACTGAATGAAAAGAGCTGGCATCTCACTCTCTTTGAATCTTCTTTATCATGCCAGGATTAGCAGGAAAAAGCAAAAAATTTCAGAATTGCACCTTGCAATGTGGAGATATTACTGTTTGTGCATTTACAATATTCATTGATTTTTGACATTGAAAAACGTCCAGAAATGTTTGAAGCCACTGACTGAATGAAAGGAGCTGGCATCTCACTCTCTTTGAATCTTCTTTATCATGCTAGGATTAGCAGGAAAAAGCAAAAAATTTCAGAATTGCACCTTGCAATGCGGGAAATTACTGTTTGTGCATTTACAATATTCATTGATTTTTGCCATTGAAAAACGTCCAGAAATGTTTGAAGCTACTGACTGAATGAAAAGAGCTTGCATCTCACTCTCTTTGAATCTTCTTTATCATGCTAAGAGGAGCAGGAAAAAGCAAAAAATTTCAGAATTGCACCTTGCAATGTGGAGATATTACTGTTTGTGCATTTACAATATTCATTGATTTTTGCCATTGAAAAACGTCCAGAAATGTTTGAAGCTACTGACTGAATGAAAGGAGCTGGCATCTCACTCTCTTTGAATCTTCTTTATCATGCTAGGATTAGCAGGAAAAAGCAAAAAATTTCAGAATTGCTCCTTGCAATGCGGAGAAATTACTGTTTGTGCATTTACAATATTCATTGATTTTTGCCATTGAAAAACGTCCAGAAATGTTTGAAGCTACTGACTGAATGAAAAGAGCTGGCATCTCACTCTCTTTGAATCTTCTTTATCATGCTAAGAGGAGCAGGAAAAAGCAAAAAATTTCAGAATTGCACCTTGCAATGTGGAGATATTACTGTTTGTGCATTTACAATATTCATTGATTTTTGCCATTGAAAAACGTCCAGAAATGTTTGAAGCTACTGACTAAATGAAAGGAGCTGGCATCTCACTCTCTTTGAATCTTCTTTATCATGCTAGGATTAGCAGGAAAAAGCAAAAAATTTCAGAATTGCACCTTGCAATGCGGAGAAATTACTGTTTGTGCATTTACAATATTCATTGATTTTTGCCATTGAAAAACATCATGTTATTCATATACCAGAAATGTTTGAAGCTACTGACTGAATGAAAAGAGCTGGCATCTCACTCTCTTTGAATCTTCTTTATCATGCCAGGATTAGCAGGAAAAAGCAAAAAATTTCAGAATTGCACCTTGCAATGCGGAGATATTACTGTTTGTGCATTTACAATATTCATTGATTTTTGCCATTGAAAAACATCCAGAAATGTTTGAAGCTACTGACTGAATGAAAGGAGGTGGCATCTCACTCTCTTTGAATCTTCTTTATCATGCTAGGATTAGCAGGAAAAAGCAAAAAATTTCAGAATTGCACCTTGCAATGCGGAGAAATTACTGTTTGTGCATTTACAATATTCATTGATTTTTGCCATTGAAAAACATCATGTTAATCATATACCAGAAATGTTTGAAGCTACTGACTGAATGAAAAGAGCTGGCACCTCACTCTCTTTGAATCTTCTTTATCATGCCAGGATTAGCAGGAAAAAGCAAAAAATTTCAGAATTGCACCTTGCAATGCCGAGAAATTACTGTTTGTGCACTTACAATATTCATTGATTTTTGCCATTGAAAAACATCATGTTATTCATATACCAGAAATGTTTGAAGCTACTGACTGAATGAAAAGAGCTGGCATCTCACTCTCTTTGAATCTTCTTTATCATGCCAGGATTAGCAGGAAAAAGCAAAAAATTTCAGAGTTGCACCTTGCAATGCGGAGAAATTACTGTTTGTGCATTTACAATATTCATTGATTTTTGCCATTGAAAAACATCATGTTATTCATATACCAGAAATGTTTGAAGCTACTGACTGAATGAAAAGAGCTGGCATCTCACTCTCTTTGAATCTTCTTTATCATGCCAGGATTAGCAGGAAAAAGCAAAAAATTTCAGAATTGCACCTTGCAATGTGGAGATATTACTGTTTGTGCATTTACAATATTCATTGATTTTTGCCATTGAAAAACGTCCAGAAATGTTTGAAGCTACTGACTGAATGAAAGGAGCTGGCATCTCACTCTCTTTGAATCTTCTTTATCATGCTAGGATTAGCAGGAAAAAGCAAAAAATTTCAGAATTGCACCTTGCAATGCGGAGAAATTACTGTTTGTGCATTTACAATATTCATTGATTTTTGCCATTGAAAAACATCATGTTATTCATATACCAGAAATGTTTGAAGCTACTGACTGAATGAAAAGAGCTGGCATCTCACTCTCTTTGAATCTTCTTTATCATGCCAGGATTAGCAGGAAAAAGCAAAAAATTTCAGAATTGCACCTTGCAATGTGGAGATATTACTGTTTGTGCATTTACAATATTCATTGATTTTTGCCATTGAAAAACGTCCAGAAATGTTTGAAGCTACTGACTGAATGAAAGGAACTGGCATCTCACTCTCTTTGAATCTTCTTTATCATGCTAGGATTAGCAGGAAAAAGCAAAAAATTTCAGAATTGCACCTTGCAATGCGGAGAAATTACTGTTTGTGCATTTACAATATTCATTGATTTTTGCCATTGAAAAACGTCCAGAAATGTTTGAAGCTACTGACTGAATGAAAAGAGATGGCATCTCACTCTCTTTGAATCTTCTTTATCATGCTAAGAGGAGCAGGAAAAAGCAAAAAATTTCAGAATTGCACCTTGCAATGTGGAGATATTACTGTTTGTGCATTTACAATATTCATTGATTTTTGCCATTGAAAAACGTCCAGAAATGTTTGAAGCTACTGACTGAATGAAAGGAGCTGGCATCTCACTCTCTTTGAATCTTCTTTATCATGCTAGGATTAGCAGGAAAAAGCAAAAAATTTCAGAATTGCACCTTGCAATGCGGAGAAATTACTGTTTGTGCATTTACAATATTCATTGATTTTTGCCATTGAAAAACATCATGTTATTCATATACCAGAAATGTTTGAAGCTACTGACTGAATGAAAAGAGCTGGCATCTCACTCCCTTTGAATCTTCTTTATCATGCTAAGAGGAGCAGGAAAAAGCAAAAAATTTCAGAATTGCACGTTGCAATGTGGAGATATTACTGTTTGTGCATTTACAATATTCATTGATTTTTGCCATTGAAAAACGTCCAGAAATGTTTGAAGCTACTGACTGAATGAAAGGAGCTGGCATCTCACTCTCTTTGAATCTTCTTTATCATGCTAGGATTAGCAGGAAAAAGCAAAAAATTTCAGAATTGCACCTTGCAATGCGGAGAAATTACTGTTTGTGCATTTACAATATTCATTGATTTTTGCCATTGAAAAACATCATGTTATTCATATACCAGAAATGTTTGAAGCTACTGACTGAATGAAAAGAGCTGGCATCTCACTCTCTTTGAATCTTCTTTATCATGCTAAGAGGAGCAGGAAAAAGCAAAAAATTTCAGAATTGCACCTTGCAATGTGGAGATATTACTGTTTGTGCATTTACAATATTCATTGATTTTTGCCATTGAAAAACGTCCAGAAATGTTTGAAGCTACTGACTGAATGAAAGGAGCTGGCATCTCACTCTCTTTGAATCTTCTTTATCATGCTAGGATTAGCAGGAAAAAGCAAAAAATTTCAGAATTGCACCTTGCAATGCGGAGAAATTACTGTTTGTGCATTTACAATATTCATTGATTTTTGCCATTGAAAAACGTCCAGAAATGTTTGAAGCTACTGACTGAATGAAAGGAGCTGGCATCTCACTCTCTTTGAATCTTCTTTATCATGCTAAGAGGAGCAGGAAAAAGCAAAAAATTTCAGAATTGCACCTTGCAATGTGGAGATATTACTGTTTGTGCATTTACAATATTCATTGATTTTTGCCATTGAAAAACGTCCAGAAATGTTTGAAGCTACTGACTGAATGAAAGGAGCTGGCATCTCACTCTCTTTGAATCTTCTTTATCATGCTAGGATTAGCAGGAAAAAGCAAAAAATTTCAGAATTGCACCTTGCAATGCGGAGAAATTACTGTTTGTGCATTTACAATATTCATTGATTTTTGCCATTGAAAAACATCATGTTATTCATATACCAGATATGTTTGAAGCTACTGACTGAATGAAAAGAGCTGGCATCTCACTCTCTTTGAATCTTCTTTATCATGCCAGGATTAGCAGGAAAAAGCAAAAAATTTCAGAATTGCACCTTGCAATGTGGAGATATTACTGTTTGTGCATTTACAATATTCATTGATTTTTGACATTGAAAAACGTCCAGAAATGTTTGAAGCCACTGACTGAATGAAAGGAGCTGGCATCTCACTCTCTTTGAATCTTCTTTATCATGCTAGGATTAGCAGGAAAAAGCAAAAAATTTCAGAATTGCACCTTGCAATGCGGGAAATTACTGTTTGTGCATTTACAATATTCATTGATTTTTGCCATTGAAAAACGTCCAGAAATGTTTGAAGCTACTGACTGAATGAAAAGAGCTTGCATCTCACTCTCTTTGAATCTTCTTTATCATGCTAAGAGGAGCAGGAAAAAGCAAAAAATTTCAGAATTGCACCTTGCAATGTGGAGATATTACTGTTTGTGCATTTACAATATTCATTGATTTTTGCCATTGAAAAACGTCCAGAAATGTTTGAAGCTACTGACTGAATGAAAGGAGCTGGCATCTCACTCTCTTTGAATCTTCTTTATCATGCTAGGATTAGCAGGAAAAAGCAAAAAATTTCAGAATTGCTCCTTGCAATGCGGAGAAATTACTGTTTGTGCATTTACAATATTCATTGATTTTTGCCATTGAAAAACGTCCAGAAATGTTTGAAGCTACTGACTGAATGAAAAGAGCTGGCATCTCACTCTCTTTGAATCTTCTTTATCATGCTAAGAGGAGCAGGAAAAAGCAAAAAATTTCAGAATTGCACCTTGCAATGTGGAGATATTACTGTTTGTGCATTTACAATATTCATTGATTTTTGCCATTGAAAAACGTCCAGAAATGTTTGAAGCTACTGACTAAATGAAAGGAGCTGGCATCTCACTCTCTTTGAATCTTCTTTATCATGCTAGGATTAGCAGGAAAAAGCAAAAAATTTCAGAATTGCACCTTGCAATGCGGAGAAATTACTGTTTGTGCATTTACAATATTCATTGATTTTTGCCATTGAAAAACATCATGTTATTCATATACCAGAAATGTTTGAAGCTACTGACTGAATGAAAAGAGCTGGCATCTCACTCTCTTTGAATCTTCTTTATCATGCCAGGATTAGCAGGAAAAAGCAAAAAATTTCAGAATTGCACCTTGCAATGCGGAGATATTACTGTTTGTGCATTTACAATATTCATTGATTTTTGCCATTGAAAAACGTCCAGAAATGTTTGAAGCTACTGACTGAATGAAAGGAGGTGGCATCTCACTCTCTTTGAATCTTCTTTATCATGCTAGGATTAGCAGGAAAAAGCAAAAAATTTCAGAATTGCACCTTGCAATGCGGAGAAATTACTGTTTGTGCATTTACAATATTCATTGATTTTTGCCATTGAAAAACATCATGTTAATCATATACCAGAAATGTTTGAAGCTACTGACTGAATGAAAAGAGCTGGCACCTCACTCTCTTTGAATCTTCTTTATCATGCCAGGATTAGCAGGAAAAAGCAAAAAATTTCAGAATTGCACCTTGCAATGCCGAGAAATTACTGTTTGTGCACTTACAATATTCATTGATTTTTGCCATTGAAAAACATCATGTTATTCATATACCAGAAATGTTTGAAGCTACTGACTGAATGAAAAGAGCTGGCATCTCACTCTCTTTGAATCTTCTTTATCATGCCAGTATTAGCAGGAAAAAGCAAAAAATTTCAGAATTGCACCTTGCAATGCGGAGAAATTACTGTATGTGCATTTACAATATTCATTGATTTTTGCCATTGAAAAACATCATGTTATTCATATACCAGAAATGTTTGAAGCTACTGACTGAATGAAAAGAGCTGGCATCTCACTCTCTTTGAATCTTCTTTATCATGCCAGGATTAGCAGGAAAAAGCAAAAAATTTCAGAATTGCACCTTGCAATGTGGAGATATTACTGTTTGTGCATTTACAATATTCATTGATTTTTGCCATTGAAAAACGTCCAGAAATGTTTGAAGCTACTGACTGAATGAAAGGAGCTGGCATCTCACTCTCTTTGAATCTTCTTTATCATGCTAGGATTAGCAGGAAAAAGCAAAAAATTTCAGAATTGCACCTTGCAATGCGGAGAAATTACTGTTTGTGCATTTACAATATTCATTGATTTTTGCCATTGAAAAACATCATGTTATTCATATACCAGAAATGTTTGAAGCTACTGACTGAATGAAAAGAGCTGGCATCTCACTCTCTTTGAATCTTCTTTATCATGCCAGGATTAGCAGGAAAAAGCAAAAAATTTCAGAATTGCACCTTGCAATGTGGAGATATTACTGTTTGTGCATTTACAATATTCATTGATTTTTGCCATTGAAAAACGTCCAGAAATGTTTGAAGCTACTGACTGAATGAAAGGAACTGGCATCTCACTCTCTTTGAATCTTCTTTATCATGCTAGGATTAGCAGGAAAAAGCAAAAAATTTCAGAATTGCACCTTGCAATGCGGAGAAATTACTGTTTGTGCATTTACAATATTCATTGATTTTTGCCATTGAAAAACGTCCAGAAATGTTTGAAGCTACTGACTGAATGAAAAGAGCTGGCATCTCACTCTCTTTGAATCTTCTTTATCATGCTAAGAGGAGCAGGAAAAAGCAAAAAATTTCAGAATTGCACCTTGCAATGTGGAGATATTACTGTTTGTGCATTTACAATATTCATTGATTTTTGCCATTGAAAAACGTCCAGAAATGTTTGAAGCTACTGACTGAATGAAAGGAGCTGGCATCTCACTCTCTTTGAATCTTCTTTATCATGCTAGGATTAGCAGGAAAAAGCAAAAAATTTCAGAATTGCACCTTGCAATGCGGAGAAATTACTGTTTGTGCATTTACAATATTCATTGATTTTTGCCATTGAAAAACGTCCAGAAATGTTTGAAGCTACTGACTGAATGAAAAGAGCTGGCATCTCACTCTCTTTGAATCTTCTTTATCATGCTAAGAGGAGCAGGAAAAAGCAAAAAATTTCAGAATTGCACCTTGCAATGTGGAGATATTACTGTTTGTGCATTTACAATATTCATTGATTTTTGCCATTGAAAAACGTCCAGAAATGTTTGAAGCTACTGACTGAATGAAAGGAGCTGGCATCTCACTCTCTTTGAATCTTCTTTATCATGCTAGGATTAGCAGGAAAAAGCAAAAAATTTCAGAATTGCACCTTGCAATGCGGAGAAATTACTGTTTGTGCATTTACAATATTCATTGATTTTTGCCATTGAAAAACATCATGTTATTCATATACCAGAAATGTTTGAAGCTACTGACTGAATGAAAAGAGCTGGCATCTCACTCTCTTTGAATCTTCTTTATCATGCCAGGATTAGCAGGAAAAAGCAAAAAATTTCAGAATTGCACCTTGCAATGCGGAGATATTACTGTTTGTGCATTTACAATATTCATTGATTTTTGCCATTGAAAAACGTCCAGAAATGTTTGAAGCTACTGACTGAATGAAAGGAGGTGGCATCTCACTCTCTTTGAATCTTCTTTATCATGCTAGGATTAGCAGGAAAAAGCAAAAAATTTCAGAATTGCACCTTGCAATGCGGAGAAATTACTGTTTGTGCATTTACAATATTCATTGATTTTTGCCATTGAAAAACATCATGTTAATCATATACCAGAAATGTTTGAAGCTACTGACTGAATGAAAAGAGCTGGCACCTCACTCTCTTTGAATCTTCTTTATCATGCCAGGATTAGCAGGAAAAAGCAAAAAATTTCAGAATTGCACCTTGCAATGCCGAGAAATTACTGTTTGTGCACTTACAATATTCATTGATTTTTGCCATTGAAAAACATCATGTTATTCATATACCAGAAATGTTTGAAGCTACTGACTGAATGAAAAGAGCTGGCATCTCACTCTCTTTGAATCTTCTTTATCATGCCAGTATTAGCAGGAAAAAGCAAAAAATTTCAGAATTGCACCTTGCAATGCGGAGAAATTACTGTATGTGCATTTACAATATTCATTGATTTTTGCCATTGAAAAACATCATGTTATTCATATACCAGAAATGTTTGAAGCTACTGACTGAATGAAAAGAGCTGGCATCTCACTCTCTTTGAATCTTCTTTATCATGCCAGGATTAGCAGGAAAAAGCAAAAAATTTCAGAATTGCACCTTGCAATGTGGAGATATTACTGTTTGTGCATTTACAATATTCATTGATTTTTGCCATTGAAAAACGTCCAGAAATGTTTGAAGCTACTGACTGAATGAAAGGAGCTGGCATCTCACTCTCTTTGAATCTTCTTTATCATGCTAGGATTAGCAGGAAAAAGCAAAAAATTTCAGAATTGCACCTTGCAATGCGGAGAAATTACTGTTTGTGCATTTACAATATTCATTGATTTTTGCCATTGAAAAACATCATGTTATTCATATACCAGAAATGTTTGAAGCTACTGACTGAATGAAAAGAGCTGGCATCTCACTCTCTTTGAATCTTCTTTATCATGCCAGGATTAGCAGGAAAAAGCAAAAAATTTCAGAATTGCACCTTGCAATGTGGAGATATTACTGTTTGTGCATTTACAATATTCATTGATTTTTGCCATTGAAAAACGTCCAGAAATGTTTGAAGCTACTGACTGAATGAAAGGAACTGGCATCTCACTCTCTTTGAATCTTCTTTATCATGCTAGGATTAGCAGGAAAAAGCAAAAAATTTCAGAATTGCACCTTGCAATGCGGAGAAATTACTGTTTGTGCATTTACAATATTCATTGATTTTTGCCATTGAAAAACGTCCAGAAATGTTTGAAGCTACTGACTGAATGAAAAGAGCTGGCATCTCACTCTCTTTGAATCTTCTTTATCATGCTAAGAGGAGCAGGAAAAAGCAAAAAATTTCAGAATTGCACCTTGCAATGTGGAGATATTACTGTTTGTGCATTTACAATATTCATTGATTTTTGCCATTGAAAAACGTCCAGAAATGTTTGAAGCTACTGACTGAATGAAAGGAGCTGGCATCTCACTCTCTTTGAATCTTCTTTATCATGCTAGGATTAGCAGGAAAAAGCAAAAAATTTCAGAATTGCACCTTGCAATGCGGAGAAATTACTGTTTGTGCATTTACAATATTCATTGATTTTTGCCATTGAAAAACGTCCAGAAATGTTTGAAGCTACTGACTGAATGAAAAGAGCTGGCATCTCACTCTCTTTGAATCTTCTTTATCATGCTAAGAGGAGCAGGAAAAAGCAAAAAATTTCAGAATTGCACCTTGCAATGTGGAGATATTACTGTTTGTGCATTTACAATATTCATTGATTTTTGCCATTGAAAAACGTCCAGAAATGTTTGAAGCTACTGACTGAATGAAAGGAGCTGGCATCTCACTCTCTTTGAATCTTCTTTATCATGCTAGGATTAGCAGGAAAAAGCAAAAAATTTCAGAATTGCACCTTGCAATGCGGAGAAATTACTGTTTGTGCATTTACAATATTCATTGATTTTTGCCATTGAAAAACATCATGTTATTCATATACCAGAAATGTTTGAAGCTACTGACTGAATGAAAAGAGCTGGCATCTCACTCTCTTTGAATCTTCTTTATCATGCCAGGATTAGCAGGAAAAAGCAAAAAATTTCAGAATTGCACCTTGCAATGTGGAGATATTACTGTTTGTGCATTTACAATATTCATTGATTTTTGCCATTGAAAAACGTCCAGAAATGTTTGAAGCTACTGACTGAATGAAAGGAGCTGGCATCTCTCTCTCTTTGAATCTTCTTTATCATGCTAGGATTAGCAGGAAAAAGCAAAAAATTTCAGAATTGCACCTTGCAATGCGGAGAAATTACTGTTTGTGCATTTACAATATTCATTGATTTTTGCCATTGAAAAACATCATGTTATTCATATACCAGAAATGTTTGAAGCTACTGACTGAATGAAAAGAGCTGGCATCTCACTCTCTTTGAATCTTCTTTATCACGCCAGGATTAGCAGGAAAAAGCAAAAAATTTCAGAATTGCACCTTGCAATGCGGAGAAATTACTGTTTGTGCATTTACAATATTCATTGATTTTTGCCATTGAAAAACATCATGTTATTCATATACCAGAAATGTTTGAAGCTACTGACTGAATGAAAAGAGCTGGCATCTCACTCTCTTTGAATCTTCTTTATCATGCCAGGATTAGCAGGAAAAAGCAAAAAATTTCAGAATTGCACCTTGCAATGCGGAGAAATTACTGTTTGTGCATTTACAATATTCATTGATTTTTGCCATTGAAAAACATCATGTTATTCATATACCAGAAATGTTTGAAGCTACTGACTGAATGAAAAGAGCTGGCATCTCACTCTCTTTGAATCTTCTTTATCATGCCAGGATTAGCAGGAAAAAGCAAAAAATTTCAGAATTGCACCTTGCAATGTGGAGATATTACTGTTTGTGCATTTACAATATTCATTGATTTTTGCCATTGAAAAACGTCCAGAAATGTTTGAAGCTACTGACTGAATGAAAGGAGCTGGCATCTCACTCTCTTTGAATCTTCTTTATCATGCTAGGATTAGCAGGAAAAAGCAAAAAAATTCAGAATTGCACCTTGCAATGCGGAGAAATTACTGCTTGTGCATTTACAATATTCATTGATTTTTGCCATTGAAAAACATCATGTTATTCATATACCAGAAATGTTTGAAGCTACTGACTGAATGAAAAGAGCTGGCATTTCACTCTCTTTGAATCTTCTTTATCATGCCAGGATTAGCAGGAAAAAGCAAAAAATTTCAGAATTGCACCTTGCAATGTGGAGATATTACTGTTTGTGCATTTACAATATTCATTGATTTTTGCCATTGAAAAACGTCCAGAAATGTTTGAAGCTACTGACTGAATGAAAGGAGCTGGCATCTCACTCTCTTTGAATCTTCTTTATCATGCTAGGATTAGCAGGAAAAAGCAAAAAAATTCAGAATTGCACCTTGCAATGTGGAGATATTACTGTTTGTGCATTTACAATATTCATTGATTTTTGCCATTGAAAAACATCATGTTATTCATATACCAGAAATGTTTGAAGCTACTGACTGAATGAAAAGAGCTGGCATCTCACTCTCTTTGAATCTTCTTTATCATGCTAAGAGGAGCAGGAAAAAGCAAAAAATTTCAGAATTGCACCTTGCAATGTGGAGATATTACTGTTTGTGCATTTACAATATTCATTGATTTTTGCCATTGAAAAACGTCCAGAAATGTTTGAAGCTACTGACTGAATGAAAGGAGCTGGCATCTCACTCTCTTTGAATCTTCTTTATCATGCTAGGATTAGCAGGAAAAAGCAAAAAATTTCCGAATTGCACCTTGCAATGCGGAGAAATTACTGTTTGTGCATTTACAATATTCATTGATTTTTGCCATGGAAAAACATCATGTTATTGATATACCAGAAATGTTTGAAGCTACTGACTGAATGAAAACAGCTGGCATCTCACTCTCTTTGAATCTTCTTTATCATGCCAGGATTAGCAGGAAAAAGCAAAAAATTTCAGAATTGCACCTTGCAATGTGGAGATATTACTGTTTGTGCATTTACAATATTCATTGATTTTTGCCTTTGAAAAACGTCCAGAAATGTTTGAAGCTACTGACTGAATGAAAGGAGCTGGCATCTCACTCTCTTTGAATCTTCTTTATCATGCTAGGATTAGCAGGAAAAAGCAAAAAATTTCAGAATTGCACCTTGCAATGCGGAGAAATTACTGTTTGTGCATATACAATATTCATTGATTTTTGCCATTGAAAAACATCATGTTATTCATATACCAGAAATGTTTGAAGCTACTGACTGAATGAAAAGAGCTGGCATCTCACTCTCTTTGAATCTTCTTTATCATGCCAGGATTAGCAGGAAAAAGCAAAAAATTTCAGAATTGCACCTTGCAATGTGGAGATATTACTGTTTGTGCATTTACAATATTCATTGATTTTTGCCATTGAAAAACGTCCAGAATTGTTTGAAGCTACTGACTGAATGAAAGGAGCTGGCATCTCACTCTCTTTGAATCTTCTTTATCATGCTAGGATTAGCAGGAAAAAGCAAAAAATTTCAGAATTGCACCTTGCAATGCGGAGAAATTACTGTTTGTGCATTTACAATATTCATTGATTTTTGCCATTGAAAAACATCATGTTATTCATATACCAGAAATGTTTGAAGCTACTGACTGAATGAAAAGAGCTGGCATCTCACTCTCTTTGAATCTTCTTTATCATGCTAAGAGGAGCAGGAAAAAGCAAAAAATTTCAGAATTGCACCTTGCAATGTGGAGATATTACTGTTTGTGCATTTACAATATTCATTGATTTTTGCCATTGAAAAACGTCCAGAAATGTCTGAAGCTACTGACTGAATGAAAGGAGCTGGCATCTCACTCTCTTTGAATCTTCGTTATCATGCTAGGATTAGCAGGAAAAAGCAAAAAATTTCAGAATTGCACCTTGCAATGCGGAGAAATTACTGTTTGTGCATTTACAATATTCATTGATTTTTGCCATTGAAAAACATCATGTTATTCATATACCAGAAATGTTTGAAGCTACTGACTGAATGAAAAGAGCTGGCATCTCACTCTCTTTGAATCTTCTTTATCATGCTAAGAGGAGCAGGAAAAAGCAAAAAATTTCAGAATTGCACCTTGCAATGTGGAGATATTACTGTTTGTGCATTTACAATATTCATTGATTTTTGCCATTGAAAAACGTCCAGAAATGTTTGAAGCTACTGACTGAATGAAAGGAGCTGGCATCTCACTCTCTTTGAATCTTCTTTATCATGCTAGGATTAGCAGGAAAAAGCAAAAAATTTCAGAATTGCACCTTGCAATGCGGAGAAATTACTGTTTGTGCATTTACAATATTCATTGATTTTTGCCATGGAAAAACATCATGTTATTCATATACCAGAAATGTTTGAAGCTACTGACTGAATGAAAACAGCTGGCATCTCACTCTCTTTGAATCTTCTTTATCATGCCAGGATTAGCAGGAAAAAGCAAAAAATTTCAGAATTGCACCTTGCAATGTGGAGATATTACTGTTTGTGCATTTACAATATTCATTGATTTTTGCCTTTGAAAAACGTCCAGAAATGTTTGAAGCTACTGACTGAATGAAAGGAGCTGGCATCTCACTCTCTTTGAATCTTCTTTATCATGCTAGGATTAGCAGGAAAAAGCAAAAAATTTCAGAATTGCACCTTGCAATGCGGAGAAATTACTGTTTGTGCATATACAATATTCATTGATTTTTGCCATTGAAAAACATCATGTTATTCATATACCAGAAATGTTTGAAGCTACTGACTGAGTGAAAAGAGCTGGCATCTCACTCTCTTTGAATCTTCTTTATCATGCCAGGATTAGCAGGAAAAAGCAAAAAATTTCAGAATTGCACCTTGCAATGTGGAGATATTACTGTTTGTGCATTTACAATATTCATTGATTTTTGCCATTGAAAAACGTCCAGAAATGTTTGAAGCTACTGACTGAATGAAAGGAGCTGGCATCTCACTCTCTTTGAATCTTCTTTATCATGCTAGGATTAGCAGGAAAAAGCAAAAAATTTCAGAATTGCACCTTGCAATGCGGAGAAATTACTGTTTGTGCATTTACAATATTCATTGATTTTTGCCATTGAAAAACATCATGTTATTCATATACCAGAAATGTTTGAAGCTACTGACTGAATGAAAAGAGCTGGCATCTCACTCTCTTTGAATCTTCTTTATCATGCTAAGAGGAGCAGGAAAAAGCAAAAAATTTCAGAATTGCACCTTGCAATGTGGAGATATTACTGTTTGTGCATTTACAATATTCATTGATTTTTGCCATTGAAAAACGTCCAGAAATGTTTGAAGCTACTGACTGAATGAAAGGAGCTGGCATCTCACTCTCTTTGAATCTTCTTTATCATGCTAGGATTAGCAGGAAAAAGCAAAAAATTTCAGTATTGCACCTTGCAATGCGGAGAAATTACTGTTTGTGCATTTACAATATTCATTGATTTTTGCCATTGAAAAACATCATGTTATTCATATACCAGAAATGTTTGAAGCTACTGACTGAATGAAAAGAGCTGGCATCTCACTCTCTTTGAATCTTCTTTATCATGCTAAGAGGAGCAGGAAAAAGCAAAAAATTTCAGAATTGCACGTTGCAATGTGGAGATATTACTGTTTGTGCATTTACAATATTCATTGATTTTTGCAATTGAAAAACGTCCAGAAATGTTTGAAGCTACTGACTGAATGAAAGGAGCTGGCATCTCACTCTCTTTGAATCTTCTTTATCATGCTAGGATTAGCAGGAAAAAGCAAAAAATTTCAGAATTGCACCTTGCAATGGGGAGAAATTACTGTTTGTGCATTTACAATATTCATTGATTTTTGCCATTGAAAAACGTCCAGAAATGTTTGAAGCTACTGACTGAATGAAAAGAGCTGGCATCTCACTCTCTTTGAATCTTCTTTATCATGCTAAGAGGAGCAGGAAAAAGCAAAAAATTTCAGAATTGCAACTTGCAATGTGGAGATATTACTGTTTGTGCATTTACAATATTCATTGATTTTTGCCATTGAAAAACGTCCAGAAATGTTTGAAGCTACTGACTGAATGAAAGGAGCTGGCATCTCACTCTCTTTGAATCTTCTTTATCATGCTAGGATTAGCAGGAAAAAGCAAAAAATTTCAGAATTGCACCTTGCAATGCGGAGAAATTACTGTTTGTGCATTTACAATATTCATTGATTTTTGCCATTGAAAAACATCATGTTATTCATATACCAGAAATGTTTGAAGCTACTGACTGAATGAAAAGAGCTGGCATCTCACTCTCTTTGAATCTTCTTTATCATGCCAGGATTAGCAGGAAAAAGCAAAAAATTTCAGAATTGCACCTTGCAATGTGGAGATATTACTGTTTGTGCATTTACAATATTCATTGATTTTTGCCATTGAAAAACGTCCAGAAATGTTTGAAGCTACTGACTGAATGAAAAGAGCTGGCATCTCACTCTCTTTGAATCTTCTTTATCATGCCAGGATTAGCAGGAAAAAGCAAAAAATTTCAGAATTGCACCCTGCAATGCGGAGAAATTACTGTTTGTGCATTTACAATATTCATTGATTTTTGCCATTGAAAAACATCATGTTATTCATATACCAGAAATGTTTGAAGCTACTGACTGAATGAAAAGAGCTGGCATCTCACTCTCTTTGAATCTTCTTTATCATGCCAGGATTAGCAGGAAAAAGCAAAAAATTTCAGAATTGCACCTTGCAATGCGGAGAAATTACTGTTTGTGCATTTACAATATTCATTGATTTTTGCCATTGAAAAACATCATGTTATTCATATACTAGAAATGTTTGAAGCTACTGACTGAATGAAAAGAGCTGGCATCTCACTCTCTTTGAATATTCTTTATCATGCCAGGATTAGCAGGAAAAAGCAAAAAATTTCAGAATTGCACCTTGCAATGTGGAGATATTACTGTTTGTGCATTTACAATATTCATTGATTTTTGCCATTGAAAAACGTCCAGAAATGTTTGAAGCTACTGACTGAATGAAAGGAGCTGGCATCTCACTCTCTTTGAATCTTCTTTATCATGCTAGGATTAGCAGGAAAAAGCAAAAAATTTCAGAATTGCACCTTGCAATGCGGAGATATTACTGTTTGTGCATTTACAATATTCATTGATTTTTGCCATTGAAAAACATCATGTTATTCATATACCAGAAATGTTTGAAGCTACTGACTGAATGAAAAGAGCTGGCATCTCACTCTCTTTGAATCTTCTTTATCATGCCAGGATTAGCAGGAAAAAGCAAAAAATTTCAGAATTGCACGTTGCAATGTGGAGATATTACTGTTTGTGCATTTACAATATTCATTGATTTTTGCCATTGAAAACCGTCCAGAAATGTTTGAAGCTACTGACTGAATGAAAGGAGCTGGCATCTCACTCTCTTTGAATCTTATTTATCATGCTAGGATTAGCAGGAAAAAGCAAAAAAATTCAGAATTGCACCTTGCAATGTGGACTTATTACTGTTTGTGCATTTACAATATTCATTGATTTTTTCCATTGAAAAACATCATGTTATTCATATACCAGAAATGTTTGAAGCTACTGACTGAATGAAAAGAGCTGGCATCTCACTCTCTTTGAATCTTCTTTATCATGCTAAGAGGAGCAGGAAAAAGCAAAAAATTTCAGAATTGCACCTTGCAATGTGGAGATATTACTGTTTGTGCATTTACAATATTCATTGATTTTTGCCATTGAAAAACGTCCAGAAATGTTTGAAGCTACTGACTGAATGAAAGGAGCTGGCATCTCACTCTCTTTGAATCTTCTTTATCATGCTAGGATTAGCAGGAAAAAGCAAAAAATTTCAGAATTGCACCTTGCAATGCGGAGAAATTACTGTTTGTGCATTTACAATATTCATTGATTTTTGCCATGGAAAAACATCATGTTATTCATATACCAGAAATGTTTGAAGCTACTGACTGAATGAAAAGAGCTGGCATCTCACTCTCTTTGAATCTTCTTTATCATGCCAGGATTAGCAGGAAAAAGCAAAAAATTTCAGAATTGCACCTTGCAATGTGGAGATATTACTGTTTGTGCATTTACAATATTCATTGATTTTTGCCATTGAAAAACGTCCAGAAATGTTTGA
Source organism: Phyllobates terribilis (assembly GCF_046119375.1). Classification (NCBI taxonomy): domain Eukaryota; kingdom Metazoa; phylum Chordata; class Amphibia; order Anura; family Dendrobatidae; genus Phyllobates; species Phyllobates terribilis. The sequence continues at coordinate 650,966 of NW_027363225.1, read as the reverse complement.
AGCTACTGACTGAATGAAAGGAGCTGGCATCTCTCTCTCTTTGAATCTTCTTTATCATGCTAGGATTAGCAGGAAAAAGCAAAAAATTTCAGAATTGCACCTTGCAATGCGGAGAAATTACTGTTTGTGCATTTACAATATTCATTGATTTTTGCCATTGAAAAACATCATGTTATTCATATACCAGAAATGTTTGAAGCTACTGACTGAATGAAAAGAGCTGGCATCTCACTCTCTTTGAATCTTCTTTATCATGCCAGGATTAGCAGGAAAAAGCAAAAAATTTCAGAATTGCACCTTGCAATGCGGAGAAATTACTGTTTGTGCATTTACAATATTCATTGATTTTTGCCATTGAAAAACATCATGTTATTCATATACCAGAAATGTTTGAAGCTACTGACTGAATGAAAAGAGCTGGCATCTCACTCTCTTTGAATCTTCTTTATCATGCCAGGATTAGCAGGAAAAAGCAAAAAATTTCAGAATTGCACCTTGCAATGCGGAGAAATTACTGTTTGTGCATTTACAATATTCATTGATTTTTGCCATTGAAAAACATCATGTTATTCATATACCAGAAATGTTTGAAGCTACTGACTGAATGAAAAGAGCTGGCATCTCACTCTCTTTGAATCTTCTTTATCATGCCAGGATTAGCAGGAAAAAGCAAAAAATTTCAGAATTGCACCTTGCAATGTGGAGATATTACTGTTTGTGCATTTACAATATTCATTGATTTTTGCCATTGAAAAACGTCCAGAAATGTTTGAAGCTACTGACTGAATGAAAGGAGCTGGCATCTCACTCTCTTTGAATCTTCTTTATCATGCTAGGATTAGCAGGAAAAAGCAAAAAAATTCAGAATTGCACCTTGCAATGCGGAGAAATTACTGCTTGTGCATTTACAATATTCATTGATTTTTGCCATTGAAAAACATCATGTTATTCATATACCAGAAATGTTTGAAGCTACTGACTGAATGAAAAGAGCTGGCATTTCACTCTCTTTGAATCTTCTTTATCATGCCAGGATTAGCAGGAAAAAGCAAAAAATTTCAGAATTGCACCTTGCAATGTGGAGATATTACTGTTTGTGCATTTACAATATTCATTGATTTTTGCCATTGAAAAACGTCCAGAAATGTTTGAAGCTACTGACTGAATGAAAGGAGCTGGCATCTCACTCTCTTTGAATCTTCTTTATCATGCTAGGATTAGCAGGAAAAAGCAAAAAAATTCAGAATTGCACCTTGCAATGTGGAGATATTACTGTTTGTGCATTTACAATATTCATTGATTTTTGCCATTGAAAAACATCATGTTATTCATATACCAGAAATGTTTGAAGCTACTGACTGAATGAAAAGAGCTGGCATCTCACTCTCTTTGAATCTTCTTTATCATGCTAAGAGGAGCAGGAAAAAGCAAAAAATTTCAGAATTGCACCTTGCAATGTGGAGATATTACTGTTTGTGCATTTACAATATTCATTGATTTTTGCCATTGAAAAACGTCCAGAAATGTTTGAAGCTACTGACTGAATGAAAGGAGCTGGCATCTCACTCTCTTTGAATCTTCTTTATCATGCTAGGATTAGCAGGAAAAAGCAAAAAATTTCCGAATTGCACCTTGCAATGCGGAGAAATTACTGTTTGTGCATTTACAATATTCATTGATTTTTGCCATGGAAAAACATCATGTTATTGATATACCAGAAATGTTTGAAGCTACTGACTGAATGAAAACAGCTGGCATCTCACTCTCTTTGAATCTTCTTTATCATGCCAGGATTAGCAGGAAAAAGCAAAAAATTTCAGAATTGCACCTTGCAATGTGGAGATATTACTGTTTGTGCATTTACAATATTCATTGATTTTTGCCTTTGAAAAACGTCCTGAAATGTTTGAAGCTACTGACTGAATGAAAGGAGCTGGCATCTCACTCTCTTTGAATCTTCTTTATCATGCTAGGATTAGCAGGAAAAAGCAAAAAATTTCAGAATTGCACCTTGCAATGCGGAGAAATTACTGTTTGTGCATATACAATATTCATTGATTTTTGCCATTGAAAAACATCATGTTATTCATATACCAGAAATGTTTGAAGCTACTGACTGAATGAAAAGAGCTGGCATCTCACTCTCTTTGAATCTTCTTTATCATGCCAGGATTAGCAGGAAAAAGCAAAAAATTTCAGAATTGCACCTTGCAATGTGGAGATATTACTGTTTGTGCATTTACAATATTCATTGATTTTTGCCATTGAAAAACGTCCAGAATTGTTTGAAGCTACTGACTGAATGAAAGGAGCTGGCATCTCACTCTCTTTGAATCTTCTTTATCATGCTAGGATTAGCAGGAAAAAGCAAAAAATTTCAGAATTGCACCTTGCAATGCGGAGAAATTACTGTTTGTGCATTTACAATATTCATTGATTTTTGCCATTGAAAAACATCATGTTATTCATATACCAGAAATGTTTGAAGCTACTGACTGAATGAAAAGAGCTGGCATCTCACTCTCTTTGAATCTTCTTTATCATGCTAAGAGGAGCAGGAAAAAGCAAAAAATTTCAGAATTGCACCTTGCAATGTGGAGATATTACTGTTTGTGCATTTACAATATTCATTGATTTTTGCCATTGAAAAACGTCCAGAAATGTCTGAAGCTACTGACTGAATGAAAGGAGCTGGCATCTCACTCTCTTTGAATCTTCGTTATCATGCTAGGATTAGCAGGAAAAAGCAAAAAATTTCAGAATTGCACCTTGCAATGCGGAGAAATTACTGTTTGTGCATTTACAATATTCATTGATTTTTGCCTTTGAAAAACATCATGTTATTCATATACCAGAAATGTTTGAAGCTACTGACTGAATGAAAAGAGCTGGCATCTCACTCTCTTTGAATCTTCTTTATCATGCTAAGAGGAGCAGGAAAAAGCAAAAAATTTCAGAATTGCACCTTGCAATGTGGAGATATTACTGTTTGTGCATTTACAATATTCATTGATTTTTGCCATTGAAAAACGTCCAGAAATGTTTGAAGCTACTGACTGAATGAAAGGAGCTGGCATCTCACTCTCTTTGAATCTTCTTTATCATGCTAGGATTAGCAGGAAAAAGCAAAAAATTTCAGAATTGCACCTTGCAATGCGGAGAAATTACTGTTTGTGCATTTACAATATTCATTGATTTTTGCCATGGAAAAACATCATGTTATTCATATACCAGAAATGTTTGAAGCTACTGACTGAATGAAAACAGCTGGCATCTCACTCTCTTTGAATCTTCTTTATCATGCCAGGATTAGCAGGAAAAAGCAAAAAATTTCAGAATTGCACCTTGCAATGTGGAGATATTACTGTTTGTGCATTTACAATATTCATTGATTTTTGCCTTTGAAAAACGTCCAGAAATGTTTGAAGCTACTGACTGAATGAAAGGAGCTGGCATCTCACTCTCTTTGAATCTTCTTTATCATGCTAGGATTAGCAGGAAAAAGCAAAAAATTTCAGAATTGCACCTTGCAATGCGGAGAAATTACTGTTTGTGCATATACAATATTCATTGATTTTTGCCATTGAAAAACATCATGTTATTCATATACCAGAAATGTTTGATGCTACTGACTGAATGAAAAGAGCTGGCATCTCACTCTCTTTGAATCTTCTTTATCATGCCAGGATTAGCAGGAAAAAGCAAAAAATTTCAGAATTGCACCTTGCAATGTGGAGATATTACTGTTTGTGCATTTACAATATTCATTGATTTTTGCCATTGAAAAACGTCCAGAAATGTTTGAAGCTACTGACTGAATGAAAGGAGCTGGCATCTCACTCTCTTTGAATCTTCTTTATCATGCTAGGATTAGCAGGAAAAAGCAAAAAATTTCAGAATTGCACCTTGCAATGCGGAGAAATTACTGTTTGTGCATTTACAATATTCATTGATTTTTGCCATTGAAAAACATCATGTTATTCATATACCAGAAATGTTTGAAGCTACTGACTGAATGAAAAGAGCTGGCATCTCACTCTCTTTGAATCTTCTTTATCATGCTAAGAGGAGCAGGAAAAAGCAAAAAATTTCAGAATTGCACCTTGCAATGTGGAGATATTACTGTTTGTGCATTTACAATATTCATTGATTTTTGCCATTGAAAAACGTCCAGAAATGTTTGAAGCTACTGACTGAATGAAAGGAGCTGGCATCTCACTCTCTTTGAATCTTCTTTATCATGCTAGGATTAGCAGGAAAAAGCAAAAAATTTCAGTATTGCACCTTGCAATGCGGAGAAATTACTGTTTGTGCATTTACAATATTCATTGATTTTTGCCATTGAAAAACATCATGTTATTCATATACCAGAAATGTTTGAAGCTACTGACTGAATGAAAAGAGCTGGCATCTCACTCTCTTTGAATCTTCTTTATCATGCTAAGAGGAGCAGGAAAAAGCAAAAAATTTCAGAATTGCACGTTGCAATGTGGAGATATTACTGTTTGTGCATTTACAATATTCATTGATTTTTGCAATTGAAAAACGTCCAGAAATGTTTGAAGCTACTGACTGAATGAAAGGAGCTGGCATCTCACTCTCTTTGAATCTTCTTTATCATGCTAGGATTAGCAGGAAAAAGCAAAAAATTTCAGAATTGCACCTTGCAATGCGGAGAAATTACTGTTTGTGCATTTACAATATTCATTGATTTTTGCCATTGAAAAACGTCCAGAAATGTTTGAAGCTACTGACTGAATGAAAAGAGCTGGCATCTCACTCTCTTTGAATCTTCTTTATCATGCTAAGAGGAGCAGGAAAAAGCAAAAAATTTCAGAATTGCAACTTGCAATGTGGAGATATTACTGTTTGTGCATTTACAATATTCATTGATTTTTGCCATTGAAAAACGTCCAGAAATGTTTGAAGCTACTGACTGAATGAAAGGAGCTGGCATCTCACTCTCTTTGAATCTTCTTTATCATGCTAGGATTAGCAGGAAAAAGCAAAAAATTTCAGAATTGCACCTTGCAATGCGGAGAAATTACTGTTTGTGCATTTACAATATTCATTGATTTTTGCCATTGAAAAACATCATGTTATTCATATACCAGAAATGTTTGAAGCTACTGACTGAATGAAAAGAGCTGGCATCTCACTCTCTTTGAATCTTCTTTATCATGCCAGGATTAGCAGGAAAAAGCAAAAAAATTCAGAATTGCACCTTGCAATGTGGAGATATTACTGTTTGTGCATTTACAATATTCATTGATTTTTGCCATTGAAAAACGTCCAGAAATGTTTGAAGCTACTGACTGAATGAAAAGAGCTGGCATCTCACTCTCTTTGAATCTTCTTTATCATGCCAGGATTAGCAGGAAAAAGCAAAAAATTTCAGAATTGCACCCTGCAATGCGGAGAAATTACTGTTTGTGCATTTACAATATTCATTGATTTTTGCCATTGAAAAACATCATGTTATTCATATACCAGAAATGTTTGAAGCTACTGACTGAATGAAAAGAGCTGGCATCTCACTCTCTTTGAATCTTCTTTATCATGCCAGGATTAGCAGGAAAAAGCAAAAAATTTCAGAATTGCACCTTGCAATGCGGAGAAATTACTGTTTGTGCATTTACAATATTCATTGATTTTTGCCATTGAAAAACATCATGTTATTCATATACTAGAAATGTTTGAAGCTACTGACTGAATGAAAAGAGCTGGCATCTCACTCTCTTTGAATCTTCTTTATCATGCCAGGATTAGCAGGAAAAAGCAAAAAATTTCAGAATTGCACCTTGCAATGTGGAGATATTACTGTTTGTGCATTTACAATATTCATTGATTTTTGCCATTGAAAAACGTCCAGAAATGTTTGAAGCTACTGACTGAATGAAAGGAGCTGGCATCTCACTCTCTTTGAATCTTCTTTATCATGCTAGGATTAGCAGGAAAAAGCAAAAAATTTCAGAATTGCACCTTGCAATGCGGAGATATTACTGTTTGTGCATTTACAATATTCATTGATTTTTGCCATTGAAAAACATCATGTTATTCATATACCAGAAATGTTTGAAGCTACTGACTGAATGAAAAGAGCTGGCATCTCACTCTCTTTGAATCTTCTTTATCATGCCAGGATTAGCAGGAAAAAGCAAAAAATTTCAGAATTGCACGTTGCAATGTGGAGATATTACTGTTTGTGCATTTACAATATTCATTGATTTTTGCCATTGAAAACCGTCCAGAAATGTTTGAAGCTACTGACTGAATGAAAGGAGCTGGCATCTCACTCTCTTTGAATCTTCTTTATCATGCTAGGATTAGCAGGAAAAAGCAAAAAAATTCAGAATTGCACCTTGCAATGTGGACTTATTACTGTTTGTGCATTTACAATATTCATTGATTTTTTCCATTGAAAAACATCATGTTATTCATATACCAGAAATGTTTGAAGCTACTGACTGAATGAAAAGAGCTGGCATCTCACTCTCTTTGAATCTTCTTTATCATGCTAAGAGGAGCAGGAAAAAGCAAAAAATTTCAGAATTGCACCTTGCAATGTGGAGATATTACTGTTTGTGCATTTACAATATTCATTGATTTTTGCCATTGAAAAACGTCCAGAAATGTTTGAAGCTACTGACTGAATGAAAGGAGCTGGCATCTCACTCTCTTTGAATCTTCTTTATCATGCTAGGATTAGCAGGAAAAAGCAAAAAATTTCAGAATTGCACCTTGCAATGCGGAGAAATTACTGTTTGTGCATTTACAATATTCATTGATTTTTGCCATGGAAAAACATCATGTTATTCATATACCAGAAATGTTTGAAGCTACTGACTGAATGAAAACAGCTGGCATCTCACTCTCTTTGAATCTTCTTTATCATGCCAGGATTAGCAGGAAAAAGCAATAAATTTCAGAATTGCACGTTGCAATGTGGAGATATTACTGTTTGTGCATTTACAATATTCATTGATTTTTGCCTTTGAAAAACGTCCAGAAATGTTTGAAGCTACTGACTGAATGAAAGGAGCTGGCATCTCACTCTCTTTGAATCTTCTTTATCATGCTAGGATTAGCAGGAAAAAGCAAAAAATTTCAGAATTGCACCTTGCAATGCGGAGAAATTACTGTTTGTGCATATACAATATTCATTGATTTTTGCCATTGAAAAACATCATGTTATTCATATACCAGAAATGTTTGAAGCTACTGACTGAATGAAAACAGCTGGCATCTCACTCTCTTTGAATCTTCTTTATCATGCCAGGATTAGCAGGAAAAAGCAAAAAATTTCAGAATTGCACCTTGCAATGTGGAGATATTACTGTTTGTGCATTTACAATATTCATTGATTTTTGCCATTGAAAAACGTCCAGAAATGTTTGAAGCTACTGACTGAATGAAAGGAGCTGGCATCTCACTCTCTTTGAATCTTCTTTATCATGCTAGGATTAGCAGGAAAAAGCAAAAAATTTCAGAATTGCACCTTGCAATGCGGAGAAATTACTGTTTGTGCATTTACAATATTCATTGATTTTTGCCATGGAAAAACATCATGTTATTCATATACCAGAAATGTTTGAAGCTACTGACTGAATGAAAACAGCTGGCATCTCACTCTCTTTGAATCTTCTTTATCATGCCAGGATTAGCAGAAAAAAGCAAAAAATTTCAGAATTGCACTTTGCAATGTGGAGATATTACTGTTTGTGCATTTACAATATTCATTGATTTTTGCCTTTGAAAAACGTCCAGAAATGTTTGAAGCTACTGACTGAATGAAAGGAGCTGGCATCTCACTCTCTTTGAATCTTCTTTATCATGCTAGGATTAGCAGGAAAAAGCAAAAAATTTCAGAATTGCACCTTGCAATGCGGAGAAATTACTGTTTGTGCATATACAATATTCATTGATTTTTGCCATTGAAAAACATCATGTTATTCATATACCAGAAATGTTTGAACCTACTGACTGAATGAAAAGAGCTGGCATCTCACTCTCTTTGAATCTTCTTTATCATGCCAGGATTAGCAGGAAAAAGCAAAAAATTTCAGAATTGCACGTTGCAATGTAGAGATATTACTGTTTGTGCATTTACAATATTCATTGATTTTTGCCATTGAAAAACGTCCAGAAATGTTTGAAGCTACTGACTGAATGAAAGGAGCTGGCATCTCACTCTCTTTGAATCTTCTTTATCATGGTAGGATTAGCAGGAAAAAGCAAAAAATTTCAGAATTGCACCTTGCAATGCGGAGAAATTACTGTTTGTGCATTTACAATATTCATTGATTTTTGCCATTGAAAAACATCATGTTATTCATATACCAGAAATGTTTGAAGCTACTGACTGAATGAAAAGAGCTGGCATCTCACTCTCTTTGAATCTTCTTTATCATGCTAAGAGGAGCAGGAAAAAGCAAAAAATTTCAGAATTGCACCTTGCAATGTGGAGATATTACTGTTTGTGCATTTACAATATTCATTGATTTTTGCCATTGAAAAACGTCCAGAAATGTTTGAAGCTACTGACTGAATGAAAGGAGCTGGCATCTCACTCTCTTTGAATCTTCTTTATCATGCTAGGATTAGCAGGAAAAAGCAAAAAATTTCAGAATTGCACCTTGCAATGCGGAGAAATTACTGTTTGTGCATTTACAATATTCATTGATTTTTGCCATTGAAAAACATCATGTTATTCATATACCAGAAATGTTTGAAGCTACTGACTGAATGAAAAGAGCTGGCATCTCACTCTCTTTGAACCTTCTTTATCATGCTAAGAGGAGCAGGAAAAAGCAAAAAATTTCAGAATTGCACCTTGCAATGTGGAGATATTACTGTTTGTGCATTTACAATATTCATTGATTTTTGCCATTGAAAACCGTCCAGAAATGTTTGAAGCTACTGACTGAATGAAAGGAGCTGGCATCTCACTCTCTTTGAATCTTCTTTATCATGCTAGGGTTAGCAGGAAAAAGCAAAAAATTTCAGAATTGCACCTTGCAATGCGGAGAAATTAATGTTTGTGCATTTACAATATTCATTGATTTTTGCCATTGAAAAACATCATGTTATTCATATACCAGAAATGTTTGAAGCTACTGACTGAATGAAAAGAGCTGGCATCTCACTCTCTTTGAATCTTCTTTATCATGCTAAGAGGAGCAGGAAAAAGCAAAAAATTTCAGAATTGCACGTTGCAATGTGGAGATATTACTGTTTGTGCATTTACAATATTCATTGATTTTTGCCATTGAAAAACGTCCAGAAATGTTTGAAGTTACTGACTGAATGAAAGGATCTGGCATCTCACTCTCTTTGAATCTTCTTTATCATGCTAGGATTAGCAGGAAAAAGCAAAAAATTTCAGAATTGCACCTTGCAATGCGGAGAAATTACTGTTTGTGCATTTACAATATTCATTGATTTTTGCCATTGAAAAACATCATGTTATTCATATACCAGAAATGTTTGAAGCTACTGACTGAATGAAAAGAGCTGGCATCTCACTCTCTTTGAACCTTCTTTATCATGCTAAGAGGAGCAGGAAAAAGCAAAAAATTTCAGAATTGCACCTTGCAATGTGGAGATATTACTGTTTGTGCATTTACAATATTCATTGATTTTTGCCATTGAAAAACGTCCAGAAATGTTTGAAGCTACTGACTGAATGAAAGGAGCTGGCATCTCACTCTCTTTGAATCTTCTTTATCATGCTAGGATTAGCAGGAAAAAGCAAAAAATTTCAGAATTGCACCTTGCAATGCGGAGAAATTACTGTTTGTGCATTTACAATATTCATTGATTTTTGCCATTGAAAAACATCATGTTATTCATATACCAGAAATGTTTGAAGCTACTGACTGAATGAAAAGAGCTGGCATCTCACTCTCTTTGAATCTTCTTTATCATGCTAAGAGGAGCAGGAAAAAGCAAAAAATTTCAGAATTGCACGTTGCAATGTGGAGATATTACTGTTTGTGCATTTACAATATTCATTGATTTTTGCCATTGAAAAACGTCCAGAAATGTTTGAAGTTACTGACTGAATGAAAGGATCTGGCATCTCACTCTCTTTGAATCTTCTTTATCATGCTAGGATTAGCAGGAAAAAGCAAAAAATTTCAGAATTGCACCTTGCAATGCGGAGAAATTACTGTTTGTGCATTTACAATATTCATTGATTTTTGCCATTGAAAAACATCATGTTATTCATATACCAGAAATGTTTGAAGCTACTGACTGAATGAAAAGAGCTGGTATCTCACTCTCTTTGAATCTTCTTTATCATGCCAGGATTAGCAGGAAAAAGCAAAAAATTTCAGAATTGCACCTTGCAATGTGGAGATATTACTGTTTGTGCATTTACAATATTCATTGATTTTTGCCATTGAAAAACGTCCAGAAATGTTTGAAGCTACTGACTGAATGAAAGGAGCTGGCATCTCACTCTCTTTGAATCTTCTTTACCATACTAGGATTAGCAGGAAAAAGCAAAAAATTTCAGAATTGCACCTTGCAATGCGGAGAAATTACTGTTTGTGCATTTACAATATTCATTGATTTTTGCCATTGAAAAACATCATGTTATTCATATACCAGAAATGTTTGAAGCTACTGACTGAATGAAAAGAGCTGGCATCTCACTCTCTTTGAATCTTCTTTATCATGCCAGGATTAGCAGGAAAAAGCAAAAAATTTCAGAATTGCACCTTGCAATGTGGAGATATTACTGTTTGTGCATTTACAATATTCATTGATTTTTGCCATTGAAAAACGTCCAGAAATGTTTGAAGCTACTGACTGAATGAAAGGAGCTGGCATCTCACTCTCTTTGAATCTTCTTTATCATGCTAGGATTAGCAGGAAAAAGCAAAAAAATTCAGAATTGCACCTTGCAATGCGGAGGAATTACTGTTTGTGCATTTACAATATTCATTGATTTTTGCCATTGAAAAACATCATGTTATTCATATACCAGAAATGTTTGAAGCTACTGACTGAATGAAAAGAGCTGGCATCTCATTCTCTTTGAATCTTCTTTATCATGCTAAGAGGAGCAGGAAAAAGCAAAAAATTTCAGAATTGCACGTTGCAATGTGGAGATATTACTGTTTGTGTATTTACAATATTCATTGATTTTTGCCATTGAAAAACGTCCAGAAATGTTTGAAGCTACTGACTGAATGAAAGGAGCTGGCATCTCACTCTCTTTGAATCTTCTTTATAATGCTAGGATTAGCAGGAAAAAGCAAAAAATTTCAGAATTGCACCTTGCAATGTGGAGATATTACTGTTTGTGCATTTACAATATTCATTGATTTTTGCCATTGAAAAACATCATGTTATTCATATACCAGAAATGTTTGAAGCTACTGACTGAATGAAAAGAGCTGGCATCTCACTCTCTTTGAATCTTCTTTATCATGCCAGGATTAGCAGGAAAAAGCAAAAAATTTCAGAATTGCACCTTGCAATGTGGAGATATTACTGTTTGTGCATTTACAATATTCATTGATTTTTGCCATTGAAAAACGTCCAGAATTGTTTGAAGCTACTGACTGAATGAAAGGAGCTGGCATCTCACTCTCTTTGAATCTTCTTTATCATGCTAGGATTAGCAGGAAAAAGCAAAAAATTTCAGAATTGCACCTTGCAATGCGGAGAAATTACTGTTTGTGCATTTACAATATTCATTGATTTTTGCCATTGAAAAACATCATGTTATTCATATACCAGAAATGTTTGAAGCTACTGACTGAATGAAAAGAGCTGGCATCTCACTCTCTTTGAATCTTCTTTATCATGCTAAGAGGAGCAGGAAAAAGCAAAAAATTTCAGAATTGCACCTTGCAATGTGGAGATATTACTGTTTGTGCATTTACAATATTCATTGATTTTTGCCATTGAAAAACGTCCAGAAATGTCTGAAGCTACTGACTGAATGAAAGGAGCTGGCATCTCACTCTCTTTGAATCTTCGTTATCATGCTAGGATTAGCAGGAAAAAGCAAAAAATTTCAGAATTGCACCTTGCAATGCGGAGAAATTACTGTTTGTGCATTTACAATATTCATTGATTTTTGCCATTGAAAAACATCATGTTATTCATATACCAGAAATGTTTGAAGCTACTGACTGAATGAAAAGAGCTGGAATCTCACTCTCTTTGAATCTTCTTTATCATGCTAAGAGGAGCAGGAAAAAGCAAAAAATTTCAGAATTGCACCTTGCAATGTGGAGATATTACTGTTTGTGCATTTACAATATTCATTGATTTTTGCCATTGAAAAACGTCCAGAAATGTTTGAAGCTACTGACTGAATGAAAGGAGCTGGCATCTCACTCTCTTTGAATCTTCTTTATCATGCTAGGATTAGCAGGAAAAAGCAAAAAATTTCAGAATTGCACCTTGCAATGCGGAGAAATTACTGTTTGTGCATTTACAATATTCATTGATTTTTGCCATGGAAAAACATCATGTTATTCATATACCAGAAATGTTTGAAGCTACTGACTGAATGAAAACAGCTGGCATCTCACTCTCTTTGAATCTTCTTTATCATGCCAGGATTAGCAGGAAAAAGCAAAAAATTTCAGAATTGCACCTTGCAATGTGGAGATATTACTGTTTGTGCATTTACAATATTCATTGATTTTTGCCTTTGAAAAACGTCCAGAAATGTTTGAAGCTACTGACTGAATGAAAGGAGCTGGCATCTCACTCTCTTTGAATCTTCTTTATCATGCTAGGATTAGCAGGAAAAAGCAAAAAATTTCAGAATTGCACCTTGCAATGCGGAGAAATTACTGTTTGTGCATATACAATATTCATTGATTTTTGCCATTGAAAAACATCATGTTATTCATATACCAGAAATGTTTGAAGCTACTGACTGAATGAAAAGAGCTGGCATCTCACTCTCTTTGAATCTTCTTTATCATGCCAGGATTAGCAGGAAAAAGCAAAAAATTTCAGAATTGCACCTTGCAATGTGGAGATATTACTGTTTGTGCATTTACAATATTCATTGATTTTTGCCATTGAAAAACATCCAGAAATGTTTGAAGCTACTGACTGAATGAAAGGAGCTGGCATCTCACTCTCTTTGAATCTTCTTTATCATGCTAGGATTAGCAGGAAAAAGCAAAAAATTTCAGAATTGCACCTTGCAATGCGGAGAAATTACTGTTTGTGCATTTACAATATTCATTGATTTTTGCCATTGAAAAACATCATGTTATTCATATACCAGAAATGTTTGAAGCTACTGACTGAATGAAAAGAGCTGGCATCTCACTCTCTTTGAATCTTCTTTATCATGCTAAGAGGAGCAGGAAAAAGCAAAAAATTTCAGAATTGCACCTTGCAATGTGGAGATATTACTGTTTGTGCATTTACAATATTCATTGATTTTTGCCATTGAAAAACGTCCAGAAATGTTTGAAGCTACTGACTGAATGAAAGGAGCTGGCATCTCACTCTCTTTGAATCTTCTTTATCATGCTAGGATTAGCAGGAAAAAGCAAAAAATTTCAGTATTGCACCTTGCAATGCGGAGAAATTACTGTTTGTGCATTTACAATATTCATTGATTTTTGCCATTGAAAAACATCATGTTATTCATATACCAGAAATGTTTGAAGCTACTGACTGAATGAAAAGAGCTGGCATCTCACTCTCTTTGAATCTTCTTTATCATGCTAAGAGGAGCAGGAAAAAGCAAAAAATTTCAGAATTGCACGTTGCAATGTGGAGATATTACTGTTTGTGCATTTACAATATTCATTGATTTTTGCAATTGAAAAACGTCCAGAAATGTTTGAAGCTACTGACTGAATGAAAGGAGCTGGCATCTCACTCTCTTTGAATCTTCTTTATCATGCTAGGATTAGCAGGAAAAAGCAAAAAATTTCAGAATTGCACCTTGCAATGCGGAGAAATTACTGTTTGTGCATTTACAATATTCATTGATTTTTGCCATTGAAAAACGTCCAGAAATGTTTGAAGCTACTGACTGAATGAAAAGAGCTGGCATCTCACTCTCTTTGAATCTTCTTTATCATGCTAAGAGGAGCAGGAAAAAGCAAAAAATTTCAGAATTGCAACTTGCAATGTGGAGATATTACTGTTTGTGCATTTACAATATTCATTGATTTTTGCCATTGAAAAACGTCCAGAAATGTTTGAAGCTACTGACTGAATGAAAGGAGCTGGCATCTCACTCTCTTTGAATCTTCTTTATCATGCTAGGATTAGCAGGAAAAAGCAAAAAAATTCAGAATTGCACCTTGCAATGCGGAGGAATTACTGTTTGTGCATTTACAATATTCATTGATTTTTGCCATTGAAAAACATCATGTTATTCATATACCAGAAATGTTTGAAGCTACTGACTGAATGAAAAGAGCTGGCATCTCATTCTCTTTGAATCTTCTTTATCATGCTAAGAGGAGCAGGAAAAAGCAAAAAATTTCAGAATTGCACGTTGCAATGTGGAGATATTACTGTTTGTGTATTTACAATATTCATTGATTTTTGCCATTGAAAAACGTCCAGAAATGTTTGAAGCTACTGACTGAATGAAAGGAGCTGGCATCTCACTCTCTTTGAATCTTCTTTATAATGCTAGGATTAGCAGGAAAAAGCAAAAAATTTCAGAATTGCACCTTGCAATGTGGAGATATTACTGTTTGTGCATTTACAATATTCATTGATTTTTGCCATTGAAAAACATCATGTTATTCATATACCAGAAATGTTTGAAGCTACTGACTGAATGAAAAGAGCTGGCATCTCACTCTCTTTGAATCTTCTTTATCATGCCAGGATTAGCAGGAAAAAGCAAAAAATTTCAGAATTGCACCTTGCAATGTGGAGATATTACTGTTTGTGCATTTACAATATTCATTGATTTTTGCCATTGAAAAACGTCCAGAATTGTTTGAAGCTACTGACTGAATGAAAGGAGCTGGCATCTCACTCTCTTTGAATCTTCTTTATCATGCTAGGATTAGCAGGAAAAAGCAAAAAATTTCAGAATTGCACCTTGCAATGCGGAGAAATTACTGTTTGTGCATTTACAATATTCATTGATTTTTGCCATTGAAAAACATCATGTTATTCATATACCAGAAATGTTTGAAGCTACTGACTGAATGAAAAGAGCTGGCATCTCACTCTCTTTGAATCTTCTTTATCATGCTAAGAGGAGCAGGAAAAAGCAAAAAATTTCAGAATTGCACCTTGCAATGTGGAGATATTACTGTTTGTGCATTTACAATATTCATTGATTTTTGCCATTGAAAAACGTCCAGAAATGTCTGAAGCTACTGACTGAATGAAAGGAGCTGGCATCTCACTCTCTTTGAATCTTCGTTATCATGCTAGGATTAGCAGGAAAAAGCAAAAAATTTCAGAATTGCACCTTGCAATGCGGAGAAATTACTGTTTGTGCATTTACAATATTCATTGATTTTTGCCATTGAAAAACATCATGTTATTCATATACCAGAAATGTTTGAAGCTACTGACTGAATGAAAAGAGCTGGAATCTCACTCTCTTTGAATCTTCTTTATCATGCTAAGAGGAGCAGGAAAAAGCAAAAAATTTCAGAATTGCACCTTGCAATGTGGAGATATTACTGTTTGTGCATTTACAATATTCATTGATTTTTGCCATTGAAAAACGTCCAGAAATGTTTGAAGCTACTGACTGAATGAAAGGAGCTGGCATCTCACTCTCTTTGTATCTTCTTTATCATGCTAGGATTAGCAGGAAAAAGCAAAAAATTTCAGAATTGCACCTTGCAATGCGGAGAAATTACTGTTTGTGCATTTACAATATTCATTGATTTTTGCCATGGAAAAACATCATGTTATTCATATACCAGAAATGTTTGAAGCTACTGACTGAATGAAAACAGCTGGCATCTCACTCTCTTTGAATCTTCTTTATCATGCCAGGATTAGCAGGAAAAAGCAAAAAATTTCAGAATTGCACCTTGCAATGTGGAGATATTACTGTTTGTGCATTTACAATATTCATTGATTTTTGCCTTTGAAAAACGTCCAGAAATGTTTGAAGCTACTGACTGAATGAAAGGAGCTGGCATCTCACTCTCTTTGAATCTTCTTTATCATGCTAGGATTAGCAGGAAAAAGCAAAAAATTTCAGAATTGCACCTTGCAATGCGGAGAAATTACTGTTTGTGCATATACAATATTCATTGATTTTTGCCATTGAAAAACATCATGTTATTCATATACCAGAAATGTTTGAAGCTACTGACTGAATGAAAAGAGCTGGCATCTCACTCTCTTTGAATCTTCTTTATCATGCCAGGATTAGCAGGAAAAAGCAAAAAATTTCAGAATTGCACCTTGCAATGTGGAGATATTACTGTTTGTGCATTTACAATATTCATTGATTTTTGCCATTGAAAAACATCCAGAAATGTTTGAAGCTACTGACTGAATGAAAGGAGCTGGCATCTCACTCTCTTTGAATCTTCTTTATCATGCTAGGATTAGCAGGAAAAAGCAAAAAATTTCAGAATTGCACCTTGCAATGCGGAGAAATTACTGTTTGTGCATTTACAATATTCATTGATTTTTGCCATTGAAAAACATCATGTTATTCATATACCAGAAATGTTTGAAGCTACTGACTGAATGAAAAGAGCTGGCATCTCACTCTCTTTGAATCTTCTTTATCATGCTAAGAGGAGCAGGAAAAAGCAAAAAATTTCAGAATTGCACCTTGCAATGTGGAGATATTACTGTTTGTGCATTTACAATATTCATTGATTTTTGCCATTGAAAAACGTCCAGAAATGTTTGAAGCTACTGACTGAATGAAAGGAGCTGGCATCTCACTCTCTTTGAATCTTCTTTATCATGCTAGGATTAGCAGGAAAAAGCAAAAAATTTCAGTATTGCACCTTGCAATGCGGAGAAATTACTGTTTGTGCATTTACAATATTCATTGATTTTTGCCATTGAAAAACATCATGTTATTCATATACCAGAAATGTTTGAAGCTACTGACTGAATGAAAAGAGCTGGCATCTCACTCTCTTTGAATCTTCTTTATCATGCTAAGAGGAGCAGGAAAAAGCAAAAAATTTCAGAATTGCACGTTGCAATGTGGAGATATTACTGTTTGTGCATTTACAATATTCATTGATTTTTGCAATTGAAAAACGTCCAGAAATGTTTGAAGCTACTGACTGAATGAAAGGAGCTGGCATCTCACTCTCTTTGAATCTTCTTTATCATGCCAGGATTAGCAGGAAAAAGCAAAAAATTTCAGAATTGCACCTTGCAATGTGGAGATATTACTGTTTGTGCATTTACAATATTCATTGATTTTTGCCATTGAAAAACGTCCAGAAATGTTTGAAGCTACTGACTGAATGAAAGGAGCTGGCATCTCTCTCTCTTTGAATCTTCTTTATCATGCTAGGATTAGCAGGAAAAAGCAAAAAATTTCAGAATTGCACCTTGCAATGCGGAGAAATTACTGTTTGTGCATTTACAATATTCATTGATTTTTGCCATTGAAAAACATCATGTTATTCATATACCAGAAATGTTTGAAGCTACTGACTGAATGAAAAGAGCTGGCATCTCACTCTCTTTGAATCTTCTTTATCATGCCAGGATTAGCAGGAAAAAGCAAAAAATTTCAGAATTGCACCTTGCAATGCGGAGAAATTACTGTTTGTGCATTTACAATATTCATTGATTTTTGCCATTGAAAAACATCATGTTATTCATATAACAGAAATGTTTGAAGCTACTGACTGAATGAAAAGAGCTGGCATCTCACTCTCTTTGAATCTTCTTTATCATGCCAGGATTAGCAGGAAAAAGCAAAAAATTTCAGAATTGCACCTTGCAATGCGGAGAAATTACTGTTTGTGCATTTACAATATTCATTGATTTTTGCCATTGAAAAACATCATGTTATTCATATACCAGAAATGTTTGAAGCTACTGACTGAATGAAAAGAGCTGGCATCTCACTCTCTTTGAATCTTCTTTATCATGCCAGGATTAGCAGGAAAAAGCAAAAAATTTCAGAATTGCACCTTGCAATGTGGAGATATTACTGTTTGTGCATTTACAATATTCATTGATTTTTGCCATTGAAAAACGTCCAGAAATGTTTGAAGCTACTGACTGAATGAAAGGAGCTGGCATCTCACTCTCCTTGAATCTTCTTTATCATGCTAGGATTAGCAGGAAAAAGCAAAAAAATTCAGAATTGCACCTTGCAATGCGGAGAAATTACTGCTTGTGCATTTACAATATTCATTGATTTTTGCCATTGAAAAACATCATGTTATTCATATACCAGAAATGTTTGAAGCTACTGACTGAATGAAAAGAGCTGGCATTTCACTCTCTTTGAATCTTCTTTATCATGCCAGGATTAGCAGGAAAAAGCAAAAAATTTCAGAATTGCACCTTGCAATGTGGAGATATTACTGTTTGTGCATTTACAATATTCATTGATTTTTGCCATTGAAAAACGTCCAGAAATGTTTGGAGCTACTGACTGAATGAAAGGAGCTGGCATCTCACTCTCTTTGAATCTTCTTTATCATGCTAGGATTAGCAGGAAAAAGCAAAAAAATTCAGAATTGCACCTTGCAATGTGGAGATATTACTGTTTGTGCATTTACAATATTCATTGATTTTTGCCATTGAAAAACATCATGTTATTCATATACCAGAAATGTTTGAAGCTACTGACTGAATGAAAAGAGCTGGCATCTCACTCTCTTTGAATCTTCTTTATCATGCTAAGAGGAGCAGGAAAAAGCAAAAAATTTCAGAATTGCACCTTGCAATGTGGAGATATTACTGTTTGTGCATTTACAATATTCATTGATTTTTGCCATTGAAAAACGTCCAGAAATGTTTGAAGCTACTGACTGAATGAAAGGAGCTGGCATCTCACTCTCTTTGAATCTTCTTTATCATGCTAGGATTAGCAGGAAAAAGCAAAAAATTTTCCGAATTGCACCTTGCAATGCGGAGAAATTACTGTTTGTGCATTTACAATATTCATTGATTTTTGCCATGGAAAAACATCATGTTATTCATATACCAGAAATGTTTGAAGCTACTGACTGAATGAAAACAGCTGGCATCTCACTCTCTTTGAATCTTCTTTATCATGCCAGGATTAGCAGGAAAAAGCAAAAAATTTCAGAATTGCACCTTGCAATGTGGAGATATTACTGTTTGTGCATTTACAATATTCATTGATTTTTGCCTTTGAAAAACGTCCAGAAATGTTTGAAGCTACTGACTGAATGAAAGGAGCTGGCATCTCACTCTCTTTGAATCTTCTTTATCATGCTAGGATTAGCAGGAAAAAGCAAAAAATTTCAGAATTGCACCTTGCAATGCGGAGAAATTACTGTTTGTGCATTTACAATATTCATTGATTTTTGCCATTGAAAAACATCATGTTATTCATATACCAGAAATGTTTGAAGTTACTGACTGAATGAAAAGAGCTGGCATCTCACTCTCTTTGAATCTTCTTTATCATGCTAAGAGGAGCAGGAAAAAGCAAAAAATTTCAGAATTGCACCTTGCAATGTGGAGATATTACTGTTTGTGCATTTACAATATTCATTGATTTTTGCCATTGAAAAACGTCCAGAAATGTTTGAAGCTACTGACTGAATGAAAGGAGCTGGCATCTCACTCTCTTTGAATCTTCTTTATCATGCTAGGATTAGCAGGAAAAAGCAAAAAATTTCAGTATTGCACCTTGCAATGCGGAGAAATTACTGTTTGTGCATTTACAATATTCATTGATTTTTGCCATTGAAAAACATCATGTTATTCATATACCAGAAATGTTTGAAGCTACTGACTGAATGAAAAGAGCTGGCATCTCACTCTCTTTGAATCTTCTTTATCATGCTAAGAGGAGCAGGAAAAAGCAAAAAATTTCAGAATTGCACGTTGCAATGTGGAGATATTACTGTTTGTGCATTTACAATATTCATTGATTTTTGCAATTGAAAAACGTCCAGAAATGTTTGAAGCTACTGACTGAATGAAAGGAGCTGGCATCTCACTCTCTTTGAATCTTCTTTATCATGCTAGGATTAGCAGGAAAAAGCAAAAAATTTCAGAATTGCACCTTGCAATGCGGAGAAATTACTGTTTGTGCATTTACAATATTCATTGATTTTTGCCATTGAAAAACGTCCAGAAATGTTTGAAGCTACTGACTGAATGAAAAGAGCTGGCATCTCACTCTCTTTGAATCTTCTTTATCATGCTAAGAGGAGCAGGAAAAAGCAAAAAATTTCAGAATTGCAACTTGCAATGTGGAGATATTACTGTTTGTGCATTTACAATATTCATTGATTTTTGCCATTGAAAAACGTCCAGAAATGTTTGAAGCTACTGACTGAATGAAAGGAGCTGGCATCTCACTCTCTTTGAATCTTCTTTATCATGCTAGGATTAGCAGGAAAAAGCAAAAAATTTCAGAATTGCACCTTGCAATGCGGAGAAATTACTGTTTGTGCATTTACAATATTCATTGATTTTTGCCATTGAAAAACATCATGTTATTCATATACCAGAAATGTTTGAAGCTACTGACTGAATGAAAAGAGCTGGCATCTCACTCTCTTTGAATCTTCTTTATCATGCCAGGATTAGCAGGAAAAAGCAAAAAATTTCAGAATTGCACCTTGCAATGTGGAGATATTACTGTTTGTGCATTTACAATATTCATTGATTTTTGCCATTGAAAAACGTCCAGAAATGTTTGAAGCTACTGACTGAATGAAAAGAGCTGGCATCTCACTCTCTTTGAATCTTCTTTATCATGCCAGGATTAGCAGGAAAAAGCAAAAAATTTCAGAATTGCACCCTGCAATGCGGAGAAATTACTGTTTGTGCATTTACAATATTCATTGATTTTTGCCATTGAAAAACATCATGTTATTCATATACCAGAAATGTTTGAAGCTACTGACTGAATGAAAAGAGCTGGCATCTCACTCTCTTTGAATCTTCTTTATCATGCCAGGATTAGCAGGAAAAAGCAAAAAATTTCAGAATTGCACCTTGCAATGCGGAGAAATTACTGTTTGTGCATTTACAATATTCATTGATTTTTGCCATTGAAAAACATCATGTTATTCATATACTAGAAATGTTTGAAGCTACTGACTGAATGAAAAGAGCTGGCATCTCACTCTCTTTGAATCTTCTTTATCATGCCAGGATTAGCAGGAAAAAGCAAAAAATTTCAGAATTGCACCTTGCAATGTGGAGATATTACTGTTTGTGCATTTACAATATTCATTGATTTTTGCCATTGAAAAACGTCCAGAAATGTTTGAAGCTACTGACTGAATGAAAGGAGCTGGCATCTCACTCTCTTTGAATCTTCTTTATCATGCTAGGATTAGCAGGAAAAAGCAAAAAATTTCAGAATTGCACCTTGCAATGCGGAGATATTACTGTTTGTGCATTTACAATATTCATTGATTTTTGCCATTGAAAAACATCATGTTATTCATATACCAGAAATGTTTGAAGCTACTGACTGAATGAAAAGAGCTGGCATCTCACTCTCTTTGAATCTTCTTTATCATGCCAGGATTAGCAGGAAAAAGCAAAAAATTTCAGAATTGCACGTTGCAATGTGGAGATATTACTGTTTGTGCATTTACAATATTCATTGATTTTTGCCATTGA
Source organism: Phyllobates terribilis (assembly GCF_046119375.1). Taxonomy (NCBI): domain Eukaryota; kingdom Metazoa; phylum Chordata; class Amphibia; order Anura; family Dendrobatidae; genus Phyllobates; species Phyllobates terribilis. Next base: position 629,201 of record NW_027363225.1, on the reverse strand, counting down.
AAACCGTCCAGAAATGTTTGAAGCTACTGACTGAATGAAAGGAGCTGGCATCTCACTCTCTTTGAATCTTCTTTATCATGCTAGGATTAGCAGGAAAAAGCAAAAAAATTCAGAATTGCACCTTGCAATGTGGACTTATTACTGTTTGTGCATTTACAATATTCATTGATTTTTTCCATTGAAAAACATCATGTTATTCATATACCAGAAATGTTTGAAGCTACTGACTGAATGAAAAGAGCTGGCATCTCACTCTCTTTGAATCTTCTTTATCATGCTAAGAGGAGCAGGAAAAAGCAAAAAATTTCAGAATTGCACCTTGCAATGTGGAGATATTACTGTTTGTGCATTTACAATATTCATTGATTTTTGCCATTGAAAAACGTCCAGAAATGTTTGAAGCTACTGACTGAATGAAAGGAGCTGGCATCTCACTCTCTTTGAATCTTCTTTATCATGCTAGGATTAGCAGGAAAAAGCAAAAAATTTCAGAATTGCACCTTGCAATGCGGAGAAATTACTGTTTGTGCATTTACAATATTCATTGATTTTTGCCATGGAAAAACATCATGTTATTCATATACCAGAAATGTTTGAAGCTACTGACTGAATGAAAACAGCTGGCATCTCACTCTCTTTGAATCTTCTTTATCATGCCAGGATTAGCAGGAAAAAGCAATAAATTTCAGAATTGCACGTTGCAATGTGGAGATATTACTGTTTGTGCATTTACAATATTCATTGATTTTTGCCTTTGAAAAACGTCCAGAAATGTTTGAAGCTATTGACTGAATGAAAGGAGCTGGCATCTCACTCTCTTTGAATCTTCTTTATCATGCTAGGATTAGCAGGAAAAAGCAAAAAATTTCAGAATTGCACCTTGCAATGCGGAGAAATTACTGTTTGTGCATATACAATATTCATTGATTTTTGCCATTGAAAAACATCATGTTATTCATATACCAGAAATGTTTGAAGCTACTGACTGAATGAAAACAGCTGGCATCTCACTCTCTTTGAATCTTCTTTATCATGCCAGGATTAGCAGAAAAAAGCAAAAAATTTCAGAATTGCACCTTGCAATGTGGAGATATTACTGTTTGTGCATTTACAATATTCATTGATTTTTGCCTTTGAAAAACGTCCAGAAATGTTTGAAGCTACTGACTGAATGAAAAGAGCTGGCATCTCACTCTCTTTGAATCTTCTTTATCATGCCAGGATTAGCAGGAAAAAGCAAAAAATTTCAGAATTGCACGTTGCAATGTAGAGATATTACTGTTTGTGCATTTACAATATTCATTGATTTTTGCCATTGAAAAACGTCCAGAAATGTTTGAAGCTACTGACTGAATGAAAGGAGCTGGCATCTCACTCTCTTTGAATCTTCTTTATCATGGTAGGATTAGCAGGAAAAAGCAAAAAATTTCAGAATTGCACCTTGCAATGCGGAGAAATTACTGTTTGTGCATTTACAATATTCATTGATTTTTGCCATTGAAAAACATCATGTTATTCATATACCAGAAATGTTTGAAGCTACTGACTGAATGAAAAGAGCTGGCATCTCACTCTCTTTGAATCTTCTTTATCATGCTAAGAGGAGCAGGAAAAAGCAAAAAATTTCAGAATTGCACCTTGCAATGTGGAGATATTACTGTTTGTGCATTTACAATATTCATTGATTTTTGCCATTGAAAAACGTCCAGAAATGTTTGAAGCTACTGACTGAATGAAAGGAGCTGGCATCTCACTCTCTTTGAATCTTCTTTATCATGCTAGGATTAGCAGGAAAAAGCAAAAAATTTCAGAATTGCACCTTGCAATGCGGAGAAATTACTGTTTGTGCATTTACAATATTCATTGATTTTTGCCATTGAAAAACATCATGTTATTCATATACCAGAAATGTTTGAAGCTACTGACTGAATGAAAAGAGCTGGCATCTCACTCTCTTTGAACCTTCTTTATCATGCTAAGAGGAGCAGGAAAAAGCAAAAAATTTCAGAATTGCACCTTGCAATGTGGAGATATTACTGTTTGTGCATTTACAATATTCATTGATTTTTGCCATTGAAAAACGTCCAGAAATGTTTGAAGCTACTGACTGAATGAAAGGAGCTGGCATCTCACTCTCTTTGAATCTTCTTTATCATGCTAGGATTAGCAGGAAAAAGCAAAAAATTTCAGAATTGCACCTTGCAATGCGGAGAAATTACTGTTTGTGCATTTACAATATTCATTGATTTTTGCCATTGAAAAACATCATGTTATTCATATACCAGAAATGTTTGAAGCTACTGACTGAATGAAAAGAGCTGGCATCTCACTCTCTTTGAATCTTCTTTATCATGCTAAGAGGAGCAGGAAAAAGCAAAAATTTTCAGAATTGCACGTTGCAATGTGGAGATATTACTGTTTGTGCATTTACAATATTCATTGATTTTTGCCATTGAAAAACGTCCAGAAATGTTTGAAGTTACTGACTGAATGAAAGGATCTGGCATCTCACTCTCTTTGAATCTTCTTTATCATGCTAGGATTAGCAGGAAAAAGCAAAAAATTTCAGAATTGCACCTTGCAATGCGGAGAAATTACTGTTTGTGCATTTACAATATTCATTGATTTTTGCCATTGAAAAACATCATGTTATTCATATACCAGAAATGTTTGAAGCTACTGACTGAATGAAAAGAGCTGGCATCTCACTCTCTTTGAACCTTCTTTATCATGCTAAGAGGAGCAGGAAAAAGCAAAAAATTTCAGAATTGCACCTTGCAATGTGGAGATATTACTGTTTGTGCATTTACAATATTCATTGATTTTTGCCATTGAAAAACGTCCAGAAATGTTTGAAGCTACTGACTGAATGAAAGGAGCTGGCATCTCACTCTCTTTGAATCTTCTTTATCATGCTAGGATTAGCAGGAAAAAGCAAAAAATTTCAGAATTGCACCTTGCAATGCGGAGAAATTACTGTTTGTGCATTTACAATATTCATTGATTTTTGCCATTGAAAAACATCATGTTATTCATATACCAGAAATGTTTGAAGCTACTGACTGAATGAAAAGAGCTGGCATCTCACTCTCTTTGAATCTTCTTTATCATGCTAAGAGGAGCAGGAAAAAGCAAAAAATTTCAGAATTGCACGTTGCAATGTGGAGATATTACTGTTTGTGCATTTACAATATTCATTGATTTTTGCCATTGAAAAACGTCCAGAAATGTTTGAAGTTACTGACTGAATGAAAGGATCTGGCATCTCACTCTCTTTGAATCTTCTTTATCATGCTAGGATTAGCAGGAAAAAGCAAAAAATTTCAGAATTGCACCTTGCAATGCGGAGAAATTACTGTTTGTGCATTTACAATATTCATTGATTTTTGCCATTGAAAAACATCATGTTATTCATATACCAGAAATGTTTGAAGCTACTGACTGAATGAAAAGAGCTGGTATCTCACTCTCTTTGAATCTTCTTTATCATGCCAGGATTAGCAGGAAAAAGCAAAAAATTTCAGAATTGCACCTTGCAATGTGGAGATATTACTGTTTGTGCATTTACAATATTCATTGATTTTTGCCATTGAAAAACGTCCAGAAATGTTTGAAGCTACTGACTGAATGAAAGGAGCTGGCATCTCACTCTCTTTGAATCTTCTTTACCATACTAGGATTAGCAGGAAAAAGCAAAAAATTTCAGAATTGCACCTTGCAATGCGGAGAAATTACTGTTTGTGCATTTACAATATTCATTGATTTTTGCCATTGAAAAACATCATGTTATTCATATACCAGAAATGTTTGAAGCTACTGACTGAATGAAAAGAGCTGGTATCTCACTCTCTTTGAATCTTCTTTATCATGCCAGGATTAGCAGGAAAAAGCAAAAAATTTCAGAATTGCACCTTGCAATGTGGAGATATTACTGTTTGTGCATTTACAATATTCATTGATTTTTGCCATTGAAAAACGTCCAGAAATGTTTGAAGCTACTGACTGAATGAAAGGAGCTGGCATCTCACTCTCTTTGAATCTTCTTTACCATGCTAGGATTAGCAGGAAAAAGCAAAAAATTTCAGAATTGCACCTTGCAATGCGGAGAAATTACTGTTTGTGCATTTACAATATTCATTGATTTTTGCCATTGAAAAACATCATGTTATTCATATACCAGAAATGTTTGAAGCTACTGACTGAATGAAAAGAGCTGGCATCTCACTCTCTTTGAATCTTCTTTATCATGCTAAGAGGAGCAGGAAAAAGCAAAAAATTTCAGAATTGCACCTTGCAATGTGGAGATATTACTGTTTGTGCATTTACAATATTCATTGATTTTTGCCATTGAAAAACGTCCAGAAATGTTTGAAGCTACTGACTGAATGAAAGGAGCTGGCATCTCACTCTCTTTGAATCTTCTTTATAATGCTAGGATTAGCAGGAAAAAGCAAAAAATTTCAGAATTGCACCTTGCAATGTGGAGATATTACTGTTTGTGCATTTACAATATTCATTGATTTTTGCCATTGAAAAACATCATGTTATTCATATACCAGAAATGTTTGAAGCTACTGACTGAATGAAAAGAGCTGGCATCTCACTCTCTTTGAATCTTCTTTATCATGCCAGGATTAGCAGGAAAAAGCAAAAAATTTCAGTATTGCACGTTGCAATGTGGAGATATTACTGTTTGTGCATTTACAATATTCATTGATTTTTGCCATTGAAAACCGTCCAGAAATGTTTGAAGCTACTGACTGAATGAAAGGAGCTGGCATCTCACTCTCTTTGAATCTTCTTTATCATGCTAGGATTAGCAGGAAAAAGCAAAAAATTTCAGAATTGCACCTTGCAATGTGGAGATATTACTGTTTGTGCATTTACAATATTCATTGATTTTTGCCATTGAAAAACGTCCAGAAATGTTTGAAGCTACTGACTGAATGAAAGGAGCTGGCATCTCACTCTCTTTGAATCTTTTTTATCATGCTAGGATTAGCAGGAAAAAGCAAAAAATTTCAGAATTGCACCTTGCAATGTGGAGATATTACTGTTTGTGCATTTACAATATTCATTGATTTTTGCCATTGAAAAACATCATGTTATTCATATACCAGAAATGTTTGAAGCTACTGACTGAATGAAAAGAGCTGGCATCTCAATCTCTTTGAATCTTCTTTATCATGCTAAGAGGAGCAGGAAAAAGCAAAAAATTTCAGAATTGCACGTTGCAATGTGGAGATATTACTGTTTGTGTATTTACAATATTCATTGATTTTTGCCATTGAAAAACGTCCAGAAATGTTTGAAGCTACTGACTGAATGAAAGGAGCTGGCATCTCACTCTCTTTGAATCTTCTTTATCATGCTAGGATTAGCAGGAAAAAGCAAAAAATTTCAGAATTGCACCTTGCAATGTGGAGATATTACTGTTTGTGCATTTACAATATTCATTGATTTTTGCCATTGAAAAACATCATGTTATTCATATACCAGAAATGTTGAAGCTACTGACTGAATTAAAAGAGCTGGCATCTCACTCTCTTTGAATCTTCTTTATCATGCCAGGATTAGCAGGAAAAAGCAAAAAATTTCAGAATTGCACCTTGCAATGTGGAGATATTACTATTTGTGCATTTACAATATTCATTGATTTTTGCCATTGAAAAACGTCCAGAAATGTTTGAAGCTACTGACTGAATGAAAGGAGCTGGCATCTCACTCTCTTTGAATCTTCTTTATCATGCTAGGATTAGCAGGAAAAAGCAAAAAATTTCAGAATTGCACCTTGCAATGCGGAGAAATTACTGTTTGTGCATTTACAATATTCATTGATTTTTGCCATTGAAAAACATCATGTTATTCATATACCAGAAATGTTTGAAGCTACTGACTGAATGAAAAGAGCTGGCATCTCACTCTCTTTGAATCTTCTTTATCATGCCAGGATTAGCAGGAAAAAGCAAAACATTTCAGAATTGCACGTTGCAATGTGGAGATATTACTGTTTGTGCATTTACAATATTCATTGATTTTTGCCATTGAAAACCGTCCAGAAATGTTTGAAGCTACTGACTGAAAGAAAGGAGCTGGCATCTCAGTCTCTTTGAATCTTCTTTATCATGCTAGGATTAGCATTAAAAAGCAAAAAATTTCAGAATTGCACCTTGCAATGTGGAGATATTACTGTTTGTGCATTTACAATATTCATTGATTTTTGCCATTGAAAAACGTCCAGAAATGTTTGAAGCTACTGACTGAATGAAAGGAGCTGGCATCTCACTCTCTTTGAATCTTCTTTATCATGCTAGGATTAGCAGGAAAAAGCAAAAAAATTCAGAATTGCACCTTGCAATGTGGAGATATTACTGTTTGTGCATTTACAATATTCATTGATTTTTGCCATTGAAAAACATCATGTTATTCATATACCAGAAATGTTTGAAGCTACTGACTGAATGAAAAGAGCTGGCATCTCACTCTCTTTGAATCTTTTTTATCATGCTAAGAGGAGCAGGAAAAAGCAAAAAATTTCAGAATTGCACCTTGCAATGTGGAGATATTACTGTTTGTGCATTTACAATATTCATTGATTTTTGCCATTGAAAAACGTCCAGAAATGTTTGAAGCTACTGACTGAATGAAAGGAGCTGGCATCTCACTCTCTTTGAATCTTCTTTATCATGCTAGGATTAACAGGAAAAAGCAAAAAATTTCAGAATTGCACCTTGCAATGCGGAGAAATTACTGTTTGTGCATTTACAATATTCATTGATTTTTGCCATGGAAAAACATCATGTTATTCATATACCAGAAATGTTTGAAGCTACTGACTGAATGAAAACAGCTGGCATCTCACTCTCTTTGAATCTTCTTTATCATGCCAGGATTAGCAGGAAAAAGCAAAAAATTTCAGAATTGCACCTTGCAATGTGGAGATATTACTGTTTGTGCATTTACAATATTCATTGATTTTTTCCATTGAAAAACGTCCAGAAATGTTTGAAGCTACTGACTGAATGAAAGGAGCTGGCATCTCACTCTCTTTGAATCTTCTTTATCATGCTAGGATTAGCAGGAAAAAGCAAAAAATTTCAGAATTGCACCTTGCAATGCGGAGAAATTACTGTTTGTGCATTTACAATATTCATTGATTTTTGCCATTGAAAAACATCATGTTATTCATATACCAGAAATGTTTGAAGCTACTGACTGAATATAAAGAGCTGGCATCTCACTCTCTTTGAATCTTCTTTATCATGCCAGGATTAGCAGGAAAAAGCAAAAAATTTCAGAATTGCACCTTGCAATATGGAGATATTACTGTTTGTGCATTTACAATATTCATTGATTTTTGCCATTGAAAAACGTCCAGAAATGTTTGAAACTACTGTTTGTGCATTTACAATATTCATTGATTTTTGCCATTGAAAAACGTCCAGAAATGTTTGAAGCTACTGACTGAATGAAAAGAGCTGGCATCTCACTCTCTGTGAATCTTCTCTATCATGCTAGGATTAGCAGGAAAAAGCAAAAAATTTCAGTATTGCACCTTGCAATGCCGAGATATTACTGTTTGTGCATTTACAATATTCATTGATTTTTGCCATTGAAAAACGTCCAGAAATGTTTGAAGCTACTGACTGAATGAAAAGAGCTGGCATCTCACTCTCTTTGAATCTTCTTTATCATGCTAGGATTAGCAGGAAAAAGCAAAAAATTTCAGAATTGCACCTTGCAATGCGGAGAAATTACTGTTTGTGCATTTACAATATTCATTGATTTTTGCCTTTGAAAAACATCATGTTATTCATATAACAGAAATGTTTGAAGCTACTGACTGAATGAAAGGAGCTGGCATCTCACTCTCTTTGAATCTTCTTTATCATGCTAGGATTAGCAGGAAAAAGCAAAAAATTTCAGAATTGCACCTTGCAATGTGGAGATATTACTGTTTGTGCATTTACAATATTCATTGATTTTTGCCATTGAAAAACGTCCAGAAATGTTTGAAGCTACTGACTGAATGAAAAGAGCTGGCATCTCACTCTCTTTGAATCTTCTTTATCATGCTAGGATTAGCAGGAAAAAGCAAAAAATTTCAGAATTGCACCTTGCAATGCGGAGAAATTACTGTTTGTGCATTTACAATATTCATTGATTTTTGCCATTGAAAAACGTCCAGAAATGTTTGAAGCTACTGACTGAATGAAAGGAGCTGGCATCTCACTCTCTTTGAATCTTCTTTATCATGCTAGGATTAGCAGGAAAAAGCAAAAAATTTCAGAATTGCACCTTGCAATGCGGAGAAATTACTGTTTGTGCATTTACAATATTCATTGATTTTTGCCATTGAAAAACATCATGTTATTCATATACCAGAAATGTTTGAAGCTACTGACTGAATGAAAAGAGCTGGCATCTCACTCTCTTTGAATCTTCTTTATCATGCTAGGATTAGCAGGAAAAAGCAAAAAATTTCAGAATTGCACCTTGCAATGCGGAGAAATTACTGTTTGTGCATTTACAATATTCATTGATTTTTGCCATTGAAAAACGTCCAGAAATGTTTGAAGCTACTGACTGAATGAAAGGAGCTGGCATCTCACTCTCTTTGAATCTTCTTTATCATGCTAGGATTAGCAGGAAAAGCAAAAAATTTCAGAATTGCACCTTGCAATGCGGAGATATTACTGTTTGTGCATTTACAATATTCATTGATTTTTGCCATTGAAAAACGTCCAGAAATGTTTGAAGCTACTGACTGAATGAAAAGAGCTGGCATCTCATTCTCTTTGAATCTTCTTTATCATGCTAGGATTAGCAGGAAAAAGCAAAAAATTTCAGAATTGCACCTTGCAATGCGGAGAAATTACTGTTTGTGCATTTACAATATTCATTGATTTTTGCCATTGAAAAACATCATGTTATTCATATACCAGAAATGTTTGAAGCTACTGACTGAATGAAAACAGCTGGCATCTCACTCTCTTTGAATCTTCTTTATCATGCCAGGATTAGCAGGAAAAAGCAAAAAATTTCAGAATTGCACCTTGCAATGTGGAGATATTACTGTTTGTGCATTTACAATATTCATTGATTTTTGCCATTGAAAAACGTCCAGAAATGTTTGAAGCTACTGACTGAATGAAAGGAGCTGGCATCTCACTCTCTTTGAATCTTCTTTATCATGCTAGGATTAGCAGGAAAAAGCAAAAAATTTCAGAATTGCACCTTGCAATGCGGAGAAATTACTGTTTGTGCATTTACAATATTCATTGATTTTTGCCATTGAAAAACATCATGTTATTCATATACCAGAAATGTTTGAAGCTACTGACTGAATATAAAGAGCTGGCATCTCACTCTCTTTGAATCTACTTTATCATGCCAGGATTAGCAGGAAAAAGCAAAAAATTTCAGAATTGCACCTTGCAATGTGGAGATATTACTGTTTGTGCATTTACAATATTCATTGATTTTTGCCATTGAAAAACATCCAGAAATGTTTGAAACTACTGTTTGTGCATTTACAATATTCATTGATTTTTTCCATTGAAAAACATCATGTTATTCATATACCAGAAATGTTTGAAGCTACTGACTGAATGAAAGGAGCTGGCATCTCACTCTCTTTGAATCTTCTTTATCATGCTAGGATTAGCAGGAAAAAGCAAAAAATTTCAGAATTGCACCTTGCAATGTGGAGATATTACTGTTTGTGCATTTACAATATTCATTGATTTTTGCCATTGAAAAACGTCCAGAAATGTTTGAAGCTACTGACTGAATGAAAAGAGCTGGCATCTCACTCTCTTTGAATCTTCTTTATCATGCTAGGATTAGCAGGAAAAAGCAAAAAATTTCAGAATTGCACCTTGCAATGCGGAGAAATTACTGTTTGTGCATTTACAATATTCAATGATTTTTGCCATTGAAAAACGTCCAGAAATGTTTGAAGCTACTGACTGAATGAAAGGAGCTGGCATCTCACTCTCTTTGAATCTTCTTTATCATGCTAGGATTAGCAGGAAAAAGCAAAAAATTTCAGAATTGCACCTTGGAATGCGGAGAAATTACTGTTTGTGCATTTACAATATTCATTGATTTTTGCCATTGAAAAACATCATGTTATTCATATACCAGAAATGTTTGAAGCTACTGACTGAATGAAAAGAGCTGCCATCTCACTCTCTTTGAATCTTCTTTATCATGCTAGGATTAGCAGGAAAAAGCAAAAAATTTCAGAATTACACCTTGCAATGCTGAGAAATTACTGTTTGTGCATTTACAATATTCATTGATTTTTGCCATTGAAAAACGTCCAGAAATGTTTGAAGCTACTGACTGAATGAAAAGAGCTGGCATCTCACTCTCTTTGAATCTTCTTTATCATGCTAGGATTAGCAGGAAAAAGCAAAAAATTTCAGAATTGCACCTTGCAATGCGGAGAAATTACTGTTTGTGCATTTACAATATTCATTGATTTTTGCCATTGAAAAACATCATGTTATTCATATACCAGAAATGTTTGAAGCTACTGACTGAATGAAAGGAGCTGGCATCTCACTCTCTTTGAATCTTCTTTATCATGCTAGGATTAGCAGGAAAAAGCAAAAAATTTCAGAATTGCACCTTGCAATGTGGAGATATTACTGTTTGTGCATTTACAATATTCATTGATTTTTGCCATTGAAAAACGTCCAGAAATGTTTGAAGCTACTGACTGAATGAAAAGAGCTGGCATCTCACTCTCTTTGAATCTTCTTTATCATGCTAGGATTAGCAGGAAAAAGCAAAAAATTTCAGAATTGCACCTTGCAATGCGGAGATATTACTGTTTGTGCATTTACAATATTCATTGATTTTTGCCATTGAAAAACGTCCAGAAATGTTTGAAGCTACTGACTGAATGAAAGGAGCTGGCATCTCACTCTCTTTGAATCTTCTTTATCATGCTAGGATTAGCAGGAAAAAGCAAAAAATTTCAGAATTGCACCTTGCAATGCGGAGATATTACTGTTTGTGCATTTACAATATTCATTGATTTTTGCCATTGAAAAACATCATGTTATTCATATACCAGAAATGTTTGAAGCTACTGACTGAATGAAAAGAGCTGGCATCTCACTCTCTTTGAATCTTCTTTATCATGCTAGGAATAGCAGGAAAAAGCAAAAAATTTCAGAATTGCACCTTGCAATGCGGAGATATTACTGTTTGTGCATTTACAATATTCATTGATTTTTACCATTGAAAAACATCATGTTATTCATATACCAGAAATGTTTGAAGCTACTGACTGAATGAAAAGAGCTGGCATCTCACTCTCTTTGAATCTTCTTTATCATGCTAGGATTAGCAGGAAAAAGCAAAAAATTTCAGAATTGCACCTTGCAATGCGGAGATATTACTGTTTGTGCATTTACAATATTCATTGATTTTTGCCATTGAAAAACGTCCAGAAATGTTTGAAGCTACTGACTGAATGAAAAGAGCTGGCATCTCACTCTCTTTGAATCTTCTTTATCATGCTAGGATTAGCAGGAAAGAGCAAAAAATTTCAGAATTGCACCTTGCAATGCGGAGATATTACTGTTTGTGCATTTACAATATTCATTGATTTTTGCCATTGAAAAACGTCCAGACATGTTTGAAGCTACTGACTGAATGAAAAGAGCTGGCATCTCACTCTCTTTGAATCTTCTTTATCATGCTAGGATTAGCAGGAAAAAGCAAAAAATTTCAGAATTGCACCTTGCAATGCGGAGATATTACTGTTTGTGCATTTACAATATTCATTGATTTTTGCCATTGAAAAACATCATGTTATTCATATACCAGAAATGTTTGAAGCTACTGACTGAATGAAAAGAGCTGGCATCTCACTCTCTTTGAATCTTCTTTATCATGCTAAGAGGAGCAGGAAAAAGCAAAAAATTTAAGAATTGCGCCTTGCAATGCGGAGATATTACTGTTTGTGCATTTACAATATTCATTGATTTTTGCCATTGAAAAACGTCCAGAAATGTTTGAAGCTACTGACTGAATGAAAAGAGCTGGCATCTCACTCTCTTTGAATCTTTATCATGCTAGGATTAGCAGGAAAAAGCAAAAAATTTCAGAATTGCACCTTGCAATGCGGAGAAATTACTGTTTGTGCATTTACAATATTCATTGATTTTTGCCATTGAAAAACATCATGTTATTCATATACCAGAAATGTTTGAAGCTACTGACTGAATGAAAGGAGCTGGCATCTCACTCTCTTTGAATCTTCTTTATCATGCTAGGATTAGCAGGAAAAAGCAAAAAATTTCAGAATTGCACCTTGCAATGTGGAGATATTACTGTTTGTGCATTTACAATATTCATTGATTTTTGCCATTGAAAAACGTCCAGAAATGTTTGAAGCTACTGACTGAATGAAAAGAGCTGGCATCTCACTCTCTTTGAATCTTCTTTATCATGCTAGGATTAGCAGGAAAAAGCAAAAAATTTCAGAATTGCACCTTGCAATGCGGAGATATTACTGTTTGTGCATTTACAATATTCATTGATTTTTGCCATTGAAAAACGTCCAGAAATGTTTGAAGCTACTGACTGAATGAAAGGAGCTGGCATCTCACTCTCTTTGAATCTTCTTTATCATGCTAGGATTAGCAGGAAAAAGCAAAAAATTTCAGAATTGCACCTTGCAATGCGGAGATATTACTGTTTGTGCATTTACAATATTCATTGATTTTTGCCATTGAAAAACATCATGTTATTCATATAACAGAAATGTTTGAAGCTACTGACTGAATGAAAAGAGCTGGCATCTCACTCTCTTTGAATCTTCTTTATCATGCTAGGATTAGCAGGAAAAAGCAAAAAATTTCAGAATTGCACCTTGCAATGCGGAGATATTACTGTTTGTGCATTTACAATATTCATTGATTTTTGCCACTGAAAAACATCATGTTATTCATATACCAGAAATGTTTGAAGCTACTGACTGAATGAAAAGAGCTGGCATCTCACTCTCTTTGAATCTTCTTTATCATGCTAGGATTAGCAGGAAAAAGCAAAAAATTTCAGAATTGCACCTTGCAATGCGGAGATATTACTGTTTGTGCATTTACAATATTCATTGATTTTTGCCATTGAAAAACATCATGTTATTCATATACCAGAAATGTTGAAGCTACTGACTGAATTAAAAGAGCTGGCATCTCACTCTCTTTGAATCTTCTTTATCATGCCAGGATTAGCAGGAAAAAGCAAAAAATTTCAGAATTGCACCTTGCAATGTGGAGATATTACTATTTGTGCATTTACAATATTCATTGATTTTTGCCATTGAAAAACGTCCAGAAATGTTTGAAGCTACTGACTGAATGAAAGGAGCTGGCATCTCACTCTCTTTGAATCTTCTTTATCATGCTAGGATTAGCAGGAAAAAGCAAAAAATTTCAGAATTGCACCTTGCAATGCGGAGAAATTACTGTTTGTGCATTTACAATATTCATTGATTTTTGCCATTGAAAAACATCATGTTATTCATATACCAGAAATGTTTGAAGCTACTGACTGAATGAAAAGAGCTGGCATCTCACTCTCTTTGAATCTTCTTTATCATGCCAGGATTAGCAGGAAAAAGCAAAACATTTCAGAATTGCACGTTGCAATGTGGAGATATTACTGTTTGTGCATTTACAATATTCATTGATTTTTGCCATTGAAAACCGTCCAGAAATGTTTGAAGCTACTGACTGAAAGAAAGGAGCTGGCATCTCAGTCTCTTTGAATCTTCTTTATCATGCTAGGATTAGCATTAAAAAGCAAAAAATTTCAGAATTGCACCTTGCAATGTGGAGATATTACTGTTTGTGCATTTACAATATTCATTGATTTTTGCCATTGAAAAACGTCCAGAAATGTTTGAAGCTACTGACTGAATGAAAGGAGCTGGCATCTCACTCTCTTTGAATCTTCTTTATCATGCTAGGATTAGCAGGAAAAAGCAAAAAAATTCAGAATTGCACCTTGCAATGTGGAGATATTACTGTTTGTGCATTTACAATATTCATTGATTTTTGCCATTGAAAAACATCATGTTATTCATATACCAGAAATGTTTGAAGCTACTGACTGAATGAAAAGAGCTGGCATCTCACTCTCTTTGAATCTTTTTTATCATGCTAAGAGGAGCAGGAAAAAGCAAAAAATTTCAGAATTGCACCTTGCAATGTGGAGATATTACTGTTTGTGCATTTACAATATTCATTGATTTTTGCCATTGAAAAACGTCCAGAAATGTTTGAAGCTACTGACTGAATGAAAGGAGCTGGCATCTCACTCTCTTTGAATCTTCTTTATCATGCTAGGATTAACAGGAAAAAGCAAAAAATTTCAGAATTGCACCTTGCAATGCGGAGAAATTACTGTTTGTGCATTTACAATATTCATTGATTTTTGCCATGGAAAAACATCATGTTATTCATATACCAGAAATGTTTGAAGCTACTGACTGAATGAAAACAGCTGGCATCTCACTCTCTTTGAATCTTCTTTATCATGCCAGGATTAGCAGGAAAAAGCAAAAAATTTCAGAATTGCACCTTGCAATGTGGAGATATTACTGTTTGTGCATTTACAATATTCATTGATTTTTTCCATTGAAAAACGTCCAGAAATGTTTGAAGCTACTGACTGAATGAAAGGAGCTGGCATCTCACTCTCTTTGAATCTTCTTTATCATGCTAGGATTAGCAGGAAAAAGCAAAAAATTTCAGAATTGCACCTTGCAATGCGGAGAAATTACTGTTTGTGCATTTACAATATTCATTGATTTTTGCCATTGAAAAACATCATGTTATTCATATACCAGAAATGTTTGAAGCTACTGACTGAATATAAAGAGCTGGCATCTCACTCTCTTTGAATCTTCTTTATCATGCCAGGATTAGCAGGAAAAAGCAAAAAATTTCAGAATTGCACCTTGCAATATGGAGATATTACTGTTTGTGCATTTACAATATTCATTGATTTTTGCCATTGAAAAACGTCCAGAAATGTTTGAAACTACTGTTTGTGCATTTACAATATTCATTGATTTTTGCCATTGAAAAACGTCCAGAAATGTTTGAAGCTACTGACTGAATGAAAAGAGCTGGCATCTCACTCTCTGTGAATCTTCTCTATCATGCTAGGATTAGCAGGAAAAAGCAAAAAATTTCAGTATTGCACCTTGCAATGCGGAGATATTACTGTTTGTGCATTTACAATATTCATTGATTTTTGCCATTGAAAAACGTCCAGAAATGTTTGAAGCTACTGACTGAATGAAAAGAGCTGGCATCTCACTCTCTTTGAATCTTCTTTATCATGCTAGGATTAGCAGGAAAAAGCAAAAAATTTCAGAATTGCACCTTGCAATGCGGAGAAATTACTGTTTGTGCATTTACAATATTCATTGATTTTTGCCTTTGAAAAACATCATGTTATTCATATAACAGAAATGTTTGAAGCTACTGACTGAATGAAAGGAGCTGGCATCTCACTCTCTTTGAATCTTCTTTATCATGCTAGGATTAGCAGGAAAAAGCAAAAAATTTCAGAATTGCACCTTGCAATGTGGAGATATTACTGTTTGTGCATTTACAATATTCATTGATTTTTGCCATTGAAAAACGTCCAGAAATGTTTGAAGCTACTGACTGAATGAAAAGAGCTGGCATCTCACTCTCTTTGAATCTTCTTTATCATGCTAGGATTAGCAGGAAAAAGCAAAAAATTTCAGAATTGCACCTTGCAATGCGGAGAAATTACTGTTTGTGCATTTACAATATTCATTGATTTTTGCCATTGAAAAACGTCCAGAAATGTTTGAAGCTACTGACTGAATGAAAGGAGCTGGCATCTCACTCTCTTTGAATCTTCTTTATCATGCTAGGATTAGCAGGAAAAAGCAAAAAATTTCAGAATTGCACCTTGCAATGCGGAGAAATTACTGTTTGTGCATTTACAATATTCATTGATTTTTGCCATTGAAAAACATCATGTTATTCATATACCAGAAATGTTTGAAGCTACTGACTGAATGAAAAGAGCTGGCATCTCACTCTCTTTGAATCTTCTTTATCATGCTAGGATTAGCAGGAAAAAGCAAAAAATTTCAGAATTGCACCTTGCAATGCGGAGAAATTACTGTTTGTGCATTTACAATATTCATTGATTTTTGCCATTGAAAAACGTCCAGAAATGTTTGAAGCTACTGACTGAATGAAAGGAGCTGGCATCTCACTCTCTTTGAATCTTCTTTATCATGCTAGGATTAGCAGGAAAAGCAAAAAATTTCAGAATTGCACCTTGCAATGCGGAGATATTACTGTTTGTGCATTTACAATATTCATTGATTTTTGCCATTGAAAAACGTCCAGAAATGTTTGAAGCTACTGACTGAATGAAAAGAGCTGGCATCTCATTCTCTTTGAATCTTCTTTATCATGCTAGGATTAGCAGGAAAAAGCAAAAAATTTCAGAATTGCACCTTGCAATGCGGAGAAATTACTGTTTGTGCATTTACAATATTCATTGATTTTTGCCATTGAAAAACATCATGTTATTCATATACCAGAAATGTTTGAAGCTACTGACTGAATGAAAACAGCTGGCATCTCACTCTCTTTGAATCTTCTTTATCATGCCAGGATTAGCAGGAAAAAGCAAAAAATTTCAGAATTGCACCTTGCAATGTGGAGATATTACTGTTTGTGCATTTACAATATTCATTGATTTTTGCCATTGAAAAACGTCCAGAAATGTTTGAAGCTACTGACTGAATGAAAGGAGCTGGCATCTCACTCTCTTTGAATCTTCTTTATCATGCTAGGATTAGCAGGAAAAAGCAAAAAATTTCAGAATTGCACCTTGCAATGCGGAGAAATTACTGTTTGTGCATTTACAATATTCATTGATTTTTGCCATTGAAAAACATCATGTTATTCATATACCAGAAATGTTTGAAGCTACTGACTGAATATAAAGAGCTGGCATCTCACTCTCTTTGAATCTACTTTATCATGCCAGGATTAGCAGGAAAAAGCAAAAAATTTCAGAATTGCACCTTGCAATGTGGAGATATTACTGTTTGTGCATTTACAATATTCATTGATTTTTGCCATTGAAAAACATCCAGAAATGTTTGAAACTACTGTTTGTGCATTTACAATATTCATTGATTTTTGCCATTGAAAAACATCATGTTATTCATATACCAGAAATGTTTGAAGCTACTGACTGAATGAAAGGAGCTGGCATCTCACTCTCTTTGAATCTTCTTTATCATGCTAGGATTAGCAGGAAAAAGCAAAAAATTTCAGAATTGCACCTTGCAATGTGGAGATATTACTGTTTGTGCATTTACAATATTCATTGATTTTTGCCATTGAAAAACGTCCAGAAATGTTTGAAGCTACTGACTGAATGAAAAGAGCTGGCATCTCACTCTCTTTGAATCTTCTTTATCATGCTAGGATTAGCAGGAAAAAGCAAAAAATTTCAGAATTGCACCTTGCAATGCGGAGAAATTACTGTTTGTGCATTTACAATATTCAATGATTTTTGCCATTGAAAAACGTCCAGAAATGTTTGAAGCTACTGACTGAATGAAAGGAGCTGGCATCTCACTCTCTTTGAATCTTCTTTATCATGCTAGGATTAGCAGGAAAAAGCAAAAAATTTCAGAATTGCACCTTGGAATGCGGAGAAATTACTGTTTGTGCATTTACAATATTCATTGATTTTTGCCATTGAAAAACATCATGTTATTCATATACCAGAAATGTTTGAAGCTACTGACTGAATGAAAAGAGCTGCCATCTCACTCTCTTTGAATCTTCTTTATCATGCTAGGATTAGCAGGAAAAAGCAAAAAATTTCAGAATTACACCTTGCAATGCTGAGAAATTACTGTTTGTGCATTTACAATATTCATTGATTTTTGCCATTGAAAAACGTCCAGAAATGTTTGAAGCTACTGACTGAATGAAAAGAGCTGGCATCTCACTCTCTTTGAATCTTCTTTATCATGCTAGGATTAGCAGGAAAAAGCAAAAAATTTCAGAATTGCACCTTGCAATGCGGAGAAATTACTGTTTGTGCATTTACAATATTCATTGATTTTTGCCATTGAAAAACATCATGTTATTCATATACCAGAAATGTTTGAAGCTACTGACTGAATGAAAGGAGCTGGCATCTCACTCTCTTTGAATCTTCTTTATCATGCTAGGATTAGCAGGAAAAAGCAAAAAATTTCAGAATTGCACCTTGCAATGTGGAGATATTACTGTTTGTGCATTTACAATATTCATTGATTTTTGCCATTGAAAAACGTCCAGAAATGTTTGAAGCTACTGACTGAATGAAAAGAGCTGGCATCTCACTCTCTTTGAATCTTCTTTATCATGCTAGGATTAGCAGGAAAAAGCAAAAAATTTCAGAATTGCACCTTGCAATGCGGAGATATTACTGTTTGTGCATTTACAATATTCATTGATTTTTGCCATTGAAAAACGTCCAGAAATGTTTGAAGCTACTGACTGAATGAAAGGAGCTGGCATCTCACTCTCTTTGAATCTTCTTTATCATGCTAGGATTAGCAGGAAAAAGCAAAAAATTTCAGAATTGCACCTTGCAATGCGGAGATATTACTGTTTGTGCATTTACAATATTCATTGATTTTTGCCATTGAAAAACATCATGTTATTCATATACCAGAAATGTTTGAAGCTACTGACTGAATGAAAAGAGCTGGCATCTCACTCTCTTTGAATCTTCTTTATCATGCTAGGAATAGCAGGAAAAAGCAAAAAATTTCAGAATTGCACCTTGCAATGCGGAGATATTACTGTTTGTGCATTTACAATATTCATTGATTTTTACCATTGAAAAACATCATGTTATTCATATACCAGAAATGTTTGAAGCTACTGACTGAATGAAAAGAGCTGGCATCTCACTCTCTTTGAATCTTCTTTATCATGCTAGGATTAGCAGGAAAAAGCAAAAAATTTCAGAATTGCACCTTGCAATGCGGAGATATTACTGTTTGTGCATTTACAATATTCATTGATTTTTGCCATTGAAAAACGTCCAGAAATGTTTGAAGCTACTGACTGAATGAAAAGAGCTGGCATCTCACTCTCTTTGAATCTTCTTTATCATGCTAGGATTAGCAGGAAAGAGCAAAAAATTTCAGAATTGCACCTTGCAATGCGGAGATATTACTGTTTGTGCATTTACAATATTCATTGATTTTTGCCATTGAAAAACGTCCAGACATGTTTGAAGCTACTGACTGAATGAAAAGAGCTGGCATCTCACTCTCTTTGAATCTTCTTTATCATGCTAGGATTAGCAGGAAAAAGCAAAAAATTTCAGAATTGCACCTTGCAATGCGGAGATATTACTGTTTGTGCATTTACAATATTCATTGATTTTTGCCATTGAAAAACATCATGTTATTCATATACCAGAAATGTTTGAAGCTACTGACTGAATGAAAAGAGCTGGCATCTCACTCTCTTTGAATCTTCTTTATCATGCTAAGAGGAGCAGGAAAAAGCAAAAAATTTAAGAATTGCGCCTTGCAATGCGGAGATATTACTGTTTGTGCATTTACAATATTCATTGATTTTTGCCATTGAAAAACGTCCAGAAATGTTTGAAGCTACTGACTGAATGAAAAGAGCTGGCATCTCACTCTCTTTGAATCTTTATCATGCTAGGATTAGCAGGAAAAAGCAAAAAATTTCAGAATTGCACCTTGCAATGCGGAGAAATTACTGTTTGTGCATTTACAATATTCATTGATTTTTGCCATTGAAAAACATCATGTTATTCATATACCAGAAATGTTTGAAGCTACTGACTGAATGAAAGGAGCTGGCATCTCACTCTCTTTGAATCTTCTTTATCATGCTAGGATTAGCAGGAAAAAGCAAAAAATTTCAGAATTGCACCTTGCAATGTGGAGATATTACTGTTTGTGCATTTACAATATTCATTGATTTTTGCCATTGAAAAACGTCCAGAAATGTTTGAAGCTACTGACTGAATGAAAAGAGCTGGCATCTCACTCTCTTTGAATCTTCTTTATCATGCTAGGATTAGCAGGAAAAAGCAAAAAATTTCAGAATTGCACCTTGCAATGCGGAGATATTACTGTTTGTGCATTTACAATATTCATTGATTTTTGCCATTGAAAAACGTCCAGAAATGTTTGAAGCTACTGACTGAATGAAAGGAGCTGGCATCTCACTCTCTTTGAATCTTCTTTATCATGCTAGGATTAGCAGGAAAAAGCAAAAAATTTCAGAATTGCACCTTGCAATGCGGAGATATTACTGTTTGTGCATTTACAATATTCATTGATTTTTGCCATTGAAAAACATCATGTTATTCATATAACAGAAATGTTTGAAGCTACTGACTGAATGAAAAGAGCTGGCATCTCACTCTCTTTGAATCTTCTTTATCATGCTAGGATTAGCAGGAAAAAGCAAAAGATTTCAGAATTGCACCTTGCAATGCGGAGATATTACTGTTTGTGCATTTACAATATTCATTGATTTTTGCCACTGAAAAACATCATGTTATTCATATACCAGAAATGTTTGAAGCTACTGACTGAATGAAAAGAGCTGGCATCTCACTCTCTTTGAATCTTCTTTATCATGCTAGGATTAGCAGGAAAAAGCAAAAAATTTCAGAATTGCACCTTGCAATGCGGAGATATTACTGTTTGTGCATTTACAATATTCATTGATTTTTGCCATTGAAAAACGTCCAGAAATGTTTGAAGCTACTGACTGAATGAAAAGAGCTGGCATCTCACTCTCTTTGAATCTTCCTTATCATGCTAGGATTAGCAGGAAAGAGCAAAAAATTTCAGAATTGCACCTTGCAATGCGGAGATATTACTGTTTGTGCATTTACAATATTCATTGATTTTTGCCATTGAAAAACGTCCAGAAATGTTTGAAGCTACTGACTGAATGAAAAGAGCTGGCATCTCACTCTCTTTGAATCTTCTTTATCATGCTAGGATTAGCAGGAAAAAGCAAAAAATTTCAGAATTGCACCTTGCAATGCGGAGATATTACTGTTTGTGCATTTACAATACTCATTGATTTTTGCCATTGAAAAACATCATGTTATTCATATACCAGAAATGTTTGAAGCTACTGACTGAATGAAAAGAGCTGGCATCTCACTCTCTTTGAATCTTCTTTATCATGCTAGGATTAGCAGGAAAAAGCAAAAAATTTCAGAATTGCACCTTGCAATGCGGAGATATTACTGTTTGTGCATTTACAATATTCATTGATTTTTGCCATTGAAAAACATCATGTTATTCATATACCAGAAATGTTTGAAGCTACTGACTGAATGAAAAGAGCTGCCATCTCACTCGCTTTGAATCTTCTTTATCATGCTAAGAGCAGCAGGAAAAAGCAAAAAATTTCAGAATTGCACCTTGCAATGCGGAGATATTACTGTTTGTGCATTTACAATATTCATTGATTTTTGCCATTGAAAAACGTCCAGAAATGTTTGAAGCTACTGACTGAATGAAAAGAGCTGGCATCTCACTCTCTTTGAATCTTTATCATGCTAGGATTAGCAGGAAAAAGCAAAAAATTTCAGAATTGCACCTTGCAATGCGGAGAAATTACTGTTTGTGCATTTACAATATTCATTGATTTTTGCCATTGAAAAACATCATGTTATTCATATACCAGAAATGTTTGAAGCTACTGACTGAATGAAAGGAGCTGGCATCTCACTCTCTTTGAATCTTCTTTATCATGCTAGGATTAGCAGGAAAAAGCAAAAAATTTCAGAATTGCACCTTGCAATGTGGAGATATTACTGTTTGTGCATTTACAATATTCATTGATTTTTGCCATTGAAAAACGTCCAGAAATGTTTGAAGCTACTGACTGAATGAAAAGAGCTGGCATCTCACTCTCTTTGAATCTTCCTTATCATGCTAAGAGGAGCAGGAAAAAGCAAAAAATGTCAGAATTGCACCTTGCAATGCGGAGATATTACTGTTTGTGCATTTACAATATTCATTGATTTTTGCCATTGAAAAACATCATGTTATTCATATACCAGAAATGTTTGAAGCTACTGACTGAATGAAAAGAGCTGGCATCTCACTCTCTTTGAATCTTCTTTATCATGCTAGGATTAGCAGGAAAAAGCAAAAAATTTCAGAATTGCACCTTGCAATGCGGAGATATTACTTTTTGTGCATTTACAATATTCATTGATTTTTGCCATTGAAAAACATCATGTTATTCATATACCAGAAATGTTTGAAGCTACTGACTGAATGAAAAGAGCTGGCATCTCACTCTCTTTGAATCTTCTTTATCATGCTAGGATTAGCAGGAAAAAGCAAAAAATTTCAGAATTGCACCTTGCAATGCGGAGATATTACTGTTTGTGCATTTACAATATTCATTGATTTTTGCCATTGAAAAACGTCCAGAAATGTTTGAAGCTACTGACTGAATGAAAAGAGCTGGCATCTCACTCTCTTTGAATCTTCTTTATCATGCTAGGATTAGCAGGAAAGAGCAAAAAATTTCAGAATTGCACCTTGCAATGCGGAGATATTACTGTTTGTGCATTTACAATATTCATTGATTTTTGCCATTGAAAAACGTCCAGAAATGTTTGAAGCTACTGACTGAATGAAAAGAGCTGGCATCTCACTCTCTTTGAATCTTCTTTATCATGCTAGGATTAGCAGGAAAAAGCAAAAAAATTCAGAATTGCACCTTGCAATGCGGAGATATTACTGTTTGTGCATTTACAATATTCATTGATTTTTGCCATTGAAAAACGTCCAGAAATGTTTGAAGCTACTGACTGAATGAAAAGAGCTGGCATGTCACGCTCTTTGAATCTTCTTTATCATGCTAGGATTAGCAGGAAAAAGCAAAAAATTTCAGAATTGCACCTTGCAATGCGGAGATATTACTGTTTGTGCATTTACAATATTCATTGATTTTTGCCATTGAAAAACATCATGTTATTCATATACCAGAAATGTTTGAAGCTACTGACTGAATGAAAAGAGCTGGCATCTCACTCTCTTTGAATCTTCTTTATCATGCTAAGAGGAGCAGGAAAAAGCAAAAAATTTCAGAATTGCACCTTGCAATGCGGAGATATTACTGTTTGTGCATTTACAATATTCATTGATTTTTGCCATTGAAAAACGTCCAGAAATGTTTGAAGCTACTGACTGAATGAAAAGAGCTGGCATCTCACTCTCTTTGAATCTTTATCATGCTAGGATTAGCAGGAAAAAGCAAAAAATTTCAGAATTGCACCTTGCAATGCGGAGAAATTACTGTTTGTGCATTTACAATATTCATTGATTTTTGCCATTGAAAAACATCATGTTATTCATATACCAGAAATGTTTGAAGCTACTGACTGAATGAAAGGAGCTGGCATCTCACTCTCTTTGAATCTTCTTTATCATGCTAGGATTAGCAGGAAAAAGCAAAAAATTTCAGAATTGCACCTTGCAATGTGGAGATATTACTGTTTGTGCATTTACAATATTCATTGATTTTTGCCATTGAAAAACGTCCAGAAATGTTTGAAGCTACTGACTGAATGAAAAGAGCTGGCATCTCACTCTCTTTGAATCTTCTTTATCATGCTAAGAGGAGCAGGAAAAAGCAAAAAATGTCAGAATTGCTCCTTGCAGTGCGGAGATATTACTGTTTGTGCATTTACAATATACATTGATTTTTGCCATTGAAAAACGTCCAGAAATGTTTGAAGCTACTGACTGAATGAAAAGAGCTGGCATCTCACTCTCTTTGAATCTTCTTTATCATGCTAGGATTAGCAGGAAAGAGCAAAAAATTTCAGAATTGCACCTTGCAATGCGGAGATATTACTGTTTGTGCATTTACAATATTCATTGATTTTTGCCATTGAAAAACGTCCAGAAATGTTTGAAGCTACTGACTGAAAGAAAAGAGCTGGCATCTCACTCTCTTTGAATCTTCTTTATCATGCTAGGATTAGCAGGAAAAAGCAAAAAATTTCAGAATTGCACCTTGCAATGCGGAGATATTACTGTTTGTGCATTTACAATATTCATTGATTTTTGCCATTGAAAAACGTCCAGAAATGTTTGAAGCTACTGACTGAATGAAAAGAGCTGGCATCTCACTCTCTTTGAATCTTCTTTATCATGCTAGGATTAGCAGGAAAAAGCAAAAAATTTCAGAATTGCACCTTGCAATGCGGAGATATTACTGTTTGTGCATTTACAATATTCATTGATTTTTGCCATTGAAAAACATCATGTTATTCATATACCAGAAATGTTTGAAGCTACTGACTGAATGAAAAGAGCTGGCATCTCACTCTCTTTGAATCTTCTTTATCATGCTAGGATTAGCAGGAAAAAGCAAAAAATTTCAGAATTGCACCTTGCAATGTGGAGATATTACTCTTTGTGCATTTACAATATTCATTGATTTTTGCCATTGAAAAACGTCCAGAAATGTTTGAAGCTACTGACTGAATGAAAAGAGCTGGCATCTCACTCTCTTTGAATCTTCTTTATCATGCTAAGAGGAGCAGGAAAAAGCAAAAAATTTCAGAATTGCACCTTGCAATGCGGAGATATTACTGTTTGTGCATTTACAATATTCATTGATTTTTGCCATTGAAAAACATCATGTTGTTCATATACCAGAAATGTTTGAAGCTACTGACTGAATGAAAAGAGCTGGCATCTCACTCTCTTTGAATCTTCTTTATCATGCTAGGATTAGCAGGAAAAAGCAAAAAATTTCAGAATTGCACCTTGCAATGTGGAGATATTACTGTTTGTGCATTTACAATATTCATTGATTTTTGCCATTGAAAAACGTCCAGAAATGTTTGAAGCTACTGACTGAATGAAAAGAGCTGGCATCTCACTCTCTTTGAATCTTCTTTATCATGCTAAGAGGAGCAGGAAAAAGCAAAAAATTTCAGAATTGCACCTTGCAATGCGGAGATATTACTGTTTGTGCATTTACAATATTCATTGATTTTTGCCATTGAAAAACGTCCAGAAATGTTTGAAGCTACTGACTGAATGAAAAGAGCTGGCATCTCACTCTCTTTGAATCTTCTTTATCATGCTAGGATTAGCAGGAAAGAGCAAAAAATTTCAGAATTGCACCTTGCAATGCGGAGATATTACTGTTTGTGCATTTACAATATTCATTGATTTTTGCCATTGAAAAACGTCCAGAAATGTTTGAAGCTACTGACTGAATGAAAAGAGCTGGCATCTCACTCTCTTTGAATCTTTATCATGCTAGGATTAGCAGGAAAAAGCAAAAAATTTCAGAATTGCACCTTGCAATGCGGAGAAATTACTGTTTGTGCATTTACAATATTCATTGATTTTTGCCATTGAAAAACATCATGTTATTCATATACCAGAAATGTTTGAAGCTACTGACTGAATGAAAGGAGCTGGCATCTCACTCTCTTTGAATCTTCTTTATCATGCTAGGATTAGCAGGAAAAAGCAAAAAATTTCAGAATTGCACCTTGCAATGTGGAGATATTACTGTTTGTGCATTTACAATATTCATTGATTTTTGCCATTGAAAAACGTCCAGAAATGTTTGAAGCTACTGACTGAATGAAAAGAGCTGGCATCTCACTCTCTTTGAATCTTCTTTATCATGCTAAGAGGAGCAGGAAAAAGCAAAAAATGTCAGTATTGCTCCTTGCAATGCGGAGATATTACTGTTTGTGCATTTACAATATTCATTGATTTTTGCCATTGAAAAACGTCCAGAAATGTTTGAAGCTACTGACTGAATGAAAAGAGCTGGCATCTCACTCTCTTTGAATCTTCTTTATCATGCTAGGATTAGCAGGAAAGAGCAAAAAATTTCAGAATTGCACCTTGCAATGCGGAGATATTACTGTTTGTGCATTTACAATATTCATTGATTTTTGCCATTGAAAAACGTCCAGAAATGTTTGAAGCTACTGACTGAATGAAAAGAGCTGGCATCTCACTCTCTTTGAATCTTCTTTATCATGCTAGGATTAGCAGGAAAAAGCAAAAAATTTCAGAATTGCACCTTGCAATGCGGAGATATTACTGTTTGTGCATTTACAATATTCATTGATTTTTGCCATTGAAAAACGTCCAGAAATGTTTGAAGCTACTGACTGAATGAAAAGAGCTGGCATCTCACTCTCTTTGAATCTTCTTTATCATGCTAGGATTAGCAGGAAAAAGCAAAAAATTTCAGAATTGCACCTTGCAATGCGGAGATATTACTGTTTGTGCATTTACAATATTCATTGATTTTTGCCATTGAAAAACATCATGTTATTCATATACCAGAAATGTTTGAAGCTACTGACTGAATGAAAAGAGCTGGCATCTCACTCTCTTTGAATCTTCTTTATCATGCTAGGATTAGCAGGAAAAAGCAAAAAATTTCAGAATTGCACCTTGCAATGTGGAGATATTACTGTTTGTGCATTTACAATATTCATTGATTTTTGCCATTGAAAAACGTCCAGAAATGTTTGAAGCTACTGACTGAATGAAAAGAGCTGGCATCTCACTCTCTTTGAATCTTCTTTATCATGCTAAGAGGAGCAGGAAAAAGCAAAAAATTTCAGAATTGCACCTTGCAATGCGGAGATATTACTGTTTGTGCATTTACAATATTCATTGATTTTTGCCATTGAAAAACGTCCAGAAATGTTTGAAGCTACTGACTGAATGAAAAGAGCTGGCATCTCACTCTCTTTGAATCTTCTTTATCATGCTAGGATTAGCAGGAAAGAGCAAAAAATTTCAGAATTGCACCTTGCAATGCGGAGATATTACTGTTTGTGCATTTACAATATTCATTGATTTTTGCCATTGAAAAACGTCCAGAAATGTTTGAAGCTACTGACTGAATGAAAAGAGCTGGCATCTCACTCTCTTTGAATCTTCTTTATCATGCTAGGATTAGCAGGAAAAAGCAAAAAATTTCAGAATTGCACCTTGCAATGCGGAGATATTACTGTTTGTGCATTTACAATATTCATTGATTTTTGCCATTGAAAAACATCATGTTATTCATATACCAGAAATGTTTGAAGCTACTGACTGAATGAAAAGAGCTGGCATCTCACTCTCTTTGAATCTTCTTTATCATGCTAAGAGGAGCAGGAAAAAGCAAAAAATTTCAGAATTGCACCTTGCAATGCGGAGATATTACTGTTTGTGCATTTACAATATTCATTGATTTTTGCCATTGAAAAACGTCCAGAAATGTTTGAAGCTACTGACTGAATGAAAAGAGCTGGCATCTCACTCTCTTTGAATCTTCTTTATCATGCTAGGAGTAGCAGGAAAAAGCAAAAAATTTCAGAATTGCACCTTGCAATGCGGAGAAATTACTGTTTGTGCATTTACAATATTCATTGATTTTTGCCATTGAAAAACATCATGTTATTCATATACCAGAAATGTTTGAAGCTACTGACTGAATGAAAGGAGCTGGCATCTCACTCTCTTTGAATCTTCTTTATCATGCTAGGATTAGCAGGAAAAAGCAAAAAATTTCAGAATTGCACCTTGCAATGTGGAGATATTACTGTTTGTGCATTTACAATATTCATTGATTTTTGCCATTGAAAAACGTCCAGAAATGTTTGAAGCTACTGACTGAATGAAAAGAGCTGGCATCTCACTCTCTTTGAATCTTCTTTATCATGCTAAGAGGAGCAGGAAAAAGCAAAAAATTTCAGAATTGCACCTTGCAATGCGGAGATATTACTGTTTGTGCATTTACAATATTCATTGATTTTTGCCATTGAAAAACGTCCAGAAATGTTTGAAGCTACTGACTGAATGAAAAGAGCTGGCATCTCACTCTCTTTGAATCTTCTTTATCATGCTAGGATTAGCAGGAAAAAGCAAAAAATTTCAGAATTGCACCTTGCAATGTGGAGATATTACTGTTTGTGCATTTACAATATTCATTGATTTTTGCCATTGAAAAACGTCCAGAAATGTTTGAAGCTACTGACTGAATGAAAAGAGCTGGCATCTCACTCTCTTTGAATCTTCTTTATCATGCTAGGATTAGCAGGAAAAAGCAAAAAATTTCAGAATTGCACCTTGCAATGCGGAGATATTACTGTTTGTGCATTTACAATATTCATTGATTTTTGCCATTGAAAAACATCCAGAAATGTTTGAAGCTACTGACTGAATGAAAGGAGCTGGCATCTCACTCTCTTTGAATCTTCTTTATCATGCTAGGATTAGCAGGAAAAAGCAAAAAATTTCAGAATTGCACCTTGCAATGCGGAGATATTACTGTTTGTGCATTTACAATATTCATTGATTTTTGCCATTGAAAAACATCATGTTATTCATATACCAGAAATGTTTGAAGCTACTGACTGAATGAAAAGAGCTGGCATCTCACTCTCTTTGAATCTTCTTTATCATGCTAGGATTAGCAGGAAAAAGCAAAAAATTTCAGAATTGCACCTTGCAATGCGGAGATATTACTGTTTGTGCATTTACAATATTCATTGATTTTTGCCATTGAAAAACATCATGTTATTCATATACCAGAAATGTTTGAAGCTACTGACTGAATGAAAAGAGCTGGCATCTCACTCTCTTTGAATCTTCTTTATCATGCTAAGAGGAGCAGGAAAAAGCAAAAAATTTCAGAATTGCACCTTGCAATGCAGAGATATTACTGTTTGTGCATTTACAATATTCATTGATTTTTGCCATTGAAAAACGTCCAGAAATGTTTGAAGCTACTGACTGAATGAAAAGAGCTGGCATCTCACTCTCTTTGAATCTTCTTTATCATGCTAGGATTAGCAGGAAAAAGCAAAAAATTTCAGAATTGCACCTTGCAATGCGGAGAAATTACTGTTTGTGCATTTACAATATTCATTGATTTTTGCCATTGAAAAACATCATGTTATTCATACACCAGAAATGTTTGAAGCTACTGACTGAATGAAAGGAGCTGGCATCTCACTCTCTTTGAATCTTCTTTATCATGCTAGGATTAGCAGGAAAAAGCAAAACATTTCAGAATTGCACCTTGCAATGCGGAGATATTACTGTTTGTGCATTTACAATATTCATTGATTTTTGCCATTGAAAAACGTCCAGAAATGTTTGAAGCTACTGACTGAATGAAAAGAGCTGGCATCTCACTCTCTTTGAATCTTCTTTATCATGCTAGGATTAGCAGGAAAAAGCAAAAAATTTCAGAATTGCACCTTGCAATGTGGAGATATTACTGTTTGTGCATTTACAATATTCAATGATTTTTGCCATTGAAAAACGTCCAGAAATGTTTGAAGCTACTGACTGAATGAAAAGAGCTGGCATCTCACTCTCTTTGAATCTTCTTTATCATGCTAGGATTAGCAGGAAAAAGCAAAAAATTTCAGAATTGCACCTTGCAATGCGGAGATATTACTGTTTGTGCATTTACAATATTCATTGATTTTTGCCATTGAAAAACGTCCAGAAATGTTTGAAGCTACTGACTGAATGAAAGGAGCTGGCATCTCACTCTCTTTGAATCTTCTTTATCATGCTAGGATTAGCAGGAAAAAGCAAAAAATTTCAGAATTGCACCTTGCAATGCGGAGATATTACTGTTTGTGCATTTACAATATTCATTGATTTTTGCCATTGAAAAACATCATGTTATTCATATACCAGAAATGTTTGAAGCTACTGACTGAATGAAAAGAGCTGGCATCTCACTCTCTTTGAATCTTCTTTATCATGCTAGGATTAGCAGGAAAAAGCAAAAAATTTCAGAATTGCACCTTGTAATGCGGAGATATTACTGTTTGTGCATTTACAATATTCATTGATTTTTGCCATTGAAAAACATCATGTTATTCATATACCAGAAATGTTTGAAGCTACTGACTGAATGAAAAGAGCTGGCATCTCACTCTCTTTGAATCTTCTTTATCATGCTAGGATTAGCAGGAAAAAGCAAAAAATTTCAGAATTGCACCTTGCAATGCGGAGATATTACTGTTTGTGCATTTACAATATTCATTGATTTTTGCCATTGAAAAACATCATGTTATTCATATACCAGAAATGTTTGAAGCTACTGACTGAATGAAAAGAGCTGGCATCTCACTCTCTTTGAATCTTCTTTATCATGCTAAGAGGAGCAGGAAAAAGCAAAAAATTTCAGAATTGCACCTTGCAATGCAGAGATATTACTGTTTGTGCATTTACAATATTCATAGATTTTTGCCATTGAAAAACGTCCAGAAATGTTTGAAGCTACTGACTGAATGAAAAGAGCTGGCATCTCACTCTCTTTGAATCTTCTTTATCATGCTAGGATTAGCAGGAAAAAGCAAAAAATTTCAGAATTGCACCTTGCAATGCGGAGAAATTACTGTTTGTGCATTTACAATATTCATTGATTTTTGCCATTGAAAAACATCATGTTATTCATACACCAGAAATGTTTGAAGCTACTGACTGAATGAAAGGAGCTGGCATCTCACTCTCTTTGAATCTTCTTTATCATGCTAGGATTAGCAGGAAAAAGCAAAACATTTCAGAATTGCACCTTGCAATGTGGAGATATTATGTTTGTGCATTTACAATATTCATTGATTTTTGCCATTGAAAAACGTCCAGAAATGTTTGAAGCTACTGACTGAATGAAAAGAGCTGGCATCTCACTCTCTTTGAATCTTCTTTATCATGCTAAGAGGAGCAGGAAAAAGCAAAAAATTTCAGAATTGCACCTTGCAATGCAGAGATATTACTGTTTGTGCATTTACAATATTCATTGATTTTTGCCATTGAAAAACGTCCAGAAATGTTTGAAGCTACTGACTGAATGAAAAGAGCTGGCATCTCACTCTCTTTGAATCTTCTTTATCATGCTAGGATTAGCAGGAAAAAGCAAAACATTTCAGAATTGCACCTTGCAATGTGGAGATATTACTGTTTGTGCATTTACAATATTCATTGATTTTTGCCATTGAAAAACGTCCAGAAATGTTTGAAGCTACTGACTGAATGAAAAGAGCTGGCATCTCACTCTCTTTGAATCTTCTTTATCATGCTAGGATTAGCAGGAAAAAGCAAAAAATTTCAGAATTGCACCTTGCAATGCGAAGATATTACTGTTTGTGCATTTACAATATTCATTGATTTTTGCCATTGAAAAACATCATGTTATTCATATACCAGAAATGTTTGAAGCTACTGACTGAATGAAAAGAGCTGGCATCTCACTCTCTTTGAATCTTCTTTATCATGCTAGGATTAGCAGGAAAAAGCAAAAAATTTCAGAATTGCACCTTGTAATGCGGAGATATTAATGTTTGTGCATTTACAATATTCATTGATTTTTGCCATTGAAAAACATCATGTTATTCATATACCAGAAATGTTTGAAGCTACTGACTGAATGAAAAGAGCTGGCATCTCACTCTCTTTGAATCTTCTTTATCATGCTAGGATTAGCAGGAAAAAGCAAAAAATTTCAGAAGTGCACCTTGCAATGCGGAGATATTACTGTTTGTGCATTTACAATATTCATTGAGTTTTGCCATTGAAAAACATCATGTTATTCATATACCAGAAATGTTTGAAGCTACTGACTGAATGAAAAGAGCTGGCATCTCACTCTCTTTGAATCTTCTTTATCATGCTAGGATTAGCAGGAAAAAGCAAAAAATTTCAGAATTGCACCTTGTAATGCGGAGATATTAATGTTTGTGCATTTACAATATTCATTGATTTTTGCCATTGAAAAACATCATGTTATTCATATACCAGAAATGTTTGAAGCTACTGACTGAATGAAAAGAGCTGGCATCTCACTCTCTTTGAATCTTCTTTATCATGCTAGGATTAGCAGGAAAAAGCAAAAAATTTCAGAAGTGCACCTTGCAATGCGGAGATATTACTGTTTGTGCATTTACAATATTCATTGATTTTTGCCATTGAAAAACGTCCAGAAATGTTTGAAGCTACTGACTGAATGAAAAGAGCTGGCATCTCACTCTCTTTGAATCTTCTTTATCATGCTAGGATTAGCAGGAAAGAGCAAAAAATTTCAGAATTGCACCTTGCAATGCGGAGATATTACTGTTTGTGCATTTACAATATTCATTGATTTTTGCCATTGAAAAACGTCCAGAAATGTTTGAAGCTACTGACTGAATGAAAAGAGCTGGCATCTCACTCTCTTTGAATGTTCTTTATCATGCTAGGATTAGCAGGAAAAAGCAAAAAATTTCAGAATTGCACCTTGCAATGCGGAGATATTACTGTTTGTGCATTTACAATATTCATTGATTTTTGCCATTGAAAAACGTCCAGAAATGTTTGAAGCTACTGACTGAATGAAAAGAGCTGGCATCTCACTCTTTTTGAATCTTCTTTATCATGCTAGGATTAGCAGGAAAAAGCAAAAAATTTCAGAATTGCACCTTGTAATGCGGAGATATTACTGTTTGTGCATTTACAATATTCATTGATTTTTGCCATTGAAAAACATCATGTTATTCATATACCAGAAATGTTTGAAGCTACTGACTGAATGAAAAGAGCTGGCATCTCACTCTCTTTGAATCTTCTTTATCATGCTAGGATTAGCAGGAAAAAGCAAAAAATTTCAGAATTGCACCTTGCAATGCGGAGATATTACTGTTTGTGCATTTACAATATTCATTGATTTTTGCCATTGAAAAACATCATGTTATTCATATACCAGAAATGTTTGAAGCTACTGACTGAATGAAAAGAGCTGGCATCTCACTCTCTTTGAATCTTCTTTATCATGCTAAGAGGAGCAGGAAAAAGCAAAAAATTTCAGAATTGCACCTTGCAATGCAGAGATATTACTGTTTGTGCATTTACAATATTCATTGATTTTTGCCATTGAAAAACGTCCAGAAATGTTTGAAGCTACTGACTGAATGAAAAGAGCTGGCATCTCACTCTCTTTGAATCTTCTTTATCATGCTAGGATTAGCAGGAAAAAGCAAAAAATTTCAGAATTGCACCTTGCAATGCGGAGAAATTACTGTTTGTGCATTTACAATATTCATTGATTTTTGCCATTGAAAAACATCATGTTATTCATACACCAGAAATGTTTGAAGCTACTGACTGAATGAAAGGAGCTGGCATCTCACTCTCTTTGAATCTTCTTTATCATGCTAGGATTAGCAGGAAAAAGCAAAACATTTCAGAATTGCACCTTGCAATGTGGAGATATTACTGTTTGTGCATTTACAATATTCATTGATTTTTGCCATTGAAAAACGTCCAGAAATGTTTGAAGCTACTGACTGAATGAAAAGAGCTGGCATCTCACTCTCTTTGAATCTTCTTTATCATGCTAAGAGGAGCAGGAAAAAGCAAAAAATTTCGGAATTGCACCTTGCAATGCAGAGATATTACTGTTTGTGCATTTACAATATTCATTGATTTTTGCCATTGAAAAACGTCCAGAAATGTTTGAAGCTACTGACTGAATGAAAAGAGCTGGCATCTCACTCTCTTTGAATCTTCTTTATCATGCTAGGATTAGCAGGAAAAAGCAAAAAATTTCAGAATTGCACCTTGCAATGTGGAGATATTACTGTTTGAGCATTTACAATATTCATTGATTTTTGCCATTGAAAAACGTCCAGAAATGTTTGAAGCTACTGACTGAATGAAAAGAGCTGGCATCTCACTCTCTTTGAATCTTCTTTATCATGCTAGGATTAGCAGGAAAAAGCAAAAAATTTCAGAATTGCACCTTGCAATGTGGAGATATTACTGTTTGTGCATTTACAATATTCATTGATTTTTGCCATTGAAAAACATCATGTTATTCATATACCAGAAATGTTTGAAGCTACTGACTGAATGAAAAGAGCTGGCATCTCACTCTCTTTGAATCTTCTTTATCATGCTAGGATTAGCAGGAAAAAGCAAAAAATTTCAGAATTGCACCTTGTAATGCGGAGATATTAATGTTTGTGCATTTACAATATTCATTGATTTTTGCCATTGAAAAACATCATGTTATTCATATACCAGAAATGTTTGAAGCTACTGACTGAATGAAAGAGCTGGCATCTCACTCTCTTTGAATCTTCTTTATCATGCTAGGATTAGCAGGAAAAAGCAAAAAATTTCAGAAGTGCACCTTGCAATGCGGAGATATTACTGTTTGTGCATTTACAATATTCATTGATTTTTGCCATTGAAAAACGTCCAGAAATGTTTGAAGCTACTGACTGAATGAAAAGAGCTGGCATCTCACTCTCTTTGAATCTTCTTTATCATGCTAGGATTAGCAGGAAAGAGCAAAAAATTTCAGAATTGCACCTTGCAATGCGGAGATATTACTGTTTGTGCATTTACAATATTCATTGATTTTTGCCATTGAAAAACGTCCAGAAATGTTTGAAGCTACTGACTGAATGAAAAGAGCTGGCATCTCACTCTCTTTGAATGTTCTTTATCATGCTAGGATTAGCAGGAAAAAGCAAAAAATTTCAGAATTGCACCTTGCAATGCGGAGATATTACTGTTTGTGCATTTACAATATTCATTGATTTTTGCCATTGAAAAACGTCCAGAAATGTTTGAAGCTACTGACTGAATGAAAAGAGCTGGCATCTCACTCTTTTTGAATCTTCTTTATCATGCTAGGATTAGCAGGAAAAAGCAAAAAATTTCAGAATTGCACCTTGCAAAGCGGAGATATTACTGTTTGTGCATTTACAATATTCATTGATTTTTGCCATTGAAAAACATCATGTTATTCAAATACCAGAAATGTTTGAAGCTACTGACTGAATGAAAAGAGCTGTCATCTCACTCTCTTTGAATCTTCTTTATCATGCTAGGATTAGCAGGAAAAAGCAAAAAATTTCAGAATTGCACCTTGCAATGCGGAGATATTACTGTTTGTGCATTTACAATATTCATAGATTTTTGCCATTGAAAAACATCATGTTATTCATATACCAGAAATGTTTGAAGCTACTGACTGAATGAAAAGAGCTGGCATCTCACTCTCTTTGAATCTTCTTTATCATGCTAACAGGAGCAGGAAAAAGCAAAAAATTTCAGAATTGCACCTTGCAATGCGGAGATATTACTGTTTGTGCATTTACAATATTCATTGATTTTTGCCATTGAAAAACGTCCAGAAATGTTTGAAGCTACTGACTGAATGAAAAGAGCTGGCATCTCACTCTCTTTGAATCTTCTTTATCATGCTAGGATTAGCAGGAAAAAGAAAAAAATTTCAGAATTGCACCTTGCAATGCGGAGAAATTACTGTTTGTGCATTTACAATATTCATTGATTTTTGCCATTGAAAAACATCATGTTATTCATATACCAGAAATGTTTGAAGCTACTGACTGAATGAAAGGAGCTGGCATCTCACTCTCTTTGAATCTTCTTTATCATGCTAGGATTAGCAGGAAAAAGCAAAAAATTTCAGAATTGCACCTTGCAATGTGGAGATATTACTGTTTGTGCATTTACAATATTCATTGATTTTTGCCATTGAAAAACGTCCAGAAATGTTTGAAGCTACTGACTGAATGAAAAGAGCTGGCATCTCACTCTCTTTGAATCTTCTTTATCATGCTAAGAGGAGCAGGAAAAAGCAAAAAATTTCAGAATTGCACCTTGCAATGCGGAGATATTACTGTTTGTGCATTTACAATATTCATTGATTTTTCCATTGAAAAACGTCCAGAAATGTTTGAAGCTACTGACTGAATGAAAAGAGCTGGC
Organism: Phyllobates terribilis; assembly: GCF_046119375.1. Taxonomy (NCBI): domain Eukaryota; kingdom Metazoa; phylum Chordata; class Amphibia; order Anura; family Dendrobatidae; genus Phyllobates; species Phyllobates terribilis. Next base: position 593,293 of record NW_027363225.1, on the reverse strand, counting down.
ATCTCACTCTCTTTGAATCTTCTTTATCATGCTAGGATTAGCAGGAAAAAGCAAAAAATTTCAGAATTGCACCTTGCAATGTGGAGATATTACTGTTTGTGCATTTACAATATTCATTGATTTTTGCCATTGAAAAACATCATGTTATTCATATACCAGAAATGTTTGAAGCTACTGACTGAATGAAAAGAGCTGGCATCTCACTCTCTTTGAATCTTCTTTATCATGCTAGGATTAGCAGGAAAAAGCAAAAAAATTCAGAATTGCACCTTGCAATGCGGAGATATTACTGTTTGTGCATTTACAATATTCATTGATTTTTGCCATTGAAAAACGTCCAGAAATGTTTGAAGCTACTGACTGAATGAAAAGAGCTGGCATCTCACTCTCTTTGAATCTTCTTATCATGCTAGGATTAGCAGGAAAAAGCAAAAAATTTCAGAATTGCACCTTGCAATGCGGAGAAATTACTGTTTGTGCATTTACAATATTCATTGATTTTTGCCATTGAAAAACATCATGTTATTCATATACCAGAAATGTTTGAAGCTACTGACTGAATGAAAAGAGCTGGCATCTCACTCTCTTTGAATCTTCTTTATCATGCTAAGAGGAGCAGGAACAAGCAAAAAATTTCAGAATTGCACCTTGCAATGCGGAGATATTACTGTTTGTGCATTTACAATATTCATTGATTTTTGCCATTGAAAAACGTCCAGAAATGTTTGAAGCTACTGACTGAATGAAAGGAGCTGGCATGTCACTCTCTTTGAATCTTCTTTATCATGCTAGGATTAGCAGGAAAAAGCAAAAAATTTCAGAATTGCACCTTGCAATGTGGAGATATTACTGTTTGTGCATTTACAATATTCATTGATTTTTGCCATTGAAAAACATCATGTTATTCATATACCAGAAATGTTTGAAGCTACTGACTGAATGAAAAGAGCTGGCATCTCACTCTCTTTGAATCTTCTTTATCATGCTAGGATTAGCAAGAAAAAGCAAAAAAGTTCAGAATTGCACCTTGCAATGTGGAGATATTACTGTTTGTGCATTTACAATATTCATTGATTTTTGCCATTGAAAAACGTCCAGAAATGTTTGAAGCTACTGACTGAATGAAAAGAGCTGGCATCTCACTCTCTTTGAATCTTCTTTATCATGCTAAGAGGAGCAGGAAAAAGCAAAAAATTTCAGAATTGCACCTTGCAATGCGGAGATATTACTGTTTGTGCATTTACAATATTCATTGATTATTGCCATTGAAAAACGTCCAGAAATGTTTGAAGCTACTGACTGAATGAAAAGAGCTGGCATATCACTCTCTTTGAATATTCTTTATCATGCTAGGATTAGCAGGAAAGAGCAAAAAATTTCAGAATTGCACCTTGCAATGCGGAGATATTACTGTTTGTGCATTTACAATATTCATTGATTTTTGCCATTGAAAAAGTCCAGAAATGTTTGAAGCTACTGACTGAATGAAAAGAGCTGGCATCTCACTCTCTTTGAATCTTCTTTATCATGCTAGGATTAGCAGGAAAAAGCAAAAAATTTCAGAATTGCACCTTGCAATGCGGAGATATTACTGTTTGTGCATTTACAATATTCATTGATTTTTGCCATTGAAAAACGTCCAGAAATGTTTGAAGCTACTGACAGAATGAAAAGAGCTGGCATCTCACTCTCTTTGAATCTTCTTTATCATGCTAGGATTAGCAGGAAAAAGCAAAAAATTTCAGAATTGCACCTTGCAATGCGGAGATATTACTGTTTGTGCATTTACAATATTCATTGATTTTTGCCATTGAAAAACATCATGTTATTCATATACCAGAAATGTTTGAAGCTACTGACTGAATGAAAAGAGCTGGCATCTCACTCTCTTTGAATCTTCTTTATCATGCTAGGATTAGCAGGAAAAAGCAAAAAATTTCAGAATTGCACCTTGCAATGCGGAGATATTACTGTTTGTGCATTTACAATATTCATTGATTTTTGCCATTGAAAAACATCATGTTATTCATATACCAGAAATGTTTGAAGCTACTGACTGAATGAAAAGAGCTGGCATCTCACTCTCTTTGAATCTTCTTTATCATGCTAAGAGGAGCAGGAAAAAGCAAAAAATTTCAGAATTGCACCTTGCAATGCGGAGATATTACTGTTTGTGCATTTACAATATTCATTGATTTTTGCCATTGAAAAACGTCCAGAAATGTTTGAAGCTACTGACTGAATGAAAAGAGCTGGCATCTCACTCTCTTTGAATCTTCTTTATCATGCTAGGATTAGCAGGAAAAAGCAAAAAATTTCAGAATTGCACCTTGCAATGCGGAGAAATTACTGTTTGTGCATTTACAATATTCATTGATTTTTGCCATTGAAAAACATCATGTTATTCATATACCAGAAATGTTTGAAGCTACTGACTGAATGAAAGGAGCTGGCATCTCTCTCTCTTTGAATCTTCTTTATCATGCTAGGATTAGCAGGAAAAAGCAAAAAATTTCAGAATTGCACCTTGCAATGTGGAGATATTACTGTTTGTGCATTTACAATATTCATTTATTTTTGCCATTGAAAAACGTCCAGAAATGTTTGAAGCTACTGACTGAATGAAAAGAGCTGGCATCTCACTCTCTTTGAATCTTCTTTATCATGCTAAGAGGAGCAGGAAAAAGCAAAAAATTTTAGAATTGCACCTTGCAATGCGGAGATATTACTGTTTGTGCATTTACAATATTCATTGATTTTTGCCATTGAAAAACGTCCAGAAATGTTTGAAGCTACTGACTGAATGAAAAGAGCTGGCATCTCACTCTCTTTGAATCTTCTTTATCATGCTAGGATTAGCAGGAAAAAGCAAAAAATTTCAGAATTGCACCTTGTAATGCGGAGATATTACTGTTTGTGCATTTACAATATTCATTGATTTTTGCCATTGAAAAACATCATGTTATTCATATACCAGAAATGTTTGAAGCTACTGACTGAATGAAAAGAGCTGGCATCTCACTCTCTTTGAATCTTCTTTATCATGCTAGGATTAGCAGGAAAAAGCAAAAAATTTCAGAATTGCACCTTGCAATGCGGAGAGATTACTGTTTGTGCATTTACAATATTCATTGATTTTTGCCATTGAAAAACGTCCAGAAATGTTTGAAGCTACTGACTGAATGAAAAGAGCTGGCATCTCACTCTCTTTGAATCTTCTTTATCATGCCAGGATTAGCAGGAAAAAGCAAAAAATTTCAGAATTGCACCTTGCAATGTGGAGATATTACTGTTTTTGCATTTACAATATTCATTGATTTTTGCCATTGAAAAACGTCCAGAAATGTTTGAAGCTACTGACTGAATGAAAGGAGCTGGCATCTCACTCTCTTTGAATCTTCTTTATCATACTAGGATTAGCAGGAAAAAGCAAAAAATTTCAGAATTGCACCTTGCAATGCGGAGAAATTACTGTTTGTGCATTTACAATATTCATTGATTTTTGCCATTGAAAAACATCATGTTATTCATATACCAGAAATGTTTGAAGCTACTGACTGAATGAAAAGAGCTGGCATCTCACTCTCTTTGAATCTTCTTTATCATGCCAGGATTAGCAGGAAAAAGCAAAAAATTTCAGAATTGCACCTTGCAATGTGGAGATATTACTGTTTGTGCATTTACAATATTCATTGATTTTTGCCATTGAAAAACGTCCAGAAATGTTTGAAGCTACTGACTGAATGAAAGGAGCTGGCATCTCACTCTCTTTGAATCTTCTTTATCATGCTAGGATTAGCAGGAAAAAGCAAAAAAATTCAGAATTGCACCTTGCAATGCGGAGAAATTACTGTTTGTGCATTTACAATATTCATTGATTTTTGCCATTGAAAAACATCATGTTATTCATATACCAGAAATGTTTGAAGCTACTGACTGAATGAAAAGAGCTGGCATCTCACTCTCTTTGAATCTTCTTTATCATGCTAAGAGGAGCATGAAAAAGCAAAAAATTTCAGAATTGCACCTTGCAATGTGGAGATATTACTGTTTGTGCATTTACAATATTCATTGATTTTTGCCATTGAAAAACATCATGTTATTCATATACCAGAAATGTTTGAAGCTACTGACTGAATGAAAGGAGCTGGCATCTCACTCTCTTTGAATCTTCTTTATCATGCTAGGATTAGCAGGAAAAAGCAAAAAATTTCAGAATTGCTCCTTGCAATGTGGAGATATTACTGTTTGTGCATTTACAATATTCATTTATTTTTGCCATTGAAAAACGTCCAGAAATGTTTGAAGCTACTGACTGAATGAAAAGAGCTGGCATCTCACTCTCTTTGAATCTTCTTTATCATGCTAAGAGGAGCAGGAAAAAGCAAAAAATTTCAGAATTGCACCTTGCAATGCGGAGATATTACTGTTTGTGCATTTACAATATTCATTGATTTTTGCCATTGAAAAACGTCCAGAAATGTTTGAAGCTACTGACTGAATGAAAAGAGCTGGCATCTCACTCTCTTTGTATCTTCTTTATCATGCTAGGATTAGCAGGAAAAAGCAAAAAATTTCAGAATTGCACCTTGCAATGTGGAGATATTACTGTTTGTGCATTTACAATATTCATTGATTTTTGCCATTGAAAAACGTCCAGAAATGTTTGAAGCTACTGACTGAATGAAAAGAGCTGGCATCTCCCTCTCTTTGAATCTTCTTTATCATGCTAGGATTAGCAGGAAAAAGCAAAAAATTTCAGAATTGCACCTTGCAATGCGGAGATATTACTGTTTGTGCATTTACAATATTCATTGATTTTTGCCATTGAAAACGTCCAGAAATGTTTGAAGCTACTGACTGAATGAAAGGAGCTGGCATCTCACTCTCTTTGAATCTTCTTTATCATGCTAGGATTAGCAGGAAAAAGCAAAAAATTTCAGAATTGCACCTTGCAATGCGGAGATATTACTGTTTGTGCATTTACAATATTCATTGATTTTTGCCATTGAAAAACATCATGTTATTCATATACCAGAAATGTTTGAAGCTACTGACTGAATGAAAAGAGCTGGCATCTCACTCTCTTTGAATCTTCTTTATCATGCTAGGATTAGCAGGAAAAAGCAAAAAATTTCAGAATTGCACCTTGTAATGCGGAGATATTACTGTTTGTGCATTTACAATATTCATTGATTTTTGCCATTGAAAAACATCATGTTATTCATATACCAGAAATGTTTGAAGCTACTGACTGAATGAAAAGAGCTGGCATCTCACTCTCTTTGAATCTTCTTTATCATGCTAGGATTAGCAGGAAAAAGCAAAAAATTTCAGAATTGCACCTTGCAATGCGGAGAGATTACTGTTTGTGCATTCACAATATTCATTGATTTTTGCCATTGAAAAACGTCCAGAAATGTTTGAAGCTACTGACTGAATGAAAAGAGCTGGCATCTCACTCTCTTTGAATCTTCTTTATCATGCCAGGATTAGCAGGAAAAAGCAAAAAATTTCAGAATTGCACCTTGCAATGTGGAGATATTACTGTTTTTGCATTTACAATATTCATTGATTTTTGCCATTGAAAAACGTCCAGAAATGTTTGAAGCTACTGACTGAATGAAAGGAGCTGGCATCTCACTCTCTTTGAATCTTCTTTATCATACTAGGATTAGCAGGAAAAAGCAAAAAATTTCAGAATTGCACCTTGCAATGTGGAGAAATTACTGTTTGTGCATTTACAATATTCATTGATTTTTGCCATTGAAAAACATCATGTTATTCATATACCAGAAATGTTTGAAGCTACTGACTGAATGAAAAGAGCTGGCATCTCACTCTCTTTGAATCTTCTTTATCATGCCAGGATTAGCAGGAAAAAGCAAAAAATTTCAGAATTGCACCTTGCAATGTGGAGATATTACTGTTTGTGCATTTACAATATTCATTGATTTTTGCCATTGAAAAACGTCCAGAAATGTTTGAAGCTACTGACTGAATGAAAGGAGCTGGCATCTCACTCTCTTTGAATCTTCTTTATCATGCTAGGATTAGCAGGAAAAAGCAAAAAAATTCAGAATTGCACCTTGCAATGCGGAGAAATTACTGTTTGTGCATTTACAATATTCATTGATTTTTGCCATTGAAAAACATCATGTTATTCATATACCAGAAATATTTGAAGCTACTGACTGAATGAAAAGAGCTGGCATCTCACTCTCTTTGAATCTTCTTTATCATGCTAAGAGGAGCAGGAAAAAGCAAAAAATTTCAGAATTGCAACTTGCAATGTGGAGATATTACTGTTTGTGCATTTACAATATTCATTGATTTTTGCCATTGAAAAACGTCCAGAAATGTTTGAAGCTACTGACTGAATGAAAGGAGCTGGCATCTCACTCTCTTTGAATCTTCTTTATCATGCTAGGATTAGCAGGAAAAATCAAAAAATTTCAGAATTGCACCTTGCAATGTGGAGATATTACTGTTTGTGCATTTACAATATTCATTGATTTTTGCCATTGAAAAACGTCCAGAAATGTTTGAAGCTACTGACTGAATGAAAAGAGCTGGCATCTCACTCTCTTTGAATCTTCTTTATCATGCTAAGAGGAGCAGGAAAAAGCAAAAAATTTCAGAATTGCACCTTGCAATGTGGAGATATTACTGTTTGTGCATTTACAATATTCATTGATTTTTGCCATTGAAAAACGTCCAGAAATGTTTGAAGCTACTGACTGAATGAAAGGAGCTGGCATCTCACTCTCTTTGAATCTTCTTTATCATGCTAGGATTAGCAGGAAAAACCAAAAAATTTCAGAATTGCACCTTGCAATGCGGAGGAATTACTGTTTGTGCATTTACAATATTCATTGATTTTTGCCATTGAAAAACATCATGTTATTCATATACCAGAAATGTTTGAAGCTACTGACTGAATGAAAAGAGCTGGCATCTCATTCTCTTTGAATCTTCTTTATCATGCTAAGAGGAGCAGGAAAAAGCAAAAAATTTCAGAATTGCACGTTGCAATGTGGAGATATTACTGTTTGTGTATTTACAATATTCATTGATTTTTGCCATTGAAAAACGTCCAGAAATGTTTGAAGCTACTGACTGAATGAAAGGAGCTGGCATCTCACTCTCTTTGAATCTTCTTTATCATGCTAGGATTAGCAGGAAAAAGCAAAAAATTTCAGAATTGCACCTTGCAATGTGGAGATATTACTGTTTGTGCATTTACAATATTCATTGATTTTTGCCATTGAAAAACGTCCAGAAATGTTTGAAGCTACTGACTGAATGAAAAGAGCTGGCATCTCACTCTCTTTGAATCTTCTTTATCATGCTAGGATTAGCAGGAAAAAGCAAAAAATTTCAGAATTGCACCTTGCAATGTGGAGATATTACTGTTTGTGCATTTACAATATTCATTGATTTTTGCCATTGAAAAACGTCCAGAAATGTTTGAAGCTACTGACTGAATGAAAAGAGCTGGCATCTCCCTCTCTTTGAATCTTCTTTATCATGCTAGGATTAGCAGGAAAAAGCAAAAAATTTCAGAATTGCACCTTGCAATGCGGAGATATTACTGTTTGTGCATTTACAATATTCATTGATTTTTGCCATTGAAAACGTCCAGAAATGTTTGAAGCTACTGACTGAATGAAAGGAGCTGGCATCTCACTCTCTTTGAATCTTCTTTATCATGCTAGGATTAGCAGGAAAAAGCAAAAAATTTCAGAATTGCACCTTGCAATGCGGAGATATTACTGTTTGTGCATTTACAATATTCATTGATTTTTGCCATTGAAAAACATCATGTTATTCATATACCAGAAATGTTTGAAGCTACTGACTGAATGAAAAGAGCTGGCATCTCACTCTCTTTGAATCTACTTTATCATGCTAGGATTAGCAGGAAAAAGCAAAAAATTTCAGAATTGCACCTTGTAATGCGGAGATATTACTGTTTGTGCATATACAATATTCATTGATTTTTGCCATTGAAAAACATCATGTTATTCATATACCAGAAATGTTTGAAGCTACTGACTGAATGAAAAGAGCTGGCATCTCACTCTCTTTGAATCTTCTTTATCATGCTAGGATTAGCAGGAAAAAGCAAAAAATTTCAGAATTGCACCTTGCAATGCGGAGAGATTACTGTTTGTGCATTTACAATATTCATTGATTTTTGCCATTGAAAAACGTCCAGAAATGTTTGAAGCTACTGACTGAATGAAAAGAGCTGGCATCTCACTCTCTTTGAATCTTCTTTATCATGCCAGGATTAGCAGGAAAAAGCAAAAAATTTCAGAATTGCACCTTGCAATGTGGAGATATTACTGTTTGTGCATTTACAATATTCATTGATTTTTGCCATTGAAAAACGTCCAGAAATGTTTGAAGCTACTGACTGAATGAAAGGAGCTGGCATCTCACTCTCTTTGAATCTTCTTTATCATACTAGGATTAGCAGGAAAAAGCAAAAAATTTCAGAATTGCACCTTGCAATGCGGAGAAATTACTGTTTGTGCATTTACAATATTCATTGATTTTTGCCATTGAAAAACATCATGTTATTCATATACCAGAAATGTTTGAAGCTACTGACTGAATGAAAAGAGCTGGCATCTCACTCTCTTTGAATCTTCTTTATCATGCCAGGATTAGCAGGAAAAAGCAAAAAAATTCAGAATTGCACCTTGCAATGTGGAGATATTACTGTTTGTGCATTTACAATATTCATTGATTTTTGCCATTGAAAAACGAACAGAAATGTTTGAAGCTACTGACTGAATGAAAGGAGCTGGCATCTCACTCTCTTTGAATCTTCTTTATCATGCTAGGATTAGCAGGAAAAAGCAAAAAAATTCAGAATTGCACCTTGCAAAGCGGAGAAATTACTGTTTGTGCATTTACAATATTCATTGATTTTTGCCATTGAAAAACATCATGTTATTCATATACCAGAAATGTTTGAAGCTACTGACTGAATGAAAAGAGCTGGCATCTCACTCTCTTTGAATCTTCTTTATCATGCTAAGAGGAGCAGGAAAAAGCAAAAAATTTCAGAATTGCACCTTGCAATGTGGAGATATTACTGTTTGTGCATTTACAATATTCATTGATTTTTGCCATTGAAAAACGTCCAGAAATGTTTGAAGCTACTGACTGAATGAAAGGAGCTGGCATCTCACTCTCTTTGAATCTTCTTTATCATGCTAGGATTAGCAGGAAAAACCAAAAAATTTCAGAATTGCACCTTGCAATGCGGAGGAATTACTGTTTGTGCATTTACAATATTCATTGATTTTTGCCATTGAAAAACATCATGTTATTCATATACCAGAAATGTTTGAAGCTACTGACTGAATGAAAAGAGCTGGCATCTCATTCTCTTTGAATCTTCTTTATCATGCTAAGAGGAGCAGGAAAAAGCAAAAAATTTCAGAATTGCACGTTGCAATGTGGAGATATTACTGTTTGTGTATTTACAATATTCATTGATTTTTGCCATTGAAAAACGTCCAGAAATGTTTGAAGCTACTGACTGAATGAAAGGAGCTGGCATCTCACTCTCTTTGAATCTTCTTTATCATGCTAGGATTAGCAGGAAAAAGCAAAAAATTTCAGAATTGCACCTTGCAATGTGGAGATATTACTGTTTGTGCATTTACAATATTCATTGATTTTTGCCATTGAAAAACGTCCAGAAATGTTTGAAGCTACTGACTGAATGAAAAGAGCTGGCATCTCACTCTCTTTGAATCTTCTTTATCATGCTAAGAGGAGCAGGAAAAAGCAAAAAATTTCAGAATTGCACCTTGCAATGCGGAGATATTACTGTTTGTGCATTTACAATATTCATTGATTTTTGCCATTGAAAAACGTCCAGAAATGTTTGAAGCTACTGACTGAATGAAAAGAGCTGGCATCTCACTCTCTTTGAATCTTCTTTATCATGCTAGGATTAGCAGGAAAAAGCAAAAAATTTCAGAATTGCACCTTGCAATGTGGAGATATTACTGTTTGTGCATTTACAATATTCATTGATTTTTGCCATTGAAAAACGTCCAGAAATGTTTGAAGCTACTGACTGAATGAAAAGAGCTGGCATCTCCCTCTCTTTGAATCTTCTTTATCATGCTAGGATTAGCAGGAAAAAGCAAAAAATTTCAGAATTGCACCTTGCAATGCGGAGATATTACTGTTTGTGCATTTACAATATTCATTGATTTTTGCCATTGAAAACGTCCAGAAATGTTTGAAGCTACTGACTGAATGAAAGGAGCTGGCATCTCACTCTCTTTGAATCTTCTTTATCATGCTAGGATTAGCAGGAAAAAGCAAAAAATTTCAGAATTGCACCTTGCAATGCGGAGATATTACTGTTTGTGCATTTACAATATTCATTGATTTTTGCCATTGAAAAACATCATGTTATTCATATACCAGAAATGTTTGAAGCTACTGACTGAATGAAAAGAGCTGGCATCTCACTCTCTTTGAATCTTCTTTATCATGCTAGGATTAGCAGGAAAAAGCAAAAAATTTCAGAATTGCACCTTGTAATGCGGAGATATTACTGTTTGTGCATTTACAATATTCATTGATTTTTGCCATTGAAAAACATCATGTTATTCATATACCAGAAATGTTTGAAGCTACTGACTGAATGAAAAGAGCTGGCATCTCACTCTCTTTGAATCTTCTTTATCATGCTAGGATTAGCAGGAAAAAGCAAAAAATTTCAGAATTGCACCTTGCAATGCGGAGAGATTACTGTTTGTGCATTTACAATATTCATTGATTTTTGCCATTGAAAAACGTCCAGAAATGTTTGAAGCTACTGACTGAATGAAAAGAGCTGGCATCTCACTCTCTTTGAATCTTCTTTATCATGCCAGGATTAGCAGGAAAAAGCAAAAAATTTCAGAATTGCACCTTGCAATGTGGAGATATTACTGTTTGTGCATTTACAATATTCATTGATTTTTGCCATTGAAAAACGTCCAGAAATGTTTGAAGCTACTGACTGAATGAAAGGAGCTGGCATCTCACTCTCTTTGAATCTTCTTTATCATACTAGGATTAGCAGGAAAAAGCAAAAAATTTCAGAATTGCACCTTGCAATGCGGAGAAATTACTGTTTGTGCATTTACAATATTCATTGATTTTTGCCATTGAAAAACATCATGTTATTCATATACCAGAAATGTTTGAAGCTACTGACTGAATGAAAAGAGCTGGCATCTCACTCTCTTTGAATCTTCTTTATCATGCCAGGATTAGCAGGAAAAAGCAAAAAATTTCAGAATTGCACCTTGCAATGTGGAGATATTACTGTTTGTGCATTTACAATATTCATTGATTTTTGCCATTGAAAAACGTCCAGAAATGTTTGAAGCTACTGACTGAATGAAAGGAGCTGGCATCTCACTCTCTTTGAATCTTCTTTATCATGCTAGGATTAGCAGGAAAAAGCAAAAAAATTCAGAATTGCACCTTGCAATGCGGAGAAATTACTGTTTGTGCATTTACAATATTCATTGATTTTTGCCATTGAAAAACATCATGTTATTCATATACCAGAAATGTTTGAAGCTACTGACTAAATGAAAAGAGCTGGCATCTCACTCTCTTTGAATCTTCTTTATCATGCTAAGAGGAGCAGGAAAAAGCAAAAAAATTCAGAATTGCACCTTGCAATGTGGAGATATTACTGTTTGTGCATTTACAATATTCATTGATTTTTGCCATTGAAAAACGTCCAGAAATATTTGAAGCTACTGACTGAATGAAAGGAGCTGGCATCTCACTCTCTTTGAATCTTCTTTATCATGCTAGGATTAGCAGGAAAAACCAAAAAATTTCAGAATTGCACCTTGCAATGCGGAGGAATTACTGTTTGTGCATTTACAATATTCATTGATTTTTGCCATTGAAAAACATCATGTTATTCATATACCAGAAATGTTTGAAGCTACTGACTGAATGAAAAGAGCTGGCATCTCATTCTCTTTGAATCTTCTTTATCATGCTAAGAGGAGCAGGAAAAAGCAAAAAATTTCAGAATTGCACGTTGCAATGTGGAGATATTACTGTTTGTGTATTTACAATATTCATTGATTTTTGCCATTGAAAAACGTCCAGAAATGTTTGAAGCTACTGACTGAATGAAAGGAGCTGGCATCTCACTCTCTTTGAATCTTCTTTATAATGCTAGGATTAGTAGGAAAAAGCAAAAAATTTCAGAATTGCACCTTGCAATGTGGAGATATTACTGTTTGTGCATTTACAATATTCATTGATTTTTGCCATTGAAAAACATCATGTTATTCATATACCAGAAATGTTTGAAGCTACTGACTGAATGAAAAGAGTTGGCATCTCACTCTCTTTGAATCTTCTTTATCATGCCAGGATTAGCAGGAAAAAGCAAAAAATTTCAGAATTGCACCTTGCAATGTGGAGATGTTACTGTTTGTGCATTTACAATATTCATTGATTTTTGCCATTGAAAAACGTCCAGAAATGTTTGAAGCTACTGACTGAATGAAAGGAGCTGGCATCTCACTCTCTTTGAATCTTCTTTATCATGCTAGGATTAGCAGGAAAAAGCAAAAAATTTCAGAATTGCACCTTGCAATGCGGAGAAATTACTGTTTGTGCATTTACAATATTCATTGATTTTTGCCATTGAAAAACATCATGTTATTCATATACCAGAAATGTTTGAAGCTACTGACTGAATGAAAAGAGCTGGCATCTCACTCTCTTTGAATCTTCTTTATCATGCCAGGATTAGCAGGAAAAAGCAAAAAATTTCAGAATTGCACGTTGCAATGTGGAGATATTACTGTTTGTGCATTTACAATATTCATTGATTTTTGCCATTGAAAACCGTCCAGAAATGTTTGAATCTACTGACTGAATGAAAGGAGCTGGCATCTCACTATCTTTGAATCTTCTTTATCATGCTAGGATTAGCAGGAAAAAGCAAAAAAATTCAGAATTGCACCTTGCAATGTGGAGATATTACTGTTTGTGCATTTACAATATTCATTGATTTTTGCCATTGAAAAACATCATGTTATTCATATACCAGAAATGTTTGAAGCTACTGACTGAATGAAAAGAGCTGGCATCTCACTGTCTTTGAATCTTCTTTATCATGCTAAGAGGAGCAGGAAAAAGCAAAAAATTTCAGAATTGCACCTTGCAATGTGGAGATATTACTGTTTGTGCATTTACAATATTCATTGATTTTTGCCATTGAAAAACGTCCAGAAATGTTTGAAGCTACTGACTGAATGAAAGGAGCTGGCATCTCACTCTCTTTGAATCTTCTTTATCATGCTAGGATTAGCAGGAAAAAGCAAAAAATTTCAGAATTGCACCTTGCAATGCGGAGAAATTACTGTTTGTGCATTTACAATATTCATTGATTTTTGCCATTGAAAAACATCATGTTATTCATATACCAGAAATGTTTGAAGCTACTGACTGAATGAAAAGAGCTGGCATCTCAATCTCTTTGAATCTTCTTTATCATGCTAAGAGGAGCAGGAAAAAGCAAAAAATTTCAGAATTGCACCTTGCAATGTGGAGATATTACTGTTTGTGCATTTACAATATTCATTGATTTTTGCCATTGAAAAACGTCCAGAAATGTTTGAAGCTACTGACTGAATGAAAGGAGCTGGCATCTCACTCTCTTTGAATCTTCTTTGTCATTCTAGGATTAGCAGGAAAAACCAAAAAATTTCAGAATTGCACCTTGCAATGCGGAGGAATTACTGTTTGTGCATTTACAATATTCATTGATTTTTGCCATTGAAAAACATCATGTTATTCATATACCAGAAATGTTTGAAGCTACTGACTGAATGAAAAGAGCTGGCATCTCATTCTCTTTGAATCTTCTTTATCATGCTAAGAGGAGCAGGAAAAAGCAAAAAATTTCAGAATTGCACGTTGCAATGTGGAGATATTACGGTTTCTGTATTTACAATATTCATTGATTTTTGCCATTGAAAAACGTCCAGAAATGTTTGAAGCTACTGACTGAATGAAAGGAGCTGGCATCTCACTCTCTTTGAATCTTCTTTATCATGCTAGGATTAGCAGGAAAAAGCAAAAAATTTCAGAATTGCACCTTGCAATGTGGAGATACTACTGTTTGTGCATTTACAATATTCATTGATTTTTGCCATTGAAAAACATCATGTTATTCATATACCAGAAATGTTAGAAGCTACTGACTGAATGAAAAGAGCTGGCATCTCACTCTCTTTGAATCTTCTTTATCATGCCAGGATTAGCAGGAAAAAGCAAAAAATTTCAGAATTGCACCTTGCAATGTGGAGATATTACTGTTTGTGCATTTACAATATTCATTGATTTTTGCCATTGAAAAACATCCAGAAATGTTTGAAGCTACTGACTGAATGAAAGGAGCTGGCATCTCACTCTCTTTGAATCTTCTTTATCATGCTAGGATTAGCAGGAAAAAGCAAAAAATTTCAGAATTGCACCTTGCAATGCGGAGAAATTACTGTTTGTGCATTTACAATATTCATTGATTTTTGCCATTGAAAAACATCATGTTATTCATATACCAGAAATGTTTGAAGCTACTGACTGAATGAAAAGAGCTGGCATCTCACTCTCTTTGAATCTTCTTTATCATGCCAGGATTAGCAGGAAAAAGCAAAAAATTTCAGAATTGCACGTTGCAGTGTGGAGATATTACTGTTTGTGCATTTACAATATTCATTGATTTTTGCCATTGAAAACCGTCCAGAAATGTTTGAAGATACTGACTGAAAGAAAGGAGCTGGCATCTCACTCTCTTTGAATCTTCTTTATCATGCTAGGATTAGCATTAAAAAGCAAAAAATTTCAGAATTGCACCTTGCAATGTGGAGATATTACTGTTTGTGCATTTACAATATTCATTGATTTTTGCCATTGAAAAACGTCCAGAAATGTTTGAAGCTACTGACTGAATGAAAGGAGCTGGCATCTCACTCTCTTTGAATCTTCTTTATCATGCTAGGATTAGCAGGAAAAAGCAAAAA
The DNA here is from genome assembly GCF_046119375.1 of Phyllobates terribilis. Taxonomy (NCBI): domain Eukaryota; kingdom Metazoa; phylum Chordata; class Amphibia; order Anura; family Dendrobatidae; genus Phyllobates; species Phyllobates terribilis. The sequence goes on along the minus strand of NW_027363225.1, from coordinate 578,201 downwards.
ATTTCAGAATTGCACCTTGCAATGTGGAGATATTACTGTTTGTGCATTTACAATATTCATTGATTTTTGCCATTGAAAAACATCATGTTATTCATATACCAGAAATGTTTGAAGCTACTGACTGAATGAAAAGAGCTCGCATCTCACTCTCTTTGAATCTTTTTTATCATGCTAAGAGGAGCAGGAAAAAGCAAAAAATTTCAGAATTGCACCTTGCAATGTGGAGATATTACTGTTTGTGCATTTACAATATTCATTGATTTTTGCCATTGAAAAACGTCCAGAAATGTTTGAAGCTACTGACTGAATGAAAGGAGCTGGCATCTCACTCTCTTTGAATCTTCTTTATCATGCTAGGATTAGCAGGAAAAAGCAAAAAATTTCAGAATTGCACCTTGCAATGCGGAGAAATTACTGTTTGTGCATTTACAATATTCATTGATTTTTGCCATGGAAAAACATCATGTTATTCATATACCAGAAATGTTTGAAGCTACTGACTGAATGAAAACAGCTGGCATCTCACTCTCTTTGAATCTTCTTTATCATGCCAGGATTAGCAGGAAAAAGCAAAAAATTTCAGAATTGCACCTTGCAATGTGGAGATATTACTGTTTGTGCATTTACAATATTCATTGATTTTTGCCATTGAAAAACGTCCAGAAATGTTTGAAGCTACTGACTGAATGAAAGGAGCTGGCATCTCACTCTCTTTGAATCTTCTTCATCATGCTAGGATTAGCAGGAAAAAGCAAAAAATTTCAGAATTGCACCTTGCAATGCGGAGAAATTACTGTTTGTGCATTTACAATATTCATTGATTTTTGCCATTGAAAAACATCATGTTATTCATATACCAGAAATGTTTGAAGCTACTGACTGAATATAAAGAGCTGGCATCTCACTCTCTTTGAATCTTCTTTATCATGCTAGGATTAGCAGGAAAAAGCAAAAAATTTCAGAATTGCATCTTGCAATGTGGAGATATTACTGTTTGTGCATTTACAATATTCATTGATTTTTGCCATTGAAAAACGTCCAGAAATGTTTGAAACTACTGTTTGTGCATTTACAATATTCATTGATTTTTGCCATTGAAAAACGTCCAGAAATGTTTGAAGCTACTGACTGAATGAAAAGAGCTGGCATCTCACTCTCTTTGAATCTTCTTTATCATGCTAGGATTAGCAGGAAAAAGCAAAAAATTTCAGTATTGCACCTTGCAATGCGGAGATATTACTGTTTGTGCATTTACAATATTCATTGATTTTTGCCATTGAAAAACGTCCAGAAATGTTTGAAGCTACTGACTGAATGAAAAGAGCTGGCATCTCACTCTCTTTGAATCTTCTTTATCATGCTAGGATTAGCAGGAAAAAGCAAAAAATTTCAGAATTGCACCTTGCAATGCGGAGAAATTACTGTTTGTGCATTTACAATATTCATTGATTTTTGCCATTGAAAAACGTCCAGAAATGTTTGAAGCTACTGACTGAATGAAAGGAGCTGGCATCTCACTCTCTTTGAATCTTCTTTATCATGCTAGGATTAGCAGGAAAAAGCAAAAAATTTCAGAATTGCACCTTGCAATGTGGAGATATTACTGTTTGTGCATTTACAATATTCATTGATTTTTGCCATTGAAAAACGTCCAGAAATGTTTGAAGCTACTGACTGAATGAAAAGAGCTGGCATCTCACTCTCTTTGAATCTTCTTTATCATGCTAGGATTAGCAGGAAAAAGCAAAAAATTTCAGAATTGCACCTTGCAATGCGGAGAAATTACTGTTTGTGCATTTACAATATTCATTGATTTTTGCCATTGAAAAACGTCCAGAAATGTTTGAAGCTACTGACTGAATGAAAGGAGCTGGCATCTCACTCTCTTTGAATCTTCTTTATCATGCTAGGATTAGCAGGAAAAAGCAAAAAACTTCAGAATTGCACCTTGCAATGCGGAGAAATTACTGTTTGTGCATTTACAATATTCATTGATTTTTGCCATTGAAAAACATCATGTTATTCATATACCAGAAATGTTTGAAGCTACTGACTGAATGAAAAGAGCTGGCATCTCACTCTCTTTGAATCTTCTTTATCATGCTAGGATTAGCAGGAAAAAGCAAAAAATTTCAGAATTGCACCTTGCAATGCGGAGAAATTACTGTTTGTGCATTTACAATATTCATTGATTTTTGCCATTGAAAAACGTCCAGAAATGTTTGAAGCTACTGACTGAATGAAAGGAGCTGGCATCTCACTCTCTTTGAATCTTCTTTATCATGCTAGGATTAGCAGGAAAAAGCAAAAAATTTCAGAATTGCACCTTGCAATGCGGAGATATTACTGTTTGTGCATTTACAATATTCATTGATTTTTGCCATTGAAAAACGTCCAGAAATGTTTGAAGCTACTGACTGAATGAAAAGAGCTGGCATCTCACTCTCTTTGAATCGTCTTTATCATGCTAGGATTAGCAGGAAAAAGCAAAAAATTTCAGAATTGCACCTTGCAATGCGGAGAAATTACTGTTTGTGCATTTACAATATTCATTGATTTTTGCCATTGAAAAACATCATGTTATTCATATACCAGAAATGTTTGAAGCTACTGACTGAATGAAAAGAGCTGGCATCTCACTCTCTTTGAATCTTCTTTATCATGCTAAGAGGAGCAGGAAAAAGCAAAAAATTTCAGAATTCCACCTTGCAATGCGGAGATATTACTGTTTGTGCATTTACAATATTCATTGATTTTTGCCATTGAAAAACGTCCAGAAATGTTTGAAGCTACTGACTGAATGAAAAGAGCTGGCATCTCACTCTCTTTGAATCTTTATCATGCTAGGATTAGCAGGAAAAAGCAAAAAATTTTAGAATTGCACCTTGCAATGCGGAGAAATTACTGTTTGTGCATTTACAATATTCATTGATTTTTGCCATTGAAAAACATCATGTTATTCATATACCAGAAATGTTTGAAGCTACTGACTGAATGAAAGGAGCTGGCATCTCACTCTCTTTGAATCTTCTTTATCATGCTAGGATTAGCAGGAAAAAGCAAAAAATTTCAGAATTGCACCTTGCAATGTGGAGATATTACTGTTTGTGCATTTACAATATTCATTGATTTTTGCCATTGAAAAACGTCCAGAAATGTTTGAAGCTACTGACTGAATGAAAAGAGCTGGCATCTCACTCTCTTTGAATCTTCTTTATCATGCTAAGAGGAGCAGGAAAAAGCAAAAAATTTCAGAATTGCACCTTGCAATGTGGAGATATTACTGTTTGTGCATTTACAATATTCATTGATTTTTGCCATTGAAAAACGTCCAGAAATGTTTGAAGCTACTGACTGAATGAAAAGAGCTGGCATCTCACTCTCTTTGAATCTTCTTTATCATGCTAGGATTAGCAGGAAAAATCAAAAAATTTCAGAATTGCACCTTGCAATGTGGAGATATTACTGTTTGTGCATTTACAATATTCATTGATTTTTGCCATTGAAAAACGTCCAGAAATGTTTGAAGCTACTGACTGAATGAAAAGAGCTGGCATCTCACTCTCTTTGAATCTACTTTATCATGCTAAGAGGAGCAGGAAAAAGCAAAAAATTTCAGAATTGCACCTTGCAATGCGGAGATATTACTGTTTGTGCATTTACAATATTCATTGATTTTTGCCATTGAAAAACATCATGTTATTCATATACCAGAAATGTTTGAAGCTACTGACTGAATGAAAAGAGCTGGCATCTCACTTTCTTTGAATCTTCTTTATCATGCTAGGATTAGCAGGAAAAAGCAAAAAATTTCAGAATTGCACCTTGCAATGTGGAGATATTACTGTTTGTGCATTTACAATATTCATTGATTTTTGCCATTGAAAAACGTCCAGAAATGTTTGAAGCTACTGACTGAATGAAAAGAGCTGGCATCTCACTCTCTTTGAATCTTCTTTATCATGCTAAGAGGAGCAGGAAAAAGCAAAAAATTTCAGAATTGCACCTTGCAATGCGGAGATATTACTGTTTGTGCATTTACAATATTCATTGATTTTTGCCATTGAAAAACGTCCAGAAATGTTTGAAGCTACTGACTGAATGAAAAGAGCTGGCATCTCACTCTCTTTGAATCTTCTTTATCATGCTAGGATTAACAGGAAAGAGCAAAAAATTTCAGAATTGCACCTTGCAATGCGGAGATATTACTGTTTGTGCATTTACAATATTCATTGATTTTTGCCATTGAAAAACGTCCAGAAATGTTTGAAGCTACTGACTGAATGAAAAGAGCTGGCATCTCACTCTCTTTGAATCTTCTTTATCATGCTAGGATTAGCAGGAAAAAGCAAAAAATTTCAGAATTGCACCTTGCAATGCGGAGAAATTACTGTTTGTGCATTTACAATATTCATTGATTTTTGCCATTGAAAAACGTCCAGAAATGTTTGAAGCTACTGACTGAATGAAAAGAGCTGGCATCTCACTCTCTTTGAATCTTCTTTATCATGCTAAGAGGAGCAGGAAAAAGCAAAAAATTTCAGAATTGCACCTTGCAATGCGGAGATATTACTGTTTGTGCATTTACAATATTCATTGATTTTTGCCATTGAAAAACGTCCAGAAATGTTTGAAGCTACTGACTGAATGAAAAGAGCTGGCATCTCACTCTCTTTGAATCTTCTTTATCATGCTAGGATTAGCAGGAAAAAGCAAAAAATTTCAGAATTGCACCTTGCAATGTGGAGATATTACTGTTTGTGCATTTACAATATTCATTGATTTTTGCCATTGAAAAACGTCCAGAAATGTTTGAAGCTACTGACTGAATTAAAAGAGCTGGCATCTCACTCTCTTTGAATCTTCTTTATCATGCTAGGATTAGCAGGAAAAAGCAAAAAATTTCAGAATTGCACCTTGCAATGCGGAGATATTACTGTTTGTGCATTTACAATATTCATTGATTTTTGACATTGAAAAACGTCCAGAAATGTTTGAAGCTACTGACTGAATGAAAGGAGCTGGCATCTCACTCTCTTTGAATCTTCTTTATCATGCTAGGATTAGCAGGAAAAAGCAAAAAATTTCAGAATTGCACCTTGCAATGCGGAGATATTACTGTTTGTGCATTTACAATATTCATTGATTTTTGCCATTGAAAAACATCATGTTATTCATATACCAGAAATGTTTGAAGCTACTGACTGAATGAAAAGAGCTGGCATCTCACTCTCTTTGAATCTTCTTTATCATGCTAGGATTAGCAGGAAAAAGCAAAAAATTTCAGAATTGCACCTTGTAATGCGGAGATATTACTGTTTGTGCATTTACAATATTAATTGATTTTTGCCATTGAAAAACATCATGTTATTCATATACCAGAAATGTTTGAAGCTACTGACTGAATGAAAAGAGCTGGCATCTCACTCTCTTTGAATCTTCTTTATCATGCTAGGATTAGCAGGAAAAAGCAAAAAATTTCAGAATTGCACCTTGCAATGCGGAGATATTACTGTTTGTGCATTTACAATATTCATTGATTTATGCCATTGAAAAACATCATGTTATTCATATACCAGAAATGTTTGAAGCTACTGACTGAATGAAAAGAGCTGGCATCTCACTCTCTTTGAATCTTCTTTATCATGCTAGGATTAGCAGGAAAAAGCAAAAAATTTCAGAATTGCACCTTGCAATGCGGAGAAATTACTGTTTGTGCATTTACAATATTCATTGATTTTTGCCATTGAAAAACGTCCAGAAATGATTGAAGCTACTGACTGAATGAAAGGAGCTAGCATCTCACTCTCTTTGAATCTTCTTTATCATGCTAGGATTAGCAGGAAAAAGCAAAAAATTTCAGAATTGCACCTTGCAATGCGGAGATATTACTGTTTGTGCATTTACAATATTCATTGATTTTTGCCATTGAAAAACGTCCAGAAATGTTTGAAGCTACTGACTGAATGAAAAGAGCTGGCATCTCACTGTCTTTGAATCTTCTTTATCATGCTAGGATTAGCAGGAAAAAGCAAAAAATTTCAGAATTGCACCTTGCAATGCGGAGAAATTACTGTTTGTGCATTTACAATATTCATTGATTTTTGCCATTGAAAAACATCATGTTATTCATATACCAGAAATGTTTGAAGCTACTGACTGAATGAAAAGAGCTGGCATCTCACTCTCTTTGAATCTTCTTTACCATGCTAGGATTAGCAGGAAAAAGCAAAAAATTTCAGAATTGCACCTTGCAATGCGGAGATATTACTGTTTGTGCATTTACAATATTCATTGATTTTTGCCATTGAAAAACGTCCAGAAATGTTTGAAGCTACTGACTGAATGAAAAGAGCTGGCATCTCACTCTCTTTGAATCTTCTTTATCATGCTAGGATTAGCAGGAAAGAGCAAAAAATTTAAGAATTGCACCTTGCAATGCGGAGATATTACTGTTTGTGCATTTACAATATTCATTGATTTTTGCCATTGAAAAACGTCCAGAAATGTTTGAAGCTACTGACTGAATGAAAAGAGCTGGCATCTCACTCTCTTTGAATCTTCTTTATCATGCTAGGATTAGCAGGAAAAAGCAAAAAATTTCAGAATTGCACCTTGCAAAGCGGAGATATTACTGTTTGTGCATTTACAATATTCATTGATTTTTGCCATTGAAAAACGTCCAGAAATGTTTGAAGCTACTGACTGAATGAAAAGAGCTGGCATCTCACTCTCTTTGAATCTTCTTTATCATGCTAGGATTAGCAGGAAAAAGCAAAAAATTTCAGAATTGCACCTTGCAATGCGTAGATATTACTGTTTGTGCATTTACAATATTCATTGATTTTTGCCATTGAAAAACATCATGTTATTCATATACCAGAAATGTTTGAAGCTACTGACTGAATGAAAAGAGCTGGCATCTCACTCTCTTTGAATCTTCTTTATCATGCTAGGATTAGCAGGAAAAAGCAAAAAAATTTCAGAATTGCACCTTGCAATGTGGAGATATTACTGTTTGTGCATTTACAATATTCATTGATTTTTGCCAATGAAAAACATCATGTTATTCATATACCAGAAATGTTTGAAGCTACTGACTGAATGAAAAGAGCTGGCAACTCACTCTCTTTGAATCTTCTTTATCATGCTAAGAGGAGCAGGAAAAAGCAAAAAATTTCAGAATTGCACCTTGCAATGCGGAGATATTACTGTTTGTGCATTTACAATATTCATTGATTTTTGCCATTGAAAAACGTCCAGAAATGTTTGAAGCTACTGACTGAATGAAAAGAGCTGGCATCTCACTCTCTTTGAATCTTTATCATGCTAGGATTAGCAGGAAAAAGCAAAAAATTTCAGAATTGCACCTTGCAATGCGGAGAAATTACTGTTTGTGCATTTACAATATTCATTGATTTTTGCCATTGAAAAACATCATGTTATTCATATACCAGAAATGTTTGAAGCTACTGACTGAATGAAAGGAGCTGGCATCTCACTCTCTTTGAATCTTCTTTATCATGCTAGGATTAGCAGGAAAAAGCAAAAAATTTCAGAATTGCACCTTGCAATGTGGAGTTATTACTGTTTGTGCATTTACAATATTCATTGATTTTTGCCATTGAAAAACGTCCAGAAATGTTTGAAGCTACTGACTGAATGAAAAGAGCTGGCATCTCACTCTCTTTGAATCTTCTTTATCATGCTAAGAGGAGCAGGAAAAAGCAAAAAATGTCAGAATTGCACCTTGCAATGCGGAGATATTACTGTTTGTGCATTTACAATATTCATTGATTTTTGCCATTGAAAAACGTTCAGAAATGTTTGAAGCTACTGACTGAATGAAAAGAGCTGGCATCTCACTCTCTTTGAATCTTCTTTATCATGCTAGGATTAGCAGGAAAGAGCAAAAAACTTCAGAATTGCACCTTGCAATGCGGAGATATTACTGTTTGTGCATTTACAATATTCATTGATTTTTGCCATTGAAAAACGTCCAGAAATGTTTGAAGCTACTGACTGAATGAAAAGAGCTGGCATCTCACTCTCTTTGAATCTTCTTTATCATGCTAGGATTAGCAGGAAAAAGCAAAAAATTTCAGAATTGCACCTTGCAATGCGGAGATATTACCTTTTGTGCATTTACAATATTCATTGATTTTTGCCATTGAAAAACGTCCAGAAATGTTTGAAGCTACTGACTGAATGAAAAGAGCTGGCATCTCACTCTCTTTGAATCTTCTTTATCATGCTAGGATTAGCAGGAAAAAGCAAAAAATTTCAGAATTGCACCTTGCAATGCGGAGATATTACTGTTTGTGCATTTACAATATTCATTGATTTTTGCCATTGAAAAACATCATGTTATTCATATACCAGAAATGTTTGAAGCTACTGACTGAATGAAAAGAGCTGGCATCTCACTCTCTTTGAATCTTCTTTATCATGCTAGGATTAGCAGGAAAAATCAAAAAATTTCATAATTGCACCTTGCAATGTGGAGATATTACTGTTTGTGCATTTACAATATTCATTGATTTTTGCCATTGAAAAACGTCCAGAAATGATTGAAGCTACTGACTGAATGAAAAGAGCTGGCATCTCACTCTCTTTGAATCTACTTTATCATGCTAAGAGGAGCAGGAAAAAGCAAAAAATTTCAGAATTGCACCTTGCAATGCGGAGATATTACTGTTTGTGCATTTACAATATTCATTGATTTTTGCCATTGAAAAACATCATGTTATTCATATACCAGAAATGTTTGAAGCTACTGACTGAATGAAAAGAGCTGGCATCTCACTCTCTTTGAATCTTCTTTATCATGCTAGGATTAGCAGGAAAAAGCAAAAAATTTCAGAATTGCACCTTGCAATGTGGAGATATTACTGTTTGTGCATTTACAATATTCATTGATTTTTGCCATTGAAAAACGTCCAGAAATGTTTGAAGCTACTGACTGAATGAAAAGAGCTGGCATCTCACTCTCTTTGAATCTTCTTTATCATGGTAAGAGGAGCAGGAAAAAGCAAAAAATTTCAGAATTGCACCTTGCAATGCGGAGATATTACTGTTTGTGCATTTACAATATTCATTGATTTTTGCCATTGAAAAACGTCCAGAAATGTTTGAAGCTACTGACTGAATGAAAAGAGCTGGCATCTCACTCTCTTTGAATCTTCTTTATCATGCTAGGATTAGCAGGAAAGAGCAAAAAATTTCAGAATTGCACCTTGCAATGCGGAGATATTACTGTTTGTGCATTTACAATATTCATTGATTTTTGCCATTGAAAAACGTCCAGAAATGTTTGAAGCTACTGACTGAATGAAAAGAGCTGGCATCTCACTCTCTTTATCTTCTTTATCATGCTAGGATTAGCAGGAAAAAGCAAAAAATTTCAGAATTGCACCTTGCAATGCGGAGATATTACTGTTTGTGCATTTACAATATTCATTGATTTTTGCCATTGAAAAACGTCCAGAAATGTTTGAAGCTACTGACTGAATGAAAAGAGCTGGCATCTCACGCTCTTTGAATCTTCTTTATCATGCTAGGATTAGCAGGAAAAAGCAAAAAATTTCAGAATTGCACCTTGCAATGCGGAGATATTACTGTTTGTGCATTTACAATATTCATTGATTTTTTTTCCATTGGAAAACATCATGTTATTCATATACCAGAAATGTTTGAAGCTACTGACTGAATGAAAAGAGCTGGCATCTCACTCTCTTTGAATCTTCTTTATCATGCTAGGATTAGCAGGAAAAAGCAAAAAATTTCAGAATTGCACCTTGCAATGCGGAGATATTACTGTTTGTGCATTTACAATATTCATTGATTTTTGCCATTGAAAAACATCATGTTATTCATATACCAGAAATGTTTGAAGCTACTGACTGAATGAAAAGAGCTGGCATCTCACTCTCTTTGAATCTTCTTTATCATGCTAAGAGGAGCAGGAAAAAGCAAAAAATTTCAGAATTGCACCTTGCAATGCGGAGATATTACTGTTTGTGCATTTACAATATTCATTGATTTTTGCCATTGAAAAACGTCCAGAAATGTTTGAAGCTACTGACTGAATGAAAAGAGCTGGCATCTCACTCTCTTTGAATCTTCTTTATCATGCTAGGATTAGCAGGAAAAAGCAAAAAATTTCAGAATTGCACCTTGCAATGCGGAGAAATTACTGTTTGTGCATTTACAATATTCATTGATTTTTGCCATTGAAAAACATCATGTTATTCATATACCAGAAATGTTTGAAGCTACTGACTGAATGAAAGGAGCTGGCATCTCACTCTCTTTGAATCTTCTTTATCATGCTAGGATTAGCAGGAAAAGCAAAAAATTTCAGAATTGCACCTTGCAATGTGGAGATATTACTGTTTGTGCATTTACAATATTCATTGATTTTTGCCATTGAAAAACGTCCAGAAATGTTTGAAGCTACTGACTGAATGAAAAGAGCTGGCATCTCACTCTCTTTGAATCTTCTTTATCATGCTAAGAGGAGCAGGAAAAAGCAAAAAATTTCAGAATTGCACCTTGCAATGCGGAGATATTACTGTTTGTGCATTTACAATATTCATTGATTTTTGCCATTGAAAAACGTCCAGAAATGTTTGAAGCTACTGACTGAATGAAAAGAGCTGGCATCTCACTCTCTTTGAATCTTCTTTATCATGCTAGGATTAGCAGGAAAAAGCAAAAAATTTCAGAATTGCACCTTGCAATGTGGAGATATTACTGTTTGTGCATTTACAATATTCATTGATTTTTGCCATTGAAAAACGTCCAGAAATGTTTGAAGCTACTGACTGAATTAAAAGAGCTGGCATCTCACTCTCTTTGAATCTTCTTTATCATGCTAGGATTAGCAGGAAAAAGCAAAAAATTTCAGAATTGCACCTTGCAATGCGGAGATATTACTGTTTGTGCATTTACAATATTCATTGATTTTTGCCATTGAAAAACGTCCAGAAATGTTTGAAGCTACTGACTGAATGAAAGGAGCTGGCATCTCACTCTCTTTGAATCTTCTTTATCATGCTAGGATTAGCAGGAAAAAGCAAAAAATTTCAGAATTGCACCTTGCAATGCGGAGATATTACTGTTTGTGCATTTACAATATTCATTGATTTTTGCCATTGAAAAACATCATGTTATTCATATACCAGAAATGTTTGAAGCTACTGACTGAATGAAAAGAGCTGGCATCTCACTCTCTTTGAATCTTCTTTATCATGCTAGGATTAGCAGGAAAAAGCAAAAAATTTCAGAATTGCACCTTGTAATGCGGAGATATTACTGTTTGTGCATTTACAATATTCATTGATTTTTGCCATTGAAAAACATCATGTTATTCATATACCAGAAATGTTTGAAGCTACTGACTGAATGAAAAGAGCTGGCATCTCACTCTCTTTGAATCTTCTTTATCATGCTAGGATTAGCAGGAAAAAGCAAAAAATTTCAGAATTGCACCTTGCAATGCGGAGATATTACTGTTTGTGCATTTACAATATTCATTGATTTATGCCATTGAAAAACATCATGTTATTCATATACCAGAAATGTTTGAAGCTACTGACTGAATGAAAAGAGCTGGCATCTCACTCTCTTTGAATCTTCTTTATCATGCTAGGATTAGCAGGAAAAAGCAAAAAATTTCAGAATTGCACCTTGCAATGCGGAGAAATTACTGTTTGTGCATTTACAATATTCATTGATTTTTGCCATTGAAAAACGTCCAGAAATGTTTGAAGCTACTGACTGAATGAAAGGAGCTAGCATCTCACTCTCTTTGAATCTTCTTTATCATGCTAGGATTAGCAGGAAAAAGCAAAAAATTTCAGAATTGCACCTTGCAATGCGGAGATATTACTGTTTGTGCATTTACAATATTCATTGATTTTTGCCATTGAAAAACGTCCAGAAATGTTTGAAGCTACTGACTGAATGAAAAGAGCTGGCATCTCACTGTCTTTGAATCTTCTTTATCATGCTAGGATTAGCAGGAAAAAGCAAAAAATTTCAGAATTGCACCTTGCAATGCGGAGAAATTACTGTTTGTGCATTTACAATATTCATTGATTTTTGCCATTGAAAAACATCATGTTATTCATATACCAGAAATGTTTGAAGCTACTGACTGAATGAAAAGAGCTGGCATCTCACTCTCTTTGAATCTTCTTTACCATGCTAGGATTAGCAGGAAAAAGCAAAAAATTTCAGAATTGCACCTTGCAATGCGGAGATATTACTGTTTGTGCATTTACAATATTCATTGATTTTTGCCATTGAAAAACGTCCAGAAATGTTTGAAGCTACTGACTGAATGAAAAGAGCTGGCATCTCACTCTCTTTGAATCTTCTTTATCATGCTAGGATTAGCAGGAAAGAGCAAAAAATTTAAGAATTGCACCTTGCAATGCGGAGATATTACTGTTTGTGCATTTACAATATTCATTGATTTTTGCCATTGAAAAACGTCCAGAAATGTTTGAAGCTACTGACTGAATGAAAAGAGCTGGCATCTCACTCTCTTTGAATCTTCTTTATCATGCTAGGATTAGCAGGAAAAAGCAAAAAATTTCAGAATTGCACCTTGCAAAGCGGAGATATTACTGTTTGTGCATTTACAATATTCATTGATTTTTGCCATTGAAAAACGTCCAGAAATGTTTGAAGCTACTGACTGAATGAAAAGAGCTGGCATCTCACTCTCTTTGAATCTTCTTTATCATGCTAGGATTAGCAGGAAAAAGCAAAAAATTTCAGAATTGCACCTTGCAATGCGTAGATATTACTGTTTGTGCATTTACAATATTCATTGATTTTTGCCATTGAAAAACATCATGTTATTCATATACCAGAAATGTTTGAAGCTACTGACTGAATGAAAAGACCTGGCATCTCACTCTCTTTGAATCTTCTTTATCATGCTAGGATTAGCAGGAAAAAGCAAAAAAATTTCAGAATTGCACCTTGCAATGCGGAGATATTACTGTTTGTGCATTTACAATATTCATTGATTTTTGCCATTGAAAAACATCATGTTATTCATATACCAGAAATGTTTGAAGCTACTGACTGAATGAAAAGAGCTGGCAACTCACTCTCTTTGAATCTTCTTTATCATGCTAAGAGGAGCAGGAAAAAGCAAAAAATTTCAGAATTGCACCTTGCAATGCGGAGATATTACTGTTTGTGCATTTACAATATTCATTGATTTTTGCCATTGAAAAACGTCCAGAAATGTTTGAAGCTACTGACTGAATGAAAAGAGCTGGCATCTCACTCTCTTTGAATCTTTATCATGCTAGGATTAGCAGGAAAAAGCAAAAAATTTCAGAATTGCACCTTGCAATGCGGAGAAATTACTGTTTGTGCATTTACAATATTCATTGATTTTTGCCATTGAAAAACATCATGTTATTCATATACCAGAAATGTTTGAAGCTACTGACTGAATGAAAGGAGCTGGCATCTCACTCTCTTTGAATCTTCTTTATCATGCTAGGATTAGCAGGAAAAAGCAAAAAATTTCAGAATTGCACCTTGCAATGTGGAGATATTACTGTTTGTGGATTTACAATATTCATTGATTTTTGCCATTGAAAAACGTCCAGAAATGTTTGAAGCTACTGACTGAATGAAAAGAGCTGGCATCTCACTCTCTTTGAATCTTCTTTATCATGCTAAGAGGAGCAGGAAAAAGCAAAAAATGTCAGAATTGCACCTTGCAATGCGGAGATATTACTGTTTGTGCATTTACAATATTCATTGATTTTTGCCATTGAAAAACGTTCAGAAATGTTTGAAGCTACTGACTGAATGAAAAGAGCTGGCATCTCACTCTCTTTGAATCTTCTTTATCATGCTAGGATTAGCAGGAAAGAGCAAAAAACTTCAGAATTGCACCTTGCAATGCGGAGATATTACTGTTTGTGCATTTACAATATTCATTGATTTTTGCCATTGAAAAACGTCCAGAAATGTTTGAAGCTACTGACTGAATGAAAAGAGCTGGCATCTCACTCTCTTTGAATCTTCTTTATCATGCTAGGATTAGCAGGAAAAAGCAAAAAATTTCAGAATTGCACCTTGCAATGCGGAGATATTACCTTTTGTGCATTTACAATATTCATTGATTTTTGCCATTGAAAAACGTCCAGAAATGTTTGAAGCTACTGACTGAATGAAAAGAGCTGGCATCTCACTCTCTTTGAATCTTCTTTATCATGCTAGGATTAGCAGGAAAAAGCAAAAAATTTCAGAATTGCACCTTGCAATGCGGAGATATTACTGTTTGTGCATTTACAATATTCATTGATTTTTGCCATTGAAAAACATCATGTTATTCATATACCAGAAATGTTTGAAGCTACTGACTGAATGAAAAGAGCTGGCATCTCACTCTCTTTGAATCTTCTTTATCATGCTAGGATTAGCAGGAAAAATCAAAAAATTTCAGAATTGCACCTTGCAATGTGGAGATATTACTGTTTGTGCATTTACAATATTCATTGATTTTTGCCATTGAAAAACGTCCAGAAATGATTGAAGCTACTGACTGAATGAAAAGAGCTGGCATCTCACTCTCTTTGAATCTACTTTATCATGCTAAGAGGAGCAGGAAAAAGCAAAAAATTTCAGAATTGCACCTTGCAATGCGGAGATATTACTGTTTGTGCATTTACAATATTCATTGATTTTTGCCATTGAAAAACATCATGTTATTCATATACCAGAAATGTTTGAAGCTACTGACTGAATGAAAAGAGCTGGCATCTCACTCTCTTTGAATCTTCTTTATCATGCTAGGATTAGCAGGAAAAAGCAAAAAATTTCAGAATTGCACCTTGCAATGTGGAGATATTACTGTTTGTGCATTTACAATATTCATTGATTTTTGCCATTGAAAAACGTCCAGAAATGTTTGAAGCTACTGACTGAATGAAAAGAGCTGGCATCTCACTCTCTTTGAATCTTCTTTATCATGCTAAGAGGAGCAGGAAAAAGCAAAAAATTTCAGAATTGCACCTTGCAATGCGGAGATATTACTGTTTGTGCATTTACAATATTCATTGATTTTTGCCATTGAAAAACGTCCAGAAATGTTTGAAGCTACTGACTGAATGAAAAGAGCTGGCATCTCACTCTCTTTGAATCTTCTTTATCATGCTAGGATTAGCAGGAAAGAGCAAAAAATTTCAGAATTGCACCTTGCAATGCGGAGATATTACTGTTTGTGCATTTACAATATTCATTGATTTTTGCCATTGAAAAACGTCCAGAAATGTTTGAAGCTACTGACTGAATGAAAAGAGCTGGCATCTCACTCTCTTTATCTTCTTTATCATGCTAGGATTAGCAGGAAAAAGCAAAAAATTTCAGAATTGCACCTTGCAATGCGGAGATATTACTGTTTGTGCATTTACAATATTCATTGATTTTTGCCATTGAAAAACGTCCAGAAATGTTTGAAGCTACTGACTGAATGAAAAGAGCTGGCATCTCACGCTCTTTGAATCTTCTTTATCATGCTAGGATTAGCAGGAAAAAGCAAAAAATTTCAGAATTGCACCTTGCAATGCGGAGATATTACTGTTTGTGCATTTACAATATTCATTGATTTTTTTTCCATTGGAAAACATCATGTTATTCATATACCAGAAATGTTTGAAGCTACTGACTGAATGAAAAGAGCTGGCATCTCACTCTCTTTGAATCTTCTTTATCATGCTAGGATTAGCAGGAAAAAGCAAAAAATTTCAGAATTGCACCTTGCAATGCGGAGATATTACTGTTTGTGCATTTACAATATTCATTGATTTTTGCCATTGAAAAACATCATGTTATTCATATACCAGAAATGTTTGAAGCTACTGACTGAATGAAAAGAGCTGGCATCTCACTCTCTTTGAATCTTCTTTATCATGCTAAGAGGAGCAGGAAAAAGCAAAAAATTTCAGAATTGCACCTTGCAATGCGGAGATATTACTGTTTGTGCATTTACAATATTCATTGATTTTTGCCATTGAAAAACGTCCAGAAATGTTTGAAGCTACTGACTGAATGAAAAGAGCTGGCATCTCACTCTCTTTGAATCTTCTTTATCATGCTAGGATTAGCAGGAAAAAGCAAAAAATTTCAGAATTGCACCTTGCAATGCGGAGAAATTACTGTTTGTGCATTTACAATATTCATTGATTTTTGCCATTGAAAAACATCATGTTATTCATATACCAGAAATGTTTGAAGCTACTGACTGAATGAAAGGAGCTGGCATCTCACTCTCTTTGAATCTTCTTTATCATGCTAGGATTAGCAGGAAAAGCAAAAAATTTCAGAATTGCACCTTGCAATGTGGAGATATTACTGTTTGTGCATTTACAATATTCATTGATTTTTGCCATTGAAAAACGTCCAGAAATGTTTGAAGCTACTGACTGAATGAAAAGAGCTGGCATCTCACTCTCTTTGAATCTTCTTTATCATGCTAAGAGGAGCAGGAAAAAGCAAAAAATTTCAGAATTGCACCTTGCAATGCGGAGATATTACTGTTTGTGCATTTACAATATTCATTGATTTTTGTCATTGAAAAACGTCCAGAAATGTTTGAAGCTACTGACTGAATGAAAAGAGCTGGCATCTCACTCTCTTTGAATCTTCTTTATCATGCTAGGATTAGCAGGAAAAAGCAAAAAATTTCAGAATTGCACCTTGCAATGTGGAGATATTACTGTTTGTGCATTTACAATATTCATTGATTTTTGCCATTGAAAAACGTCCAGAAATGTTTGAAGCTACTGACTGAATTAAAAGAGCTGGCATCTCACTCTCTTTGAATCTTCTTTATCATGCTAGGATTAGCAGGAAAAAGCAAAAAATTTCAGAATTGCACCTTGCAATGCGGAGATATTACTGTTTGTGCATTTACAATATTCATTGATTTTTGACATTGAAAAACGTCCAGAAATGTTTGAAGCTACTGACTGAATGAAAGGAGCTGGCATCTCACTTTACATAGTTTATAAGGCTGAAAAAAGACAAGCGTCCATCCAGTTCAGCCTATTTCTTGTGCACTGCAGCTATTCCGCTATTCCTATACCATGCGGTATAGGCCAATTTACATCATTGAGGAAAAATTCACTTCCCGACACCAATCTGGCAGTCAGATTAAATCCCTGGATTAATTAACTAAGCATAAGATGTAATTTTATTGTTCTCAAGAAAGGCATCCAGGCCTCTCTTGAACTCATTAAGTGAGTTGGACATCACCACTTCCTCTCCCAGAGAGTTCCAGAGTCTCACGGCTCTGACCGTAAAGAATCCCCTTCTATGCTGGTGCAGGAACCTCCTTTCCTCCAGACGCATAGTGTGCCCCCTCGTCTTTGTCACCATCCTTGGTATAAACAGGTCATGGGAGAGATCTCTGTACTGCCCCCTGATGTATTTATACATGTTTATGAGGTCTCCCCTAAGCCTTCTCTTTTCCAATGTAAATAGGCCTAATTTTGACAACCTCTCTGGGTATTCTAGTCCCTCCATTCCCTTTATTACCTTAGTCGCCCTCCTTTGTACCCTCTCTAGCTCCAGTATGTCTTTCCTGAGCACCAGAGCCCAGAACTGTGCACAATATTCTAAGTGCGGCCTTACCAGCGCTTTATACAGAGGAAGAACAATGTTCTCATCATATGCCCCTATTCCTCTTCTGATGCATGCCATGACTCTATTTGCCTTCGCAGCTGCTGCCTGACACTGGGCACTCCAATTTAATTTGCTATTAACCAAGACGCCCAGGTCCTTCTCCATGTCAGATTTCCCCAACGGTTTCCCATTTAATATGTATGGGTGACTGCTGTTTTTCTTTCCCATGTGCATGACCTTACATTTATCGGCATTGAACCCCATTTGCCATTTTTTGGCCCAACTCCCCAATTTATCTAAATCCTCCTGTATCTCCTGTATCTCCTCCTGGAGATGCCAGCTCCTTTCATTCAGTCAGTAGCTTCAAACATTTCTGGACGTTTTTCAATGGCAAAAATCAATGAATATTGTAAATGCACAAACAGTAATATCTCCACATTGCAACGTGCAATTCTGAAATTTTTTGCTTTTTCCTGCTCCTCTTAGCATGATAAAGAAGATTCAAAGAGAGTGAGATGCCAGCTCTTTTCATTCAGTCAGTAGCTTCAAACATTTCTGGTATATGAATAACATGATGTTTTTCAATGGCAAAAATCAATGAATATTGTAAATGCACAAACAGTAATTTCTCCGCATTGCAAGGTGCAATTCTGAAATTTTTTGCTTTTTCCTGCTAATCCTAGCATGATAAAGAAGATTCAAAGAGAGTGAGATGCCAGCTCCTTTCATTCAGTCAGTAGCTTCAAACATTTCACTCTCTTTGAATCTTCTTTATCATGCTAGGATTAGCAGGAAAAAGCAAAAAATTTCAGAATTGCACCTTGCAATGCGGAGATATTACTGTTTGTGCATTTACAATATTCATTGATTTTTGCCATTGAAAAACATCATGTTATTCATATACCAGAAATGTTTGAAGCTACTGACTGAATGAAAAGAGCTGGCTTCTCACTCTCTTTGAATCTTCTTTATCATGCTAGGATTAGCAGGAAAAAGCAAAAAATTTCAGAATTGCACCTTGTAATGCGGAGATATTACTGTTTGTGCATTTACAATATTCATTGATTTTTGCCATTGAAAAACATCATGTTATTCATATACCAGAAATGTTTGAAGCTACTGACTGAATGAAAAGAGCTGGCATCTCACTCTCTTTGAATCTTCTTTATCATGCTAAGAGGAGCAGGAAAAAGCAAAAAAATTCAGAATTGCACCATGCAATGCGGAGATATTACTGTTTGTGCATTTACAATATTCATTGATTTTTGCCATTGAAAAACATCATGTTATTCATATACCAGAAATGTTTGAAGCTACTGACTGAATGAAAAGAGCTGGCATCTCACTCTCTTTGAATCTTCTTTATCATGCTAAGAGGAGCAGGAAAAAGCAAAAAATTTCATAATTGCACCTTGCAATGCGGAGATATTACTGTTTGTGCATTTACAATATTCATTGATTTTTGCCATTGAAAAACGTCCAGAAATGTTTGAAGCTACTGACTGAATGAAAAGAGCTGGCATCTCACTCTCTTTGAATCTTCTTTATCATGCTAGGATTAGCAGGAAAAAGCAAAAAATTTCAGAATTGCACCTTGCAATGCGGAGAAATTACTGTTTGTGCATTTACAATATTCATTGATTTTTGCCATTGAAAAACATCATGTTATTCATATACCAGAAATGTTTGAAGCTACTGACTGAATGAAAGGAGCTGGCATCTCACTCTCTTTGAATCTTCTTTATCATGCTAGGATTAGCAGGAAAAAGCAAAAAATTTCAGAATTGCACCTTGCAATGTGGAGATATTACTGTTTGTGCATTTACAATATTCATTGATTTTTGCCATTGAAAAACGTCCAGAAATGTTTGAAGCTACTGACTGAATGAAAAGAGCTGGCATCTCACTCTCTTTGAATCTTCTTTATCATGCTAAGAGGAGCAGGAAAAAGCAAAAAATTTCAGAATTGCACCTTGCAATGCGGAGATATTACTGTTTGTGCATTTACAATATTCATTGATTTTTGCCATTGAAAAACGTCCAGAAATGTTTGAAGCTACTGACTGAATGAAAAGAGCTGGCATCTCACTCTCTTTGAATCTTCTTTATCATGCTAGGATTAGCAGGAAAAAGCAAAAAATTTCAGAATTGCACCTTGCAATGTGGAGATATTACTGTTTGTGCATTTACAATATTCATTGATTTTTGCCATTGAAAAACGTCCAGAAATGTTTGAAGCTACTGACTGAATGAAAAGAGCTGGCATCTCACTCTCTTTGAATCTTCTTTATCATGCTAGGATTAGCAGGAAAAAGCAAAAAATTTCAGAATTGCACCTTGCAATGCGGAGATATTACTGTTTGTGCATTTACAATATTCATTGATTTTTGCCATTGAAAAACGTCCAGAAATGTTTGAAGCTACTGACTGAATGAAAGGAGCTGGCATCTCACTCTCTTTGAATCTTCTTTATCATGCTAGGATTAGCAGGAAAAAGCAAAAAATTTCAGAATTGCACCTTGCAATGCGGAGATATTACTGTTTGTGCATTTACAATATTCATTGATTTTTGCCATTGAAAAACATCATGTTATTCATATAACAGAAATGTTTGAAGCTACTGACTGAATGAAAAGAGCTGGCATCTCACTCTCTTTGAATCTTCTTTATCATGCTAGGATTAGCAGGAAAAAGCAAAAAATTTCAGAATTGCACCTTGTAATGCGGAGATATTACTGTTTGTGCATTTACAATATTCATTGATTTTTGCCATTGAAAAACATCATGTTATTCATATACCAGAAATGTTTGAAGCTACTGACTGAATGAAAAGAGCTGGCATCTCACTCTCTTTGAATCTTCTTTATCATGCTAGGATTAGCAGGAAAAAGCAAAAAATTTCAGAATTGCACCTTGCAATGCGGAGATATTACTGTTTGTGCATTTACAATATTCATTGATTTTTGCCATTGAAAAACATCATGTTTTTCATATACCAGAAATGTTTGAAGCTACTGACTGAATGAAAAGAGCTGGCATCTCACTCTCTTTGAATCTTCTTTATCATGCTAGGATTAGCAGGAAAAAGCAAAAAATTTCAGAATTGCACCTTGTAATGCGTAGATATTACTGTTTGTGCATTTACAATATTCATTGATTTTTGCCATTGAAAAACATCGTTATTCATATACCAGAAATGTTTGAAGCTACTGACTGAATGAAAAGAGCTGGCATCTCACTCTCTTTGAATCTTCTTTATCATGCTAGGATTAGCAGGAGAAAGCAAAAAATTTCAGAATTGCACCTTGTAATGCGTAGATATTACTGTTTGTGCATTTACAATATTCATTGATTTTTGCCATTGAAAAACATCGTTATTCATATACCAGAAATGTTTGAAGCTACTGACTGAATGAAAAGAGCTGGCATCTTACTCTCTTTGAATCTTCTTTATCATGCTAGGATTAGCAGGAAAAAGCAAAAAATTTCAGAATTGCACCTTGCAATGCGGAGATATTACTGTTTGTGCATTTACAATATTCATTGATTTTTGCCATTGAAAAAATGTCCAGAAATGTTTGAAGCTACTGACTGAATGAAAAGAGCTGGCATCTCACTCTCTTTGAATCTTCTTTATCATGCTAGGATTAGCAGGAAAGAGCAAAAAATTTCAGAATTGCACCTTGCAATGCGGAGATATTACTGTTTGTGCATTTACAATATTCATTGATTTTTGCCATTGAAAAACGTCCAGAAATGTTTGAAGCTACTGACTGAATGAAAAGAGCTGGCATCTCACTCTCTTTGAATCTTCTTTATCATGCTAGGATTAGCAGGAAAGAGCAAAAAATTTCAGAATTGCACCTTGCAATGCGGAGATATTACTGTTTGTGCATTTACAATATTCATTGATTTTTGCCATTGAAAAACGTCCAGAAATGTTTGAAGCTACTGACTGAATGAAAAGAGCTGGCATCTCACTCTCTTTGAATCTTCTTTATCATGCTAGGATTAGCAGGAAAAAGCAAAAAATTTCAGAATTGCACCTTGCAATGCGGAGATATTACTGTTTGTGCATTTACAATATTCATTGATTTTTGCCATTGAAAAACGTCCAGAAATGTTTGAAGCTACTGACAGAATGAAAAGAGCTGGCATCTCACTCTCTTTGAATCTTCTTTATCATGCTAGGATTAGCAGGAAAAAGCAAAAAATTTCAGAATTGCACCTTGCAATGCGGAGATATTACTGTTTGTGCATTTACAATATTCATTGATTTTTGCCATTGAAAAACGTCCAGAAATGTTTGAAGCTACTGACTGAATGAAAAGAGCTGGCATCTCACTCTCTTTGAATCTTCTTTATCATGCTAGGATTAGCAGGAAAAAGCAAAAAATTTCAGAATTGCACCTTGCAATGCGGAGATATTACTGTTTGTGCATTTACAATATTCATTGATTTTTGCCATTGAAAAACATCATGTTATTCATATACCAGAAATGTTTGAAGCTACTGACTGAATGAAAAGAGCTGGCATCTCACTCTCTTTGAATCTTCTTTATCATGCTAGGATTAGCAGGAAAAAGCAAAAAATTTCAGAATTGCACCTTGCAATGCGGAGATATTACTGTTTGTGCATTTACAATATTCATTGATTTTTGCCATTGAAAAACGTCCAGAAATGTTTGAAGCTACTGACTGAATGAAAGGAGCTGGCATCTCACTCTCTTTGAATCTTCTTTATCATGCTAGGATTAGCAGGAAAAAGCAAAAAATTTCAGAATTGCACCTTGCAATGCGGAGATATTACTGTTTGTGCATTTACAATATTCATTGATTTTTGCCATTGAAAAACATCATGTTATTCATATAACAGAAATGTTTGAAGCTACTGACTGAATGAAAAGAGCTGGCATCTCACTCTCTTTGAATCTTCTTTATCATGCTAGGATTAGCAGGAAAAAGCAAAAAATTTCAGAATTGCACCTTGTAATGCGGAGATATTACTGTTTGTGCATTTACAATATTCATTGATTTTTGCCATTGAAAAACATCATGTTATTCATATACCAGAAATGTTTGAAGCTACTGACTGAATGAAAAGAGCTGGCATCTCACTCTCTTTGAATCTTCTTTATCATGCTAGGATTAGCAGGAAAAAGCAAAAAATTTCAGAATTGCACCTTGCAATGCGGAGATATTACTGTTTGTGCATTTACAATATTCATTGATTTTTGCCATTGAAAAACATCATGTTTTTCATATACCAGAAATGTTTGAAGCTACTGACTGAATGAAAAGAGCTGGCATCTCACTCTCTTTGAATCTTCTTTATCATGCTAGGATTAGCAGGAAAAAGCAAAAAATTTCAGAATTGCACCTTGTAATGCGTAGATATTACTGTTTGTGCATTTACAATATTCATTGATTTTTGCCATTGAAAAACATCGTTATTCATATACCAGAAATGTTTGAAGCTACTGACTGAATGAAAAGAGCTGGCATCTCACTCTCTTTGAATCTTCTTTATCATGCTAGGATTAGCAGGAGAAAGCAAAAAATTTCAGAATTGCACCTTGTAATGCGTAGATATTACTGTTTGTGCATTTACAATATTCATTGATTTTTGCCATTGAAAAACATCGTTATTCATATACCAGAAATGTTTGAAGCTACTGACTGAATGAAAAGAGCTGGCATCTTACTCTCTTTGAATCTTCTTTATCATGCTAGGATTAGCAGGAAAAAGCAAAAAATTTCAGAATTGCACCTTGCAATGCGGAGATATTACTGTTTGTGCATTTACAATATTCATTGATTTTTGCCATTGAAAAAACGTCCAGAAATGTTTGAAGCTACTGACTGAATGAAAAGAGCTGGCATCTCACTCTCTTTGAATCTTCTTTATCATGCTAGGATTAGCAGGAAAGAGCAAAAAATTTCAGAATTGCACCTTGCAATGCGGAGATATTACTGTTTGTGCATTTACAATATTCATTGATTTTTGCCATTGAAAAACGTCCAGAAATGTTTGAAGCTACTGACTGAATGAAAAGAGCTGGCATCTCACTCTCTTTGAATCTTCTTTATCATGCTAGGATTAGCAGGAAAGAGCAAAAAATTTCAGAATTGCACCTTGCAATGCGGAGATATTACTGTTTGTGCATTTACAATATTCATTGATTTTTGCCATTGAAAAACGTCCAGAAATGTTTGAAGCTACTGACTGAATGAAAAGAGCTGGCATCTCACTCTCTTTGAATCTTCTTTATCATGCTAGGATTAGCAGGAAAAAGCAAAAAATTTCAGAATTGCACCTTGCAATGCGGAGATATTACTGTTTGTGCATTTACAATATTCATTGATTTTTGCCATTGAAAAACGTCCAGAAATGTTTGAAGCTACTGACAGAATGAAAAGAGCTGGCATCTCACTCTCTTTGAATCTTCTTTATCATGCTAGGATTAGCAGGAAAAAGCAAAAAATTTCAGAATTGCACCTTGCAATGCGGAGATATTACTGTTTGTGCATTTACAATATTCATTGATTTTTGCCATTGAAAAACGTCCAGAAATGTTTGAAGCTACTGACTGAATGAAAAGAGCTGGCATCTCACTCTCTTTGAATCTTCTTTATCATGCTAGGATTAGCAGGAAAAAGCAAAAAATTTCAGAATTGCACCTTGCAATGCGGAGATATTACTGTTTGTGCATTTACAATATTCATTGATTTTTGCCATTGAAAAACATCATGTTATTCATATACCAGAAATGTTTGAAGCTACTGACTGAATGAAAAGAGCTGGCATCTCACTCTCTTTGAATCTTCTTTATCATGCTAGGATTAGCAGGAAAAGGCAAAAAATTTCAGAATTGCACCTTGCAATGCGGAGATATTACTGTTTGTGCATTTACAATATTCATTGATTTTTGCCATTGAAAAACATCATGTTATTCATATACCAGAAATGTTTGAAGCTACTGACTGAATGAAAAGAGCTGGCATCTCACTCTCTTTGAATCTTCTTTATCATGCTAGGATTAGCAGGAAAAAGCAAAAAATTTCAGAATTGCACCTTGTAATGCGGAGATATTACTATTTGTGCATTTACAATATTCATTGATTTTTGCCATTGAAAAACATCATGTTATTCATATACCAGAAATGTTTGAAGCTACTGACTGAATGAAAAGAGCTGGCATCTCACTCTCTTTGAATCTTCTTTATCATGCTAAGAGGAGCAGGAAAAAGCAAAAAAATTCAGAATTGCACCTTGCAATGCGGAGATATTACTGTTTGTGCATTTACAATATTCATTGATTTTTGCCATTGAAAAACATCATGTTATTCATATACCAGAAATGTTTGAAGCTACTGACTGAATGAAAAGAGCTGGCATCTCACTCTCTTTGAATCTTCTTTATCATGCTAAGAGGAGCAGGAAAAAGCAAAAAATTTCATAATTGCACCTTGCAATGCGGAGATATTACTGTTTGTGCATTTACAATATTCATTGATTTTTGCCATTGAAAAACGTCCAGAAATGTTTGAAGCTACTGACTGAATGAAAAGAGCTGGCATCTCACTCTCTTTGAATCTTCTTTATCATGCTAGGATTAGCAGGAAAAAGCAAAAAATTTCAGAATTGCACCTTGCAATGCGGAGAAATTACTGTTTGTGCATTTACAATATTCATTGATTTTTGCCATTGAAAAACATCATGTTATTCATATACCAGAAATGTTTGAAGCTACTGACTGAATGAAAGGAGCTGGCATCTCACTCTCTTTGAATCTTCTTTATCATGCTAGGATTAGCAGGAAAAAGCAAAAAATTTCAGAATTGCACCTTGCAATGTGGAGATATTACTGTTTGTGCATTTACAATATTCATTGATTTTTGCCATTGAAAAACGTCCAGAAATGTTTGAAGCTACTGACTGAATGAAAAGAGCTGGCATCTCACTCTCTTTGAATCTTCTTTATCATGCTAAGAGGAGCAGGAAAAAGCAAAAAATTTCAGAATTGCACCTTGCAATGCGGAGATATTACTGTTTGTGCATTTACAATATTCATTGATTTTTGCCATTGAAAAACGTCCAGAAATGTTTGAAGCTACTGACTGAATGAAAAGAGCTGGCATCTCACTCTCTTTGAATCTTCTTTATCATGCTAGGATTAGCAGGAAAAAGCAAAAAATTTCAGAATTGCACCTTGCAATGTGGAGATATTACTGTTTGTGCATTTACAATATTCATTGATTTTTGCCATTGAAAAACGTCCAGAAATGTTTGAAGCTACTGACTGAATGAAAAGAGCTGGCATCTCACTCTCTTTGAATCTTCTTTATCATGCTAGGATTAGCAGGAAAAAGCAAAAAATTTCAGAATTGCACCTTGCAATGCGGAGATATTACTGTTTGTGCATTTACAATATTCATTGATTTTTGCCATTGAAAAACATCCAGAAATGTTTGAAGCTACTGACTGAATGAAAGGAGCTGGCATCTCACTCTCTTTGAATCTTCTTTATCATGCTAGGATTAGCAGGAAAAAGCAAAAAATTTCAGAATTGCACCTTGCAATGCGGAGATATTACTGTTTGTGCATTTACAATATTCATTGATTTTTGCCATTGAAAAACATCATGTTATTCATATAACAGAAATGTTTGAAGCTACTGACTGAATGAAAAGAGCTGGCATCTCACTCTCTTTGAATCTTCTTTATCATGCTAGGATTAGCAGGAAAAAGCAAAAAATTTCAGAATTGCACCTTGTAATGCGGAGATATTACTGTTTGTGCATTTACAATATTCATTGATTTTTGCCATTGAAAAACATCATGTTATTCATATACCAGAAATGTTTGAAGCTACTGACTGAATGAAAAGAGCTGACATCTCACTCTCTTTGAATCTTCTTTATCATGCTAGGATTAGCAGGAAAAAGCAAAAAATTTCAGAATTGCACCTTGCAATGCGGAGATATTACTGTTTGTGCATTTACAATATTCATTGATTTTTGCCATTGAAAAACATCATGTTTTTCATATACCAGAAATGTTTGAAGCTACTGACTGAATGAAAAGAGCTGGCATCTCACTCTCTTTGAATCTTCTTTATCATGCTAGGATTAGCAGGAAAAAGCAAAAAATTTCAGAATTGCACCTTGTAATGCGTAGATATTACTGTTTGTGCATTTACAATATTCATTGATTTTTGCCATTGAAAAACATCGTTATTCATATACCAGAAATGTTTGAAGCTACTGACTGAATGAAAAGAGCTGGCATCTCACTCTCTTTGAATCTTCTTTATCATGCTAGGATTAGCAGGAAAAAGCAAAAAATTTCAGAATTGCACCTTGCAATGCGGAGATATTACTGTTTGTGCATTTACAATATTCATTGATTTTTGCCATTGAAAAACGTCCAGAAATGTTTGAAGCTACTGACTGAATGAAAAGAGCTGGCATCTCACTCTCTTTGAATCTTCTTTATCATGCTAGGATTAGCAGGAAAGAGCAAAAAATTTCAGAATTGCACCTTGCAATGCGGAGATATTACTGTTTGTGCATTTACAATATTCATTGATTTTTGCCATTGAAAAACGTCCAGAAATGTTTGAAGCTACTGACTGAATGAAAAGAGCTGGCATCTCACTCTCTTTGAATCTTCTTTATCATGCTAGGATTAGCAGGAAAAAGCAAAAAATTTCAGAATTGCACCTTGCAATGCGGAGATATTACTGTTTGTGCATTTACAATATTCATTGATTTTTGCCATTGAAAAACGTCCAGAAATGTTTGAAGCTACTGACTGAATGAAAAGAGCTGGCATCTCATTCTCTTTGAATCTTCTTTATCATGCTAGGATTAGCAGGAAAAAGCAAAAAATTTCAGAATTGCACCTTGCAATGCGGAGGTATTACTGCTTGTGCATTTACAATATTCATTGATTTTTGCCATTGAAAAACATCATGTTATTCATATACCAGAAATGTTTGAAGCTACTGACTGAATGAAAAGAGCTGGCATCTCACTCTCTTTGAATCTTCTTTATCATGCTAGGATTAGCAGGAAAAAGCAAAAAATTTCAGAATTGCACCTTGCAATGCGGAGATATTACTGTTTGTGCATTTACAATATTCATTGATTTTTGCCATTGAAAAACATCCAGAAATGTTTGAAGCTACTGACTGAATGAAAAGAGCTGGCATCTCACTCTCTTTGAATCTTCTTTATCATGCTAGGATTAGCAGGAAAAAGCAGAAAATTTCAGAATTGCACCTTGCAATGCGGAGAAATTACTGTTTGTGCATTTACAATATTCATTGATTTTTGCCATTGAAAAACATCATGTTATTCATATACCAGAAATGTTTGAAGCTACTGACTGAATGAAAAGAGCTGGCATCTCACTCTCTTTGAATCTTCTTTATCATGCTAAGAGGAGCAGGAAAAAGCAAAAAATTTCAGAATTGCACCTTGCAATGCGGAGATATTACTGTTTGTGCATTTACAATATTCATTGATTTTTGCCATTGAAAAACGTCCAGAAATGTTTGAAGCTACTGACTGAATGAAAGGAGCTGGCATGTCACTCTCTTTGAATCTTCTTTATCATGCTAGGATTAGCAGGAAAAAGCAAAAAATTTCAGAATTGCACCTTGCAATGTGGAGATATTACTGGTTGTGCATTTACAATATTCATTGATTTTTGCCATTGAAAAACATCATGTTATTCATATACCAGAAATGTTTGAAGCTACTGACTGAATGAAAAGAGCTGGCATCTCACTCTCTTTGAATCTTCTTTATCATGCTAAGAGGAGCAGGAAAAAGCAAAAAATTTCAGAATTGCACCTTGCAATGCGGAGATATTACTGTTTGTGCATTTACAATATTCATTGATTTTTGCCATTGAAAAACATCATGTTATTCATATACCAGAAATGTTTGAAGCTACTGACTGAATGAAAAGAGCTGGCATCTCACTCTCTTTGAATCTTCTTTATCATGCTAGGATTAGCAGGAAAAAGCAAAAAATTTCAGAATTGCACCTTGCAATGTGGAGATATTACTGTTTGTGCATTTACAATATTCATTGATTTTTGCCATTGAAAAACGTCCAGAAATGTTTGAAGCTACTGACTGAATGAAAAGAGCTGGCATCTCACTCTCTTTGAATCTTCTTTATCATGCTAAGAGGAGCAGGAAAAAGCAAAAAATTTCAGAATTGCACCTTGCAATGTGGAGATATTACTGTTTGTGCATTTACAATATTCATTGATTTTTGCCATTGAAAAACGTCCAGAAATGTTTGAAGCTACTGACTGAATGAAAAGAGCTGGCATCTCACTCTCTTTGAATCTTCTTTATCATGCTAGGATTAGCAGGAAAGAGCAAAAAATTTCAGAATTGCACCTTGCAATGCGGAGATATTACTGTTTGTGCATTTACAATATTCATTGATTTTTGCCATTGAAAAACGTCCAGAAATGTTTGAAGCTACTGACTGAATGAAAAGAGCTGGCATCTCACTCTCTTTGAATCTTCTTTATCATGCTAGGATTAGCAGGAAAAAGCAAAAAATTTCAGAATTGCACCTTGCAATGCGGAGATATTACTGTTTGTGCATTTACAATATTCATTGATTTTTGCCATTGAAAAACGTCCAGAAATGTTTGAAGCTACTGACTGAATGAAAAGAGCTGGCATCTCACTCTCTTTGAATCTTCTTTATCATGCTAGGATTAGCAGGAAAAAGCAAAAAATTTCAGAATTGCACCTTGCAATGCGGAGATATTACTGTTTGTGCATTTACAATATTCATTGATTTTTGCCATTGAAAAACATCATGTTATTCATATACCAGAAATGTTTGAAGCTACTGACTGAATGAAAAGAGCTGGCATCTCACTCTCTTTGAATCTTCTTTATCATGCTAAGAGGAGCAGGAAAAAGCAAAAAAATTCAGAATTGCACCTTGCAATGCGGAGATATTACTGTTTGTGCATTTACAATATTCATTGATTTTTGCCATTGAAAAACGTCCAGAAATGTTTGAAGCTACTGACTGAATGAAAGGAGCTGGCATGTCACTCTCTTTGAATCTTCTTTATCATGCTAGGATTAGCAGGAAAAAGCAAAAAATTTCAGAATTGCACCTTGCAATGTGGAGATATTACTGTTTGTGCATTTACAATATTCATTGATTTTTGCCATTGAAAAACATCATGTTATTCATATACCAGAAATGTTTGAAGCTACTGACTGAATGAAAAGAGCTGGCATCTCACTCTCTTTGAATCTTCTTTATCATGCTAGGATTAGCAGGAAAAAGCAAAAAATTTCAGAATTGCACCTTGCAATGTGGAGATATTACTGTTTGTGCATTTACAATATTCATTGATTTTTGCCATTGAAAAACGTCCAGAAATGATTGAAGCTACTGACTGAATGAAAAGAGCTGGCATCTCACTCTCTTTGAATCTTCTTTATCATGCTAAGAGGAGCTGGAAAAAGCAAAAAATTTCAGAATTGCACCTTGCAATGCGGAGATATTACTGTTTGTGCATTTACAATATTCATTGATTTTTGCCATTGAAAAACGTCCAGAAATGTTTGAAGCTACTGACTGAATGAAAAGAGCTGGCATCTCACTCTCTTTGAATCTTCTTTATCATGCTCGGATTAGCAGGAAAGAGCAAAAAATTTCAGAATTGCACCTTGCAATGCGGAGATATTACTGTTTGTGCATTTACAATATTCATTGATTTTTGCCATTGAAAAACGTCCAGAAATGTTTGAAGCTACTGACTGAATGAAAAGAGCTGGCATCTCACTCTCTTTGAATCTTCTTTATCATGCTAGGATTAGCAGGAAAAAGCAAAAAATTTCAGAATTGCACCTTGCAATGCGGAGATATTACTGTTTGTGCATTTACAATATTCATTGATTTTTGCCATTGAAAAACGTCCAGAAATGTTTGAAGCTACTGACTGAATGAAAAGAGCTGGCATCTCACTCTCTTTGAATCTTCTTTATCATGCTAGGATTAGCAGGAAAAAGCAAAAAATTTCAGAATTGCACCTTGCAATGCGGAGATATTACTGTTTGTGCATTTACAATATTCATTGATTTTTGCCATTGAAAAACATCATGTTATTCATATACCAGAAATGTTTGAAGCTACTGACTGAATGAAAAGAGCTGGCATCTCACTCTCTTTGAATCTTCTTTATCATGCTAGGATTAGCAGGAAAAAGCAAAAAATTTCAGAATTGCACCTTGCAATGCGGAGATATTACTGTTTGTGCATTTACAATATTCATTGATTTTTGCCATTGAAAAACGTCCAGAAATGTTTGAAGCTACTGACTGAATGAAAGGAGCTGGCATCTCACTCTCTTTGAATCTTCTTTATCATGCTAGGATTAGCAGGAAAAAGCAAAAAATTTCAGAATTGCACCTTGCAATGCGGAGATATTACTGTTTGTGCATTTACAATATTCATTGATTTTTGCCATTGAAAAACATCATGTTATTCATATAACAGAAATGTTTGAAGCTACTGACTGAATGAAAAGAGCTGGCATCTCACTCTCTTTGAATCTTCTTTATCATGCTAGGATTAGCAGGAAAAAGCAAAAAATTTCAGAATTGCACCTTGTAATGCGGAGATATTACTGTTTGTGCATTTACAATATTCATTGATTTTTGCCATTGAAAAACATCATGTTATTCATATACCAGAAATGTTTGAAGCTACTGACTGAATGAAAAGAGCTGGCATCTCACTCTCTTTGAATCTTCTTTATCATGCTAGGATTAGCAGGAAAAAGCAAAAAATTTCAGAATTGCACCTTGCAATGCGGAGATATTACTGTTTGTGCATTTACAATATTCATTGATTTTTGCCATTGAAAAACATCATGTTTTTCATATACCAGAAATGTTTGAAGCTACTGACTGAATGAAAAGAGCTGGCATCTCACTCTCTTTGAATCTTCTTTATCATGCTAGGATTAGCAGGAAAAAGCAAAAAATTTCAGAATTGCACCTTGTAATGCGTAGATATTACTGTTTGTGCATTTACAATATTCATTGATTTTTGCCATTGAAAAACATCGTTATTCATATACCAGAAATGTTTGAAGCTACTGACTGAATGAAAAGAGCTGGCATCTCACTCTCTTTGAATCTTCTTTATCATGCTAGGATTAGCAGGAGAAAGCAAAAAATTTCAGAATTGCACCTTGTAATGCGTAGATATTACTGTTTGTGCATTTACAATATTCATTGATTTTTGCCATTGAAAAACATCGTTATTCATATACCAGAAATGTTTGAAGCTACTGACTGAATGAAAAGAGCTGGCATCTTACTCTCTTTGAATCTTCTTTATCATGCTAGGATTAGCAGGAAAAAGCAAAAAATTTCAGAATTGCACCTTGCAATGCGGAGATATTACTGTTTGTGCATTTACAATATTCATTGATTTTTGCCATTGAAAAAACGTCCAGAAATGTTTGAAGCTACTGACTGAATGAAAAGAGCTGGCATCTCACTCTCTTTGAATCTTCTTTATCATGCTAGGATTAGCAGGAAAGAGCAAAAAATTTCAGAATTGCACCTTGCAATGCGGAGATATTACTGTTTGTGCATTTACAATATTCATTGATTTTTGCCATTGAAAAACGTCCAGAAATGTTTGAAGCTACTGACTGAATGAAAAGAGCTGGCATCTCACTCTCTTTGAATCTTCTTTATCATGCTAGGATTAGCAGGAAAGAGCAAAAAATTTCAGAATTGCACCTTGCAATGCGGAGATATTACTGTTTGTGCATTTACAATATTCATTGATTTTTGCCATTGAAAAACGTCCAGAAATGTTTGAAGCTACTGACTGAATGAAAAGAGCTGGCATCTCACTCTCTTTGAATCTTCTTTATCATGCTAGGATTAGCAGGAAAAAGCAAAAAATTTCAGAATTGCACCTTGCAATGCGGAGATATTACTGTTTGTGCATTTACAATATTCATTGATTTTTGCCATTGAAAAACGTCCAGAAATGTTTGAAGCTACTGACAGAATGAAAAGAGCTGGCATCTCACTCTCTTTGAATCTTCTTTATCATGCTAGGATTAGCAGGAAAAAGCAAAAAATTTCAGAATTGCACCTTGCAATGCGGAGATATTACTGTTTGTGCATTTACAATATTCATTGATTTTTGCCATTGAAAAACGTCCAGAAATGTTTGAAGCTACTGACTGAATGAAAAGAGCTGGCATCTCACTCTCTTTGAATCTTCTTTATCATGCTAGGATTAGCAGGAAAAAGCAAAAAATTTCAGAATTGCACCTTGCAATGCGGAGATATTACTGTTTGTGCATTTACAATATTCATTGATTTTTGCCATTGAAAAACATCATGTTATTCATATACCAGAAATGTTTGAAGCTACTGACTGAATGAAAAGAGCTGGCATCTCACTCTCTTTGAATCTTCTTTATCATGCTAGGATTAGCAGGAAAAGGCAAAAAATTTCAGAATTGCACCTTGCAATGCGGAGATATTACTGTTTGTGCATTTACAATATTCATTGATTTTTGCCATTGAAAAACATCATGTTATTCATATACCAGAAATGTTTGAAGCTACTGACTGAATGAAAAGAGCTGGCATCTCACTCTCTTTGAATCTTCTTTATCATGCTAGGATTAGCAGGAAAAAGCAAAAAATTTCAGAATTGCACCTTGTAATGCGGAGATATTACTATTTGTGCATTTACAATATTCATTGATTTTTGCCATTGAAAAACATCATGTTATTCATATACCAGAAATGTTTGAAGCTACTGACTGAATGAAAAGAGCTGGCATCTCACTCTCTTTGAATCTTCTTTATCATGCTAAGAGGAGCAGGAAAAAGCAAAAAAATTCAGAATTGCACCTTGCAATGCGGAGATATTACTGTTTGTGCATTTACAATATTCATTGATTTTTGCCATTGAAAAACATCATGTTATTCATATACCAGAAATGTTTGAAGCTACTGACTGAATGAAAAGAGCTGGCATCTCACTCTCTTTGAATCTTCTTTATCATGCTAAGAGGAGCAGGAAAAAGCAAAAAATTTCATAATTGCACCTTGCAATGCGGAGATATTACTGTTTGTGCATTTACAATATTCATTGATTTTTGCCATTGAAAAACGTCCAGAAATGTTTGAAGCTACTGACTGAATGAAAAGAGCTGGCATCTCACTCTCTTTGAATCTTCTTTATCATGCTAGGATTAGCAGGAAAAAGCAAAAAATTTCAGAATTGCACCTTGCAATGCGGAGAAATTACTGTTTGTGCATTTACAATATTCATTGATTTTTGCCATTGAAAAACATCATGTTATTCATATACCAGAAATGTTTGAAGCTACTGACTGAATGAAAGGAGCTGGCATCTCACTCTCTTTGAATCTTCTTTATCATGCTAGGATTAGCAGGAAAAAGCAAAAAATTTCAGAATTGCACCTTGCAATGTGGAGATATTACTGTTTGTGCATTTACAATATTCATTGATTTTTGCCATTGAAAAACGTCCAGAAATGTTTGAAGCTACTGACTGAATGAAAAGAGCTGGCATCTCACTCTCTTTGAATCTTCTTTATCATGCTAAGAGGAGCAGGAAAAAGCAAAAAATTTCAGAATTGCACCTTGCAATGCGGAGATATTACTGTTTGTGCATTTACAATATTCATTGATTTTTGCCATTGAAAAACGTCCAGAAATGTTTGAAGCTACTGACTGAATGAAAAGAGCTGGCATCTCACTCTCTTTGAATCTTCTTTATCATGCTAGGATTAGCAGGAAAAAGCAAAAAATTTCAGAATTGCACCTTGCAATGTGGAGATATTACTGTTTGTGCATTTACAATATTCATTGATTTTTGCCATTGAAAAACGTCCAGAAATGTTTGAAGCTACTGACTGAATGAAAAGAGCTGGCATCTCACTCTCTTTGAATCTTCTTTATCATGCTAGGATTAGCAGGAAAAAGCAAAAAATTTCAGAATTGCACCTTGCAATGCGGAGATATTACTGTTTGTGCATTTACAATATTCATTGATTTTTGCCATTGAAAAACATCCAGAAATGTTTGAAGCTACTGACTGAATGAAAGGAGCTGGCATCTCACTCTCTTTGAATCTTCTTTATCATGCTAGGATTAGCAGGAAAAAGCAAAAAATTTCAGAATTGCACCTTGCAATGCGGAGATATTACTGTTTGTGCATTTACAATATTCATTGATTTTTGCCATTGAAAAACATCATGTTATTCATATAACAGAAATGTTTGAAGCTACTGACTGAATGAAAAGAGCTGGCATCTCACTCTCTTTGAATCTTCTTTATCATGCTAGGATTAGCAGGAAAAAGCAAAAAATTTCAGAATTGCACCTTGTAATGCGGAGATATTACTGTTTGTGCATTTACAATATTCATTGATTTTTGCCATTGAAAAACATCATGTTATTCATATACCAGAAATGTTTGAAGCTACTGACTGAATGAAAAGAGCTGACATCTCACTCTCTTTGAATCTTCTTTATCATGCTAGGATTAGCAGGAAAAAGCAAAAAATTTCAGAATTGCACCTTGCAATGCGGAGATATTACTGTTTGTGCATTTACAATATTCATTGATTTTTGCCATTGAAAAACATCATGTTTTTCATATACCAGAAATGTTTGAAGCTACTGACTGAATGAAAAGAGCTGGCATCTCACTCTCTTTGAATCTTCTTTATCATGCTAGGATTAGCAGGAAAAAGCAAAAAATTTCAGAATTGCACCTTGTAATGCGTAGATATTACTGTTTGTGCATTTACAATATTCATTGATTTTTGCCATTGAAAAACATCGTTATTCATATACCAGAAATGTTTGAAGCTACTGACTGAATGAAAAGAGCTGGCATCTCACTCTCTTTGAATCTTCTTTATCATGCTAGGATTAGCAGGAAAAAGCAAAAAATTTCAGAATTGCACCTTGCAATGCGGAGATATTACTGTTTGTGCATTTACAATATTCATTGATTTTTGCCATTGAAAAACGTCCAGAAATGTTTGAAGCTACTGACTGAATGAAAAGAGCTGGCATCTCACTCTCTTTGAATCTTCTTTATCATGCTAGGATTAGCAGGAAAGAGCAAAAAATTTCAGAATTGCACCTTGCAATGCGGAGATATTACTGTTTGTGCATTTACAATATTCATTGATTTTTGCCATTGAAAAACGTCCAGAAATGTTTGAAGCTACTGACTGAATGAAAAGAGCTGGCATCTCACTCTCTTTGAATCTTCTTTATCATGCTAGGATTAGCAGGAAAAAGCAAAAAATTTCAGAATTGCACCTTGCAATGCGGAGATATTACTGTGTGTGCATTTACAATATTCATTGATTTTTGCCATTGAAAAACGTCCAGAAATGTTTGAAGCTACTGACTGAATGAAAAGAGCTGGCATCTCATTCTCTTTGAATCTTCTTTATCATGCTAGGATTAGCAGGAAAAAGCAAAAAATTTCAGAATTGCACCTTGCAATGCGGAGGTATTACTGCTTGTGCATTTACAATATTCATTGATTTTTGCCATTGAAAAACATCATGTTATTCATATACCAGAAATGTTTGAAGCTACTGACTGA
Source organism: Phyllobates terribilis (assembly GCF_046119375.1). Taxonomy (NCBI): domain Eukaryota; kingdom Metazoa; phylum Chordata; class Amphibia; order Anura; family Dendrobatidae; genus Phyllobates; species Phyllobates terribilis. The sequence goes on along the minus strand of NW_027363225.1, from coordinate 541,837 downwards.
ATGAAAAGAGCTGGCATCTCACTCTCTTTGAATCTTCTTTATCATGCTAGGATTAGCAGGAAAAAGCAAAAAATTTCAGAATTGCACCTTGCAATGCGGAGATATTACTGTTTGTGCATTTACAATATTCATTGATTTTTGCCATTGAAAAACATCCAGAAATGTTTGAAGCTACTGACTGAATGAAAAGAGCTGGCATCTCACTCTCTTTGAATCTTCTTTATCATGCTAGGATTAGCAGGAAAAAGCAGAAAATTTCAGAATTGCACCTTGCAATGCGGAGAAATTACTGTTTGTGCATTTACAATATTCATTGATTTTTGCCATTGAAAAACATCATGTTATTCATATACCAGAAATGTTTGAAGCTACTGACTGAATGAAAAGAGCTGGCATCTCACTCTCTTTGAATCTTCTTTATCATGCTAAGAGGAGCAGGAAAAAGCAAAAAATTTCAGAATTGCACCTTGCAATGCGGAGATATTACTGTTTGTGCATTTACAATATTCATTGATTTTTGCCATTGAAAAACGTCCAGAAATGTTTGAAGCTACTGACTGAATGAAAGGAGCTGGCATGTCACTCTCTTTGAATCTTCTTTATCATGCTAGGATTAGCAGGAAAAAGCAAAAAATTTCAGAATTGCACCTTGCAATGTGGAGATATTACTGGTTGTGCATTTACAATATTCATTGATTTTTGCCATTGAAAAACATCATGTTATTCATATACCAGAAATGTTTGAAGCTACTGACTGAATGAAAAGAGCTGGCATCTCACTCTCTTTGAATCTTCTTTATCATGCTAAGAGGAGCAGGAAAAAGCAAAAAATTTCAGAATTGCACCTTGCAATGCGGAGATATTACTGTTTGTGCATTTACAATATTCATTGATTTTTGCCATTGAAAAACATCATGTTATTCATATACCAGAAATGTTTGAAGCTACTGACTGAATGAAAAGAGCTGGCATCTCACTCTCTTTGAATCTTCTTTATCATGCTAGGATTAGCAGGAAAAAGCAAAAAATTTCAGAATTGCACCTTGCAATGTGGAGATATTACTGTTTGTGCATTTACAATATTCATTGATTTTTGCCATTGAAAAACGTCCAGAAATGTTTGAAGCTACTGACTGAATGAAAAGAGCTGGCATCTCACTCTCTTTGAATCTTCTTTATCATGCTAAGAGGAGCAGGAAAAAGCAAAAAATTTCAGAATTGCACCTTGCAATGTGGAGATATTACTGTTTGTGCATTTACAATATTCATTGATTTTTGCCATTGAAAAACGTCCAGAAATGTTTGAAGCTACTGACTGAATGAAAAGAGCTGGCATCTCACTCTCTTTGAATCTTCTTTATCATGCTAGGATTAGCAGGAAAGAGCAAAAAATTTCAGAATTGCACCTTGCAATGCGGAGATATTACTGTTTGTGCATTTACAATATTCATTGATTTTTGCCATTGAAAAACGTCCAGAAATGTTTGAAGCTACTGACTGAATGAAAAGAGCTGGCATCTCACTCTCTTTGAATCTTCTTTATCATGCTAGGATTAGCAGGAAAAAGCAAAAAATTTCAGAATTGCACCTTGCAATGCGGAGATATTACTGTTTGTGCATTTACAATATTCATTGATTTTTGCCATTGAAAAACATCATGTTATTCATATACCAGAAATGTTTGAAGCTACTGACTGAATGAAAAGAGCTGGCATCTCACTCTCTTTGAATCTTCTTTATCATGCTAAGAGGAGCAGGAAAAAGCAAAAAAATTCAGAATTGCACCTTGCAATGCGGAGATATTACTGTTTGTGCATTTACAATATTCATTGATTTTTGCCATTGAAAAACGTCCAGAAATGTTTGAAGCTACTGACTGAATGAAAGGAGCTGGCATGTCACTCTCTTTGAATCTTCTTTATCATGCTAGGATTAGCAGGAAAAAGCAAAAAATTTCAGAATTGCACCTTGCAATGTGGAGATATTACTGTTTGTGCATTTACAATATTCATTGATTTTTGCCATTGAAAAACATCATGTTATTCATATACCAGAAATGTTTGAAGCTACTGACTGAATGAAAAGAGCTGGCATCTCACTCTCTTTGAATCTTCTTTATCATGCTAGGATTAGCAGGAAAAAGCAAAAAATTTCAGAATTGCACCTTGCAATGTGGAGATATTACTGTTTGTGCATTTACAATATTCATTGATTTTTGCCATTGAAAAACGTCCAGAAATGATTGAAGCTACTGACTGAATGAAAAGAGCTGGCATCTCACTCTCTTTGAATCTTCTTTATCATGCTAAGAGGAGCTGGAAAAAGCAAAAAATTTCAGAATTGCACCTTGCAATGCGGAGATATTACTGTTTGTGCATTTACAATATTCATTGATTTTTGCCATTGAAAAACGTCCAGAAATGTTTGAAGCTACTGACTGAATGAAAAGAGCTGGCATCTCACTCTCTTTGAATCTTCTTTATCATGCTCGGATTAGCAGGAAAGAGCAAAAAATTTCAGAATTGCACCTTGCAATGCGGAGATATTACTGTTTGTGCATTTACAATATTCATTGATTTTTGCCATTGAAAAACGTCCAGAAATGTTTGAAGCTACTGACTGAATGAAAAGAGCTGGCATCTCACTCTCTTTGAATCTTCTTTATCATGCTAGGATTAGCAGGAAAAGGCAAAAAATTTCAGAATTGCACCTTGCAATGCGGAGATATTACTGTTTGTGCATTTACAATATTCATTGATTTTTGCCATTGAAAAACATCCAGAAATGTTTGAAGCTACTGACTGAATGAAAAGAGCTGGCATGTCACTCTCTTTGAATCTTCTTTATCATGCTAGGATTAGCAGGAAAAAGCAAAAAATTTCAGAATTGCACCTTGCAATGCGGAGAAATTACTGTTTGTGCATTTACAATATTCATTGATTTTTGCCATTGAAAAACATCATGTTATTCATATACCAGAAATGTTTGAAGCTACTGACTGAATGAAAGGAGCTGGCATCTCACTCTCTTTGAATCTTCTTTATCATGCTAGGATTAGCAGGAAAAAGCAAAAAATTTCAGAATTGCACCTTGCAATGTGGAGATATTACTGTTTGTGCATTTACAATATTCATTGATTTTTGCCATTGAAAAACGTCCAGAAATGTTTGAAGCTACTGACTGAATGAAAAGAGCTGGCATCTCACTCTCTTTGAATCTTCTTTATCATGCTAAGAGGAGCAGGAAAAAGCAAAAAATTTCAGAATTGCACCTTGCAATGAGGAGATATTACTGTTTGTGCATTTACAATATTCATTGATTTTTGCCATTGAAAAACGTCCAGAAATGTTTGAAGCTACTGACTGAATGAAAAGAGCTGGCATCTCACTCTCTTTGAATCTTCGTTATCATGCTAGGATTAGCAGGAAAAAGCAAAAAATTTCAGAATTGCACCTTGCAATGTGGAGATATTACTGTTTGTGCATTTACAATATTCATTGATTTTTGCGATTGAAAAACATCATGTTATTCATATACCAAAAATGTTTGAAGCTACTGACTGAATGAAAAGAGCTGGCATCTTACTCTCTTTGAATCTTCTTTATCATGCTAGGATTAGCAGGAAAAAGCAAAAAATTTCAGAATTGCACCTTGCAATGCGGAGATATTACTGTTTGTGCATTTACAATATTCATTGATTTTTGCCATTGAAAAACGTCCAGAAATGTTTGAAGCTACTGACTGAATGAAAAGAGCTGGCATCTCACTCTCTTTGAATCTTCTTTATCATGCCAGGATTAGCAGGAAAAAGCAAAAAATTTCAGAATTGCACCTTGCAATGCGGAGATATTACTGTTTGTGCATTTACAATATTCATTGATTTTTGCCATTGAAAAACGTCCAGAAATGTTTGAAGCTACTGACTGAATGAAAGGAGCTGGCATGTCACTCTCTTTGAATCTTCTTTATCATGCTAGGATTAGCAGGAAAAAGCAAAAAATTTCAGAATTGCACCTTGCAATGTGGAGATATTACTGTTTGTGCATTTACAATATTCATTGATTTTTGCCATTGAAAAACATCATGTTATTCATATACCAGAAATGTTTGAAGCTACTGACTGAATGAAAAGAGCTGGCATCTCACTCTCTTTGAATCTTCTTTATCATGCTAGGATTAGCAGGAAAAAGCAAAAAATTTCAGAATTGCACCTTGCAATGCGGAGATATTACTGTTTGTGCATTTACAATATTCATTGATTTTGGCCATTGAAAATCGTCCAGAAATGTTTGAAGCTACTGACTGAATGAAAGGAGCTGGCATCTCACTCTCTTTGAATCTTCTTTATCATGCTAGGATTAGCAGGAAAAAGCAAAAAATTTCAGAATTGCACCTTGCAATGTGGAGATATTACTGTTTGTGCATTTACAATATTCATTGATTTTTGCCATTGAAAAACATCATGTTATTCATATACCAGAAATGTTTGAAGCTACTGACTGAATGAAAAGAGCTGGCATCTCACTCTCTTTGAATCTTCTTTATCATGCTAGGATTAGCAGGAAAAAGCAAAAAATTTCAGAATTGCACCTTGCAATGCGGAGATATTACTGTTTGTGCATTTACAATATTCATTGATTTTTGCCATTGAAAAACGTCCAGAAATGTTTGAAGCTACTGACTGAATGAAAGGAGCTGGCATCTCACTCTCTTTGAATCTTCTTTATCATGCTAGGATTAGCAGGAAAAAGCAAAAAATTTCAGAATTGCACGTTGCAATGTGGAGATATTACTGTTTGTGCATTTACAATATTCATTGATTTTTGCCATTGAAAAACGTCCAGAAATGTTTGAAGCTACTGACTGAATGAAAAGAGCTGGCATCTCACTCTCTTTGAATCTTCTTTATCATGCTAGGATTAGCAGGAAAAAGCAAAAAATTTCAGAATTGCACCTTGCAATGTGGAGATATTACTGTTTGTGCATTTACAATATTCATTGATTTTTGCCATTGAAAAACATCATGTTATTCATATACCAGAAATGTTTGAAGCTACTGACTGAATGAAAAGAGCTGGCATCTCACTCTCTTTGAATCTTCTTTATCATGCTAAGAGGAGCAGGAAAAAGCAAAAAATTTCAGAATTGCACCTTGCAATGTGGAGATATTACTGTTTGTGCATTTACAATATTCATTGATTTTTGCCATTGAAAAACGTCCAGAAATGTTTGAAGCTACTGACTGAATGAAAAGAGCTGGCATCTCACTCTCTTTGAATCTTCTTTATCATGCTAGGATTAGCAGGAAAAAGCAAAAAATTTCAGAATTGCACCTTGCAATGCGGAGATATTACTGTTTGTGCATTTACAATATTCATTGATTTTTGCCATTGAAAAACGTCCAGAAATGTTTGAAGCTACTGACTGAATGAAAGGAGCTGGCATCTCACTCTCTTTGAATCTTCTTTATCATGCTAGGATTAGCAGGAAAAAGCAAAAAATTTCAGAATTGCACCTTGCAATGTGGAGATATTACTGTTTGTGCATTTACAATTTTCATTGATTTTTGCCATTGAAAAACGTCCAGAAATGTTTGAAGCTACTGACTGAATGAAAAGAGCTGGCATCTCACTCTCTTTGAATCTTCTTTATCATGCTAGGATTAGCAGGAAAAAGCAAAAAATTTCAGAATTGCACCTTGCAATGTGGAGATATTACTGTTTGTGCATTTACAATATTCATTGATTTTTGCCATTGAAAAACATCATGTTATTCATATACCAGAAATGTTTGAAGCTACTGACTGAATGAAAAGAGCTGGCATCTCACTCTCTTTGAATCTTCTTTATCATGCTAGGATTAGCAGGAAAAAGCAAAAAATTTCAGAATTGCACCTTGCAATGCGGAGATATTACTGTTTGTGCATTTACAATATTCATTGATTTTTGCCATTGAAAAACGTCCAGAAATGTTTGAAGCTACTGACTGAATGAAAGGAGCTGGCATCTCACTCTCTTTGAATCTTCTTTATCATGCTAGGATTAGCAGGAAAAAGCAAAAAATTTCAGAATTGCACCTTGCAATGCGGAGATATTACTGTTTGTGCATTTACAATATTCATTGATTTTTGCCATTGAAAAACGTCCAGAAATGTTTGAAGCTACTGACTGAATGAAAAGAGCTGGCATCTCACTCTCTTTGAATCTTCTTTATCATGCTAGGATTAGCAGGAAAAAGCAAAAAATTTCAGAATTGCACCTTGCAATGCGGAGATATTACTGTTTGTGCATTTACAATATTCATTGATTTTTGCCATTGAAAAACGTCCAGAAATGTTTGAAGCTACTGACTGAATGAAAGGAGCTGGCATCTCACTCTCTTTGAATCTTCTTTATCATGCTAGGATTAGCAGGAAAAAGCAAAAAATTTCAGAATTGCACCTTGCAATGTGGAGATATTACTGTTTGTGCATTTACAATAGTCATTGATTTTTGCCATTGAAAAACGTCCAGAAATGTTTGAAGCTACTGACTGAATGAAAAGAGCTGGCATCTCACTCTCTTTGAATCTTCTTTATCATGCTAGGATTAGCAGGAAAAAGCAAAAAATTTCAGAATTGCACCTTGCAATGTGGAGATATTACTGTTTGTGCATTTACAATATTCATTGATTTTTGCCATTGAAAAACATCATGTTATTCATATACCAGAAATGTTTGAAGCTACTGACTGAATGAAAAGAGCTGGCATCTCACTCTCTTTGAATCTTCTTTATCATGCTAGGATTAGCAGGAAAAAGCAAAAAATTTCAGAATTGCACCTTGCAATGCGGAGATATTACTGTTTGTGCATTTACAATATTCATTGATTTTTGCCATTGAAAAACGTCCAGAAATGTTTGAAGCTACTGACTGAATGAAAGGAGCTGGCATCTCACTCTCTTTGAATCTTCTTTATCATGCTAGGATTAGCAGGAAAAAGCAAAAAATTTCAGAATTGCACCTTGCAATGTGGAGATATTACTGTTTGTGCATTTACAATATTCATTGATTTTTGCCATTGAAAAACGTCCAGAAATGTTTGAAGCTACTGACTGAATGAAAGGAGCTGGCATCTCACTCTCTTTGAATCTTCTTTATCATGCTAGGATTAGCAGGAAAAAGCAAAAAATGTCAGAATTGCACCTTGCAATGCGGAGATATTACTGTTTGTGCATTTACAATATTCATTGATTTTTGCCATTGAAAAACGTCCAGAAATGTTTGAAGCTACTGACTGAATGAAAAGAGCTGGCATCTCACTCTCTTTGAATCTTCTTTATCATGCTAGGATTAGCAGGAAAAAGCAAAAAATTTCAAAATTGCACCTTGCAATGTGGAGATATTACTGTTTGTGCATTTACAATATTCATTGATTTTTGCCATTGAAAAACATCATGTTATTCATATACCAGAAATGTTTGAAGCTACTGACTGAATGAAAAGAGCTGGCATCTCACTCTCTTTGAATCTTCTTTATCATGCTAGGATTAGCAGGAAAAAGCAAAAAATTTCAGAATTGCACCTTGCAATGTGGAGATATTACTGTTTGTGCATTTACAATATTCATTGATTTTTGCCATTGAAAAACGTCCAGAAATGTTTGAAGCTACTGACTGAATGAAAGGAGCTGGCATCTCACTCTCTTTGAATCTTCTTTATCATGCTAGGATTAGCAGGAAAAAGCAAAAAATGTCAGAATTGCACCTTGCAATGCGGAGATATTACTGTTTGTGCATTTACAATATTCATTGATTTTTGCCATTGAAAAACGTCCAGAAATGTTTGAAGCTACTGACTGAATGAAAAGAGCTGGCATCTCACTCTCTTTGAATCTTCTTTATCATGCTAGGATTAGCAGGAAAAAGCAAAAAATTTCAAAATTGCACCTTGCAATGTGGAGATATTACTGTTTGTGCATTTACAATATTCATTGATTTTTGCCATTGAAAAACATCATGTTATTCATATACCAGAAATGTTTGAAGCTACTGACTGAATGAAAATAGCTGGCATCTCACTCTCTTTGAATCTTCTTTATCATGCTAGGATTAGCAGGAAAAAGCAAAAAATTTCAGAATTGCACCTTGCAATGTGGAGATATTACTGTTTGTGCATTTACAATATTCATTGATTTTTGCCATTGAAAAACGTCCAGAAATGTTTGAAGCTACTGACTGAATGAAAAGAGCTGGCATCTCACTCTCTTTGAATCTTCTTTATCATGCTAGGATTAGCAGGAAAAAGCAAAAAATTTCAGAATTGCACCTTGCAATGTGGAGATATTACTGTTTGTGCATTTACAATATTCATTGATTTTTGCCATTGAAAAACGTCCAGAAATGTTTGAAGCTACTGACTGAATGAAAGGAGCTGGCATCTCACTCTCTTTGAATCTTCTTTATCATGCTAGGTTTAGCAGGAAAAAGCAAAAAATTTCAGAATTGCACCTTGCAATGCGGAGATATTACTGTTTGTGCATTTACAATATTCATTGATTTTTGCCATTGAAAAACGTCCAGAAATATTTGAAGCTACTGACTGAATGAAAGGAGCTGGCATCTCACTCTCTTTGAATCTTCTTTATCATGCTAGGATTAGCAGGAAAAAGCAAAAAATTTCAGAATTGCACCTTGCAATGCGGAGATATTACTGTTTGTGCATTTACAATATTCATTGATTTTTGCCATTGAAAAACGTCCAGAAATGTTTGAAGCTACTGACTGAATGAAAAGAGCTGGCATCTCACTCTCTTTGAATCTTCTTTATCATGCTAGGATTAGCAGGAAAAAGCAAAAAATTTCAGAATTGCACCTTGCAATGCGGAGATATTACTGTTTGTGCATTTACAATATTCATTGATTTTTGCCATTGAAAAACGTCCAGAAATGTTTAAAGCTACTGACTGAATGAAAGGAGCTGGCATCTCACTCTCTTTGAATCTTCTTTATCATGCTAGGATTAGCAGGAAAAAGCAAAAAATTTCAGAATTGCACCTTGCAATGTGGAGATATTACTGTTTGTGCATTTACAATATTCATTGATTTTTGCCATTGAAAAACGTCCAGAAATGTTTGAAGCTACTGACTGAATGAAAAGAGCTGGCATCTCACTCTCTTTGAATCTTCTTTATCATGCTAGGATTAGCAGGAAAAAGCAAAAAATTTCAGAATTGCACCTTGCAATGTGGAGATATTACTGTTTGTGCATTTACAATATTCATTGATTTTTGCCATTGAAAAACATCATGTTATTCATATACCAGAAATGTTTGAAGCTACTGACTGAATGAAAAGAGCTGGCATCTCACTCTCTTTGAATCTTCTTTATCATGCTAGGATTAGCAGGAAAAAGCAAAAAATTTCAGAATTGCACCTTGCAATGCGGAGATATTACTGTTTGTGCATTTACAATATTCATTGATTTTTGCCATTGAAAAACGTCCAGAAATGTTTGAAGCTACTGACTGAATGAAAGGAGCTGGCATCTCACTCTCTTTGAATCTTCTTTATCATGCTAGGATTAGCAGGAAAAAGCAAAAAATTTCAGAATTGCACCTTGCAATGTGGAGATATTACTGTTTGTGCATTTACAATATTCATTGATTTTTGCCATTGAAAAACGTCCAGAAATGTTTGAAGCTACTGACTGAATGAAAGGAGCTGGCATCTCACTCTCTTTGAATCTTCTTTATCATGCTAGGATTAGCAGGAAAAAGCAAAAAATGTCAGAATTGCACCTTGCAATGCGGAGATATTACTGTTTGTGCATTTACAATATTCATTGATTTTTGCCATTGAAAAACGTCCAGAAATGTTTGAAGCTACTGACTGAATGAAAAGAGCTGGCATCTCACTCTCTTTGAATCTTCTTTACCATGCTAGGATTAGCAGGAAAAAGCAAAAAATTTCAAAATTGCACCTTGCAATGTGGAGATATTACTGTTTGTGCATTTACAATATTCATTGATTTTTGCCATTGAAAAACATCATGTTATTCATATACCAGAAATGTTTGAAGCTACTGACTGAATGAAAAGAGCTGGCATCTCACTCTCTTTGAATCTTCTTTATCATGCTAGGATTAGCAGGAAAAAGCAAAAAATTTCAGAATTGCACCTTGCAATGTGGAGATATTACTGTTTGTGCATTTACAATATTCATTGATTTTTGCCATTGAAAAACGTCCAGAAATGTTTGAAGCTACTGACTGAATGAAAAGAGCTGGCATCTCACTCTCTTTGAATCTTCTTTATCATGCTAGGATTAGCAGGAAAAAGCAAAAAATTTCAGAATTGCACCTTGCAATGTGGAGATATTACTGTTTGTGCATTTACAATATTCATTGATTTTTGCTATTGAAAAGCATCATGTTATTCATATACCAGAAATGTTTGAAGCTACTGACTGAATGAAAAGAGCTGGCATCTCACTCTCTTTGAATCTTCTTTATCATGCTAGGATTAGCAGGAAAAAGCAAAAAATTTCAGAATTGCACCTTGCAATGCGGAGATATTACTGTTTGTGCATTTACAATATTCATTGATTTTTGCCATTGAAAAACGTCCAGAAATGTTTGAAGCTACTGACTGAATGAAAGGAGCTGGCATCTCACTCTCTTTGAATCTTCTTTATCATGCTAGGATTAGCAGGAAAAAGCAAAAAATTTCAGAATTGCACCTTGCAATGCGGAGAAATTACTGTTTGTGCATTTACAATATTCATTGATTTTTGCCATTGAAAAACGTCCAGAAATGTTTGAAGCTACTGACTGAATGAAAGGAGCTGGCATCTCACTCTCTTTGAATCTTCTTTATCATGCTAGGTTTAGCAGGAAAAAGCAAAAAATTTCAGAATTGCACCTTGCAATGCGAAGATATTACTGTTTGTGCATTTACAATATTCATTGATTTTTGCCATTGAAAAACGTCCAGAAATGTTTGAAGCTACTGACTGAATGAAAGGAGCTGGCATCTCACTCTCTTTGAATCTTCTTTATCATGCTAGGATTAGCAGGAAAAAGCAAAAAATTTCAGAATTGCACCTTGCAATGCGGAGATATTACTGTTTGTGCATTTACAATATTCATTGATTTTTGCCATTGAAAAACATCATGTTATTCATATACCAGAAATGTTTGAAGCTACTGACTGAATGAAAAGAGCTGGCATCTCACTCTCTTTGAATCTTCTTTATCATGCTAGGATTAGCAGGAAAAAGCAAAAAATTTCAGAATTGCACCTTGCAATGCGGAGATATTACTGTTTGTGCATTTACAATATTCATTGATTTTTGCCATTGAAAAACGTCCAGAAATGTTTGAAGCTACTGACTGAATGAAAAGAGCTGGCATCTCACTCTCTTTGAATCTTCTTTATCATGCTAGGATTAGCAGGAAAAAGCAAAAAATTTCAGAATTGCACCTTGCAATGCGGAGATATTACTGTTTGTGCATTTACAATATTCATTGATTTTTGCCATTGAAAAACGTCCAGAAATGTTTGAAGCTACTGACTGAATGAAAGGAGCTGGCATCTCACTCTCTTTTAATCTTCTTTATCATGCTAGGATTAGCAGGAAAAAGCAAAAAATTTCAGAATTGCACCTTGCAATGCGGAGAAATTACTGTTTGTGCATTTACAATATTCATTGATTTTTGCCATTGAAAAACATCATGTTATTCATATACCAGAAATGTTTGAAGCTACTGACTGAATGAAAAGAGCTGGCATCTCACTCTCTTTGAATCTTCTTTATCATGCTAGGATTAGCAGGAAAAAGCAAAAAATTTCAGAATTGCACCTTGCAATGCGGAGATATTACTGTTTGTGCATTTACAATATTCATTGATTTTTGCCATTGAAAAACATCATGTTATTCATATACCAGAAATGTTTGAAGCTACTGACTGAATGAAAAGACCTGGCATCTCACTCTCTTTGAATCTTCTTTATCATGCTAGGATTAGCAGGAAAAAGCAAAAAATTTCAGAATTGCACCTTGCAATGCGGAGATATTACTGTTTGTGCATTTACAATATTCATTGATTTTTGCCATTGAAAAACGTCCAGAAATGTTTGAAGCTACTGACTGAATGAAAGGAGCTGGCATCTCACTCTCTTTGAATCTTCTTTATCATGCTAGGATTAGCAGGAAAAAGCAAAAAATTTCAGAATTGCACCTTGCAATGCGGAGATATTACTGTTTGTGCATTTACAATATTCATTGATTTTTGCCATTGAAAAACATCATGTTATTCATATACCAGAAATGTTTGAAGCTACTGACTGAATGAAAAGAGCTGGCATCTCACTCTCTTTGAATCTTCTTCATCATGCTAGGATTAGCAGGAAAAAGCAAAAAATTTCAGAATTGCACCTTGCAATGCGGAGATATTACTGTTTGTGCATTTACAATATTCATTGATTTTTGCCATTGAAAAACGTCCAGAAATGTTTGAAGCTACTGACTGAATGAAAGGAGCTGGCATCTCACTCTCTTTGAATCTTCTTTATCATGCTAGGATTAGCAGGAAAAAGCAAAAAATTTCAGAATTGCACCTTGCAATGTGGAGATATTACTGTTTGTGCATTTACAATATTCATTGATTTTTGCCATTGAAAAACATCATGTTATTCATATACCAGAAATGTTTGAAGCTACTGAATGAATGAAAAGAGCTGGCATCTCACTCTCTTTGAATCTTCTTTATCATGCTAGGATTAGCAGGAAAAAGCAAAAAATTTCAGAATTGCACCTTGCAATGCGGAGAAATTACTGTTTGTGCATTTACAATATTCATTGATTTTTGCCATTGAAAAACATCATGTTATTCATATACCAGAAATGTTTGAAGCTACTGACTGAATGAAAAGACCTGGCATCTCACTCTCTTTGAATCTTCTTTATCATGCTAGGATTAGCAGGAAAAAGCAAAAAATTTCAGAATTGCACCTTGCAATGCGGAGATATTACTGTTTGTGCATTTACAATATTCATTGATTTTTGCCATTGAAAAACATCATGTTATTCATATACCAGAAATGTTTGAAGCTACTGACTGAATGAAAAGAGCTGGCATCTCACTCTCTTTGAATCTTCTTTATCATGCTAGGATTAGCAGGAAAAAGCAAAAAATTTCAGAATTGCACCTTGCAATGCGGAGATATTACTGTTTGTGCATTTACAATATTCATTGATTTTTGCCATTGAAAAACATCATGTTATTCATATACCAGAAATGTTTGAAGCTACTGACTGAATGAAAAGAGCTGGCATCTCACTCTCTTTGAATCTTCTTTATCATGCTAGGATTAGCAGGAAAAAGCAAAAAATTTCAGAATTGCACCCTGCAATGCGGAGAAATTACTGTTTGTGCATTTACAATATTCGTTGATTTTTGTCATTGAAAAACATCATGTTATTCATATACCAGAAATGTTTGAAGCTACTGACTGAATGAAAAGAGCTGGCATCTCACTCTCTTTGAATCTTCTTTATCATGCTAGGATTAGCAGGAAAAAGCAAAAAATTTCAGAATTGCACCTTGCAATGCGGAGATATTACTGTTTGTGCATTTACAATATTCATTGATTTTTGCCATTGAAAAACGTCCAGAAATGTTTGAAGCTACTGACTGAATGAAAGGAGCTGGCATCTCACTCTCTTTGAATCTTCTTTATCATGCTAGGATTAGCAGGAAAAAGCAAAAAATTTCAGAATTGCACCTTGCAATGCGGAGATATTACTGTTTGTGCATTTACAATATTCATTGATTTTTGCCATTGAAAAACGTCCAGAAATGTTTGAAGCTACTGACTGAATGAAAAGAGCTGGCATCTCACTCTCTTTGAATCTTCTTTATCATGCTAGGATTAGCAGGAAAAAGCAAAAAATTTCAAAATTGCACCTTGCAATGTGGAGATATTACTGTTTGTGCATTTACAATATTCATTGATTTTTGCCATTGAAAAACATCATGTTATTCATATACCAGAAATGTTTGAAGCTACTGACTGAATGAAAAGAGCTGGCATCTCACTCTCTTTGAATATTCTTTATCATGCTAGGATTAGCAGGAAAAAGCAAAAAATTTCAGAATTGCACCTTGCAATGAGAAGAAATTACTGTTTGTGCATTTACAATATTCATTGATTTTTGTCATTGAAAAACATCATGTTATTCATATACCAGAAATGTTTGAAGCTACTGACTGAATGAAAAGAGCTGGCATCTCACTCTCTTTGAATCTTCTTTATCATGCTAGGATTAGCAGGAAAAAGCAAAAAATTTCAGAATTGCCCCTTGCAATGCGGAGATATTACTGTTTGTGCATTTACAATATTCATTGATTTTTGCCATTGAAAAACATCATGTTATTCATATACCAGAAATGTTTGAAGCTACTGACTGAATGAAAAGAGCTGGCATCTCACTCTCTTTGAATCTTCTTTATCATGCTAGGATTAGCAGGAAAAAGCAAAAAATTTCAGAATTGCACCTTGCAATGCGGAGATATTACTGTTTGTGCATTTACAATATTCATTGATTTTTGCCATTTAAAAACGTCCAGAAATGTTTGAAGCTACTGACTGAATGAAAAGAGCTGGCATCTCACTCTCTTTGAATCTTCTTTATCATGCTAGGATTAGCAGGAAAAAGCAAAAAATTTCAGAATTGCACCTTGCAATGCGGAGATATTACTGTTTGTGCATTTACAATATTCATTGATTTTTGCCATTGAAAAACATCATGTTATTCATATACCAGAAATGTTTAAAGCTACTGACTGAATGAAAAGAGCTGGCATCTCACTCTCTTTGAATCTTCTTTATCATGCTAGGATTAGCAGGAAAAAGCAAAAAATTTCAGAATTGCACCTTGCAATGCGGAGATATTACTGTTTGTGCATTTACAATATTCATTGATTTTTGCCATTGAAAAACGTCCAGAAATGTTTGACGCTACTGACTGAATGAAAGGAGCTGGCATCTCACTCTCTTTGAATCTTCTTTATCATGCTAGGATTAGCAGGAAAAAGCAAAAAATTTCAGAATTGCACCTTGCAATGCGGAGAAATTACTGTTTGTGCATTTACAATATTCATTGATTTTTGCCATTGAAAAACGTCCAGAAATGTTTGAAGCTACTGACTGAATGAAAAAAGCTGGCATCTCACTCTCTTTGAATCTTCTTTATCATGCTAGGAATAGCAGGAAAAAGCAAAAAATTTCAGAATTGCACCTTGCAATGCGGAGAAATTACTGTTTGTGCATTTAAAATATTCATTGATTTTTGCCATTGAAAAACATCATGTTATTCATATACCAGAAATGTTTGAAGCTACTGACTGAATGAAAAGAGCTGGCATCTCACTCTCTTTGAATCTTCTTTATCATGCTAGGATTAGCAGGAAAAAGCAAAAAATTTCAGAATTGCACCTTGCAATGCGGAGATATTACTGTTTGTGCATTTACAATATTCATTGATTTTTGCCATTGAAAAACGTCCAGAAATGTTTGAAGCTACTGACTGAATGAAAGGAGCTGGCATCTCACTCTCTTTGAATCTTCTTTATCATGCTAGGATTAGCAGGAAAAAGCAAAAAATTTCAGAATTGCACCTTGCAATGCGGAGAAATTACTGTTTGTGCATTTACAATATTCATTGCTTTTTGCCATTGAAAAACATCATGTTATTCATATACCAGAAATGTTTGAAGCTACTGACTGAATGAAAAGAGCTGGCATCTCACTCTCTTTGAATCTTCTTTATCATGCTAGGATTAGCAGGAAAAAGCAAAAAATTTCAGAATTGCACCTTGCAATGCGGAGATATTACTGTTTGTGCATTTACAATATTCATTGATTTTTGCCATTGAAAAACATCATGTTATTCATATACCAGAAATGTTTGAAGCTACTGACTGAATGAAAAGATCTGGCATCTCACTCTCTTTGAATCTTCTTTATCATGCTAGGATTAGCAGGAAAAAGCAAAAAATTTCAGAATTGCACCTTGCAATGCGGAGATATTACTGTTTGTGCATTTACAATATTCATTGATTTTTGCCATTGAAAAACATCATGTTATTCATATACCAGAAATGTTTGAAGCTACTGACTGAATGAAAAGAGCTGGCATCTCACTCTCTTTGAATCTTCTTTATCATGCTAGGATTAGCAGGAAAAAGCAAAAAATTTCAGAATTGCACCTTGCAATGCGGAGATATTACTGTTTGTGCATTTACAATATTCATTGATTTTTGCCATTGAAAAACATCATGTTATTCATATACCAGAAATGTTTGAAGCTACTGACTGAATGAAAAGAGCTGGCATCTCACTCTCTTTGAATCTTCTTTATCATGCTAGGATTAGCAGGAAAACGCAAAAAATTTCAGAATTGCACCCTGCAATGCGGAGAAATTACTGTTTGTGCATTTACAATATTCATTGATTTTTGCCATTGAAAAACATCATGTTATTCATATACCAGAAATGTTTGAAGCTACTGACTGATTGAAAAGAGCTGGCATCTCACTCTCTTTGAATCTTCTTTATCATGCTAGGATTAGCAGGAAAAAGCAAAAAATTTCAGAATTGCACCTTGCAATGCGGAGATATTACTGTTTGTGCATTTACAATATTCATTGATTTTTGCCATTGAAAAACGTCCAGAAATGTTTGAAGCTACTGACTGAATGAAAGGAGCTGGCATCTCACTCTCTTTGAATCTTCTTTATCATGCTAGGATTAGCAGAAAAAGCAAAAAATTTCAGAATTGCACCTTGCAATGCGGAGATATTACTGTTTGTGCATTTACAATATTCATTGATTTTTGCCATTGAAAAACGTCCAGAAATGTTTGAAGCTACTGACTGAATGAAAAGAGCTGGCATCTCACTCTCTTTGAATCTTCTTTATCATGCTAGGATTAGCAGGAAAAAGCAAAAAATTTCAAAATTGCACCTTGCAATGTGGAGATATTACTGTTTGTGCATTTACAATATTCATTGATTTTTGCATTTGAAAAACATCATGTTATTCATATACCAGAAATGTTTGAAGCTACTGACTGAATGAAAAGAGCTGGCATCTCACTCTCTTTGAATCTTCTTTATCATGCTAGGATTAGCAGGAAAAAGCAAAAAATTTCAGAATTGCACCTTGCAATGCAGAGAAATTACTGTTTGTGCATTTACAATATTCATTGATTTTTGCATTTGAAAAACATCATGTTATTCATATACCAGAAATGTTTGAAGCTACTGACTGAATGAAAAGAGCTGGCATCTCACTCTCTTTGAATCTTCTTTATCATGCTAGGATTAGCAGGAAAAAGCAAAAAATTTCAGAATTGCACCTTGCAATGCGGAGATATTACTGTTTGTGCATTTACAATATTCATTGATTTTTGCCATTGAAAAACATCATGTTATTCATATACCAGAAATGTTTGAAGCTACTGACTGAATGAAAAGAGCTGGCATCTCACTCTCTTTGAATCTTCTTTATCATGCTAGGATTAGCAGGAAAAAGCAAAAAATTTCAGAATTGCACCTTGCAATGCGGAGATATTACTGTTTGTGCATTTACAATATTCATTGATTTTTGCCATTTAAAAACGTCCAGAAATGTTTGAAGCTACTGACTGAATGAAAAGAGCTGGCATCTCACTCTCTTTGAATCTTCTTTATCATGCTAGGATTAGCAGGAAAAAGCAAAAAATTTCAGAATTGCACCTTGCAATGCGAAGATATTACTGTTTGTGCATTTACAATATTCATTGATTTTTGCCATTGAAAAACGTCCAGAAATGTTTGAAGCTACTGACTGAATGAAAGGAGCTGGCATCTCACTCTCTTTGAATCTTCTTTATCATGCTAGGATTAGCAGGAAAAAGCAAAAAATTTCAGAATTGCACCTTGCAATGCGGAGATATTACTGTTTGTGCATTTACAATATTCATTGATTTTTGCCATTGAAAAACATCATGTTATTCATATACCAGAAATGTTTAAAGCTACTGACTGAATGAAAAGAGCTGGCATCTCACTCTCTTTGAATCTTCTTTATCATGCTAGGATTAGCAGGAAAAAGCAAAAAATTTCAGAATTGCACCTTGCAATGCGGAGATATTACTGTTTGTGCATTTACAATATTCATTGATTTTTGCCATTGAAAAACATCCAGAAATGTTTGAAGCTACTGACTGAATGAAAGGAGCTGGCATCTCACTCTCTTTGAATCTTCTTTATCATGCTAGGATTAGCAGGAAAAAGCAAAAAATTTCAGAATTGCACCTTGCAATGCGGAGAAATTACTGTTTGTGCATTTACAATATTCATTGATTTTTGCCATTGAAAAATGTCCAGAAATGTTTGAAGCTACTTACTGAATGAAAAGAGCTGGCATCTCACTCTCTTTGAATCTTCTTTATCATGCTAGGATTAGCAGGAAAAAGCAAAAAATTTCAGAATTGCACCTTGCAATGTGGAGATATTACTGTTTGTGCATTTACAATATTCATTGATTTTTGCCATTGAAAAACATCATGTTATTCATATACCAGAAATGTTTGAAGCTACTGACTGAATGAAAAGAGCTGGCATCTCACTCTCTTTGAATCTTCTTTATCATGCTAGGATTAGCAGGAAAAAGGAAAAAATTTCAGAATTGCACCTTGCAATGCGGAGAAATTACTGTTTGTGCATTTACAATATTCATTGATTTTTGCCATTGAAAAACATCATGTTATTCATATACCAGAAATGTTTGAAGCTACTGACTGAATGAAAAGAGCTGGCATCTCACTCTCTTTTAATCTTCTTTATCATGCTAGGATTAGCAGGAAAAAGCAAAAAATTTCAGAATTGCACCTTGCAATGCGGAGATATTACTGTTTGTGCATTTACAATATTCATTGATTTTTGCCATTGAAAAACATCATGTTATTCATATACCAGAAATGTTTGAAGCTACTGACTGAATGAAAAGACCTGGCATCTCACTCTCTTTGAATCTTCTTTATCATGCTAGGATTAGCAGGAAAAAGCAAAAAATTTCAGAATTGCACCTTGCAATGCGGAGATATTACTGTTTGTGCATTTACAATATTCATTGATTTTTGCCATTGAAAAACATCATGTTATTCATATACCAGAAATGTTTGAAGCTACTGACTGAATGAAAAGAGCTGGCATCTCACTCTCTTTGAATCTTCTTTATCATGCTAGGATTAGCAGGAAAAAGCAAAAAATTTCAGAATTGCACCTTGCAATGCGGAGATATTACTGTTTGTGCATTTACAATATTCATTGATTTTTGCCATTGAAAAACGTCCAGAAATGTTTGAAGCTACTGACTGAATGAAAAGAGCTGGCATCTCACTCTCTTTGAATCTTCTTTATCATGCTAGGATTAGCAGGAAAAAGCAAAAAATTTCAGAATTGCACCTTGCAATGCGGAGATATTACTGTTTGTGCATTTACAATATTCATTGATTTTTGCCATTGAAAAACATCATGTTATTCATTAACCAGGAAATGTTTGAAGCTACTGACTGAATGAAAAGAGCTGGCATCTCACTCTCTTTGAATCTTCTTTATCATGCTAGGATTAGCAGGAAAAAGCAAAAAATTTCAGAATTGCACCTTGCAATGCGGAGATATTACTGTTTGTGCATTTACAATATTCATTGATTTTTGCCATTGAAAAACATCATGTTATTCATATACCAGAAATGTTGAAGCTACTGACTGAATGAAAAGAGCTGGCATCTCACTCTCTTTGAATCTTCTTTATCATGCTAGGATTAGCAGGAAAAAGCAAAAAATTTCAGAATTGCACCTTGCAATGCGGAGATATTACTGTTTGTGCATTTACAATATTCATTGATTTTTGCCATTGAAAAACATCATGTTATTCATATACCAGAAATGTTTGAAGCTACTGACTGAATGAAAAGAGCTGGCATCTCACTCTCTTTGAATCTTCTTTATCATGCTAGGATTAGCAGGAAAAAGCAAAAAATTTCAGAATTGCACCTTGCAATGCGGAGATATTACTGTTTGTGCATTTACAATATTCATTGATTTTTGCCATTGAAAAACGTCCAGAAATGTTTGAAGCTACTGACTGAATGAAAGGAGCTGGCATCTCACTCTCTTTGAATCTTCTTTATCATGCTAGGATTAGCAGGAAAAAGCAAAAAATTTCAGAATTGCACCTTGCAATGCGGAGATATTACTGTTTGTGCATTTACAATATTCATTGATTTTTGCCATTGAAAAACATCATGTTATTCATATACCAGAAATGTTTGAAGCTACTGACTGAATGAAAAGAGCTGGCATCTCACTCTCTTTGAATCTTCTTTATCATGCTAGGATTAGCAGGAAAAAGCAAAAAATTTCAGAATTGCACCTTGCAATGCGGAGATATTACTGTTTGTGCATTTACAATATTCATTGATTTTTGCCATTGAAAAACATCATGTTATTCATATACCAGAAATGTTTGAAGCTACTGACTGAATGAAAAGAGCTGGCATCTCACTCTCTTTGAATCTTCTTTATCATGCTAGGATTAGCAGGAAAAAGCAAAAAATTTCAGAATTGCACCTTGCAATGCGGAGATATTACTGTTTGTGCATTTACAATATTCATTGATTTTTGCCATTGAAAAACATCATGTTATTCATATACCAGAAATGTTTGAAGCTACTGACTGAATGAAAAGAGCTGGCATCTCACTCTCTTTGAATCTTCTTTATCATGCTAGGATTAGCAGGAAAAAGCAAAAAATTTCAGAATTGCACCTTGCAATGCGGAGATATTACTGTTTGTGCATTTACAATATTCATTGATTTTTGCCATTGAAAAACATCATGTTATTCATATACCAGAAATGTTTGAAGCTACTGACTGAATGAAAAGAGCTGGCATCTCACTCTCTTTGAATCTTCTTTATCATGCTAGGATTAGCAGGAAAAAGCAAAAAATTTCAGAATTGCACCTTGCAATGCGGAGATATTACTGTTTGTGCATTTACAATATTCATTGATTTTTGCCATTGAAAAACGTCCAGAAATGTTTGAAGCTACTGACTGAATGAAAGGAGCTGGCATCTCACTCTCTTTGAATCTTCTTTATCATGCTAGGATTAGCAGGAAAAAGCAAAAAATTTCAGAATTGCACCTTGCAATGCGGAGATATTACTGTTTGTGCATTTACAATATTCATTGATTTTTGCCATTGAAAAACATTTATTCATATCCAGAAATGTTTGAAGCTACTGACTGAATGAAAAGAGCTGGCATCTCACTCTCTTTGAATCTTCTTTATCATGCTAGGATTAGCAGGAAAAAGCAAAAATTTCAGAATTGCACCTTGCAATGCGGAGATATTACTGTTTGTGCATTTACAATATTCATTGATTTTTGCCATTGAAAAACATCATGTTATTCATATACCAGAAATGTTTGAAGCTACTGACTGAATGAAAAGAGCTGGCATCTCACTCTCTTTGAATCTTCTTTATCATGCTAGGATTAGCAGGAAAAAGCAAAAAATTTCAGAATTGCACCTTGCAATGCGGAGATATTACTGTTTGTGCATTTACAATATTCATTGATTTTTGCCATTGAAAAACTCATTGTCTTCCAGAAATGTTTGAAGCTACTGACTGAATGAAAAGAGCTGGCATCTCACTCTCTTTGAATCTTCTTTATCATGCTAGGATTAGCAGGAAAAAGCAAAAAATTTCAGAATTGCACCTGCAATGTGGAGATATTACTGTTTGTGCATTTACAATATTCATTGATTTTTGCCATTGAAAAACATCATGTTATTCATATACCAGAAATGTTTGAAGCTACTGACTGAATGAAAAGAGCTGGCATCTCACTCTCTTTGAATCTTCTTTATCATGCTAGGATTAGCAGGAAAAAGCAAAAAATTTCAGAATTGCACCTTGCAATGCGGAGATATTACTGTTTGTGCATTTACAATATTCATTGATTTTTGCCATTGAAAAACGTTATTCATATACCAGAAATGTTTGAAGCTACTGACTGAATGAAAGAGCTGGCATCTCACTCTCTTTGAATCTTCTTTATCATGCTAGGATTAGCAGGAAAAAGCAAAAAATTTCAGAATTGCACCTTGCAATGCGGAGATATTACTGTTTGTGCATTTACAATATTCATTGATTTTTGCCATTGAAAAACATCATGTTATTCATATACAGAAATGTTTGAAGCTACTGACTGAATGAAAAGAGCTGGCATCTCACTCTCTTTGAATCTTCTTTATCATGCTAGGATTAGCAGGAAAAAGCAAAAAATTTCAGAATTGCACCTTGCAATGCGGAGATATTACTGTTTGTGCATTTACAATATTCATTGATTTTTGCCATTGAAAAACATCATGTTATTCATATACCAGAAATGTTTGAAGCTACTGACTGAATGAAAAGAGCTGGCATCTCACTCTCTTTGAATCTTCTTTATCATGCTAGGATTAGCAGGAAAAAGCAAAAAATTTCAGAATTGCACCTTGCAATGCGGAGATATTACTGTTTGTGCATTTACAATATTCATTGATTTTTGCCATTGAAAAACATCAGTTATCATATACCAGAAATGTTTGAAGCTACTGAATGAATGAAAAGAGCTGGCATCTCACTCTCTTTGAATCTTCTTTATCATGCTAGGATTAGCAGGAAAAAAGCAAAAATTTCAGAATTGCAACCTGCAATGCGGAGAAATTACTGTTTGTGCATTTACAATATTCATTGATTTTTGCCATTGAAAAACATCATGTTATTCATATACCAGAAATGTTTGAAGCTACTGACTGAATGAAAAGAGCTGGCATCTC
Organism: Phyllobates terribilis; assembly: GCF_046119375.1. Lineage (NCBI taxonomy): Eukaryota > Metazoa > Chordata > Amphibia > Anura > Dendrobatidae > Phyllobates > Phyllobates terribilis. Next base: position 518,919 of record NW_027363225.1, on the reverse strand, counting down.
ACTCTCTTTGAATCTTCTTTATCATGCTAGGATTAGCAGGAAAAAGCAAAAAATTTCAGAATTGCACCTTGCAATGCGGAGATATTACTGTTTGTGCATTTACAATATTCATTGATTTTTGCCATTGAAAAACGTCCAGAAATGTTTGGAAGCTACTGACTGAATGAAAGGAGCTGGCATCTCACTCTCTTTGAATCTTCTTTATCATGCTAGGATTAGCAGGAAAAAGCAAAAAATTTCAGAATTGCACCTTGCAATGCGGAGATATTACTGTTGTGCATTTACATTATTCATTGATTTTTGCCATTGAAAAACGTCCAGAAATGTTTGAAGCTACTGACTGAATGAAAAGAGCTGGCATCTCACTCTCTTTGAATCTTCTTAAAAGCAAAAACTTTCAAAATTGCACCTTGCAATGTGGAGATATTACTGTTTGTGCATTTACAATATTCATTGATTTTTGCCATTGAAAAACGTCCAGAAATGTTTGAAGCTACTGACTGAATGAAAGGAGCTGGCATCTCACTCTCTTTGAAACTTCTTTATCATGCTAGGATTAGCAGGAAAAAGCAAAAACTTTCAAAATTGCACCTTGCAATGTGGAGATATTACTGTTTGTGCATTTACAATATTCATTGATTTTTGCCATTGAAAAACATCATGTTATTCATATACCAGAAATGTTTGAAGCTACTGACTGAATGAAAAGAGCTGGCATCTCACTCTCTTTGAATCTTCTTTATCATGCTAGGATTAGCAGGAAAAAGCAAAAAATTTCAGAATTGCACCTTGCAATGCGGAGATATTACTGTTTGTGCATTTACAATATTCATTGATTTTTGCCATTGAAAAACATCATGTTATTCATATACCAGAAATGTTTGAAGCTACTGACTGAATGAAAAGAGCTGGCATCTCACTCTCTTTGAATCTTCTTTATCATGCTAGGATTAGCAGGAAAAAGCAAAAAATTTCAGAATTGCACCTTGCAATGCGGAGATATTACTGTTTGTGCATTTACAATATTCATTGATTTTTGCCATTGAAAAACGTCCAGAAATGTTTGAAGCTACTGACTGAATGAAAGGAGCTGGCATCTCACTCTCTTTGAATCTTCTTTATCATGCTAGGATTAGCAGGAAAAAGCAAAAAATTTCAGAATTGCACCTTGCAATGCGGAGAAATTACTGTTTGTGCATTTACAATATTCATTGATTTTTGCCATTGAAAAACATCATGTTATTCATATACCAGAAATGTTTGAAGCTACTGACTGAATGAAAAGAGCTGGCATCTCACTCTCTTTGAATCTTCTTTATCATGCTAGGATTAGCAGGAAAAAGCAAAAAATTTCAGAATTGCACCTTGCAATGCGGAGATATTACTGTTTGTGCATTTACAATATTCATTGATTTTTGCCATTGAAAAACATCATGTTATTCATATACCAGAAATGTTTGAAGCTACTGACTGAATGAAAAGAGCTGGCATCTCACTCTCTTTGAATCTTCTTTATCATGCTAGGATTAGCAGGAAAAAGCAAAAAATTTCAGAATTGCACCTTGCAATGCGGAGATATTACTGTTTGTGCATTTACAATATTCATTGATTTTTGCCATTGAAAAACATCATGTTATTCATATACCAGAAATGTTTGAAGCTACTGACTGAATGAAAAGAGCTGGCATCTCACTCTCTTTGAATCTTCTTTATCATGCTAGGATTAGCAGGAAAAGCAAAAAATTTCAGAATTGCACCTTGCAATGCGGAGATATTACTGTTTGTGCATTTACAATATTCATTGATTTTTGCCATTGAAAAACATCATGTTATTCATATACCAGAAATGTTTGAAGCTACTGAATGAATGAAAAGGAGCTGGCATCTCACTCTCTTTGAATCTTCTTTATCATGCTAGGATTAGCAGGAAAAAGCAAAAAATTTCAGAATTGCAACCTGCAATGCGGAGAAATTACTGTTTGTGCATTTACAATATTCATTGATTTTTGCCATTGAAAAAACATCATGTTATTCATATACCAGAAATGTTTGAAGCTACTGACTGAATGAAAAGAGCTGGCATCTCACTCTCTTTGAATCTTCTTTATCATGCTAGGATTAGCAGGAAAAGCAAAAAATTTCAGAATTGCACCTTGCAATGCGGAGATATTACTGTTTGTGCATTTACAATATTCATTGATTTTTGCCATTGAAAACGTTCAGAAATGTTTGAAGCTACTGACTGAATGAAAGGAGCTGGCATCTCACTCTCTTTGAATCTTCTTTATCATGCTAGGATTAGCAGGAAAAAGCAAAAAATTTCAGAATTGCACCTTGCAATGCGGAGATATTACTGTTTGTGCATTTACAATATTCATTGATTTTTGCCATTGAAAAACGTCCAGAAATGTTGAAGCTACTGACTGAATGAAAAGAGCTGGCATCTCACTCTCTTTGAATCTTCTTTATCATGCTAGGATTAGCAGGAAAAAGCAAAAACTTTCAAAATTGCACCTTGCAATGTGGAGATATTACTGTTTGTGCATTTACAATATTCATTGATTTTTGCCATTGAAAAACATCATGTTATTCATATACCAGAAATGTTTGAAGCTACTGACTGAATGAAAAGAGCTGGCATCTCACTCTCTTTGAATCTTCTTTATCATGCTAGGATTAGCAGGAAAAAGCAAAAAATTTCAGAATTGCACCTTGCAATGCGGAGATATTACTGTTTGTGCATTTACAATATTCATTGATTTTTGCCATTGAAAAACATCATGTTATTCATATACCAGAAATGTTTGAAGCTACTGACTGAATGAAAAGAGCTGGCATCTCACTCTCTTTGAATCTTCTTTATCATGCTAGGATTAGCAGGAAAAAGCAAAAAAATTCAGAATTGCACCTTGCAATGCGGAGATATTACTGTTTGTGCATTTACAATATTCATTGATTTTTGCCATTGAAAAACATCATGTTATTTATATACCAGAAATGTTTGAAGCTACTGACTGAATGAAAAGAGCTGGCATCTCACTCTCTTTGAATCTTCTTTATCATGCTAGGATTAGCAGGAAAAAGCAAAAAATTTCAGAATTGCACCTTGCAATGCGGAGAAATTACTGTTTGTGCATTTACAATATTCATTGATTTTTGCCATTGAAAAACATCATGTTATTCATATACCAGAAATGTTTGAAGCTACTGACTGAATGAAAAGAGCTGGCATCTCACTCTCTTTGAATCTTCTTTATCATGCTAGGATTAGCAGGAAAAAGCAAAAAATTTCAGAATTGCACCTTGCAATGCGGAGATATTACTGTTTGTGCATTTACAATATTCATTGATTTTTGCCATTGAAAAACAATCGTTATTCATACCAGAAATGTTTGAAGCTACTGACTGAATGAAAGGACCTGGCATCTCACTCTCTTTGAATCTTCTTTATCATGCTAGGATTAGCAGGAAAAAGCAAAAAATTTCAGAATTGCACCTTGCAATGCGGAGAAATTACTGTTTGTGCATTTACAATATTCATTGATTTTTGCCATTGAAAAACATCATGTTATTCATATACCAGAAATGTTTGAAGCTACTGACTGAATGAAAAGAGCTGGCATCTCACTCTCTTTGAATCTTCTTTATCATGCTAGGATTAGCAGGAAAAAGCAAAAAATTTCAGAATTGCACCTTGCAATGCGGAGATATTACTGTTTGTGCATTTACAATATTCATTGATTTTTGCCATTGAAAAACATCATGTTATCATATACCAGAAATGTTTGAAGCTACTGACTGAATGAAAGGAGCCTGGCATCTCACTCTCTTTGAATCTTCTTTATCATGCTAGGATTAGCAGAAAAAGCAAAAAATTTCAGAATTGCACCTTGCAATGCGGAGATAATTACTGTTTGTGCATTTACAATATTCATTGATTTTTGCCATTGAAAAACATCATGTTATTCATATACCAGAAATGTTTTGAAGCTACTGACTGAATGAAAGAGCTGGCATCTCACTCTCTTTGAATCTTCTTTATCATGCTAGGATTAGCAGGAAAAAGCAAAAAATTTCAGAATTGCATCTCCCTTGCAATGCGGAGATATTACTGTTTGTGCATTTACAATATTCATTGATTTTTGCCATTGAAAAACGTCCAGAAATGTTTGAAGCTACTGACTGAATGAAAGGAGCTGGCATCTCACTCTCTTTGAATCTTCTTTATCATGCTAGGATTAGCAGGAAAAAGCAAAAAATTTCAGAATTGCACCTTGCAATGCGGAGAAATTACTGTTTGTGCATTTACAATATTCATTGATTTTTGCCATTGAAAACATCATGTTATTCATATACCAGAAATGTTTGAAGCTACTGACTGAATGAAAAGAGCTGGCAATCTCACTCTCTTTGAATCTTCTTTATCATGCTAGGATTAAGCAGGAAAAAGCAAAAAATTTCAGAATTGAGATATTACTGTTTGTGCATTTACAATATTCATTGATTTTTGCCATTGAAAAACATCATGTTATTCATATACCAGAAATGTTTGAAGCTACTGACTGAATGAAAAGAGCTGGCATCTCACTCTCTTTGAATCTTCTTTATCATGCTAGGATTAGCAGGAAAAAGCAAAAAATTTCAGAATTGCACCTTGCAATGCGGAGATATTACTGTTTGTGCATTTACAATATTCATTGATTTTTGCCATTGAAAAACATCATGTTATTCATATACCAGAAATGTTTGAAGCTACTGAATGAATGAAAAGAGCTGGCATCTCACTCTCTTTGAATCTTCTTTATCATGCTAGGATTAGCAGGAAAAAGCAAAAAATTTCAGAATTGCAACCTGCAATGCGGAGAAATTACTGTTTGTGCAATTACAATATTCATTGATTTTTGCCATTGAAAAACATCATGTTATTCATATACCAGAAATGTTTGAAGCTACTGACTGAATGAAAAGAGCTGGCATCTCACTCTCTTTGAATCTTCTTTATCATGCTAGGATTAGCAGGAAAAAGCAAAAAATTTCAGAATTGCACCTTGAAATGCGGAGATATTACTGTTTGTGCATTTACAATATTCATTGATTTTTGCCATTGAAAAACGTCCATAAATGTTTGAAGCTACTGACTGAATGAAAGGAGCTGGCATCTCACTCTCTTTGAATCTTCTTTATCATGCTAGGATTAGCAGGAAAAAGCAAAAAATTTCAGAATTGCACCTTGCAATGCGGAGATATTACTGTTTGTGCATTTACAATATTCATTGATTTTTGCCATTGAAAAACGTCCAGAAATGTTTGAAGCTACTGACTGAATGAAAAGAGCTGGCATCTCACTCTCTTTGAATCTTCTTTATCATGCTAGGATTAGCAGGAAAAAGCAAAAACTTTCAAAATTGCACCTTGCAATGTGGAGATATTACTGTTTGTGCATTTACAATATTCATTGATTTTTGCCATTGAAAAACATCATGTTATTCATATACCAGAAATGTTTGAAGCTACTGACTGAATGAAAAGAGCTGGCATCTCACTCTCTTTGAATCTTCTTTATCATGCTAGGATTAGCAGGAAAAAGCAAAAAATTTCAGAATTGCACCTTGCAATGCGGAGATATTACTGTTTGTGCATTTACAATATTCATTGATTTTTGCCATTGAAAAACATCATGTTATTCATATACCAGAAATGTTTGAAGCTACTGACTGAATGAAAAGAGCTGGCATATCACTCTCTTTGAATCTTCTTTATCATGCTAGGATTAGCAGGAAAAAGCAAAAAATTTCAGAATTGCACCTTGCAATGCGGAGATATTACTGTTTGTGCATTTACAATATTCATTGATTTTTGCCATTGAAAAACGTCCAGAAATGTTTGAAGCTACTGACTATATGAAAGGAGCTGGCATCTCACTCTCTTTGAATCTTCTTTATCATGCTAGGATTAGCAGGAAAAAGCAAAAAATTTCAGAATTGCACCTTGCAATGCGGAGAAATTACTGTTTGTGCATTTACAATATTCATTGATTTTTGCCATTGAAAAACGTCCAGAAATGTTTGAAGCTACTGACTGAATGAAAAGAGCTGGCATCTCACTCTCTTTGAATCTTCTTTATCATGCTAGGATTAGCAGGAAAAAGCAAAAAATTTCAGAATTGCACCTTGCAATGTGGAGATATTACTGTTTGTGCATTTACAATATTCATTGATTTTTGCCATTGAAAAACATCATGTTATTCATATACCAGAAATGTTTGAAGCTACTGACTGAATGAAAAGAGCTGGCATCTCACTCTCTTTGAATCTTCTTTATCATGCTAGGATTAGCAGGAAAAAGCAAAAAATTTCAGAATTGCACCTTGCAATGCGGAGAAATTACTGTTTGTGCATTTACAATATTCATTGATTTTTGCCATTTAAAAACATCATGTTATTCATATACCAGAAATGTTTGAAGCTACTGACTGAATGAAAAGAGCTGGCATCTCACTCTCTTTGAATCTTCTTTATCATGCTAGGATTAGCAGGAAAAAGCAAAAAATTTCAGAATTGCACCTTGCAATGCGGAGATATTACTGTTTGTGCATTTACAATATTCATTGATTTTTGCCATTGAAAAACGTCCAGAAATGTTTGAAGCTACTGACTGAATGAAAGGAGCTGGCATCTCACTCTCTTTGAATCTTCTTTATCATGCTAGGATTAGCAGGAAAAAGCAAAAAATTTCAGAATTGCACCTTGCAATGCGGAGAAATTACTGTTTGTGCATTTACAATATTCATTGATTTTTGCCATTGAAAAACATCATGTTATTCATATACCAGAAATGTTTGTAGCTACTGACTGAATGAAAAGAGCTGGCATCTCACTCTCTTTGAATCTTCTTTATCATGCTAGGATTAGCAGGAAAAAGCAAAAAATTTCAGAATTGCACCTTGCAATGCGGAGATATTACTGTTTGTGCATTTACAATATTCATTGATTTTTGCCATTGAAAAACATCATGTTATTCATATACCAGAAATGTTTGAAGCTACTGACTGAATGAAAAGAGCTGGCATCTCACTCTCTTTGAATCTTCTTTATCATGCTAGGATTAGCAGGAAAAAGCAAAAAATTTCAGAATTGCACCTTGCAATGCGGAGATATTACTGTTTGTGCATTTACAATATTCATTGATTTTTGCCATTGAAAAACATCATGTTATTCATATACCAGAAATGTTTGAAGCTACTGACTGAATGAAAAGAGCTGGCATCTCACTCTCTTTGAATCTTCTTTATCATGCTAGGATTAGCAGGAAAAAGCAAAAAATTTCAGAATTGCACCTTGCAATGCGGAGATATTACTGTTTGTGCATTTACAATATTCATTGATTTTTGCCATTGAAAAACATCATGTTATTCATATACCAGAAATGTTTGAAGCTACTGACTGAATGAAAAGAGCTGGCATCTCACTCTCTTTGAATCTTCTTTATCATGCTAGGATTAGCAGGAAAAAGCAAAAAAATTCAGAATTGCACCTTGCAATGCGGAGATATTACTGTTTGTGCATTTACAATATTCATTGATTTTTGCCATTGAAAAACATCATGTTATTCATATACCAGAAATGTTTGAAGCTACTGACTGAATGAAAAGAGCTGGCATCTCACTCTCTTTGAATCTTCTTTATCATGCTAGGATTAGCAGGAAAAAGCAAAAAATTTCAGAATTGCACCTTGCAATGCGGAGAAATTACTGTTTGTGCATTTACAATATTCATTGATTTTTGCCATTGAAAAACATCATGTTATTCATATACCAGAAATGTTTGAAGCTACTGACTGAATGAAAAGAGCTGGCATCTCACTCTCTTTGAATCTTCTTTATCATGCTAGGATTAGCAGGAAAAAGCAAAAAATTTCAGAATTGCACCTTGCAATGCGGAGATATTACTGTTTGTGCGTTTACAATATTCATTGATTTTTGCCATTGAAAAACGTCCAGAAATGTTTGAAGCTACTGACTGAATGAAAGGACCTGGCATCTCACTCTCTTTGAATCTTCTTTATCATGCTAGGATTAGCAGGAAAAAGCAAAAAATTTCAGAATTGCACCTTGCAATGCGGAGAAATTACTGTTTGTGCATTTACAATATTCATTGATTTTTGCCATTGAAAAACATCATGTTATTCATATACCAGAAATGTTTGAAGCTACTGACTGAATGAAAAGAGCTGGCATCTCACTCTCTTTGAATCTTCTTTATCATGCTAGGATTAGCAGGAAAAAGCAAAAAATTTCAGAATTGCACCTTGCAATGCGGAGATATTACTGTTTGTGCATTTACAATATTCATTGATTTTTGCCATTGAAAAACATCATGTTATTCATATACCAGAAATGTTTGAAGCTACTGACTGAATGAAAAGACCTGGCATCTCACTCTCTTTGAATCTTCTTTATCATGCTAGGATTAGCAGGAAAAAGCAAAAAATTTCAGAATTGCACCTTGCAATGCGGAGATATTACTGTTTGTGCATTTACAATATTCATTGATTTTTGCCATTGAAAAACATAATGTTATTCATATACCAGAAATGTTTGAAGCTACTGACTGGATGAAAAGAGCTGGCATCTCACTCTCTTTGAATCTTCTTTATCATGCTAGGATTAGCAGGAAAAAGCAAAAAATTTCAGAATTGCACCTTGCAGTGCGGAGATATTACTGTTTGTGCATTTACAATATTCATTGATTTTTGCCATTGAAAAACGTCCAGAAATGTTTGAAGCTACTGACTGAATGAAAGGAGCTGGCATCTCACTCTCTTTGAATCTTCTTTATCATGCTAGGATTAGCAGGAAAAAGCAAAAAATTTCAGAATTGCACCTTGCAATGCGGAGAAATTACTGTTTGTGCATTTACAATATTCATTGATTTTTGCCATTGAAAAACATCATGTTATTCATATACCAGAAATGTTTGAAGCTACTGACTGAATGAAAAGAGCTGGCATCTCACTCTCTTTGAATCTTCTTTATCATGCTAGGATTAGCAGGAAAAAGCAAAAAATTTCAGAATTGCACCTTGCAATGCGGAGATATTACTGTTTGTGCATTTACAATATTCATTGATTTTTGCCATTGAAAAACATCATGTTATTCATATACCAGAAATGTTTGAAGCTACTGACTGAATGAAAAGAGCTGGCATCTCACTCTCTTTGAATCTTCTTTATCATGCTAGGATTAGCAGGAAAAAGCAAAAAATTTCAGAATTGCACCTTGCAATGCGGAGATATTACTGTTTGTGCATTTACAATATTCGTTGATTTTTGCCATTGAAAAACATCATGTTATTCATATACCAGAAATGTTTGAAGCTACTGAATGAATGAAAAGAGCTGGCATCTCACTCTCTTTGAATCTTCTTTATCATGCTAGGATTAGCAGGAAAAAGCAAAAAATTTCAGAATTGCAACCTGCAATGCGGAGAAATTACTGTTTGTGCAATTACAATATTCATTGATTTTTGCCATTGAAAAACATCATGTTATTCATATACCAGAAATGTTTGAAGCTACTGACTGAATGAAAAGAGCTGGCATCTCACTCTCTTTGAATCTTCTTTATCATGCTAGGATTAGCAGGAAAAAGCAAAAAATTTCAGAATTGCACCTTGCAATGCGGAGATATTACTGTTTGTGCATTTACAATATTCATTGATTTTTGCCATTGAAAAACATCATGTTATTCATATACCAGAAATGTTTGAAGCTACTGACTGAATGAAAAGAGCTGGCATCTCACTCTCTTTGAATCTTCTTTATCATGCTAGGATTAGCAGGAAAAAGCAAAAAATTTCAGAATTGCACCTTGCAATGCGGAGATATTACTGTTTGTGCATTTACAATATTCATTGATTTTTGCCATTGAAAAACATCATGTTATTCATATACCAGAAATGTTTGAAGCTACTGACTGAATGAAAAGAGCTGGCATCTCACTCTCTTTGAATCTTCTTTATCATGCTAGGATTAGCAGGAAAAAGCAAAAAATTTCAGAATTGCACCTTGCAATGCGGAGATATTACTGTTTGTGCATTTACAATATTCATTGATTTTTGCCATTGAAAAACATCATGTTATTCATATACCAGAAATGTTTGAAGCTACTGAATGAATGAAAAGAGCTGGCATCTCACTCTCTTTGAATCTTCTTTATCATGCTAGGATTAGCAGGAAAAAGCAAAAAATTTCAGAATTGCAACCTGCAATGTGGAGAAATTACTGTTTGTGCATTTACAATATTCATTGATTTTTGCCATTGAAAAACATCATGTTATTCATATACCAGAAATGTTTGAAGCTACTGACTGAATGAAAAGAGCTGGCATCTCACTCTCTTTGAATCTTCTTTATCATGCTAGGATTAGCAGGAAAAAGCAAAAAATTTCAGAATTGCACCTTGCAATGCGGAGATGATACTGTTTGTGCATTTACAATATTCATTGATTTTTGCCATTGAAAAACGTTCAGAAATGTTTGAAGCTACTGACTGAATGAAAGGAGCTGGCATCTCACTCTCTTTGAATCTTCTTTATCATGCTAGGATTAGCAGGAAAAAGCAAAAAATTTCAGAATTGCACCTTGCAATGCGGAGATATTACTGTTTGTGCATTTACAATATTCATTGATTTTTGCCATTGAAAAACGTCCAGAAATGTTTGAAGCTACTGACTGAATGAAAAGAGCTGGCATCTCACTCTCTTTGAATCTTCTTTATCATGCTAGGATTAGCAGGAAAAAGCAAAAACTTTCAAAATTGCACCTTGCAATGTGGAGATATTACTGTTTGTGCATTTACAATATTCATTGATTTTTGCCATTGAAAAACATCATGTTATTCATATACCAGAAATGTTTGAAGCTACTGACTGAATGAAAAGAGCTGGCATCTCACTCTCTTTGAATCTTCTTTATCATGCTAGGATTAGCAGGAAAAAGCAAAAAATTTCAGAATTGCACCTTGCAATGCGGAGATATTACTGTTTGTGCATTTACAATATTCATTGATTTTTGCCATTGAAAAACATCATGTTATTCATATACCAGAAATGTTTGAAGCTACTGACTGAATGAAAAGAGCTGGCATCTCACTCTCTTTGAATCTTCTTTATCATGCTAGGATTAGCAGGAAAAAGCAAAAAATTTCAGAATTGCACCTTGCAATGCGGAGATATTACTGTTTGTGCATTTACAATATTCATTGATTTTTGCCATTGAAAAACATCATGTTATTCATATACCAGAAATGTTTGAAGCTACTGACTGAATGAAAAGAGCTGGCATCTCACTCTCTTTGAATCTTCTTTATCATGCTAGGATTAGCAGGAAAAAGCAAAAAAATTCAGAATTGCACCTTGCAATGCGGAGATATTACTGTTTGTGCATTTACAATATTCATTGATTTTTGCCATTGAAAAACGTCCAGAAATGTTTGAAGCTACTGACTGAATGAAAGGAGCTGGCATCTCACTCTCTTTGAATCTTCTTTATCATGCTAGGATTAGCAGGAAAAAGCAAAAAATTTCAGAATTGCACCTTGCAATGCGGAGAAATTACTGTTTGTGCATTTACAATATTCATTGATTTTTGCCATTGAAAAACATCATGTTATTCATATACCAGAAATGTTTGAAGCTACTGACTGAATGAAAAGAGCTGGCATCTCACTCTCTTTGAATCTTCTTTATCATGCTAGGATTAGCAGGAAAAAGCAAAAAATTTCAGAATTGCACCTTGCAATGCGGAGATATTACTGTTTGTGCATTTACAATATTCATTGATTTTTGCCATTGAAAAACATCATGTTATTCATATACCAGAAATGTTTGAAGCTACTGACTGAATGAAAAGAGCTGGCATCTCACTCTCTTTGAATCTTCTTTATCATGCTAGGATTAGCAGGAAAAAGCAAAAAATTTCAGAATTGCACCTTGCAATGCGGAGATATTACTGTTTGTGCATTTACAATATTCATTGATTTTTGCCATTGAAAAACATCATGTTATTCATATACCAGAAATGTTTGAAGCTACTGAATGAATGAAAAGAGCTGGCATCTCACTCTCTTTGAATCTTCTTTATCATGCTAGGATTAGCAGGAAAAAGCAAAAAATTTCAGAATTGCAACCTGCAATGCGGAGAAATTACTGTTTGTGCAATTACAATATTCATTGATTTTTGCCATTGAAAAACATCATGTTATTCATATACCAGAAATGTTTGAAGCTACTGACTGAATGAAAAGAGCTGGCATCTCACTCTCTTTGAATCTTCTTTATCATGCTAGGATTAGCAGGAAAAAGCAAAAAATTTCAGAATTGCACCTTGCAATGCGGAGATATTACTGTTTGTGCATTTACAATATTCATTGATTTTTGCCATTGAAAAACGTCCAGAAATGTTTGAAGCTACTGACTGAATGAAAGGAGCTGGCATCTCACTCTCTTTGAATCTTCTTTATCATGCTAGGATTAGCAGGAAAAAGCAAAAAATTTCAGAATTGCACCTTGCAATGCGGAGATATTACTGTTTGTGCATTTACAATATTCATTGATTTTTGCCATTGAAAAACGTCCAGAAATGTTTGAAGCTACTGACTGAATGAAAAGAGCTGGCATCTCACTCTCTTTGAATCTTCTTTATCATGCTAGGATTAGCAGGAAAAAGCAAAAACTTTCAAAATTGCACCTTGCAATGTGGAGATATTACTGTTTGTGCATTTACAATATTCATTGATTTTTGCCATTGAAAAACATCATGTTATTCATATACCAGAAATGTTTGAAGCTACTGACTGAATGAAAAGAGCTGGCATCTCACTCTCTTTGAATCTTCTTTATCATGCTAGGATTAGCAGGAAAAAGCAAAAAATTTCAGAATTGCACCTTGCAATGCGGAGATATTACTGTTTGTGCATTTACAATATTCATTGATTTTTGCCATTGAAAAACATCATGTTATTCATATACCAGAAATGTTTGAAGCTACTGACTGAATGAAAAGAGCTGGCATCTCACTCTCTTTGAATCTTCTTTATCATGCTAGGATTAGCAGGAAAAAGCAAAAAATTTCAGAATTGCACCTTGCAATGCGGAGATATTACTGTTTGTGCATTTACAATATTCATTGATTTTTGCCATTGAAAAACGTCCAGAAATGTTTGAAGCTACTGACTGAATGAAAAGAGCTGGCATCTCACTCTCTTTGAATCTTCTTTATCATGCTAGGATTAGCAGGAAAAAGCAAAAAATTTCAGAATTGCACCTTGCAATGTGGAGATATTACTGTTTGTGCATTTACAATATTCATTGATTTTTGCCATTGAAAAACATCATGTTATTCATATACCAGAAATGTTTGAAGCTACTGACTGAATGAAAAGAGCTGGCATCTCACTCTCTTTGAATCTTCTTTATCATGCTAGGATTAGCAGGAAAAAGCAAAAAATTTCAGAATTGCACCTTGCAATGCGGAGAAATTACTGTTTGTGCATTTACAATATTCATTGATTTTTGCCATTTAAAAACATCATGTTATTCATATACCAGAAATGTTTGAAGCTACTGACTGAATGAAAAGAGCTGGCATCTCACTCTCTTTGAATCTTCTTTATCATGCTAGGATTAGCAGGAAAAAGCAAAAAATTTCAGAATTGCACCTTGCAATGCGGAGATATTACTGTTTGTGCATTTACAATATTCATTGATTTTTGCCATTGAAAAACGTCCAGAAATGTTTGAAGCTACTGACTGAATGAAAGGAGCTGTCATCTCACTCTCTTTGAATCTTCTTTATCATGCTAGGATTAGCAGGAAAAAGCAAAAAATTTCAGAATTGCACCTTGCAATGCGGAGAAATTACTGTTTGTGCATTTACAATATTCATTGATTTTTGCCATTGAAAAATGTCCAGAAATGTTTGAAGCTACTGACTGAATGAAAAGAGCTGGCATCTCACTCTCTTTGAATCTTCTTTATCATGCTAGGATTAGCAGGAAAAAGCAAAAAATTTCAGAATTGCACCTTGCAATGTGGAGATATTACTGTTTGTGCATTTACAATATTCATTGATTTTTGCCATTGAAAAACATCATGTTATTCATATACCAGAAATGTTTGAAGCTACTGACTGAATGAAAAGAGCTGGCATCTCACTCTCTTTGAATCTTCTTTATCATGCTAGGATTAGCAGGAAAAAGCAAAAAATTTCAGAATTGCACCTTGCAATGCGGAGAAATTACTGTTTGTGCATTTACAATATTCATTGATTTTTGCCATTTAAAAACATCATGTTATTCATATACCAGAAATGTTTGAAGCTACTGACTGAATGAAAAGAGCTGGCATCTCACTCTCTTTGAATCTTCTTTATCATGCTAGGATTAGCAGGAAAAAGCAAAAAAATTCAGAATTGCACCTTGCAATGCGGAGATATTACTGTTTGTGCATTTACAATATTCATTGATTTTTGCCATTGAAAAACGTCCAGAAATGTTTGAAGCTACTGACTGAATGAAAGGAGCTGGCATCTCACTCTCTTTGAATCTTCTTTACCATGCTAGGATTAGCAGGAAAAAGCAAAAAATTTCAGAATTGCACCTTGCAATGCGGAGAAATTACTGTTTGTGCATTTACAATATTCATTGATTTTTGCCATTGAAAAACATCATGTTATTCATATACCAGAAATGTTTGAAGCTACTGACTGAATGAAAAGAGCTGGCATCTCACTCTCTTTGAATCTTCTTTATCATGCTAGGATTAGCAGGAAAAAGCAAAAAATTTCAGAATTGCACCTTGCAATGCGGAGATATTACTGTTTGTGCATTTACAATATTCATTGATTTTTGCCATTGAAAAACATCATGTTATTCATATACCAGAAATGTTTGAAGCTACTGACTGAATGAAAAGAGCTGGCATCTCACTCTCTTTGAATCTTCTTTATCATGCTAGGATTAGCAGGAAAAAGCAAAAAATTTCAGAATTGCACCTTGCAATGCGGAGATATTACTGTTTGTGCATTTACAATATTCATTGATTTTTGCCATTGAAAAACATCATGTTATTCATATACCAGAAATGTTTGAAGCTACTGACTGAATGAAAAGAGCTGGCATCTCACTCTCTTTGAATCTTCTTTATCATGCTAGGATTAGCAGGAAAAAGCAAAAAATTTCAGAATTGCACCTTGCAATGCGGAGATATTACTGTTTGTGCATTTACAATATTCATTGATTTTTGCCATTGAAAAACATCATGTTATTCATATACCAGAAATGTTTGAAGCTACTGAATGAATGAAAAGAGCTGGCATCTCACTCTCTTTGAATCTTCTTTATCATGCTAGGATTAGCAGGAAAAAGCAAAAAATTTCAGAATTGCAACCTGCAATGCGGAGAAATTACTGTTTGTGCATTTACAATATTCATTGATTTTTGCCATTGAAAAACATCATGTTATTCATATACCAGAAATGTTTGAAGCTACTGACTGAATGAAAAGAGCTGGCATCTCACTCTCTTTGAATCTTCTTTATCATGCTAGGATTAGCAGGAAAAAGCAAAAAATTTCAGAATTGCACCTTGCAATGCGGAGATATTACTGTTTGTGCATTTACAATATTCATTGATTTTTGCCATTGAAAAACATCATGTTATTCATATACCAGAAATGTTTGAAGCTACTGAATGAATGAAAAGAGCTGGCATCTCACTCTCTTTGAATCTTCTTTATCATGCTAGGATTAGCAGGAAAAAGCAAAAAATTTCAGAATTGCAACCTGCAATGCGGAGAAATTACTGTTTGTGCATTTACAATATTCATTGATTTTTGCCATTGAAAAACATCATGTTATTCATATACCAGAAATGTTTGAAGCTACTGACTGAATGAAAAGAGCTGGCATCTCACTCTCTTTGAATCTTCTTTATCATGCTAGGATTAGCAGGAAAAAGCAAAAAATTTCAGAATTGCACCTTGCAATGCGGAGATATTACTGTTTGTGCATTTACAATATTCATTGATTTTTGCCATTGAAAAACGTTCAGAAATGTTTGAAGCTACTGACTGAATGAAAGGAGCTGGCATCTCACTCTCTTTGAATCTTCTTTATCATGCTAGGATTAGCAGGAAAAAGCAAAAAATTTCAGAATTGCACCTTGCAATGCGGAGATATTACTGTTTGTGCATTTACAATATTCATTGATTTTTGCCATTGAAAAACGTCCAGAAATGTTTGAAGCTACTGACTGAATGATAAGAGCTGGCATCTCACTCTCTTTGAATCTTCTTTATCATGCTAGGATTAGCAGGAAAAAGCAAAAACTTTCAAAATTGCACCTTGCAATGTGGAGATATTACTGTTTGTGCATTTACAATATTCATTAATTTTTGCCATTGAAAAACATCATGTTATTCATATACCAGAAATGTTTGAAGCTACTGACTGAATGAAAAGAGCTGGCATCTCACTCTCTTTGAATCTTCTTTATCATGCTAGGATTAGCAGGAAAAAGCAAAAAATTTCAGAATTGCACCTTGCAATGCGGAGATATTACTGTTTGTGCATTTACAATATTCATTGATTTTTGCCATTGAAAAACATCATGTTATTCATATACCAGAAATGCTTGAAGCTACTGACTGAATGAAAAGAGCTGGCATCTCACTCTCTTTGAATCTTCTTTATCATGCTAGGATTAGCAGGAAAAAGCAAAAAATTTCAGAATTGCACCTTGCAATGCGGAGATATTACTGTTTGTGCATTTACAATATTCATTGATTTTTGCCATTGAAAAACATCATGTTATTCATATACCAGAAATGTTTGAAGCTACTGACTGAATGAAAAGAGCTGGCATCTCACTCTCTTTGAATCTTCTTTATCATGCTAGGATTAGCAGGAAAAAGCAAAAAAATTCAGAATTGCACCTTGCAATGCGGAGATATTACTGTTTGTGCATTTACAATATTCATTGATTTTTGCCATTGAAAAACATCATGTTATTCATATACCAGAAATGTTTGAAGCTACTGACTGAATGAAAAGAGCTGGCATCTCACTCTCTTTGAATCTTCTTTATCATGCTAGGATTAGCAGGAAAAAGCAAAAAATTTCAGAATTGCACCTTGCAATGCGGAGAAATTACTGTTTGTGCATTTACAATATTCATTGATTTTTGCCATTGAAAAACATCATGTTATTCATATACCAGAAATGTTTGAAGCTACTGACTGAATGAAAAGAGCTGGCATCTCACTCTCTTTGAATCTTCTTTATCATGCTAGGATTAGCAGGAAAAAGCAAAAAATTTCAGAATTGCACCTTGCAATGAGGAGATATTACTGTTTGTGCGTTTACAATATTCATTGATTTTTGCCATTGAAAAACGTCCAGAAATGTTTGAAGCTACTGACTGAATGAAAGGACCTGGCATCTCACTCTCTTTGAATCTTCTTTATCATGCTAGGATTAGCAGGAAAAAGCAAAAAATTTCAGAATTGCACCTTGCAATGCGGAGAAATTACTGTTTGTGCATTTACAATATTCATTGATTTTTGCCATTGAAAAACATCATGTTATTCATATACCAGAAATGTTTGAAGCTACTGACTGAATGAAAAGAGCTGGCATCTCACTCTCTTTGAATCTTCTTTATCATGCTAGGATTAGCAGGAAAAAGCAAAAAATTTCAGAATTGCACCTTGCAATGCGGAGAAATTACTGTTTGTGCATTTACAATATTCATTGATTTTTGCCATTTAAAAACATCATGTTATTCATATACCAGAAATGTTTGAAGCTACTGACTGAATGAAAAGAGCTGGCATCTCACTCTCTTTGAATCTTCTTTATCATGCTAGGATTAGCAGGAAAAAGCAAAAAATTTCAGAATTGCACCTTGCAATGCGGAGATATTACTGTTTGTGCATTTACAATATTCATTGATTTTTGCCATTGAAAAACGTCCAGAAATGTTTGAAGCTACTGACTGAATCAAAGGAGCTGTCATCTCACTCTCTTTGAATCTTCTTTATCATGCTAGGATTAGCAGGAAAAAGCAAAAATTTCAGAATTGCACCTTGCAATGCGGAGAAATTACTGTTTGTGCATTTACAATATTCATTGATTTTTGCCATTGAAAAATGTCCAGAAATGTTTGAAGCTACTGACTGAATGAAAAGAGCTGGCATCTCACTCTCTTTGAATCTTCTTTATCATGCTAGGATTAGCAGGAAAAAGCAAAAAATTTCAGAATTGCACCTTGCAATGTGGAGATATTACTGTTTGTGCATTTACAATATTCATTGATTTTTGCCATTGAAAAATGTCCAGAAATGTTTGAAGCTACTGACTGAATGAAAAGAGCTGGCATCTCACTCTCTTTGAATCTTCTTTATCATGCTAGGATTAGCAGGAAAAAGCAAAAAATTTCAGAATTGCACCTTGCAATGTGGAGATATTACTGTTTGTGCATTTACAATATTCATTGATTTTTGCCATTGAAAAACATCATGTTATTCATATACCAGAAATGTTTGAAGCTACTGAATGAATGAAAAGAGCTGGCATCTCACTCTCTTTGAATCTTCTTTATCATGCTAGGATTAGCAGGAAAAAGCAAAAAATTTCAGAATTGCAACCTGCAATGCGGAGAAATTACTGTTTGTGCATTTACAATATTCATTGATTTTTGCCATTGAAAAACATCATGTTATTCATATACCAGAAATGTTTGAAGCTACTGACTGAATGAAAAGAGCTGGCATCTCACTCTCTTTGAATCTTCTTTATCATGCTAGGATTAGCAGGAAAAAGCAAAAAATTTCAGAATTGCACCTTGCAATGCGGAGATATTACTGTTTGTGCATTTACAATATTCATTGATTTTTGCCATTGAAAAACGTTCAGAAATGTTTGAAGCTACTGACTGAATGAAAGGAGCTGGCATCTCACTCTCTTTGAATCTTCTTTATCATGCTAGGATTAGCAGGAAAAAGCAAAAAATTTCAGAATTGCACCTTGCAATGCGGAGATATTACTGTTTGTGCATTTACAATATTCATTGATTTTTGCCATTGAAAAACGTCCAGAAATGTTTGAAGCTACTGACTGAATGATAAGAGCTGGCATCTCACTCTCTTTGAATCTTCTTTATCATGCTAGGATTAGCAGGAAAAAGCAAAAACTTTCAAAATTGCACCTTGCAATGTGGAGATATTACTGTTTGTGCATTTACAATATTCATTAATTTTTGCCATTGAAAAACATCATGTTATTCATATACCAGAAATGTTTGAAGCTACTGACTGAATGAAAAGAGCTGGCATCTCACTCTCTTTGAATCTTCTTTATCATGCTAGGATTAGCAGGAAAAAGCAAAAAATTTCAGAATTGCACCTTGCAATGCGGAGATATTACTGTTTGTGCATTTACAATATTCATTGATTTTTGCCATTGAAAAACATCATGTTATTCATATACCAGAAATGCTTGAAGCTACTGACTGAATGAAAAGAGCTGGCATCTCACTCTCTTTGAATCTTCTTTATCATGCTAGGATTAGCAGGAAAAAGCAAAAAATTTCAGAATTGCACCTTGCAATGCGGAGATATTACTGTTTGTGCATTTACAATATTCATTGATTTTTGCCATTGAAAAACATCATGTTATTCATATACCAGAAATGTTTGAAGCTACTGACTGAATGAAAAGAGCTGGCATCTCACTCTCTTTGAATCTTCTTTATCATGCTAGGATTAGCAGGAAAAAGCAAAAAAATTCAGAATTGCACCTTGCAATGCGGAGATATTACTGTTTGTGCATTTACAATATTCATTGATTTTTGCCATTGAAAAACATCATGTTATTCATATACCAGAAATGTTTGAAGCTACTGACTGAATGAAAAGAGCTGGCATCTCACTCTCTTTGAATCTTCTTTATCATGCTAGGATTAGCAGGAAAAAGCAAAAAATTTCAGAATTGCACCTTGCAATGCGGAGAAATTACTGTTTGTGCATTTACAATATTCATTGATTTTTGCCATTGAAAAACATCATGTTATTCATATACCAGAAATGTTTGAAGCTACTGACTGAATGAAAAGAGCTGGCATCTCACTCTCTTTGAATCTTCTTTATCATGCTAGGATTAGCAGGAAAAAGCAAAAAATTTCAGAATTGCACCTTGCAATGAGGAGATATTACTGTTTGTGCGTTTACAATATTCATTGATTTTTGCCATTGAAAAACGTCCAGAAATGTTTGAAGCTACTGACTGAATGAAAGGACCTGGCATCTCACTCTCTTTGAATCTTCTTTATCATGCTAGGATTAGCAGGAAAAAGCAAAAAATTTCAGAATTGCACCTTGCAATGCGGAGAAATTACTGTTTGTGCATTTACAATATTCATTGATTTTTGCCATTGAAAAACATCATGTTATTCATATACCAGAAATGTTTGAAGCTACTGACTGAATGAAAAGAGCTGGCATCTCACTCTCTTTGAATCTTCTTTATCATGCTAGGATTAGCAGGAAAAAGCAAAAAATTTCAGAATTGCACCTTGCAATGCGGAGAAATTACTGTTTGTGCATTTACAATATTCATTGATTTTTGCCATTTAAAAACATCATGTTATTCATATACCAGAAATGTTTGAAGCTACTGACTGAATGAAAAGAGCTGGCATCTCACTCTCTTTGAATCTTCTTTATCATGCTAGGATTAGCAGGAAAAAGCAAAAAATTTCAGAATTGCACCTTGCAATGCGGAGATATTACTGTTTGTGCATTTACAATATTCATTGATTTTTGCCATTGAAAAACGTCCAGAAATGTTTGAAGCTACTGACTGAATGAAAGGAGCTGTCATCTCACTCTCTTTGAATCTTCTTTATCATGCTAGGATTAGCAGGAAAAAGCAAAAAATTTCAGAATTGCACCTTGCAATGCGGAGAAATTACTGTTTGTGCATTTACAATATTCATTGATTTTTGCCATTGAAAAATGTCCAGAAATGTTTGAAGCTACTGACTGAATGAAAAGAGCTGGCATCTCACTCTCTTTGAATCTTCTTTATCATGCTAGGATTAGCAGGAAAAAGCAAAAAATTTCAGAATTGCACCTTGCAATGTGGAGATATTACTGTTTGTGCATTTACAATATTCATTGATTTTTGCCATTGAAAAACATCATGTTATTCATATACCAGAAATGTTTGAAGCTACTGACTGAATGAAAAGAGCTGGCATCTCACTCTCTTTGAATCTTCTTTATCATGCTAGGATTAGCAGGAAAAAGCAAAAAATTTCAGAATTGCACCTTGCAATGCGGAGAAATTACTGTTTGTGCATTTACAATATTCATTGATTTTTGCCATTTAAAAACATCATGTTATTCATATACCAGAAATGTTTGAAGCTACTGACTGAATGAAAAGAGCTGGCATCTCACTCTCTTTGAATCTTCTTTATCATGCTAGGATTAGCAGGAAAAAGCAAAAAAATTCAGAATTGCACCTTGCAATGCGGAGATATTACTGTTTGTGCATTTACAATATTCATTGATTTTTGCCATTGAAAAACGTCCAGAAATGTTTGAAGCTACTGACTGAATGAAAGGAGCTGGCATCTCACTCTCTTTGAATCTTCTTTACCATGCTAGGATTAGCAGGAAAAAGCAAAAAATTTCAGAATTGCACCTTGCAATGCGGAGAAATTACTGTTTGTGCATTTACAATATTCATTGATTTTTGCCATTGAAAAACATCATGTTATTCATATACCAGAAATGTTTGAAGCTACTGACTGAATGAAAAGAGCTGGCATCTCACTCTCTTTGAATCTTCTTTATCATGCTAGGATTAGCAGGAAAAAGCAAAAAATTTCAGAATTGCACCTTGCAATGCGGAGATATTACTGTTTGTGCATTTACAATATTCATTGATTTTTGCCATTGAAAAACATCATGTTATTCATATACCAGAAATGTTTGAAGCTACTGACTGAATGAAAAGAGCTGGCATCTCACTCTCTTTGAATCTTCTTTATCATGCTAGGATTAGCAGGAAAAAGCAAAAAATTTCAGAATTGCACCTTGCAATGCGGAGATATTACTGTTTGTGCATTTACAATATTCATTGATTTTTGCCATTGAAAAACATCATGTTATTCATATACCAGAAATGTTTGAAGCTACTGACTGAATGAAAAGAGCTGGCATCTCACTCTCTTTGAATCTTCTTTATCATGCTAGGATTAGCAGGAAAAAGCAAAAAATTTCAGAATTGCACCTTGCAATGCGGAGATATTACTGTTTGTGCATTTACAATATTCATTGATTTTTGCCATTGAAAAACATCATGTTATTCATATACCAGAAATGTTTGAAGCTACTGAATGAATGAAAAGAGCTGGCATCTCACTCTCTTTGAATCTTCTTTATCATGCTAGGATTAGCAGGAAAAAGCAAAAAATTTCAGAATTGCAACCTGCAATGCGGAGAAATTACTGTTTGTGCATTTACAATATTCATTGATTTTTGCCATTGAAAAACATCATGTTATTCATATACCAGAAATGTTTGAAGCTACTGACTGAATGAAAAGAGCTGGCATCTCACTCTCTTTGAATCTTCTTTATCATGCTAGGATTAGCAGGAAAAAGCAAAAAATTTCAGAATTGCACCTTGCAATGCGGAGATATTACTGTTTGTGCATTTACAATATTCATTGATTTTTGCCATTGAAAAACGTTCAGAAATGTTTGAAGCTACTGACTGAATGAAAGGAGCTGGCATCTCACTCTCTTTGAATCTTCTTTATCATGCTAGGATTAGCAGGAAAAAGCAAAAAATTTCAGAATTGCACCTTGCAATGCGGAGATATTACTGTTTGTGCATTTACAATATTCATTGATTTTTGCCATTGAAAAACGTCCAGAAATGTTTGAAGCTACTGACTGAATGATAAGAGCTGGCATCTCACTCTCTTTGAATCTTCTTTATCATGCTAGGATTAGCAGGAAAAAGCAAAAACTTTCAAAATTGCACCTTGCAATGTGGAGATATTACTGTTTGTGCATTTACAATATTCATTAATTTTTGCCATTGAAAAACATCATGTTATTCATATACCAGAAATGTTTGAAGCTACTGACTGAATGAAAAGAGCTGGCATCTCACTCTCTTTGAATCTTCTTTATCATGCTAGGATTAGCAGGAAAAAGCAAAAAATTTCAGAATTGCACCTTGCAATGCGGAGATATTACTGTTTGTGCATTTACAATATTCATTGATTTTTGCCATTGAAAAACATCATGTTATTCATATACCAGAAATGCTTGAAGCTACTGACTGAATGAAAAGAGCTGGCATCTCACTCTCTTTGAATCTTCTTTATCATGCTAGGATTAGCAGGAAAAAGCAAAAAATTTCAGAATTGCACCTTGCAATGCGGAGATATTACTGTTTGTGCATTTACAATATTCATTGATTTTTGCCATTGAAAAACATCATGTTATTCATATACCAGAAATGTTTGAAGCTACTGACTGAATGAAAAGAGCTGGCATCTCACTCTCTTTGAATCTTCTTTATCATGCTAGGATTAGCAGGAAAAAGCAAAAAAATTCAGAATTGCACCTTGCAATGCGGAGATATTACTGTTTGTGCATTTACAATATTCATTGATTTTTGCCATTGAAAAACATCATGTTATTCATATACCAGAAATGTTTGAAGCTACTGACTGAATGAAAAGAGCTGGCATCTCACTCTCTTTGAATCTTCTTTATCATGCTAGGATTAGCAGGAAAAAGCAAAAAATTTCAGAATTGCACCTTGCAATGCGGAGAAATTACTGTTTGTGCATTTACAATATTCATTGATTTTTGCCATTGAAAAACATCATGTTATTCATATACCAGAAATGTTTGAAGCTACTGACTGAATGAAAAGAGCTGGCATCTCACTCTCTTTGAATCTTCTTTATCATGCTAGGATTAGCAGGAAAAAGCAAAAAATTTCAGAATTGCACCTTGCAATGAGGAGATATTACTGTTTGTGCGTTTACAATATTCATTGATTTTTGCCATTGAAAAACGTCCAGAAATGTTTGAAGCTACTGACTGAATGAAAGGACCTGGCATCTCACTCTCTTTGAATCTTCTTTATCATGCTAGGATTAGCAGGAAAAAGCAAAAAATTTCAGAATTGCACCTTGCAATGCGGAGAAATTACTGTTTGTGCATTTACAATATTCATTGATTTTTGCCATTGAAAAACATCATGTTATTCATATACCAGAAATGTTTGAAGCTACTGACTGAATGAAAAGAGCTGGCATCTCACTCTCTTTGAATCTTCTTTATCATGCTAGGATTAGCAGGAAAAAGCAAAAAATTTCAGAATTGCACCTTGCAATGCGGAGATATTACTGTTTGTGCATTTACAATATTCATTGATTTTTGCCATTGAAAAACATCATGTTATTCATATACCAGAAATGTTTGAAGCTACTGACTGAATGAAAAGACCTGGCATCTCACTCTCTTTGAATCTTCTTTATCATGCTAGGATTAGCAGGAAAAAGCAAAAAATTTCAGAATTGCACCTTGCAATGCGGAGATATTACTGTTTGTGCATTTACAATATTCATTGATTTTTGCCATTGAAAAACATCATGTTATTCATATACCAGAAATGTTTGAAGCTACTGACTGGATGAAAAGAGCTGGCATCTCACTCTCTTTGAATCTTCTTTATCATGCTAGGATTAGCAGGAAAAAGCAAAAAATTTCAGAATTGCACCTTGCAATGCGGAGATATTACTGTTTGTGCATTTACAATATTCATTGATTTTTGCCATTGAAAAACATCATGTTATTCATATACCAGAAATGTTTGAAGCTACTGACTGAATGAAAAGAGCTGGCATCTCACTCTCTTTGAATCTTCTTTATCATGCTAGGATTAGCAGGAAAAAGCAAAAAATTTCAGAATTGCACCTTGCAATGCGGAGATATTACTGTTTGTGCATTTACAATATTCATTGATTTTTGCCATTGAAAAACGTCCAGAAATGTTTGAAGCTACTGACTGAATGAAAGGAGCTGGCATCTCACTCTCTTTGAATCTTCTTTATCATGCTAGGATTAGCAGGAAAAAGCAAAAAATTTCAGAATTGCACCTTGCAATGCGGAGAAATTACTGTTTGTGCATTTACAATATTCATTGATTTTTGCCATTGAAAAACGTCCAGAAATGTTTGAAGCTACTGACTGAATGAAAAGAGCTGGCATCTCACTCTCTTTTAATCTTCTTTATCATGCTAGGATTAGCAGGAAAAAGCAAAAAATTTCAGAATTGCACCTTGCAATGTGAAGATATTACTGTTTGTGCATTTACAATATTCATTGATTTTTGCCATTGAAAAACGTCCAGAAATGTTTGAAGCTACTGACTGAATGAAAAGAGCTGGCATCTCACTCTCTTTGAATCTACTTTATCATGCTAGGATTAGCAGGAAAAAGCAAAAAATTTCAGAATTGCACCTTGCAATGCGGAGATATTACTGTTTGTGCATTTACAATATTCATTGATTTTTGCCATTGAAAAACGTCCAGAAATGTTTGAAGCTACTGACTGAATGAAAGGAGCTGGCATCTCACTCTCTTTGAATCTTCTTTATCATGCTAGGATTAGCAGGAAAAAGCAAAAAATTTCAGAATTGCACCTTGCAATGCGGAGATATTACTGTTTGTGCATTTACAATATTCATTGATTTTTGCCATTGAAAAACGTCCAGAAATGTTTGAAGCTACTGACTGAATGAAAAGAGCTGGTATCTCACTCTCTTTGAATCTTCTTTATCATGCTAGGATTAGCAGGAAAAAGCAAAAATTTCAAAATTGCACCTTGCAATGTGGAGATATTACTGTTTGTGCATTTACAATATTCATTGATTTTTGCCATTGAAAAACATCATGTTATTCATATACCAGAAATGTTTGAAGCTACTGACTGAATGAAAAGAGCTGGCATCTCACTCTCTTTGAATCATATTTATCATGCTAGGATTAGCAGGAAAAAGCAAAAAAATTTCAGAATTGCACCTTGCAATGCGGAGAAATTACTGTTTGTGCATTTACAATATTCATTGATTTTTGCCATTGAAAAACATCATGTTATTCATATACCAGAAGTGTTTGAAGCTACTGACTGAATGAAAAGAGCTGGCATCTCACTCTCTTTGAATCTTCTTTATCATGCTAGGATTAGCAGGAAAAAGCAAAAAATTTCAGAATTGCACCTTGCAATGCGGAGATATTACTGTTTGTGCATTTACAATATTCATTGATTTTTGCCATTGAAAAACATCATGTTATTCATATAACAGAAATGTTTGAAGCTACTGACTGAATGAAAAGAGCTGGCATCTCACTCTCTTTGAATCTTCTTTATCATGCTAAGAGGAGCAGGAAAAAGCAGAAAATTTCAGAATTGCACCTTGCAATGCGGAGATATTACTGTTTGTGCATTTACAATATTCATTGATTTTTGCCCTTGAAAAACGTCCAGAAATGTTTGAAGCTACTGACTGAATGAAAAGAGCTGGCATCTCACTCTCTTTGAATCTTTATCATGCTAGGATTAGCAGGAAAAAGCAAAAAAATTCAGAATTGCACCTTGCAATGCGGAGAAATTATTGTTTGTGCATTTACAATATTCATTGATTTTTGCCATTGAAAAACATCATGTTATTCATATACCAGAAATGTTTGAAGCTACTGACTGAATGAAAGGAGCTGGCATCTCACTCTCTTTGAATCTTCTTTATCATGCTAGGATTAGCAGGAAAAAGCAAAAAATTTCAGAATTGCTCCTTGCAATGTGGAGATATTACTGTTTGTGCATTTACAATATTCATTGATTTTTGCCATTGAAAAATGTCCAGAAATGTTTGAAGCTACTGGCTGAATGAAAAGAGCTGGCATCTCACTCTCTTTGAATCTTCTTTATCATGCTAAGAGGAGCAGGAAAAAGCAAAAAATGTCAGAATTGCACCTTGCAATGCGGAGATATTACTGTTTGTGCATTTACAATATTCATTGATTTTTGCCATTGAAAAACGTCCAGAAATGTTTGAAGCTACTGACTGAATGAAAAGAGCTGGCATCTCACTCTCTTTGAATCTTCTTTATCATGCTAGGATTAGCAGGAAAGAGCAAAAAATTTCAGAATTGCACCTTGCAATGCGGAGATATTACTGTTTGTGCATTTACAATATTCATTGATTTTTGCCATTGAAAAACGTCCAGAAATGTTTGAAGCTACTGACTGAATGAAAAGAGCTGGCATCTCACTCTCTTTGAATCTTCTTTATCATGCTAGGATCAGCAGGAAAAAGCAAAAAATTTCAGAATTGCACCTTGCAATGTGGAGATATTACTGTTTGTGCATTTACAATATTCATTGATTTTTGCCATTGAAAAACATCATGTTATTCATATACCAGAAATGTTTATAGCTACTGACTGAATGAAAAGAGCTGGCATCTCACTCTCTTTGAATCTACTTTATCATGCTAGGATTAGCAGGAAAAAGCAAAAAATTTCAGAATTGCACCTTGCAATGCGGAGATATTACTGTTTGTGCATTTACAATATTCATTGATTTTTGCCATTGAAAAACGTCCAGAAATGTTTGAAGCTACTGACTGAATGAAAGGAGCTGGCATCTCACTCTCTTTGAATCTTCTTTATCATGCTAGGATTAGCAGGAAAAAGCAAAAAATTTCAGAATTGCACCTTGCAATGCGGAGATATTACTGTTTGTGCATTTACAATATTCATTGATTTTTGCCATTGAAAAACGTCCAGAAATGTTTGAAGCTACTGACTGAATGAAAAGAGCTGGTATCTCACTCTCTTTGAATCATCTTTATCATGCTAGGATTAGCAGGAAAAAGCAAAAATTTCAAAATTGCACCTTGCAATGTGGAGATATTACTGTTTGTGCATTTACAATATTCATTGATTTTTGCCATTGAAAAACATCATGTTATTCATATACCAGAAGTGTTTGAAGCTACTGACTGAATGAAAAGAGCTGGCATCTCACTCTCTTTGAATCTTCTTTATCATGCTAGGATTAGCAGGAAAAAGCAAAAAATTTCAGAATTGCACCTTGCAATGCGGAGATATTACTGTTTGTGCATTTAAAATGTTCATTGATTTTTGCCATTGAAAAACATCATGTTATTCATATAACAGAAATGTTTGAAGCTACTGACTGAATGAAAAGAGCTGGCATCTCACTCTCTTTGAATCTTCTTTATCATGCTAAGAGGAGCAGGAAAAAGCAGAAAATTTCAGAATTGCACCTTGCAATGCGGAGATATTACTGTTTGTGCATTTACAATATTCATTGATTTTTGCCATTGAAAAACGTCCAGAAATGTTTGAAGCTACTGACTGAATGAAAAGAGCTGGCATCTCACTCTCTTTGAATCTTTATCATGCTAGGATTAGCAGGAAAAAGCAAAAAATTTCAGAATTGCACCTTGCAATGTGGAGATATTACTGTTTGTGCATTTACAATATTCATTGATTTTTGCCATTGAAAAACATCATGTTATTCATTTACCAGAAATGTTTGAAGCTACTGACTGAATGAAAAGAGCTGGCATCTCACTCTCTTTTAATCTTCTTTATCATGCTAGGATTAGCAGGAAAAAGCAAAAAATTTCAGAATTGCACCTTGCAATGTGGAGATATTACTGTTTGTGCATTTACAATATTCATTGATTTTTGCCATTGAAAAACGTCCAGAAATGTTTGAAGCTACTGACTGAATGAAAAGAGCTGGCATCTCACTCTCTTTGAATCTACTTTATCATGCTAGGATTAGCAGGAAAAAGCAAAAAATTTCAGAATTGCACCTTGCAATGCGGAGATATTACTGTTTGTGCATTTACAATATTCATTGATTTTTGCCATTGAAAAACGTCCAGAAATGTTTGAAGCTACTGACTGAATGAAAGGAGCTGGCATCTCACTCTCTTTGAATCTTCTTTATCATGCTAGGATTAGCAGGAAAAAGCAAAAAATTTCAGAATTGCACCTTGCAATGCGGAGATATTACTGTTTGTGCATTTACAATATTCATTGATTTTTGCCATTGAAAAACGTCCAGAAATGTTTGAAGCTACTGACTGAATGAAAAGAGCTGGTATCTCACTCTCTTTGAATCATCTTTATCATGCTAGGATTAGCAGGAAAAAGCAAAAATTTCAAAATTGCACCTTGCAATGTGGAGATATTACTGTTTGTGCATTTACAATATTCATTGATTTTTGCCATTGAAAAACATCATGTTATTCATATACCAGAAATGTTTGAAGCTACTGACTGAATGAAAAGAGCTGGCATCTCACTATCTTTGAATCATATTTATCATGCTAGGATTAGCAGGAAAAAGCAAAAAATTTCAGAATTGCACCTTGCAATGCGGAGAAATTACTGTTTGTGCATTTACAATATTCATTGATTTTTGCCATTGAAAAACATCATGTTATTCATATACCAGAAGTGTTTGAAGCTACTGACTGAATGAAAAGAGCTGGCATCTCACTCTCTTTGAATCTTCTTTATCATGCTAGGATTAGCAGGAAAAAGCAAAAAATTTCAGAATTGCACCTTGCAATGCGGAGATATTACTGTTTGTGCATTTACAATATTCATTGATTTTTGCCATTGAAAAACATCATGTTATTCATATAACAGAAATGTTTGAAGCTACTGACTGAATGAAAAGAGCTGGCATCTCACTCTCTTTGAATCTTTATCATGCTAGGATTAGCAGGAAAAAGCAAAAAATTTCAGAATTGCACCTTGCAATGCGGAGAAATTATTGTTTGTGCATTTACAATATTCATTGAATTTTGCCATTGAAAAACATCATGTTATTCATATACCAGAAATGTTTGAAGCTACTGACTGAATGAAAGGAGCTGGCATCTCACTCTCTTTGAATCTTCTTTATCATGCTAGGATTAGCAGGAAAAAGCAAAAAATTTCAGAATTGCTCCTTGCAATGTGGAGATATTACTGTTTGTGCATTTACAATATTCATTGATTTTTGCCATTGAAAAATGTCCAGAAATGTTTGAAGCTACTGGCTGAATGAAAAGAGCTGGCATCTCACTCTCTTTGAATCTTCTTTATCATGCTAAGAGGAGCAGGAAAAAGCAAAAAATGTCAGAATTGCACCTTGCAATGCGGAGATATTACTGTTTGTGCATTTACAATATTCATTGATTTTTGCCATTGAAAAACGTCCAGAAATGTTTGAAGCTACTGACTGAATGAAAAGAGCTGGCATCTCACTCTCTTTGAATCTTCTTTATCATGCTAGGATTAGCAGGAAAGAGCAAAAAATTTCAGAATTGCACCTTGCAATGCGGAGATATTACTGTTTGTGCATTTACAATATTCATTGATTTTTGCCATTGAAAAACGTCCAGAAATGTTTGAAGCTACTGACTGAATGAAAAGAGCTGGCATCTCACTCTCTTTGAATCTTCTTTATCATGCTAGGATTAGCAGGAAAAAGCAAAAAATTTCAGAATTGCACCTTGCAATGTGGAGATATTACTGTTTGTGCATTTACAATATTCATTGATTTTTGCCATTGAAAAACGTCCAGAAATGTTTGAAGCTACTGACTGAATGAAAAGAGCTGGCATCTCACTCTCTTTGAATCTTCTTTATCATGCTAGGATTAGCAGGAAAAAGCAAAAAATTTCAGAATTGCACCTTGCAATGCGGAGATATTACTGTTTGTGCATTTACAATATTCATTGATTTTTGCCATTGAAAAACATCATGTTATTCATATACCAGAAATGTTTGAAGCTACTGACTGAATGAAAAGAGCTGGCATCTCACTCTCCTTGAATCTTCTTTATCATGCTAGGATTAGCAGGAAAAAGCAAAAAAATTCAGAATTGCACCTTGCAATGTGGAGATATTACTGTTTGTGCATTTACAATATTCATTGATTTTTGCCATTGAAAAACGTCCAGAAATGTTTGAAGCTACTGACTGAATGAAAAGAGCTGGCATCTCACTCTCTTTGAATCTTCTTTATCATGCTAAGAGGAGCAGGAAAAAGCAAAAAATTTCAGAATTGCACCTTGCAATGCGGAGATATTACTGTTTGTGCATTTACAATATTCATTGATTTTTGCCATTGAAAAACGTCCAGAAATGTTTGAAGCTACTGACTGAATGAAAAGAGCTGGCATCTCACTCTCTTTGAATCTTCTTTATCATGCTAGGATTAGCAGGAAAGAGCAAAAAATTTCAGAATTGCACCTTGCAATGCGGAGATATTACTGTTTGTGCATTTACAATATTCATTGATTTTTGCCATTGAAAAACGTCCAGAAATGTTTGAAGCTACTGACTGAATGAAAAGAGCTATCATCTCACTCTCTTTGAATCTTCTTTATCATGCTAGGATTAGCAGGAAAAAGCAAAAAATTTCAGAATTGCACCTTGCAATGCGGAGATATTACTGTTTGTGCATTTACAATATTCATTGATTTTTGCCATTGAAAAACGTCTAGAAATGTTTGAAGCTACTGACTGAATGAAAAGAGCTGGCATCTCACTCTCTTTGAATCTTCTTTATCATGCTAGGATTAGCAGGAAAAGGCAAAAAATTTCAGAATTGCACCTTGCAATGCGGAGATATTACTGTTTGTGCATTTACAATATTCATTGATTTTTGCCATTGAAAAACATCATGTTATTCATATACCAGAAATGTTTGAAGCTACTGACTGAATGAAAAGAGCTGGCATCTCACTCTCTTTGAATCTTCTTTATCATGCTAAGAGGAGCAGGAAAAAGCAAAAAATTTCAGAATTGCACCTTGCAATGCGGAGATATTACTGTTTGTGCATTTACAATATTCATTGATTTTTGCCATTGAAAAACGTCCAGAAATGTTTGAAGCTACTGACTGAATGAAAAGAGCTGGCATCTCACTCTCTTTGAATCTTCTTTATCATGCTAGGATTAGCAGGAAAAAGCAAAAAAATTCAGAATTGCACCTTGCAATGCGGAGATATTACTGTTTGTGCATTTACAATATTCATTGATTTTTGCCATTGAAAAACATCATGTTATTCATATACCAGAAATGTTTGAAGCTACTGACTGAATGAAAAGAGCTGGCATCTCACTCTCCTTGAATCTTCTTTATCATGCTAGGATTAGCAGGAAAAAGCAAAAAATTTCAGAATTGCACCTTGCAATGTGGAGATATTACTGTTTGTGCATTTACAATATTCATTGATTTTTGCCATTGAAAAACGTCCAGAAATGTTTGAAGCTACTGACTGAATGAAAAGAGCTGGCATTTCACTCTCTTTGAATCTTCTTTATCATGCTAAGAGGAGCAGGAAAAAGCAAAAAATTTCAGAATTGCACCTTGCAATGCGGAGATATTACTGTTTGTGCATTTACAATATTCATTGATTTTTGCCATTGAAAAACGTCCAGAAATGTTTGAAGCTACTGACTGAATGAAAAGAGCTGGCATCTCACTCTCTTTGAATCTTCTTTATCATGCTAGGATTAGCAGGAAAGAGCAAAAAATTTCAGAATTGCAACTTGCAATGCGGAGATATTACTGTTTGTGCATTTACAATATTCATTGATTTTTGCCATTGAAAAACGTCCAGAAATGTTTGAAGCTACTGACTGAATGAAAAGAGCTGGCATCTCACTCTCTTTGAATCTTCTTTATCATGCTAGGATTAGCAGGAAAAAGCAAAAAATTTCAGAATTGCACCTTGCAATGCGGAGATATTACTGTTTGTGCATTTACAATATTCATTGATTTTTGCCATTGAAAAACATTATGTTATTCATATACCAGAAATGTTTGAAGCTACTGACTGAATGAAAAGAGCTGGCATCTCACTCTCTTTGAATCTTCTTTATCATGCTAGGATTAGCAGGAAAAGGCAAAAAAATTCAGAATTGCACCTTGCAATGCGGAGATATTACTGTTTGTGCATTTACAATATTCATTGATTTTTGCCATTGAAAAACATCATGTTATTCATATACCAGAAATGTTTGAAGCTACTGACTGAATGAAAAGAGCTGGCATCTCACTCTCTTTGAATCTTCTTTATCATGCTAAGAGGAGCAGGAAAAAGCAAAAAATTTCAGAATTGCACCTTGCAATGCGGAGATATTACTGTTTGTGCATTTACAATATTCATTGATTTTTGCCATTGAAAAACGTCCAGAAATGTTTGAAGCTACTGACTGAATGAAAAGAGCTGGCATCTCACTCACTTTGAATCTTCTTTATCATGCTAGGATTAGCAGGAAAAAGCAAAAAATTTCAGAATTGCACCTTGCAATGCGGAGAAATTACTGTTTGTGCATTTACAATATTCATTGATTTTTGCCATTGAAAAACATCATGTTATTCATATACCAGAAACGTTTGAAGCTACTGACTGAATGAAAAGAGCTGGCATCTCACTCTCTTTGAATCTTCTTTATCATGCTAGGATTAGCAGGAAAAAGCAAAAAATTTCAGAATTGCACCTTGCAATGCGGAGATATTACTGTTTGTGCATTTACAATATTCATTGATTTTTGCCATTGAAAAACATCATGTTATTCATATACCAGAAATGTTTGAAGCTACTGACTGAATGAAAAGAGCTGGCATCTCACTCTCTTTGAATCTTCTTTATCATGCTAGGATTAGCAGGAAAAAGCAAAAAATTTCAGAATTGCACCTTGCAATGCGGAGATATTACTGTTTGTGCATTTACAATATTCATTGATTTTTGCCATTGAAAAACGTCCAGAAATGTTTGAAGCTACTGACTGAATGAAAAGAGCTGGCATCTCACTCTCTTTGAATCTTCTTTATCATGCTAGGATTAGCAGGAAAAAGCAAAAAATTTCAGAATTGCACCTTGCAATGCGGAGATATTACTGTTTGTGCATTTACAATATTCATTGATTTTTGCCATTGAAAAACATTATGTTATTCATATACCAGAAATGTTTGAAGCTACTGACTGAATGAAAAGAGCTGGCATCTCACTCTCTTTGAATCTTCTTTATCATGCTAGGATTAGCAGGAAAAGGCAAAAAATTTCAGAATTGCACCTTGCAATGCGGAGATATTACTGTTTGTGCATTTACAATATTCATTGATTTTTGCCATTGAAAAACATCATGTTATTCATATACCAGAAATGTTTGAAGCTACTGACTGAATGAAAAGAGCTGGCATCTCACTCTCTTTGAATCTTCTTTATCATGCTAAGAGGAGCAGGAAAAAGCAAAAAATTTCAGAATTGCACCTTGCAATGCGGAGATATTACTGTTTGTGCATTTACAATATTCATTGATTTTTGCCATTGAAAAACGTCCAGAAATGTTTGAAGCTACTGACTGAATGAAAAGAGCTGGCATCTCACTCTCTTTGAATCTTCTTTATCATGCTAGGATTAGCAGGAAAAAGCAAAAAATTTCAGAATTGCACCTTGCAATGCGGAGAAATTACTGTTTGTGCATTTACAATATTCATTGATTTTTGCCATTGAAAAACATCATGTTATTCATATACCAGAAATGTTTGAAGCTACTGACTGAATGAAAAGAGCTGGCATCTCACTCTCTTTGAATCTTCTTTATCATGCTAGGATTAGCAGGAAAAAGCAAAAAATTTCAGAATTGCACCTTGCAATGCGGAGATATTACTGTTTGTGCATTTACAATATTCATTGATTTTTGCCATTGAAAAACATCATGTTATTCATATACCAGAAATGTTTGAAGCTACTGACTGAATGAAAAGAGCTGGCATCTCACTCTCTTTGAATCTTCTTTATCATGCTAGGATTAGCAGGAAAAAGCAAAAAATTTCAGAATTTCACCTTGCAATGCGGAGATATTACTGTTTGTGCATTTACAATATTCATTGATTTTTGCCATTGAAAAACATCATGTTATTCATATACCAGAAATGTTTGAAGCTACTGACTGAATGAAAAGAGCTGGCATCTCACTCTCTTTGAATCTTCTTTATCATGCTAAGAGGAGCAGGAAAAAGCAAAAAATTTCAGAATTGCACCTTGCAATGCGGAGATATTACTGTTTGTGCATTTACAATATTCATTGATTTTTGCCATTGAAAAACGTCCAGAAATGTTTGAAGCTACTGACTGAATGAAAAGAGCTGGCATCTCACTCTCTTTGAATCTTCTTTATCATGCTAGGATTAGCAGGAAAAAGCAAAAAATTTCAGAATTGCACCTTGCAATGCGGAGAAACTAATGTTTGTGCATTTACAATATTCATTGATTTTTGCCATTGAAAAACATCATGTTATTCATATACCAGAAATGTTTGAAGCTACTGACTGAATGAAAGGAGCTGGCATCTCACTCTCTTTGAATCTTCTTTATCATGCTAGGATTAGCAGGAAAAAGCAAAAAATTTCAGAATTTCACCTTGCAATGTGGAGATATTACTGTTTGTGCATTTACAATATTCATTGATTTTTGCCATTGAAAAACGTCCAGAAATGTTTGAAGCTACTGACTGAATGAAAAGAGCTGGCATCTCACTCTCTTTGAATCTTCTTTATCATGCTAAGAGGAGCAGGAAAAAGCAAAAAATTTCAGAATTGCACCTTGCAATGCGGAGATATTACTGTTTGTGCATTTACAATATTCATTGATTTTTGCCATTGAAAAACGTCCAGAAATGTTTGAAGCTACTGACTGAATGAAAAGAGCTGGCATCTCACTCTCTTTGAATCTTCTTTATCATGCTAGGATTAGCAGGAAAAAGCAAAAAAATTTCAGAATTGCACCTTGCAATGTGGAGATATTACTGTTTGTGCATTTACAATATTCATTGATTTTTGCCATTGAAAAACGTCCAGAAATGTTTGAAGCTACTGACTGAATGAAAAGAGCTGGCATCTCACTCTCTTTGAATCTTCTTTATCATGCTAGGATTAGCAGGAAAAAGCAAAAAATTTCAGAATTGCACCTTGTAATGCGGAGATATTACTGTTTGTGCATTTACAATATTCATTGATTTTTGCCATTGAAAAACATCATGTTATTCATATACCAGAAATGTTTGAAGCTACTGACTGAATGAAAAGAGCTGGCATCTCACACTCTTTGAATCTTCTTTATCATGCTAGGATTAGCAGGAAAAAGCAAAAAATTTCAGAATTGCACCTTGCAATGTGGAGAAATTACTGTTTGTGCATTTACAATATTCATTGATTTTTGCCATTGAAAAACATCATGTTATTCATATACCAGAAATGTTTGAAGCTACTGACTGAATGAAAAGAGCTGGCATCTCACTCTCTTTGAATCTTCTTTATCATGCTAGGATTAGCAGGAAAAAGCAAAAAATTTCAGAATTGCACCTTGCAATGCGGAGATATTACTGTTTGTGCATTTACAATATTCATTGATTTTTGCCATTTAAAAACGTCCAGAAATGTTTGAAGCTACTGACTGAATGAAAAGAGCTGGCATCTCACTCTCTTTGAATCTTCTTTATCATGCTAGGATTAGCAGGAAAAAGCAAAAAATTTCAGAATTGCACCTTGCAATGCGGAGATATTACTGTTTGTGCATTTACAATATTCATTGATTTTTGCCATTGAAAAACGTCCAGAAATGTTTGAAGCTACTGACTGAATGAAAGGAGCTGGCATCTCACTCTCTTTGAATCTTCTTTATCATGCTAGGATTAGCAGGAAAAAGCAAAAAAATTCAGAATTGCACCTTGCAATGCGGAGATATTACTGTTTGTGCATTTACAATATTCATTGATTTTTGCCATTGAAAAACATCATGTTATTCATATACCAGAAATGCTTAAAGCTACTGACTGAATGAAAAGAGCTGGCATCTCACTCTCTTTGAATCTTCTTTATCATGCTAGGATTAGCAGGAAAAAGCAAAAAATTTCAGAATTGCACCTTGCAATGCGGAGATATTACTGTTTGTGCATTTACAATATTCATTGATTTTTGCCACTGAAAAACGTCCAGAAATGTTTGAAGCTACTGACTGAATGAAAGGAGCTGGCATCTCACTCTCTTTGAATCTTCTTTATCATGCTAGGATTAGCAGGAAAAAGCAAAAAATTTCAGAATTGCACCTTGCAATGCGGAGAAATTACTGTTTGTGCATTTACAATATTCATTGATTTTTGCCATTGAAAAACGTCCAGAAATGTTTGAAGCTACTGACTGAATGAAAAGAGCTGGCATCTCACTCTCTTTGAATCTTCTTTATCATGCTAGGATTAGCAGGAAAAAGCAAAAAATTTCATAATTGCACCTTGCAATGTGGAGATATTACTGTTTGTGCATTTACAATATTCATTGATTTTTGCCATTGAAAAACATCATGTTATTCATATACCAGAAATGTTTGAAGCTACTGACTGAATGAAAAGAGCTGGCATCTCACTCTCTTTGAATCTTCTTTATCATGCTAGGATTAGCAGGAAAAAGCAAAAAATTTCAGAATTGCACCTTGCAATGCGGAGAAATTACTCTTTGTGCATTTACAATATTCATTGATTTTTGCCATTGAAAAACATCATGTTATTCATATACCAGAAATGTTTGAAGCTACTGACTGAATGAAAAGAGCTGGCATCTCACTCTCTTTGAATCTTCTTTATCATGCTAGGATTAGCAGGAAAAAGCAAAAAAATTCAGAATTGCACCTTGCAATGCGGAGATATTACTGTTTGTGCATTTACAATATTCATTGATTTTTGCCATTGAAAAACGTCCAGAAATGTTTGAAGCTACTGACTGAATGAAAGGAGCTGGCATCTCACTCTCTTTGAATCTTCTTTATCATGCTAGGATTAGCAGGAAAAAGCAAAAAATTTCAGAATTGCACCTTGCAATGCGGAGAAATTACTGTTTGTGCATTTACAATATTCATTGATTTTTGCCATTGAAAAACATCATGTTATTCATATACCAGAAATGTTTGAAGCTACTGACTGAATGAAAAGAGCTGGCATCTCACTCTCTTTTAATCTTCTTTATCATGCTAGGATTAGCAGGAAAAAGCAAAAAATTTCAGAATTGCACCTTGCAATGCGGAGATATTACTGTTTGTGCATTTACAATATTCATTGATTTTTGCCATTGAAAAACATCATGTTATTCATATACCAGAAATGTTTGAAGCTACTGACTGAATGAAAAGACCTGGCATCTCACTCTCTTTGAATCTTCTTTATCATGCTAGGATTAGCAGGAAAAAGCAAAAAATTTCAGAATTGCACCTTGCAATGCGGAGATATTACTGTTTGTGCATTTACAATATTCATTGATTTTTGCCATTGAAAAACATCATGTTATTCATATACCAGAAATGTTTGAAGCTACTGACTGAATGAAAAGAGCTGGCATCTCACTCTCTTTGAATCTTCTTTATCATGCTAGGATTAGCAGGAAAAAGCAAAAAATTTCAGAATTGCACCTTGCAATGCGGAGATATTACTGTTTGTGCATTTACAATATTCATTGATTTTTGCCATTGAAAAACGTCCAGAAATGTTTGAAGCTACTGACTGAATGAAAAGACCTGGCATCTCACTCTCTTTGAATCTTCTTTATCATGCTAGGATTAGCAGGAAAAAGCAAAAAATTTCAGAATTGCACCTTGCAATGCGGAGATATTACTGTTTGTGCATTTACAATATTCATTGATTTTTGCCATTGAAAAACATCATGTTATTCATATACCAGAAATGTTTGAAGCTACTGACTGAATGAAAAGAGCTGGCATCTCACTCTCTTTGAATCTTCTTTATCATGCTAGGATTAGCAGGAAAAAGCAAAAAATTTCAGAATTGCACCTTGCAATGCGGAGAAATTACTGTTTGTGCATTTACAATATTCATTGATTTTTGCCATTGAAAAACATCATGTTATTCATATACCAGAAATGTTTGAAGCTACTGAATGAATGAAAAGAGCTGGCATCTCACTCTCTTTGAATCTTCTTTATCATGCTAGGATTAGCAGGAAAAAGCAAAAAATTTCAGAATTGCACCCTGCAATGCGGAGAAATTACTGTTTGTGCATTTACAATATTCATTGATTTTTGCCATTGAAAAACATCATGTTATTCATATACCAGAAATGTTTGAAGCTACTGACTGAATGAAAAGAGCTGGCATCTCACTCTCTTTGAATCTTCTTTATCATGCTAGGATTAGCAGGAAAAAGCCAAAAATTTCAGAATTGCACCTTGCAATGTGGAGATATTACTGTTTGTGCATTTACAATATTCATTGATTTTTGCCATTGAAAAACATCATGTTATTCATATACCAGAAATGTTTGAAGCTACTGACTGAATGAAAAGAGCTGGCATCTCACTCTCTTTGAATCTTCTTTATCATGCTAGGATTAGCAGGAAAAAGCAAAAAATTTCAGAATTGCACCTTGCAATGCGGAGAAATTACTGTTTGTGCATTTACAATATTCATTGATTTTTGCCATTTAAAAACATCATGTTATTCATATACCAGAAATGTTTGAAGCTACTGACTGAATGAAAAGAGCTGGCATCACACTCTCTTTGAATCTTCTTTATCATGCTAGGATTAGCAGGAAAAAGCAAAAAATTTCAGAATTGCACCTTGCAATGCGGAGATATTACTGTTTGTGCATTTACAATATTCATTGATTTTTGCCATTGAAAAACGTCCAGAAATGTTTGAAGCTACTGACTGAATGAAAGGAGCTGGCATCTCACTCTCTTTGAATCTTCTTTATCATGCTAGGATTAGCAGGAAAAAGCAAAAAATTTCAGAATTGCACCTTGCAATGCGGAGATATTACTGTTTGTGCATTTACAATATTCATTGATTTTTGCCATTGAAAAACATCATGTTATTCATATACCAGAAATGTTTGAAGCTACTGACTGAATGAAAAGACCTGGCATCTCACTCTCTTTGAATCTTCTTTATCATGCTAGGATTAGCAGGAAAAAGCAAAAAATTTCAGAATTGCACCTTGCAATGCGGAGATATTACTGTTTGTGCATTTACAATATTCATTGATTTTTGCCATTGAAAAACATCATGTTATTCATATACCAGAAATGTTTGAAGCTACTGACTGAATGAAAAGAGCTGGCATCTCACTCTCTTTGAATCTTCTTTATCATGCTAGGATTAGCAGGAAAAAGCAAAAAATTTCAGAATTGCACCTTGCAATGCGGAGATATTACTGTTTGTGCATTTACAATATTCATTGATTTTTGCCATTGAAAAACATCATGTTATTCATATACCAGAAATGTTTGAAGCTACTGAATGAATGAAAAGAGCTGGCATCTCACTCTCTTTGAATCTTCTTTATCATGCTAGGATTAGCAGGAAAAAGCAAAAAATTTCAGAATTGCACCCTGCAATGCGGAGAAATTACTGTTTGTGCATTTACAATATTCATTGATTTTAGCCATTGAAAAACATCATGTTATTCATATACCAGAAATGCTTAAAGCTACTGACTGAATGAAAAGAGCTGGCATCTCACTCTCTTTGAATCTTCTTTATCATGCTAGGATTAGCAGGAAAAAGCAAAAAATTTCAGAATTGCACCCTGCAATGCGGAGATATTACTGTTTGTGCATTTACAATATTCATTGATTTTTGCCACTGAAAAACGTCCAGAAATGTTTGAAGCTACTGACTGAATGAAAGGAGCTGGCATCTCACTCTCTTTGAATCTTCTTTATCATGCTAGGATTAGCAGGAAAAAGCAAAAAATTTCAGAATTGCACCTTGCAATGCGGAGAAATTACTGTTTGTGCATTTACAATATTCATTGATTTTTGCCATTGAAAAACGTCCAGAAATGTTTGAAGCTACTGACTGAATGAAAAGAGCTGGCATCTCACTCTCTTTGAATCTTCTTTATCATGCTAGGATTAGCAGGAAAAAGCAAAAAATTTCATAATTGCACCTTGCAATGTGGAGATATTACTGTTTGTGCATTTACAATATTCATTGATTTTTGCCATTGAAAAACATCATGTTATTCATATACCAGAAATGTTTGAAGCTACTGACTGAATGAAAAGAGCTGGCATCTCACTCTCTTTGAATCTTCTTTATCATGCTAGGATTAGCAGGAAAAAGCAAAAAATTTCAGAATTGCACCTTGCAATGCGGAGAAATTACTCTTTGTGCATTTACAATATTCATTGATTTTTGCCATTGAAAAACATCATGTTATTCATATACCAGAAATGTTTGAAGCTACTGACTGAATGAAAAGAGCTGGCATCTCACTCTCTTTGAATCTTCTTTATCATGCTAGGATTAGCAGGAAAAAGCAAAAAAATTCAGAATTGCACCTTGCAATGCGGAGATATTACTGTTTGTGCATTTACAATATTCATTGATTTTTGCCATTGAAAAACGTCCAGAAATGTTTGAAGCTACTGACTGAATGAAAGGAGCTGGCATCTCACTCTCTTTGAATCTTCTTTATCATGCTAGGATTAGCAGGAAAAAGCAAAAAATTTCAGAATTGCACCTTGCAATGCGGAGAAATTACTGTTTGTGCATTTACAATATTCATTGATTTTTGCCATTGAAAAACATCATGTTATTCATATACCAGAAATGTTTGAAGCTACTGACTGAATGAAAAGAGCTGGCATCTCACTCTCTTTTAATCTTCTTTATCATGCTAGGATTAGCAGGAAAAAGCAAAAAATTTCAGAATTGCACCTTGCAATGCGGAGATATTACTGTTTGTGCATTTACAATATTCATTGATTTTTGCCATTGAAAAACATCATGTTATTCATATACCAGAAATGTTTGAAGCTACTGACTGAATGAAAAGACCTGGCATCTCACTCTCTTTGAATCTTCTTTATCATGCTAGGATTAGCAGGAAAAAGCAAAAAATTTCAGAATTGCACCTTGCAATGCGGAGATATTACTGTTTGTGCATTTACAATATTCATTGATTTTTGCCATTGAAAAACATCATGTTATTCATATACCAGAAATGTTTGAAGCTACTGACTGAATGAAAAGAGCTGGCATCTCACTCTCTTTGAATCTTCTTTATCATGCTAGGATTAGCAGGAAAAAGCAAAAAATTTCAGAATTGCACCTTGCAATGCGGAGATATTACTGTTTGTGCATTTACAATATTCATTGATTTTTGCCATTGAAAAACGTCCAGAAATGTTTGAAGCTACTGACTGAATGAAAAGAGCTGGCATCTCACTCTCTTTGAATCTTCTTTATCATGCTAGGATTAGCAGGAAAAAGCAAAAAATTTCAGAATTGCACCTTGCAATGCGGAGATATTACTGTTTGTGCATTTACAATATTCATTGATTTTTGCCATTGAAAAACGTCCAGAAATGTTTGAAGCTACTGACTGAATGAAAGGAGCTGGCATCTCACTC
Organism: Phyllobates terribilis; assembly: GCF_046119375.1. Classification (NCBI taxonomy): domain Eukaryota; kingdom Metazoa; phylum Chordata; class Amphibia; order Anura; family Dendrobatidae; genus Phyllobates; species Phyllobates terribilis. The sequence continues at coordinate 476,292 of NW_027363225.1, read as the reverse complement.
TCTTTGAATCTTCTTTATCATGCTAGGATTAGCAGGAAAAAGCAAAAAATTTCAGAATTGCACCTTGCAATGCGGAGATATTACTGTTTGTGCATTTACAATATTCATTGATTTTTGCCATTGAAAAACATCATGTTATTCATATACCAGAAATGTTTGAAGCTACTGACTGAATGAAAAGAGCTGGCATCTCACTCTCTTTGAATCTTCTTTATCATGCTAGGATTAGCAGGAAAAAGCAAAAAATTTCAGAATTGCACCTTGCAATGCGGAGATATTACTGTTTGTGCATTTACAATATTCATTGATTTTTGCCATTGAAAAACGTCCAGAAATGTTTGAAGCTACTGACTGAATGAAAGGAGCTGGCATCTCACTCTCTTTGAATCTTCTTTATCATGCTAGGATTAGCAGGAAAAAGCAAAAAATTTCAGAATTGCACCTTGCAATGCGGAGAAATTACTGTTTGTGCATTTACAATATTCATTGATTTTTGCCATTGAAAAACGTCCAGAAATGTTTGAAGCTACTGACTGAATGAAAAGAGCTGGCATCTCACTCTCTTTGAATCTTCTTTATCATGCTAGGATTAGCAGGAAAAAGCCAAAAATTTCAGAATTGCACCTTGCAATGTGGAGATATTACTGTTTGTGCATTTACAATATTCATTGATTTTTGCCATTGAAAAACATCATGTTATTCATATACCAGAAATGTTTGAAGCTACTGACTGAATGAAAAGAGCTGGCATCTCACTCTCTTTGAATCTTCTTTATCATGCTAGGATTAGCAGGAAAAAGCAAAAAATTTCAGAATTGCACCTTGCAATGCGGAGAAATTACTGTTTGTGCATTTACAATATTCATTGATTTTTGCCATTGAAAAACGTCCAGAAATGTTTGAAGCTACTGACTGAATGAAAGGAGCTGGCATCTCACTCTCTTTGAATCTTCTTTATCATGCTAGGATTAGCAGGAAAAAGCAAAAAATTTCAGAATTGCACCTTGCAATGCGGAGATATTACTGTTTGTGCATTTACAATATTCATTGATTTTTGCCATTGAAAAACATCATGTTATTCATATACCAGAAATGTTTGAAGCTACTGACTGAATGAAAAGACCTGGCATCTCACTCTCTTTGAATCTTCTTTATCATGCTAGGATTAGCAGGAAAAAGCAAAAAATTTCAGAATTGCACCTTGCAATGCGGAGATATTACTGTTTGTGCATTTACAATATTCATTGATTTTTGCCATTGAAAAACATCATGTTATTCATATACCAGAAATGTTTGAAGCTACTGACTGAATGAAAAGAGCTGGCATCTCACTCTCTTTGAATCTTCTTTATCATGCTAGGATTAGCAGGAAAAAGCAAAAAATTTCAGAATTGCACCTTGCAATGCGGAGAAATTACTGTTTGTGCATTTACAATATTCATTGATTTTTGCCATTGAAAAACATCATGTTATTCATATACCAGAAATGTTTGAAGCTACTGAATGAATGAAAAGAGCTGGCATCTCACTCTCTTTGAATCTTCTTTATCATGCTAGGATTAGCAGGAAAAAGCAAAAAATTTCAGAATTGCACCCTGCAATGCGGAGAAATTACTGTTTGTGCATTTACAATATTCATTGATTTTTGCCATTGAAAAACATCATGTTATTCATATACCAGAAATGTTTGAAGCTACTGACTGAATGAAAAGAGCTGGCATCTCACTCTCTTTGAATCTTCTTTATCATGCTAGGATTAGCAGGAAAAAGCCAAAAATTTCAGAATTGCACCTTGCAATGTGGAGATATTACTGTTTGTGCATTTACAATATTCATTGATTTTTGCCATTGAAAAACATCATGTTATTCATATACCAGAAATGTTTGAAGCTACTGACTGAATGAAAAGAGCTGGCATCTCACTCTCTTTGAATCTTCTTTATCATGCTAGGATTAGCAGGAAAAAGCAAAAAATTTCAGAATTGCACCTTGCAATGCGGAGAAATTACTGTTTGTGCATTTACAATATTCATTGATTTTTGCCATTTAAAAACATCATGTTATTCATATACCAGAAATGTTTGAAGCTACTGACTGAATGAAAAGAGCTGGCATCACACTCTCTTTGAATCTTCTTTATCATGCTAGGATTAGCAGGAAAAAGCAAAAAATTTCAGAATTGCACCTTGCAATGCGGAGATATTACTGTTTGTGCATTTACAATATTCATTGATTTTTGCCATTGAAAAACGTCCAGAAATGTTTGAAGCTACTGACTGAATGAAAGGAGCTGGCATCTCACTCTCTTTGAATCTTCTTTATCATGCTAGGATTAGCAGGAAAAAGCAAAAAATTTCAGAATTGCACCTTGCAATGCGGAGATATTACTGTTTGTGCATTTACAATATTCATTGATTTTTGCCATTGAAAAACATCATGTTATTCATATACCAGAAATGTTTGAAGCTACTGACTGAATGAAAAGACCTGGCATCTCACTCTCTTTGAATCTTCTTTATCATGCTAGGATTAGCAGGAAAAAGCAAAAAATTTCAGAATTGCACCTTGCAATGCGGAGATATTACTGTTTGTGCATTTACAATATTCATTGATTTTTGCCATTGAAAAACATCATGTTATTCATATACCAGAAATGTTTGAAGCTACTGACTGAATGAAAAGAGCTGGCATCTCACTCTCTTTGAATCTTCTTTATCATGCTAGGATTAGCAGGAAAAAGCAAAAAATTTCAGAATTGCACCTTGCAATGCGGAGATATTACTGTTTGTGCATTTACAATATTCATTGATTTTTGCCATTGAAAAACATCATGTTATTCATATACCAGAAATGTTTGAAGCTACTGAATGAATGAAAAGAGCTGGCATCTCACTCTCTTTGAATCTTCTTTATCATGCTAGGATTAGCAGGAAAAAGCAAAAAATTTCAGAATTGCACCCTGCAATGCGGAGAAATTACTGTTTGTGCATTTACAATATTCATTGATTTTTGCCATTGAAAAACATCATGTTATTCATATACCAGAAATGTTTGAAGCTACTGACTGAATGAAAAGAGCTGGCATCTCACTCTCTTTGAATCTTCTTTATCATGCTAGGATTAGCAGGAAAAAGCAAAAAATTTCAGAATTGCACCTTGCAATGCGGAGATATTACTGTTTGTGCATTTACAATATTCATTGATTTTTGCCATTGAAAAACGTCCAGAAATGTTTGAAGCTACTGACTGAATGAAAGGAGCTGGCATCTCACTCTCTTTGAATTTTCTTTATCATGCTAGGATTAGCAGGAAAAAGCAAAAAATTTCAGAATTGCACCTTGCAATGCGGAGATATTACTGTTTGTGCATTTACAATATTCATTGATTTTTGCCATTGAAAAACGTCCAGAAATGTTTGAAGCTACTGACTGAATGAAAAGAGCTGGCATCTCACTCTCTTTGAATCTTCTTTATCATGCTAGGATTAGCAGGAAAAAGCAAAAACTTTCAAAATTGCACCTTGCAATGTGGAGATATTACTGTTTGTGCATTTACAATATTCATTGATTTTTGCCATTGAAAAACATCATGTTATTCATATACCAGAAATGTTTGAAGCTACTGACTGAATGAAAAGAGCTGGCATCTCACTCTCTTTGAATCTTCTTTATCATGCTAGGATTAGCAGGAAAAAGCAAAAAATTTCAGAATTGCACCTTGCAATGCGGAGATATTACTGTTTGTGCATTTACAATATTCATTGATTTTTGCCATTGAAAAACATCATGTTATTCATATACCAGAAATGTTTGAAGCTACTGACTGAATGAAAAGAGCTGGCATCTCACTCTCTTTGAATCTTCTTTATCATGCTAGGATTAGCAGGAAAAAGCAAAAAATTTCAGAATTGCACCTTGCAATGCGGAGATATTACTGTTTGTGCATTTACAATATTCATTGATTTTTGCCATTGAAAAACATCATGTTATTCATATACCAGAAATGTTTGAAGCTACTGACTGAATGAAAAGAGCTGGCATCTCACTCTCTTTGAATCTTCTTTATCATGCTAGGATTAGCAGGAAAAAGCAAAAAATTTCAGAATTGCACCTTGCAATGCGGAGATATTACTGTTTGTGCATTTACAATATTCATTGATTTTTGCCATTGAAAAACATCATGTTATTCATATACCAGAAATGTTTGAAGCTACTGACTGAATGAAAAGAGCTGGCATCTCACTCTCTTTGAATCTTCTTTATCATGCTAGGATTAGCAGGAAAAAGCAAAAAATTTCAGAATTGCACCTTGCAATGCGGAGAAATTACTGTTTGTGCATTTACAATATTCATTGATTTTTGCCATTGAAAAACATCATGTTATTCATATACCAGAAATGTTTGAAGCTACTGACTGAATGAAAAGAGCTGGCATCTCACTCTCTTTGAATCTTCTTTATCATGCTAGGATTAGCAGGAAAAAGCAAAAAATTTCAGAATTGCACCTTGCAATGCGGAGATTTTACTGTTTGTGCGTTTACAATATTCATTGATTTTTGCCATTGAAAAACGTCCAGAAATGTTTGAAGCTACTGACTGAATGAAAGGACCTGGCATCTCACTCTCTTTGAATCTTCTTTATCATGCTAGGATTAGCAGGAAAAAGCAAAAAATTTCAGAATTGCACCTTGCAATGCGGAGAAATTTCTGTTTGTGCATTTACAATATTCATTGATTTTTGCCATTGAAAAACGTCCAGAAATGTTTGAAGCTACTGACTGAATGAAAGGAGCTGGCATCTCACTCTCTTTGAATCTTCTTTATCATGCTAGGATTAGCAGGAAAAAGCAAAAAATTTCAGAATTGCACCTTGCAATGTGGAGATATTACTGTTTGTGCATTTACAATATTCATTGATTTTTGCCATTGAAAAACATCATGTTATTCATATACCAGAAATGTTTGAAGCTACTGACTGAATGAATAGAACTGGCATCTCACTCTCTTTGAATCTTCTTTATCATGCTAGGATTAGCAGGAAAAAGCAAAAAATTTCAGAATTGCACCTTGCAATGCGGAGATATTACTGTTTGTGCATTTACAATATTCATTGATTTTTGTCATTGAAAAACGTCCAGAAATGTTTGAAGCTACTGACTGAATGAAAAGAGCTGGCATCTCACTCTCTTTGAATCTTCTTTATCATGCTAGGATTAGCAGGAAAAAGCAGAAAATTTCAGAATTGCACCTTGCAATGCGGAGATATTACTGTTTGTGCATTTACAATATTCATTGATTTTTGTAATTGAAAAACGTCCAGAAATGTTTGAAGCTACTGACTGAATGAAAAGAGCTGGCATCTCACTCTCTTTGAATCTTCTTTATCATGCTAGGATTAGCAGGAAAAAGCAAAAAATTTCAGAATTGCACCTTGCAATGAGGAGATATTACTGTTTGTGCATTTACAATATTCATTGATTTTTGCCATTGAAAAACGTCCAGAAATGTTTGAAGCTACTGACTGAATGAAAAGAGCTGGCATCTCACTCTCTTTGAATCTTCTTTATCATGCTAGGATTAGCAGGAAAAAGCAAAAAATTTCAGAATTGCACCTTGCAATGAGGAGATATTACTGTTTGTGCATTTACAATATTCATTGATTTTTGTCATTGAAAAACGTCCAGAAATGTTTGAAGCTACTGACTGAATGAAAATAGCTGGCATCTCACTCTCTTTGAATCTTCTTTATCATGCTAGTATTAGCAGGAAAAAGCAAAAAATTTCAGAATTGCACCTTGCAATGCGGAGATATTACTGTTTGTGCATTTACAATATTCATTGATTTTTGCCATTGAAAAACGTCCAGAAATGTTTGAAGCTACTGACTGAATGAAAAGAGCTGGCATCTCACTCTCTTTGAATCTTCTTTATCATGCTAGGATTAGCAGGAAAAAGCAGAAAATTTCAGAATTGCACCTTGCAATGCGGAGATATTACTGTTTGTGCATTTACAATATTCATTGATTTTTGTAATTGAAAAACGTCCAGAAATGTTTGAAGCTACTGACTGAATGAAAAGAGCTGGCATCTCACTCTCTTTGAATCTTCTTTATCATGCTAGGATTAGCAGGAAAAAGCAAAAAATTTCAGAATTGCACCTTGCAATGAGGAGATATTACTGTTTGTGCATTTACAATATTCATTGATTTTTGCCATTGAAAAACGTCCAGAAATGTTTGAAGCTACTGACTGAATGAAAATAGCTGGCATCTCACTCTCTTTGAATCTTCTTTATCATGCTAGGATTAGCAGGAAAAAGCAAAAAATTTCAGAATTGCACCTTGCAATGCGGAGATATTACTGTTTGTGCATTTACAATATTCATTGATTTTTGCCATTGAAAAACGTCCAGAAATGTTTGAAGCTACTGACTGAATGAAAAGAGCTGGCATCTCACTCTCTTTAAATCTTCTTTATCATGCTAGGACTAGCAGGAAAAAGCAAAAAATTTCAGAATTGCACCTTGCAATGTGGAGATATTACTGTTTGTGCATTTACAATATTCATTGATTTTTGCCATTGAAAAACATCATGTTATTCATATACCAGAAATGTTTGAAGCTACTGACTGAATGAATAGAACTGGCATCTCACTCTCTTTGAATCTTCTTTATCATGCTAGGATTAGCAGGAAAAAGCAAAAAATTTCAGAATTGCACCTTGCAATGCGGAGATATTACTGTTTGTGCATTTACAATATTCATTGATTTTTGTCATTGAAAAACGTCCAGAAATGTTTGAAGCTACTGACTGAATGAAAAGAGCTGGCATCTCACTCTCTTTGAATCTTCTTTATCATGCTAGGATTAGCAGGAAAAAGCAGAAAATTTCAGAATTGCACCTTGCAATGCGGAGATATTACTGTTTGTGCATTTACAATATTCATTGATTTTTGTAATTGAAAAACGTCCAGAAATGTTTGAAGCTACTGACTGAATGAAAAGAGCTGGCATCTCACTCTCTTTGAATCTTCTTTATCATGCTAGGATTAGCAGGAAAAAGCAAAAAATTTCAGAATTGCACCTTGCAATGAGGAGATATTACTGTTTGTGCATTTACAATATTCATTGATTTTTGCCATTGAAAAACGTCCAGAAATGTTTGAAGCTACTGACTGAATGAAAAGAGCTGGCATCTCACTCTCTTTGAATCTTCTTTATCATGCTAGGATTAGCAGGAAAAAGCAAAAAATTTCAGAATTGCACCTTGCAATGAGGAGATATTACTGTTTGTGCATTTACAATATTCATTGATTTTTGTCATTGAAAAACGTCCAGAAATGTTTGAAGCTACTGACTGAATGAAAATAGCTGGCATCTCACTCTCTTTGAATCTTCTTTATCATGCTAGTATTAGCAGGAAAAAGCAAAAAATTTCAGAATTGCACCTTGCAATGCGGAGATATTACTGTTTGTGCATTTACAATATTCATTGATTTTTGCCATTGAAAAACGTCCAGAAATGTTTGAAGCTACTGACTGAATGAAAAGAGCTGGCATCTCACTCTCTTTGAATCTTCTTTATCATGCTAGGATTAGCAGGAAAAAGCAGAAAATTTCAGAATTGCACCTTGCAATGCGGAGATATTACTGTTTGTGCATTTACAATATTCATTGATTTTTGTAATTGAAAAACGTCCAGAAATGTTTGAAGCTACTGACTGAATGAAAAGAGCTGGCATCTCACTCTCTTTGAATCTTCTTTATCATGCTAGGATTAGCAGGAAAAAGCAAAAAATTTCAGAATTGCACCTTGCAATGAGGAGATATTACTGTTTGTGCATTTACAATATTCATTGATTTTTGCCATTGAAAAACGTCCAGAAATGTTTGAAGCTACTGACTGAATGAAAATAGCTGGCATCTCACTCTCTTTGAATCTTCTTTATCATGCTAGGATTAGCAGGAAAAAGCAAAAAATTTCAGAATTGCACCTTGCAATGCGGAGATATTACTGTTTGTGCATTTACAATATTCATTGATTTTTGCCATTGAAAAACGTCCAGAAATGTTTGAAGCTACTGACTGAATGAAAAGAGCTGGCATCTCACTCTCTTTAAATCTTCTTTATCATGCTAGGACTAGCAGGAAAAAGCAAAAAATTTCAGAATTGCACCTTGCAATGCGGAGATATTACTGTTTGTGCATTTACAATATTCATTGATTTTTGCCATTGAAAAACGTCCAGAAATGTTTGAAGCTACTGACTGAATGAAAAGAGCTGGCATTTCACTCTCTTTGAATCTTCTTTATCATGCTAGGATTAGCAGGAAAAAGCAAAAAATTTCAGAATTGCACCTTGCAATGCGGAGATATTACTGTTTGTGCATTTACAATATTCATTGATTTTTGCCATTGAAAAACGTCCAGAAATGTTTGAAGCTACTGACTGAATGAAAAGAGCTGGCATCTCACTCTCTTTGAATCTTCTTTATCATGCTAGGATTAGCAGGAAAAAGCAAAAAATTTCAGAATTGCACCTTGCAATGCGGAGATATTACTGTTTGTGCATTTACAATATTCATTGATTTTTGCCATTGAAAAACGTCCAGAAATGTTTGAAGCTACTGACTGAATGAAAGGAGCTGGCATCTCACTCTCTTTGAATCTTCTTTATCATGCTAGGATTAGCAGGAAAAAGCAAAAAAATTCAGAATTGCACCTTGCAATGTGGAGATATACTGTTTGTGCATTTACAATATTCATTGATTTTTGCCATTGAAAAACATCATGTTATTCATATACCAGAAATGTTTGAAGCTACTGACTGAATGAAAAGAGCTGGCATCTCACTCTCTTTGAATCTTCTTTATCATGCTAGGATTAGCAGGAAAAAGCAAAAAATTTCAGAATTGCACCTTGCAATGCGGAGATATTACTGTTTGTGCATTTACAATATTCATTGATTTTTGCCATTGAAAAACGTCCAGAAATGTTTGAAGCTACTGACTGAATGAAAGGAGCTGGCATCTCACTCTCTTTGAATCTTCTTTATCATGCTAGGATTAGCAGGAAAAAGCAAAAAATTTCAGAATTGCACCTTGCAATGTGGAGATATTACTGTTTGTGCATTTACAATATTCATTGATTTTTGCCATTGAAAAACGTGCAGAAATGTTTGAAGCTACTGACTGAATGAAAGGAGCTGGCATCTCACTCTCTTTGAATCTTCTTTATCATGCTAGGATTAGCAGGAAAAAGCAAAAAATTTCAGAATTGCACCTTGCAATGTGGAGATATTACTGTTTGTGCATTTACAATATTCATTGATTTTTGCCATTGAAAAACGTCCAGAAATGTTTGAAGCTACTGACTGAATGAAAAGAGCTGGCATCTCACTCTCTTTGAATCTTCTTTATCATGCTAGGATTAGCAGGAAAAAGCAAAAAATTTCAGAATTGCACCTTGCAATGTGGAGATATTACTGTTTGTGCATTTACAATATTCATTGATTTTTGCCATTGAAAAACATCATGTTATTCATATACCAGAAATGTTTGAAGCTACTGACTGAATGAAAAGAGCTGGCATCTCACTCTCTTTGAATCTTCTTTATCATGCTAGGATTAGCAGGAAAAAGCAAAAAATTTCAGAATTGCACCGTGCAATGTGGAGATATTACTGTTTGTGCATTTACAATATTCATTGATTTTTGCCATTGAAAAACGTCCAGAAATGTTTGAAGCTACTGACTGAATGAAAAGAGCTGGCATCTCACTCTCTTTGAATCTTCTTTATCATGCTAGGATTAGCAGGAAAAAGCAAAAAATTTCAGAATTGCACCTTGCAATGCGGAGATATTACTGTTTGTGCATTTACAATATTCATTGATTTTTGCCATTGAAAAACGTCCAGAAATGTTTGAAGCTACTGACTGAATGAAAGGAGCTGGCATCTCACTCTCTTTGAATCTTCTTTATCATGCTAGGATTAGCAGGAAAAAGCAAAAAATTTCAGAATTGCACCTTGCAATGCGGAGATATTACTGTTTGTGCATTTACAATATTCATTGATTTTTGCCATTGAAAAACGTCCAGAAATGTTTGAAGCTACTGACTGAATGAAAAGAGCTGGCATCTCACTCTCTTTGAATCTTCTTTATCATGCTAGGATTAGCAGGAAAAAGCAAAAAATTTCAGAATTGCACCTTGCAATGCGGAGATATTACTGTTTGTGCATTTACAATATTCATTGATTTTTGCCATTGAAAAACATCATGTTATTCATATACCAGAAATGTTTGAAGCTACTGACTGAATGAAAAGAGCTGGCATCTCACTCTCTTTGAATCTTCTTTATCATGCTAGGATTAGCAGGAAAAAGCAAAAAATTTCAGAATTGCACCTTGCAATGCGGAGATATTACTGTTTGTGCATTTACAATATTCATTGATTTTTGCCATTGAAAAACGTCCAGAAATGTTTGAAGCTACTGACTGAATGAAAGGAGCTGGCATCTCACTCTCTTTGAATCTTCTTTATCATGCTAGGATTAGCAGGAAAAAGCAAAAAATTTCAGAATTGCACCTTGCAATGCGGAGATATTACTGTTTGTGCATTTACAATATTCATTGATTTTTGCCATTGAAAAACGTCCAGAAATGTTTGAAGCTACTGACTGAATGAAAAGAGCTGGCATCTCACTCTCTTTGAATCTTCTTTATCATGCTAGGATTAGCAGGAAAAAGCAAAAAATTTCAGAATTGCACCTTGCAATGCGGAGATATTACTGTTTGTGCATTTACAATATTCATTGATTTTTGCCATTGAAAAACGTCCAGAAATGTTTGAAGCTACTGACTGAATGAAAGGAGCTGGCATCTCACTCTCTTTGAATCTTCTTTATCATGCTAGGATTAGCAGGAAAAAGCAAAAAATTTCAGAATTGCACCTTGCAATGCGGAGAAATTACGGTTTGTGCATTTACAATATTCATTGATATTTGCCATTGAAAAACGTCCAGAAATGTTTGAAGCTACTGACTGAATGAAAGGAGCTGGCATCTCACTCTCTTTGAATCTTCTTTATCATGCTAGGATTAGCAGGAAAAAGCAAAAAATTTCAGAATTGCACCTTGCAATGTGGAGATATTACTGTTTGTGCATTTACAATATTCATTGATTTTTGCCATTGAAAAACATCATGTTATTCATATACCAGAAATGTTTGAAGCTACTGACTGAATGAAAAGAACTGGCATCTCACTCTCTTTGAATCTTCTTTATCATGCTAGGATTAGCAGGAAAAAGCAAAAAATTTCAGAATTGCACCTTGCAATGCGGAGATATTACTGTTTGTGCATTTACAATATTCATTGATTTTTGCCATTGAAAAACGTCCAGAAATGTTTGAAGCTACTGACTGAATGAAAGGAGCTGGCATCTCACTCTCTTTGAATCTTCTTTATCATGCTAGGATTAGCAGGAAAAAGCAAAAAATTTCAGAATTGCACCTTGCAATGCGGAGAAATTACGGTTTGTGCATTTACAATATTCATTGATATTTGCCATTGAAAAACGTCCAGAAATGTTTGAAGCTACTGACTGAATGAAAGGAGCTGGCATCTCACTCTCTTTGAATCTTCTTTATCATGCTAGGTTTAGCAGGAAAAAGCAAAAAATTTCAGAATTGCACCTTGCAATGTGGAGATATTACTGTTTGTGCATTTACAATATTCATTGATTTTTGCCATTGAAAAACGTCCAGAAATGTTTGAAGCTACTGACTGAATGAAAAGAGCTGGCATCTCACTCTCTTTGAATCTTCTTTATCATGCTAGGATTAGCAGGAAAAAGCAAAAAATTTCAGAATTGCACCTTGCAATGCGGAGATATTACTGTTTGTGCATTTACAATATTCATTGATTTTTGCCATTGAAAAACGTCCAGAAATGTTTGAAGCTACTGACTGAATGAAAGGAGCTGGCATCTCACTCTCTTTGAATCTTCTTTATCATGCTAGGATTAGCAGGAAAAAGCAAAAAATTTCAGAATTGCACCTTGCAATGCGGAGAAATTACGGTTTGTGCATTTACAATATTCATTGATATTTGCCATTGAAAAACGTCCAGAAATGTTTGAAGCTACTGACTGAATGAAAGGAGCTGGCATCTCACTCTCTTTGAATCTTCTTTATCATGCTAGGATTAGCAGGAAAAAGCAAAAAATTTCAGAATTGCACCTTGCAATGTGGAGATATTACTGTTTGTGCATTTACAATATTCATTGATTTTTGCCATTGAAAAACATCATGTTATTCATATACCAGAAATGTTTGAAGCTACTGACTGAATGAAAAGAACTGGCATCTCACTCTCTTTGAATCTTCTTTATCATGCTAGGATTAGCAGGAAAAAGCAAAAAATTTCAGAATTGCACCTTGCAATGCGGAGATATTACTGTTTGTGCATTTACAATATTCATTGATTTTTGCCATTGAAAAACGTCCAGAAATGTTTGAAGCTACTGACTGAATGAAAGGAGCTGGCATCTCACTCTCTTTGAATCTTCTTTATCATGCTAGGATTAGCAGGAAAAAGCAAAAAATTTCAGAATTGCACCTTGCAATGCGGAGAAATTACGGTTTGTGCATTTACAATATTCATTGATATTTGCCATTGAAAAACGTCCAGAAATGTTTGAAGCTACTGACTGAATGAAAGGAGCTGGCATCTCACTCTCTTTGAATCTTCTTTATCATGCTAGGATTAGCAGGAAAAAGCAAAAAATTTCAGAATTGCACCTTGCAATGTGGAGATATTACTGTTTGTGCATTTACAATATTCATTGATTTTTGCCATTGAAAAACATCATGTTATTCATATACCAGAAATGTTTGAAGCTACTGACTGAATGAAAAGAACTGGCATCTCACTCTCTTTGAATCTTCTTTATCATGCTAGGATTAGCAGGAAAAAGCAAAAAATTTCAGAATTGCACCTTGCAATGCGGAGATATTACTGTTTGTGCATTTACAATATTCATTGATTTTTGCCATTGAAAAACGTCCAGAAATGTTTGAAGCTACTGACTGAATGAAAAGAGCTGGCATCTCACTCTCTTTGAATCTTCTTTATCATGCTAGGATTAGCAGGAAAAAGCAGAAAATTTCAGAATTGCACCTTGCAATGCGGAGATATTACTGTTTGTGCATTTACAATATTCATTGATTTTTGTAATTGAAAAACGTCCAGAAATGTTTGAAGCTACTGACTGAATGAAAAGAGCTGGCATCTCACTCTCTTTGAATCTTCTTTATCATGCTAGGATTAGCAGGAAAAAGCAAAAAATTTCAGAATTGCACCTTGCAATGAGGAGATATTACTGTTTGTGCATTTACAATATTCATTGATTTTTGCCATTGAAAAACGTCCAGAAATGTTTGAAGCTACTGACTGAATGAAAATAGCTGGCATCTCACTCTCTTTGAATCTTCTTTATCATGCTAGGATTAGCAGGAAAAAGCAAAAAATTTCAGAATTGCACCTTGCAATGTGGAGATATTACTGTTTGTGCATTTACAATATTCATTGATTTTTGCCATTGAAAAACATCATGTTATTCATATACCAGAAATGTTTGAAGCTACTGACTGAATGAAAAGAACTGGCATCTCACTCTCTTTGAATCTTCTTTATCATGCTAGGATTAGCAGGAAAAAGCAAAAAATTTCAGAATTGCACCTTGCAATGCGGAGATATTACTGTTTGTGCATTTACAATATTCATTGATTTTTGCCATTGAAAAACGTCCAGAAATGTTTGAAGCTACTGACTGAATGAAAAGAGCTGGCATCTCACTCTCTTTGAATCTTCTTTATCATGCTAGGATTAGCAGGAAAAAGCAGAAAATTTCAGAATTGCACCTTGCAATGCGGAGATATTACTGTTTGTGCATTTACAATATTCATTGATTTTTGTAATTGAAAAACGTCCAGAAATGTTTGAAGCTACTGACTGAATGAAAAGAGCTGGCATCTCACTCTCTTTGAATCTTCTTTATCATGCTAGGATTAGCAGGAAAAAGCAAAAAATTTCAGAATTGCACCTTGCAATGAGGAGATATTACTGTTTGTGCATTTACAATATTCATTGATTTTTGCCATTGAAAAACGTCCAGAAATGTTTGAAGCTACTGACTGAATGAAAATAGCTGGCATCTCACTCTCTTTGAATCTTCTTTATCATGCTAGGATTAGCAGGAAAAAGCAAAAAATTTCAGAATTGCACCTTGCAATGTGGAGATATTACTGTTTGTGCATTTACAATATTCATTGATTTTTGCCATTGAAAAACGTCCAGAAATGTTTGAAGCTACTGACTGAATGAAAAGAGCTGGCATCTCACTCTCTTTAAATCTTCTTTATCATGCTAGGATTAGCAGGAAAAAGCAAAAAATTTCAGAATTGCACCTTGCAATGCGGAGATATTACTGTTTGTGCATTTACAATATTCATTGATTTTTGCCATTGAAAAACGTCCAGAAATGTTTGAAGCTACTGACTGAATGAAAAGAGCTGGCATCTCACTCTCTTTGAATCTTCTTTATCATGCTAGGATTAGCAGGAAAAAGCAAAAAATTTCAGAATTGCACCTTGCAATGCGGAGATATTACTGTTTGTGCATTTACAATATTCATTGATTTTTGCCATTGAAAAACGTCCAGAAATGTTTGAAGCTACTGACTGAATGAAAAGAGCTGGCATCTCACTCTCTTTGAATCTTTTTTATCATGCTAGGATTAGCAGGAAAAAGCAAAAAATTTCAGAATTGCACCTTGCAATGCGGAGATATTACTGTTTGTGCATTTACAATATTCATTGATTTTTGCCATTGAAAAACGTCCAGAAATGTTTGAAGCTACTGACTGAATGAAAGGAGCTGGCATCTCACTCTCTTTGAATCTTCTTTATCATGCTAGGATTAGCAGGAAAAAGCAAAAAATTTCAGAATTGCACCTTGCAATGTGGAGATATTACTGTTTGTGCATTTACAATATTCATTGATTTTTGCCATTGAAAAACATCATGTTATTCATATACCAGAAATGTTTGAAGCTACTGACTGAATGAAAAGAGCTGGCATCTCACTCTCTTTGAATCTTCTTTATCATGCTAGGATTAGCAGGAAAAAGCAAAAAATTTCAGAATTGCACCTTGCAATGCGGAGATATTACTGTTTGTGCATTTACAATATTCATTGATTTTTGCCATTGAAAAACGTCCAGAAATGTTTGAAGCTACTGACTGAATGAAAGGAGCTGGCATCTCACTCTCTTTGAATCTTCTTTATCATGCTAGGATTAGCAGGAAAAAGCAAAAAATTTCAGAATTGCACCTTGCAATGTGGAGATATTACTGTTTGTGCATTTACAATATTCATTGATTTTTGCCATTGAAAAACATCATGTTATTCATATACCAGAAATGTTTGAAGCTACTGACTGAATGAAAAGAGCTGGCATCTCACTCTCTTTGAATCTTCTTTATCATGCTAGGATTAGCAGGAAAAAGCAAAAAATTTCAGAATTGCACCTTGCAATGCGGAGATATTACTGTTTGTGCATTTACAATATTCATTGATTTTTGCCATTGAAAAACGTCCAGAAATGTTTGAAGCTACTGACTGAATGAAAGGAGCTGGCATCTCACTCTCTTTGAATCTTCTTTATCATGCTAGGATTAGCAGGAAAAAGCAAAAAATTTCAGAATTGCACCTTGCAATGTGGAGATATTACTGTTTGTGCATTTACAATATTCATTGATTTTTGCCATTGAAAAACGTCCAGAAATGTTTGAAGCTACTGACTGAATGAAAGGAGCTGGCATCTCACTCTCTTTGAATCTTCTTTATCATGCTAGGATTAGCAGGAAAAAGCAAAAAATTTCAGAATTGCACCTTGCAATGCGGAGATATTACTGTTTGTGCATTTACAATATTCATTGATTTTTGCCATTGAAAAACGTCCAGAAATGTTTGAAGCTACTGACTGAATGAAAAGAGCTGGCATCTCACTCTCTTTGAATCTTCTTTATCATGCTAGGATTAGCAGGAAAAAGCAAAAAATTTCAGAATTGCACCTTGCAATGTGGAGATATTACTGTTTGTGCATTTACAATATTCATTGATTTTTGCCATTGAAAAACATCATGTTATTCATATACCAGAAATGTTTGAAGCTACTGACTGAATGAAAAGAGCTGGCATCTCACTCTCTTTGAATCTTCTTTATCATGCTAGGATTAGCAGGAAAAAGCAAAAAATTTCAGAATTGCACCTTGCAATGTGGAGATATTACTGTTTGTGCATTTACAATATTCATTGATTTTTGCCATTGAAAAACGTCCAGAAATGTTTGAAGCTACTGACTGAATGAAAAGAGCTGGCATCTCACTCTCTTTGAATCTTCTTTATCATGCTAGGATTAGCAGGAAAAAGCAAAAAATTTCAGAATTGCACCTTGCAATGCGGAGATATTACTGTTTGTGCATTTACAATATTCATTGATTTTTGCCATTAAAAAACATCATGTTATTCATATACCAGAAATGTTTGAAGCTACTGACTGAATGAAAAGAGCTGGCATCTCACTCTCTTTGAATCTTCTTTATCATGCTAGGATTAGCAGGAAAAAGCAAAAAATTTCAGAATTGCACCTTGCAATGCGGAGATATTACTGTTTGTGCATTTACAATATTCATTGATTTTTGCCATTGAAAAACATCATGTTATTCATATAACAGAAATGTTTGAAGCTACTGACTGAATGAAAAGAGCTGGCATCTCACTCTCTTTGAATCTTCTTTATCATGCTAAGAGGAGCAGGAAAAAGCAGAAAATTTCAGAATTGCACCTTGCAATGCGGAGATATTACTGTTTGTGCATTTACAATATTCATTGATTTTTGCCATTGAAAAACGTCCAGAAATGTTTGAAGCTACTGACTGAATGAAAAGAGCTGGCATCTCACTCTCTTTGAATCTTTATCATGCTAGGATTAGCAGGAAAAAGCAAAAAATTTCAGAATTGCACCTTGCAATGCGGAGAAATTACTGTTTGTGCATTTACAATATTCATTGATTTTTGCCATTGAAAAACATCATGTTATTCATATACCAGAAATGTTTGAAGCTACTGACTGAATGAAAGGAGCTGGCATCTCACTCTCTTTGAATCTTCTTTATCATGCTAGGATTAGCAGGAAAAAGCAAAAAATTTCAGAATTGCACCTTGCAATGTGGAGATATTACTGTTTGTGCATTTACAATATTCATTGATTTTTGCCATTGAAAAATGTCCAGAAATGTTTGAAGCTACTGACTGAATGAAAAGAGCTGGCATCTCACTCTCTTTGAATCTTCTTTATCATGCTAAGAGGAGCAGGAAAAAGCAAAAAATGTCAGAATTGCACCTTGCAATGCGGAGATATTACTGTTTGTGCATTTACAATATTCATTGATTTTTGCCATTGAAAAACGTCCAGAAATGTTTGAAGCTACTGACTGAATGAAAAGAGCTGGCATCTCACTCTCTTTGAATCTTCTTTATCATGCTAGGATTAGCAGGAAAGAGCAAAAAATTTCAGAATTGCACCTTGCAATGCGGAGATATTACTGTTTGTGCATTTACAATATTCATTGATTTTTGCCATTGAAAAACGTCCAGAAATGTTTGAAGCTACTGACTGAATGAAAAGAGCTGGCATCTCACTCTCTTTGAATCTTCTTTATCATGCTAGGATTAGCAGGAAAAAGCAAAAAATTTCAGAATTGCACCTTGCAATGCGGAGATATTACTGTTTGTGCATTTACAATATTCATTGATTTTTGCCATTGAAAAACGTCCAGAAATGTTTGAAGCTACTGACTGAATGAAAGGAGCTGGCATCTCACTCTCTTTGAATCTTCTTTATCATGCTAGGATTAGCAGGAAAAAGCAAAAAATTTCAGAATTGCACCTTACAATGTGGAGATATTACTGTTTGTGCATTTACAATATTCATTGATTTTTGCCATTGAAAAACGTCCAGAAATGTTTGAAGCTACTGACTGAATGAAAGGAGCTGGCATCTCACTCTCTTTGAATCTTCTTTATCATGCTAGGATTAGCAGGAAAAAGCAAAAAATTTCAGAATTGCACCTTGCAATGCGGAGATATTACTGTTTGTGCATTTACAATATTCATTGATTTTTGCCATTGAAAAACGTCCAGAAATGTTTGAAGCTACTGACTGAATGAAAAGAGCTGGCATCTCACTCTCTTTGAATCTTCTTTATCATGCTAGGATTAGCAGGAAAAAGCAAAAAATTTCAGAATTGCACCTTGCAATGTGGAGATATTACTGTTTGTGCATTTACAATATTCATTGATTTTTGCCATTGAAAAACATCATGTTATTCATATACCAGAAATGTTTGAAGCTACTGACTGAATGAAAAGAGCTGGCATCTCACTCTCTTTGAATCTTCTTTATCATGCTAGGATTAGCAGGAAAAAGCAAAAAATTTCAGAATTGCACCTTGCAATGTGGAGATATTACTGTTTGTGCATTTACAATATTCATTGATTTTTGCCATTGAAAAACGTCCAGAAATGTTTGAAGCTACTGACTGAATGAAAAGAGCTGGCATCTCACTCTCTTTGAATCTTCTTTATCATGCTAGGATTAGCAGGAAAAAGCAAAAAATTTCAGAATTGCACCTTGCAATGCGGAGATATTACTGTTTGTGCATTTACAATATTCATTGATTTTTGCCATTGAAAAACGTCCAGAAATGTTTGAAGCTACTGACTGAATGAAAGGAGCTGGCATCTCACTCTCTTTGAATCTTCTTTATCATGCTAGGATTAGCAGGAAAAAGCAAAAAATTTCAGAATTGCACCTTGCAATGCGGAGATATTACTGTTTGTGCATTTACAATATTCATTGATTTTTGCCATTGAAAAACGTCCAGAAATGTTTGAAGCTACTGACTGAATGAAAAGAGCTGGCATCTCACTCTCTTTGAATCTTCTTTATCATGCTAGGATTAGCAGGAAAAAGCAAAAAATTTCAAAATTGCACCTTGCAATGTGGAGATATTACTGTTTGTGCATTTACAATATTCATTGATTTTTGCCATTGAAAAACATCATGTTATTCATATACCAGAAATGTTTGAAGCTACTGACTGAATGAAAAGAGCTGGCATCTCACTCTCTTTGAATCATCTTTATCATGCTAGGATTAGCAGGAAAAAGCAAAAAATTTCAGAATTGCACCTTGCAATGCAGAGAAATTACTGTTTGTGCATTTACAATATTCATTGATTTTTGCCATTGAAAAACATCATGTTATTCATATACCAGAAATGTTTGAAGCTACTGACTGAATGAAAAGAGCTGGCATCTCACTCTCTTTGAATCTTCTTTATCATGCTAGGATTAGCAGGAAAAAGCAAAAAATTTCAGAATTGCACCTTGCAATGCGGAGATATTACTGTTTGTGCATTTACAATATTCATTGATTTTTGCCATTGAAAAACGTCCAGAAATGTTTGAAGCTACTGACTGAATGAAAAGAGCTGGCATCTCACTCTCTTTGAATCTTCTTTATCATGCTAGGATTAGCAGGAAAAAGCAAAAAATTTCAGAATTGCACCTTGCAATGCGGAGATATTACTGTTTGTGCATTTACAATATTCATTGATTTTTGCCATTAAAAAACATCATGTTATTCATATACCAGAAATGTTTGAAGCTACTGACTGAATGAAAAGAGCTGGCATCTCACTCTCTTTGAATCTTCTTTATCATGCTAGGATTAGCAGGAAAAAGCAAAAAATTTCAGAATTGCACCTTGCAATGCGGAGATATTACTGTTTGTGCATTTACAATATTCATTGATTTTTGCCATTGAAAAACATCATGTTATTCATATAACAGAAATGTTTGAAGCTACTGACTGAATGAAAAGAGCTGGCATCTCACTCTCTTTGAATCTTCTTTATCATGCTAAGAGGAGCAGGAAAAAGCAGAAAATTTCAGAATTGCACCTTGCAATGCGGAGATATTACTGTTTGTGCATTTACAATATTCATTGATTTTTGCCATTGAAAAACGTCCAGAAATGTTTGAAGCTACTGACTGAATGAAAAGAGCTGGCATCTCACTCTCTTTGAATCTTTATCATGCTAGGATTAGCAGGAAAAAGCAAAAAATTTCAGAATTGCACCTTGCAATGCGGAGAAATTACTGTTTGTGCATTTACAATATTCATTGATTTTTGCCATTGAAAAACATCATGTTATTCATATACCAGAAATGTTTGAAGCTACTGACTGAATGAAAAGAGCTGGCATCTCACTCTCTTTGAATCTTCTTTATCATGCTAGGATTAGCAGGAAAAAGCAAAAAATTTCAGAATTGCACCTTGCAATGTGGAGATATTACTGTTTGTGCATTTACAATATTCATTGATTTTTGCCATTGAAAAATGTCCAGAAATGTTTGAAGCTACTGACTGAATGAAAAGAGCTGGCATCTCACTCTCTTTGAATCTTCTTTATCATGCTAAGAGGAGCAGGAAAAAGCAAAAAATGTCAGAATTGCACCTTGCAATGCGGAGATATTACTGTTTGTGCATTTACAATATTCATTGATTTTTGCCATTGAAAAACGTCCAGAAATGTTTGAAGCTACTGACTGAATGAAAAGAGCTGGCATCTCACTCTCTTTGAATCTTCTTTATCATGCTAGGATTAGCAGGAAAGAGCAAAAAATTTCAGAATTGCACCTTGCAATGCGGAGATATTACTGTTTGTGCATTTACAATATTCATTGATTTTTGCCATTGAAAAACGTCCAGAAATGTTTGAAGCTACTGACTGAATGAAAAGAGCTGGCATCTCACTCTCTTTGAATCTTCTTTATCATGCTAGGATTAGCAGGAAAAAGCAAAAAATTTCAGAATTGCACCTTGCAATGCGGAGATATTACTGTTTGTGCATTTACAATATTCATTGATTTTTGCCATTGAAAAACGTCCAGAAATGTTTGAAGCTACTGACTGAATGAAAGGAGCTGGCATCTCACTCTCTTTGAATCTTCTTTATCATGCTAGGATTAGCAGGAAAAAGCAAAAAATTTCAGAATTGCACCTTGCAATGTGGAGATATTACTGTTTGTGCATTTACAATATTCATTGATTTTTGCCATTGAAAAACATCATGTTATTCATATACCAGAAATGTTTGAAGCTACTGACTGAATGAAAAGAGCTGGCATCTCACTCTCTTTGAATCTTCTTTATCATGCTCGGATTAGCAGGAAAAAGCAAAAAATTTCAGAATTGCACCTTGCAATGCGGAGATATTACTGTTTGTGCATTTACAATATTCATTGATTTTTGCCATTGAAAAACGTCCAGAAATGTTTGAAGCTACTGACTGAATGAAAAGAGCTGGCATCTCACTCTCTTTGAATCTTCTTTATCATGCTAGGATTAGCAGGAAAAAGCAAAAAATTTCAGAATTGCACCTTGCAATGTGGAGATATTACTGTTTGTGCATTTACAATATTCATTGATTTTTGCCAATGAAAAACGTCCAGAAATGTTTGAAGCTACTGACTGAATGAAAAGAGCTGGCATCTCACTCTCTTTGAATCTTCTTTATCATGCTAGGATTAGCAGGAAAAAGCAAAAAATTTCAGAATTGCACCTTGCAATGCGGAGATATTACTGTTTGTGCATTTACAATATTCATTGATTTTTGCCATTGAAAAACGTCCAGAAATGTTTGAAGCTACTGACTGAATGAAAGGAGCTGGCATCTCACTCTCTTTGAATCTTCTTTATCATGCTAGGATTAGCAGGAAAAAGCAAAAAATTTCAGAATTGCACCTTGCAATGCGGAGATATTACTGTTTGTGCATTTACAATATTCATTGATTTTTGCCATTGAAAAACGTCCAGAAATGTTTGAAGCTACTGACTGAATGAAAAGAGCTGGCATCTCACTCTCTTTGAATCTTCTTTATCATGCTAGGATTAGCAGGAAAAAGCAAAAAATTTCAAAATTGCACCTTGCAATGTGGAGATATTACTGTTTGGGCATTTACAATATTCATTGATTTTTGCCATTGAAAAACATCATGTTATTCATATACCAGAAATGTTTGAAGCTACTGACTGAATGAAAAGAGCTGGCATCTCACTCTCTTTGAATCATCTTTATCATGCTAGGATTAGCAGGAAAAAGCAAAAAATTTCAGAATTGCACCTTGCAATGCGGAGAAATTACTGTTTGTGCATTTACAATATTCATTGATTTTTGCCATTGAAAAACATCATGTTATTCATATACCAGAAATGTTTGAAGCTACTGACTGAATGAAAAGAGCTGGCATCTCACTCTCTTTGAATCTTCTTTATCATGCTAGGATTAGCAGGAATAAGCAAAAAATTTCAGAATTGCACCTTGCAATGCGGAGATATTACTGTTTGTGCATTTACAATATTCATTGATTTTTGCCATTGAAAAACGTCCAGAAATGTTTGAAGCTACTGACTGAATGAAAAGAGCTGGCATCTCACTCTCTTTGAATCTTCTTTATCATGCTAGGATTAGCAGGAAAAAGCAAAAAATTTCAGAATTGCACCTTGCAATGCGGAGATATTACTGTTTGTGCATTTACAATATTCATTGATTTTTGCCATTAAAAAACATCAAGTTATTCATATACCAGAAATGTTTGAAGCTACTGACTGAATGAAAAGAGCTGGCATCTCACTCTCTTTGAATCTTCTTTATCATGCTAGGATTAGCAGGAAAAAGCAAAAAATTTCAGAATTGCACCTTGCAATGCGGAGATATTACTGTTTGTGCATTTACAATATTCATTGATTTGTGCCATTGAAAAACATCATGTTATTCATATAACAGAAATGTTTGAAGCTACTGACTGAATGAAAAGAGCTGGCATCTCACTCTCTTTGAATCTTCTTTATCATGCTAAGAGGAGCAGGAAAAAGCAGAAAATTTCAGAATTGCACCTTGCAATGCGGAGATATTACTGTTTGTGCATTTACAATATTCATTGATTTTTGCCATTGAAAAACGTCCAGAAATGTTTGAAGCTACTGACTGAATGAAAATAGCTGGCATCTCACTCTCTTTGAATCTTTATCATGCTAGGATTAGCAGGAAAAAGCAAAAAATTTCAGAATTGCACCTTGCAATGCGGAGAAATTACTGTTTGTGCATTTACAATATTCATTGATTTTTGCCATTGAAAAACATCATGTTATTCATATACCAGAAATGTCTGAAGCTACTGACTGAATGAAAGGAGCTGGCATCTCACTCTCTTTGAATCTTCTTTATCATGCTAGGATTAGCAGGAAAAAGCAAAAAATTTCAGAATTGCACCTTGCAATGTGGAGATATTACTGTTTGTGCATTTACAATATTCATTGATTTTTGCCATTGAAAAATGTCCAGAAATGTTTGAAGCTACTGACTGAATGAAAAGAGCTGGCATCTCACTCTCTTTGAGTCTTCTTTATCATGCTAAGAGGAGCAGGAAAAAGCAAAAAATGTCAGAATTGCACCTTGCAATGCGGAGATATTACTGTTTGTGCATTTACAATATTCATTGATTTTTGCCATTGAAAAACGTCCAGAAATGTTTGAAGCTACTGACTGAATGAAAAGAGCTGGCATCTCACTCTCTTTGAATCTTCTTTATCATGCTAGGATTAGCAGGAAAGAGCAAAAAATTTCAGAATTGCACCTTGCAATGCGGAGATATTACTGTTTGTGCATTTACAATATTCATTGATTTTTGCCATTGAAAAACGTCCAGAAATGTTTGAAGCTACTGACTGAATGAAAAGAGCTGGCATCTCACTCTCTTTGAATCTTCTTTATCATGCTAGGATTAGCAGGAAAAAGCAAAAAATTTCAGAATTGCACCTTGCAATGCGGAGATATTACTGTTTGTGCATTTACAATATTCATTGATTTTTGCCATTGAAAAACGTCCAGAAATGTTTGAAGCTACTGACTGAATGAAAAGAGCTGGCATCTCACTCTCTTTGAATCTTCTTTATCATGCTAGGATTAGCAGGAAAAAGCAAAAAATTTCAGAATTGCACCTTGCAATGCGGAGATATTACTGTTTGTGCATTTACAATATTCATTGATTTTTGCCATTGAAAAACATCATGTTATTCATATACCAGAAATGTTTGAAGCTACTGACTGAATGAAAAGAGCTGGCATCTCACTCTCCTTGAATCTTCTTTATCATGCTAGGATTAGCAGGAAAAAGCAAAAAATTTCAGAATTGCCCCTTGCAATGTGGAGATATTACTGTTTGTGCATTTACTATATTCATTGATTTTTGCCATTGAAAAACGTCCAGAAATGTTTGAAGCTACTGACTGAATGAAAAGAGCTGGCATCTCACTCTCTTTGAATCTTCTTTATCATGCTAAGAGGAGCAGGAAAAAGCAAAAAATTTCAGAATTGCACCTTGCAATGCGGAGATATTACTGTTTGTGCATTTACAATATTCATTGATTTTTGCCATTGAAAAACATCATGTTATTCATATACCAGAAATGTTTGAAGCTACTGACTGAATGAAAAGAGCTGGCATCTCACACTCTTTGAATCTTCTTTATCATGCTAGGATTAGCAGGAAAAAGCAAAAAATTTCAGAATTGCACCTTGCAATGTGGAGATATTACTATTTGTGCATTTACAATATTCATTGATTTTTGCCATTGAAAAACGTCCAGAAAGGTTTGAAGCTACTGACTGAATGAAAAGAGCTGGCATCTCACTCTCTTTGAATCTTCTTTATCATGCTAAGAGGAGCAGGAAAAAGCAAAAATTTCAGAATTGCACCTTGCAATGCGGAGATATTACTGTTTGTGCATTTACAATATTCATTGATTTTTGCCATTGAAAAACGTCCAGAAATGTTTGAAGCTACTGACTGAATGAAAAGAGCTGGCATCTCACTCTCTTTGAATCTTCTTTATCATGCTAGGATTAGCAGGAAAGAGCAAAAAATTTCAGAATTGCACCTTGCAATGCGGAGATATTACTGTTTGTGCATTTACAATATTCATTGATTTTTGCCATTGAAAAACGTCCAGAAATGTTTGAAGCTACTGACTGAATGAAAAGAGCTATCATCGCACTCTCTTTGAATCTTCTTTATCATGCTAGGATTAGCAGGAAAAAGCAAAAAATTTCAGAATTGCACCTTGCAATGCGGAGATATTACTGTTTGTGCATTTACAATATTCATTGATTTTTGCCATTGAAAAACGTCCAGAAATGTTTGAAGCTACTGACTGAATGAAAAGAGCTGGCATCTCACTCTCTTTGAATCTTCTTTATCATGCTAGGATTAGCAGGAAAAAGCAAAAAATTTCAGAATTGCACCTTGCAATGCGGAGATATTACTGTTTGTGCATTTACAATATTCATTGATTTTTGCCATTGAAAAACATCATGTTATTCATATACCAGAAATGTTTGAAGCTACTGACTGAATGAAAAGAGCTGGCATCTCACTCTCTTTGAATCATCTTTATCATGCTAGGATTAGCAGGAAAAAGCAAAAAATTTCAGAATTGCACCTTGCAATGCGGAGATATTACTGTTTGTGCATTTACAATATTCATTGATTTTTGCCATTGAAAAACGTCCAGAAATGTTTGAAGCTACTGACTGAATGAAAAGAGCTGGCATCTCACTCTCTTTAAATCTTCTTTATCATGCTAGGATTAGCAGGAAAAAGCAAAAAATTTCAGAATTGCACCTTGCAATGCGGAGATATTACTGTTTGTGCATTTACAATATTCATTGATTTTTGCCATTGAAAAACATCATGTTATTCATATACCAGAAATGTTTGAAGCTACTGACTGAATGAAAAGAGCTGGCATCTCACTCTCTTTGAATCATCTTTATCATGCTAGGATTAGCAGGAAAAAGCAAAAAATTTCAGAATTGCACCTTGCAATGCGTAGAAATTACTGTTTGTGCATTTACAATATTCATTGATTTTTGCCATTGAAAAACATCATGTTATTCATATACCAGAAATGTTTGAAGCTACTGACTGAATGAAAAGAGCTGGCATCTCACTCTCTTTGAATCTTCTTTATCATGCTAGGATTAGCAGGAAAAAGCAAAAAATTTCAGAATTGCACCTTGCAATGCGGAGATATTACTGTTTGTGCATTTACAATATTCATTGATTTTTGCCATTGAAAAACGTCCAGAAATGTTTGAAGCTACTGACTGAATGAAAAGAGCTGGCATCTCACTCTCTTTGAATCTTCTTTATCATGCTAGGATTAGCAGGAAAAAGCAAAAAATTTCAGAATTGCACCTTGCAATGCGGAGATATTACTGTTTGTGCATTTACAATATTCATTGATTTTTGCCATTAAAAAACATCATGTTATTCATATACCAGAAATGTTTGAAGCTACTGACTGAATGAAAAGAGCTGGCATCTCACTCTCTTTGAATCTTCTTTATCATGCTAGGATTAGCAGGAAAAAGCAAAAAATTTCAGAATTGCACCTTGCAATGCGGAGATATTACTGTTTGTGCATTTACAATATTCATTGATTTTTGCCATTGAAAAACATCATGTTATTCATATAACAGAAATGTTTGAAGCTACTGACTGAATGAAAAGAGCTGGCATCTCACTCTCTTTGAATCTTCTTTATCATGCTAATAGGAGCAGGAAAAAGCAGAAAATTTCAGAATTGCACCTTGCAATGCGGAGATATTACTGTTTGTGCATTTACAATATTCATTGATTTTTGCCATTGAAAAACGTCCAGAAATGTTTGAAGCTACTGACTGAATGAAAATAGCTGGCATCTCACTCTCTTTGAATCTTTATCATGCTAGGATTAGCAGGAAAAAGCAAAAAATTTCAGAATTGCACCTTGCAATGCGGAGAAATTACTGTTTGTGCATTTACAATATTCATTGATTTTTGCCATTGAAAAACATCATGTTATTCATATACCAGAAATGTTTGAAGCTACTGACTGAATGAAAGGAGCTGGAATCTCACTCTCTTTGAATCTTCTTTATCATGCTAGGATTAGCAGGAAAAAGCAAAAAATTTCAGAATTGCACCTTGCAATGTGGAGATATTACTGTTTGTGCATTTACAATATTCATTGATTTTTGCCATTGAAAAATGTCCAGAAATGTTTGAAGCTACTGACTGAATGAAAAGAGCTGGCATCTCACTCTCTTTGAATCTTCTTTATCATGCTAAGAGGAGCAGGAAAAAGCAAAAAATGTCAGACTTGCACCTTGCAATGCGGAGATATTACTGTTTGTGCATTTACAATATTCATTGATTTTTGCCATTGAAAAACGTCCAGAAATGTTTGAAGCTACTGACTGAATGAAAAGAGCTGGCATCTCACTCTCTTTGAATCTTCTTTATCATGCTAGGATTAGCAGGAAAAAGCAAAAAATTTCAGAATTGCACCTTGCAATGCGGAGATATTACTGTTTGTGCATTTACAATATTCATTGATTTTTGCCATTGAAAAACGTCCAGAAATGTTTGAAGCTACTGACTGAATGAAAAGAGCTGGCATCTCACTCTCTTTGAATCTTCTTTATCATGCTAGGATTAGCAGGAAAAAGCAAAAAATTTCAGAATTGCACCTTGCAATGCGGAGATATTACTGTTTGTGCATTTACAATATTCATTGATTTTTGCCATTGAAAAACATCATGTTATTCATATACCAGAAATGTTTGAAGCTACTGACTGAATGAAAAGAGCTGGCATCTCACTCTCCTTGAATCTTCTTTATCATGCTAGGATTAGCAGGAAAAAGCAAAAAATTTCAGAATTGCACCTTGCAATGTGGAGATATTACTGTTTGTGCATTTACTATATTCATTGATTTTTGCCATTGAAAAACGTCCAGAAATGTTTGAAGCTACTGACTGAATGAAAAGAGCTGGCATCTCACTCTCTTTGAATCTTCTTTATCATGCTAAGAGGAGCAGGAAAAAGCAAAAAATTTCAGAATTGCACCTTGCAATGCGGAGATATTACTGTTTGTGCATTTACAATATTCATTGATTTTTGCCATTGAAAAACATCATGTTATTCATATACCAGAAATGTTTGAAGCTACTGACTGAATGAAAAGAGCTGGCATCTCACTCTCTTTGAATCTTCTTTATCATGCTAGGATTAGCAGGAAAAAGCAAAAAATTTCAGAATTGCACCTTGCAATGTGGAGATATTACTGTTTGTGCATTTACAATATTCATTGATTTTTGCCATTGAAAAACGTCCAGAAATGTTTGAAGCTACTGACTGAATGAAAAGAGCTGGCATCTCACTCTCTTTGAATCTTCTTTATCATGCTAAGAGGAGCAGGAAAAAGCAAAAATTTCAGAATTGCACCTTGCAATGCGGAGATATTACTGTTTGTGCATTTACAATATTCATTGATTTTTGCCATTGAAAAACGTCCAGAAATGTTTGAAGCTACTGACTGAATGAAAAGAGCTGGCATCTCACTCTCTTTGAATCTTCTTTATCATGCTAGGATTAGCAGGAAAGAGCAAAAAATTTCAGAATTGCACCTTGCAATGCGGAGATATTACTGTTTGTGCATTTACAATATTCATTGATTTTTGCCATTGAAAAACGTCCAGAAATGTTTGAAGCTACTGACTGAATGAAAAGAGCTATCATCTCACTCTCTTTGAATCTTCTTTATCATGCTAGGATTAGCAGGAAAAAGCAAAAAATTTCAGAATTGCACCTTGCAATGCGGAGATATTACTGTTTGTGCATTTACAATATTCATTGATTTTTGCCATTGAAAAACGTCCAGAAATGTTTGAAGCTACTGACTGAATGAAAAGAGCTGGCATCTCACTCTCTTTGAATCTTCTTTATCATGCTAGGATTAGCAGGAAAAAGCAAAAAATTTCAGAATTGCACCTTGCAATGCGGAGAAATTACTGTTTGTGCATTTACAATATTCATTGATTTTTGCCATTGAAAAACATCATGTTATACATATACCAGAAATGTTTGAAGCTACTGACTGAATGAAAAGAGCTGGCATCTCACTCTCTTTGAATCTTCTTTATCATGCTAAGAGGAGCAGGAAAAAGCAAAAAATTTCAGAATTGCACCTTGCAATGCGGAGATATTACTGTTTGTGCATTTACAATATTCATTGATTTTTGCCATTGAAAAACGTCCAGAAATGTTTGAAGCTACTGACTGAATGAAAAGAGCTGGCATCTCACTCTCTTTGAATCTTCTTTATCATGCTAGGATTAGCAGGAAAAAGCAAAAAATTTCAGAATTGCACCTTGCAATGCGGAGAAATTACTGTTTGTGCATTTACAATATTCATTGATTTTTGCCATTGAAAAACATCATGTTATTCATATACCAGAAATGTTTGAAGCTACTGACTGAATGAAAAGAGCTGGCATCTCACTCTCTTTGAATCTTCTTTATCATGCTAGGATTAGCAGGAAAAAGCAAAAAATTTCAGAATTGCACCTTGCAATGCGGAGATATTACTGTTTGTGCATTTACAATATTCATTGATTTTTGCCATTGAAAAACATCATGTTATTCATATACCAGAAATGTTTGAAGCTACTGACTGAATGAAAAGAGCTGGCATCTCACTCTCTTTGAATCTTCTTTATCATGCTTGGATTAGCAGGAAAAAGCAAAAAATTTCAGAATTGCACCTTGCAATGCGGAGATATTACTGTTTGTGCATTTACAATATTCATTGATTTTTGCCATTGAAAAACATCATGTTATTCATATACCAGAAATGTTTGAAGCTACTGACTGAATGAAAAGAGCTGGCATCTCACTCTCTTTGATTCTTCTTTATCATGCTAAGAGGAGCAGGAAAAAGCAAAAAATTTCAGAATTGCACCTTGCAATGCGGAGATATTACTGTTTGTGCATTTACAATATTCATTGATTTTTGCCATTGAAAAACGTCCAGAAATGTTTGAAGCTACTGACTGAATGAAAAGAGCTAGCATCTCACTCTCTTTGAATCTTCTTTATCATGCTAGGATTAGCAGGAAAAAGCAAAAAATTTCAGAATTGCACCTTGCAATGCGGAGAAATTACTGTTTGTGCATTTACAATATTCATTGATTTTTGCCATTGAAAAACATCATGTTATTCATATACCAGAAATGTTTGAAGCTACTGACTGAATGAAAGGAGCTGGCATCTCACTCTCTTTGAATCTTCTTTATCATGCTAGGATTAGCAGGAAAAAGCAAAAAATTTCAGAATTGCACCTTGCAATGTGGAGATATTACTGTTTGTGCATTTACAATATTAATTGATTTTTGCCATTGAAAAACGTCCAGAAATGTTTGAAGCTACTGACTGAATGAAAAGAGCTGGCATCTCACTCTCTTTGAATCTTCTTTATCATGCTAAGAGGAGCAGGAAAAAGCAAAAAATTTCAGAATTGCACCTTGCAATGCGGAGAAATTACTGTTTGTGCATTTACAATATTCATTGATTTTTGCCATTGAAAAACGTCCAGAAATGTTTGAAGCTACTGACTGAATGAAAAGAGCTGGCATCTCACTCTCTTTGAATCTTCTTTATCATGCTAGGATTAGCAGGAAAAAGCAAAAAATTTCAGAATTGCACCTTGCAATGTAGAGATATTACTGTTTGTGCATTTACAATATTCATTGATTTTTGCCATTGAAAAACGTCCAGAAATGTTTGAAGCTACTGACTGAATGAAAAGAGCTGGCATCTCACTCTCTTTGAATCTTCTTTATCATGCTAGGATTAGCAGGAAAAAGCAAAAAATTTCAGAATTGCACCTTGCAATGCGGAGATATTACTGTTTGTGCATTTACAATATTCATTGATTTTTGCCATTGAAAAACGTCCAGAAATGTTTGAAGCTACTGACTGAATGAAAGGAGCTGGCATCTCACTCTCTTTGAATCTTCTATATCATGCTAGGATTAGCAGGAAAAAGCAAAAAATTTCAGAATTGCACCTTGCAATGCGGAGATATTACTGTTTGTGCATTTACAATATTCATTGATTTTTGCCATTGAAAAACATCCAGAAATGTTTGAAGCTACTGACTGAATGAAAAGAGCTGGCATCTCACTCTCTTTGAATCTTCTTTATCATGGTAGGATTAGCAGGAAAAAGCAAAAAATTTCAGAATTGCACCTTGCAATGCGGAGATATTACTGTTTGTGCATTTACAATATTCATTGATTTTTGCCATTGAAAAACATCATGTTATTCATATACCAGAAATGTTTGAAGCTACTGACTGAATGAAAAGAGCTGGCATCTCACTCTCCTTGAATCTTCTTTATCATGCTAGGATTAGCAGGAAAAAGCAAAAAATTTCAGAATTGCACCTTGCAATGTGGAGATATTACTGTTTGTGCATTTACTATATTCATTGATTTTTGCCATTGAAAAACGTCCAGAAATGTTTGAAGCTACTGACTGAATGAAAAGAGCTGGCATCTCACTCTCTTTGAATCTTCTTTATCATGCTAGGATTAGCAGGAAAAAGCAAAAAAATTCAGAATTGCACCTTGCAATGCGGAGATATTACTGTTTGTGCATTTACAATATTCATTGATTTTTGCCATTGAAAAACGTCCAGAAATGTTTGAAGCTACTGACTGAATGAAAGGAGCTGGCATCTCACTCTCTTTGAATCTTCTTTATCATGCTAGGATTAGCAGGAAAAAGCAAAAAATTTCAGAATTGCACCTTGCAATGCGGAGATATTACTGTTTGTGCATTTACAATATTCATTGATTTTTGCCATTGAAAAACGTCCAGAAATGTTTGAAGCTACTGACTGAATGAAAAGAGCTGGCATCTCACTCTCTTTGAATCTTCTTTATCATGCTAGGATTAGCAGGAAAAAGCAAAAAATTTCAGAATTGCACCTTGCAATGCGGAGATATTACTGTTTGTGCATTTACAATATTCATTGATTTTTGCCATTGAAAAACATCATGTTATTCATATACCAGAAATGTTTGAAGCTACTGACTGAATGAAAAGAGCTGGCATCTCACTCTCCTTGAATCTTCTTTATCATGCTAGGATTAGCAGGAAAAAGCAAAAAATTTCAGAATTGCACCTTGCAATGTGGAGATATTACTGTTTGTGCATTTACTATATTCATTGATTTTTGCCATTGAAAAACGTCCAGAAATGTTTGAAGCTACTGACTGAATGAAAAGAGCTGGCATCTCACTCTCTTTGAATCTTCTTTATCATGCTAAGAGGAGCAGGAAAAAGCAAAAAATTTCAGAATTGCACCTTGCAATGCGGAGATATTACTGTTTGTGCATTTACAATATTCATTGATTTTTGCCATTGAAAAACATCATGTTATTCATATACCAGAAATGTTTGAAGCTACTGACTGAATGAAAAGAGCTGGCATCTCACTCTCTTTGAATCTTCTTTATCATGCTAGGATTAGCAGGAAAAAGCAAAAAATTTCAGAATTGCACCTTGCAATGTGGAGATATTACTGTTTGTGCATTTACAATATTCATTGATTTTTGCCATTGAAAAACGTCCAGAAATGTTTGAAGCTACTGACTGAATGAAAAGAGCTGGCATCTCACTCTCTTTGAATCTTCTTTATCATGCTAAGAGGAGCAGGAAAAAGCAAAAATTTCAGAATTGCACCTTACAATGCGGAGATATTACTGTTTGTGCATTTACAATATTCATTGATTTTTACCATTGAAAAACGTCCAGAAATGTTTGAAGCTACTGACTGAATGAAAAGAGCTGGCATCTCACTCTCTTTGAATCTTCTTTATCATGCTAGGATTAGCAGGAAAGAGCAAAAAATTTCAGAATTGCACCTTGCAATGCGGAGATATTACTGTTTGTGCATTTACAATATTCATTGATTTTTGCCATTGAAAAACGTCCAGAAATGTTTGAAGCTACTGACTGAATGAAAAGAGCTATCATCTCACTCTCTTTGAATCTTCTTTATCATGCTAGGATTAGCAGGAAAGAGCAAAAAATTTCAGAATTGCACCTTGCAATGCGGAGATATTACTGTTTGTGCATTTACAATATTCATTGATTTTTGCCATTGAAAAACATCATGTTATTCATATACCAGAAATGTTTGAAGCTACTGACTGAATGAAAGGAGCTGGCATCTCACTCTCTTTGAATCTTCTTTATCATGCTAGGATTAGCAGGAAAAAGCAAAAAATTTCAGAATTGCACCTTGCAATGTGGAGATATTACTGTTTGTGCATTTACAATATTAATTGATTTTTGCCATTGAAAAACGTCCAGAAATGTTTGAAGCTACTGACTGAATGAAAAGAGCTGGCATCTCACTCTCTTTGAATCTTCTTTATCATGCTAAGAGGAGCAGGAAAAAGCAAAAAATTTCAGAATTGCACCTTGCAATGCGGAGAAATTACTGTTTGTGCATTTACAATATTCATTGATTTTTGCCATTGAAAAACGTCCAGAAATGTTTGAAGCTACTGACTGAATGAAAAGAGCTGGCATCTCACTCTCTTTGAATCTTCTTTATCATGCTAGGATTAGCAGGAAAAAGCAAAAAATTTCAGAATTGCACCTTGCAATGTGGAGATATTACTGTTTGTGCATTTACAATATTCATTGATTTTTGCCATTGAAAAACGTCCAGAAATGTTTGAAGCTACTGACTGAATGAAAAGAGCTGGCATCTCACTCTCTTTGAATCTTCTTTATCATGCTAGGATTAGCAGGAAAAAGCAAAAAATTTCAGAATTGCACCTTGCAATGCGGAGATATTACTGTTTGTGCATTTACAATATTCATTGATTTTTGCCATTGAAAAACGTCCAGAAATGTTTGAAGCTACTGACTGAATGAAAGGAGCTGGCATCTCACTCTCTTTGAATCTTCTTTATCATGCTAGGATTAGCAGGAAAAAGCAAAAAATTTCAGAATTGCACCTTGCAATGCGGAGATATTACTGTTTGTGCATTTACAATATTCATTGATTTTTGCCATTGAAAAACATCCAGAAATGTTTGAAGCTACTGACTGAATGAAAAGAGCTGGCATCTCACTCTCTTTGAATCTTCTTTATCATGGTAGGATTAGCAGGAAAAAGCAAAAAATTTCAGAATTGCACCTTGCAATGCGGAGATATTACTGTTTGTGCATTTACAATATTCATTGATTTTTGCCATTGAAAAACATCATGTTATTCATATACCAGAAATGTTTGAAGCTACTGACTGAATGAAAAGAGCTGGCATCTCACTCTCCTTGAATCTTCTTTATCATGCTAGGATTAGCAGGAAAAAGCAAAAAATTTCAGAATTGCACCTTGCAATGTGGAGATATTACTGTTTGTGCATTTACTATATTCATTGATTTTTGCCATTGAAAAACGTCCAGAAATGTTTGAAGCTACTGACTGAATGAAAAGAGCTGGCATCTCACTCTCTTTGAATCTTCTTTATCATGCTAGGATTAGCAGGAAAAAGCAAAAAAATTCAGAATTGCACCTTGCAATGCGGAGATATTACTGTTTGTGCATTTACAATATTCATTGATTTTTGCCATTGAAAAACGTCCAGAAATGTTTGAAGCTACTGACTGAATGAAAGGAGCTGGCATCTCACTCTCTTTGAATCTTCTTTATCATGCTAGGATTAGCAGGAAAAAGCAAAAAATTTCAGAATTGCACCTTGCAATGCGGAGATATTACTGTTTGTGCATTTACAATATTCATTGATTTTTGCCATTGAAAAACGTCCAGAAATGTTTGAAGCTACTGACTGAATGAAAAGAGCTGGCATCTCACTCTCTTTGAATCTTCTTTATCATGCTAGGATTAGCAGGAAAAAGCAAAAAATTTCAGAATTGCACCTTGCAATGCGGAGATATTACTGTTTGTGCATTTACAATATTCATTGATTTTTGCCATTGAAAAACATCATGTTATTCATATACCAGAAATGTTTGAAGCTACTGACTGAATGAAAAGAGCTGGCATCTCACTCTCCTTGAATCTTCTTTATCATGCTAGGATTAGCAGGAAAAAGCAAAAAATTTCAGAATTGCACCTTGCAATGTGGAGATATTACTGTTTGTGCATTTACTATATTCATTGATTTTTGCCATTGAAAAACGTCCAGAAATGTTTGAAGCTACTGACTGAATGAAAAGAGCTGGCATCTCACTCTCTTTGAATCTTCTTTATCATGCTAAGAGGAGCAGGAAAAAGCAAAAAATTTCAGAATTGCACCTTGCAATGCGGAGATATTACTGTTTGTGCATTTACAATATTCATTGATTTTTGCCATTGAAAAACATCATGTTATTCATATACCAGAAATGTTTGAAGCTACTGACTGAATGAAAAGAGCTGGCATCTCACTCTCTTTGAATCTTCTTTATCATGCTAGGATTAGCAGGAAAAAGCAAAAAATTTCAGAATTGCACCTTGCAATGTGGAGATATTACTGTTTGTGCATTTACAATATTCATTGATTTTTGCCATTGAAAAACGTCCAGAAATGTTTGAAGCTACTGACTGAATGAAAAGAGCTGGCATCTCACTCTCTTTGAATCTTCTTTATCATGCTAAGAGGAGCAGGAAAAAGCAAAAATTTCAGAATTGCACCTTACAATGCGGAGATATTACTGTTTGTGCATTTACAATATTCATTGATTTTTACCATTGAAAAACGTCCAGAAATGTTTGAAGCTACTGACTGAATGAAAAGAGCTGGCATCTCACTCTCTTTGAATCTTCTTTATCATGCTAGGATTAGCAGGAAAGAGCAAAAAATTTCAGAATTGCACCTTGCAATGCGGAGATATTACTGTTTGTGCATTTACAATATTCATTGATTTTTGCCATTGAAAAACGTCCAGAAATGTTTGAAGCTACTGACTGAATGAAAAGAGCTATCATCTCACTCTCTTTGAATCTTCTTTATCATGCTAGGATTAGCAGGAAAAAGCAAAAAATTTCAGAATTGCACCTTGCAATGCGGAGATATTACTGTTTGTGCATTTACAATATTCATTGATTTTTGCCATTGAAAAACGTCCAGAAATGTTTGAAGCTACTGACTGAATGAAAAGAGCTGGCATCTCACTCTCTTTGAATCTTCTTTATCATGCTAGGATTAGCAGGAAAAAGCAAAAAATTTCAGAATTGCACCTTGCAATGCGGAGATATTACTGTTTGTGCATTTACAATATTCATTGATTTTTGACATTGAAAAACATCATGTTATTCATATACCAGAAATGTTTGAAGCTACTGACTGAATGAAAAGAGCTGGCATCTCACTCTCTTTGAATCTTCTTTATCATGCTAGGATTAGCAGGAAAAAGCAAAAAATTTCAGAATTGCACCTTGCAATGCGGAGATATTACTGTTTGTGCATTTACAATATTCATTGATTTTTGCCATTGAAAAACATCATGTTATACATATACCAGAAATGTTTGAAGCTACTGACTGAATGAAAAGAGCTGGCATCTCACTCTCTTTGAATCTTCTTTATCATGCTAAGAGGAGCAGGAAAAAGCAAAAAATTTCAGAATTGCACCTTGCAATGCGGAGATATTACTGATTGTGCATTTACAATATTCATTGATTTTTGCCATTGAAAAACGTCCAGAAATGTTTGAAGCTACTGACTGAATGAAAAGAGCTGGCATCTCACTCTCTTTGAATCTTCTTTATCATGCTAGGATTAGCAGGAAAAAGCAAAAAATTTCAGAATTGCACCTTGCAATGCGGAGAAATTACTGTTTGTGCATTTACAATATTCATTGATTTTTGCCATTGAAAAACATCATGTTATTCATATACCAGAAATGTTTGAAGCTACTGACTGAATGAAAAGAGCTGGCATCTCACTCTCTTTGAATCTTCTTTATCATGCTAGGATTAGCAGGAAAAAGCAAAAAATTTCAGAATTGCACCTTGCAATGCGGAGATATTTCTGTTTGTGCATTTACAATATTCATTGATTTTTGCCATTGAAAAACGTCCAGAAATGTTTGAAGCTACTGACTGAATGAAAAGAGCTGGCATCTCACTCTCTTTGAATCTTCTTTATCATGCTAGGATTAGCAGGAAAAAGCAAAAAATTTCAGAATTGCACCTTGCAATGTGGAGAAATTACTGTTTGTGCATTTACAATATTCATTGATTTTTGCCATTGAAAAACATCATGTTATTCATATACCAGAAATGTTTGAAGCTACTGACTGAATGAAAAGAGCTGGCATCTCACTCTCTTTGAATCTTCTTTATCATGCTAGGATTAGCAGGAAAAAGCAAAAAATTTCAGAATTGCACCTTGCAATGCGGAGATATTACTGTTTGTGCATTTACAATATTCATTGATTTTTGCCATTGAAAAACGTCCAGAAATGTTTGAAGCTACTGACTGAATGAAAGGAGCTGGCATCTCACTCTCTTTGAATCTTCTTTATCATGCTAGGATTAGCAGGAAAAAGCAAAAAATTTCAGAATTGCACCTTGCAATGCGGAGATATTACTGTTTGTGCATTTACAATATTCATTGATTTTTGCCATTGAAAAACATCATGTTATTCATATACCAGAAATGTTTGAAGCTACTGACTGAATGAAAAGAGCTGGCATCTCACTCTCTTTGAATCTTCTTTATCATGCTAGGATTAGCAGGAAAAAGCAAAAAAATTCAGAATTGCACCTTGCAATGCGGAGATATTACTGTTTGTGCATTTACAATATTCATTGATTTTTGCCATTGAAAAACATCATGTTATTCATATACCAGAAATGTTTGAAGCTACTGACTGAATGAAAAGAGCTGGCATCTCACTCTCTTTGAATCTTCTTTATCATGCTAGGATTAGCAGGAAAAAGCAAAAAATTTCAGAATTGCACCTTGCAATGCGGAGATATTACTGTTTGTGCATTTACAATATTCATTGATTTTTGACATTGAAAAACATCATGTTATTCATATACCAGAAATGTTTGAAGCTACTGACTGAATGAAAAGAGCTGGCATCTCACTCTCTTTGAATCTTCTTTATCATGCTAGGATTAGCAGGAAAAAGCAAAAAATTTCAGAATTGCACCTTGCAATGCGGAGATATTACTGTTTGTGCATTTACAATATTCATTGATTTTTGCCATTGAAAAACGTCCAGAAATGTTTGAAGCTACTGACTGAATGAAAAGAGCTGGCATCTCACTCTCTTTGAATCTTCTTTAACATGCTAAGAGGAGCAGGAAAAAGCAAAAATTTCAGAATTGCACCTTGCAATGCGGAGATATTACTGTTTGTGCATTTACAATATTCATTGATTTTTGCCATTGAAAAACGTCCAGAAATGTTTGAAGCTACTGACTGAATGAAAAGAGCTGGCATCTCACTCTCTTTGAATCTTCTTTATCATGCTAGGATTAGCAGGAAAGAGCAAAAAATTTCAGAATTGCACCTTGCAATGCGGAGATATTACTGTTTGTGCATTTACAATATTCATTGATTTTTGCCATTGAAAAACGTCCAGAAATGTTTGAAGCTACTGACTGAATGAAAAGAGCTATCATCTCACTGTCTTTGAATCTTCTTTATCATGCTAGGATTAGCAGGAAAAAGCAAAAAATTTCAGAATTGCACCTTGCAATGCGGAGATATTACTGTTTGTGCATTTACAATATTCATTGATTTTTGCCATTGAAAAACGTCCAGAAATGTTTGAAGCTACTGACTGAATGAAAAGAGCTGGCATCTCACTCTCTTTGAATCTTCTTTATCATGCTAGGATTAGCAGGAAAAAGCAAAAAATTTCAGAATTGCACCTTGCAATGCGGAGATATTACTGTTTGTGCATTTACAATATTCATTGATTTTTGACATTGAAAAACATCATGTTATTTATATACCAGAAATGTTTGAAGCTACTGACTGAATGAAAAGAGCTGGCATCTCACTCTCTTTGAATCTTCTTTATCATGCTAGGATTAGCAGGAAAAAGCAAAAAATTTCAGAATTGCACCTTGCAATGCGGAGATATTACTGTTTGTGCATTTACAATATTCATTGATTTTTGCCATTGAAAAACATCATGTTATACATATACCAGAAATGTTTGAAGCTACTGACTGAATGAAAAGAGCTGGCATCTCACTCTCTTTGAATCTTCTTTATCATGCTAAGAGGAGCAGGAAAAAGCAAAAAATTTCAGAATTGCACCTTGCAATGCGGAGATATTACTGTTTGTGCATTTACAATATTCATTGATTTTTGCCATTGAAAAACGTCCAGAAATGTTTGAAGCTACTGACTGAATGAAAAGAGCTGGCATCTCACTCTCTTTGAATCTTCTTTATCATGCTAGGATTAGCAGGAAAAAGCAAAAAATTTCAGAATTGCACCTTGCAATGCGGAGAAATT
The DNA here is from genome assembly GCF_046119375.1 of Phyllobates terribilis. Lineage (NCBI taxonomy): Eukaryota > Metazoa > Chordata > Amphibia > Anura > Dendrobatidae > Phyllobates > Phyllobates terribilis. The sequence continues at coordinate 436,701 of NW_027363225.1, read as the reverse complement.
ACTGTTTGTGCATTTACAATATTCATTGATTTTTGCCATTGAAAAACATCATGTTATTCATATACCAGAAATGTTTGAAGCTACTGACTGAATGAAAAGAGCTGCCATCTCACTCTCTTTGAATCTTCTTTATCATGCTAGGATTAGCAGGAAAAAGCAAAAAATTTCAGAATTGCACCTTGCAATGCGGAGATATTACTGTTTGTGCATTTACAATATTCATTGATTTTTGCCATTGAAAAACATCATGTTATTCATATACCAGAAATGTTTGAAGCTACTGACTGAATGAAAAGAGCTGGCATCTCACTCTCTTTGAATCTTCTTTATCATGCTTGGATTAGCAGGAAAAAGCAAAAAATTTCAGAATTGCACCTTGCAATGCGGAGATATTACTGTTTGTGCATTTACAATATTCATTGATTTTTGCCATTGAAAAACGTCCAGAAATGTTTGAAGCTACTGACTGAATGAAAAGAGCTGGCATCTCACTCTCTTTGAATCTTCTTTATCATGCTAGGATTAGCAGGAAAAAGCAAAAAATTTCAGAATTGCACCTTGCAATGCGGAGAAATTACTGTTTGTGCATTTACAATATTCATTGATTTTTGCCATTGAAAAACGTCCAGAAATGTTTGAAGCTACTGACTGAATGAAAAGAGCTGGCATCTCACTCTCTTTGAATCTTCTTTATCATGCTAAGAGGAGCAGGAAAAAGCAAAAAATTTCAGAATTGCACCTTGCAATGCGGAGATATTACTGTTTGTGCATTTACCCACACACATTTGGAACTCTCCTGGGGTACCCTCACACATATTATTCCCTCATTTAGTGGATATTTTCACAAAAAGTGAATTTTTCAAAAATCCAAAATATTGGCTGAAAACGACTAAATATCAAGGACTCATTGGGCGAACCGCTCTGGAACTGAAATCGGAACGCTCACTGACATTTACCCTATCTGAAAGTCTGATAAACGGCGGAAAAATGACTAAGTCCCAAAAACATTTTTTTCACCTTTTTTCAATTTTACCCCCGTGGGATGTATATTCTACCCACACACATTTGGAACTCTCCTGTGGTACCCTCACACATATTATTCCCTCAATTAATGGATATTTTCACAAAAAAGTGAAATTTTCAAAAATCCAAAATAGTGGCTGAAAACGACTAAATATCAAGGACTCATTGGGCGAATCGCTCTGGAACTGAAATTGGAATGCTCACTGACATTTCCCCTATCTGAAAGTCTGATAAACGCCGGAAAAACGACTAAGTCCAAAAAAAAATTTTCGTTCAACTTTTTTCAATTTTACCCCCGTGGGATGTATATTCTACCCACACACATTTGGAACTCTCCTGGGGTACCCTCACACATATTATTCCCTCATTTAGTGGATATTTTCACAAGAAAGTGAAATTTTCGAAAATCCAAAATATTGGCTGAAAACGACTAAATATCAAGGACTCATTGGGTGAATCGCTCTGGTACTGAAATCGGAACGCTCACTGTCATATGCCCTATCTGAAAGTATGATAAACGCCGGAAAAATGACTAAGTTCCAAAAAATATTTTTTCACCTTTTTTCAATTTTACCCCCGTGGGATGTATATTCTACCCACACACATTTGGAACTCTCCTGGGGTACCCTCACACATATTATTCCCTCATTTAGTGGATATTTTCACAAAAAAGTAAAATTTTCAAAAATCCAAAATATTGGCTGAAAACGACTAAATATCAAGGACTCATTGGGCGAATCGCTCTGGAACTGAAATCGGAATGCTCACTGACATTTCCCCTATCTGAAAGTCTGATAAACGGCGGAAAAATGACTAAGTCCAAAAAAAAATTTTTTTCAACTTTTTTAAATTTTACCCCCGTGGGATGTATATTCTACCCACATACATTTGGAACTCTCCTGGGGTAACCTCACACATATTATTCCCTCATTTAGTGGATATTTTCACAAAAAAGTGAATTTTTGAAAAATCCAAAATATTGGCTGAAAACGACTAAATATCAAGGACTCATTGGGCGAATCGCTCTGGAACTGAAATCGGAATGCTCACTGACATTTCCCCTATCTGAAAGTCTGATAAACGGCGGAAAAATGACTAAGTCCAAAAAAAAATTTTTTTCAACTTTTTTCAATTTTACCCCCGTGGGATGTATATTCTACCCACACACATTTGGAACTCTCCTGTGGTACACTCACACATATTATTCCCTCAATTAATGGATATTTTCACAAAAAAGTGAAATTTTCAAAAATCCAATATAGTGGCTGAAAACGACTAAATATCAAGGACTCATTGGGCGAATCGCTCTGGAACTGAAATTGGAATGCTCACTGACATTTCCACTATCTGAAAGTCTGATAAACGCCGGAAAAACGACTAAGTCCCAAAAAAAATTTTCGTTCAACTTTTTTCAATTTTACCCCCGTGGGATGTATATTCTACCCACACACATTTGGAACTCTCCTGGGGTACCCTCACACATATTATTCCCTCATTTAGTGGATATTTTCACAAAAAAGTGAAATTTTCGAAAATCCAAAATATTGGCTGAAAACGACTAAATATCAAGGACTCATTGGGTGAATCGCTCTGGTACTGAAATCGGAACGCTCACTGTCATTTGCCCTATCTGAAAGTATGATAAACGCCGGAAAAATGACTAAGTCCCAAAAAAAATTTTTTCACCTTTTTTCAATTTTACCCCCGTGGGATGTATATTCTACCCACACACATTTGGAACTCTCCTGGGGTACCCTCACACATATTATTCCCTCATTTAGTGGATATTTTCACAAAAAAGTAAAATTTTCAAAAATCCAAAATATTGGCTGAAAACGACTAAATATCAAGGACTCATTGGGCGAATCGCTCTGGAACTGAAATCGGAATGCTCACTGTCATTTGCCCTATCTGAAAGTATGATAAACGCCGGAAAAACGACTAAGTCCAAAAAAAAATTTTCGTTCAACTTTTTTCAATTTTACCCCCGTGGGATGTATATTCTACCCACACACATTTGGAACTCTCCTGGGGTACCCTCACACATATTATTCCCTCATTTAGTGGATATTTTCACAAAAAAGTGAAATTTTCAAAAATCCAAAATATTGGCTGAAAACGACTAAATATCAAGGACTCATTGGGCGAATCGCTCTGGAACTGAAATCGGAACGCTCACTGACATTTCCCCTATCTGAAAGTCTGATAAACGGCGGAAAAATGACTAAGTCCAAAAAAAAATTTTTTTAAACTTTTTTCAATTTTACCCCCGTGGGATGTATATTCTACCCACACACATTTGAAACTCTCCTGGGGTACCCTCACATATATTATTCCCTCATTTAGTGGATATTTTCAAAAAAAAGTGCATTTTTCAAAAATCCAAAATATTGGCTGAAAACGACTAAATATCAAGGACTCATTGGGCGAATCGCTCTGGAACTGTAATCGGAATGCTCACTGACATTTCCTCTATCTGAAAGTCTGATAAACGGCGGAAAAATGACTAAGTCAAAAAAAAAAAATTTTTTCAACTTTTTTCAATTTTACCCCCGTTGGATGTATATTCTACCCACACACATTTGGAACTCTCCTGTGGTACCCTCACACATATTATTCCCTCAATTAATGGATATTTTCACAAAAAAGTGAAATTTTCAAAAATCCAAAATAGTTCCTGAAAACGACTAAATATCAAGGACTCATTGGGCGAATCGCTCTGGAACTGAAATTGGAATGCTCACTGACATTTCCCCTATCTGAAAGTCTGATAAACGCCGGAAAAACGACTAAGTCCAAAAAAAAATTTTCGTTCAACTTTTTTCAATTTTACCCCCGTGGGATGTATATTCTACCCACACACATTTGGAACTCTCCTGCGGTACCCTCACACATATTATTCCCTCATTTAGTGGATATTTTCACAAAAAAGTGAAATTTTCGAAAATCCAAAATATTGGCTGAAAACGACTAAATATCAAGGACTCATTGGGCGAATCGCTCTGGAACTGAAATCGGAATGCTCACTGTCATTTGCCCTATCTGAAAGTATGATAAACGCCGGAAAAACGACTAAGTCCAAAACAAAATTTTCGTTCAACTTTTTTCAATTTTACCCCCGTGGGATGTATATTCTACCCACACACATTTGGAACTCTCCTGGGGTACCCTCACACATATTATTCCCTCATTTAGTGGATATTTTCACAAAAAAGTAAAATTTTCAAAAATCCAAAATATTGGCTGAAAACGACTAAATATCAAGGACTCATTGGGCGAATCGCTCTGGTACTGAAATCGGAACGCTCATTGTCATTTGCCCTATCTGAAAGTATGATAAACACCGGAAAAATGACTAAATCCCAAAAAAAATTTTTCAACTTTTTTCAATTTTACCCCCGTGGGATGTATATTCTACCCACACACATTTGGAACTCTCCTGGGGTACCCTCACACATATTATTCCCTCATTTAGTGGATAATTTCACAAAAAAGTGAAATTTTCAAAAATCCAAAATATTGGCTGAAAACGACTAAATATCAAGGACTCATTGGGCGAATCGCTCTGGAACTGAAATCGGAACGCTCACTGACATTTCCCCTATCTGAAAGTCTGATAAACGGCGGAAAAATGACTAAGTCCAAAAAAAAATTTTTTTCAACTTTTTTCAATTTTACCCCCGTGGGATGTATATTCTACCCACACACATTTGGAACTCTCCTGGGGTACCCTCACACATATTCTTCCCTCAATTAATGGATATTTTCACAAAAAAGTGAAATTTTCAAAAATCCAAAATAGTGGCTGAAAACGACTAAATATCAAGGACTCATTGGGCGAATCGCTCTGGTACTGAAGTCGGAACGCTCACTGTCATTTGCCCTATCTGAAAGTATGATAAACGCCGGAAAAATGACTAAGTCCAAAAAAAAAATTTCGTTCAACTTTTTTCAATTTTACCCCCGTGGGATGTATATTCTACCCACACACATTTGGAACTCTCCTGGGGTACCCTCACACATATTATTCCCTCATTTAGTGGATATTTTCACAAAAAAGTGAAATTTTCGAAAATCCAAAATATTGGCTGAAAACGACTAAATATCAAGGACTCATTGGGTGAATCGCTCTGGTACTGAAATCGGAACGCTCACTGTCATTTGCCCTATCTGAAAGTATGATAAACGCGGGAAAAATGACTAAGTCCCAAAAAAAAATTTTTCACCTTTTTTCAATTTTACCCCCGTGGGATGTATATTCTACCCACACATATTTGGAACTCTCCTGGGGTACCCTCACACATATTATTCCCTCATTTAGTGGATATTTTCACAAAAAAGTAAAATTTTCAAAAATCCAAAATATTGGCTGAAAACGACTAAATATCAAGGACTCATTGGGCGAATCGCTCTGGAACTGAAATCGGAATGCTCACTGTCATTTGCCCTATCTGAAAGTATGATAAACGCCGGAAAAACGACTAGGTCCAAAAAAAAATTTTCGTTCAACTTTTTTCAATTTTACCCCCGTGGGATGTATATTCTACCCACACACATTTGGAACTCTCCTGGGGTACCCTCACACATATTATTCCCTCATTTAGTGGATATTTTCACAAAAAAGTAAAATTTTCAAAAATCCAAAATATTGGCTGAAAACGACTAAATATCAAGGACTCATTGGGCGAATCGCTCTGGTACTGAAATCGGAACGCTCATTGTCATTTGCCCTATCTGAAAGTATGATAAACACCGGAAAAATGACTAAATCCCAAAAAAAATTTTTCAACTTTTTTCAATTTTACCCCCGTGGGATGTATATTCTACCCACACACATTTGGAACTCTCCTGGGGTACCCTCACACATATTATTCCCTCATTTAGTGGATAATTTCACAAAAAAGTGAAATTTTCAAAAATCCAAAATATTGGCTGAAAACGACTAAATATCAAGGACTCATTGGGCGAATCGCTCTGGAACTGAAATCGGAACGCTCACTGACATTTCCCCTATCTGAAAGTCTGATAAACGCCGGAAAAATGACTAAGTCCAAAAAAAAATTTTCGTTCAACTTTTTTCAATTTTACCCCCGTGGGATGTATATTCTACCCACACACATTTGGAACTCTCCTGGGGTACCCTCACACATATTATTCCCTCATTTAGTGGATATTTTCACAAAAAAGTGAAATTTTCGAAAATCCAAAATATTGGCTGAAAACGACTAAATATCAAGGACTCATTGGGTGAATCGCTCTGGTACTGAAATCGGAACGCTCACTGTCATTTGCCCTATCTGAAAGTATGATAAACGCGGGAAAAATGACTAAGTCCCAAAAAAAATTTTTTCACCTTTTTTCAATTTTACCCCCGTGGGATGTATATTCTACCCACACATATTTGGAACTCTCCTGGGGTACCCTCACACATATTATTCCCTCATTTAGTGGATATTTTCACAAAAAAGTAAAATTTTCAAAAATCCAAAATATTGGCTGAAAACGACTAAATATCAAGGACTCATTGGGCGAATCGCTCTGGAACTGAAATCGGAATGCTCACTGTCATTTGCCCTATCTGAAAGTATGATAAACGCCGGAAAAACGACTAGGTCCAAAAAAAAATTTTCGTTCAACTTTTTTCAATTTTACCCCCGTGGGATGTATATTCTACCCACACACATTTGGAACTCTCCTGGGGTACCCTCACACATATTATTCCCTCATTTAGTGGATATTTTCACAAAAAAGTAAAATTTTCAAAAATCCAAAATATTGGCTGAAAACGACTAAATATCAAGGACTCATTGGGCGAATCGCTCTGGAACTGAAATCGGAACGCTCACTGACATTTCCCCTATCTGAAAGTCTGATAAACGGCGGAAAAATGACTAAGTCCAAAAAAAAATTTTTTTAAACTTTTTTCAATTTTACCCCCGTGGGATGTATATTCTACCCACACACATTTGAAAGTCTCCTGGGGTACCCTCACATATATTATTCCCTCATTTAGTGGATATTTTCACAAAAAAGTGAAATTTTCAAAAATCCAAAATATTGGCTGAAAATGACTAAATATCAAGGACTCATTGGGCGAATCGCTCTGGAACTGAAATCGGAACGCTCACTGACATTTCCCCTATCTGAAAGTCTGATAAACGGCGGAAAAATGACTAAGTCCAAAAAAAAATTTTTTTAAACTTTTTTCAATTTTACCCCCGTGGGATGTATATTCTACCCACACACATTTGAAACTCTCCTGGGGTACCCTCACATATATTATTCCCTCATTTAGTGGATATTTTCACAAAAAAGTGAAATTTTCAAAAATCCAAAATATTGGCTGAAAACGACTAAATATCAAGGACTCATTGGGCGAATCGCTCTGGAACTGAAATCGGAACGCTCACTGACATTTCCCCTATCTGAAAGTCTGATAAACGGCGGAAAAATGACTAAGTCCAAAAAAAAATTTTTTTAAACTTTTTTCAATTTTACCCCCGTGGGATGTATATTCTACCCACACACATTTGAAACTCTCCTGGGGTACCCTCACATATATTATTCCCTCATTTAGTGGATATTTTCAAAAAAAAGTGCATTTTTCAAAAATCCAAAATATTGGCTGAAAACGACTAAATATCAAGGACTCATTGGGCGAATCGCTCTGGAACTGTAATCGGAATGCTCACTGACATTTCCTCTATCTGAAAGTCTGATAAACGGCGGAAAAATGACTAAGTCAAAAAAAAAAATTTTTTTCAACTTTTTTCAATTTTACCCCCGTGGGATGTATATTCTACCCACACACATTTGGAACTCTCCTGTGGTACCCTCACACATATTATTCCCTCAATTAATGGATATTTTCACAAAAAAGTGAAATTTTCAAAAATCCAAAATAGTTCCTGAAAACGACTAAATATCAAGGACTCATTGGGCGAATCGCTCTGGAACTGAAATTGGAATGCTCACTGACATTTCCCCTATCTGAAAGTCTGATAAACGCCGGAAAAACGACTAAGTCCAAAAAAAAATTTTCGTTCAACTTTTTTCAATTTTACCCCCGTGGGATGTATATTCTACCCACACACATTTGGAACTCTCCTGCGGTACCCTCACACATATTATTCCCTCATTTAGTGGATATTTTCACAAAAAAGTGAAATTTTCGAAAATCCAAAATATTGGCTGAAAACGACTAAATATCAAGGACTCATTGGGCGAATCGCTCTGGAACTGAAATCGGAATGCTCACTGTCATTTGCCCTATCTGAAAGTATGATAAACGCCGGAAAAACGACTAAGTCCAAAAAAAAATTTTCGTTCAACTTTTTTCAATTTTACCCCCGTGGGATGTATATTCTACCCACACACATTTGGAACTCTCCTGGGGTACCCTCACACATATTATTCCCTCATTTAGTGGATATTTTCACAAAAAAGTAAAATTTTCAAAAATCCAAAATATTGGCTGAAAACGACTAAATATCAAGGACTCATTGGGCGAATCGCTCTGGTACTGAAATCGGAACGCTCATTGTCATTTGCCCTATCTGAAAGTATGATAAACACCGGAAAAATGACTAAATCCCAAAAAAAATTTTTCAACTTTTTTCAATTTTACCCCCGTGGGATGTATATTCTACCCACACACATTTGGAACTCTCCTGGGGTACCCTCACACATATTATTCCCTCATTTAGTGGATAATTTCACAAAAAAGTGAAATTTTCGAAAATCCAAAATATTGGCTGAAAACGACTAAATATCAAGGACTCATTGGGTGAATCGCTCTGGTACTGAAATCGGAACGCTCACTGTCATTTGCCCTATCTGAAAGTATGATAAACGCGGGAAAAATGACTAAGTCCCAAAAAAAATTTTTTCACCTTTTTTCAATTTTACCCCCGTGGGATGTATATTCTACCCACACATATTTGGAACTCTCCTGGGGTACCCTCACACATATTATTCCCTCATTTAGTGGATATTTTCACAAAAAAGTAAAATTTTCAAAAATCCAAAATATTGGCTGAAAACGACTAAATATCAAGGACTCATTGGGCGAATCGCTCTGGAACTGAAATCGGAACGCTCACTGTCATTTGCCCTATCTGAAAGTATGATAAACGCCGGAAAAACGACTAAGTCCAAAAAAAAATTTTCGTTCAACTTTTTTCAATTTTACCCCCGTGGGATGTATATTCTACCCACACACATTTGGAACTCTCCTGGGGTACCCTCATGCATATTATTCCCTCATTTAGTGGATATTTTCACAAAAAAGTGAATTTTTGAAAAATCCAAAATATTGGCTGAAAACGACTAAATATCAAGGACTCATTGGGCGAATCGCTCTGGTACTGAAATCGGAACGCTCACTGTCATATGCCCTATCTGAAAGTATGATAAACGCCGGAAAAATGACTAAGTCCCAAAAAAATTTTTTTAAACTTTTTTCAATTTTACCCCCGTGGGATGTATATTCTACCCACACACATTTGGAACTCTCCTGGGGTACCCTCACACATATTATTCCCTCATTTAGTGGATGTTTTCACAAAAAAGTGAATTTTTCAAAAATCCAAAATATTGGCTGAAAACGACTAAATATCAAGGACTCATTGGGCGAATCGCTCTGGAACTGAAATTGGAATGCTCACTGACATTTCCCCTATCTGAAAGTCTGATAAACGCCGGAAAAACGACTAAGTCCAAAAAAAAATTTTCGTTCAACTTTTTTCAATTTTACCCCCGTGGGATGTATATTCTACCCACACACATTTGGAACTCTCCTGGGGTACCCTCACACATATTATTCCCTCATTTAGTGGATATTTTCACAAAAAAGTGAAATTTTCGAAAATCCAAAATATTGGCTGAAAACGACTAAATATCAAGGACTCATTGGGTGAATCGCTCTGGTACTGAAATCGGAACGCTCACTGTCATTTGCCCTATCTGAAAGTATGATAAACGCGGGAAAAATGACTAAGTCCCAAAAAAAATTTTTTCACCTTTTTTCAATTTTACCCCCGTGGGATGTATATTCTACCCACACACATTTGGAACTCTCCTGGGGTACCCTCACACATATTATTCCCTCATTTAGTGGATATTTTCACAAAAAAGTAAAATTTTCAAAAATCCAAAATATTGGCTGAAAACGACTAAATATCAAGGACTCATTGGGCGAATCGCTCTGGAACTGAAATCGGAACGCTCACTGTCATTTGCCCTATCTGAAAGTATGATAAACGCCGGAAAAACGACTAAGTCCAAAAAAAAATTTTCGTTCAACTTTTTTCAATTTTACCCCCGTGGGATGTATATTCTACCCACACACATTTGGAACTCTCCTGGGGTACCCTCATGCATATTATTCCCTCATTTAGTGGATATTTTCACAAAAAAGTGAATTTTTGAAAAATCCAAAATATTGGCTGAAAACGACTAAATATCAAGGACTCATTGGGCGAATCGCTCTGGAACTGAAATTGGAATGCTCACTGACATTTCCCCTATCTGAAAGTCTGATAAACGCCGGAAAAACGACTAAGTCCCCAAAAAAATTTTTTCACCTTTTTTCAATTTTACCCCCGTGGGATGTATATTCTACCCACACACATTTGGAACTCTCCTGGGGTACCCTCACACATATTATTCCCTCATTTAGTGGATATTTTCACAAAAAAGTAAAATTTTCAAAAATCCAAAATATTGGCTGAAAACGACTAAATATCAAGGACTCATTGGGCGAAACACTCTGGTACTGAAATCGGAACGCTCACTGTCATTTGCCCTATCTGAAAGTATGATAAACGCCGGAAAAATGAGTAAGTCCCAAAAAGATTTTTTTCACCTTTTTTCAATTTTACCCCCGTGGGATGTATATTCTACCCACACACATTTGGAACTCTCCTGGGGTACCCTCACACATATTATTCCCTCATTTAATGGATATTTTCACAAAAAAGTGAAATTTTCAAAAATCCAAAATATTGACTGAAAACGACAAAATATCAAGGACTCATTGGGCGAATCGCTCTGGAACTGAAATCGGAACGCTCACTGACATTTCCCCTATCTGAAAGTCTGATAAACGGCGGAAAAATGACTAAATCCAAAAAAAAATGTTTTCAACTTTTTTCAATTTTACCCCCGTGGGATGTATATTCTACCCACACACATTTGGAACTCTCCTGGGGTACCCTCACATATATTATTCCATCATTTAGTGGATATTTTCACAAAAAAGTGAAATTTTCAAAAATCCAAAATATTGGCTGAAAACGACTAAATATCAAGGACTCATTGGGCGAATCGCTCTGGTACTGAAATCGGAACGCTCACTGACATTTCCCCTATCTGAAAGTCTGATAAACGGCGGAAAAATGACTAAATCCAAAAAAAAATTTTTTTAAACTTTTTTCAATTTTACCCCCGTGGGATGTATATTCTACCCACACACATTTGAAACTCTCCTGGGGTACCCTCACATATATTATTCCCTCATTTAGTGGATATTTTCACAAAAAAGTGAAATTTTCAAAAATCCAAAATATTGGCTGAAAACGACTAAATATCAAGGACTCATTGGGCGAATCGCTCTGGAACTGAAATCGGAACGCTCACTGACATTTCCCCTATCTGAAAGTCTGATAAACGGCGGAAAAATGACTAAGTCCAAAAAAAAATTTTTTTAAACTTTTTTCAATTTTACCCCCGTGGGATGTATATTCTACCCACACACATTTGAAACTCTCCTGGGGTACCCTCACATATATTATTCCCTCATTTAGTGGATATTTTCACAAAAAAGTGAATTTTTCAAAAATCCAAAATATTGGCTGAAAACGACTAAATATCAAGGACTCATTGGGCGAATCGCTCTGGAACTGTAATCGGAACGCTCACTGACATTTCCCCTATCTGAAAGTCTGATAAACGGCGGAAAAATGACTAAGTCCAAAAAAAAATTTTTTTCAACTTTTTGAAATTTTACCCCCGTGGGATGTATATTCTACCCACATACATTTGGAACTCTCCTGGTGTAACCTCACACATATTATTCCCTCATTTAGTGGATATTTTCACAAAAAAGTGAAATTTTCAAAAATCCAAAATATTGGCTGAAAACGACTAAATATCAAGGACTCATTGGGCGAATCGCTCTGGAACTGAAATCGGAACGCTCACTGTCATTTGCCCCATCTGAAAGTATGATAAACGCCGGAAAAACGACTAAGTCCAAAAAAAAATTTTCGTTCAACTTTTTTCAATTTTACCCCCGTGGGATGTATATTCTACCCACACACATTTGGAACTCTCCTGGGGTACCCTCACACATATTATTCCCTCATTTAGTGGATATTTTCACAAAAAAGTGAAATTTTCGAAAATCCAAAATATTGGCTGAAAACGACTAAATATCAAGGACTCATTGGGTGAATCGCTCTGGTACTGAAATCGGAACGCTCACTGTCATTTGCCCTATCTGAAAGTATGATAAACGCGGGAAAAATGACTAAGTCCCAAAAAAAATTTTTTCACCTTTTTTCAATTTTACCCCCGTGGGATGTATATTCTACCCACACACATTTGGAACTCTCCTGGGGTACCCTCACACATATTATTCCCTCATTTAGTGGATATTTTCACAAAAAAGTAAAATTTTCAAAAATCCAAAATATTGGCTGAAAACGACTAAATATCAAGGACTCATTGGGCGAATCGCTCTGGTACTGAAATCGGAACGCTCATTGTCATTTGCCCTATCTGAAAGTATGATAAACACCGGAAAAATGACTAAATCCAAAAAAAATTTTTTCAACTTTTTTCAATTTTACCACCGTGGGATGTATATTCTACCCACACACATTTGGAACTCTCCTGGGGTACCCTCACACATATTATTCCCTCATTTAGTGGATATTTTCACAAAAAAGTGAAATTTTCAAAAATCCAAAATATTGGCTGAAAACGACTAAATATCAAGGACTCATTGGGCGAATCGCTCTGGAACTGAAATCGGAACGCTCACTGACATTTCCCCTATCTGAAAGTCTGATAAACGGCGGAAAAATGACTAAGTCCAAAAAAAAATTTTTTTAAACTTTTTTCAATTTTACCCCCGTGGGATGTATATTCTACCCACACACATTTGAAACTCTCCTGGGGTACCCTCACACATATTATTCCCTCATTTAGTGGATATTTTCACAAAAAAGTAAAATTTTCAAAAATCCAAAATATTGGCTGAAAACGACTAAATATCAAGGACTCATTGGGCGAATCGCTCTGGTACTGAAATCGGAACGCTCATTGTCATTTGCCCTATCTGAAAGTATGATAAACACCGGAAAAATGACTAAATCCAAAAAAAATTTTTTCAACTTTTTTCAATTTTACCACCGTGGGATGTATATTCTACCCACACACATTTGGAACTCTCCTGGGGTACCCTCACACATATTATTCCCTCATTTAGTGGATATTTTCACAAAAAAGTGAAATTTTCAAAAATCCAAAATATTGGCTGAAAACGACTAAATATCAAGGACTCATTGGGCGAATCGCTCTGGAACTGAAATCGGAACGCTCACTGACATTTCCCCTATCTGAAAGTCTGATAAACGGCGGAAAAATGACTAAGTCCAAAAAAAAATTTTTTTAAACTTTTTTCAATTTTACCCCCGTGGGATGTATATTCTACCCACACACATTTGAAACTCTCCTGGGGTACCCTCACATATATTATTCCCTCATTTAGTGGATATTTTCACAAAAAAGTGAATTTTTCAAAAATCCAAAATATTGGCTGAAAACGACTAAATATCAAGGACTCATTGGGCGAATCGCTCTGGTACTGAAGTCGGAACGCTCACTGTCATTTGCCCTATCTGAAAGTATGATAAACGCCGGAAAAACGACTAAGTCCAAAAAAAAATTTTCGTTCAACTTTTTTCAATTTTACCCCCGTGGGATGTATATTCTACCCACACACATTTGGAACTCTCCTGGGGTACCCTCATGCATATTATTCCCTCATTTAGTGGATATTTTCACAAAAAAGTGAATTTTTGAAAAATCCAAAATATTGGCTGAAAACGACTAAATATCAAGGACTCATTGGGCGAATCGCTCTGGTACTGAAATCGGAACGCTCACTGTCATATGCCCTATCTGAAAGTATGATAAACGGCGGAAAAATGACTAAGTCCCAAAAAAATTTTTTTCACCTTTTTTCAATTTTACCCCCGTGGGATGTATATTCTACCCACACACATTTGGAACTCTCCTGGGGTACCCTCACGCATATTATTCCCTCATTTAGTGGATGTTTTCACAAAAAAGTGAATTTTTCAAAAATCCAAAATATTGGCTGAAAACGACTAAATATCAAGGACTCATTGGGCGAATCGCTCTGGAACTGAAATTGGAATGCTCACTGACATTTCCCCTATCTGAAAGTCTGATAAACGCCGGGAAAACGACTAAGTCCAAAAAAAAATTTTTGTTCAACTTTTTTCAATTTTACCCCCGTGGGATGTATATTCTACCCACACACATTTGGAACTCTCCTGGGGTACCCTCACACATATTACTCCCTCATTTAGTGGATATTTTCACAAAAAAGTGAAATTTTCAAAAATCCAAAATATTGGCTGAAAACGACTAAATATCAAGGATTCATTGGGTGAATCGCTCTGGTACTGAAATCGGAACGCTCACTGTCATTTGCCCTATCTGAAAGTATGATAAACGCTGGAAAAATGACTAAGTCCCCAAAAAAATTTTTTCACCTTTTTTCAATTTTACCCCCGTGGGATGTATATTCTACCCACACACATTTGGAACTCTCCTGGGGTACCCTCACACATATTATTCCCTCATTTAGTGGATATTTTCACAAAAAAGTAAAATTTTCAAAAATCCAAAATATTGGCTGAAAACGACTAAATATCAAGGACTCATTGGGCGAATCACTCTGGTACTGAAATCGGAACGCTCACTGTCATTTGCCCTATCTGAAAGTATGATAAACGCCGGAAAAATGAGTAAGTCCCAAAAAGATTTTTTTCACCTTTTTTCAATTTTACCCCCGTGGGATGTATATTCTACCCACACACATTTGGAACTCTCCTGGGGTACCCTCACACATATTATTCCCTCATTTAATGGATATTTTCACAAAAAAGTGAAATTTTCAAAAATCCAAAATATTGACTGAAAACGACAAAATATCAAGGACTCATTGGGCGAATCGCTCTGGAACTGAAATCGGAACGCTCACTGACATTTCCCCTATCTGAAAGTCTGATAAACGGCGGAAAAATGACTAAATCCAAAAAAAAATGTTTTCAACTTTTTTCAATTTTACCCCCGTGGGATGTATATTCTACCCACACACATTTGGAACTCTCCTGGGGTACCCTCACATATATTATTCCATCATTTAGTGGATATTTTCACAAAAAAGTGAAATTTTCAAAAATCCAAAATATTGGCTGAAAACGACTAAATATCAAGGACTCATTGGGCGAATCGCTCTGGTACTGAAATCGGAACGCTCACTGACATGTCCCCTATCTGAAAGTCTGATAAACGGCGGAAAAATGACTAAATCCAAAAAAAAATTTTTTTAAACTTTTTTCAATTTTACCCCCGTGGGATGTATATTCTACCCACACACATTTGAAACTCTCCTGGGGTACCCTCACATATATTATTCCCTCATTTAGTGGATATTTTCACAAAAAAGTGAAATTTTCAAAAATCCAAAATATTGGCTGAAAACGACTAAATATCAAGGACTCATTGGGCGAATCGCTCTGGAACTGAAATCGGAACGCTCACTGACATTTCCCCTATCTGAAAGTCTGATAAACGGCGGAAAAATGACTAAGTCCAAAAAAAAATTTTTTTAAACTTTTTTCAATTTTACCCCCGTGGGATGTATATTCTACCCACACACATTTGAAACTCTCCTGGGGTACCCTCACATATATTATTCCCTCATTTAGTGGATATTTTCACAAAAAAGTGAATTTTTCAAAAATCCAAAATATTGGCTGAAAACGACTAAATATCAAGGACTCATTGGGCGAATCGCTCTGGAACTGTAATCGGAACGCTCACTGACATTTCCCCTATCTGAAAGTCTGATAAACGGCGGAAAAATGACTAAGTCCAAAAAAAAATTTTTTTCAACTTTTTTAAATTTTACCCCCGTGGGATGTATATTCTACCCACATACATTTGGAACTCTCCTGGTGTAACCTCACACATATTATTCCCTCATTTAGTGGATATTTTCACAAAAAGTGAAATTTTCAAAAATCCAAAATAGTGGCTGAAAACGACTAAATATCAAGGACTCATTGGGCGAATCGCTCTGGTACTGAAATCGGAACGCTCACTGTCATTTGCCCTATCTGAAAGTATGATAAACGCCGGAAAAATGACAAAGTCCTAAAAAAAATTTTTTCACCTTTTTTCAATTTTACCCCCGTGGGATGTATATTCTACCCACACACATTTGGAACTCTCCTGGGGTACCCTCACATATATTATTCCATCATTTAGTGGATATTTTCACAAAAAAGTGAAATTTTCAAAAATCCAAAATATTGGCTGAAAACGACTAAATATCAAGGAGTCATTGGGCGAATCGCTCTGGTACTGAAATCGGAACGCTCACTGTCATTTGCCCTATCTGAAAGTATGATAAACGCCGGAAAAATGACTAAATCCCCAAAAAAATGTTTTCAACTTTTTTCAATTTTACCACCGTGGGATGTATATTCTACCCACACACATTTGGAACTCTCCTGGGGTACCCTCACACATATTATTCCCTCATTTAGTGGATATTTTCACAAAAAAGTGAAATTTTCAAAAATCCAAAATATTGGCTGAAAACGACTAAATATCAAGGACTCATTGGGCGAATCGCTCTGGTACTGAAATCGGAACGCTCACTGTCATTTGCCCTATCTGAAAGTATGATAAACGCCGGAAAAATGACAAAGTCCTAAAAAAAAATTTTTCACCTTTTTTCAATTTTACCCCCGTGGGATGTATATTCTACCCACACACATTTGGAACTCTCCTGGGGTACCCTCACATATATTATTCCATCATTTAGTGGATATTTTCACAAAAAAGTGAAATTTTCAAAAATCCAAAATATTGGCTGAAAACGACTAAATATCAAGGAGTCATTGGGCGAATCGCTCTGGTACTGAAATCGGAACGCTCACTGTCATTTGCCCTATCTGAAAGTATGATAAACGCCGGAAAAATGACTAAATCCAAAAAAAAATGTTTTCAACTTTTTTCAATTTTACCACCGTGGGATGTATATTCTACCCACACACATTTGGAACTCTCCTGGGGTACCCTCACACATATTATTCCCTCATTTAGTGGATATTTTCACAAAAAAGTGAAATTTTCAAAAATCCAAAATATTGGCTGAAAACGACTAAATATCAAGGACTCATTGGGCGAATCGCTCTGGTACTGAAATTGGAATGCTCACTGACATTTCCCCTATCTGAAAGTCTGATAAACGCCGGAAAAACGACTAAGTTCAAAAAAAAATTTTTTTAAACTTTTTTCAATTTTACCCCCGTGGGATGTATATTCTACCCACACACATTTGGAACTCTCCTGGGGTACCCTCACACATATTATTCCCTCATTTAGTGGATATTTTCACAAAAAAGTGAATTTTTCAAAAATCCAAAATATTGGCTGAAAACGACTAAATATCAAGGACTGATTGGGCGAATCGCTCTGGAACTGTAATCGGAACGCTCACTGACATTTCCCCTATCTGAAAGTCTGATAAACGGCGGAAAAATGACTAAGTCCAAAAAAAAATTTTTTTCAACTTTTTTCAATTTTACCCCCGTGGGATGTATATTCTACCCACACACATTTGGAACTCTCCTGGGGTACCCTCACACATATTATTCCCTCAATTAATGGATATTTTCACAAAAAAGTGAAATTTTCAAAAATCCAAAATAGTGGCTGAAAACGACTAAATATCAAGGACTCATTGGGCGAATCGCTCTGGTACTGAAATTGGAACGCTCACTGTCATTTGCCCTATCTGAAAGTATGATAAACGCCGGAAAAAAGACTAAATCCAAAAAAAAATGTTTTCAACTTTTTTCAATTTTACCACCGTGGGATGTATATTCTACCCACACACATTTGGAACTCTCCTGGGGTACCCTCACACATATTATTCCCTCATTTAGTGGATATTTTCACAAAAAAGTGAAATTTTCAAAAATCCAAAATATTGGCTGAAAACGACTAAATATCAAGGACTCATTGGGCGAATCGCTCTGGAACTGAAATCGGAACGCTCACTGACATTTCCCCTATCTGAAAGTCTGATAAACGGCGGAAAAATGACTAAATCCAAAAAAAAATTTTTTTAAACTTTTTTCAATTTTACCCCCGTGGGATGTATATTCTACCCACACACATTTGGAACTCTCCTGGGGTACCCTCACACATATTATTCCCTCATTTAGTGGATATTTTCACAAAAAAGTGAAATTTTCAAAAATCCAAAATATTGACTGAAAACGACTAAATATCAAGGACTCATTGGGCGAATCGCTCTGGAACTGAAATCGGAATGCTCACTGACATTTCCCCTATCTGAAAGTCTGATAAACGGCGGAAAAATGACTAAGTCCAAAAAAAAATTTTTTTCAACTTATTTCAATTTTACCCCCGTTCGATGTATATTCTACCCACACACATTTGGAACTCTCCTGGGGTACCCTCACACATATTATTCCCTCATTTAGTGGATATTTTCACAAAAAAGTGAAATTTTGAAAAATCCAAAATAGTGGCTGAAAACGACTAAATATCAAGGACTCATTGGGCGAATCGCTCTGGTACTGAAATCGGAACGCTCACTGTCATTTGCCCTATCTGAAAGTATGATAAACGCCGGAAAAATGACTAAATCCAAAAAAAATTTTTTCAACTTTTTTCAATTTTACCACCGTGGGATGTATATTCTACCCACATACATTTGGAACTCTCCTGGGGTACCCTCACACATATTATTCCCTCATTTAGTGGATATTTTCACAAAAAAGTGAAATTTTCAAAAATCCAAAATATTGGCTGAAAACGACTAAATATCAAGGACTCATTGGGCGAATCGCTCTGGTACTGAAATTGGAATGCTCACTGACATTTCCCCTATCTGAAAGTCTGATAAACGCCGGAAAAACGACTAAGTTCAAAAAAAAAATTTTTGAAACTTTTTTCAATTTTACCCCCGTGGGATGTATATTCTACCCACACACATTTGGAACTCTCCTGGGGTACCCTCACACATATTATTCCCTCATTTAGTGGATATTTTCACAAAAAAGTGAAATTTTCAAAAATCCAAAATATTGGCTGAAAACGACTAAATATCAAGGACTCATTGGGCGAATCGCTCTGGTACTGAAATTGGAATGCTCACTGACATTTCCCCTATCTGAAAGTCTGATAAACGCCGGAAAAACGACTAAGTTCAAAAAAAAATTTTTTTAAACTTTTTTCAATTTTACCCCCGTGGGATGTATATTCTACCCACACACATTTGGAACTCTCCTGGGGTACCCTCACACATATTATTCCCTCATTTAGTGGATATTTTCACAAAAAAGTGAATTTTTCAAAAATCCAAAATATTGGCTGAAAACGACTAAATATCAAGGACTGATTGGGCGAATCGCTCTGGAACTGTAATCGGAACGCTCACTGACATTTCCCCTATCTGAAAGTCTGATAAACGGCGGAAAAATGACTAAGTCCAAAAAAAAATTTTTTTCAACTTTTTTCAATTTTACCCCCGTGGGATGTATATTCTACCCACACACATTTGGAACTCTCCTGGAGTACCCTCACACATATTATTCCCTCAATTAATGGATATTTTCACAAAAAAGTGAAATTTTCAAAAATCCAAAATAGTGGCTGAAAACGACTAAATATCAAGGACTCATTGGGCGAATCGCTCTGGTACTGAAATTGGAACGCTCACTGTCATTTGCCCTATCTGAAAGTCTGATAAACGCCGGAAAAAAGACTAAATCCAAAAAAAAATGTTTTCAACTTTTTTCAATTTTACCACCGTGGGATGTATATTCTACCCACACACATTTGGAACTCTCCTGGGGTACCCTCACACATATTATTCCCGCATTTAGTGGATATTTTCACAAAAAAGTGAAATTTTCAAAAATCCAAAATATTGGCTGAAAACGACTAAATATCAAGGACTCATTGGGCGAATCGCTCTGGAACTGAAATCGGAACGCTCACTGACATTTCCCCTATCTGAAAGTCTGATAAACGGCGGAAAAATGACTAAATCCAAAAAAAAATTTTTTTAAACTTTTTTCAATTTTACCCCCGTGGGATGTATATTCTACCCACACACATTTGGAACTCTCCTGGGGTACCCTCACACATATTATTCCCTCATTTAGTGGATATTTTCACAAAAAAGTGAAATTTTCAAAAATCCAAAATATTGACTGAAAACGACTAAATATCAAGGACTCATTGGGCGAATCGCTCTGGAACTGAAATCGGAATGCTCACTGACATTTCCCCTATCTGAAAGTCTGATAAACGGCGGAAAAATGACTAAGTCCAAAAAAAAATTTTTTTCAACTTTTTTCAATTTTACCCCCGTGGGATGTATATTCTACCCACACACATTTGGAACTCTCCTGGGGTACCCTCACACATATTATTCCCTCAATTAATGGATATTTTCACAAAAAAGTGAAATTTTCAAAAATCCAAAATAGTGGCTGAAAACGACTAAATATCAAGGACTCATTGGGCGAATCGCTCTGGTACTGAAATTGGAACGCTCACTGTCATTTGCCCTATCTGAAAGTATGATAAACGCCGGAAAAAAGACTAAATCCCAAAAAAAATGTTTTCAACTTTTTTCAATTTTACCACCGTGGGATGTATATTCTACCCACACACATTTGGAACTCTCCTGGGGTACCCTCACACATATTATTCCCTCATTTAGTGGATATTTTCACAAAAAAGTGAAATTTTCAAAAATCCAAAATAGTGGCTGAAAACGACTAAATATCAAGGACTCATTGGGCGAATCGCTCTGGTAGTGAAATCGGAACGCTCACTGTCATTTGCCCTATCTGAAAGTATGATAAACGCCGGAAAAATGACTAAATCCAAAAAAAAATGTTTTCAACTTTTTTCAATTTTACCCCCGTGGGATGTATATTCTACCCACACACATTTGGAACTCTCCTGGGGTACCCTCACACATATTATTCCCTCATTTAGTGGATATTTTCACAAAAAAGTGAAATTTTCAAAAATCCAAAATAGTGGCTGAAAACGACTAAATATCAAGGACTCATTGGGCGAATCGCTCTGGTACTGAAATCGGAACGCTCACTGTCATTTGCCCTATCTGAAAGTAGGATAAACGCCGGAAAAATGACAAAGTCCTAAAAAAAATTTTTTCACCTTTTTTCAATTTTACCCCCGTGGGATGTATATTCTACCCACACACATTTGGAACTCTCCTGGGGTACCCTCACACATATTATTCCATCATTTAGTGGTTATTTTCACAAAAAAGTGAAATTTTCAAAAATCCAAAATATTGACTGAAAACGACTAAATATCAAGGACTCATTGGGCGAATCGCTCTGGTACTGAAATCGGAACGCTCACTGTCATTTGCCCTATCTGAAAGTATGATAAACGCCGGAAAAATGACTAAATCCAAAAAAAAATGTTTTCAACTTTTTTCAATTTTACCACCGTGGGATGTATATTCTACCCACACACATTTGGAACTCTCCTGGGGTACCCTCACACATATTATTCCCTCATTTAGTGGATATTTTCACAAAAAAGTGAAATTTTCAAAAATCCAAAATATTGGCTGAAAACGACTAAATATCAAGGACTCATTGGGCGAATCGCTCTGGAACTGAAATCGCAACGCTCACTGACATTTCCCCTATCTGAAAGTCTGAGAAACGGCGGAAAAATGACTAAATCCAAAAAAAAAATTTTTTAAACTTTTTTCAATTTTACCCCCGTGGGATGTATATTCTACCCACACACATTTGGAACTCTCCTGGGGTACCCTCACACATATTATTCCCTCATTTAGTGGATATTTTCACAAAAAAGTGAAATTTTCAAAAATCCAAAATACTGACTGAAAACGACTAAATATCAAGGACTCATTGGGCGAATCGCTCTGGTACTGAAATCGGAACGCTCACTGTCATTTGCCCTATCTGAAAGTATGATAAACGCCGGAAAAATGACTAAGTCCCAAAAAAAATTTTTCACCTTTTTTCAATTTTACCCCCGTGGGATGTATATTCTACCCACACACATTTGGAACTCTCCTGGGGTACCCTCACGCATATTATTCTCTCATTTAGTAGATATTTTCACAAAAAAGTGAAATTTTCAAAAATCCAAAATATTGACTGAAAACGAGTAAATATCAAGGACTCATTGGGCGAATCGCTCTGGAACTGAAATCGGAACGCTCACTGACATTTCCCTTATCTGAAAGTCTGATAAACGCCGGAAAAATGACTAAGTCCAAAAAAAAATGTTTTCAACTTTTTTAAATTTTACCCCCGTGGGATGTATATTCTACCCACACACATTTGGAACTCTCCTGGGGTACCCTCACACATATTATTCCCTCATTTAGTGGATATTTTCACAAAAAAGTGAAATTTTCAAAAATCCAAAATAGTGGCTGAAAACGACTAAATATCAAGGTCTCATTGGGCGAATCGCTCTGGTAGTGAAATCGGAACGCTCACTGTCATTTGCCCTATCTGAAAGTATGATAAACGCCGGAAAAATGACTAAATCCAAAAAAAAATGTTTTCAACTTTTTTCAATTTTACCCCCGTGGGATGTATATTCTACCCACACACATTTGGAACTCTCCTGGGGTACCCTCACACATATTATTCCCTCATTTAGTGGATATTTTCACAAAAAAGTGAAATTTTCAAAAATCCAAAATAGTGGCTGAAAACGACTAAATATCAAGGACTCATTGGGCGAATCGCTCTGGTACTGAAATCGGAACGCTCACTGTCATTTGCCCTATCTGAAAGTAGGATAAACGCCGGAAAAATGACAAAGTCCTAAAAAAAATTTTTTCACCTTTTTTCAATTTTACCCCCGTGGGATGTATATTCTACCCACACACATTTGGAACTCTCCTGGGGTACCCTCACACATATTATTCCATCATTTAGTGGTTATTTTCACAAAAAAGTGAAATTTTCAAAAATCCAAAATATTGACTGAAAACGACTAAATATCAAGGACTCATTGGGCGAATCGCTCTGGTACTGAAATCGGAACGCTCACTGTCATTTGCCCTATCTGAAAGTATGATAAACGCCGGAAAAATGACTAAATCCAAAAAAAAATGTTTTCAACTTTTTTCAATTTTACCACCGTGGGATGTATATTCTACCCACACACATTTGGAACTCTCCTGGGGTACCCTCACACATATTATTCCCTCATTTAGTGGATATTTTCACAAAAAAGTGAAATTTTCAAAAATCCAAAATATTGGCTGAAAACGACTAAATATCAAGGACTCATTGGGCGAATCGCTCTGGAACTGAAATCGCAACGCTCACTGACATTTCCCCTATCTGAAAGTCTGAGAAACGGCGGAAAAATGACTAAATCCAAAAAAAAATTTTTTTAAACTTTTTTCAATTTTACCCCCGTGGGATGTATATTCTACCCACACACATTTGGAACTCTCCTGGGGTACCCTCACACATATTATTCCCTCATTTAGTGGATATTTTCACAAAAAAGTGAAATTTTCAAAAATCCAAAATAGTGGCTGAAAACGACTAAATATCAAGGACTCATTGGGCGAATCGCTCTGGTACTGAAATCGGAACGCTCACTGTCATTTGCCCTATCTGAAAGTATGATAAACACCGGAAAAATGACAAAGTCCTAAAAAATTTTTTTTCACCTTTTTTCAATTTTACCCCCGTGGGATGTATATTCTACCCACACACATTTGGAACTCTTCTGGGGTACCCTCACACATATTATTCCCTCATTTAGTGGATATTTTCACAAAAAAGTGAAATTTTCAAAAATCCAAAATATTGGCTGAAAACGACTAAATATCAAGGACTCATTGGGCGACTCGCTCTGGTACTGGAATCGGAACGCTCACTGTCATTTGCCCTATCTGAAAGTATGATAAACGCCGGAAAAATGACTAAGTCCCAAAAAAATTTTTTTCACCTTTTTTCAATTTTACCCCCGTGGGATGTATATTCTACCCACACACATTTGGAACTCTCCTGGGGTACCCTCACGCATATTATTTCCTCATTTAGTGGATATTTTCACAAAAAAGTGAAATTTTTAAAAATCCAAAATATTGACTGAAAACGACTAAATATCAAGGACTCATTGGGCGAATCGCTCTGGAACTGAAATCGGAACGCTCACTGACATTTCCCCTATCTGAAAGTCTGATAAACGGCGGAAAAATGACTAAGTCCAAAAAAAAATTTTTTTCAACTTATTTCAATTTTACCCCCGTGGGATGTATATTCTACCCACACACATTTGGAACTCTCCTGGGGTACCCTCACACATATTATTCCCTCATTTAGTGGATATTTTCACAAAAAAGTGAAATTTTCAAAAATCCAAAATATTGGCTGAAAACGACTAAATATCAAGAACTCATTGAGAGAATCGCTCTGGAACTGAAATCGGAACGCTCACTGACATTTCCCCTATCTGAAAGTCTGATAAACGCCGGAAAAATGACTAAGTCCAAAAAAAAATGTTTTCAACTTTTTTCAATTTTACCCCCGTGGGATGTATATTCTACCCACACACATTTGGAACTCTCCTGGGGTACCCTCACACATATTATTCCCTCATTTAGTGGATATTTTCACAAAAAAGTAACATTTTCAAAAATCCTAAATATTGGCTGAAAACGACTAAATATCAAGGACTCATTGGGCGAATCGCTCTGGTACTGAAATCGGAACGCTCACTGTCATTTGCCCTATCTGAAAGTATGATAAACGCCGGAAAAATGACTAAATCCAAAAAAAAATGTTTTCAACATTTTTCAATTTTACCCCCGTGGGATGTATATTCTACCCACACACATTTGGAACTCTCCTGGGGCACCCTCACACATATTATTGCCTCATTTAGTGGATATTTTCACATAAAAGTGAAATTTTCAAAAATCCAAAATATTGGCTGAAAACGACAAAATATCAAGGACTCATTGGGCGAATCGCTCTGGAACTGAAATCGGAACGCTCACTGACATTTCCCCTATCTGAAAGTCTGATAAACGCCGGAAAAATGACTAAGTCCAAAAAAAAATGTTTTCAACTTTTTTCAATTTTACCCCCGTGGGATGTATATTCTAACCACACACATTTGGAACTCTCCTGGGGTACCCTCACACATATTATTCCCTCATTTAGTGGATATTTTCACAAAAAAGTAAAATTTTCAAAAATCCAAAACATTGGCTGAAAACGACTAAATATCAAGGACTCATTGGGCGAATCGCTCTGGTACTAAAATCGGAACGCTCACTGTCATTTGCCCTATCTGAAAGTATGATAAACGCCCGAAAAATGACTAAATCCCAAAAAAAAATTTTTTCAACTTTTTTCAATTTTACCCCCGTGGGATGTATATTCTACCCACACACATTTGGAACTCTCCTGGGGTACCCTCACACATATTATTCCCTCATTTAGTGGATATTTTCACAAAAAAGTGAAATTTTCAAAAATCCAAAATATTGGCTGAAAACGACTAAATATCAAGGACTCATTGGGGGAATCGCTCTGGTATTGAAATCGGAACGCTCACTGTCATTTGCCCTATCTGAAAGTATGATAAACGCCGGAAAAATGACTAAGTCCTAAAAAAAAATTTTTCACCTTTTTTCAATTTTACCCCCGTGGGATGTATATTCTACCCACACACTTTTGGAGCTCTCCTGGGGTACCCTCACACATATTATTCCCTCATTTAGTGGATATTTTCACAAAAAAGTGACATTTTCAAAAATCCAAAATTTTGGCTGAAAACGACTAAATATCAAGGACTCATTGGGCGAATCGCTCTGGTACTGAAATTGGAACGCTCACTGTCATTTGCCCTATCTGAAAGTATGATAAACGCCGGAAAAATGACTAAATCCCAAAAAAAAATTTTCAACTTTTTTCAATTTTACCACTGTCGGATGTATATTCTACCCACACACATTTGGAACTCTCCTGGGGTACCCTCACACATATTATTCCCTCATTTAGTGGATATTTTCACAAAAAAGTGAAATTTTCAAAAATCCAAAATATTGGCTGAAAACGACTAAATATCAAGGACTCATTGGGAGAATCGCTCTGGAACTGAAATCGGAACGCTCACTGTCATTTGCCCTATCTGAAAGTATGATAAACGCCGGAAAAAATGACTAAATCCCAAAAAAAAAATTTCAACTTTTTTCAATTTTACCACCGTCGGCTGTATATTCTACCCACACACATTTGGAAATCTCTTGGGGTACCCTCACACATATTATTCCCTCATTTAGTGGATATTTTCACAAAAAAGTAAAATTTTCAAAAATCCAAAATATTGGCTGAAAACGACTAAATATCAAGGACTCATTGGGAGAATCGCTCTGGAACTGAAATCGGAACGCTCACTGACATTTCCCCTATCTGAAAGTCTGATAAATGCCGGAAAAATGACTAAGTCCAAAAAAAAATGTTTTCAACTTTTTTCAATTTTACCCCCGTGGGATGTATATTCTAACCACACACATTTGGAACTCTCCTGGGGTACCCTCACACATATTATTCCCTCATTTAGTGGATATTTTCACAAAAAAGTAAAATTTTCAAAAATCCAAAACATTGGCTGAAAACGACTAAATATCAAGGACTCATTGGGCGAATCGCTCTGGTACTAAAATCGGAACGCTCACTGTCATTTGCCCTATCTGAAAGTATGATAAACGCCCGAAAAATGACTAAATCCCAAAAAAAATTTTTTTCAACTTTTTTCAATTTTACCCCCGTGGGATGTATATTCTACCCACACACATTTGGAACTCTCCTGGGGTACCCTCACACATATTATTCCCTCATTTAGTGGATATTTTCACAAAAAAGTGAAATTTTCAAAAATCCAAAATATTGGCTGAAAACGACTAAATATCAAGGACTCATTGGGGGAATCGCTCTGGTATTGAAATCGGAACGCTCACTGTCATTTGCCCTATCTGAAAGTATGATAAACGCCGGAAAAATGACTAAGTCCTAAAAAAAAATTTTTCACCTTTTTTCAATTTTACCCCCGTGGGATGTATATTCTACCCACACACTTTTGGAGCTCTCCTGGGGTACCCTCACACATATTATTCCCTCATTTAGTGGATATTTTCACAAAAAAGTGACATTTTCAAAAATCCAAAATTTTGGCTGAAAACGACTAAATATCAAGGACTCATTGGGCGAATCGCTCTGGTACTGAAATCGGAACGCTCACTGTCATTTGCCCTATCTGAAAGTATGATAAACGCCGGAAAAATGACTAAATCCCAAAAAAAAATTTTCAACTTTTTTCAATTTTACCACTGTCGGATGTATATTCTACCCACACACATTTGGAACTCTCCTGGGGTACCCTCACACATATTATTCCCTCATTTAGTGGATATTTTCACAAAAAAGTGAAATTTTCAAAAATCCAAAATATTGGCTGAAAACGACTAAATATCAAGGACTCATTGGGAGAATCGCTCTGGAACTGAAATCGGAACGCTCACTGTCATTTGCCCTATCTGAAAGTATGATAAACGCCGGAAAAAATGACTAAATCCCAAAAAAAAAATTTCAACTTTTTTCAATTTTACCACCGTCGGCTGTATATTCTACCCACACACATTTGGAAATCTCTTGGGGTACCCTCACACATATTATTCCCTCATTTAGTGGATATTTTCACAAAAAAGTAAAATTTTCAAAAATCCAAAATATTGGCTGAAAACGACTAAATATCAAGGACTCATTGGGAGAATCGCTCTGGAACTGAAATCGGAACGCTCACTGACATTTCCCCTATCTGAAAGTCTGATAAACGCCGGAAAAATGACTAAGTCCAAAAAAAAATGTTTTCAACTTTTTTCAATTTTACCCCCGTGGGATGTATATTCTACCCACACACATTTGGAACTCTCCTGGGGTACCCTCACACATATTATTCCCTCATTTAGTGGATATTTTCACAAAAAAGTAAAATTTTCAAAAATCCAAAATATTGGCTGAAAACGACTAAATATCAAGGACTCATTGGGCGAATCGCTCTGGTACTGAAATCGGAACGCTCACTGTCATTTGCCCTATCTGAAAGTATGATAAACGCCGGAAAAATGACTAAATCCAAAAAAAAATGTTTTCAACTTTTTTCAATTTTACCCCCGTGGGATGTATATTCTACCCACACACATTTGGAACTCTCCTGGGGTACCCTCACACATATTATTCCCTCATTTAGTGGATATTTTCACATAAAAGTGAAATTTTCAAAAATCCAAAATATTGGCTGAAAACGACTAAATATCAAGGACTCATTGGGCGAATCGCTCTGGAACTGAAATCGGAACGCTCACTGACATTTCCCCTATCTGAAAGTCTGATAAACGGCGGAAAAATGACTAAGTCCAAAAAAAAAATTTTTTTCAACTTTTTTCAATTTTACCCCTGTGGGATGTATATTCTACCCACACACATTTGGAACTCTCCTGGGGTACCCTCACGGATATTATTCCCTCATTTAGTGGATATTTTCACAAAAAAGTGAATTTTTCAAAAATCCAAAATTTTGGCTGAAAACGACTAAATATCAAGGACTCATTGGGCGAATCGCTCTGGTACTGAAATCGGAACGCTCACTGTCATTTGCCCTATCTGAAAGTATGATAAACGCCGGAAAAATGACAAAGTCCTAAAAAAAATTTTTTCACCTTTTTTCAATTTTACCCCCGTGGGATGTATATTCTACCCACACACATTTGGAACTCTCCTGGGGTACCCTCACACATATTATTCCCTCATTTAGTGGATATTTTCACAAAAAAGTGAAATTTTCAAAAATCCAAAATTTTGGCTGAAAACGACTAAATATCAAGGACTCATTGGGCGAATCGCTCTGGTACTGAAATCGGAACGCTCACTGTCATTTGCCCTATCTGAAAGTATGATAAACGCCGGAAAAATGACTAAATCCCCAAAAAAAATTTTCAACTTTTTTCAATTTTACCCCCGTGGGATGTATATTCTACCCACACACATTTGGAACTCTCCTGGGGTACCCTCACACATATTATTCCCTCATTTAGTGGGTATTTTCACAAAAAAGTGAAATTTTCAAAAATCCAAAATATTGGCTGAAAACGACTAAATATCAAGGACTCATTGGGAGAATCGCTCTGGAACTGAAATCGGAACGCTCACTGTCATTTGCCCTATCTGAAAGTATGATAAACGCCGGAAAAATGACTAAATCCCAAAAAAATTTTTTCAACTTTTTTCATTTTTACCACCGTCAGATGTATATTCTACCCACACACATTTGGAACTCTCCTGGGGTACCCTCACACATATTATTCCCTCATTTAGTGGATATTTTCACAAAAAAGTGAAATTTTCAAAAATCCAAAATATTGGCTGAAAACGACTAAATATCAAGGACTCATTGCGAGAATCGCTCTGGAACTGAAATCGGAACGCTCACTGACATTTCCCCTATCTGAAAGTCTGATAAACGCCGGAAAAATGACTAAGTCCAAAAAAAAATGTTTTCAACTTTTTTCAATTTTACCCCCGTGGGATGTATATTCTACCCACACACATTTGGAACTCTCCTGGGGTACCCTCACACATATTATTCCCTCATTTAGTGGATATTTTCACAAAAAAGTAAAATTTTCAAAAATCCAAAATATTGGCTGAAAACGACTAAATATCAAGGACTCATTGGGCGAATCGCTCTGGTGCTGAAATCGGAACGCTCACTGTCATTTGCCCTATCTGAAAGTATGATAAACGCCGGAAAAATGACTAAATCCAAAAAAAAATGTTTTCAACTTTTTTCAATTTTACCCCCGTGGGATGTAAATTCTACCCACACACATTTGGAACTCTCCTGGGGTACCCTCACACATATTATTCCCTCATTTAGTGGATATTTTCACATAAAAGTGACATTTTCAAAAATCCAAAATATTGGCTGAAAACGACTAAATATCAAGGACTCATTGGGCGAATCGCTCTGGAACTGAAATCGGAAAGCTCACTGACATTTCCCCTATCTGAAAGTTTGACAAACGGCGGAAAAATGACTAAGTCCAAAAAAAAAAATTTTTTCAACTTTTTTCAATTTTACCCCTGTGGGATGTATATTCTACCCACACACATTTGGAACTCTCCTGGGGTACCCTCACGGATATTATTCCCTCATTTAGTGGATATTTTCACAAAAAAGTGAATTTTTGAAAAATCCAAAATATTGGCTGAAAACGACTAAATATCAAGGACTCATTGGGAGAATCGCTCTGGAACTGAAATCGGAACGCTCAATGACATTTCCCCTATCTGAAAGTCTGATAAACGCCGGAAAAATGACTAAGTCCAAAAAAAAATGTTTTCAACTTTTTTCAATTTTACCCCCGTGGGATGTATATTCTACCCACACACATTTGGAACTCTCCTGGGGTACCCTCACACGTATTATTCCCTCATTTAGTGGATATTTTCACAAAAAAGTAAAATTTTCAAAAATCCAAAATATTGGCTGAAAACGACTAAATATCAAGGACTCATTGGGCGAAACGCTCTGGTACTGAAATCGGAATGCTCACTGTCATTTGCCCTATCTGAAAGTATGATAAACGCCGGAAAAATGACTAAATCCAAAAAAAAATGTTTTCAACTTTTTTCAATTTTACCCCCGTGGGATGTAAATTCTACCCACACACATTTGGAACTCTCCTGGGGTACCCTCACGGATATTATTCCCTCATTTAGTCGATATTTTCACAAAAAAGTGAAATTTTCAAAAATCCAAAATAGTGGCTGAAACCGACTAAATATCAAGGACTCATTGGGCGAATCGCTCTGGTACTGAAATCGGAACGCTCACTGTCATTTGCCCTGTCTGAAAGTATGATAAACGCTGGAAAAATGACAAAGTCCTAAAAAAATTTTTTTCACCTTTTTTCAATTTTACCCCCGTGGGATGTATATTCTACCCACACACATTTGGAACTCTCCTGGGGTACCCTCACACATATTATTCCCTCATTTAGTGGATATTTTCACAAAAAAGTGAATTGTTCAAAAATCCAAAATATTGGCTGAAAACGACTGAATATCAAGGACTCATTGGGCGAATCGCTCTGGAACTGAAATCGGAATGCTCACTGACATTTCCCCTATCTGAAAGTCTGATAAACGGCGGAAAAATGACTAAGTCCAAAAAAAAATTTTTTAAAACTTTTTTCAATTTTACCCCCGTGGGATGTATATTCTACCCACACACATTTGGAACTCTCCTGGGGTACCCTCACACACATTATTCCCTCATTTAGTGGATATTTTCACAAAAAAGTGAAATTTTCAAAAATCCAAAATAGTGGCTGAAACCGACTAAATATCAAGGACTCATTGGGCGAATCGCTCTGGTACTGAAATCGGAACGCTCACTGTCATTTGCCCTATCTGAAAGTATGATAAACGCCGGAAAAATGACTAAATGCAAAAAAAAATTTTTCAACTTTTTTCAATTTTGCCACCGTCGGATGTATATTCTACCCACACACATTTGGATCTCTCCTGGGGTACCCTCACACATATTATTCCCTCATTTAGTGGATATTGTCACAAAAAAGTGAAATTTTCAAAAATCCAAAATTTTGGCTGAAAACGAATAAATATCAAGGACTCATTGGGCGAATCGCTCTGGTACTGAAATCGTAACGCTCACTGTCATTTGCCCTATCTGAAAGTATGATAAACGCCGGAAAAATGACTAAATCCCCAAAAAATGTTTTCAACTTTTTTCAATTTTACCACCGTCGGATGTATATTCTACCCACACACATTTGGAACTCTCCTGGGGTACCCTCACACATATTATTCCCTCATTTAGTGGATATTTTCACAAAAAAAGTGAAATTTTCAAAAATCCTAAATATTGGCTGAAAACGACTAAATATCAAGGACTCATTGGGAGAATCGCTCTGGAACTGAAATCGGAACGCTCACTGTCATTTGCCCTATCTGAAAGTATGATAAACGCCGGAAAAATGACTAAATCCCCCAAAATTTTTTTTAACTTTTTTCAATTTTACCCCCGTGGGATGTATATTCTACCCACACACATTTGGAACTCTCCTGGGGTACCCTCACACATATTATTCACTCATTTAGTGGATATTTTCACAAAAAAGTGAAATTTTCAAAAATCCAAAATATTGGCTGAAAACGACTAAATATCAAGGACTCATTGGGCGAATCGCTCTGGAACTGAAATCGGAACGCTCACTGACATTTCCCCTATCTGAAAGTCTGATAAACGGCGGAAAAATGACTAAGTCCAAAAAAAAATGTTTTCAACTTTTTTCAATTTTACCCCCGTGGGATGTATATTCTACCCACACACATTTGGAACTCTCCTGGGGTACCCTCACACGTATTATTCCCTCATTTAGTGGATATTTTCACAAAAAAGTAAAATTTTCAAAAATCCAAAATATTGGCTGAAAACGACTAAATATCAAGGACTCATTGGGCGAAACGCTCTGGTACTGAAATCGGAATGCTCACTGTCATTTGCCCTATCTGAAAGTATGATAAACGCCGGAAAAATGACTAAATCCAAAAAAAAATGTTTTCAACTTTTTTCAATTTTACCCCCGTGGGATGTAAATTCTACCCACACACATTTGGAACTCTCCTGGGGTACCCTCACGGATATTATTCCCTCATTTAGTGGATATTTTCACAAAAAAGTGAAATTTTCAAAAATCCAAAATAGTGGCTGAAACCGACTAAATATCAAGGACTCATTGGGCGAATCGCTCTGGTACTGAAATCGGAACGCTCACTGTCATTTGCCCTGTCTGAAAGTATGATAAACGCTGGAAAAATGACAAAGTCCTAAAAAAATTTTTTTCACCTTTTTTCAATTTTACCCCCGTGGGATGTATATTCTACCCACACACATTTGGAACTCTCCTGGGGTACCCTCACACATATTATTCCCTCATTTAGTGGATATTTTCACAAAAAAGTGAATTGTTCAAAAATCCAAAATAGTGGCTGAAACCGACTAAATATCAAGGACTCATTGGGCGAATCGCTCTGGTACTGAAATCGGAACGCTCACTGTCATTTGCCCTATCTGAAAGTATGATAAACGCCGGAAAAATGACTAAATGCAAAAAAAAATTTTTCAACTTTTTTCAATTTTGCCACCGTCGGATGTATATTCTACCCACACACATTTGGATCTCTCCTGGGGTACCCTCACACATATTATTCCCTCATTTAGTGGATATTGTCACAAAAAAGTGAAATTTTCAAAAATCCAAAATTTTGGCTGAAAACGAATAAATATCAAGGACTCATTGGGCGAATCGCTCTGGTACTGAAATCGGAACGCTCACTGTCATTTGCCCTATCTGAAAGTATGATAAACGCCGGAAAAATGACTAAATCCCCAAAAAATGTTTTCAACTTTTTTCAATTTTACCACCGTCGGATGTATATTCTACCCACACACATTTGGAACTCTCCTGGGGTACCCTCACACATATTATTCCCTAATTTAGTGGATATTTTCACAAAAAAAGTGAAATTTTCAAAAATCCTAAATATTGGCTGAAAACGACTAAATATCAAGGACTCATTGGGAGAATCGCTCTGGAACTGAAATCGGAACGCTCACTGTCATTTGCCCTATCTGAAAGTATGATAAACGCCGGAAAAATGACTAAATCCCCAAAAAATTTTTTCAACTTTTTTCAATTTTACCACCGTCGGATGTATATTCTACCCACACACATTTGGAACTCTCCTGGGGTACCCTCACACATATTATTCCCTCATTTAGTGGATATTTTCACAAAAAAGTGAAATTTTCAAAAATCCAAAATATTGGCTGAAAACGACTAAATATCAAGAACTCATTGGGAGAATCGCTCTGGAACTGAAATCGGAACGCTCACTGACATTTCCCCTATCTGAAAGTCTGATAAACGCCGGAAAAATGACTAAGTCCAAAAAAAAATGTTTTTAACTTTTTTCAATTTTACCCCCGTGGGATGTATATTCTACCCACACACATTTGGAACTCTCCTGGGGTACCCTCACACATATTATTCCCTCATTTAGTGGATATTTTCACAAAAAAGTGAAATTTTCAAAAATCCAAAATTTTGGCTGAAAACGACTAAATATCAAGGACTCATTGGGCGAATCGCTCTGGTACTGAAATCGGAACGCTCACTGTCATTTGCCCTATCTGAAAGTATGATAAACGCCGGAAAAATGACTAAATCCCCCAAAATTTTTTTTAACTTTTTTCAATTTTACCCCCGTGGGATGTATATTCTACCCACACACATTTGGAACTCTCCTGGGGTACCCTCACACATATTATTCCCTCATTTAGTGGATATTTTCACAAAAAAGTGAAATTTTCAAAAATCCAAAATATTGGCTGAAAACGACTAAATATCAAGGACTCATTGGGAGAATCGCTCTGGAACTGAAATCGCAACGCTCACTGACATTTCCCCTATCTGAAAGTCTGATAAACAGCGGAAAAATGACTAAGACCAAAAAAAATTTTTTTCAACTTTTTTCAATTTTACCCCCGTGGGATGTATATTCTACCCACACACATTTGGAACTCTCCTGGGGTACCCTCACACATATTATTCCCTCATTTAGTGGATATTTTCACAAAAAAGTGAAATTTTCAAAAATCCAAAATATTGGCTGAGAACGACTAAATATCAAGGACTCACTGGGCGAATCGCTCTGGTACTGAAATCGGAACGCTCACTCTCATTTGCCCTATCTGAAAGTATTATAAACGCCGGAAAAATGACTAAGTCCCCAAAAAATTTTTTTCACCTTTTTTCAATTTTACCCACGTGGGATATATATTCTACCCACACACATTTGGAACTCTCCTGGGGTACCCTCACACATATTATTCCCTAATTTAGTGGATATTTTCACAAAAAAAGTGAAATTTTAAAAAATCCAGAAAATTGGCTGAAAACGACTAAATATCAAGGACTCATTGGGCAAATCACTCTGGAACTGAAATCGGAATGCTCACTGACATTTCCCCTATCTGAAAGTCTGATAAACGGCGGAAAAATGACTAAGTCCCAAAAAAATTTTTTTTCAATTTTACCCCCGTGGGATGTATATTCTACCCACACACATTTGGAACTCTCCTGGGGTACCCTCACACATATTATTCCCTCATTTAGTGGATATTTTCACAAAAAAGTGAAATTTTCAAAAATCCAGAAAATTGGCTGAAAACGACTAAATATCAAGGACTCATTGGGAGAATCGCTCTGGAACTGAAATCGGAACGCTCACTGACATTTCCCTTATCTGAAAGTCTGATAAACGCCGGAAAAATGATTAAGTCCAAAAAAAAATGTTTTCAACTTTTTTCAATTTTACCCCCGTGGGATGTATATTCTACCAACACACATTTGGAACTCTCCTGGGGTACCCTCACACATATTATTCCCTCATTTAGTGGATATTTTCACAAAAAAGTGAAATTTTCAAAAATCCAAAATATTGGCTGAAAACGACTAAATATCAAGGACTCATTGGGCGAATAGCTCTGGTACTGAAATCGGAACGCTCACTGTCATTTGACCTATCTGAAAGTATGATAAACGTCGGAAAAATGACTAAGTCCAAAAAAAAATGTTTTCAACTTTTTTCAATTTTACCCCCGTGGAATGTATATTCTACCCACACACATTTGGAACTCTCCTGGGGTACCCTCACACATATTATTCCCTAATTTAGTGAATATTTTCACAAAAAAAGTGAAATTTTCAAAAATCCAGAAAATTGGCTGAAAATGACTAAATATCAAGGACTCATTGGGAGAATCGCTCTGGAACTGAAATCGGAACGCTCACTGACATTTCCCTTATCTGAAAGTCTGATAAATGGCGGAAAAATGACTAAGTCCAAAAAAAAATTTTTTTCAACTTTTTTAAATTTTACCCCCGTGGGATGTATATTCTACCCACACACATTTGGAAATCTCCTGGGGTACCCTCACACATATTATTCCCTCATTTAGTGGATATTTTCACAAAACAGTGAAATTTTCAAAAATCCAAAATATTGGCTGAAAACGACTAAATATCAAGGACTCATTGGGAGAGTCGCTCTGGAACTGAAATCGGAACGCTCACTGACATTTCCCCTATCTGAAAGTCTGATAAACGGCGTAAAAATGACTAAGACCAAAAAAAAATTTTTTTCAACTTTTTTCAATTTTACCCCCGTGGGATGTATATTCGACCCACACACATTTGGAACTCTCCTGGGGTACCCTCACACATATTATTCCCTCATTTAGTGGATATTTTCACAAAAAAGTGAAATTTTCAAAAATCCAAAATATTGGCTGAAAACGACTAAATATCAAGGACTCACTGGGCGAATCGCTCTGGTATTGAAATCGTAACGCTCACTCTCATTTGCCCTATCTGAAAGTATTATAAACGCCGGAAAAATGACTAAGTCCCAAAAATTTTTTTTCACCTTTTTTAAATTTTACCCACGTGGGATATATATTCTACCCACACACATTTGGAACTCTCCTGGGGAACCCTCACACATATTATTCCCTAATTTAGTGGATATTTTCACAAAAAAAGTGAAATTTTCAAAAATCCAGAAAATTGGCTGAAAACGACTAAATATCAAGGACTCATTGGGCAAATCGCTCTGGAACTGAAATCGGAATGCTCACTGACATTTCCCCTATCTGAAAGTCTGAAAAACGGCGGAAAAATGACTAAGTCCAAAAAAAAATTTTTTTCAATTTTACCCCCGTGGGATGTATATTCTACCCACACACATTTGGAACTCTCCTGGGGTACCCTCACACATATTATTCCCTCATTTAGTGGATATTTTCACAAAAAAAGTGAAATTTTCAAAAATCCAGAAAATTGGCTGAAAACGACTAAATATCAAGGACTCATTGGGAGAATCACTCTGGAACTGAAATCGGAACGCTCACTGACATTTCCCTTATCTGAAAGTCTGATAAACGCCGGAAAAATGACTAAGTCCAAAAAAAAATGTTTTCAACTTTTTTCAATTTTACCCCCGTGGGATGTATATTCTACCCACACACATTTGGAACTCTCCTGGGGTACCCTCACACATATTATTCCCTCATTTAGTGGATATTTTCACAAAAAAGTGAAATTTTCAAAAATCCAAAATATTGGCTGAAAACGACTAAATATCAAGGACTCATTGGGCGAATCGCTCTGGTACTGAAATCGGAACGCTCACTGTCATTTGCCCTATCTGAAAGTATTATAAACGCCGGAAAAATGACTAAGTCCCAAAAAAATTTTTTTCACCTTTTTTCAATTTTACCCACGTGGGATATATATTTTACCCACACACATTTGGAACTCTCCTGGGGTAACCTCACACATATTATTCCCTCACTTAGAGGATATTTTCACAAAAAAATGAAATTTTCAAAAATCCAAAATATTGGCTGAAAACGACTAAATATCAAGGACTCATTGGGCGAATAGCTCTGGTACTGAAATCGGAACGCTCACTGTCATTTGCCCTATCTGAAAGTATTATAAACGCCGGAAAAATGACTAAGTCCCAAAAAAATTTTTTTCACCTTTTTTCAATTTTACCCACGTGGGATATATATTCTACCCACACACATTTGGAACTCTCGTAGGGTACCCTCACACATATTATTCCCTAATTTAGTGGATATTTTCACAAAAAAGTGAAATTTTCAAAAATCCAGAAAATTGGCTGAAAACGACTACATATCAAGGACTCATTGGGAGAATCGCTCTGGAACTGAAATCGGAACGCTCACTGACATTTCCCTTATCTGAAAGTCTGATAAACGCCGGAAAAATGATTAAGTCCAAAAAAAAATGTTTTCAACTTTTTTCAATTTTACCCCCGTGGGATGTATATTCTACCAACACACATTTGGAACTCTCCTGGGGTACCCTCACACATATTATTCCCTCATTTAGTGGATATTTTCACAAAAAAGTGAAATTTTCAAAAATCCAAAATATTGGCTGAAAACGACTAAATATCAAGGACTCATTGGGCGAATAGCTCTGGTACTGAAATCGGAACGCTCACTGTCATTTGACCTATCTGAAAGTATGATAAACGTCGGAAAAATGACTAAGTCAAAAAAAAAATGTTTTCAACTTTTTTCAATTTTACCCCCGTGGAATGTATATTCTACCCACACACATTTGGAACTCTCCTGGGGTACCCTCACACATATTATTCCCTAATTTTGTGAATATTTTCACAAAAAAAGTGAAATTTTCAAAAATCCAAAATATTGGCTGAAAACGACTAAATATCAAGGACTCATTGGGCGAATAGCTCTGGTACTGAAATCGGAACGCTCACTGTCATTTGCCCTATCTGAAAGTATTATAAACGCCGGAAAAATGACTAAGTCCCAAAAAAATTTTTTTCACCTTTTTTCAATTTTACCCACGTGGGATATATATTCTACCCACACACATTTGGAACTCTCGTAGGGTACCCTCACACATATTATTCCCTAATTTAGTGGATATTTTCACAAAAAAGTGAAATTTTCAAAAATCCAGAAAATTGGCTGAAAACGACTACATATCAAGGACTCATTGGGAGAATCGCTCTGGAACTGAAATCGGAACGCTCACTGACATTTCCCTTATCTGAAAGTCTGATAAACGCCGGAAAAATGATTAAGTCCAAAAAAAAATGTTTTCAACTTTTTTCAATTTTACCCCCGTGGGATGTATATTCTACCAACACACATTTGGAACTCTCCTGGGGTACCCTCACACATATTATTCCCTCATTTAGTGGATATTTTCACAAAAAAGTGAAATTTTCAAAAATCCAAAATATTGGCTGAAAACGACTAAATATCAAGGACTCATTGGGCGAATAGCTCTGGTACTGAAATCGGAACGCTCACTGTCATTTGACCTATCTGAAAGTATGATAAACGTCGGAAAAATGACTAAGTCCAAATAAAAATGTTTTCAACTTTTTTCAATTTTACCCCCGTGGAATGTATATTCTACCCACACACATTTGGAACTCTCCTGGGGTACCCTCACACATATTATTCCCTAATTTAGTGAATATTTTCACAAAAAAAGTGAAATTTTCAAAAATCCAGAAAATTGGCTGAAAACGACTAAATATCAAGGACTCATTGGGAGAATCGCTCTGGAACTGAAATCGGAACGCTCACTGACATTTCCCTTATCTGAAAGTCTGATAAACGCCGGAAAAATGACTAAGTCCAAAAAAAAATGTTTTCAACTTTTTTCAATTTTACCCCCGTGGGATGTATATTCTACCCACACACATTTGGAACTCTCCTGGGGTACCCTCACACATATTATTCCCTCATTTAGTGGATATTTTCACAAAAAAGTGAAATTTTCAAAAATCCAAAATATTGGCTGAAAACGACTAAATATCAAGGACTCATTGGGCGAATCGCTCTGGTACTGAAATCGGAACGCTCACTGTCATTTGCCCTATCTGAAAGTATTATAAACGCCGGAAAAATGACTAAGTCCCAAAAAATTTTTTTTCACCTTTTTTCAATTTTACCCACGTGGGATATATATTTTACCCACACACATTTGGAACTCTCCTGGGGTACCCTCACACATATTATTCCCTAATTTAGTGGATATTTTCACAAAAAAAGTGAAATTTTCAAAAATCCAGAAAATTGGCTGAAAACGACTAAATATCAAGGACTCATTGGGAGTATCGCTCTGGAACTGAAATCGGAACGCTCACTGACATTTCCCTTATCTGAAAGTCTGATAAATGCCGGAAAAATGACTAAGTCCAAAAAAAATTTTTTTTAAACTTTTTTCTATTTTACCCCCGTGGGATGTATATTCTACCCACACACATTTGGAACTCTCCTGGGGTACCCTCACACATATTATTCCCTCATTTAGTGGATATTTTCACAAAAAAGTGAAAATTTCAAAAATCCAAAATATAGGCTGAAAACGACTAAATATCAAGGACTCATTGGGCGAATCGCTCTGGAACTGAAATCGGAATGCTCACTGACATTTCCCCTATCTGAAAGTCTGATAAACGGCGTAAAAATGACTAAGTCTAAAAAAAAATTTTTCACCTTTTTTCAATTTTACCCCCGTGGGATTTATATTCTACCCACACACATTTGGAACTCTCCTGGGGTACCCTCACACATATTATTCCCTCATTTAGTAGATATTTTCACAAAAAAGTGAAATTTTCAAAAATCCAAAATATTGGCTGAAAACGACTAAATATCAAGTAAATCATTGGGAGAATCGCTCTGGAACTGAAATCGGAACGCTCACTGACATTTCCCTTATCTGAAAGTCTGATAAACGCCGGAAAAATGACTAAGTCCAAAAAAAAATGTTTTCAACTTTTTTCAATTTTACCCCCGTGGGATGTATATTCTACCCACACACATTTGGAACTCTCCTGGGGTACCCTCACACATATTATTCCCTCATTTAGTGGATATTTTCACAAAAAAGTGAAATTTTCAAAAATCCAAAATATTGGCTGAAAACGACTAAATATCAAGGACTCATTGGGCGAATCGCTCTGGTACTGAAATCGGAACGCTCACTGTCATTTGCCCTATCTGAAAGTATTATAAACGCCGGAAAAATGACTAAGTCCCAAAAAAATTTTTTTCACCTTTTTTCAATTTTACCCACGTGGGATATATATTTTACCCACACACATTTGGAACTCTCCTGGGGTACCCTCACACATATTATTCCCTAATTTAGTGGATATTTTCACAAAAAAAGTGAAATTTTCAAAAATCCAGAAAATTGGCTGAAAACGACTAAATATCAAGGACTCATTGGGAGAATCGCTCTGGAACTGAAATCGGAACGCTCACTGACATTTCCCTTATCTGAAAGTCTGATAAACGCCGGAAAAATGACTAAGTCCAAAAAAAAATGTTTTCACCTTTTTTCAATTTTACCCCGTGGGATGTATATTCTACCAACACACATTTGGAACTCTCCTGGGGTACCCTCACACATATTATTCCCTCATTTAGTGGATATTTTCACAAAAAAGTGAAATTTTCAAAAATCCAAAATATTGGCTGAAAACGACTAAATATCAAGGACTCATTGGGCGAATAGCTCTGGTACTGAAATCGGAACGCTCACTGTCATTTGACCTATCTGAAAGTATGATAAACGTCGGAAAAATGACTAAGTCCAAAAAAAAATGTTTTCAACTTTTTTCAATTTTACCCCCGTGGAATGTATATTCTACCCACACACATTTGGAACTCTCCTGGGGTACCCTCACACATATTATTCCCTAATTTTGTGAATATTTTCACAAAAAAAGTGAAATTTTCAAAAATCCAAAATATTGGCTGAAAACGACTAAATATCAAGGACTCATTGGGCGAATAGCTCTGGTACTGAAATCGGAACGCTCACTGTCATTTGCCCTATCTGAAAGTATTATAAACGCCGGAAAAATGAATAAGTCCCAAAAAAATTTTTTTCACCTTTTTTCAATTTTACCCACGTGGGATATATATTCTACCCACACACATTTGGAACTCTCGTAGGGTACCCTCACACATATTATTCCCTAATTTAGTGGATATTTTCACAAAAAAGTGAAATTTTCAAAAATCCAGAAAATTGGCTGAAAACGACTACATATCAAGAACTCATTGGGAGAATCGCTCTGGAACTGAAATCGGAACGCTCACTGACATTTCCCTTATCTGAAAGTCTGATAAACGCCGGAAAAATGATTAAGTCCAAAAAAAAATGTTTTCAACTTTTTTCAATTTTACCCCCGTGGGATGTATATTCTACCAACACACATTTGGAACTCTCCTGGGGTACCCTCACACATATTATTCCCTCATTTAGTGGATATTTTCACAAAAAAGTGAAATTTTCAAAAATCCAAAATATTGGCTGAAAACGACTAAATATCAAGGACTCATTGGGCGAATAGCTCTGGTACTGAAATCGGAACGCTCACTGTCATTTGACCTATCTGAAAGTATGATAAACGTCGGAAAAATGACTAAGTCCAAATAAAAATGTTTTCAACTTTTTTCAATTTTACCCCCGTGGAATGTATATTCTACCCACACACATTTGGAACTCTCCTGGGGTACCCTCACACATATTATTCCCTAATTTAGTGAATATTTTCACAAAAAAAGTGAAATTTTCAAAAATCCAGAAAATTGGCTGAAAACGACTAAATATCAAGGACTCATTGGGAGAATCGCTCTGGAACTGAAATCGGAACGCTCACTGACATTTCCCTTATCTGAAAGTCTGATAAACGCCGGAAAAATGACTAAGTCCAAAAAAAATGTTTTCAACTTTTTTCAATTTTACCCCCGTGGGATGTATATTCTACCCACACACATTTGGAACTCTCCTGGGGTACCCTCACACATATTATTACCTCATTTAGTGGATATTTTCACAAAAAAGTGAAATTTTCAAAAATCCAAAATATTGGCTGAAAACGACTAAATATCAAGGACTCATTGGGCGAATCGCTCTGGTACTGAAATCGGAATGCTCACTGTCATTTGCCCTATCTGAAAGTATTATAAACGCCGGAAAAATGACTAAGTCCCAAAAAATTTTTTATCACCTTTTTTCAATTTTACCCACGTGGGATATATATTTTACCCACACACATTTGGAACTCTCCTGGGGTACCCTCACACATATTATTCCCTAATTTAGTGGATATTTTCACAAAAAAAGTGAAATTTTCAAAAATCCAGAAAATTGGCTGAAAACGACTAAATATCAAGGACTCATTGGGAGAATCGCTCTGGAACTGAAATCGGAACGCTCACTGACATTTCCCTTATCTGAAAGTCTGATAAACGCCGGAAAAATGACTAAGTCCAAAAAAAAATGTTTTCAACTTTTTTCAATTTTACCCCCGTGGGATGTATATTCTACCCACACACATTTGGAACTCTCCTGGGGTACCCTCACACATATTATTCCCTCATTTAGAGGATATTTTCACAAAAAAGTGAAATTTTCAAAAATCCAAAATATTGGCTGAAAATGACTAAATATCAACGACTCATTGGGCGAATCGCTCTGGTACTGAAATCGGAACGCTCACTGTCATTTGCCCTAGCTGAAAGTATGATAAACGCCGGAAAAATGACTAAATCCAAAAAAAATGTTTTCAACTTTTTTCAATTTTACCCCCGTGGGATGTATATTCTACCCACACACATTTGGAACTCTCCTGGGGTACCCTCACACATATTATTCCCTCATTTAGAGGATATTTTCACAAAAAAGTGAAATTTTCAAAAATCCAAAATATTGGCTGAAAATGACTAAATATCAACGACTCATTGGGCGAATCGCTCTGGTACTGAAATCGGAACGCTCACTGTCATTTGCCCTAGCTGAAAGTATGATAAACGCCGGAAAAATGACTAAATCCAAAAAAAATGTTTTCAACTTTTTTCAATTTTACCCCCGTGGGATGTATATTCTACCCACACACATTTGGAACTCTCCTGGGGTACCCTCACACATATTATTCCCTCATTTAGTGGATATTTTCACAAAAAAGTGAAATTTTCAAAAATCCAAAATATTGGCTGAAAACGACTAAATATCAAGGACTCATTGGGCGAATCGCTCTGGAACTGAAATCGGAATGCTCACTGACATTTCCCTTATCTGAAAGTCTGATAAACGCCGGAAAAATGACTAAGTCCCAAAAAAATTTTTTTCACCTTTTTTCAATTTTACCCCCGTGGGATGTATATTCTACCCACACACATTTGGAACTCTCCTGGGGTACCCTCACACATATTATTCCCTCATTTAGTGGATATTTTCACAAAAAAAGTGAAATTTTCAAAAATCAAGAAAATTGGCTGAAAATGAATAAATATCAAGGACTCATTGGGAGAATCGCTCTGGAACTGAAATCTGAACGCTCACTGACATTTCCCTTATCTGAAAGTCTGATAAATGCCGGAAAAATGACTAAGTCCAAAAAAAATTTTTTTTAAACTTTTTTCTATTTTACCCCCGTGGGATGTATATTCTACCCACACACATTTGGAACTCTCCTGGGGTACCCTCACACATATTATT
This sequence comes from Phyllobates terribilis, assembly GCF_046119375.1. Lineage (NCBI taxonomy): Eukaryota > Metazoa > Chordata > Amphibia > Anura > Dendrobatidae > Phyllobates > Phyllobates terribilis. Next base: position 391,997 of record NW_027363225.1, on the reverse strand, counting down.
CCCTCATTTAGTGGATATTTTCACAAAAAAGTGAAATTTTCAAAAATCCAAAATATAGGCTGAAAACGACTAAATATCAAGGACTCATTGGGCGAATCGCTCTGGAACTGAAATCGGAATGCTCACTGACATTTCCCCTATCTGAAAGTCTGATAAACGGCGTAAAAATGACTAAGTCTAAAAAAAAATTTTTCACCTTTTTTCAATTTTACCCCCGTGGGATTTATATTCTACCCACACACATTTGGAACTCTCCTGGGGTACCCTCACACATATTATTCCCTCATTTAGTAGATATTTTCACAAAAAAGTGAAATTTTCAAAAATCCAAAATATTGGCTGAAAACGACTAAATATCAAGTAAATCATTGGGAGAATCGCTCTGGAACTGAAATCGGAACGCTCACTGACATTTCCCTTATCTGAAAGTCTGATAAACGCCGGAAAAATGACTAAGTCCAAAAAAAAATGTTTTCAACTTTTTTCAATTTTACCTCTGTGGGATGTATATTCTACTGACACACATTTGGAACTCTCCTGGGGTACCCTCACACATATTATTCCCTCATTTAGTGGATATTTTCACAAAAAAGTGAAATTTTCAAAAATCCAAAATATTGGCTGAAAACGACTAAATATCAAGGACTCATTGGGCGAATCGCTCTGGAACTGAAATCGGAATGCTCACTGACATTTCCCCTATCTGAAAGTCTGATAAACGGCGTAAAAATGACTAAGTCTAAAAAAAAATTTTTTTAAACTTTTTTCAATTTTACCCCCGTGGGATTTATATTCTACCCACACACATTTGGAACTCTCCTGGGGTACCCTCACACATATTATTCCCTCATTTAGAGGATATTTTCACAAAAAAGTGAAATTTTCAAAAATCCAAAATATTGGCTGAAAACGACTAAATATCAAGGACTCATTGGGCGAATCGCTCTGGTACTGAAATCGGAACGCTCACTGTCATTTGACCTATCTGAAAGTATGATAAACGCCGGAAAAATGACTACATCCAAAAAAAATGTTTTCAACTTTTTTCAATTTTACCCCCGTGGGATGTATATTCTACCCACACACATTTGGAACTCTCCTGGGGTACCCTCACACATATTATTCCCTCATTTAGAGGATATTTTCACAAAAAAGTGAAATTTTCAAAAATCCAAAATATTGGCTGAAAATGACTAAATATCAACGACTCATTGGGCGAATCGCTCTGGTACTGAAATCGGAACGCTCACTGTCATTTGCCCTAGCTGAATGTATGATAAACGCCGGAAAAATGACTAAATCCAAAAAAAATGTTTTCAACTTTTTTCAATTTTACCCCCGTGGGATGTATATTCTACCCACACACATTTGGAACTCTCCTGGGGTACCCTCACACATATTATTCCCTCATTTAGAGGATATTTTCACAAAAAAGTGAAATTTTCAAAAATCCAAAATATTGGCTGAAAATGACTAAATATCAACGACTCATTGGGCGAATCGCTCTGGTACTGAAATCGGAACGCTCACTGTCATTTGCCCTAGCTGAAAGTATGATAAACGCCGGAAAAATGACTAAATCCAAACAAAATGTTTTCAACTTTTTTCAATTTTACCCCCGTGGGATGTATATTCTACCCACACACATTTGGAACTCTCCTGGGGTACCCTCACACATATTATTCCCTCATTTAGTGGATATTTTCACAAAAAAGTGAAATTTTCAAAAATCCAAAATATTGGCTGAAAACGACTAAATATCAAGGACTCATTGGGCGAATCGCTCTGGAACTGAAATCGGAATGCTCACTGACATTTCCCTTATCTGAAAGTCTGATAAACGCCGGAAAAATGACTAAGTCCCAAAAAAATTTTTTTCACCTTTTTTCAATTTTACCCCCGTGGGATGTATATTCTACCCACACACATTTGGAACTCTCCTGGGGTACCCTCACACATATTATTCCCTCATTTAGTGGATATTTTCACAAAAAAAGTGAAATTTTCAAAAATCAAGAAAATTGGCTGAAAATGAATAAATATCAAGGACTCATTGGGAGAATCGCTCTGGAACTGAAATCTGAACGCTCACTGACATTTCCCTTATCTGAAAGTCTGATAAATGCCGGAAAAATGACTAAGTCCAAAAAAAATTTTTTTTAAACTTTTTTCTATTTTACCCCCGTGGGATGTATATTCTACCCACACACATTTGGAACTCTCCTGGGGTACCCTCACACATATTATTCCCTCATTTAGTGGATATTTTCACAAAAAAGTGAAATTTTCAAAAATCCAAAATATAGGCTGAAAACGACTAAATATCAAGGACTCATTGGGCGAATCGCTCTGGAACTGAAATCGGAATGCTCACTGACATTTCCCCTATCTGAAAGTCTGATAAACGGCGTAAAAATGACTAAGTCTAAAAAAAAATTTTTCACCTTTTTTCAATTTTACCCCCGTGGGATTTATATTCTACCCACACACATTTGGAACTCTCCTGGGGTACCCTCACACATATTATTCCCTCATTTAGTAGATATTTTCACAAAAAAGTGAAATTTTCAAAAATCCAAAATATTGGCTGAAAACGACTAAATATCAAGTAAATCATTGGGAGAATCGCTCTGGAACTGAAATCGGAACGCTCACTGACATTTCCCTTATCTGAAAGTCTGATAAACGCCGGAAAAATGACTAAGTCCAAAAAAAAATGTTTTCAACTTTTTTCAATTTTACCTCTGTGGGATGTATATTCTACTGACACACATTTGGAACTCTCCTGGGGTACCCTCACACATATTATTCCCTCATTTAGTGGATATTTTCACAAAAAAGTGAAATTTTCAAAAATCCAAAATATTGGCTGAAAACGACTAAATATCAAGGACTCATTGGGCGAATCGCTCTGGAACTGAAATCGGAATGCTCACTGACATTTCCCCTATCTGAAAGTCTGATAAACGGCGTAAAAATGACTAAGTCTAAAAAAAAATTTTTTTAAACTTTTTTCAATTTTACCCCCGTGGGATTTATATTCTACCCACACACATTTGGAACTCTCCTGGGGTACCCTCACACATATTATTCCCTCATTTAGAGGATATTTTCACAAAAAAGTGAAATTTTCAAAAATCCAAAATATTGGCTGAAAACGACTAAATATCAAGGACTCATTGGGCGAATCGCTCTGGTACTGAAATCGGAACGCTCACTGTCATTTGACCTATCTGAAAGTATGATAAACGCCGGAAAAATGACTACATCCAAAAAAAATGTTTTCAACTTTTTTCAATTTTACCCCCGTGGGATGTATCTTCTACCCACACACATTTGGAACTCTCCTGGGGTACCCTCACACATATTATTTCCTCATTTAGTGGATATTTTCACAAAAAAGTGACATTTTCAAAAATCCAGAAATTTGGCTGAAAACGACTAAATATCAAGGACTCATTGGGCGAATCGCTCTGGAACTGAAATCGGAACGCTCACTGACATTTCCCTTATCTGAAAGTCTGATAAACGCCGGAAAAATGACTAAGTCCAAAAAAAAATTTTTTTCAACTTTTTTCTATTTTACACCCGTGGAATGTATATTCTACCCACACACATTTGGAACTCTCCTGGGGTACCCTCACACATATTATTCCCTCACTTAGTGGATATTTTCACAAAAAAGTGAAATTTTCAAAAATCCAAAATATTGGCTGAAAAGGACGAAAAATCAAGGACTCATTGGGCGAATCGCTCTGGTACTGTAATCGGAACGCTCACTGTCATTTGCCCTATCTGAAAGTATTATAGACGCCGGAAAAATGACTAAGTCCTAAAAAAAAATGTTTCAACTTTTTTCAATTTTACCCCCGTGGGATGTATATTCTACCCACACACAATTGGAACTCTCCTGGGGTACCCTCACACATATTATTTCCTCATTTAGTGGATATTTTCACAAAAAAGTGACATTTTCAAAAATCCAGAAATTTGGCTGAAAACGACTAAATATCAAGGACTCATTGGGCGAATCGCTCTGGAACTGAAATCGGAACTCTCACTGACATTTCCCTTATCTGAAAGTCTGATAAACGCCGGAAAAATGACTAAGTCCAAAAAAAAATTTTTTTCAACTTTTTTCTATTTTACACCCGTGGAATGTATATTCTACCCACACACATTTGGAACTCTCCTGGGGTACCCTCACACATATTATTCCCTCATTTAGAGGACATTTTCACAAAAAAGTGAAATTTTCAAAAATCCAAAATATTGGCTGAAAACGACTAAATATCAAGGACTCATTGGGCGAATCGCTCTGGTACTGAAATCGGAACGCTCACTGTCATTTGACCTATCTGAAAGTATGATAAACGCCGGAAAAATGACTACATCCAAAAAAAATGTTTTCAACTTTTTTCAATTTTACCCCCGTGGGATGTATCTTCTACCCACACACATTTGGAACTCTCCTGGGGTACCCTCACACATATTATTCCCTAATTTAGTGGATATTTTCGCAAAAAAAGTGAAATTTTCAAAAATTCAAAATATTGGCTGAAAACGACTAAATATCAAGGACTCATTGGGCGAATCGCTCTGGAACTGAAATCGCAACACTCACTGACATTTCCCCTATCTGAAAGTCTGATAAACGCCGGAAAAATGACTAAGTCCAAAAAAAATGTTTTCAACTTTTTTCAATTTTACCCCCGTGGGATGTATATTCTACCCACACACAATTGGAACTCTCCTGGGGTACCCTCACACATATTATTTCCTCATTTAGTGGATATTTTCACAAAAAAGTGACATTTTCAAAAATCCAGAAATTTGGCTGAAAACGACTAAATATCAAGGACTCATTGGGCGAATCGCTCTGGAACTGAAATCGGAACTCTCACTGACATTTCCCTTATCTGAAAGTCTGATAAACGCCGGAAAAATGACTAAGTCCAAAAAAAAATTTTTTTCAACTTTTTTCTATTTTACACCCGTGGAATGTATATTCTACCCACACACATTTGGAACTCTCCTGGGGTACCCTCACACATATTATTCCCTCATTTAGAGGATATTTTCACAAAAAAGTGAAATTTTCAAAAATCCAAAATATTGGCTGAAAACGAGTAAATATCAAGGAATCATTGGGCGAATCGCTCTGGAACTGAAATCGGAATGCTCACTGACATTTCCCTTATCTGAAAGTCTGATAAACGCCGGAAAAATGACTAAGTCCAAAAAAAATTTTTTTCAACTTTTTTCAATTTTACCCACTTGGGATATATATTCTACCCACACACATTTGGAACTCTCCTGGGGTACCCTCACACATATTATTCCCTAATTTAGTGGATATTTTCACAAAAAAGTGAAATTTTCAAAAATCCAGATAATTGGCTGAAAACGACTAAATATCAAGGACTCATTGGGAGAATCGCTCTGGAACTGAAATCGGAACGCTCACTGACATTTCCCTTATCTGAAAGTCTGATAAACGCCGGAAAAATGACTAAGTCCAAAAAAAAATGTTTTCAACTTTTTTCAATTTTACCCCCGTGGGATGTATATTCTACCCACACACATTTGGAACTCTCCTGGGGTACCCTCACACATATTATTCCCTCATTTAGTGGATATTTTCACAAAAAAGTGAAATTTTCAAAAATCCAAAATATTGGCTGAAAACGACTAAATATCAAGGACTCATTGGGCGAATCGCTCTGGAACTGAAATCGGAATGCTCACTGACATTTCCCCTATCTGAAAGTCTGATAAACGGCGTAAAAATGACTAAGTCTAAAAAAAAATTTTTTTCAACTTTTTTCAATTTTACCCCCGTGGGATTTATATTCTACCCACACACATTTGGAACTCTCCTGGGGTACCCTCACACATATTATTCCCTCATTTAGTAGATATTTTCACAAAAAAGTGAAATTTTCAAAAATCCAAAATATTGGCTGAAAACGACTAAATATCAAGTAAATCATTGGGCGAATCGCTCTGGAACTGAAATCGGAACGCTCACTGACATTTCCCTTATCTGAAAGTCTGATAAACGCCGGAAAAATGACTAAGTCCAAAAAAAAATGTTTTCAACTTTTTTCAATTATACCTCTGTGGGATGTATATTCTACTGACACACATTTGGAACTCTCCTGGGGTACCCTCACACATATTATTCCCTCATTTAGTGGATATTTTCACAAAAAAGTGAAATTTTCAAAAATCCAAAATATTGGCTGAAAACGGCTAAATATCAAGGACTCATTGGGCGAATCGCTCTGGAACTGAAATCGGAATGCTCACTGACATTTCCCCTATCTGAAAGTCTGATAAACGGCGTAAAAATGACTAAGTCTAAAAAAAAATTTTTTTCAACTTTTTTCAATTTTACCCCCGTGGGATTTATATTCTACCCACACACATTTGGAACTCTCCTGGGGTACCCTCACACATATTATTCCCTCATTTAGAGGATATTTTCACAAAAAAGTGAAATTTTCAAAAATCCAAAATATTGGCTGAAAACGACTAAATATCAAGGCCTCATTGGGCGAATCGCTCTGGTACTGAAATCGGAACGCTCACTGTCATTTGACCTATCTGAAAGTATGATAAACGCCGGAAAAATGACTACATCCAAAAAAAATTTTTTTCAACTTTTTTCAATTTTACCCCCGTGGGATGTATCTTCTACCCACACACATTTGGAACTCTCCTGGGGTACCCTCACACATATTATTCCCTAATTTAGTGGATATTTTCGCAAAAAAAGTGAAATTTTCAAAAATTCAAAATATTGGCTGAAAACGACTAAATATCAAGGACTCATTGGGCGAATCGCTCTGGAACTGAAATCGCAATACTCACTGACATTTCCCCTATCTGAAAGTCTGATAAACGCCGGAAAAATGACTAAGTCCAAAAAAAAATGTTTTCAACTTTTTTCAATTTTACCCCCGTGGGATGTATATTCTACCCACACACATTTGGAAGTCTCCTGGGGTACCCTCACACATATTATTCCCTCATTTAGTGGATATTTTCACAAAAAAAGTGAAATTTTCAAAAATCCAAAATATTGGCTGAAAACGACTAAATATCAAGGACTCATTGGGCGAATTGCTCTGGAACTGAAATCGGAACGCTCACTGACATTTCTCCTATCTGAAAGTCTGATAAACGCCGGAAAAATGACTAAGTCCAAAAAAAAATTTTTTTCAACTTTTTTCAATTTTACCCCCGTGGGATGTATATTCTACCCACACACATTTGGAACTCTCCTGGGGTACCCTCACACATATTATTCCCTCATTTAGAGGATATTTTCACAAAAAAGTGAAATTTTCAAAAATCCAAAATATTGGCTGAAAACGAGTAAATATCAAGGAATCATTGGGCGAATCGCTCTGGAACTGAAATCGGAATGCTCACTGACATTTCCCTTATCTGAAAGTCTGATAAACGCCGGAAAAATGACTAAGTCCAAAAAAAATTTTTTTCAACTTTTTTCAATTTTACCCACTTGGGATATATATTCTACCCACACACATTTGGAACTCTCCTGGGGTACCCTCACACATATTATTCCCTAATTTAGTGGATATTTTCACAAAAAAGTGAAATTTTCAAAAATCCAGATAATTGGCTGAAAACGACTAAATATCAAGGACTCATTGGGAGAATCGCTCTGGAACTGAAATCGGAACGCTCACTGACATTTCCCTTATCTGAAAGTCTGATAAACGCCGGAAAAATGACTAAGTCCAAAAAAAAATGTTTTCAACTTTTTTCAATTTTACCCCCGTGGGATGTATATTCTACCCACACACATTTGGAACTCTCCTGGGGTACCCTCACACATATTATTCCCTCATTTAGTGGATATTTTCACAAAAAAGTGAAATTTTCAAAAATCCAAAATATTGGCTGAAAACGACTAAATATCAAGGACTCATTGGGCGAATCGCTCTGGAACTGAAATCGGAATGCTCACTGACATTTCCCCTATCTGAAAGTCTGATAAACGGCGTAAAAATGACTAAGTCTAAAAAAAAATTTTTTTCAACTTTTTTCAATTTTACCCCCGTGGGATTTATATTCTACCCACACACATTTGGAACTCTCCTGGGGTACCCTCACACATATTATTCCCTCATTTAGTAGATATTTTCACAAAAAAGTGAAATTTTCAAAAATCCAAAATATTGGCTGAAAACGACTAAATATCAAGTAAATCATTGGGCGAATCGCTCTGGAACTGAAATCGGAACGCTCACTGACATTTCCCTTATCTGAAAGTCTGATAAACGCCGGAAAAATGACTAAGTCCAAAAAAAAATGTTTTCAACTTTTTTCAATTATACCTCTGTGGGATGTATATTCTACTGACACACATTTGGAACTCTCCTGGGGTACCCTCACACATATTATTCCCTCATTTAGTGGATATTTTCACAAAAAAGTGAAATTTTCAAAAATCCAAAATATTGGCTGAAAACGGCTAAATATCAAGGACTCATTGGGCGAATCGCTCTGGAACTGAAATCGGAATGCTCACTGACATTTCCCCTATCTGAAAGTCTGATAAACGGCGTAAAAATGACTAAGTCTAAAAAAAAATTTTTTTCAACTTTTTTCAATTTTACCCCCGTGGGATTTATATTCTACCCACACACATTTGGAACTCTCCTGGGGTACCCTCACACATATTATTCCCTCATTTAGAGGATATTTTCACAAAAAAGTGAAATTTTCAAAAATCCAAAATATTGGCTGAAAACGACTAAATATCAAGGCCTCATTGGGCGAATCGCTCTGGTACTGAAATCGGAACGCTCACTGTCATTTGACCTATCTGAAAGTATGATAAACGCCGGAAAAATGACTACATCCAAAAAAAATTTTTTTCAACTTTTTTCAATTTTACCCCCGTGGGATGTATCTTCTACCCACACACATTTGGAACTCTCCTGGGGTACCCTCACACATATTATTCCCTAATTTAGTGGATATTTTCGCAAAAAAAGTGAAATTTTCAAAAATTCAAAATATTGGCTGAAAACGACTAAATATCAAGGACTCATTGGGCGAATCGCTCTGGAACTGAAATCGCAATACTCACTGACATTTCCCCTATCTGAAAGTCTGATAAACGCCGGAAAAATGACTAAGTCCAAAAAAAAATGTTTTCAACTTTTTTCAATTTTACCCCCGTGGGATGTATATTCTACCCACACACATTTGGAAGTCTCCTGGGGTACCCTCACACATATTATTCCCTCATTTAGTGGATATTTTCACAAAAAAGTGAAATTTTCAAAAATCCAAAATATTGGCTGAAAACGACTAAATATCAAGGACTCATTGGGCGAATTGCTCTGGAACTGAAATCGGAACGCTCACTGACATTTCTCCTATCTGAAAGTCTGATAAACGCCGGAAAAATGACTAAGTCCAAAAAAAAATTTTTTTCAACTTTTTTCAATTTTACCCCCGTGGGATGTATATTCTACCCACACACATTTGGAACTCTCCTAGGGTACCCTCACACATATTATTCCCTCATTTAGTGGATATTTTTACAAAAAAGTGAAATTTTCAAAAATCCAAAATATTGGCTGAAAACGACTAAATATCAAGGACTCATTGGGCGAATCGCTCTGGTACTGAAATCGGAATGCTCACTGTCATTTGCCCTATCTGAAAGTATTATAAACGCCGGAAAAATGACTAAGTCCCAAAAAAAATTTTTTCACCTTTTTTCAATTTTACCCACGTGGGATATATATTCTACCCACACACATTTGGAACTCTCCTGGGGTACCCTCACACATATTATTCCCTAATTTAGTGGATATTTTCACAAAAAAGTGAAATTTTCAAAAATCCAAAATATTGGCTGAAAACGAGTAAATATCAAGGACTCATTGGGCGAATCGCTCTGGAACTGAAATCGGAATGCTCACTGACATTTCCCTTATCTGAAAGTCTGATAAACGCCGGAAAAATGACTAAGTCCAAAAAAAATTTTTTTCAACTTTTTTCAATTTTACCCACTTGGGATATATATTCTACCCACACACATTTGGAACTCTCCTGGGGTACCCTCACACATATTATTCCCTAATTTAGTGGATATTTTCACAAAAAAGTGAAATTTTCAAAAATCCAGATAATTGGCTGAAAACGACTAAATATCAAGGACTCATTGGGAGAATCGCTCTGGAACTGAAATCGGAACGCTCACTGACATTTCCCTTATCTGAAAGTCTGATAAACGCCGGAAAAATGACTAAGTCCAAAAAAAAATGTTTTCAACTTTTTTCAATTTTACCCCCGTGGGATGTATATTCTACCCACACACATTTGGAACTCTCCTGGGGTACCCTCACACATATTATTCCCTCATTTAGTGGATATTTTCACAAAAAAGTGAAATTTTCAAAAATCCAAAATATTGGCTGAAAACGACTAAATATCAAGGACTCATTGGGCGAATCGCTCTGGTACTGAAATCGGAACGCTCACTGTCATTTGCCCTATCTGAAAGTATTATAGACGCCGGAAAAATGACTAAGTCCTAAAAAAAATTTTTTCACCTTTTTTCAATTTTACCCACGTGGGATATATATTCTACCCACACACATTTGGAACTCTCCTCGGGTACCCTCACACATATTATTCCCTAATTTAGTGGATATTTTCACAAAAAAAGTGAAATTTTCAAAAATCAAGAAAATTGGCTGAAAATGAATAAATATCAAGGACTCATTGGGCGAATCACTCTGGAACTGAAATCGGAATGCTCACTGACATTTCCCCTATCTGAAAGTCTGATAAACGGCGTAAAAATGACTAAGTCTAAAAAAAAATTTTTTTCAACTTTTTTCAATTTTACCCCCGTGGGATTTATATTCTACCCACACACATTTGGAACTCTCCTGGGGTACCCTCACACATATTATTCCCTCATTTAGTAGATATTTTCACAAAAAAGTGAAATTTTCAAAAATCCAAAATATTGGCTGAAAACGACTAAATATCAAGTAAATCATTGGGCGAATCGCTCTGGAACTGAAATCGGAACGCTCACTGACATTTCCCTTATCTGAAAGTCTGATAAACGCCGGAAAAATGACTAAGTCCAAAAAAAAATGTTTTCAACTTTTTTCAATTTTACCTCTGTGGGATGTATATTCTACTGACACACATTTGGAACTCTCCTGGGGTACCCTCACACATATTATTCCCTCATTTAGTGGATATTTTCACAAAAAAGTGAAATTTTCAAAAATCCAAAATATTGGCTGAAAACGACTAAATATCAAGGACTCATTGGGCGAATCGCTCTGGAACTGAAATCGGAATGCTCACTGACATTTCCCCTATCTGAAAGTCTGATAAACGGCGTAAAAATGACTAAGTCTAAAAAAAAATTTTTTTCAACTTTTTTCAATTTTACCCCCGTGGGATGTATATTCTACCCACACACATTTGGAACTCTCCTGGGGTACCCTCACACATATTATTCCCTCATTTAGAGGACATTTTCACAAAAAAGTGAAATTTTCAAAAATCCAAAATATTGGCTGAAAACGACTAAATATCAAGGACTCATTGGGCGAATCGCTCTGGTACTGAAATCGGAACGCTCACTGTCATTTGACCTATCTGAAAGTATGATAAACGCCGGAAAAATGACTACATCCAAAAAAAATGTTTTCAACTTTTTTCAATTTTACCCCCGTGGGATGTATCTTCTACCCACACACATTTGGAACTCTCCTGGGGTACCCTCACACATATTATTCCCTAATTTAGTGGATATTTTCGCAAAAAAAGTGAAATTTTCAAAAATTCAAAATATTGGCTGAAAACGACTAAATATCAAGGACTCATTGGGCGAATCGCTCTGGAACTGAAATCGCAACACTCACTGACATTTCCCCTATCTGAAAGTCTGATAAACGCCGGAAAAATGACTAAGTCCAAAAAAAATGTTTTCAACTTTTTTCAATTTTACCCCCGTGGGATGTATATTCTACCCACACACAATTGGAACTCTCCTGGGGTACCCTCACACATATTATTTCCTCATTTAGTGGATATTTTCACAAAAAAGTGACATTTTCAAAAATCCAGAAATTTGGCTGAAAACGACTAAATATCAAGGACTCATTGGGCGAATCGCTCTGGAACTGAAATCGGAACTCTCACTGACATTTCCCTTATCTGAAAGTCTGATAAACGCCGGAAAAATGACTAAGTCCAAAAAAAAATTTTTTTCAACTTTTTTCTATTTTACACCCGTGGAATGTATATTCTACCCACACACATTTGGAACTCTCCTGGGGTACCCTCACACATATTATTCCCTCATTTAGAGGACATTTTCACAAAAAAGTGAAATTTTCAAAAATCCAAAATATTGGCTGAAAACGACTAAATATCAAGGACTCATTGGGCGAATCGCTCTGGTACTGAAATCGGAACGCTCACTGTCATTTGACCTATCTGAAAGTATGATAAACGCCGGAAAAATGACTACATCCAAAAAAAATGTTTTCAACTTTTTTCAATTTTACCCCCGTGGGATGTATCTTCTACCCACACACATTTGGAACTCTCCTGGGGTTCCCTCACACATATTATTCCCTAATTTAGTGGATATTTTCGCAAAAAAAGTGAAATTTTCAAAAATTCAAAATATTGGCTGAAAACGACTAAATATCAAGGACTCATTGGGCGAATCGCTCTGGAACTGAAATCGCAACACTCACTGACATTTCCCCTATCTGAAAGTCTGATAAACGCCGGAAAAATGACTAAGTCCAAAAAAAATGTTTTCAACTTTTTTCAATTTTACCCCCGTGGGATGTATATTCTACCCACACACAATTGGAACTCTCCTGGGGTACCCTCACACATATTATTTCCTCATTTAGTGGATATTTTCACAAAAAAGTGACATTTTCAAAAATCCAGAAATTTGGCTGAAAACGACTAAATATCAAGGACTCATTGGGCGAATCGCTCTGGAACTGAAATCGGAACTCTCACTGACATTTCCCTTATCTGAAAGTCTGATAAACGCCGGAAAAATGACTAAGTCCAAAAAAAAATTTTTTTCAACTTTTTTCTATTTTACACCCGTGGAATGTATATTCTACCCACACACATTTGGAACTCTCCTGGGGTACCCTCACACATATTATTCCCTCATTTAGAGGATATTTTCACAAAAAAGTGAAATTTTCAAAAATCCAAAATATTGGCTGAAAACGAGTAAATATCAAGGAATCATTGGGCGAATCGCTCTGGAACTGAAATCGGAATGCTCACTGACATTTCCCTTATCTGAAAGTCTGATAAACGCCGGAAAAATGACTAAGTCCAAAAAAAATTTTTTTCAACTTTTTTCAATTTTACCCACTTGGGATATATATTCTACCCACACACATTTGGAACTCTCCTGGGGTACCCTCACACATATTATTCCCTAATTTAGTGGATATTTTCACAAAAAAGTGAAATTTTCAAAAATCCAGATAATTGGCTGAAAACGACTAAATATCAAGGACTCATTGGGAGAATCGCTCTGGAATTGAAATCGGAACGCTCACTGACATTTCCCTTATCTGAAAGTCTGATAAACGCCGGAAAAATGACTAAGTCCAAAAAAAAATGTTTTCAACTTTTTTCAATTTTACCCCCGTGGGATGTATATTCTACCCACACACATTTGGAACTCTCCTGGGGTACCCTCACACATATTATTCCCTCATTTAGTGGATATTTTCACAAAAAAGTGAAATTTTCAAAAATCCAAAATATTGGCTGAAAACGACTAAATATCAAGGACTCATTGGGCGAATCGCTCTGGAACTGAAATCGGAATGCTCACTGACATTTCCCCTATCTGAAAGTCTGATAAACGGCGTAAAAATGACTAAGTCTAAAAAAAAATTTTTTTCAACTTTTTTCAATTTTACCCCCGTGGGATTTATATTCTACCCACACACATTTGGAACTCTCCTGGGGTACCCTCACACATATTATTCCCTCATTTAGTAGATATTTTCACAAAAAAGTGAAATTTTCAAAAATCCAAAATATTGGCTGAAAACGACTAAATATCAAGTAAATCATTGGGCGAATCGCTCTGGAACTGAAATCGGAACGCTCACTGACATTTCCCTTATCTGAAAGTCTGATAAACGCCGGAAAAATGACTAAGTCCAAAAAAAAATGTTTTCAACTTTTTTCAATTATACCTCTGTGGGATGTATATTCTACTGACACACATTTGGAACTCTCCTGGGGTACCCTCACACATATTATTCCCTCATTTAGTGGATATTTTCACAAAAAAGTGAAATTTTCAAAAATCCAAAATATTGGCTGAAAACGGCTAAATATCAAGGACTCATTGGGCGAATCGCTCTGGAACTGAAATCGGAATGCTCACTGACATTTCCCCTATCTGAAAGTCTGATAAACGGCGTAAAAATGACTAAGTCTAAAAAAAAATTTTTTTCAACTTTTTTCAATTTTACCCCCGTGGGATTTATATTCTACCCACACACATTTGGAACTCTCCTGGGGTACCCTCACACATATTATTCCCTCATTTAGAGGATATTTTCACAAAAAAGTGAAATTTTCAAAAATCCAAAATATTGGCTGAAAACGACTAAATATCAAGGCCTCATTGGGCGAATCGCTCTGGTACTGAAATCGGAACGCTCACTGTCATTTGACCTATCTGAAAGTATGATAAACGCCGGAAAAATGACTACATCCAAAAAAAATTTTTTTCAACTTTTTTCAATTTTACCCCCGTGGGATGTATCTTCTACCCACACACATTTGGAACTCTCCTGGGGTACCCTCACACATATTATTCCCTAATTTAGTGGATATTTTCGCAAAAAAAGTGAAATTTTCAAAAATTCAAAATATTGGCTGAAAACGACTAAATATCAAGGACTCATTGGGCGAATCGCTCTGGAACTGAAATCGCAATACTCACTGACATTTCCCCTATCTGAAAGTCTGATAAACGCCGGAAAAATGACTAAGTCCAAAAAAAAATGTTTTCAACTTTTTTCAATTTTACCCCCGTGGGATGTATATTCTACCCACACACATTTGGAAGTCTCCTGGGGTACCCTCACACATATTATTCCCTCATTTAGTGGATATTTTCACAAAAAAGTGAAATTTTCAAAAATCCAAAATATTGGCTGAAAACGACTAAATATCAAGGACTCATTGGGCGAATTGCTCTGGAACTGAAATCGGAACGCTCACTGACATTTCTCCTATCTGAAAGTCTGATAAACGCCGGAAAAATGACTAAGTCCAAAAAAAAATTTTTTTCAACTTTTTTCAATTTTACCCCCGTGGGATGTATATTCTACCCACACACATTTGGAACTCTCCTGGGGTACCCTCACACATATTATTCCCTCATTTAGAGGATATTTTCACAAAAAAGTGAAATTTTCAAAAATCCAAAATATTGGCTGAAAACGAGTAAATATCAAGGAATCATTGGGCGAATCGCTCTGGAACTGAAATCGGAATGCTCACTGACATTTCCCTTATCTGAAAGTCTGATAAACGCCGGAAAAATGACTAAGTCCAAAAAAAATTTTTTTCAACTTTTTTCAATTTTACCCACTTGGGATATATATTCTACCCACACACATTTGGAACTCTCCTGGGGTACCCTCACACATATTATTCCCTAATTTAGTGGATATTTTCACAAAAAAGTGAAATTTTCAAAAATCCAGATAATTGGCTGAAAACGACTAAATATCAAGGACTCATTGGGAGAATCGCTCTGGAACTGAAATCGGAACGCTCACTGACATTTCCCTTATCTGAAAGTCTGATAAACGCCGGAAAAATGACTAAGTCCAAAAAAAAATGTTTTCAACTTTTTTCAATTTTACCCCCGTGGGATGTATATTCTACCCACACACATTTGGAACTCTCCTGGGGTACCCTCACACATATTATTCCCTCATTTAGTGGATATTTTCACAAAAAAGTGAAATTTTCAAAAATCCAAAATATTGGCTGAAAACGACTAAATATCAAGGACTCATTGGGCGAATCGCTCTGGAACTGAAATCGGAATGCTCACTGACATTTCCCCTATCTGAAAGTCTGATAAACGGCGTAAAAATGACTAAGTCTAAAAAAAAATTTTTTTCAACTTTTTTCAATTTTACCCCCGTGGGATTTATATTCTACCCACACACATTTGGAACTCTCCTGGGGTACCCTCACACATATTATTCCCTCATTTAGTAGATATTTTCACAAAAAAGTGAAATTTTCAAAAATCCAAAATATTGGCTGAAAACGACTAAATATCAAGTAAATCATTGGGCGAATCGCTCTGGAACTGAAATCGGAACGCTCACTGACATTTCCCTTATCTGAAAGTCTGATAAACGCCGGAAAAATGACTAAGTCCAAAAAAAAATGTTTTCAACTTTTTTCAATTATACCTCTGTGGGATGTATATTCTACTGACACACATTTGGAACTCTCCTGGGGTACCCTCACACATATTATTCCCTCATTTAGTGGATATTTTCACAAAAAAGTGAAATTTTCAAAAATCCAAAATATTGGCTGAAAACGGCTAAATATCAAGGACTCATTGGGCGAATCGCTCTGGAACTGAAATCGGAATGCTCACTGACATTTCCCCTATCTGAAAGTCTGATAAACGGCGTAAAAATGACTAAGTCTAAAAAAAAATTTTTTTCAACTTTTTTCAATTTTACCCCCGTGGGATTTATATTCTACCCACACACATTTGGAACTCTCCTGGGGTACCCTCACACATATTATTCCCTCATTTAGAGGATATTTTCACAAAAAAGTGAAATTTTCAAAAATCCAAAATATTGGCTGAAAACGACTAAATATCAAGGCCTCATTGGGCGAATCGCTCTGGTACTGAAATCGGAACGCTCACTGTCATTTGACCTATCTGAAAGTATGATAAACGCCGGAAAAATGACTACATCCAAAAAAAATTTTTTTCAACTTTTTTCAATTTTACCCCCGTGGGATGTATCTTCTACCCACACACATTTGGAACTCTCCTGGGGTACCCTCACACATATTATTCCCTAATTTAGTGGATATTTTCGCAAAAAAAGTGAAATTTTCAAAAATTCAAAATATTGGCTGAAAACGACTAAATATCAAGGACTCATTGGGCGAATCGCTCTGGAACTGAAATCGCAATACTCACTGACATTTCCCCTATCTGAAAGTCTGATAAACGCCGGAAAAATGACTAAGTCCAAAAAAAAATGTTTTCAACTTTTTTCAATTTTACCCCCGTGGGATGTATATTCTACCCACACACATTTGGAAGTCTCCTGGGGTACCCTCACACATATTATTCCCTCATTTAGTGGATATTTTCACAAAAAAGTGAAATTTTCAAAAATCCAAAATATTGGCTGAAAACGACTAAATATCAAGGACTCATTGGGCGAATTGCTCTGGAACTGAAATCGGAACGCTCACTGACATTTCTCCTATCTGAAAGTCTGATAAACGCCGGAAAAATGACTAAGTCCAAAAAAAAATTTTTTTCAACTTTTTTCAATTTTACCCCCGTGGGATGTATATTCTACCCACACACATTTGGAACTCTCCTAGGGTACCCTCACACATATTATTCCCTCATTTAGTGGATATTTTTACAAAAAAGTGAAATTTTCAAAAATCCAAAATATTGGCTGAAAACGACTAAATATCAAGGACTCATTGGGCGAATCGCTCTGGTACTGAAATCGGAATGCTCACTGTCATTTGCCCTATCTGAAAGTATTATAAACGCCGGAAAAATGACTAAGTCCCAAAAAAAATTTTTTCACCTTTTTTCAATTTTACCCACGTGGGATATATATTCTACCCACACACATTTGGAACTCTCCTGGGGTACCCTCACACATATTATTCCCTAATTTAGTGGATATTTTCACAAAAAAAGTGAAATTTTCAAAAATCCAGAAAATTGGCTGAAAATGAATAAATATCAAGGACTCATTGGGAGAATCGCTCTGGAACTGAAATCTGAACGCTCACTGAAATTTCCCTTATCTGAAAGTCTGATAAACGCCGGAAAAATGACTAAGTCCAAAAAAAAATGTTTTCAACTTTTTTCAATTTTACCCCCGTGGGATGTATATTCTATCCACACATTTGGAAGTCTCCTGGGGTACCCTCACACATATTATTCCCTCATTTAGTGGATATTTTCACAAAAAAGTGAAATTTTCAAAAATTCAAAATATTGGCTGAAAACGACTAAATATCAAGGACTCATTGGGCGAATCGCTCTGGAACTGAAATCGGAACACTCACTGACATTTCCCCTATCTGAAAGTCTGATAAACGCCGGAAAAATGACTAAGTCCAAAAAAAAATGTTTTCAAATTTTTTCAATTTTACCCCCGTGGGATGTATATTCTACGCACACACATTTGGAACTCTCCTGGGGTACCCTCACACATATTATTCCCTCATTTAGTGGATATTTTCACAAAAAAGTGAAATTTTCAAAAATCCAAAATATTGGCTGAAAACGAATAAATATCAAGGACTCATTGGGCGAATCGCTCTGGAACTGAAATCGGAACGCTCACTGACATTTCCCCTATCTGAAAGTCTGATAAACGCCGGAAAAATGACTAAGTCCAAAAAAAAATGTTTTCAAATTTTTTCAATTTTACCCCCGTGGGATGTATATTCTACGCACACACATTTGGAACTCTCCTGGGGTATCCTCACACATATTATTCCCTCATTTAGTGGATATTTTCACAAAAAGTGAAATTTTCAAAAATCCAAAATATTGGCTGAAAACGAATAAATATCAAGGACTCATTGGGCGAATCGTTCTGGAACTGAAATCGGAACGCTCACTGACATTTGCCCTATCTGAAAGTATGATAAACGCCGGAAAAATGACTAAATCCCAAAAAAATGTTTTCAACTTTTTTAAATTTTACCCCCGTGGGATGTATATTCTACCCACACACATTTGGAACTCTCCTGGGGTACCCTCACACATATTATTCCCTCATTTAGTGGATATTTTCACAAAAAAGTGAAATTTTCAAAAATCCAAAATATTGGCTGAAAACGACTAAATATGAAGGACTCATTGGGCGAATCGCTCTGGTACTGAAATCGGAACGCTCTCTGTCATTTGCCCTATCTGAAAGTATGATAAACGTCGGAAAAATGACTAAATCCAAAAAAAATGTTTTCAACTTTTTTCAATTTTACCCCCGTGGGATATATATTCTACCCACACACATTTGGAACTCTCCTGGGGTACCGTCACACATATTATTCCCTCATTTAGTGGATATTTTCACAAAAAAGTGAAATTTTCAAAAATCCAAAATATTGGCTGAAAACGACTAAATATCAAGGACTCATTGGGCGAATCGCTCTGGTACTGAAATCGGAACGCTCACTGTCATTTGCCCTATCTGAAAGTATTATAAACGCCGGAAAAATGACTAAGTCCCAAAAAAAATTTTTTCACCTTTTTTCAATTTTACCCACGTGGGATATATATTCTACCCACACACATTTGGAACTCTCCTGGGGTACCCTCACACATATTATTCCCTAATTTAGTGGATATTTTCACAAAAAAAGTGAAATTTTCAAAAATCCAGAAAATTGGCTGAAAATGAATAAATATCAAGGACTCATTGGAAAGAGTCGCTCTGGAACTGAAATCTGAACGCTCACTGAAATTTCCCTTATCTGAAAGTCTGATAAACGCCGGAAAAATGACTAAGTCCAAAAAAAAATGTTTTCAACTTTTTTCAATTTTACCCCCGTGGGATGTATATTCTATCAACACATTTGGAAGTCTCCTGGGGTACCCTCACACATATTATTCCCTCATTTAGTGGATATTTTCACAAAAAAGTGAAATTTTCAAAAATTCAAAATATTGGCTGAAAACGACTAAATATCAAGGACTCATTGGGCGAATCGCTCTAGAACTGAAATCGGAACACTCACTGACATTTCCCCTATCTGAAAGTCTGATAAACGCCGGAAAAATGACTAAGTCCAAAAAAAAATGTTTTCAAATTTTTTCAATTTTACCCCCGTGGGATGTATATTCTACGCACACACATTTGGAACTCTCCTGGGGTACCCTCACACATATTATTCCCTCATTTAGTGGATATTTTCACAAAAAAGTGAAATTTTCAAAAATCCAAAATATTGGTTGAAAACGAATAAATATCAAGGACTCATTGGGCGAATCGCTCTGGAACTGAAATCGGAACGCTCACTGACATTTGCCCTATCTGAAAGTATGATAAACGCCGGAAAAATGACTAAATCCAAAAAAAATGTTTTCAACTTTTTTCAATTTTACCCCCGTGGGATGTATATTCTACCCACACACATTTGGAACTCTCCTGGGGTACCCTCACACATATTATTCCCTCATTTAGTGGATATTTTCACAAAAAAGTGAAATTTTCAAAAATCCAAAATATTGGCTGAAAATGACTAAATATCAAGGACTCATTGGGCGAATCGCTCTGGAACTGAAATCGGAACGCTCACTGACATTTCCCCTATCTGAAAGTCTGATAAACGCCGGAAAAATGACTAAGTCCAAAAAAAAATTTTTTTCAACTTTTTTCAATTTTACCCCCGTGGGATGTATATTCTACCCACACACATTTGGAACTCTCCTGGGGTACCCTCACACATATTATTCCCTCATTTAGTGGATATTTTCACAAAAAAGTGAAATTTTCAAAAATCCAAAATATTGGCTGAAAACGACTAAATATCAAGGACTCATTGGGCGAATCGCTCTGGTACTGAAATCGGAACGCTCACTGTCATTTGCCCTATCTGAAAGTATTATAAAGGCCGGAAAAATGACTAAGTCCCAAAAAAAATGTTTTCACCTTTCTTCAATTTTACCCACGTGGGATATATATTCTACCCACACACATTTGGAACTCTCCTGGGGTACCCTCACACATATTATTCCCTCATTTAGTGGATATTTTCACAAAAAAGTGAAATTTTCAAAAATCAAAAATATTGGCTGAAAACGACTAAATATCAAGGACTCATTGGGAGAATCGCTCTGGAACTGAAATCGGAACACTCACTGACATTTCCCTTATCTGAAAGTCTGATAAACGCCGGAAAAATGACTAAGTCCAAAAAAAAATGTTTTCAACTTTTTTCAATTTTACCCCCGTGGGATGTATATTCTACCAACACACATTTGGAACTCTCCTGGGGTACCCTCACACATATTATTCCCTCATTTAGTGGATATTTTCACAAAAAAAGTGAAATTTTCAAAAATCCAGAAAATTGGCTGAAAACGACTAAATATCAAGGACTCATTGGGAGAATCGCTCTGGAACTGAAATCGGAACGCTCACTGACATTTCTCCTATCTGAAAGTCTGATAAACGCCGGAAAAATGACTAAGTCCAAAAAAAAATTTTTTTCAACTTTTTTCAATTTTACCCCCGTGGGATGTATATTCTACCCACACACATTTGGAACTCTCCTGGGGTACCCTCACACATATTATTCCCTCATTTAGTGGATATTTTCACAAAAAAGTGAAATTTTCAAAAATCCAAAATATTGGCTGAAAACGACTAAATATCAAGGACTCATTGGGCGAATCGCTCTGGTACTGAAATCGGAATGCTCACTGTCATTTGCCCTATCTGAAAGTATTATAAACGCCGGAAAAATGACTAAGTCCCAAAAAAAATTTTTTCACCTTTTTTCAATTTTACCCACGTGGGATATATATTCTACCCACACACATTTGGAACTCTCCTGGGGTACCCTCACACATATTATTCCCTAATTTAGTGGATATTTTCACAAAAAAAGTGAAATTTTCAAAAATCCAGAAAATTGGCTGAAAATGAATAAATATCAAGGACTCATTGGGAGAATCGCTCTGGAACTGAAATCTGAACGCTCACTGAAATTTCCCTTATCTGAAAGTCTGATAAACGCCGGAAAAATGACTAAGTCCAAAAAAAAATGTTTTCAACTTTTTTCAATTTTACCCCCTTGGGATGTATATTCTATCCACACATTTGGAAGTCTCCTGGGGTACCCTCACACATATTATTCCCTCATTTAGTGGATATTTTCACAAAAAAGTGAAATTTTCAAAAATTCAAAATATTGGCTGAAAACGACTAAATATCAAGGACTCATTGGGCGAATCGCTCTGGAACTGAAATCGGAACACTCACTGACATTTCCCCTATCTGAAAGTCTGATAAACGCCGGAAAAATGACTAAGTCCAAAAAAAAATGTTTTCAAATTTTTTCAATTTTACCCCCGTGGGATGTATATTCTACGCACACACATTTGGAACTCTCCTGGGGTACCCTCACACATATTATTCCCTAATTTAGTGGATATTTTCACAAAAAAGTGAAATTTTCAAAAATCCAAAATATTGGCTGAAAACGCATAAATATCAAGGACTCATTGGGCGAATCGCTGTGGAACTGAAATCGGAACGCTCACTGACATTTCCCCTATCTGAAAGTCTGATAAGCGCCGGAAAAATGACTAAGTCCAAAAAAAAATGTTTTCAAATTTTTTCAATTTTACCCCCGTGGGATGTATATTCTACGCACACACATTTGGAACTCTCCTGGGGTACCCTCACACATATTATTCCCTCATTTAGTGGATATTTTCACAAAAAGTGAAATTTTCAAAAATCCAAAATATTGGCTGAAAACGAATAAATATCAAGGACTCATTGGGCGAATCGTTCTGGAACTGAAATCGGAACGCTCACTGACATTTGCCCTATCTGAAAGTATGATAAACGCCGGAAAAATGACTAAATCCAAAAAAAATGTTTTCAACTTTTTTCAATTTTACCCCCGTGGGATGTATATTCTACCCACACACATTTGGAACTCTCCTGGGGTACCCTCACACATATTATTCCCTCATTTAGTGGATATTTTCACAAAAAAGTGAAATTTTCAAAAATCCAAAATATTGGCTGAAAACGACTAAATATCAAGGACTCATTGGGCGAATCGCTCTGGTACTGAAATCGGAATGCTCACTGTCATTTGCCCTATCTGAAAGTATTATAAACGCCGGAAAAATGACTAAGTCCCAAAAAAAATTTTTTCACCTTTTTTCAATTTTACCCACGTGGGATATATATTCTACCCACACACATTTGGAACTCTCCTGGGGTACCCTCACACATATTATTCCCTAATTTAGTGGATATTTTCACAAAAAAAGTGAAATTTTCAAAAATCCAGAAAATTGGCTGAAAATGAATAAATATCAAGGACTCATTGGGAGAATCGCTCTGGAACTGAAATCTGAACGCTCACTGAAATTTCCCTTATCTGAAAGTCTGATAAACGCCGGAAAAATGACTAAGTCCAAAAAAAAATGTTTTCAACTTTTTTCAATTTTACCCCCTTGGGATGTATATTCTATCCACACATTTGGAAGTCTCCTGGGGTACCCTCACACATATTATTCCCTCATTTAGTGGATATTTTCACAAAAAAGTGAAATTTTCAAAAATTCAAAATATTGGCTGAAAACGACTAAATATCAAGGACTCATTGGGCGAATCGCTCTGGAACTGAAATCGGAACACTCACTGACATTTCCCCTATCTGAAAGTCTGATAAACGCCGGAAAAATGACTAAGTCCAAAAAAAAATGTTTTCAAATTTTTTCAATTTTACCCCCGTGGGATGTATATTCTACGCACACACATTTGGAACTCTCCTGGGGTACCCTCACACATATTATTCCCTAATTTAGTGGATATTTTCACAAAAAAGTGAAATTTTCAAAAATCCAAAATATTGGCTGAAAACGCATAAATATCAAGGACTCATTGGGCGAATCGCTGTGGAACTGAAATCGGAACGCTCACTGACATTTCCCCTATCTGAAAGTCTGATAAGCGCCGGAAAAATGACTAAGTCCAAAAAAAAATGTTTTCAAATTTTTTCAATTTTACCCCCGTGGGATGTATATTCTACGCACACACATTTGGAACTCTCCTGGGGTACCCTCACACATATTATTCCCTCATTTAGTGGATATTTTCACAAAAAGTGAAATTTTCAAAAATCCAAAATATTGGCTGAAAACGAATAAATATCAAGGACTCATTGGGCGAATCGTTCTGGAACTGAAATCGGAACGCTCACTGACATTTGCCCTATCTGAAAGTATGATAAACGCCGGAAAAATGACTAAATCCAAAAAAAATGTTTTCAACTTTTTTCAATTTTACCCCCGTGGGATGTATATTCTACCCACACACATTTGGAACTCTCCTGGGGTACCCTCACACATATTATTCCCTCATTTAGTGGATATTTTCACAAAAAAGTGAAATTTTCAAAAATCCAAAATATTGGCTGAAAACGACGAAATATGAAGGACTCATTGGGCGAATCGCTCTGGTACTTAAATCGGAACGCTCACTGTCATTTGCCCTATCTGAAAGTATGATAAACGCCGGAAAAATGACTAAGTCCCAAAAAAAATGTTTTCACCTTTCTTCAATTTTACCCACGTGGGATATATATTCTACCCACACACATTTGGAACTCTCCTGGGGTACCCTCACACATATTATTCCCTCATTTAGTGGATATTTTCACAAAAAAGTGAAATTTTCAAAAATCAAAAATATTGGCTGAAAACGACTAAATATCAAGGACTCATTGGGAGAATCGCTCTGGAACTGAAATCGGAACGCTCACTGACATTTCCCATATCTGAAAGTCTGATAAACGCCGGAAAAATGACTAAGTCCAAAAAAAAATGTTTTCAACTTTTTTCAATTTTACCCCCGTGGGATGTATATTCTACCAACACACATTTGGAACTCTCCTGGGGTACCCTCACACATATTATTCCCTCATTTAGTGGATATTGTCACAAAAAAAGTGAAATTTTCAAAAATCCAGAAAATTGGCTGAAAACGACTAAATATCAAGGACTCATTGGGAGAATCGCTCTGGAGCTGAAATCGGAACGCTCACTGACATTTCCCTTATCTGAAAGTCTGATAAACGCCGGAAAAATGACTAAGTCCAAAAAAAAATGTTTTCAACTTTTTTCAATTTTACCCCTGTGGGATGTATATTCTACCCACACACATTTGGAACTCTCCTGGGGTACCCTCACACATATTATTCCCTCATTTAGTGGATATTTTCACAAAAAAGTGAAATTTTCAAAAATCCAGATAATTGGCTGAAAACGACTAAATATCAAGGACTCATTGGACGAAGCGCTCTGGAACTGAAATCGGAACGCTCACTGACATTTCCCCTATCTGAAAGTCTGATAAACGGCGGAAAAATGACTAAGTCCAAAAAAAAATTTTTTTCAACTTTTTTCAATTTTATCCCCGTGGGATGTATATTCTACCCACACACATTTGGAACTCTCCTGGGGTACCCTCACACATATTATTCCCTCATTTAGTGGATATTTTCACAAAAAAGTGAAATTTTCAAAAATCCAAAATATTGGCTGAAAACGACTAAATATCAAGGACTCATTGGGCGAATCGCTCTGGCACTTAAATCGGAACGCTCACTGTCATTTGCCCTATCTGAAAGTATTATAAACGCCGGAAAAATGAATAAGTCCCAAAAAAAATTTTTTCACCTTTTTTCAATTTTACCCACGTGGGATATATATTCTACCCACACACATTTGGAACTCTCGTGGGGTACCCTCACACATATTATTCCCTAATTTAGTGGATATTTTAAAAAAAAAAGTGAAATTTTCAAAAATCCAAAATATTGGCTGAAAACGACTAAATATCAAGGACTCATTGGGCGAATCGCTCTGGAACTGAAATCGCAACACTCACTGACATTTCCCCTATCTGAAAGTCTGATAAACGCCGGAAAAATGACTAAGTCCAAAAAAAAATGTTTTCAACTTTTTTCAATTTTACCCCCGTGGGATGTATATTCTACCCACACACATTTGGAACTCTCCTGGGGTACCCTCACACATATTATTCCCTCATTTAGTGGATATTTTCACAAAAAAGTAAAATTTTCAAAAATGCAAAATATTGGCTGAAAACGACTAAATATCAAGGACTCATTGGGTGAATCGCTCTGGAACTGAAATCGGAACGCTCACTGACATTTCCCCTATCTGAAAGTCTGATAAACGCCGGAAAAATGACTAAGTCCAAAAAAAAATTTTTTTCGACTTTTTTCAATTTTACCCCCGTGGGATGTATATTCTACCCACACACATTTGGAACTCTCCTGGGGTACCCTCACACATATTATTCCCTCATTTAGTGGATATTTTCACAAAAAAGTGAAATTTTCAAAAATCCAAATATTGGCTGAAAACGACTAAATATCAAGGACTCATTGGGCGAATCGCTCTGGTACTGAAAGCAGAACGCTCACTGTCATTTGCCCTATCTGAAAGTATGATAAACGCAGGAAAAATGACTAAATCCCCCCCAAAAATTTTCAACTTTTCTCAATTTTACCCCCATGGGATGTATATTCTACCCACACACATTTGGAACTCTCCTGGGGTACCCTCACATATATTATTCCCTCATTTAGTGGATATTTTCACAAAAAAGTGAAATTTTCAAAAATCCAAAATATTGGCTGAAAACGACTAAATATCAAGGACTCATTGGGCGAATCGCTCTGGAACTGAAATCGGAATGCTCACTGACATTTCCCCTATCTGAAAGTCTGATAAACGCCGGAAAAATGACTAAGTCCAAAAAAAATTTTTTTCAACTTTTTTCAATTTTACCCCCGTGGGATGTATATTCTACCCACACACATTTGGAACTCTCCTGGGGTACCCTCACACATAGTATTCCCTCATTTAGTGGATATTTTCACAAAAAAGTGAAATTTTCAAAAATCCAAAATATTGGCTGAAAACGAATAAAAATATCAAGGACTCATTGGGCGAAATGCTCTGGAACTGAAATCGGAATACTCACTGACATTTCCCCTATCTGAAAGTCTGATAAACGGCGGAAAAATGACTAAGTGCAAAAAAAAAAAATTTTTCAACTTTTTTCAATTTTACCCCCGTGGGATGTATATTCTACCCACACACATTTGGAACTCTCCTGGGGTACCCTCACAAATATTATTCCCTCATTTAGTGGATATTTTCACAAAAAAGTGAAATTTTCAAAAATCCAAAATATTGGCTGAAAACGATTAAATATCAAGGACTCATTGGGCGAATCGCTCTGGTACTGAAAGCGGAACGCTCACTGTCATTTGCCCTATCTGAAAGTATGATAAACGCAGGAAAAATGACTAAATCCCCAAAAAATTTTTTCAACTTTTCTCAATTTAACCCCCATGGGATGTATATTCTACCCACACACATTTGGAACTCTCCTGGGGTACCCTCACACATATTATTCCCTCATTTAGTGGATATTTTCACAAAAAAGTGAAATTTTCAAAAATCCAAATATTGGCTGAAAACGACTAAATATCAAGGACTCATTGGGCGAATCGCTCTGGTACTGAAAGCAGAACGCTCACTGTCATTTGCCCTATCTGAAAGTATGATAAACGCAGGAAAAATGACTAAATCCCCAAAAAATTTTTTCAACTTTTCTCAATTTTACCCCCATGGGATGTATATTCTACCCACACACATTTGGAACTCTCCTGGGGTACCCTCACACATATTATTCCCTCATTTAGTGGATATTTTCACAAAAAAGTGAAATTTTCAAAAATCAAAAATATTGGCTGAAAACGACTAAATATCAAGGACTCATTGGGCGAATCGCTCTGGAACTGAAATCGGAATGCTCACTGACATTTCCCCTATCTGAAAGTCTGATAAACGCCGGAAAAATGACTAAGTCCAAAAAAAATTTTTTTCAACTTTTTTCAATTTTACCCCCGTGGGATGTATATTCTACCCACACACATTTGGAACTCTCCTGGGGTACCCTCACACATAGTATTCCCTCATTTAGTGGATATTTTCACAAAAAAGTGAAATTTTCAAAAATCCAAAATATTGGCTGAAAACGAATAAAAATATCAAGGACTCATTGGGCGAAATGCTCTGGAACTGAAATCGGAATGCTCACTGACATTTCCCCTATCTGAAAGTCTGATAAACGGCGGAAAAATGACTAAGTGCAAAAAAAAAATTTTTTTCAACTTTTTTCAATTTTACCCCCGTGGGATGTATATTCTACCCACACACATTTGGAACTCTCCTGGGGTACCCTCACACATATTATTCCCTCATTTAGTGGATATTTTCACAAAAAAGTGAAATTTTCAAAAATCCAGATAATTGGCTGAAAACGACTAAATATCAAGGACTCATTGGGCGAAGCGCTCTGGAACTGAAATCGGAACGCTCACTGACATTTCCCCTATCTGAAAGTCTGATAAACGGCGGAAAAATGACTAAGTCCAAAAAAAAATTTTTTTCAAGTTTTTTCAATTTTATCCCCGTGGGATGTATATTCTACCCACACACATTTGGAACTCTCCTGGGGTACCCTCACACATATTATTCCCTCATTTAGTGGATATTTTCACAAAAAAGTGAAATTTTCAAAAATCCAAAATATTGGCTGAAAACGACTAAATATCAAGGACTCATTGGGCGAATCGCTCTGGCACTTAAATCGGAACGCTCACTGTCATTTGCCCTATCTGAAAGTAGTATAAACGCCGGAAAAATGAATAAGTCCCCAAAAAAATTTTTTCACCTTTTTTCAATTTTACCCACGTGGGATATATATTCTACCCACACACATTTGGAACTCTCGTGGGGTACCCTCACACATATTATTCCCTAATTTAGTGGATATTTTAAAAAAAAAGTGAAATTTTCAAAAATGCAAAATATTGGCTGAAAACGACTAAATATCAAGGACTCATTGGGCGAATCGCTCTGGAACTGAAATCGGAATGCTCACTGACATTTCCCCTATCTGAAAGTCTGATAAACGCCGGAAAAATGACTAAGTCCAAAAAAAATTTTTTTCAACTTTTTTCAATTTTACCCCCGTAGAATGTATATTCTACCCACACACATTTGGAACTCTCCTGGGGTACCCTCACACATAGTATTCCCTCATTTAGTGGATATTTTCACAAAAAAGTGAAATTTTCAAAAATCCAAAATATTGGCTGAAAACGAATAAAAATATCAAGGACTCATTGGGCGAAATGCTCTGGAACTGAAATCGGAATGCTCACTGACATTTCCCCTATCTGAAAGTCTGATAAACGGCGGAAAAATGACTAAGTGCAAAAAAAAAAATTTTTTCAACTTTTTTCAATTTTACACCCGTGGGATGTATATTCTACCCACACACATTTGGAACTCTCCTGGGGTACCCTCACACATATTATTCCCTCATTTAGTGGATATTTTCACAAAAAAGTGAAATTTTCAAAAATCCAAAATATTGGCTGAAAACGACTAAATATCAAGGACTCATTGGGCGAATCGCTCTGGTACTGAAATCGGAACGCTCACTGTCATTTGCCCTATCTGAAAGTATGATAAACGCCGGAAAAATGACTAAGTACCAAAAAAAAATTTTTCACCTTTTTTCAGTTTTACCCCCGTGGGATGTATATTCTACCCACACACATTTGGAACTCTCCTGGGGTACCCTCACAAATATTATTCCCTCATTTAGTGGATATTTTCACAAAAAAGTGAAATTTTCAAAAATCCAAAATATTGGCTGAAAACGACTAAATATCAAGGACTCATTGGGCGAATCGCTCTGGTACTGAAAGCGGAACGCTCACTGTCATTTGCCCTATCTGAAAGTATGATAAACGCAGGAAAAATGACTAAGTCCAAAAAAAATTTTTTTCAACTTTTTTCAATTTTACCCCCGTGAGATGTTTATTCTACCCACACACATTTGGAACTCTCCTGGGGTACCCTCACACATAGTATTCCCTCATTTAGTGGATATTTTCACAAAAAAGTGAAATTTTCAAAAATCCAGATAATTGGCTGAAAACGACTAAATATCAAGGAATCATTGGGCGAAGCGCTCTGGAACTGAAATCGGAACGCTCACTGACATTTCCCCTATCTGAAAGTCTGATAAACGGCGGAAAAATGACTAAGTCCAAAAAAAAATTTTTTTCAAGTTTTTTCAATTTTATCCCCGTGGGATGTATATTCTACCCACACACATTTGGAACTCTCCTGGGGTACCCTCACACATATTATTCCCTCATTTAGTGGATATTTTCACAAAAAAGTGAAATTTTCAAAAATCCAAAATATTGGCTGAAAACGACTAAATATGAAGGACTCATTGGGCGAATCGCTCTGGTACTTAAATCGGAACGCTCACTGTCATTTGCCCTATCTGAAAGTATGATAAACGCCGGAAAAATGACTAAGTCCCAAAAAAAATGTTTTCACCTTTCTTCAATTTTACCCACGTGGGATATATATTCTACCCACACACATTTGGAACTCTCCTGGGGTACCCTCACACATATTATTCCCTCATTTAGTGGATATTTTCACAAAAAAGTGAAATTTTCAAAAATCAAAAATATTGGCTGAAAACGACTAAATATCAAGGACTCATTGGGAGAATCGCTCTGGAACTGAAATCGGAACGCTCACTGACATTTCCCATATCTGAAAGTCTGATAAACGCCGGAAAAATGACTAAGTCCAAAAAAAAATGTTTTCAACTTTTTTCAATTTTACCCCCGTGGGATGTATATTCTACCAACACACATTTGGAACTCTCCTGGGGTACCCTCACACATATTATTCCCTCATTTAGTGGATATTGTCACAAAAAAAGTGAAATTTTCAAAAATCCAGAAAATTGGCTGAAAACGACTAAATATCAAGGACTCATTGGGAGAATCGCTCTGGAGCTGAAATCGGAACGCTCACTGACATTTCCCTTATCTGAAAGTCTGATAAACGCCGGAAAAATGACTAAGTCCAAAAAAAAATGTTTTCAACTTTTTTCAATTTTACCCCTGTGGGATGTATATTCTACCCACACACATTTGGAACTCTCCTGGGGTACCCTCACACATATTATTCCCTCATTTAGTGGATATTTTCACAAAAAAGTGAAATTTTCAAAAATCCAGATAATTGGCTGAAAACGACTAAATATCAAGGACTCATTGGACGAAGCGCTCTGGAACTGAAATCGGAACGCTCACTGACATTTCCCCTATCTGAAAGTCTGATAAACGGCGGAAAAATGACTAAGTCCAAAAAAAAATTTTTTTCAACTTTTTTCAATTTTATCCCCGTGGGATGTATATTCTACCCACACACATTTGGAACTCTCCTGGGGTACCCTCACACATATTATTCCCTCATTTAGTGGATATTTTCACAAAAAAGTGAAATTTTCAAAAATCCAAAATATTGGCTGAAAACGACTAAATATCAAGGACTCATTGGGCGAATCGCTCTGGCACTTAAATCGGAACGCTCACTGTCATTTGCCCTATCTGAAAGTATTATAAACGCCGGAAAAATGAATAAGTCCCAAAAAAAATTTTTTCACCTTTTTTCAATTTTACCCACGTGGGATATATATTCTACCCACACACATTTGGAACTCTCGTGGGGTACCCTCACACATATTATTCCCTAATTTAGTGGATATTTTAAAAAAAAAAGTGAAATTTTCAAAAATCCAAAATATTGGCTGAAAACGACTAAATATCAAGGACTCATTGGGCGAATCGCTCTGGAACTGAAATCGCAACACTCACTGACATTTCCCCTATCTGAAAGTCTGATAAACGCCGGAAAAATGACTAAGTCCAAAAAAAAATGTTTTCAACTTTTTTCAATTTTACCCCCGTGGGATGTATATTCTACCCACACACATTTGGAACTCTCCTGGGGTACCCTCACACATATTATTCCCTCATTTAGTGGATATTTTCACAAAAAAGTAAAATTTTCAAAAATGCAAAATATTGGCTGAAAACGACTAAATATCAAGGACTCATTGGGTGAATCGCTCTGGAACTGAAATCGGAACGCTCACTGACATTTCCCCTATCTGAAAGTCTGATAAACGCCGGAAAAATGACTAAGTCCAAAAAAAAATTTTTTTCGACTTTTTTCAATTTTACCCCCGTGGGATGTATATTCTACCCACACACATTTGGAACTCTCCTGGGGTACCCTCACACATATTATTCCCTCATTTAGTGGATATTTTCACAAAAAAGTGAAATTTTCAAAAATCCAAATATTGGCTGAAAACGACTAAATATCAAGGACTCATTGGGCGAATCGCTCTGGTACTGAAAGCAGAACGCTCACTGTCATTTGCCCTATCTGAAAGTATGATAAACGCAGGAAAAATGACTAAATCCCCCCAAAAAATTTTCAACTTTTCTCAATTTTACCCCCATGGGATGTATATTCTACCCACACACATTTGGAACTCTCCTGGGGTACCCTCACATATATTATTCCCTCATTTAGTGGATATTTTCACAAAAAAGTGAAATTTTCAAAAATCCAAAATATTGGCTGAAAACGACTAAATATCAAGGACTCATTGGGCGAATCGCTCTGGAACTGAAATCGGAATGCTCACTGACATTTCCCCTATCTGAAAGTCTGATAAACGCCGGAAAAATGACTAAGTCCAAAAAAAATTTTTTTCAACTTTTTTCAATTTTACCCCCGTGGGATGTATATTCTACCCACACACATTTGGAACTCTCCTGGGGTACCCTCACACATAGTATTCCCTCATTTAGTGGATATTTTCACAAAAAAGTGAAATTTTCAAAAATCCAAAATATTGGCTGAAAACGAATAAAAATATCAAGGACTCATTGGGCGAAATGCTCTGGAACTGAAATCGGAATACTCACTGACATTTCCCCTATCTGAAAGTCTGATAAACGGCGGAAAAATGACTAAGTGCAAAAAAAAAAAATTTTTCAACTTTTTTCAATTTTACCCCCGTGGGATGTATATTCTACCCACACACATTTGGAACTCTCCTGGGGTACCCTCACAAATATTATTCCCTCATTTAGTGGATATTTTCACAAAAAAGTGAAATTTTCAAAAATCCAAAATATTGGCTGAAAACGATTAAATATCAAGGACTCATTGGGCGAATCGCTCTGGTACTGAAAGCGGAACGCTCACTGTCATTTGCCCTATCTGAAAGTATGATAAACGCAGGAAAAATGACTAAATCCCCAAAAAATTTTTTCAACTTTTCTCAATTTAACCCCCATGGGATGTATATTCTACCCACACACATTTGGAACTCTCCTGGGGTACCCTCACACATATTATTCCCTCATTTAGTGGATATTTTCACAAAAAAGTGAAATTTTCAAAAATCCAAATATTGGCTGAAAACGACTAAATATCAAGGACTCATTGGGCGAATCGCTCTGGTACTGAAAGCAGAACGCTCACTGTCATTTGCCCTATCTGAAAGTATGATAAACGCAGGAAAAATGACTAAATCCCCAAAAAATTTTTTCAACTTTTCTCAATTTTACCCCCATGGGATGTATATTCTACCCACACAGATTTGGAACTCTCCTGGGGTACCCTCACACATATTATTCCCTCATTTAGTGGATATTTTCACAAAAAAGTGAAATTTTCAAAAATCAAAAATATTGGCTGAAAACGACTAAATATCAAGGACTCATTGGGCGAATCGCTCTGGAACTGAAATCGGAATGCTCACTGACATTTCCCCTATCTGAAAGTCTGATAAACGCCGGAAAAATGACTAAGTCCAAAAAAAATTTTTTTCAACTTTTTTCAATTTTACCCCCGTGGGATGTATATTCTACCCACACACATTTGGAACTCTCCTGGGGTACCCTCACACATAGTATTCCCTCATTTAGTGGATATTTTCACAAAAAAGTGAAATTTTCAAAAATCCAAAATATTGGCTGAAAACGAATAAAAATATCAAGGACTCATTGGGCGAAATGCTCTGGAACTGAAATCGGAATGCTCACTGACATTTCCCCTATCTGAAAGTCTGATAAACGGCGGAAAAATGACTAAGTGCAAAAAAAAAATTTTTTTCAACTTTTTTCAATTTTACCCCCGTGGGATGTATATTCTACCCACACACATTTGGAACTCTCCTGGGGTACCCTCACACATATTATTCCCTCATTTAGTGGATATTTTCACAAAAAAGTGAAATTTTCAAAAATCCAGATAATTGGCTGAAAACGACTAAATATCAAGGACTCATTGGGCGAAGCGCTCTGGAACTGAAATCGGAACGCTCACTGACATTTCCCCTATCTGAAAGTCTGATAAACGGCGGAAAAATGACTAAGTCCAAAAAAAAATTTTTTTCAAGTTTTTTCAATTTTATCCCCGTGGGATGTATATTCTACCCACACACATTTGGAACTCTCCTGGGGTACCCTCACACATATTATTCCCTCATTTAGTGGATATTTTCACAAAAAAGTGAAATTTTCAAAAATCCAAAATATTGGCTGAAAACGACTAAATATCAAGGACTCATTGGGCGAATCGCTCTGGCACTTAAATCGGAACGCTCACTGTCATTTGCCCTATCTGAAAGTAGTATAAACGCCGGAAAAATGAATAAGTCCCCAAAAAAATTTTTTCACCTTTTTTCAATTTTACCCACGTGGGATAT
Source organism: Phyllobates terribilis (assembly GCF_046119375.1). Classification (NCBI taxonomy): domain Eukaryota; kingdom Metazoa; phylum Chordata; class Amphibia; order Anura; family Dendrobatidae; genus Phyllobates; species Phyllobates terribilis. The sequence goes on along the minus strand of NW_027363225.1, from coordinate 357,168 downwards.
ATATTCTACCCACACACATTTGGAACTCTCGTGGGGTACCCTCACACATATTATTCCCTAATTTAGTGGATATTTTAAAAAAAAAGTGAAATTTTCAAAAATGCAAAATATTGGCTGAAAACGACTAAATATCAAGGACTCATTGGGCGAATCGCTCTGGAACTGAAATCGGAATGCTCACTGACATTTCCCCTATCTGAAAGTCTGATAAACGCCGGAAAAATGACTAAGTCCAAAAAAAATTTTTTTCAACTTTTTTCAATTTTACCCCCGTAGAATGTATATTCTACCCACACACATTTGGAACTCTCCTGGGGTACCCTCACACATAGTATTCCCTCATTTAGTGGATATTTTCACAAAAAAGTGAAATTTTCAAAAATCCAAAATATTGGCTGAAAACGAATAAAAATATCAAGGACTCATTGGGCGAAATGCTCTGGAACTGAAATCGGAATGCTCACTGACATTTCCCCTATCTGAAAGTCTGATAAACGGCGGAAAAATGACTAAGTGCAAAAAAAAAAATTTTTTCAACTTTTTTCAATTTTACACCCGTGGGATGTATATTCTACCCACACACATTTGGAACTCTCCTGGGGTACCCTCACACATATTATTCCCTCATTTAGTGGATATTTTCACAAAAAAGTGAAATTTTCAAAAATCCAAAATATTGGCTGAAAACGACTAAATATCAAGGACTCATTGGGCGAATCGCTCTGGTACTGAAATCGGAACGCTCACTGTCATTTGCCCTATCTGAAAGTATGATAAACGCCGGAAAAATGACTAAGTACCAAAAAAAAATTTTTCACCTTTTTTCAGTTTTACCCCCGTGGGATGTATATTCTACCCACACACATTTGGAACTCTCCTGGGGTACCCTCACAAATATTATTCCCTCATTTAGTGGATATTTTCACAAAAAAGTGAAATTTTCAAAAATCCAAAATATTGGCTGAAAACGACTAAATATCAAGGACTCATTGGGTGAATCGCTCTGGAACTGAAATCGGAACGCTCACTGACATTTCCCCTATCTGAAAGTCTGATAAACGCCGGAAAAATGACTAAGTCCAAAAAAAAATTTTTTTCGACTTTTTTCAATTTTACCCCCGTGGGATGTATATTCTACCCACACACATTTGGAACTCTCCTGGGGTACCCTCACACATATTATTCCCTCATTTAGTGGATATTTTCACAAAAAAGTGAAATTTTCAAAAATCCAAATATTGGCTGAAAACGACTAAATATCAAGGACTCATTGGGCGAATCGCTCTGGTACTGAAAGCAGAACGCTCACTGTCATTTGCCCTATCTGAAAGTATGATAAACGCAGGAAAAATGACTAAATCCCCCCAAAAAATTTTCAACTTTTCTCAATTTTACCCCCATGGGATGTATATTCTACCCACACACATTTGGAACTCTCCTGGGGTACCCTCACATATATTATTCCCTCATTTAGTGGATATTTTCACAAAAAAGTGAAATTTTCAAAAATCCAAAATATTGGCTGAAAACGACTAAATATCAAGGACTCATTGGGCGAATCGCTCTGGAACTGAAATCGGAATGCTCACTGACATTTCCCCTATCTGAAAGTCTGATAAACGCCGGAAAAATGACTAAGTCCAAAAAAAATTTTTTTCAACTTTTTTCAATTTTACCCCCGTGGGATGTATATTCTACCCACACACATTTGGAACTCTCCTGGGGTACCCTCACACATAGTATTCCCTCATTTAGTGGATATTTTCACAAAAAAGTGAAATTTTCAAAAATCCAAAATATTGGCTGAAAACGAATAAAAATATCAAGGACTCATTGGGCGAAATGCTCTGGAACTGAAATCGGAATACTCACTGACATTTCCCCTATCTGAAAGTCTGATAAACGGCGGAAAAATGACTAAGTGCAAAAAAAAAAAATTTTTCAACTTTTTTCAATTTTACCCCCGTGGGATGTATATTCTACCCACACACATTTGGAACTCTCCTGGGGTACCCTCACAAATATTATTCCCTCATTTAGTGGATATTTTCACAAAAAAGTGAAATTTTCAAAAATCCAAAATATTGGCTGAAAACGATTAAATATCAAGGACTCATTGGGCGAATCGCTCTGGTACTGAAAGCGGAACGCTCACTGTCATTTGCCCTATCTGAAAGTATGATAAACGCAGGAAAAATGACTAAATCCCCAAAAAATTTTTTCAACTTTTCTCAATTTAACCCCCATGGGATGTATATTCTACCCACACACATTTGGAACTCTCCTGGGGTACCCTCACACATATTATTCCCTCATTTAGTGGATATTTTCACAAAAAAGTGAAATTTTCAAAAATCCAAATATTGGCTGAAAACGACTAAATATCAAGGACTCATTGGGCGAATCGCTCTGGTACTGAAAGCAGAACGCTCACTGTCATTTGCCCTATCTGAAAGTATGATAAACGCAGGAAAAATGACTAAATCCCCAAAAAATTTTTTCAACTTTTCTCAATTTTACCCCCATGGGATGTATATTCTACCCACACACATTTGGAACTCTCCTGGGGTACCCTCACACATATTATTCCCTCATTTAGTGGATATTTTCACAAAAAAGTGAAATTTTCAAAAATCAAAAATATTGGCTGAAAACGACTAAATATCAAGGACTCATTGGGCGAATCGCTCTGGAACTGAAATCGGAATGCTCACTGACATTTCCCCTATCTGAAAGTCTGATAAACGCCGGAAAAATGACTAAGTCCAAAAAAAATTTTTTTCAACTTTTTTCAATTTTACCCCCGTGGGATGTATATTCTACCCACACACATTTGGAACTCTCCTGGGGTACCCTCACACATAGTATTCCCTCATTTAGTGGATATTTTCACAAAAAAGTGAAATTTTCAAAAATCCAAAATATTGGCTGAAAACGAATAAAAATATCAAGGACTCATTGGGCGAAATGCTCTGGAACTGAAATCGGAATGCTCACTGACATTTCCCCTATCTGAAAGTCTGATAAACGGCGGAAAAATGACTAAGTGCAAAAAAAAAATTTTTTTCAACTTTTTTCAATTTTACCCCCGTGGGATGTATATTCTACCCACACACATTTGGAACTCTCCTGGGGTACCCTCACACATATTATTCCCTCATTTAGTGGATATTTTCACAAAAAAGTGAAATTTTCAAAAATCCAGATAATTGGCTGAAAACGACTAAATATCAAGGACTCATTGGGCGAAGCGCTCTGGAACTGAAATCGGAACGCTCACTGACATTTCCCCTATCTGAAAGTCTGATAAACGGCGGAAAAATGACTAAGTCCAAAAAAAAATTTTTTTCAAGTTTTTTCAATTTTATCCCCGTGGGATGTATATTCTACCCACACACATTTGGAACTCTCCTGGGGTACCCTCACACATATTATTCCCTCATTTAGTGGATATTTTCACAAAAAAGTGAAATTTTCAAAAATCCAAAATATTGGCTGAAAACGACTAAATATCAAGGACTCATTGGGCGAATCGCTCTGGCACTTAAATCGGAACGCTCACTGTCATTTGCCCTATCTGAAAGTAGTATAAACGCCGGAAAAATGAATAAGTCCCCAAAAAAATTTTTTCACCTTTTTTCAATTTTACCCACGTGGGATATATATTCTACCCACACACATTTGGAACTCTCGTGGGGTACCCTCACACATATTATTCCCTAATTTAGTGGATATTTTAAAAAAAAAGTGAAATTTTCAAAAATGCAAAATATTGGCTGAAAACGACTAAATATCAAGGACTCATTGGGCGAATCGCTCTGGAACTGAAATCGGAATGCTCACTGACATTTCCCCTATCTGAAAGTCTGATAAACGCCGGAAAAATGACTAAGTCCAAAAAAAATTTTTTTCAACTTTTTTCAATTTTACCCCCGTAGAATGTATATTCTACCCACACACATTTGGAACTCTCCTGGGGTACCCTCACACATAGTATTCCCTCATTTAGTGGATATTTTCACAAAAAAGTGAAATTTTCAAAAATCCAAAATATTGGCTGAAAACGAATAAAAATATCAAGGACTCATTGGGCGAAATGCTCTGGAACTGAAATCGGAATGCTCACTGACATTTCCCCTATCTGAAAGTCTGATAAACGGCGGAAAAATGACTAAGTGCAAAAAAAAAAATTTTTTCAACTTTTTTCAATTTTACACCCGTGGGATGTATATTCTACCCACACACATTTGGAACTCTCCTGGGGTACCCTCACACATATTATTCCCTCATTTAGTGGATATTTTCACAAAAAAGTGAAATTTTCAAAAATCCAAAATATTGGCTGAAAACGACTAAATATCAAGGACTCATTGGGCGAATCGCTCTGGTACTGAAATCGGAACGCTCACTGTCATTTGCCCTATCTGAAAGTATGATAAACGCCGGAAAAATGACTAAGTACCAAAAAAAAATTTTTCACCTTTTTTCAGTTTTACCCCCGTGGGATGTATATTCTACCCACACACATTTGGAACTCTCCTGGGGTACCCTCACAAATATTATTCCCTCATTTAGTGGATATTTTCACAAAAAAGTGAAATTTTCAAAAATCCAAAATATTGGCTGAAAACGACTAAATATCAAGGACTCATTGGGCGAATCGCTCTGGTACTGAAAGCGGAACGCTCACTGTCATTTGCCCTATCTGAAAGTATGATAAACGCAGGAAAAATGACTAAGTCCAAAAAAAATTTTTTTCAACTTTTTTCAATTTTACCCCCGTGAGATGTTTATTCTACCCACACACATTTGGAACTCTCCTGGGGTACCCTCACACATAGTATTCCCTCATTTAGTGGATATTTTCACAAAAAAGTGAAATTTTCAAAAATCCAGATAATTGGCTGAAAACGACTAAATATCAAGGAATCATTGGGCGAAGCGCTCTGGAACTGAAATCGGAACGCTCACTGACATTTCCCCTATCTGAAAGTCTGATAAACGGCGGAAAAATGACTAAGTCCAAAAAAAAATTTTTTTCAAGTTTTTTCAATTTTATCCCCGTGGGATGTATATTCTACCCACACACATTTGGAACTCTCCTGGGGTACCCTCACACATATTATTCCCTCATTTAGTGGATATTTTCACAAAAAAGTGAAATTTTCAAAAATCCAAAATATTGGCTGAAAACGACTAAATGTCAAGGACTCATTGGGCGAATCGCTCTGGCACTTAAATCGGAACGCTCACTGTCATTTGCCCTATCTGAAAGTATTATAAACGCCGGAAAAATGAATAAGTCCCAAAAAAAATTTTTTCACCTTTTTTCAATTTTACCCACGTGGGATATATATTCTACCCACACACATTTGGAACTCTCGTGGGGTACCCTCACACATATTATTCCCTAATTTAGTGGATATTTTAAAAAAAAAGTGAAATTTTCAAAAATGCAAAATATTGGCTGAAAACGACTAAATATCAAGGACTCATTGGGTGAATCGCTCTGGAACTGAAATTGGAATGCTCACTGACATTTCCCCTATCTGAAAGTCTGATAAACGCCGGAAAAATGACTAAGTCCAAAAAAAAATTTTTTTCAACTTTTTTCAATTTTACCCCCGTGGGATGTATATTCTACCCACACACATTTGGAACTCTCCTGGGGTACCCTCACACATATTATTCCCTCATTTAGTGGATATTTTCACAAAAAAGTGAAATTTTCAAAAATCCAAATATTGGCTGAAAACGACTAAATATCAAGGACTCATTGGGCGAATCGCTCTGGTACTGAAAGCAGAACGCTCACTGTCATTTGCCCTATCTGAAAGTATGATAAACGCAGGAAAAATGACTAAATCCCCAAAAAAAAATTTCAACTTTTCTCAATTTTACCCCCATGGGATGTATATTCTACCCACACACATTTGGAACTCTCCTGGGGTACCCTCACACATATTATTCCCTCATTTAGTGGATATTTTCACAAAAAAGTGAAATTTTCAAAAATCCAAAATATTGGCTGAAAACGACTGAATATCAAGGACTCATTGGGCGAATCGCTCTGGAACTGAAATCGGAATGCTCACTGACATTTCCCCTATCTGAAAGTCTGATAAACGCCGGAAAAATGACTAAGTCCAAAAAAAATTTTTTTCAACTTTTTTCAATTTTACCCCCGTGGGATGTATATTCTACCCACACACATTTGGAACTCTCCTGGGGTACCCTCACACATAGTATTCCCTCATTTAGTGGATATTTTCACAAAAAAGTGAAATTTTCAAAAATCCAAAATATTGGCTGAAAACGAATAAAAATATCAAGGACTCATTGGGCGAAATGCTCTGGAACTGAAATCGGAATGCTCACTGACATTTCCCCTATCTGAAAGTCTGATAAACGGCGGAAAAATGACTAAGTGCAAAAAAAAAAATTTTTTCAACTTTTTTCAATTTTACACCCGTGGGATGTATATTCTACCCACACACATTTGGAACTCTCCTGGGGTACCCTCACACATATTATTCCCTCATTTAGTGAATATTTTCACAAAAAAGTGAAATTTTCAAAAATCCAAAATATTGGCTGAAAACGACTAAATATCAAGGACTCATTGGGCGAATCGCTCTGGTACTGAAATCGGAACGCTCACTGTCATTTGCCCTATCTGAAAGTATGATAAACGCCGGAAAAATGACTAAGTACCAAAAAAAAATTTTTCACCTTTTTTCAGTTTTACCCCCGTGGGATGTATATTCTACCCACACACATTTGGAACTCTCCTGGGGTACCCTCACAAATATTATTCCCTCATTTAGTGGATATTTTCACAAAAAAGTGAAATTTTCAAAAATCCAAAATATTGGCTGAAAACGACTAAATATCAAGGACTCATTGGGCGAATCGCTCTGGTACTGAAAGCGGAACGCTCACTGTCGTTTGCCCTATCTGAAAGTATGATAAACGCAGGAAAAATGACTAAATCCCCAAAATATTTTTTTAAATTTTCTCAATTTAACCCCCATGGGATGTATATTCTACCCACACACATTTGGAACTCTCCTGGGGTACCCTCACAAATATTATTCCCTCATTTAGTGGATATTTTCACAAAAAAGTGAAATTTTCAAAAATCCAAATATTGGCTGAAAACGACTAAATATCAAGGACTCATTGGGCGAATCGCTCTGGTACTGAAAGCAGAGCGCTCACTGTCATTTGCCCTATCTGAAAGTATGATAAACGCAGGAAAAATGACTATATCCCCAAAAAATTTTTTCAACTTTTCTCAATTTTACCCCCATGGGATGTATATTCTACCCACACACATTTGGAACTCTCCTGGGGTACCCTCACACATATTATTCCCTCATTTAGTGGATATTTTCACAAAAAAGTGAAATTTTCAAAAATCCAAAATATTGGCTGAAAACGACTAAATATCAAGGACTCATTGGGCGAATCGCTCTGGAACTGAAATCGGAATGCTCACTGACATTTCCCCTATCTGAAAGTCTGATAAACGCCGGAAAAATGACTAAGTCCAAAAAAAATTTTTTTCAACTTTTTTCAATTTTACCCCCGTGGGATGTATATTCTACCCACACACATTTGGAACTCTCCTGGGGTACCCTCACACATAGTATTCCCTCATTTAGTGGATATTTTCACAAAAAAGTGAAATTTTCAAAAATCCAAAATATTGGCTGAAAACGAATAAAAATATCAAGGACTCATTGGGCGAAATGCTCTGGAACTGAAATCGGAATGCTCACTGACATTTCCCCTATCTGAAAGTCTGATAAACGGCGGAAAAATGACTAAGTGCAAAAAAAAAATTTTTTTCAACTTTTTTCAATTTTACCCCCGTGGGATGTATATTCTACCCACACACATTTGGAACTCTCCTGGGGTACCCTCACACATATTATTCCCTCATTTAGTGGATATTTTCACAAAAAAGTGAAATTTTCAAAAATCCAAAATATTGGCTGAAAACGACTAAATATCAAGGACTCATTGGGCGAATCGCTCTGGTACTGAAATCGGAACGCTCACTGTCATTTGCCCTATCTGAAAGTATGATAAACGCCGGAAAAATGACTAAGTGCAAAAAAAAAAATTTTTTCAACTTTTTTCAATTTTACACCCGTGGGATGTATATTCTACCCACACACATTTGGAACTCTCCTGGGGTACCCTCACACATATTATTCCCTCATTTAGTGAATATTTTCACAAAAAAGTGAAATTTTCAAAAATCCAAAATATTGGCTGAAAACGACTAAATATCAAGGACTCATTGGGCGAATCGCTCTGGTACTGAAATCGGAACGCTCACTGTCATTTGCCCTATCTGAAAGTATGATAAACGCCGGAAAAATGACTAAGTACCAAAAAAAAATTTTTCACCTTTTTTCAGTTTTACCCCCGTGGGATGTATATTCTACCCACACACATTTGGAACTCTCCTGGGGTACCCTCACAAATATTATTCCCTCATTTAGTGGATATTTTCACAAAAAAGTGAAATTTTCAAAAATCCAAAATATTGGCTGAAAACGACTAAATATCAAGGACTCATTGGGCGAATCGCTCTGGTACTGAAAGCGGAACGCTCACTGTCGTTTGCCCTATCTGAAAGTATGATAAACGCAGGAAAAATGACTAAATCCCCAAAATATTTTTTTAAATTTTCTCAATTTAACCCCCATGGGATGTATATTCTACCCACACACATTTGGAACTCTCCTGGGGTACCCTCACAAATATTATTCCCTCATTTAGTGGATATTTTCACAAAAAAGTGAAATTTTCAAAAATCCAAATATTGGCTGAAAACGACTAAATATCAAGGACTCATTGGGCGAATCGCTCTGGTACTGAAAGCAGAGCGCTCACTGTCATTTGCCCTATCTGAAAGTATGATAAACGCAGGAAAAATGACTATATCCCCAAAAAATTTTTTCAACTTTTCTCAATTTTACCCCCATGGGATGTATATTCTACCCACACACATTTGGAACTCTCCTGGGGTACCCTCACACATATTATTCCCTCATTTAGTGGATATTTTCACAAAAAAGTGAAATTTTCAAAAATCCAAAATATTGGCTGAAAACGACTAAATATCAAGGACTCATTGGGCGAATCGCTCTGGAACTGAAATCGGAATGCTCACTGACATTTCCCCTATCTGAAAGTCTGATAAACGCCGGAAAAATGACTAAGTCCAAAAAAAATTTTTTTCAACTTTTTTCAATTTTACCCCCGTGGGATGTATATTCTACCCACACACATTTGGAACTCTCCTGGGGTACCCTCACACATAGTATTCCCTCATTTAGTGGATATTTTCACAAAAAAGTGAAATTTTCAAAAATCCAAAATATTGGCTGAAAACGAATAAAAATATCAAGGACTCATTGGGCGAAATGCTCTGGAACTGAAATCGGAATGCTCACTGACATTTCCCCTATCTGAAAGTCTGATAAACGGCGGAAAAATGACTAAGTGCAAAAAAAAAATTTTTTTCAACTTTTTTCAATTTTACCCCCGTGGGATGTATATTCTACCCACACACATTTGGAACTCTCCTGGGGTACCCTCACACATATTATTCCCTCATTTAGTGGATATTTTCACAAAAAAGTGAAATTTTCAAAAATCCAAAATATTGGCTGAAAACGACTAAATATCAAGGACTCATTGGGCGAATCGCTCTGGTACTGAAATCGGAACGCTCACTGTCATTTGCCCTATCTGAAAGTATGATAAACGCCGGAAAAATGACTAAGTACCAAAAAAAAATTTTTCACCTTTTTTCAGTTTTACCCCCGTGGGATGTATATTCTACCCACACACATTTGGAACTCTCCTGGGGTACCCTCACAAATATTATTCCCTCATTTAGTGGATATTTTCACAAAAAAGTGAAATTTTCAAAAATCCAAAATATTGGCTGAAAACGACTAATTATCAAGGACTCATTGGGCGAATCGCTCTGGTACTGAAAGCGGAACGCTCACTGTCATTTGCCCTATCTGAAAGTATGATAAACGCCGGAAAAATGACTAAATCCCCAAAAAAATTTTTCAACTTTTTTAAATTTTACCCCCATGGGATGTATATTCTACCCACATACATTTGGAACTCTCCTGGGGTACCCTCACACATATTATTCCCTCATTTGGTGGATATCTTCACAAAAAAGTGAAATTTTCAAAGATCCAAAATATTGGCTGAAAACGACTAAATATCAAGGACTCATTGGGCGAATCGCTCTGGCACTTAAATCGGAATGCTCACTGTCATTTGCCCTATCTGAAAGTATTATAAACACCGGAAAAATGAATAAGTCCCAAAAAAAATTTTTCACCTTTTTTCAATTTTACCCACGTGGGATATATATTCTACCCACACACATTTGGAACTATCGTGGGGTACCCTCACACATATTATTCCCTAATTTAGTGGATATTTTAAAAAAAAAAGTGAAATTTTCAAAAATTCAAAATATTGGCTGAAAACGACTAAATATCAAGGACTCATTGGGCGAATCGCTCTGGAACTGAAATCGCAACACTCACTGACATTTCCCCTATCTGAAAGTATGATAAACGCCGGAAAAATGACTAAGTCCAAAAAAAAATGTTTTCAACTTTTTTCAATTTTACCCCCGTGGGATGTATATTCTACCCACACACATTTGGAACTCTCCTGGGGTACCCTCACACATATTATTCCCTCATTTAGTGGATATTTTCACAAAAAAGTAAAATTTTCAAAAATCTAAAATATTGGCTGAAAACGACTAAATATCAAGGACTCATTGGGCGAATCGCTCTGGAACTGAAATCGGAATGCTCACTGACATTTCCCCTATCTGAAAGTCTGATAAACGCCGGAAAAATGACTAAGTCCAAAAAAAAATGTTTTCTCCTTTTTTCAATTTTACCCCCGTGGGATGTATATTCTACCCACACACATTTGGAACTCTCCTGGGGTACCCTCACACATATTATTCCCTCATTTAGTGGATATTTTCACAAAAAAGTGAAATTTTCAAAGATCCAAAATATTGGCTGAAAACGACTAAATATCAAGGACTCATTGGGCGAATTGCTCTAGTACTGAAATCAGAACGCTCACTGTCATTTGCCCTATCTGAAAGTATGATAAACACCGGAAAAATGACTAAGTCCCAAAAAAAATGTTTTCTCCTTTTTTCAATTTTACCCCCGTGGGATGTATATTCTACCCACACACATTTGGAACTCTCCTGGGGTACCCTCACACATATTATTCCCTCATGTAGTGGATATTTTCACAAAAAAGTGAAATTTTCAAAAATCCAAAATATTGGCTGAAAACGACTAAATATCAAGGACTCATTGGGCGAATCGCTCTGGCACTTAAATCGGAACGCTCACTGTCATTTGCCCTATCTGAAAGTATTATAAACGCCGGAAAAATGAATAAGTCCCAAAAAAAAATTTTTCACCTTTTTTCAATTTTACCCACGTGGGATATATATTCTACCCACACACATTTGGAACTCTCGTGGGGTACCCTCACACATATTATTCCCTCATTTAGTGGATATTTTCACAAAAAAGTGAAATTTTCAAAAATCCAAATATTGGCTGAAAACGTCTAAATATCAAGGACTCATTGGGCGAATCGCTCTGGTACTGAAAGCGGAACGCTCACTGTCATTTGCCCTATCTGAAAGTATGATAAACGCAGGAAAAATGACTAAATCCCCAAAAAATTTTTTCAACTTTTCTCAATTTTACCCCCATGGGATGTATATTCTACCCAAACACATTTGGAACTCTCCTGGGGTACCCTCACACATATTATTCCCTCATTTAGTGGATATTTTCACAAAAAAGTGAAATTTTCAAAGATCCAAAATATTGGCTGAAAACGATTAAATATCAAGGACTCATTGGGCGAATCGCTCTGGCACTTAAATCGGAATGCTCACTGTCATTTGCCCTATCTGAAAGTATTATAAACGCCGGAAAAATGAATAAGTCCCAAAAAAAAATTTTTCACCTTTTTTCAATTTTACCCACGTGGGATATATATTCTACCCACACACATTTGGAACTCTCGTGGGGTACCCTCACACATATTATTCCCTAATTTAGTGGATATTTTCAAAAAAAAAGTGAAATTTTCAAAAATTCAAAATATTGGCTGAAAACGACTAAATATCAAGGACTCATTGGGCGAATCGCTCTGGAAATGAAATCGCAACACTCACTGACATTTCCCCTATCTGAAAGTCTGATAAACGCCGGAAAAATGACTAAGTCCAAAAAAAAATGTTTTCAACTTTTTTCAATTTTACCCCCGTGGGATGTATATTCTACCCACACACATTTGGAACTCTCCTGGGGTACCCTCACACATATTATTCCCTCATTTAGTGGATATTTTCACAAAAAAGTGAAATTTTCAAAAATCCAAAATATTGGCTGAAAACGAATAAAAATATCAAGGACTCATTGGGCGAAATGCTCTGGAACTGAAATCGGAACGCTCACTGACATTTCCCCTATCTGAAAGTCTGATAAACGCCGGAAAAATGACTAAGTCCAAAAAAAAATTTTTTTCAACTTTTTTCAATTTTACCCCCGTGGGATGTATATTCTACCCACACACATTTGGAACTCTCCTGGGGTACCCTCACACATATTATTCCCTCATTTAGTGGATATTTTCACAAAAAAGTGAAATTTTCAAAGATCCAAAATATTGGCTGAAAACGACTAAATATCAAGGACTCATTGGGCGAATCGCTCTAGTACTGAAATCAGAACGCTCACTGTCATTTGCCCTATCTGAAAGTATGATAAACACCGGAAAAATGACTAAGTCCCAAAAAAAATGTTTTCTCCTTTTTTCAATTTTACCCCCGTGGGATGTATATTCTACCCACACACATTTGGAACTCTCCTGGGGTACCCTTACACATATTATTCCCTCATTTAGTGGATATTTTCACAAAAAAGTGAAATTTTCAAAAATCCAAAATATTGGCTGAAAACGACTAAATATCAAGGACTCATTGGGCGAATCGCTCTGGCACTTAAATCGGAACGCTCACTGTCATTTGCCCTATCTGAAAGTATTATAAACGCCGGAAAAATGAATAAGTCCCCCAAAAAAATTTTTCACCTTTTTTCAATTTTACCCACGTGGGATATATATTCTACCCACACACATTTGGAACTCTCGTGGGGTACCCTCACACATATTATTCCCTCATTTAGTGGATATTTTCACAAAAAAGTGAAATTTTCAAAAATCCAAATATTGGCTGAAAACGTCTAAATATCAAGGACTCATTGGGCGAATCGCTCTGGTACTGAAAGCAGAACGCTCACTGTCATTTGCCCTATCTGAAAGTATGATAAACGCAGGAAAAATGACTAAATCCCCAAAAAATTTTTTCAACTTTTCTCAATTTTACCCCCATGGGATGTATATTCTACCCACACACATTTGGAACTCTCCTGGGGTACCCTCACACATATTATTCCCTCATTTAGTGGATATTTTCACAAAAAAGTGAAATTTTCAAAAATCCAAAATATTGGCTGAAAACGACTAAATATCAAGGACTCATTGGGCGAATCGCTCTGGAAATGAAATCGCAACACTCACTGACATTTCCCCTATCTGAAAGTCTGATAAACGCCGGAAAAATGACTAAGTCCAAAAAAAAATGTTTTCAACTTTTTTCAATTTTACCCCCGTGGGATGTATATTCTACCCACACACATTTGGAACTCTCCTGGGGTACCCTCACAAATATTATTCCCTCATTTAGTGGATATTTTCACAAAAAAAGTGAAATTTTCAAAAATCCTGAAAATTGGCTGAAAACGACTAAATATCAAGGACTCATTGGGAGAATCGCTCTGGAACTGAAATCGGAACGCTCACTGACATTTCCCTTATCTGAAAGTCTGATAAACGCCGGAAAAATGACTAAGTCCAAAAAAAAATGTTTTCAACTTTTTTCAATTTTACCCCCGTGGGATGTATATTCTACCCACACACATTTGGAACTCTCCTGGGGTACCCTCACACATATTATTCCCTCATTTAGTGGATATTTTCACAAAAAAGTGAAATTTTCAAAAATCCAAAATATTGGCTGAAAACGACTAAATATCAAGGACTCATTGGGCGAATCGCTCTGGAACTGAAAGCAGAACGCTCACTGTCATTTGCCCTATCTGAAAGTATGATAAACGCAGGAAAAATGACTAAATCCCCAAAAAATTTTTTCAACTTTTCTCAATTTTACCCCCATGGGATGTATATTCTACCCACACACATTTGGAACTCTCCTGGGGTACCCTCACACATATTATTCCCTCATTTAGTGGATATTTTCACAAAAAAGTGAAATTTTCAAAAATCCAAAATATTGGCTGAAAACGACTAAATATCAAGGACTCATTGGGCGAATCGCTCTGGAACTGAAATCGGAATGCTCACTGACATTTCCCCTATCTGAAAGTCTGATAAACGCCGGAAAAACGACTAAGTCCAAAAAAAATTTTTTTCAACTTTTTTCAATTTTACCCCCGTGGGATGTATATTCTACCCACACACATTTGGAACTCTGCTGGGGTACCCTCACACATATTATTCCCTCATTTAGTGGATATTTTCACAAAAAAGTGAAATTTTCAAAAATCCAAAATATTGGCTGAAAACGACTAAATATCAAGGACTCATTGGGCGAATCGCTCTGGTACTGAAATCGGGACGCTCACTGTCATTTGCCCTATCTGAAAGTATGATAAATGCCGGAAAAATGACTAAGTACCAAAAAAAAATTTTTCACCTTTTTTCAGTTTTACCCCCGTGGGATGTATATTCTACCCACACACATTTGGAACTCTCCTGGGGTACCCTCACAAATATTATTCCCTCATTTAGTGGATATTTTCACAAAAAAGTGAAATTTTCAAAAATCCAAAATATTGGCTGAAAACGACTAAATATCAAGGACTCATTGGGCGAATCGCTCTGGTACTGAAAGCGGAACGCTCACTGTCATTTGCCCTATCTGAAAGTCTGATAAACGCCGAAAAAATGACTAAATCCCAAAAAAAATTTTTCAACTTTTTTCAATTTTACCCCCGTGGGATGTATATTCTACCCACACACATTTGGAACTCTCCTGGGGTACCCTCACACATATTATTCCCTCATTTAGTGGATATTTTCACAAAAAAAGTGAAATTTTCAAAAATCCAAAATATTGGCTGAAAACGACTAAATATCAAGGACTCATTGGGCGAATCGCTCTGGAACTGAAATCGGAACGCTCACTGACATTTCCCCTATCTGAAAGTCTGATAAACGCCGGAAAAACGACTAAGTCCAAAAAAAAAATTTTTCAACTTTTTTCAATTTTACCCTCGTGGGATGTATATTCTACCCACACACATTTGGAACTCTCCTGGGGTACCCTCACACATATTATTCCCTCATTTAGTGGATATTTTCACAAAAAAGTGAAATTTTCAAAGATCCAAAATATTGGCTGAAAACGACTAAATATCAAGGACTCATTGGGCGAATCGCTCTGGTACTGAAATCAGAACGCTCACTGTCATTTGCCCTATCTGAAAGTATGATAAACACCGGAAAAATGACTAAGTCCCAAAAAAAATGTTTTCACCTTTTTTCAATTTTACCCACGTGGGATATATATTCTACCCACACACATTTGGAACTGTCCTGGGGTACCCTCACACATATTATTCCCTAATTTAGTGGATATTTTCAGAAAAAAAGTGAAATTTTCAAAAATCCTGAAAATTGGCTGAAAACGACTAAATATCAAGGACTCATTGGGAGAATCGCTCTGGAACTGAAATCGGAACGCTCACTGACATTTCCCTTATCTGAAAGTCTGATAAACGCCGGAAAAATGACTAAGTCCAAAAAAAAATGTTTTCAACTTTTTTCAATTTTACCCCCGTGGGATGTATATTCTACCCACACACATTTGGAACTCTCCTGGGGTACCCTCACACATATTATTCCCTCATTTAGTGGATATTTTCACAAAAAAGTGAAATTTTCAAAAATCCAAAATATTGGCTGAAAACGACTAAATATCAAGGACTCATTGGGCGAATCGCTCTGGAACTGAAATCGGAACGCTCACTGACATTTCCCCTATCTGAAAGTCTGATAAACGCCGGAAAAATGACTAAGTCCCAAAAAAAATGTTTTCTCCTTTTTTCAATTTTACCCCCGTGGGATGTATATTCTACCCACACACATTTGGAACTCTCCTGGGGTACCCTTACACATATTATTCCCTCATTTAGTGGATATTTTCACAAAAAAGTGAAATTTTCAAAAATCCAAAATATTGGCTGAAAACGACTAAATATCAAGGACTCATTGGGCGAATCGCTCTGGCACTTAAATCGGAACGCTCACTGTCATTTGCCCTATCTGAAAGTATTATAAACGCCGGAAAAATGAATAAGTCCCCCCAAAAAATTTTTCACCTTTTTTCAATTTTACCCACGTGGGATATATATTCTACCCACACACATTTGGAACTCTCGTGGGGTACCCTCACACATATTATTCCCTCATTTAGTGGATATTTTCACAAAAAAGTGAAATTTTCAAAAATCCAAATATTGGCTGAAAACGTCTAAATATCAAGGACTCATTGGGCGAATCGCTCTGGTACTGAAAGCAGAACACTCACTGTCATTTGCCCTATCTGAAAGTATGATAAACGCAGGAAAAATGACTAAATCCCCAAAAAAATTTTTCAACTTTTCTCAATTTTACCCCCATGGGATGTATATTCTACCCACACACATTTGGAACTCTCCTGGGGTACCCTCACACATATTATTCCCTCATTTAGTGGATATTTTCACAAAAAAGTGAAATTTTCAAAAATCCAAAATATTGGCTGAAAACGACTAAATATCAAGGACTCATTGGGCGAATCGCTCTGGAAATGAAATCGCAACACTCACTGACATTTCCCCTATCTGAAAGTCTGATAAACGCCGGAAAAATGACTAAGTCCAAAAAAAAATGTTTTCAACTTTTTTCAATTTTACCCCCGTGGGATGTATATTCTACCCACACACATTTGGAACTCTCCTGGGGTACCCTCACACATATTATTCCCTCATTTAGTGGATATTTTCACAAAAAAGTGAAATTTTCAAAAATCCAAAATATTGGCTGAAAACGACTAAATATCAAGGACTCATTGGGCGAATCGCTCTGGTACTGAAATCGGAACGCTCACTGTCATTTGCCCTATCTGAAAGTATGATAAACGCCGGAAAAATGACTAAGTACCAAAAAAAAATTTTTCACCTTTTTTCAGTTTTACCCCCGTGGGATGTATATTCTACCCACACACATTTGGAACTCTCCTGGGGTACCCTCACAAATATTATTCCCTCATTTAGTGGATATTTTCACAAAAAAAGTGAAATTTTCAAAAATCCTGAAAATTGGCTGAAAACGACTAAATATCAAGGACTCATTGGGAGAATCGCTCTGGAACTGAAATCGGAACGCTCACTGACATTTCCCTTATCTGAAAGTCTGATAAACGCCGGAAAAATGACTAAGTCCAAAAAAAAATGTTTTCAACTTTTTTCAATTTTACCCCCGTGGGATGTATATTCTACCCACACACATTTGGAACTCTCCTGGGGTACCCTCACACATATTATTCCCTCATTTAGTGGATATTTTCACAAAAAAGTGAAATTTTCAAAAATCCAAAATATTGGCTGAAAACGACTAAATATCAAGGACTCATTGGGCGAATCGCTCTGGAACTGAAAGCAGAACGCTCACTGTCATTTGCCCTATCTGAAAGTATGATAAACGCAGGAAAAATGACTAAATCCCCAAAAAATTTTTTCAACTTTTCTCAATTTTACCCCCATGGGATGTATATTCTACCCACACACATTTGGAACTCTCCTGGGGTACCCTCACACATATTATTCCCTCATTTAGTGGATATTTTCACAAAAAAGTGAAATTTTCAAAAATCCAAAACATTGGCTGAAAACGACTAAATATCAAGGACTCATTGGGCGAATCGCTCTGGAACTGAAATCGTAATGCTCACTGACATTTCCCCTATCTGAAAGTCTGATAAACGCCGGAAAAACGACTAAGTCCAAAAAAAATTTTTTTCAACTTTTTTCAATTTTACCCCCGTGGGATGTATATTCTACCCACACACATTTGGAACTCTGCTGGGGTAACCTCACACATATTATTCCCTCATTTAGTGGATATTTTCACAAAAAAGTGAAATTTTCAAAAATGCAAAATATTGGCTGAAAACGACTAAATATCAAGGACTCATTGGGCGAATCGCTCTGGTACTGAAATCGGAACGCTCACTGTCATTTGCCCTATCTGAAAGTATGATAAACGCCGGAAAAATGACTAAGTACCAAAAAAAAATTTTTCACCTTTTTTCAGTTTTACCCCCGTGGGATGTATATTCTACCCACACACATTTGGAACTCTCCTGGGGTACCCTCACAAATATTATTCCCTCATTTAGTGGATATTTTCACAAAAAAGTGAAATTTTCAAAAATCCAAAATATTGGCTGAAAACGACTAAATATCAAGGACTCATTGGGCGAATCGCTCTGGTACTGAAAGCGGAACGCTCACTGTCATTTGCCCTATCTGAAAGTCTGATAAACGCCGGAAAAATGACTAAATCCCAAAAAAAATTTTTCAACTTTTTTCAATTTTACCCCCGTGGGATGTATATTCTACCCACACACATTTGGAACTCTCCTGGGGTACCCTCACACATATTATTCCCTCATTTAGTGGATATTTTCACAAAAAAAGTGAAATTTTCAAAAATCCAAAATATTGGCTGAAAACGACTAAATATCAAGGACTCATTGGGCGAATCGCTCTGGAACTGAAATCGGAACGCTCACTGACATTTCCCCTATCTGAAAGTCTGATAAACGCCGGAAAAACGACTAAGTCCAAAAAAAAAATTTTTCAACTTTTTTCAATTTTACCCTCGTGGGATGTATATTCTACCCACACACATTTGGAACTCTCCTGGGGTACCCTCACACATATTATTCCCTCATTTAGTGGATATTTTCACAAAAAAGTGAAATTTTCAAAGATCCAAAATATTGGCTGAAAACGACTAAATATCAAGGACTCATTGGGCGAATCGCTCTGGTACTGAAATCAGAACGCTCACTGTCATTTGCCCTATCTGAAAGTATGATAAACACCGGAAAAATGACTAAGTCCCAAAAAAAATGTTTTCACCTTTTTTCAATTTTACCCACGTGCGATATATATTCTACCCACACACATTTGGAACTGTCCTGGGGTACCCTCACACATATTATTCCCTAATTTAGTGGATATTTTCAGAAAAAAAGTGAAATTTTCAAAAATCCTGAAAATTGGCTGAAAACGACTAAATATCAAGGACTCATTGGGAGAATCGCTCTGGAACTGAAATCGGAACGCTCACTGACATTTCCCTTATCTGAAAGTCTGATAAACGCCGGAAAAATGACTAAGTCCAAAAAAAAATGTTTTCAACTTTTTTCAATTTTACCCCCGTGGGATGTATATTCTACCCACACACATTTGGAACTCTCCTGGGGTACCCTCACACATATTATTCCCTCATTTAGTGGATATTTTCACAAAAAAGTGAAATTTTCAAAAATCCAAAATATTGGCTGAAAACGACTAAATATCAAGGACTCATTGGGCGAATCGCTCTGGAACTGAAATCGGAACACTCACTGACATTTCCCCTATCTGAAAGTCTGATAAACGCCGGAAAAATGACAAAGTCCAAAAAAAAATTTTTTTCAACTTTTTTCAATTTTACCCCCGTGGAATGTATATTCTACCCACACACATTTGGAACTCTCCTGGGGTACCCTCACACATATTATTCCCTCATTTAGTGGATATTTTCACAAAAAAGTGACATTTTCAAAAATCCAGAAATTTGGCAGAAAATGACGAAATATCAAGGACTCATTGGGCGAATCGCTCTGGAACTGAAATCGGAACGCTCACTGACATTTCCCTTATCTGAAAGTCTGATAAACGCCGGAAAAATGACTAAGTCCAAAAAAAATTTTTTTCAACTTTTTTCAATTTTACCCACGTGGGATATATATTCTACCCACACACATTTGGAACTCTCCTGGGGTACCCTCACACATATTATTCCCTAATTTAGTGGATATTTTCACAAAAAAAGTGAAATTTTCAAAAATCCAGAAAATTGGCTGAAAACGACTAAATATCAAGGACTCATTGGGAGAATCGCTCTGGAACTGAAATCGGTACGCTCACTGACATTTCCCTTATCTGAAAGTCTGATAAACGCCGGAAAAATGACTAAGTCCAAAAAAAAATGTTTTCAACTTTTTTCAATTTTACCCGCGTGGGATGTATATTCTACCCACACACATTTGGAACTCTCCTGGGGTACCCTCACACATATTATTCCCTCATTTCGTGGATATTTTCACAAAAAAGTGACATTTTCAAAAATCCAAAATATTGGCTGAAAACGACTAAATATCAAGGACTCATTGGGCAAATCGCTCTGGAACTGAAATCGGAACGCTCACTGACATTTCCCCTATCTGAAAGTCTGATAAACGCCGGAAAAATGACAAAGTCCAAAAAAAAATTTTTTTCAACTTTTTTCAATTTTACCCCCGTGGAATGTATATTCTACCCACACACATTTGGAACTCTCCTGGGGTACCCTCACACATATTATTCCCTCATTTAGTGGATATTTTCACAAAAAAAGTGAAATTTTCAAAAATCCAGAAAATTGGCTGAAAACGACTAAATATCAAGGACTCATTGGGAGAATCGCTCTGGAACTGAAATCGGTACGCTCACTGACATTTCCCTTATCTGAAAGTCTGATAAACGCCGGAAAAATGACTAAGTCCAAAAAAAAATGTTTTCAACTTTTTTCAATTTTACCCCCGTGGGATGTATATTCTACCCACACACATTTGGAACTCTACTGGGGTACCCTCACACATATTATTCCCTCATTTAGTGGATATTTTCACAAAAAAGTGAAATTTTCAAAAATCCAAAATATTGGCTGAAAACGACTAAATATCAAGGACTCATTGGGCGAATCGCTCTGGTACTGAAATCGGAACGCTCACTGTCATTTGCCCTATCTGAAAGTATGATAAACGCCGGAAAAATGACTAAGTCCCAAAAAAAAATGTTTCACCTTTTTTCAATTTTACCCCGTGGGATGTATATTCTACCCACACACATTTGGAACTCTCCTGGGGTACCCTCACACATATTATTCCCTCATTTAGTGGATATTTTCACAAAAAAGTGAAATTTTCAAAAATCCAGAAAATTGGCTGAAAACGACTAAATATCAAGGACTCATTGGGCGAATCGCTCTGGAACTGAAATCGGAACGCTCACTGACATTTCCCTTATCTGAAAGTCTGATAAACGCCGGAAAAATGACTAAGTCCAAAAAAAATTTTTTAAACTTTTTTCAATTTTACCCACGTGGGATATATATTCTACCCACACACATTTGGAACTCTCCTGGGGTACCCTCACACATATTATTCCCTAATTTAGTGGATATTTTCACAAAAAAAGTGAAATTTTCAAAAATCCAGAAAATTGGCTGAAAACGACTAAATATCAAGGACTCATGGGGAGAATCGCTCTGGAACTGAAATCGGAACGCTCACTGACATTTCCCTTATCTGAAAGTCTGATAAACGCCGGAAAAATGACTAAGTCCAAAAAAAATGTTTTCAACTTTTTTCAATTTTACCCCCGTGGGATGTATATTCTACCCAAACACATTTGGAACTCTCCTGGGGTACCCTCACACATATTATTCCCTCATTTAGTGGATATTTTCACAAAAAAGTGACATTTTCAAAAATCCAGAAATTTGGCTGAAAACGACTAAATATCAAGGACTCATTGGGAGAATCGCTCTGGAACTGAAATCGGTACGCTCACTGACATTTCCCTTATCTGAAAGTCTGATAAACGCCGGAAAAATGACTAAGTCCAAAAAAAAAGGTTTCAACTTTTTTCAATTTTACCCGCGTGGGATGTATATTCTACCCACACACATTTGGAACTCTCCTGGCGTACCCTCACACATATTATTCCCTCATTTCGTGGATATTTTCAAAAAAAAGTGACATTTTCAAAAATCCAAAATATTGGCTGAAAACGACTAAATATCAAGGACTCATTGGGCAAATCGCTCTGGAACTGAAATCGGAACGCTCACTGACATTTCCCCTATCTGAAAGTCTGATAAACGCCGGAAAAATGACAAAGTCTAAAAAAAAATTTTTTTCAACTTTTTTCAATTTTACCCCCGTGGAATGTATATTCTACCCACACACATTTGGAACTCTCCTGGGGTACCCTCACACATATTATTCCCTCATTTAGTGGATATTTTCACAAAAACGTGAAATTTTCAAAAATCCAAAATATTGGCTGAAAACGACTATATATCAAGGACTCATTGGGCGAATCGCTCTGGTACTGAAATCGGAACGCTCACTGTCATTTGCCCTATCTGAAAGTATGATAAACGCCAGAAAAATGACTAAGTCCAAAAAAAAATGTTTTCAACTTTTTTCAATTTTACACCCGTGGGATTTATATTCTACCCACACACATTTGGAACTCTCCTGGGGTACCCTCACACATATTATTCCCTCATTTAGTGGATATTTTCACAAAAAAGTGAAATTTTCAAAAATCCAAAATATTGGCTGAAAACGACTAAATATCAAGGACTCATTGGGCGAATCGCTCTGGTACTGAAATCGGAACGCTCACTGTCATTTGCCCTATCTGAAAGTATGATAAACGCCGGAAAAATGACTAAGTCCCAAAAAAAAATGTTTCACCTTTTTTCAATTTTACCCCGTGGGATGTATATTCTACCCACACACATTTGGAACTCTCCTGGGGTACCCTCACACATATTATTCCCTCATTTAGTGGATATTTTCACAAAAAAGTGAAATTTTCAAAAATCCAGAAAATTGGCTGAAAACGACTTAATATCAAGGACTCATTGGGCGAATCGCTCTGGAACTGAAATCGGAACGCTCACTGACATTTCCCTTATCTGAAAGTCTGATAAACGCCGGAAAAATGACTAAGTCCAAAAAAATTTTTTTAAACTTTTTTCAATTTTACCCACGTGGGATATATATTCTACCCACACACATTTGGAACTCTCCTGGGGTACCCTCACACATATTATTCCCTAATTTAGTGGATATTTTCACAAAAAAAGTGAAATTTTCAAAAATCCAGAAAATTGGCTGAAAACGACTAAATATCAAGGACTCATGGGGAGAATCGCTCTGGAACTGAAATCGGAACGCTCACTGACATTTCCCTTATCTGAAAGTCTGATAAACGCCGGAAAAATGACTAAGTCCAAAAAAAATGTTTTCAACTTTTTTCAATTTTACCCCCGTGGGATGTATATTCTACCCAAACACATTTGGAACTCTCCTGGGGTACCCTCACACATATTATTCCCTCATTTAGTGGATATTTTCACAAAAAAGTGACATTTTCAAAAATCCAGAAATTTGGCTGAAAACGACTAAATATCAAGGACTCATTGGGAGAATCGCTCTGGAACTGAAATCGGAACGCTCACTGACATTTCCCTTATCTGAAAGTCTGATAAATGCTGGAAAAATGACTAAGTCCAAAAAAAAATGTTATCACCTTTTTTCAATTTTACCCGCGTGGGATGTATATTCTACAAACACACATTTGGAACTCTCCTGGGGTACCCTCACACATATTATTCCCTCAGTTAGTGGATATTTTCACAAAAAAGTGAAATTTTCAAAAATCCAAAATATTGGCTGAAAACGACTAAATATCAAGGACTCATTGGGCGAATCGCTCTGGAACTGAAATCGGAACGCTCACTGACATTTCCCCTATCTGAAAGTCTGATAAACGCCGGAAAAATGACAAAGTCCAAAAAAAAATTTTTTTCAACTTTTTTCAATTTTACCCCGTGGGATGTATATTCTACCCACACACATTTGGAACTCTCCTGGGGTACCCTCACACATATTATTCCCTCATTTAGTGGATATTTTCACAAAAAAGTGAAATTTTCAAAAATCCAGAAAATTGGCTGAAAACGACTTAATATCAAGGACTCATTGGGCGAATCGCTCTGGAACTGAAATCGGAACGCTCACTGACATTTCCCTTATCTGAAAGTCTGATAAACGCCGGAAAAATGACTAAGTCCAAAAAAATTTTTTTAAACTTTTTTCAATTTTACCCACGTGGGATATATATTCTACCCACACACATTTGGAACTCTCCTGGGGTACCCTCACACATATTATTCCCTAATTTAGTGGATATTTTCACAAAAAAAGTGAAATTTTCAAAAATCCAGAAAATTGGCTGAAAACGACTAAATATCAAGGACTCATGGGGAGAATCGCTCTGGAACTGAAATCGGAACGCTCACTGACATTTCCCTTATCTGAAAGTCTGATAAACGCCGGAAAAATGACTAAGTCCAAAAAAAATGTTTTCAACTTTTTTCAATTTTACCCCCGTGGGATGTATATTCTACCCAAACACATTTGGAACTCTCCTGGGGTACCCTCACACATATTATTCCCTCATTTAGTGGATATTTTCACAAAAAAGTGACATTTTCAAAAATCCAGAAATTTGGCTGAAAACGACTAAATATCAAGGACTCATTGGGAGAATCGCTCTGGAACTGAAATCGGAACGCTCACTGACATTTCCCTTATCTGAAAGTCTGATAAATGCTGGAAAAATGACTAAGTCCAAAAAAAAATGTTATCACCTTTTTTCAATTTTACCCGCGTGGGATGTATATTCTACAAACACACATTTGGAACTCTCCTGGGGTACCCTCACACATATTATTCCCTCAGTTAGTGGATATTTTCACAAAAAAGTGAAATTTTCAAAAATCCAAAATATTGGCTGAAAACGACTAAATATCAAGGACTCATTGGGCGAATCGCTCTGGAACTGAAATCGGAACGCTCACTGACATTTCCCCTATCTGAAAGTCTGATAAACGCCGGAAAAATGACAAAGTCCAAAAAAAAATTTTTTTCAACTTTTTTCAATTTTACCCCGTGGGATGTATATTCTACCCACACACATTTGGAACTCTCCTGGGGTACCCTCACACATATTATTCCCTCATTTAGTGGATATTTTCACAAAAAAGTGAAATTTTCAAAAATCCAGAAAATTGGCTGAAAACGACTAAATATCAAGGACTCATTGGGCGAATCGCTCTGGAACTGAAATCGGAACGCTCACTGACATTTCCCTTATCTGAAAGTCTGATAAACGCCGGAAAAATGACTAAGTCCAAAAAAAATTTTTTAAACTTTTTTCAATTTTACCCACGTGGGATATATATTCTACCCACACACATTTGGAACTCTCCTGGGGTACCCTCACACATATTATTCCCTAATTTAGTGGATATTTTCACAAAAAAAGTGAAATTTTCAAAAATCCAGAAAATTGGCTGAAAACGACTAAATATCAAGGACTCATGGGGAGAATCGCTCTGGAACTGAAATCGGAACGCTCACTGACATTTCCCTTATCTGAAAGTCTGATAAACGCCGGAAAAATGACTAAGTCCAAAAAAAATGTTTTCAACTTTTTTCAATTTTACCCCCGTGGGATGTATATTCTACCCAAACACATTTGGAACTCTCCTGGGGTACCCTCACACATATTATTCCCTCATTTAGTGGATATTTTCACAAAAAAGTGACATTTTCAAAAATCCAGAAATTTGGCTGAAAACGACTAAATATCAAGGACTCATTGGGAGAATCGCTCTGGAACTGAAATCGGAACGCTCACTGACATTTCCCTTATCTGAAAGTCTGATAAATGCCGGAAAAATGACTAAGTCCAAAAAAAAATGTTATCACCTTTTTTCAATTTTACCCGCGTGGGATGTATATTCTACAAACACACATTTGGAACTCTCCTGGGGTACCCTCACACATATTATTCCCTCAGTTAGTGGATATTTTCACAAAAAAGTGAAATTTTCAAAAATCCAAAATATTGGCTGAAAACGACTAAATATCAAGGACTCATTGGGCGAATCGCTCTGTAACTGAAATCGGAACGCTCACTGACATTTCCCCTATCTGAAAGTCTGATAAACGCCGGAAAAATGACAAAGTCCAAAAAAAAATTTTTTTCAACTTTTTTTAATTTTACCCCCGTGGAATGTATATTCTACCCACACACATTTGGAACTCTCCTGGGGTACCCTCACACATATTATTCCCTCATTTAGTGGATATTTTCACAAAAACGTGAAATTTTCAAAAATCCAAAATATTGGCTGAAAACGACTATATATCAAGGACTCATTGGGCGAATCGCTCTGGTACTGAAATCGGAACGCTCACTGTCATTTGCCCTATCTGAAAGTATGATAAACGCCGGAAAAATGACTAAGTCCAAAAAAAAATGTTTTCAACTTTTTTCAATTTTACACCCGTGGGATTTATATTCTACCCACACACATTTGGAACTCTCCTGGGGTACCCTCACACATATTATTCCCTCATTTAGTGGATATTTTCACAAAAAAGTGACATTTTCAAAAATCCAAAATATTGGCTGAAAACGACTAAATATCAAGGACTCGTTGGGCGAATCGCTTTGGAACTGAAATCGGAACGCTCACTGACATTTCCCCTATCTGAAAGTCTGATAAACGCCGGAAAAATGACTAAGTCCAAAAAAAAATTTTTTCAATTTTACCCCCGTGGGATATATATTCTACCCACACACATTTGGAACTTTCCTGGGGTACCCTCACACATATTATTCCCTCATTTAGTGGATATTTTCACAAAAAAGTGAAATTTTCAAAAATCCAAAATATTGGCTGAAAACGACTAAATATCAAGGACTCATTGGGCGAATCGCTCTGGAACTGAAATCGGAACGCTCATTGACATTTCCCCTATCTGAAAGTCTGATAAACGCCGGAAAAATGACTAAGTCCAAAAAAAAATTTTTTCAACTTTTTTCAATTTTACCCACGTGGCATGTATATTCTACCCACACACATTTGGAACTCTCCTGGGGTACCCTCACACATATTATTCCCTCATTTAGTGGATATTTTCACAAAAAAGTGAAATTTTCAAAAATCCAAAATATTGGCTGAAAACGACTTAATATCAAGGACTCATTGGGCGAATCGCTCTGGTACTGAAATCGGAACGCTCACTGTCATTTGCCCTATCTGAAAGTATGATAAACGCCGGAAAAATGACAAAGTTCCAAAAAAAAATTTTTCACCTTTTTTCAATTTTACCCCCGTGGGATGTATATTCTACCCACACACATTTGGAACTCTCCTGGGGTACCCTCACACATATTATTCCCTCATTTAGTGGATATTTTCACAAAAAAGGTGACATTTTCAAAAATCCAGAAATTTGGCTGAAAATGACTAAATATCAAGGACTCATTGGGAGAATCGCTCTGGAACTGAAATCGGAATGCTCACTGACATTTCCCTTATCTGAAAGTCTGATAAACGCCGGAAAAATGACTAAGTCCAAAAAAAAATGTTTTCAACTTTTTTCAATTTTACCCCCGTGGGATGTATATTCTACCCACACACATTTGGAACTCTCCTGGGGTACCCTCACACATATTATTCCCTCATTTAGTGGATATTTTCACAAAAAAGTGAAATTTTCAAAAATCCAAAATATTGGCTGAAAACGACTATATATCAAGGACTCATTGGGCGAATCGCTCTGTTACTGAAATCGGAGCGCTCACTGTCATTTGCCCTATCTGAAAGTATGATAAACGCCGGAAAAATGACTAAGTCGAAAAAAAAATGTTTTCAACTTTTTTCAATTTTACACCCGTGGGATTTATATTCTACCCACACACATTTGGAACTCTCCTGGGGTACCCTCACACATATTATTCCCTCATTTAGTGGATATTTTCACAAAAAAGTGAAATTTTCAAAAATCCAAAATATTGGCTGAAAACGACTAAATATCAAGGACTCATTGGGCGAATCGCTCTGGAACTGAAATCGCAACGCTCACTGACATTTCCCCTATCTGAAAGTCTGATAAACACCGGAAAAATGACTAAGTCCAAAAAAAAATTTTTTTCAACTTTTTTTAATTTTACCCCCGTGGAATGTATATTCTACCCACACACATTTGGAACTCTCCTGGGGTACCCTCACACATATTATTCCCTCATTTAGTGGATATTTTCACAAAAAAGTGAAATTTTCAAAAATCCAAAATATTGGCTGAAAACGACTAAATATCAAGGACTCATTGGGCGATTCGCTCTGGTACTGAAATCGGAACGCTCACTGTCATTTGCCCTATCTGAAAGTATGATAAACGCCGGAAAAATGACTAAGTCCCAAAAAAAAATGTTTCACCTTTTTTCAATTTTACCCCCGTGGGATATATATTCTACCCACACACATTTGGAACTCTCCTGGGGTACCCTCACACATATTATTCCCTAATTTAGTGGATATTTTCACAAAAAAAGTGAAATTTTCAAAAATCCAGAAAATTGGCTGAAAACGACTAAATATCAAGGACTCATTGGGAGAATCGCTCTGGAACTGAAATCGGAACGCTCACTGACATTTCCCTTATCTGAAAGTCTGATAAACGCTGGAAAAATGACTAAGTCCAAAAAAAATGTTTTCAACTTTTTTCAATTTTACCCCCGTGGGATGTATATTCTACCCACACACATTTGGAACTCTCCTGGGGTACCCTCACACATATTATTCCCTCATTTAGTGGATATTTTCACAAAAAAGTGAAATTTTCAAAAATCCAAAATATTGGCTGAAAACGACTTAATATCAAGGACTCATTGGGCGAATCGCTCTGGTACTGAAATCGGAACGCTCACTGTCATTTGCCCTATCTGAAAGTATGATAAACGCCGGAAAAATGACAAAGTTCCAAAAAAAAATTTTTCACCTTTTTTCAATTTTACCCCCGTGGGATGTATATTCTACCCACACACATTTGGAACTCTCCTGGGGTACCCTCACACATATTATTCCCTCATTTAGTGGATATTTTCACAAAAAAGGTGACATTTTCAAAAATCCAGAAATTTGGCTGAAAATGACTAAATATCAAGGACTCATTGGGAGAATCGCTCTGGAACTGAAATCGGAATGCTCACTGACATTTCCCTTATCTGAAAGTCTGATAAACGCCGGAAAAATGACTAAGTCCAAAAAAAAATGTTTTCAACTTTTTTCAATTTTACCCCCGTGGGATGTATATTCTACCCACACACATTTGGAACTCTCCTGGGGTACCCTCACACATATTATTCCCTCATTTAGTGGATATTTTCACAAAAAAGTGAAATTTTCAAAAATCCAAAATATTGGCTGAAAACGACTATATATCAAGGACTCATTGGGCGAATCGCTCTGTTACTGAAATCGGAGCGCTCACTGTCATTTGCCCTATCTGAAAGTATGATAAACGCCGGAAAAATGACTAAGTCGAAAAAAAAATGTTTTCAACTTTTTTCAATTTTACACCCGTGGGATTTATATTCTACCCACACACATTTGGAACTCTCCTGGGGTACCCTCACACATATTATTCCCTCATTTAGTGGATATTTTCACAAAAAAGTGAAATTTTCAAAAATCCAAAATATTGGCTGAAAACGACTAAATATCAAGGACTCATTGGGCGAATCGCTCTGGTACTGAAATCGGAACGCTCACTGTCATTTGCCCTATCTGAAAGTATGATAAACGCCGGAAAAATGACTAAGTCCCAAAAAAAAATGTTTCACCTTTTTTCAATTTTACCCCGTGGGATGTATATTCTACCCACACACATTTGGAACTCTCCTGGGGTACCCTCACACATATTATTCCCTCATTTAGTGGATATTTTCACAAAAAAGTGAAATTTTCAAAAATCCAGAAAATTGGCTGAAAACGACTAAATATCAAGGACTCATTGGGCGAATCGCTCTGGAACTGAAATCGGAACGCTCACTGACATTTCCCTTATCTGAAAGTCTGATAAACGCCGGAAAAATTACTAAGTCCAAAAAAAATTTTTTCAACTTTTTTCAATTTTACCCACGTGGGATATATATTCTACCCACACACATTTGGAACTCTCCTGGGGTACCCTCACACATATTATTCCCTAATTTAGTGGATATTTTCACAAAAAAAGTGAAATTTTCAAAAATCTAGAAAATTGGCTGAAAACGACTAAATATCAAGGACTCATTGGGAGAATCGCTCTGGAACTGAAATCGGAACGCTCACTGACATTTCCCTTATCTGAAAGTCTGATAAACGCTGGAAAAATGACTAAGTCCAAAAAAAATGTTTTCAACTTTTTTCAATTTTACCCCCGTGGGATGTATATTCTACCCACACACATTTGGAACTCTCCTGGGGTACCCTCACACATATTATTCCCTCATTTAGTGGATATTTTCACAAAAAAGTGACATTTTCAAAAATCCAGAAATTTGGCTGAAAACGACTAAATATGAAGGACTCATTGGGAGAATCGCTCTGGAACTGAAATCGGAATGCTCACTGACATTTCCCTTATCTGAAAGTATGATAAACGCCGGAAAAATGACTAAGTCCCAAAAAAAAATGTTTCACCTTTTTTCAATTTTACCCCGTGGGATGTATATTCTACCCACACACATTTGGAACTCTCCTGGGGTACCCTCACACATATTATTCCCTCATTTAGTGGATATTTTCACAAAAAAGTGAAATTTTCAAAAATCCAGAAAATTGGCTGAAAACGACTAAATATCAAGGACTCATTGGGCGAATCGCTCTGGAACTGAAATCGGAACGCTCACTGACATTTCCCTTATCTGAAAGTCTGATAAACGCCGGAAAAATGACTAAGTCCAAAAAAAATTTTTTCAACTTTTTTCAATTTTACCCACGTGGGATATATATTCTACCCACACACATTTGGAACTCTCCTGGGGTACCCTCACACATATTATTCCCTAATTTAGTGGATATTTTCACAAAAAAAGTGAAATTTTCAAAAATCCAGAAAATTGGCTGAAAACGACTAAATATCAAGGACTCATTGGGAGAATCGCTCTGGAACTGAAATCGGAACGCTCACTGACATTTCCCTTATCTGAAAGTCTGATAAACGCCGGAAAAATGACTAAGTCCAAAAAAAATGTTTTCAACTTTTTTCAATTTTACCCCCGTGGGATGTATATTCTACCCACACACATTTGGAACTCTCCTGGGGTACCCTCACACATATTATTCCCTCATTTAGTGGATATTTTCACAAAAAAATGACATTTTCAAAAATCCAGAAATTTGGCTGAAAACGACTAAATATCAAGGACTCATTGGGAGAATCGCTCTGGAACTGAAATCGGAATGCTCACTGACATTTCCCTTATCTGAAAGTATGATAAACGCCGGAAAAATGACTAAGTCCCAAAAAAAAATGTTTCACCTTTTTTCAATTTTACCCCGTGGGATGTATATTCTACCCACACACATTTGGAACTCTCCTGGGGTACCCTCACACATATTATTCCCTCATTTAGTGGATATTTTCACAAAAAAGTGAAATTTTCAAAAATCCAGAAAATTGGCTGAAAACGACTAAATATCAAGGACTCATTGGGCGAATCGCTCTGGAACTGAAATCGGAACGCTCACTGACATTTCCCTTATCTGAAAGTCTGATAAACGCCGGAAAAATGACTAAGTCCAAAAAAAATTTTTTCAACTTTTTTCAATTTTACCCACGTGGGATATATATTCTACCCACACACATTTGGAACTCTCCTGGGGTACCCTCACACATATTATTCCCTAATTTAGTGGATATTTTCGCAAAAAAAGTGAAATTTTCAAAAATCCAGAAAATTGGCTGAAAACGACTAAATATCAAGGACTCATTGGGAGAATCGCTCTGGAACTGAAATCGGAACGCTCACTGACATTTCCCTTATCTGAAAGTCTGATAAACGCCGGAAAAATGACTAAGTCCAAAAAAAATGTTTTCAACTTTTTTCAATTTTACCCCCGTGGGATGTATATTCTACCCACACACATTTGGAACTCTCCTGGGGTACCCTCACACATATTATTCCCTCATTTAGTGGATATTTTCACAAAAAAATGACATTTTCAAAAATCCAGAAATTTGGCTGAAAACGACTAAATATCAAGGACTCATTGGGAGAATCGCTCTGGAACTGAAATCGGAATGCTCACTGACATTTCCCTTATCTGAAAGTCTGATAAACGCCGGAAAAATGACTAAGTCCAAAAAAAAATTTTTTCAACTTTTTTCAATTTTACCCACGTGGGATATATATTCTACCCACACACATTTGGAACTCTCAAGGGGTACCCTCAGACATATTATTCCCTAATTTAGTGGATATTTTCACAAAAAAGTGAAATTTTCAAAAATCCAGAAAATTGGCTGAAAACGACTAAATATCAAGGACTCATTGGGAGAATCGCTCTGGAACTGAAATCGGAACGCTCACTGACATTTCCCTTATCTGAAAGTCTGATAAACGCCGGAAAAATGACTAAGTCCAAAAAAAAATGTTTTCAACTTTTTTCAATTTTACCCCCGTGGGATGTATATTCTACCCACACACATTTGGAACTCTCCTGGGGTACCCTCACACATATTATTCCCTCATTTAGTGGATATTTTCACAAAAAAGTGACATTTTCAAAAATCCAAAATATTGGCTGAAAACGACTAAATATCAAGGACTCATTGGGCGAATCGCTCTGGAACTGAAATCGGAATGCTCACTGACATTTCCCCTATCTGAAAGTCTGATAAACGCCGGAAAAACGACTAAGTCCAAAAAAAAATTTTTTCAACTTTTTTCAATTTTACCCTCGTGGGATGTATATTCTACCGACACACATTTGGAACTCTCCTGGGGTACCCTCACACATATTATTCCCTCATTTAGTGGATATTTTCACAAAAAAGTGAAATTTTCAAAGATCCAAAATATTGGCTGAAAACGACTAAATATCAAGGACTCATTGGGCGAATCGCTCTTGTACTGAAATCAGAACGCTCACGGTCATTTGCCCTATCTGAAAGTATTATAAACACCGGAAAAATGACTAAGTCCCAAAAAAAATGTTTTCACCTTTTTTCAATTTTACCCACGTGGGATATATATTCTACCCACACACATTTGGAACTGTCCTGGGGTACCCTCACACATATTATTCCCTAATTTAGTGGATATTTTCACAAAAAAAGTGAAATTTTCAAAAATCCTGAAAATTGGCTGAAAACGACTAAATATCAAGGACTCATTGGGCGAATCGCTCTGGAACTGAAATCGGAACGCTCACTGACAATTCCCTTATCTGAAAGTCTGATAAACGCCGGAAAAATGACTAAGTCCAAAAAAAAATGTTTTCAACTTTTTTCAATTTTACCCACGTGGCATGTATATTCTACCCACACACATTTGGAACTCTCCTGGGGTACCCTCACACATATTATTCCCTCATTTAGTGGATATTTTCACAAAAAAGTGAAATTTTCAAAAATCCAAAATATTGGCTGAAAACGACTTAATATCAAGGACTCATTGGGCGAATCGCTCTGGTACTGAAATCGGAACGCTCACTGTCATTTGCCCTATCTGAAAGTATGATAAACGCCGGAAAAATGACAAAGTCCCCAAAAAAAATTTTTCACCTTTTTTCAATTTTACCCCCGTGGGATGTATATTCTACCCACACACATTTGGAACTCTCCTGGGGTACCCTCACACATATTATTCCCTCATTTAGTGGATATTTTCACAAAAAAGGTGACATTTTCAAAAATCCAGAAATTTGGCTGAAAATGACTAAATATCAAGGACTCATTGGGAGAATCGCTCTGGAACTGAAATCGGAATGCTCACTGACATTTCCCTTATCTGAAAGTCTGATAAACGCCGGAAAAATGACTAAGTCCAAAAAAAAATGTTATCACCTTTTCTCAATTTTACCCGCGTGGGATGTATATTCTACCCACACACATTTGGAACTCTCCTGGGGTACCCTCACACATATTATTCCCTCATTTAGTGGATATTTTCACAAAAAAGTGAAATTTTCAAAAATCCAGAAAATTGGCTGAAAACTACTAAATATCAAGGACTCATTGGGAGAATCGCTCTGGAACTGAAATCGGTACGCTCACTGACATTTCCCTTATCTGAAAGTCTGATAAACGCCGGAAAAATGACTAAGTCCAAAAAAAAATGTTTTCAACTTTTTTCAATTTTACCCCCGTGGGATGTATATTCTACCCACACACATTTGGAACTCTCCTGGGGTACCCTCACACATATTATTCCCTCATTTAGTGGATATTTTCATAAAAAAGTGAAATTTTCAAAAATCCAAAATATTGGATGAAAACGACTATATATCAAGGACTCATTGGGCGAATCGCTCTGGTACTGAAATCGGAACACTCACTGTCATTTGCCCTGTCTGAAAGTATGATAAACGCCGGAAAAATGACTAAGTCGAAAAAAAAATGTTTTCAACTTTTTTCAATTTTACACCCGTGGGATTTATATTCTACCCACACACATTTGGAACTCTCCTGGGGTACCCTCACACATATTATTCCCTCATTTAGTGGATATTTTCACAAAAAAGTGAAATTTTCAAAAATCCAGAAAATTGGCTGAAAACGACTAAATATCAAGGACTCATTGGGCGAATCGCTCTGGAACTGAAATCGGAACGCTCACTGACATTTCCCTTATCTGAAAGTCTGATAAACGCCGGAAAAATGACTAAGTCCAAAAAAAATTTTTTCAACTTTTTTCAATTTTACCCACGTGGGATATATATTCTACCCACACACATTTGGAACTCTCCTTTTGTACCCTCACACATATTATTCCCTCATTTAGTGGATATTTTCACAAAAAAGTGAAATTTTCAAAAATCCAGAAAATTGGCTGAAAACGACTAAATATCAAGGACTCATTGGGCGAATCGCTCTGGAACTGAAATCGGAACGCTCACTGACATTTCCCTTATCTGAAAGTCTGATAAACGCCGGAAAAATGACTAAGTCCAAAAAAAATTTTTTCAACTTTTTTCAATTTTACCCACGTGGGATATATATTCTACCCACACACATTTGGAACTGTCCTGGGGTACCCTCACACATATTATTCCCTAATTTAGTGGATATTTTCACAAAAAAAGTGAAATTTTCAAAAATCCTGAAAATTGGCTGAAAACGACTAAATATCAAGGACTCATTGGGCGAATCGCTCTGGAACTGAAATCGGAACGCTCACTGACAATTCCCTTATCTGAAAGTCTGATAAACGCCGGAAAAATGACTAAGTCCAAAAAAAAATGTTTTCAACTTTTTTCAATTTTACCCACGTGGCATGTATATTCTACCCACACACATTTGGAACTCTCCTGGGGTACCCTCACACATATTATTCCCTCATTTAGTGGATATTTTCACAAAAAAGTGAAATTTTCAAAAATCCAAAATATTGGCTGAAAACGACTTAATATCAAGGACTCATTGGGCGAATCGCTCTGGTACTGAAATCGGAACGCTCACTGTCATTTGCCCTATCTGAAAGTATGATAAACGCCGGAAAAATGACAAAGTCCCCAAAAAAAATTTTTCACCTTTTTTCAATTTTACCCCCGTGGGATGTATATTCTACCCACACACATTTGGAACTCTCCTGGGGTACCCTCACACATATTATTCCCTCATTTAGTGGATATTTTCACAAAAAAGGTGACATTTTCAAAAATCCAGAAATTTGGCTGAAAATGACTAAATATCAAGGACTCATTGGGAGAATCGCTCTGGAACTGAAATCGGAATGCTCACTGACATTTCCCTTATCTGAAAGTCTGATAAACGCCGGAAAAATGACTAAGTCCAAAAAAAAATGTTATCACCTTTTCTCAATTTTACCCGCGTGGGATGTATATTCTACCCACACACATTTGGAACTCTCCTGGGGTACCCTCACACATATTATTCCCTCATTTAGTGGATATTTTCACAAAAAAGTGAAATTTTCAAAAATCCAGAAAATTGGCTGAAAACTACTAAATATCAAGGACTCATTGGGAGAATCGCTCTGGAACTGAAATCGGTACGCTCACTGACATTTCCCTTATCTGAAAGTCTGATAAACGCCGGAAAAATGACTAAGTCCAAAAAAAAATGTTTTCAACTTTTTTCAATTTTACCCCCGTGGGATGTATATTCTACCCACACACATTTGGAACTCTCCTGGGGTACCCTCACACATATTATTCCCTCATTTAGTGGATATTTTCATAAAAAAGTGAAATTTTCAAAAATCCAAAATATTGGATGAAAACGACTATATATCAAGGACTCATTGGGCGAATCGCTCTGGTACTGAAATCGGAACACTCACTGTCATTTGCCCTGTCTGAAAGTATGATAAACGCCGGAAAAATGACTAAGTCGAAAAAAAAATGTTTTCAACTTTTTTCAATTTTACACCCGTGGGATTTATATTCTACCCACACACATTTGGAACTCTCCTGGGGTACCCTCACACATATTATTCCCTCATTTAGTGGATATTTTCACAAAAAAGTGAAATTTTCAAAAATCCAGAAAATTGGCTGAAAACGACTAAATATCAAGGACTCATTGGGCGAATCGCTCTGGAACTGAAATCGGAACGCTCACTGACATTTCCCTTATCTGAAAGTCTGATAAACGCCGGAAAAATGACTAAGTCCAAAAAAAATTTTTTCAACTTTTTTCAATTTTACCCACGTGGGATATATATTCTACCCACACACATTTGGAACTCTCCTGGGGTACCCTCACACATATTATTCCCTAATTTAGTGGATATTTTCACAAAAAAAGTGAAATTTTCAAAAATCCAGAAAATTGGCTGAAAACGACTAAATATCAAGGACTCATTGGGAGAATCGCTCTGGAACTGAAATCGGAACGCTCACTGACATTTCCCTTATCTGAAAGTCTGATAAACGCCGGAAAAATGACTAAGTCCAAAAAAAATGTTTTCAACTTTTTTCAATTTTACCCCCGTGGGATGTATATTCTACCCACACACATTTGGAACTCTCCTGGGGTACCCTCACACATATTATTCCCTCATTTAGTGGATATTTTCACAAAAAAATGACATTTTCAAAAATCCAGAAATTTGGCTGAAAACGACTAAATATCAAGGACTCATTGGGAGAATCGCTCTGGAACTGAAATCGGAATGCTCACTGACATTTCCCTTATCTGAAAGTCTGATAAACGCCGGAAAAATGACTAAGTCCAAAAAAAAATTTTTTCAACTTTTTTCAATTTTACCCACGTGGGATATATATTCTACCCACACACATTTGGAACTCTCAAGGGGTACCCTCAGACATATTATTCCCTAATTTAGTGGATATTTTCACAAAAAAGTGAAATTTTCAAAAATCCAGAAAATTGGCTGAAAACGACTAAATATCAAGGACTCATTGGGAGAATCGCTCTGGAACTGAAATCGGAACGCTCACTGACATTTCCCTTATCTGAAAGTCTGATAAACGCCGGAAAAATGACTAAGTCCAAAAAAAAATGTTTTCAACTTTTTTCAATTTTACCCCCGTGGGATGTATATTCTACCCACACACATTTGGAACTCTCCTGGGGTACCCTCACACATATTATTCCCTCATTTAGTGGATATTTTCACAAAAAAGTGACGTTTTCAAAAATCCAAAATATTGGCTGAAAACGACTAAATATCAAGGACTCATTGGGCGAATCGCTCTGGAACTGAAATCGGAATGCTCACTGACATTTCCCCTATCTGAAAGTCTGATAAACGCCGGAAAAACGACTAAGTCCAAAAAAAAAATTTTTCAACTTTTTTCAATTTTACCCTCGTGGGATGTATATTCTACCGACACACATTTGGAACTCTCCTGGGGTACCCTCACACATATTATTCCCTCATTTAGTGGATATTTTCACAAAAAAGTGAAATTTTCAAAGATCCAAAATATTGGCTGAAAACGACTAAATATCAAGGACTCATTGGGCGAATCGCTCTTGTACTGAAATCAGAACGCTCACTGTCATTTGCCCTATCTGAAAGTATTATAAACACCGGAAAAATGACTAAGTCCCAAAAAAAATGTTTTCACCTTTTTTCAATTTTACCCACGTGGAATATATATTCTACCCACACACATTTGGAACTGTCCTGGGGTACCCTCACACATATTATTCCCTAATTTAGTGGATATTTTCACAAAAAAAGTGAAATTTTCAAAAATCCAAAATATTGGCTGAAAACGACTTAATATCAAGTACTCATTGGGCGAATCGCTCTGGTACTGAAATCGGAACGCTCACTGTCATTTGCCCTATCTGAAAGTATGATAAACGCCGGAAAAATGACAAAGTCCCCCAAAAAAATTTTTCACCTTTTTTCAATTTTACCCCCGTGGGATGTATATTCTACCCACACACATTTGGAACTCTCCTGGGGTACCCTCACACATATTATTCCCTCATTTAGTGGATATTTTCACAAAAAAGGTGACATTTTCAAAAATCCAGAAATTTGGCTGAAAATGACTAAATATCAAGGACTCATTGGGAGAATCGCTCTGGAACTGAAATCGGAATGCTCACTGACATTTCCCTTATCTGAAAGTCTGATAAACGCCGGAAAAATGACTAAGTCCAAAAAAAAATGTTTTCAACTTTTTTCAATTTTACCCCCGTGGGATGTATATTCTACCCACACACATTTGGAACTCTCCTGGGGTACCCTCACACATATTATTCCCTCATTTAGTGGATATTTTCACAAAAAAGTGAAATTTTCAAAAATCCAAAATATTGGATGAAAACGACTATATATCAAGGACTCATTGGGCGAATCGCTCTGGTACTGAAATCGGAACGCTCACTGTCATTTGCCCTATCTGAAAGTATGATAAACGCCGGAAAAATGACTAAGTCGAAAAAAAAATGTTTTCAACTTTTTTCAATTTTACACCCGTGGGATTTATATTCTACCCACACACATTTGGAACTCTCCTTTTGTACCCTCACACATATTATTCCCTCATTTAGTGGATATTTTCACAAAAAAGTGAAATTTTCAAAAATCCAGAAAATTGGCTGAAAACGACTAAATATCAAGGACTCATTGGGCGAATCGCTCTGGAACTGAAATCGGAACGCTCACTGACATTTCCCTTATCTGAAAGTCTGATAAACGCCGGAAAAATGACTAAGTCCAAAAAAAATTTTTTCAACTTTTTTCAATTTTACCCAGGTGGGATATATATTCTACCCACACACATTTGGAACTGTCCTGGGGTACCCTCACACATATTATTCCCTAATTTAGTGGATATTTTCACAAAAAAAGTGAAATTTTCAAAAATCCTGAAAATTGGCTGAAAACGACTAAATATCAAGGACTCATTGGGCGAATCGCTCTGGAACTGAAATCGGAACGCTCACTGACAATTCCCTTATCTGAAAGTCTGATAAACGCCGGAAAAATGACTAAGTCCAAAAAAAAATGTTTTCAACTTTTTTCAATTTTACCCACGTGGCATGTATATTCTACCCACACACAT
Source organism: Phyllobates terribilis (assembly GCF_046119375.1). Classification (NCBI taxonomy): domain Eukaryota; kingdom Metazoa; phylum Chordata; class Amphibia; order Anura; family Dendrobatidae; genus Phyllobates; species Phyllobates terribilis. The sequence continues at coordinate 317,238 of NW_027363225.1, read as the reverse complement.
TTGGAACTCTCCTGGGGTACCCTCACACATATTATTCCCTCATTTAGTGGATATTTTCACAAAAAAGTGAAATTTTCAAAAATCCAAAATATTGGCTGAAAACGACTTAATATCAAGGACTCATTGGGCGAATCGCTCTGGTACTGAAATCGGAACGCTCACTGTCATTTGCCCTATCTGAAAGTATGATAAACGCCGGAAAAATGACAAAGTCCCCAAAAAAAATTTTTCACCTTTTTTCAATTTTACCCCCGTGGGATGTATATTCTACCCACACACATTTGGAACTCTCCTGGGGTACCCTCACACATATTATTCCCTCATTTAGTGGATATTTTCACAAAAAAGGTGACATTTTCAAAAATCCAGAAATTTGGCTGAAAATGACTAAATATCAAGGACTCATTGGGAGAATCGCTCTGGAACTGAAATCGGAATGCTCACTGACATTTCCCTTATCTGAAAGTCTGATAAACGCCGGAAAAATGACTAAGTCCAAAAAAAAATGTTATCACCTTTTCTCAATTTTACCCGCGTGGGATGTATATTCTACCCACACACATTTGGAACTCTCCTGGGGTACCCTCACACATATTATTCCCTCATTTAGTGGATATTTTCACAAAAAAGTGAAATTTTCAAAAATCCAGAAAATTGGCTGAAAACTACTAAATATCAAGGACTCATTGGGAGAATCGCTCTGGAACTGAAATCGGTACGCTCACTGACATTTCCCTTATCTGAAAGTCTGATAAACGCCGGAAAAATGACTAAGTCCAAAAAAAAATGTTTTCAACTTTTTTCAATTTTACCCCCGTGGGATGTATATTCTACCCACACACATTTGGAACTCTCCTGGGGTACCCTCACACATATTATTCCCTCATTTAGTGGATATTTTCATAAAAAAGTGAAATTTTCAAAAATCCAAAATATTGGATGAAAACGACTATATATCAAGGACTCATTGGGCGAATCGCTCTGGTACTGAAATCGGAACACTCACTGTCATTTGCCCTGTCTGAAAGTATGATAAACGCCGGAAAAATGACTAAGTCGAAAAAAAAATGTTTTCAACTTTTTTCAATTTTACACCCGTGGGATTTATATTCTACCCACACACATTTGGAACTCTCCTGGGGTACCCTCACACATATTATTCCCTCATTTAGTGGATATTTTCACAAAAAAGTGAAATTTTCAAAAATCCAGAAAATTGGCTGAAAACGACTAAATATCAAGGACTCATTGGGCGAATCGCTCTGGAACTGAAATCGGAACGCTCACTGACATTTCCCTTATCTGAAAGTCTGATAAACGCCGGAAAAATGACTAAGTCCAAAAAAAATTTTTTCAACTTTTTTCAATTTTACCCACGTGGGATATATATTCTACCCACACACATTTGGAACTCTCCTTTTGTACCCTCACACATATTATTCCCTCATTTAGTGGATATTTTCACAAAAAAGTGAAATTTTCAAAAATCCAGAAAATTGGCTGAAAACGACTAAATATCAAGGACTCATTGGGCGAATCGCTCTGGAACTGAAATCGGAACGCTCACTGACATTTCCCTTATCTGAAAGTCTGATAAACGCCGGAAAAATGACTAAGTCCAAAAAAAATTTTTTCAACTTTTTTCAATTTTACCCACGTGGGATATATATTCTACCCACACACATTTGGAACTCTCCTGGGGTACCCTCACACATATTATTCCCTAATTTAGTGGATATTTTCACAAAAAAAGTGAAATTTTCAAAAATCCAGAAAATTGGCTGAAAACGACTAAATATCAAGGACTCATTGGGAGAATCGCTCTGGAACTGAAATCGGAACGCTCACTGACATTTCCCTTATCTGAAAGTCTGATAAACGCCGGAAAAATGACTAAGTCCAAAAAAAATGTTTTCAACTTTTTTCAATTTTACCCCCGTGGGATGTATATTCTACCCACACACATTTGGAACTCTCCTGGGGTACCCTCACACATATTATTCCCTCATTTAGTGGATATTTTCACAAAAAAATGACATTTTCAAAAATCCAGAAATTTGGCTGAAAACGACTAAATATCAAGGACTCATTGGGAGAATCGCTCTGGAACTGAAATCGGAATGCTCACTGACATTTCCCTTATCTGAAAGTCTGATAAACGCCGGAAAAATGACTAAGTCCAAAAAAAAATTTTTTCAACTTTTTTCAATTTTACCCACGTGGGATATATATTCTACCCACACACATTTGGAACTCTCAAGGGGTACCCTCAGACATATTATTCCCTAATTTAGTGGATATTTTCACAAAAAAGTGAAATTTTCAAAAATCCAGAAAATTGGCTGAAAACGACTAAATATCAAGGACTCATTGGGAGAATCGCTCTGGAACTGAAATCGGAACGCTCACTGACATTTCCCTTATCTGAAAGTCTGATAAACGCCGGAAAAATGACTAAGTCCAAAAAAAAATGTTTTCAACTTTTTTCAATTTTACCCCCGTGGGATGTATATTCTACCCACACACATTTGGAACTCTCCTGGGGTACCCTCACACATATTATTCCCTCATTTAGTGGATATTTTCACAAAAAAGTGACGTTTTCAAAAATCCAAAATATTGGCTGAAAACGACTAAATATCAAGGACTCATTGGGCGAATCGCTCTGGAACTGAAATCGGAATGCTCACTGACATTTCCCCTATCTGAAAGTCTGATAAACGCCGGAAAAACGACTAAGTCCAAAAAAAAAATTTTTCAACTTTTTTCAATTTTACCCTCGTGGGATGTATATTCTACCGACACACATTTGGAACTCTCCTGGGGTACCCTCACACATATTATTCCCTCATTTAGTGGATATTTTCACAAAAAAGTGAAATTTTCAAAGATCCAAAATATTGGCTGAAAACGACTAAATATCAAGGACTCATTGGGCGAATCGCTCTTGTACTGAAATCAGAACGCTCACTGTCATTTGCCCTATCTGAAAGTATTATAAACACCGGAAAAATGACTAAGTCCCAAAAAAAATGTTTTCACCTTTTTTCAATTTTACCCACGTGGAATATATATTCTACCCACACACATTTGGAACTGTCCTGGGGTACCCTCACACATATTATTCCCTAATTTAGTGGATATTTTCACAAAAAAAGTGAAATTTTCAAAAATCCAAAATATTGGCTGAAAACGACTTAATATCAAGTACTCATTGGGCGAATCGCTCTGGTACTGAAATCGGAACGCTCACTGTCATTTGCCCTATCTGAAAGTATGATAAACGCCGGAAAAATGACAAAGTCCCCCAAAAAAATTTTTCACCTTTTTTCAATTTTACCCCCGTGGGATGTATATTCTACCCACACACATTTGGAACTCTCCTGGGGTACCCTCACACATATTATTCCCTCATTTAGTGGATATTTTCACAAAAAAGGTGACATTTTCAAAAATCCAGAAATTTGGCTGAAAATGACTAAATATCAAGGACTCATTGGGAGAATCGCTCTGGAACTGAAATCGGAATGCTCACTGACATTTCCCTTATCTGAAAGTCTGATAAACGCCGGAAAAATGACTAAGTCCAAAAAAAAATGTTTTCAACTTTTTTCAATTTTACCCCCGTGGGATGTATATTCTACCCACACACATTTGGAACTCTCCTGGGGTACCCTCACACATATTATTCCCTCATTTAGTGGATATTTTCACAAAAAAGTGAAATTTTCAAAAATCCAAAATATTGGATGAAAACGACTATATATCAAGGACTCATTGGGCGAATCGCTCTGGTACTGAAATCGGAACGCTCACTGTCATTTGCCCTATCTGAAAGTATGATAAACGCCGGAAAAATGACTAAGTCGAAAAAAAAATGTTTTCAACTTTTTTCAATTTTACACCCGTGGGATTTATATTCTACCCACACACATTTGGAACTCTCCTGGGGTACTCTCACACATATTATTCCCTCATTTAGTGGATATTTTCACAAAAAAGTGAAATTTTCTAAAATCCAAAATATTGGCTGAAAACGACTAAATATCAAGGACTCATTGGGCGAATCGCTCTGGTACTGAAATCGGAACGCTCATTGTCATTTGCCCTATCTGAAAGTATGATAAACGCCGGAAAAATGACTAAGTCCCAAAAAAAAATGTTTCACCTTTTTTCAATTTTACCCCCGTGGGATGTATATTCTACCCACACACATTTGGAACTCTTCTGGGGTACCCGCACACATATTATTCCCTCATTTAGTGGATATTTTCACAAAAAAGTGAAATTTTCAAAAATCCAAAATATTGGCTGAAAACGACTAAATATCAAGGACTCATTGGGCGAATTGCTCTGGTACTGAAATCGGAACGCTCACTGTCATTTGCCCTATCTGAAAGTATGATAAACGCTGGAAAAATGACTAAGTCCCAAAAAAAAATTTTTCACCTTTTTTCAATTTTATCCCCGTGGGATGTATATTCTACCCACACACATTTGGAACTCTCCTGGGGTACCCTCACACATATTATTCCCTCATTTAGTGGATATTTTCACAAAAAAGTGAAATTTTCAAAAATCCAGAAAATTGGCTGAAAACGACTAAATATCAAGGACTCATTGGGCGAATCGCTCTTGAACTGAAATCGGAACGCTCACTGACATTTCCCTTATCTGCAAGTCTGATAAACGCCGGAAAAATGACTAAGTCCAAAAAAAATTTTTTCAACTTTTTTCAATTTTACCCACGTGGGATATATATTCTACCCACACACATTTGGAACTCTCCTGGGGTACCCTCACACATATTATTCCCTCATTTAGTGGATATATTCACAAAAAAGTGACATTTTCAAAAATCCAGAAATTTGGCTGAAAACGACTAAATATCAAGGACTCATTGGGCGAATCGCTCTGGAACTGAAATCGGAACGCTCACTGACATTTCCCTTATCTGAAAGTCTGATAAACGCCGGAAAAATGACTAAGTCCAAAAAAAAAATTTTTCAACTTTTTTCAATTTTACCCACGTGGGATATATATTCTACCCACACACATTTGGAACTCTCAAGGGGTACCCTCACACATATTATTCCCTAATTTAGTGGATATTTTCACAAAAAAAGTGAAATTTTCAAAAATCCAGAAAATTGGCTGAAAATGACTAAATATCAAGGACTCATTGGGAGAATCGCTCTGGAACTGAAATCGGAACGCTCACTGACATTTCCCTTATCTGAAAGTCTGATGAACGCCGGAAAAATGACTAAGTCCAAAAAAAAATGTTTTCAACTCTTTTCAATTTTACCTCCGTGGGATGTATATTCTACCCACACACATTTGGAACTCTGCTGGGGTACCCTCACACATATTATTCCCTCATTTAGTGGATATTTTCACAAAAAAGTGAAATTTTCAAAAATCCAAAATATTGGCTGAAAACGACTAAATATCAAGGACTCATTGGGCGAATCGCTCTGGAACTGAAATCGGAACGCTCACTGACATTTCACCTATCTGAAAGTCTAATAAACGCCGGAAAAATGACTAAGTCCAAAAAAAAATTTTTTTCAACTTTTTTCAATTTTACCCCTGTGGAATGTATATTCTACCCACAAACATTTGGAACTCTCCTGGGGTACCCTCACACATATTATTCCCTGATTTAGTGCATATTTTCACAAAAAAGTGACATTTTCAAAAATCCAAAATATTGGCTGAAAACGACTAAATATCAAGGACTCATTGGGAGAATCGCTCTGGTACTGAAATCGGAACGCTCACTGTCATTTGCCCTATCTGAAAGTATGATAAACGCCGGAAAAATGACTAAGTCCAAAAAAAAAATTTTTTATACTTTTTTCAATTTTACCCCCGAGGGATCTATATTCCACCCACACACATTTGGAACTCTCCTGGGGTACCCTCACACATATTATTTCCTCATTTAGTGGATATTTTCACAAAAAAGTGAAATTTTCAAAAATCCAGAAAATTGGCTGAAAACGACTAAATATCAAGGACTCATTGGGCGAATCGCTCTGGAACTGAAATCTGAACGCTCACTGACATTTCCCTTATCTGAAAGTCTGATCAACGCCGGAAAAATTACTAAGTCCAAAAAAAAATTTTTTTCAACTTTTTTCACTTTTACCCCCGTGGGATATATATTCTACCCACACACATTTGGAACTCTCCTGGGGTACCCTCACACATATTATTCCCTCATTTAGTGGATATTTTCACAAAAAAGTGACATTTTCAAAAATCCAAAATATTGGCTGAAAACGACTAAATATCAAGGACTCATTGGGCGAATCGCTCTGGTACTGAAATCGGAACGCTCACTGTCATTTGCCCTATCTGAAAGTATGATAAACGCCGGAAAAATGACTAAGTCCCAAAAAAAAATGTTTCACCTTTTTTCAATTTTACCCCCGTGGGATGTATATTCTACCCACACACATTTGGAACTCTACTGGGGTACCCTCACACATATTATTCCCTCATTTAGTGGATATTTTCACAAAAAAGTGAAATTTTCAAAAATCCAGAAAATTGGCTGAAAACGACTAAATATCAAGGACCCATTGGGAGAATCGCTCTGGAACTGAAATCGGAATGCTCACTGACATTTCCCCTATCTGAAAGTCTGATAAACTCTGGAAAAATGACTAGGTCCAAAAAAAATATTTTTCAACTTTTTTCAATTGTACCCCCGTGGGATATATATTCTACCCACACACATTTGGAAGGCTCCTGGGGTACCCTCACACATATTATTCCCTCATTTAGTGGATATTTTCACAAAAAAGTGAAATTTTCAAAAATTCAAAATATTGCCTGAAAACGACTAAATATCAAGGACTCATTGGGCGAATCATTCTGGAACTGAGATCGGAACGTTCACTGACATTTCCCCTATCTGAAAGTCCGATAAACGCCAGAAAAATGACTAAGTCCAAAAAAAATATTTTTCAACTTTTTTCAATTTTACCCCCGTGGGATATATATTCTACCCACACACATTTGGAACTCTCCTGGGGTATGCTCACACATATTATTCCCTCATTTTGTGGATATTTTCACAAAAAAGTGAAATTTTCAAAAATCCAAAATATTGGCTGAAAACGACTAAATATCAAGGACTCATTGGGCGAATCGCTCTGGAACTGAGATCAGAACGCTCACTAACATTTCCCCTATCTGAAAGTCTGATAAACGCCAGAAAAGTGATTAAGTCTCAAAAAAAAATTTTTTCAACTTTTTTCAATTTTACCCCCGTGGGATATATATTCTACCCACACACATTTGGATCGCTCCTGGGATACCCTCACACATATTATTCCCTAATTTAGTGGATATTTTCACAAAAAAGTGAAATTTTCAAAAATCCAGAAAATTGGCTGAAAACGACTAAATATCAAGGACTCATTGGGAGAATCGCTCTGGAACTGAAATCGGAATGCTCACTGACATTTCCCCTATCTGAAAGTCTGATAAATGCCGGAACAATGACTAAGTCCCCAAAAAAATTTTTTCACCTTTTTTCAATTTTACCCCCCGTGGGATATATATTCTACCCACACACATTTGGAACTCTCCTGGGGTACCCTCACACATATTATTCCCTCATTTAGTGGATATTTTCACAAAAAAGTGAAATTTTCAAAAATCCAGAAAATTGGCTGAAAACAACTAAATATCAAGGACTCATTGGGCGACTCGCTCTGGAACTGAAATCGGAATGCTCACTGACATTTGCCCTATCTGAAAGTCTGATAAACGACGGAAAAATGACTAAGTCCAAAAAAAAATTTTTTTCAACTTTTTTCAATTTTACCCCCGTGGGATATATATTCTACTCACACACATTTGGACCTCCCCTGGGGTACCCTCACACATATTATTCCCTCATTTAGTGGATATTTTCATAAAAAAGTGTAATTTTCAAAAATCCAAAATATTGGCTGAAAATGACTAAATATCACGGACTCATTGGGCGAATCGCTCTGGAATTGAAATCGGAACGCTCACTGACATTTGCCCTATCTGAAAGTATGATAAACGCCGGAACAATGACTAAGTCCCCAAAAAAAAAATTTTCACCTTTTTTCAATTTTACCCCCGTGGGATATATATTCTACCCACACACATTTGGAACTCTCCTGGGGTACCCTTACACATATTATTCCCTAATTCAGTGGATATTTTCACAAAAAAGTGAAATTTTCAAAAATCCAGAAAATTGGCTGAAAACGACTAAATATCAAGGACTCATTGGGCGAATCGCTCTGGAACTGAAATCGGAACGCTCACTGACATTTGCCCTATCTGAAAGTCTGATAAACGACGGAAAAATGACAGTCCAAAAAAAAATTTTTTTCAACTTTTTTCAATTTTACCCCCGTGGGATATATATTCTACTCACACACATTTGGACCTCTCCTGGGGTACCCTCACACATATTATTCCCTCATTTAGTGGATATTTTCATAAAAAAGTGTAATTTTCAAAAATCCAAAATATTGGCTGAAAATGACTAAATATCACGGACTCATTGGGCGAATCGCTCTGGAATTGAAATCGGAACGCTCACTGACATTTGCCCTATCTGAAAGTATGATAAACGCCGGAATAATGACTAAGTCCCCCCCAAAAAAATTTTCACCTTTTTTCAATTTTACCCCCGTGGGATATATATTCTACCCACACACATTTGGAACTCTCCTGGGGTACCCTCAAACATATTATTTCCTAATTTAGTGGATATTTTCACAAAAAAAGTGAAATTTTCAAAAATCCAGAAAATTGGCTGAAAACTACTAAATATCAAAGACTCATTGGGCGAATCGCTCTGGTACTGAAATCGGAACGCTCACTGACATTTGCCCTATCTGAAAGTATGATAAACACCGGAACAATAACTAAGTCCCCAAAAAAAATTTTTTCACCTTTTTTCAATTTTACCCCCCGTGGGATATATATTCTACCCACACACATTTGGAACTCTCCTGGGGTACCCTCACACATATTATTCAATAATTTTGTGGATATTTTCACAAAAAAGTGAAATTTTCAAAAATCCAGAAAATTGGCTGAAAACGACTAAATATAAAGGACTCATTGGGCGAATCGCTCTGGAACTGAAATCGGAATGCTCACTGACATTTGCCCTATCTGAAAGTCTGATAAACGCTGGAAAAATGACAAAGTCCCCCAAAAAATTTTTTTTCACCTTTTTTCAATTTTTCCCCCGTGGGATATATATTCTACCCACACACATTTTGAACTCTCCTGGGGTACCCTCACACATATTATTCCCTCATTTAGTGGATATTTTCACAAAAAAGTGAAATTTTCAAAAATCCTGAAAATTGGCTGGAAACGACTGAATATCAAGGACTCATTGGGCGAATCGCTCTGGAACTGAAATCGGAACGCTCACTGACATTTTACTTATCTGAAAGTCTGATAAACGCCAGAAAAATGACTAGGTCCAAAAAAAAATTTTTTCAACTTTTTTCAATTTTACCCCCGTGGGATATATATTCTACCCACACACATTTGGAACGCTCCTGGGGTACCCTCACACATATTATTCCCTAATTTAGTGGATATTTTCACAAAAAAGTGAAATTTTCAAAAATCCAGAAAATTGGCTGAAAACGACTAAATATCAAGGACCCATTGGGAGAATCGCTCTGGAACTGAAATCGGAATGCTCACTGACATTTGCCCTATCTGAAAGTCTGATAAACGCCGGAACAATGACTAAGTCCCCAAAAAAAAATTTTTCACCTTTTTTCAATTTTACCCCCGTGGGATATATATTCTACTCACACACATTTGGAACTCTCCTGGGGTACCCTCACACATATTATTCCCTCATTTAGTGGATATTTTCACAAAAAAGTGAAATTTTGAAAAATCCAGAAAATTGGCTGAAAACGACTAAATATCAAGGACTCATTGGGCGAATCGCTCTGGAACTGAAATCGGAACGCTCACTGACATTTGCCCTATCTGAAAGTCTGATAAACGACGGAAAAATGACAGTCCAAAAAAAATTTTTTTTCAACTTTTTTCAATTTTACCCCCGTGGGATATATAATCTAATCACACACATTTGGACCTCTCCTGGGGTACCCTCAAACATATTATTCCCTAATTTAGTGGATATTTTCACAAAAAAAGTGAAATTTTCAAAAATCCAGAAAATTGGCTGAAAACTACTAAATATCAAAGACTCAATGGGCGAATCGCTCTGGTACTAAAATCAGAACGCTCACTGACATTTGCCCTATCTGAAAGTATGATAAACGCCGGAAAAATGACTAAGTCCCCCCAAAAAATTTTTTTTAACTTTTTTCAATTTGAACCCCGTGGGATATATATTCTACCCACACACATTTGGAACTCTCCTGGGGTACCCTCACACATATTATTCCCTAATTTAGTGGATATTTTCACAAAAAAGTGACATTTTCAAAAATCCAGAAAATTGGCTGAAAACGACTAAATATAAAGGACTCATTGGGCGAATCGCTCTGGAACTGAAATCGGAATGCTCACTGACATTTCCCCTATCTGAAAGTCTGATAAACGCCGGAAAAGTGACTAAGTAAAAAAAAAAAATTTTTTTCAACTTTTTTCAATTTTACCCCCGTGGGATGTATATTCTACCCACACAGATTTGGAACTCTCCTGGGGTACCCTCACACATATTATTCCCTCATTTAGTGGATATTTTCACAAAAAAGTGAAATTTTCAAAAATCCAGAAAATTGGCTGAAAACGACTAAATATCAAGAACTCATTGGGTGAATCGCTCTGGAACTGAAATCGGAACGCTCACTGACATTTGCCCTATCTGAAAGTCTGATAAACGCTGGAAAAATGACAAAGTCCCCCAAAAATTTTTTTTTCACCTTTTTTCAATTTTACCCCCGTGGGATATATATTCTACCCACACACATTTTGAACTCTCCTGGGGTACCCTCACACATATTATTCCCTAATTTAGTGGATATTTTCACAAAAAAGTGACATTTTCAAAAATCCAGAAAATTGGCTGAAAACGACTAAATATAAAGGACTCATTGGGCGAATCGCTCTGGAACTGAAATCGGAATGCTCACTGACATTTCCCCTATCTGAAAGTCTGATAAACGCCGGAAAAGTGACTAAGTACAAAAAAAAAATTTTTTTCAACTTTTTTCAATTTTACCCCCGTGGGATGTATATTCTACCCACACAGATTTGGAACTCTCCTGTGGTACCCTCACACATATTATTCCCTCATTTAGTGGATATTTTCACAAAAAAGTGAAATTTTCAAAAATCCAGAAAATTGGCTGAAAACGACTAAATATCAAGAACTCATTGGGTGAATCGCTCTGGAACTGAAATCGGAACGCTCACTGACATTTGCCCTATCTGAAAGTCTGATAAACGCTGGAAAAATGACAAAGTCCCCCAAAAAATTTTTTTTAACCTTTTTTCAATTTTACCCCCGTGGGATATATATTCTACCCACACACATTTTGAACTCTCCTGGGGTACCCTCACACATATTATTCCCTCATTTAGTGGATATTTTCACAAAAAAGTAAAATTTTCAAAAATCCTGAAAATTGGCTGGAAACGACTAAATATCAAGGACTCATTGGGCGAATCGCTCTGGAACTGAAATCGGAACGCTCACTGACATTTTCCTTATCTGAAAGTCTGATAAACGCCGGAAAAATGACTAGGTCCAAAAAAAAATTTTTTCAACTTTTTTCAATTTTACCCCCGTGGGATATATATTCTACCCAAACACATTTGGAATGCTCCTGGGGTACCCTCACACATATTATTCCCTAATTTAGTGGATATTTTCACAAAAAAGTGAAATTTTCAAAAATTCAGAAAATTGGCTGAAAACGACTAAATATCAAGGACCCATTGGGAGAATCGCTCTGGAACTGAAATCGGAATGCTCACTGACATTTGCCCTATCTGAAAGTCTGATAAACGCCGGAACAATGACTAAGTCCCCCAAGAAAAATTTTTCACCTTTTTTCAATTTTACCCCCGTGGGATATATATTCTACCCACACACATTTGGAACTCTCCTGGGGTACCCTCACACATATTATTCCCTAATTTAGTGGATATTTTCACAAAAAAGTGACATTTTCAAAAATCCAGAAAATTGGCTGAAAACGACTAAATATAAAGGACTCATTGGGCGAATCGCTCTGGAACTGAAATCGGAATGCTCACTGACATTTCCCCTATCTGAAAGTCTGATAAACGCCGGAAAAGTGACTAAGTACAAAAAAAAAATTTTTTTCAACTTTTTTCAATTTTACCCCCGTGGGATGTATATTCTACCCACACAGATTTGGAACTCTCCTGGGGTACCCTCACACATATTATTCCCTCATTTAGTGGATATTTTCACAAAAAAGTGAAATTTTCAAAAATCCAGAAAATTGGCTGAAAACGACTAAATATCAAGAACTCATTGGGTGAATCGCTCTGGAACTGAAATCGGAACGCTCACTGACATTTGCCCTATCTGAAAGTCTGATAAACGCTGGAAAAATGACAAAGTCCCCCAAAAAATTTTTTTTCACCTTTTTTCAATTTTACCCCCGTGGGATATATATTCTACCCACACACATTTTGAACTCTCCTGGGGTACCCTCACACATATTATTCCCTCATTTAGTGGATATTTTCACAAAAAAGTAAAATTTTCAAAAATCCTGAAAATTGGCTGGAAACGACTAAATATCAAGGACTCATTGGGCGAATCGCTCTGGAACTGAAATCGGAACGCTCACTGACATTTTCCTTATCTGAAAGTCTGATAAACGCCGGAAAAATGACTAGGTCCAAAAAAAAATTTTTTCAACTTTTTTCAATTTTACCCCCGTGGGATATATATTCTACCCAAACACATTTGGAACGCTCCTGGGGTACCCTCACACATATTATTCCCTAATTTAGTGGATATTTTCACAAAAAAGTGAAATTTTCAAAAATCCAGAAAATTGGCTGAAAACGACTAAATATCAAGGACCCATTGGGAGAATCGCTCTGGAACTGAAATCGGAATGCTCACTGACATTTGCCCTATCTGAAAGTCTGATAAACGCCGGAACAATGACTAAGTCCCCAAAAAAAAATTTTTCACCTTTTTTCAATTTTACCCCCGTGGGATATATATTCTACTCACACACATTTGGAACTCTCCTGGGGTACCCTCACACATATTATTCCCTCATTTAGTGGATATTTTCACAAAAAAGTGAAATTTTGAAAAATCCAGAAAATTGGCTGAAAACGACTAAATATCAAGGACTCATTGGGCGAATCGCTCTGGAACTGAAATCGGAACGCTCACTGACATTTGCCCTATCTGAAAGTCTGATAAACGACGGAAAAATGACAGTCCAAAAAAAATTTTTTTTCAACTTTTTTCAATTTTACCCCCGTGGGATATATAATCTACTCACACACATTTGGACCTCTCCTGGGGTACCCTCAAACATATTATTCCCTAATTTAGTGGATATTTTCACAAAAAAGTGACATTTTCAAAAATCCAGAAAATTGGCTGAAAACGACTAAATATAAAGGACTCATTGGGCGAATCGCTCTGGAACTGAAATCGGAACGCTCACTGACATTTCCCCTATCTGAAAGTCTGATAAACGCCGGAAAAATGACTAAGTCCAAAAAAATTTTTTTTTCAATTTTACCCCCGTGGGATATATATTCTACTCACACACATTTGGACCTCTCCTGGGGTACCCTCACACATATTATTCCCTCATTTAGTGGATATTTTCCCAAAAAAGTGAAATTTTCAAAAATCCAAAATATTGGCTGAAAATGACTAAATATCACGGACTCATTGGGCGAATCGCTCTGGAATTGAAATCGGAACGCTCACTGACATTTGCCCTATCTGAAAGTCTCATAAACGCCGGAAAAATTACTAAGTCCCAAAAAAAATTTTTTTTCACCTTTTTTCAATTTTACCCCCGTGGGATATATATTCTACCCAAACACATTTGGAACTCTCCTGGGGTACCCTCACACATATTATTCCCTAATTTAGTGGATATTTTCACAAAAAAGTGACATTTTCAAAAATCCAGAAAATTGGCTGAAAACGACTAAATATCAAGGACTCATTCGGCGAATCACTCTGGAACTGAAATCTGAACGCTCACTGACATTCCCCTTATCTGAAAGTCTAATAAACGCAGGAAAAATTACTAAGTCCAAAAAAAAAATTTTTTCAACTTTTTTCAATTTTACCCCCGTGGGATATATATTCTACCCACACACATTTGGAACTCTCCTGGGGTGCCCTCACACATAATATTCCCTAATTTAGTGTATATTTTCAGAAAAAAAGTGAAATTTTCAAAAATAAAGAAAATTGGCTAAAAATGACTAAATATCAAGGACTCATTGGGAGAATCGCTCTGGAACTGAAATCGGAATGCTCACTGACATTTCCCCTATCTGAAAGTCTGATAAACGCAGGAAAAATGAGTAAGTATAAAAAAAAAATTTTTTAAACTTTTTTCAATTTTACCCCCATGGGATATATATTCTACCCACACACATTTGGAACTCTCCTTGGGTACCCTCACACATATTATTCCCTCATTTAGTGGATATTTTCACAAAAAAGTGAAATTTTCAAAAATCCAGAAACTTGGCTGAAAACGACTAAATATCAAGGACTCATTCGGCGAATCACTCTGTAACTGAAATCTGAACGCTCACTGACATTTCCCTTATCTGAAAGTCTGATAAACGCAGGAAAAATGACTAAGTCCAAAAAAAAATTTTTTAAACTTTTTTCAATTTTACCCCCGTGGGATATATATTCTACCCACACACATTTGGAACTTTCCTGGGGTACCCTCACACATATTATTCCCTCATTTAGTGGATATTTTCACAAAAAAGTGAAATTTTCAAAAATCCAAAATATTGGCGGAAAATGACTAAATATCACGGACTCATTGGGCGAATCGCTCTGGAACTGAAATCGGAACGCTCACTGACATTTCCCCTATCTTAAAGTCTGATAAACGCCGGAAAAATGACTAAGTCCAAAAAAAAAATTTTTTCAACTTTTTTCAATTTTACCCCCGTGGGATATATATTCTACCCACACACATTTGGAACTCTCCTGGGGTACCCTCACACATATTATTCCCTAATTTAGTGGATAATTTCACAAAAAAAGTGAAATTTTCAAAAATCCAGAAAATTGGCTGAAAATGACTAAATATCAAGGACTCATTGGGCGAATCGCTCTGGAACTGAAATCTGAACGCTCACTGACATTTGCCCTATCTGAAAGTCTGATAAACGCAGGAAAATTGACTTAAGTCCAAAAAAAAAATTTTTTCAACTTTTTTCAATTTTACCCCCGTGGGATATATATTCTACCCACACACATTTGGACTCTCCTGGGGTACCCGTACACATATTATTCCCTCATTTAGTGGATATTTTCACAAAAAAGTGAAATTTTCAAAAATTCTGAAAATTGGCTGAAAACGACTAAATATCAAGGACTCATTGGGCGAATCGCTCTAGAACTGAAATCTGAACGCTCACTGACATTTCCCTCATCTGAAATTCTGATAAACGGCGGAAAAATGACAGTCCAAAAAAAAATTTTTTAAACTTTTTTCAATTTTACCCCGTGGGATATATATTCTACCCACACACATTTGGAACTCTCCTGGGGTACCCTCACACATATTATTCCCTCATTTAGTGGATATTTTCACAAAAAAGTGAAATTTTCAAAAATCCAAAATATTGGCTGAAAATGACTAAATATCACAGACTGATTGGGCGAATCGCTCTGGAACTGAAATCTGAATGCGCACTGACATTTGCCCTATCTGAAAGTCTGATAAACGCAGGAAAATTGACTTAAGTCCAAAAAAAAATTTTTTTCAACTTTTTTCAATTTTACCCCCGTGGGATATATATTCTACCCACACACATTTGGAACTCTCCTGGGGTACCCTCACACATATTATTCCCTCATTTAGTGGATATTTTCACAAAAAAGTGAAATTTTCAAAAATCCAGAAAATTGGCTGAAAACGACTAAATATCAAGGACTCATTGGGCGAATCACTCTGGAACTGAAATCTGAACGCTCATTGACATTTCCCTTATCTGAAAGTCTGATAAACGCCGGAAAAATGACTAAGTCCAAAAAAAAATTTTTTTCAACTTTTTTCACTTTTACTCCCGTGGGATATATATTCTACCCACACACATTTGGAACTCTCCTGGGGTACCCTCACACATATTATTTCCTAATTTAGTGGATATTTTCACAAAAAAAGTGAAATTTTCAAAAATCCAGAAAATTGGCTGAAAACGACTAAATATCAAGGACTCATTGGGAGAATCGCTCTGGAACTGAAATCGGAACCCTCACTGACATTTCCCTTATCTGAAAGTCTGATAAACGCCGGAAAAATGACTAAGTCCAAAAAAAAAATTTTTTCAACTTTTTTCAATTTTACCCCCGTGGGATATATATTCTACCCACACACATTTGGAACTCTTCTCGGGTACCCGTACACATATTATTCCCTCATTTAGTGGATATTTTCACAAAAAAGTGAAATTTTCAAAAATTCTGAAAATTGGCTGAAAACGACTAAATATCAAGGACTCATTGGGCGAATCGCTCTAGAACTGAAATCTGAACGCTCACTGACAATTCCCTCATCTGAAATTCTGATAAACGGCGGAAAAATGACAGTCCAAAAAAAAATTTTTTAAACTTTTTTAAATTTTACCCCCGTGGGATATATATTCTACCCACACACATTTGGAACTCTCCTGGGGTACCCTCACACATATTATTCCCTCATTTAGTGGATATTTTCACAAAAAAGTGAAATTTTCAAAAATCCAAAATATTGGCTGAAAATGACTAAATATCACGGACTCATTGGGCGAATCGCTCTGGAACTGAAATCTGAACGCTCACTGACATTTGCCCTATCTGAAAGTCTGATAAACGCAGGAAAATTGACTTAAGTCCAAAAAAAAAATTTTTTCAACTTTTTTCAATTTTACCCCCGTGGGATATATATTCTACCCACACACATTTGGACTCTCCTGGGGTACCCGTACACATATTATTCCCTCATTTAGTGGATATTTTCCCAAAATTGAAATTTTCAAAAATTCTGAAAATTGGCTGAAAACGACTAAATATCAAGGACTCATTGGGCGAATCGCTCTAGAACTGAAATCTGAACGCTCACTGACATTTCCCTCATCTGAAATTCTGATAAACGGCGGAAAAATGACAGTCCAAAAAAAAATTTTTTAAACTTTTTTCAATTTTACCCCGTGGGATATATATTCTACCCACACACATTTGGAACTCTCCTGGGGTACCCTCACACATATTATTCCCTCATTTAGTGGATATTTTCACAAAAAAGTGAAATTTTCAAAAATCCAAAATATTGGCTGAAAATGACTAAATATCACAGACTCATTGGGCCAATCGCTCTGGAACTGAAATCTGAACGCGCACTGACATTTGCCCTATCTGAAAGTCTGATAAACGCAGGAAAATTGACTTAAGTCCAAAAAAAAATTTTTTTCAACTTTTTTCAATTTTACCCCCGTGGGATATATATTCTACCCACACACATTTGGAACTCTCCTGGGGTACCCTCACACATATTATTCCCTCATTTAGTGGATATTTTCACAAAAAAGTGACATTTTCAAAAATCCAGAAAATTGGCTGAAAACGACTAAATATCAAGGACTCATTCGGCGAATCACTCTGGAACTGAAATCTGAACGCTCACTGACATTTCCCTTATCTGAAAGTCTGATAAACGCAGGAAAAATTACTAAGTCCAAAAAAAAAATTTTTTCAACTTTTTTCAATTTTACCCCCGTGGGATATATATTCTACCCACACACATTTGGAACTCTCCTGGGGTGCCTTCACACATAATATTCCCTAATTTAGTGTATATTTTCAGAAAAAAAGTGAAATTTTCAAAAATAAAGAAAATTGGCTAAAAATGACTAAATATCAAGGACTCATTGGGAGAATCGCTCTGGAACTGAAATCGAAATGCTCACTGACATTTCCCCTATCTGAAAGTCTGATAAATGGCGGAAAAATGACTAAGTCCCAAAAAAAATTTTTTTCAACTTTTTTCAATTTTACCCCCGTGGGATATATATTCTACCACACACATTTGGAACTCTCCTGCGGTACCCTCACACATAATATTCCCTAATTTAGAGGATATTTTCACAAAAAAAGTGAAATTTTCAAAAATTCAGAAACTTGGCTGAAAAGGAGTAAATATCAAGTACTCATTGGGAGAATCGCTCTGGAACTGAAATCGGAATGCTCACTGACATTTCCCCTATCTTAAAGTCTGATAAACGCCGGAAAAATGACTAAGTCCAAAAAAAAATTTTTTTCACCTTTTTTCAATTTTACCCCCGTGGGATATATATTCTACCCACACACATTTGGAACTCTCCTGGGGTACTCTCACACATATTATTCCCTAATTTAGTGGATATTTTCACAAAAAAGTGAAATTTTCAAAAATTCAGAAAATTGGCTGAAAACGACTAAATATCAAGGACTCATTGGGCGAATCGCTCTGGAACTGAAATCTGAACGCTCACTGACATTTCCCTTATCTGAAAGTCTGATAAACGCCGGAAAAATGACTAAGTCCAAAAAAAAATTTTTTTCAACTTTTTTCAATTTTACCCCCGTGGGATATATATTCTACCCACACACATTTGGAACTCTTCTCGGGTACCCGTACACATATTATTCCCTCATTTAGTGGATATTTTCACAAAAAAGTGGAATTTTCAAAAATTCTGAAAATTGGCTGAAAACGACTAAATATCAAGGACTCATTGGGCGAATCGCTCTAGAACTGAAATCTGAACGCTCACTGACATTTCCCTCATCTGAAATTCTGATAAACGGCGGAAAAATGACAGTCCAAAAAAAATTTTTTTTAACTTTTTTAAATTTTACCCCCGTGGGATATATATTCTACCCACACACATTTGGAACTCTCCTGGGGTACCCTCACACATATTATTCCCTCATTTAGTGGATATTTTCACAAAAAAGTGAAATTTTCAAAAATCCAAAATATTGGCTGAAAATGACTAAATATCACGGACTCATTGGGCGAATCGCTCTGGAACTGAAATCTGAACGCTCACTGACATTTGCCCTATCTGAAAGTCTGATAAACGCAGGAAAATTGACTTAAGTCCAAAAAAAAATTTTTTTCAACTTTTTTCAATTTTACCCCCGTGGGATATATATTCTACCCACACACATTTGGAACTCTCCTGGGATACCCTCACATATATTATTCCCTAATTTAGTGTATATTTTCACAAAAAAGTGAAATTTTCAAAAATCCAGAAAATTGGCTGAAAACGACTAAATATCAAGGACTCATTGGGAGAATCGCTCTGGAACTAAAATTTGAATGCTCACTAACATTTCCCCTATCTTAAAGTCTGATAAACGCCGGAAAAATGACTAAGTCCAAAAAAAAATTTTTTAAACTTTTTTCAATTTTACCCCCGTGGGATATATATTCTACCCACACACATTTTGAACTCTCCTGGGGTACCCTCACACATATTATTCCCTCATTTAGTGGATATTTTCACAAAAAAGTGAAATTTTCAAAAATTCAGAAACTTGGCTGAAAAGGAGTAAATATCAAGTACTCATTGGGCGAATCACTCTGGAACTGAAATCTGAACGCTCACTGACATTTCCCTTATCTGAAAGTCTGATAAACGCAGGAAAAATTACTAAGTCCAAAAAAAAAATTTTTTCAACTTTTTTCAATTTTACCCCCGTGGGATATATATTCTACCCACACACATTTGGAACTCTCCTGGGGTGCCCTCACACATATTATTTCCTAATTTAGTGGATATTTTCACAAAAAAAGTGAAATTTTCAAAAATCCAGAAAATTGGCTGAAAACGACTAAATATCAAGGACTCATTGGGAGAATCGCTCTGGAACTGAAATCGGAACCCTCACTGACATTTCCCTTATCTGAAAGTCTGATAAACGCCGGAAAAATGACTAAGTCCAAAAAAAAAATTTTTTCAACTTTTTTCAATTTTACCCCCGTGGGATATATATTCTACCCACACACATTTGGAACTCTTCTCGGGTACCCGTACACATATTATTCCCTCATTTAGTGGATATTTTCACAAAAAAGTGAAATTTTCAAAAATTCTGAAAATTGGCTGAAAACGACTAAATATCAAGGACTCATTGGGCGAATCGCTCTAGAACTGAAATCTGAACGCTCACTGACAATTCCCTCATCTGAAATTCTGATAAACGGCGGAAAAATGACAGTCCAAAAAAAAATTTTTTAAACTTTTTTAAATTTTACCCCCGTGGGATATATATTCTACCCACACACATTTGGAACTCTCCTGGGGTACCCTCACACATATTATTCCCTCATTTAGTGGATATTTTCACAAAAAAGTGAAATTTTCAAAAATCCAAAATATTGGCTGAAAATGACTAAATATCACGGACTCATTGGGCGAATCGCTCTGGAACTGAAATCTGAACGCTCACTGACATTTGCCCTATCTGAAAGTCTGATAAACGCAGGAAAATTGACTTAAGTCCAAAAAAAAAATTTTTTCAACTTTTTTCAATTTTACCCCCGTGGGATATATATTCTACCCACACACATTTGGACTCTCCTGGGGTACCCGTACACATATTATTCCCTCATTTAGTGGATATTTTCCCAAAATTGAAATTTTCAAAAATTCTGAAAATTGGCTGAAAACGACTAAATATCAAGGACTCATTGGGCGAATCGCTCTAGAACTGAAATCTGAACGCTCACTGACATTTCCCTCATCTGAAATTCTGATAAACGGCGGAAAAATGACAGTCCAAAAAAAAATTTTTTAAACTTTTTTCAATTTTACCCCGTGGGATATATATTCTACCCACACACATTTGGAACTCTCCTGGGGTACCCTCACACATATTATTCCCTCATTTAGTGGATATTTTCACAAAAAAGTGAAATTTTCAAAAATCCAAAATATTGGCTGAAAATGACTAAATATCACAGACTCATTGGGCCAATCGCTCTGGAACTGAAATCTGAACGCGCACTGACATTTGCCCTATCTGAAAGTCTGATAAACGCAGGAAAATTGACTTAAGTCCAAAAAAAAATTTTTTTCAACTTTTTTCAATTTTACCCCCGTGGGATATATATTCTACCCACACACATTTGGAACTCTCCTGGGGTACCCTCACACATATTATTCCCTCATTTAGTGGATATTTTCACAAAAAAGTGACATTTTCAAAAATCCAGAAAATTGGCTGAAAACGACTAAATATCAAGGACTCATTCGGCGAATCACTCTGGAACTGAAATCTGAACGCTCACTGACATTTCCCTTATCTGAAAGTCTGATAAACGCAGGAAAAATTACTAAGTCCAAAAAAAAAATTTTTTCAACTTTTTTCAATTTTACCCCCGTGGGATATATATTCTACCCACACACATTTGGAACTCTCCTGGGGTGCCCTCACACATAATATTCCCTAATTTAGTGTATATTTTCAGAAAAAAAGTGAAATTTTCAAAAATAAAGAAAATTGGCTAAAAATGACTAAATATCAAGGACTCATTGGGAGAATCGCTCTGGAACTGAAATCGAAATGCTCACTGACATTTCCCCTATCTGAAAGTCTGATAAATGGCGGAAAAATGACTAAGTCCAAAAAAAAATTTTTTTCAACTTTTTTCAATTTTACCCCCGTGGGATATATATTCTACCACACACATTTGGAACTCTCCTGCGGTACCCTCACACATAATATTCCCTAATTTAGAGGATATTTTCACAAAAAAAGTGAAATTTTCAAAAATTCAGAAACTTGGCTGAAAAGGAGTAAATATCAAGTACTCATTGGGAGAATCGCTCTGGAACTGAAATCGGAATGCTCACTGACATTTCCCCTATCTTAAAGTCTGATAAACGCCGGAAAAATGACTAAGTCCAAAAAAAAATTTTTTTCACCTTTTTTCAATTTTACCCCCGTGGGATATATATTCTACCCACACACATTTGGAACTCTCCTGGGGTACTCTCACACATATTATTCCCTAATGTAGTGGATATTTTCACAAAAAAGTGAAATTTTCAAAAATTCAGAAAATTGGCTGAAAACGACTAAATATCAAGGACTCATTGGGCGAATCGCTCTGGAACTGAAATCTGAACGCTCACTGACATTTCCCTTATCTGAAAGTCTGATAAACGCCGGAAAAATGACTAAGTCCAAAAAAAAATTTTTTTCAACTTTTTTCAATTTTACCCCCGTGGGATATATATTCTACCCACACACATTTGGAACTCTTCTCGGGTACCCGTACACATATTATTCCCTCATTTAGTGGATATTTTCACAAAAAAGTGGAATTTTCAAAAATTCTGAAAATTGGCTGAAAACGACTAAATATCAAGGACTCATTGGGCGAATCGCTCTAGAACTGAAATCTGAACGCTCACTGACATTTCCCTCATCTGAAATTCTGATAAACGGCGGAAAAATGACAGTCCAAAAAAATTTTTTTTTAACTTTTTTAAATTTTACCCCCGTGGGATATATATTCTACCCACACACATTTGGAACTCTCCTGGGGTACCCTCACACATATTATTCCCTCATTTAGTGGATATTTTCACAAAAAAGTGAAATTTTCAAAAATCCAAAATATTGGCTGAAAATGACTAAATATCACGGACTCATTGGGCGAATCGCTCTGGAACTGAAATCTGAACGCTCACTGACATTTGCCCTATCTGAAAGTCTGATAAACGCAGGAAAATTGACTTAAGTCCAAAAAAAAATTTTTTTCAACTTTTTTCAATTTTACCCCCGTGGGATATATATTCTACCCACACACATTTGGAACTCTCCTGGGATACCCTCACATATATTATTCCCTAATTTAGTGTATATTTTCACAAAAAAGTGAAATTTTCAAAAATCCAGAAAATTGGCTGAAAACGACTAAATATCAAGGACTCATTGGGAGAATCGCTCTGGAACTAAAATTTGAATGCTCACTAACATTTCCCCTATCTTAAAGTCTGATAAACGCCGGAAAAATGACTAAGTCCAAAAAAAAATTTTTTAAACTTTTTTCAATTTTACCCCCGTGGGATATATATTCTACCCACACACATTTTGAACTCTCCTGGGGTACCCTCACACATATTATTCCCTCATTTAGTGGATATTTTCACAAAAAAGTGAAATTTTCAAAAATTCAGAAACTTGGCTGAAAAGGAGTAAATATCAAGTACTCATTGGGCGAATCACTCTGGAACTGAAATCTGAACGCTCACTGACATTTCCCTTATCTGAAAGTCTGATAAACGCAGGAAAAATTACTAAGTCCAAAAAAAAAATTTTTTCAACTTTTTTCAATTTTACCCCCGTGGGATATATATTCTACCCACACACATTTGGAACTCTCCTGGGGTGCCCTCACAGATAATATTCCCTCATTTAGTGGATATTTTCACAAAAAAGTGACATTTTCAAAAATCCAGAAAATTGGCTGAAAACGACTAAATATCAAGGACTCATTCGGCGAATCACTCTGGAACTGAAATCTGAACGCTCACTGACATTTCCCTTATCTGAAAGTCTGATAAACGCAGGAAAAATTACTAAGTCCAAAAAAAAAATTTTTTCAACTTTTTTCAATTTTACCCCCGTGGGATATATATTCTACCACACACATTTGGAACTCTCCTGCGGTACCCTCACACATAATATTCCCTAATTTAGAGGATATTTTCACAAAAAAAGTGAAATTTTCAAAAATTCAGAAACTTGGCTGAAAAGGAGTAAATATCAAGTACTCATTGGGAGAATCGCTCTGGAACTGAAATCGGAATGCTCACTGACATTTCCCCTATCTTAAAGTCTGATAAACGCCGGAAAAATGACTAAGTCCAAAAAAAAATTTTTTTCACCTTTTTTCAATTTTACCCCCGTGGGATATATATTCTACCCACACACATTTGGAACTCTCCTGGGGTACTCTCACACATATTATTCCCTAATTTAGTGGATATTTTCACAAAAAAGTGAAATTTTCAAAAATTCAGAAAATTGGCTGAAAACGACTAAATATCAAGGACTCATTGGGCGAATCGCTCTGGAACTGAAATCTGAACACTCACTGACATTTGCCTTATCTGAAAGTCTGATAAACGCCGGAAAAATGACTAAGTCCAAAAAAAAAATTTTTTCAACTTTTTTCAATTTTACCCCCGTGGGATATATATTCTACACACACACATTTGGAACTCTTCTCGGGTACCCGTACACATATTATTCCCTCATTTAGTGGATATTTTCACAAAAAAGTGGAATTTTCAAAAATTCTGAAAATTGGCTGAAAACGACTAAATATCAAGGACTCATTGGGCGAATCGCTCTAGAACTGAAATCTGAACGCTCACTGACATTTCCCTCATCTGAAATTCTGATAAACGGCGGAAAAATGACAGTCCAAAAAAAAATTTTTTTAACTTTTTTAAATTTTACCCCCGTGGGATATATATTCTACCCACACACATTTGGAACTCTCCTGGGGTACCCTCACACATATTATTCCCTCATTTAGTGGATATTTTCACAAAAAAGTGAAATTTTCAAAAATCCAGAAAATTGGCTGAAAACGACTAAATATCAAGGACTCATTGGGAGAATCGCTCTGGAACTAAAATCGGAATGCTCACTAACATTTCCCCTATCTTAAAGTCTGATAAACGCCGGAAAAATGACTAAGTCCAAAAAAAAATTTTTTAAACTTTTTTCAATTTTACCCCCGTGGGATATATATTCTACCCACACACATTTTGAACTCTCCTGGGGTACCCTCACACATATTATTCCCTCATTTAGTGGATATTTTCACAAAAAAGTGAAATTTTCAAAAATTCAGAAACTTGGCTGAAAAGGAGTAAATATCAAGTACTCATTGGGCGAATCACTCTGGAACTGAAATCTGAACGCTCACTGACATTTCCCTTATCTGAAAGTCTGATAAACGCCGGAAAAATGATTAAGTCCAAAAAAAAAAATTTTTCAACTTTTTTCAATTTTACCCCCGTGGGATATATATTCTACCCACACACATTTGCATCTCTCCTGGGGTACCCTCACACATATTATTCCCTAATTTAGTGGATATTTTCACCAAAAAAGTGAAATTTTCAAAAATCCAGAAAATTGGCTGAAAACGACTAAATATCAAGGACTCATTGGGCGAATCGCTCTGGAACTGAAATCTGAACGCTCACTGACCTTTCGCTCATCTGAAATTCTGATAAACGGCGGAAAAATGACAGTCCAAAAAAAAATGTTTTAAACTTTTTTCAATTTTACCCCCGTGGGATATATATTCTACCCACACACATTTGGAACTCTCCTGGGGTACCCTCACACATATTATTCCCTCATTTAGTGGATATTTTCACAAAAAAGTGAAATTTTCAAAAATCCAAAATATTGGCTGAAAATGACTAAATATCACAGACTCATTGGGCGAATCGCTCTGGAACTGAAATCTGAACGCTCAGTGATATTTCCCCTATCTGAAATTCTGATAAACGCCGGAAAAATGACTAAGTCCAAAAAAAAATTTTTTTCACCTTTTTTCAATTTTACCCCCGTGGGATATATATTCTACCCACACACATTTGGAACTCTCCTGGGGTACCCTCACACATATTATTCCCTAATTTAGTGGATATTTTCACAAAAAAGTGAAATTTTCAAAGATTCAGAAAATTGGCTGAAAACGACTAAATATCAAGGACTCATTGGGCGAATCGCTCTGGAACTGAAATCTGAACGCTCACTGACATTTGCCCTATCTGAAAGTCTGATAAACGCAGGAAAATTGACTTAAGTCCAAAAAAAAATTTTTTTCAACTTTTTTCCATTTTACCCCCGTGGGAAATATATTCTACCCACACACATTTGGAACTCTCCTGGAGTACCCTCACACATATTATTCCCTAATTTAGTGGATATTTTCACAAAAAAAGTGAAATTTTCAAAAATCCAGAAAATTGGCTGAAAACGACTAAATATCAAGGACTCATTGGGAGAATCGCTCTGGAACTGAAATCGGAACGCCCACTGACATTTGCCCTATCTGAAAGTATGTTAAACGCCGGAAAAATGACTAAGTCCCCAAAAAAATATTTTTCACCTTATTTCAATTTTACCCCCGTGGGATATATATTCTACCCACACACATTTGGAACTCTCCTGGGGTACCCTTACACATATTATTCCCTCATTTAGTGGATATTTTCACAAAAAAGTGAAATTTTCAAAAATCAAAAATATTGGCTGAAAACGACTAAATATCAAGGACTCATTGGGCGAATCGCTCTGGTACTGAAATCGGAATGCTCACTGACATTTGCCCTATCTGAAAGTATGATAAACGCCTGAAAAATGACTAAGTCCCCCAAAAAAATTTTTTCACCTTTTTTCAAATTTACCCTCGTGGGATATATATTCTACCCACACACATTTGGAACTCTCCTGGGGTACCCTCACACATATTATTCCCTCATTTAGTGGATATTTTCACAAAAAAGTGAAATTTTCAAAAATCCAAAATATTGGCTGAAAATGACTAAATATCACAGACTCATTGGGCGAATCGCTCTGGAACTGAAATCTGAACGAGCACTGACATTTGCCCTATCTGAAAGTCTGATAAACGCAGGAAAATTGACTTAAGTCCAAAAAAAAATTTTTTTCAACTTTTTTCAATTTTACCCCCGTGGGATATATATTCTACCCACACACATTTGGAACTCTCCTGGGGTACCCTCACACATATTATTCCCTAATTTAGTGGATATTTTCACCAAAAAAGTGAAATTTTCAAAAATCCAGAAAATTGGCTGAAAACGACTAAATATCAAGGACTCATTGGGCGAATCGCTCTAGAACTGAAATCTGAACGCTCACTGACATTTCGCTCATCTGAAATTCTGATAAACGGTGGAAAAATGACAGTCCAAAAAAAAATGTTTTAAACTTTTTTCAATTTTACCCCCGTGGGATATATATTCTACCCACACACATTTGGAACTCTCCTGGGGTACCCTCACACATATTATTCCCTCATTTAGTGGATATTTTCACAAAAAAGTGAAATTTTCAAAAATCCAAAATATTGGCTGAAAATGACTAAATATCACAGACTCATTGGGCGAATCGCTCTGGAACTGAAATCTGAACGCGCACTGACATTTGCCCTATCTGAAAGTCTGATAAACGCAGGAAAATTGACTTAAGTCCAAAAAAAAAATTTTTTTCAACTTTTTTCAATTTTACCCCCGTGGGATATATATTCTACCCACACACATTTGGAACTCTCCTGGGGTACCCTCACACATATTATTCCCTAATTTAGTGGATATTTTCACAAAAAAGTGAAATTTTCAAAAATTCAGAAAATTGGCTGAAAACGACTAAATATCAAGGACTCATTGGGCGAATCGCTCTAGAACTGAAATCTGAACGCTCACTGACATTTCCCTCATCTGAAAGTCTGATAAACGGCGAAAAAATGACTAAGTCCAAAAAAAAAATTTTTAAACTTTTTTCAATTTTACCCCCGTGGGATATATATTCTACCCACACACATTTGGAACTCTCCTGGGGTACCCTCACACATATTATTCCCTAATTTAGTGGATATTTTCACAAAAAAAGTGAAATTTTCAAAAATCCAGAAAATTGGCTGAAAAAGACTAAATATCAAGGACTCATTGGGCGAATCGCTCTGGAACTGAAATCGGAACGCTCACTGACATTTGCCCTATCTGAAAGTCTGATAAACGACGGAAAAATGACTAAGTCCAAAAAAAAAATTTTTTCAACTTTTTTCAATTTTACCCCCGTGGGATATATATTCTACCCACACACATTTGGAACTCTTCTGGGGTAACCTCACACATATTATTCCCTAATTTAGTGGATATTTTCACAAAAAAGTGAAATTTTCAAAAATTCAGAAAATTGGCTGAAAACGACTAAATATCAAGGACTCATTGGGCGAATCGCTCTAGAACTGAAATCTGAACGCTCACTGACATTTCCCTCATGTGAAAGTCTGATAAACGCCGGAAAAATGACTAAGTCCCCAAAAAAAATGTTTTCACCTTTTTTCAATTTTACCCCCGTGGGATATATATTCTACCCACACACATTTGGAACTCTCCTGGGGTACCCTCACACATATTATTCCCTAATTTAGTGGATATTTTCACAAAAAAGTGAAATTTTCAAAAATCCAGAAAATTGGCTGAAAACGACTAAATATCAAGGACTCATTGGGCGAATCGCTCTAGAACTGAAATCTGAACGCTCACTGACATTTCCCTCATCTGAAAGTCTGATAAACGGCAGAAAAATGACAGTCCAAAAAAAAATTTTTTCAACTTTTTTCAATTTTACCCCCGTGGGATATATATTCTACCCACACACATTTGGAACTCTCCTGGGGTACCCGTACACATATTATTCCCTCATTTAGTGGATATTTTCACAAAAAAGTGAAATTTTCAAAAATCCAAAATATTGGCTGAAAACGACTAAATATCAAGGACTCATTGGGCGAATCGCTCTAGAACTGAAATCTGAACGCTCACTGACATTTCCCTCATCTGAAAGTCTGATAAACGACGGAAAAATGACTAAGTCCAAAAAAAAAATTTTTTCAACTTTTTCAAATTTACCCCCGTGGGATATATATTCTACCCATACACATTTGGAACTCTCCTGGGATACCCTCACACATATTGTTCCCTAATTTAGTGTATATTTTCACAAAAAAAGTGAAATTTTCAAAAATCCAGAAAATTGGCTGAAAATGACTAAATATCAAGGACTCATTGGGAGAATCGCTCTGGAACTGAAATCGGAATGCTCACTGACATTTCCCCTATTTTAAAGTCTGATAAACGCCGGAAAAATGACAGTCCAAAAAAAAATTTTTTCACCTTTTTTCAATTTTACCCCCGTGGGATATATATTCTACCCACACACATTTGGAACTCTCCTGGGGTACCCTCACACATATTATTCCCTCATTTAGTGGATATTTTCACAAAAAAGTGAAATTTTCAAAAATCCAGAAACTTGGCTGAAAAGGAGTAAATATCATGTACTCATTGGGCGAATCACTCTGGAACTGAAATCTGAACGCTCACTGACATTTCCCTTATCTGAAAGTCTGATAAACGCCGGAAAAATGACTAAGTCCAAAAAAAAATTTTTTTCAACTTTTTTCAATTTTACCCCCGTGGGATATATATTCTACCCACACACATTTGGAACTCTCCTGGGGTACCCTTACACATATTATTCCCTCATTTAGTGGATATTTTCACAAAAAAGTGAAATTTTCAAAAATCAAAAATATTGGCTGAAAACGACTAAATATCAAGGACTTATTGGGCGAATCGCTCTGGTACTGAAATCGGAATGCTCACTGACATTTGCCCTATCTGAAAGTATGATAAACGCCTGAAAAATGACTAAGTCCCCCCAAAAAATTTTTTAAACTTTTTTCAATTTTACCCTCGTGGGATATATATTCTACCCACACACATTTGGAACTCTCCTGGGGTACCCTCACACATATTATTCCCTAATTTAGTGGATATTTTCACAAAAAAGTGAAATTTTAAAAAATTCAGAAAATTGGCTGAAAACGACTAAATATCAAGGACTCATTGGGAGAATCGCTCTAGAACTGAAATCTGAACGCTCACTGACATTTCCCTCATCTGAAAGTCTGATAAACGGCGGAAAAATGACTAAGTGGAAAAAAAAATTTTTTAAACTTTTTTCAATTTTACCCCCGTGGGATATATATTCTACCCACACACATTTGGAACTCTCCTGGGGTACCCTCACACATATTATTCCCTAATTTAGTGGATATTTTCACAAAAAAAGTGAAATTTTCAAAAATCCAGAAAATTGGCTGAAAACGACTAAATATCAAGGACTCATTGGGCGAATCGCTCTGGAACTGAAATCGGAACGCTCACTGACATTTCCCTCATCTGAAAGTCTGATAAACGCCGGAAAAATGACTAAGTCCCCCAAAAAAATTTTTTCACCTTTTTTCAATTTTACCCCCGTGGGATATATATTCTACCCACACACATTTGGAACTCTCCTGGGGTACCCTCACACATATTATTCCCTAATTTAGTGGATATTTTCACAAAAAAGTGAAATTTTCAAAAATCCAGAAAATTGGCTGAAAACGACTAAATATCAAGGACTCATTGGGCGAATCGCTCTAGAACTGAAATCTGAACGCCCACTGACATTTCCCTCATCTGAAAGTCTGATAAACGGCAGAAAAATGACAGTCCAAAAAAAAATTTTTTCAACTTTTTTCAATTTTACCCCTGTGGGATATATATTCTACCCACACACATTTGGAACTCTCCTGGGGTACCCGTACACATACAGTCATATGAAAAAGTTTGGGCACCCCTATTAATCTTAAGCTTAATGTTCTATAAAAATTGGTGTTTTTGCAACAGCTATTTCAGTTTGATATATGTAATAACTGTTGGATACAGTAATGTTTCTGCCTTGAAATGAGGTTCATTGTACTAACAGAAAATGTGCAATCTGCATTCAAACAAAATTTGACAGGTGCATAAGTATGGGCACCTCACCAGAAAAGTGACATTAATAGTTAGTAGATCCTCCTTTTGCAAAAATAACAGCCTCTAGTCGCTTCCTGTAGCTTTTAATGAGTTCCTGGATCCTGGATGAAGGTATTTTTGACCATTCCTCTTTACAAAACAATTCCAGTTCAGTTAAGTTTGATGGTCGCCGAGCATGGACAGCCCTCTTCAAATGATCCCACAGATGTTCAATGATATTCAGGTCTGGGGACTGGGATGGCCATTCCAGAACATTGTAGTTGTTCCTCTGCATGAATGCCTGAGTAGATTTGGAGCGGTGTTTTGGATCATTGTCTTGCTGAAAGATCCATCCACTTTGTAACTTCATATTTATCACTGATTCTTGAACACTATTGTCAAGAATCTGCTGATACTGAGTGGAATCCATGCGTCCCTCAACTTTAACAAGATTCCCAGTGCCAGCATTGACCACACAGCCCCAAAGCATGATGGAACCTCCACCAAATTTTACTGTGGGTAGCAAGTGTTTTTCTTGGAATGCTGTGTTTTTTTGCCACCATGCATAACGCCTTTTTGTATGACCAAATAACTCAATCTTGATTTCATCAGTCCACAGGACCTTCTTCCAAAAAGAAATTGGCTTCTCCAAAT
Source organism: Phyllobates terribilis (assembly GCF_046119375.1). Taxonomy (NCBI): domain Eukaryota; kingdom Metazoa; phylum Chordata; class Amphibia; order Anura; family Dendrobatidae; genus Phyllobates; species Phyllobates terribilis. Next base: position 285,690 of record NW_027363225.1, on the reverse strand, counting down.
GTGCTTTTGCATACCTCAGCCAACTCTGTTTGTGGCGTGCTTGCAGAAACGGCTTCTTTCGCATCACTCTCCCATACAGCTTCTCCTTGTGCAAAGTGCCTTGTATAGTTGACCGATGCACAATGACACCATCTGCAGCAAGTTGATGCTGCAGCTCTCTGGAGGTGGTCTGAGGATTGTCCTTGACTGATCTCACCATTCTTCTTCTCTGCCTTTCTGATGTTTTTCTTGGCCTGCCACTTCTGGCCTTAACAAGAACTGTCCCTGTGTTCTTCCATTTCCTTACTATGTTCCTCACAGTGGAAACTGACAGGTTAAATCTCTGAGACAGCTTTTTGTATGCTTTCCCTGAACAACTATGTTGAATAATCTTTGTTTTCAGATCATTTGACAGTTGTTTTGAGGAGCACATGATGCCACTCTTCAGAGGAGATTCAAACAGGAGAACAACTTGCAAGTGGCCACTTTAAGTAGCTTTTCTCATGATTGCATACACCTGGCTATAAAGTTCAAAGCTCCATGAGGTTACAAAACCAAAAAAAGTGCTTTAGTAAGTCAGTAAAAAGTAGGTAGGAGTATTTAAAACAAGAAAATGATAAGGGTGCCCATACTTATGCACCTTTCAAATTTTGTTTGAATGCAGATTGCACATTTTCTGTTAGTACAATAAAACTCATTTCAAGGCAGAAACATTACTGTGTCCAACAGTTATTACATATATGAAACTGAAATAGCTGTTCCAAAAACACCAATTTTTATAAAACATTAAGCTTAAGATTAATAGGGGTGCCCAAACTTTTTCATATGACTGTATTATTCCCTCATTTAGTGGATATTTTCACAAAAAAGTGAAATTTTCAAAAATCCAAAATATTGGCTGAAAACGACTAAATATCAAGGACTCATTGGGCGAATCGCTCTAGAACTGAAATCTGAACGCTCACTGACATTTCCCTCATCTGAAAGTCTGATAAACGACGGAAAAATGACTAAGTCCAAAAAAAAAATTTTTCCAACTTTTTCAAATTTACCCCCGTGGGATATATATTCTACCCATACACATTTGGAACTCTCCTGGGATACCCTCACACATATTGTTCCCTAATTTAGTGTATATTTTCACAAAAAAAGTGAAATTTTCAAAAATCCAGAAAATTGGCTGAAAACGACTAAATATCAAGGACTCATTGGGAGAATCGCTCTGGAACTGAAATCGGAATGCTCACTGACATTTCCCCTATCTGAAAGTCTGCTAAACGACGGAAAAAAGACTAAGTCCCCAAAAAAATTTTTTTCACCTTTTTTCAATTTTACCCCCGTGGGATATATATTCTACCCACACACATTTGGAACTCTCCTGGGGTACCCTCACACATATTATTCCCTAATTTAGTGGATATTTTCACAAAAAAGTGAAATTTTCAAAAATCCAAAATATTGGCTGAAAGTGACTAAATATCACGGACTCATTGGGCGAATCGCTCTGGAACTGAAATCTGAACGCTCACTGACATTTGCCCTATCTGAAAGTCTGATAAACGCCGGAAAAATGACTAAGTCCCCAAAAAAGTTTTTTTCACCTTTTTTCAATTTTACCCCCGTGGGATATATATTCTACCCACACACATTTGGAACTCTCCTGGGGTACCCTCACACATATTATTCCCTAATTTAGTGGATATTTTCACAAAAAAGTGAAATTTTCAAAAATCCAGAAAATTGGCTGAAAACGACTAAATATCAAGGACTCATTGGGCAGATCGCTCTGGAACTGAAATCGGAACGCTCACTGACATTTGCCCTATCTGAAAGTCTGATAAACGCAGGAAAATTGACTTAAGTCCAAAAAAAAATTTTTTTCAACTTTTTTCAATTTTACCCCCGTGGGATATATATTCTACCCACACACATTTGGAACTCTCCTGGGGTACCCTCACACATATTATTCCCTAATTTAGTGGATATTTTCACAAAAAATGTGAAATTTTCAAAAATCCAGAAACTTGGCTGAAAAGGAGTAAATATCAACTACTCATTGGGCGAATCACTCTGGAACTGAAATCTCCACGCTCACTGACATTTCCCTTATCTGAAAGTCTGATAAACGCCGGAAAAATGACTAAGTCCAAAAAAAAATTTTTTTCAACTTTTTTCAATTTTACCCCCGTGGGATATATATTCTACCCACACACATTTGGAACTCTCCTGGGGTACCCTCACACATATTATTCCCTCATTAGGTGGATATTTTCACAAAAAAGTGAAATTTTAAAAAATCCAAAATATTGGCTGAAAACGACTAAATATCATGGACTCATTGGGCGAATCGCTCTGGTACTGAAATCGGAACGTTCACTGATATTTGCCCTATCTGAAAGTATGATAAACGCCGGAAAAATGACTAAGTCCAAAAAAAAATTTTTTAAACTTTTTTCAATTTTACCCCCGTGGGATATATATTCTACCCACACACATTTGGAACTCTTCTGGGGTACCCTCACACATATTATTCCCTAATTTAGTGGATATTTTCACAAAAAAGTGAAATTTTCAAAAATTCAGAAAATTGGCTGAAAACGACTAAATATCAAGGACTCATTGGGCGAATCGCTCTAGAACTGAAATCTGAACGCTCACTGACATTTCCCTCATCTGAAAGTCTCATAAACGGCGGAAAAATGACTAAGTCCAAAAAAATATTTTTTACCTTCTCTCAATTTTACCCCCGTGGGATATATATTCTACCCACACACATTTGGAACTCTTCTGGGGTACCCTCACACATATTACTCCCTAATTTAGTGGATGTTTTCACAAAAAAGTGAAATTTTCAAAAATCCAGAAAATTGGCTGAAAACGACTAAATAACAAGGACTCATTGAGCGAATCGCTCTGGAACTGAAATCGGAATGCTCACTGACATTTGCCCTATCTGAAAGTCTGATAAACGCAGGAAAATTGACTTAAGTCCAAAAAAAAATTTTTTTCAACTTTTTTCAATTTTACCCCCTTGGGATATATATTCTACCCACACACATTTGGAACTCTCCTGGGGTACCCTCACACATATTATTCCCTCATTTAGTGGATATTTTCACAAAAAAGTGAAATTTTCAAAAATCCAAAATATTGGCTGAGAATGACTAAATATCAAGGACTCATTGGGCGAATCGCTCTCGAACTGAAATCGGAACGCTCACTACCATTTGCCCTATCTGAAAGTCTGATAAACGATGGAAAAATGACTAAGTCCAAAAAAAATTTTTTTAAACTTTTTTCAATTTTACCCCCGTGGGATATATATTCTACCCACACACATTTGGAACTCTTCTGGGGTACCCTCACACATATTACTCCCTAATTTAGTGGATGTTTTCACAAAAAAGTGAAATTTTCAAAAATTCAGAAAATTGGCTGAAAACGACTAAATATCAAGGACTCATTGGGCGAATCGCTCTAGAACTGAAATCTGAATGCTCACTGACATTTCCCTCATCTGAAAGTCTGATAAACGGCGGAAAAATGACTAAGTCCAAAAAAAAATTTTTTTCAACTTTTTTCAATTTTACCCCCGTGGGATATATATTCTACCCACACACATTTGGAACTCTCCTGGGGTACCCTCACACATATTATTCCCTAATTTAGTGGATATTTTCACAAAAAAGTGAAATTTTAAAAAATCCAGAAAATTGGCTGAAAACGACTAAATATCAAGGACTCATTAGGCGAATCACTCTGGAACTGAAATCTAAATGATCACTGACATTTCCCTTATCTGAAAGTCTGATAAACGCCGGAAAAATGACTAAGTCCAAAAAAAAATTTTTTTCAACTTTTTTCAATTTTACCCCCTTGGGATATATATTCTACCCACACACATTTGGAACTCTCCTGGGGTACCCTCACACATATTATTCCCTCATTTAGTGGATATTTTCACAAAAAAGTGAAATTTTCAAAAATCCAAAATATTGGCTGAGAATGACTAAATATCAAGGACTCATTGGGCGAATCGCTCTCGAACTGAAATCGGAACGCTCACTACCATTTGCCCTATCTGAAAGTCTGATAAACGACGGAAAAATGACTAAGTCCAAAAAAAATTTTTTTAAACTTTTTTCAATTTTACCCCCGTGGGATATATATTCTACCCACACACATTTGGAACTCTTCTGGGGTACCCTCACACATATTATTCCCTAATTTAGTGGATATTTTCACAAAAAAAGTGAAATTTTCAAAAATCCAGAAAATTGGCTGAAAACGACTAAATATCAAGGACTCATTGGGCGAATCACTCTGGAACTGAAATCGGAATGCTCACTGACATTTCCCTTGTCTGAAAGTCTGATAAACGCCGGAAAAATGACTAAGTCCAAAAAAAATTTTTTTTCAACTTTTTTCAATTTTACCCCCGTGGGATATATATTCTACCTACACACATTTGGAACTCTCCTGGGGTAACCTCACACATATTATTCCCTCATTTAGTGGATATTTTCACAAAAAAGTGAAATTTTCAAAAATCCAGAAAATTGGCTGAAAAATGACTAAATATCAAGGACTCATTGGGCGAATCGCTTTGGAACTGAAATCGGAACGCTCACTGACATTTCCCTTATCTGAAAGTCTGATAAACGTCGGAAAACTGACTAATTCCCAAAAAAAAATGTTCAACTTTTTTCAATTTTACCTCTGTGGGATATATATTCTACCCACACACATTTGGTACTCTCCTGGGGTACCCTCACACATATTATTCTCTAATTTAGTGGATATTTTCACAAAAAAGTGAAATTTTCAAAAATCCAGAAACTTGGCTGAAAATGACTAAATATCAATGACTCCTTGGGCGAATCGCTTTGGAACTGAAATATGAACGCTCACTGACATTTCCCTTATCTGAAAGTCTGATAAATGCCGGAAAAATGACTAAGTCCAAAAAAAAATTTTTTTCAACTTTTTTCAATTTTACCCCCGAGGGATATATATTCTACCTACACACATTTGGAACTCTCCTGGGGTACCCTCACACATATTATTCCCTAATTTAGTAGATATTTTCACAAAAAAGTGAAATTTTCAAAAATCCGGAAAATTGGCCGAAAACGACTAAATATCAAGGACCCATTGGGAGAATTGCTCTGGAACTGAAATCGGAACGCTCACTGACATTTCCCCTATCTGAAAGTCTGATAAACGTCGGAAAAATGACTAATTCCAAAAAAAAAATGTTCAACTTTTTTCAATTTTACCCCCGTGGGATATATATTCTACCCACACACATTTGGAACTCTCCTGGGGTACCCTCACACATATTATTCCCTCATTTAGTGGATATTTTCACAAAAAAGTGAAATTTTCAAAAATCCAGAAAATTGGCTGAAAACGACTAAATATCAAGGACTCATTGGGCGAATCGCTCTGGAACTGAAATCGGAAAGCTCACTGACATTTGCCCTATCTGAAAGTCTGATAAACTCCAGAAAAATGACTAAGTCCCAAAAAAAATTTTTTTCACCTTTTTTCAATTTTACCCCCGTGGGATATATATTCTTCCCACACACATTTTTAACTCTCCTGGAGTACCCTCACACATATTATTCCCTCATTTAGTGGATATTTTCACAAAAAAGTGAAATTTTCAAAAATCCAGAAAATTGGCTGAAAACGACTAAATATCAAGGACTCATTGGGCGAATCGCTCTGGAACTGAAATCGGAACGCTCACTGACATTTCCCCTATCTGAAAGTCTGATAAATGTCGGAAAAATGACTAAGTCCCAAAAAAAAATTTTTTCACCTTTTTTCAATTTTAGCCCCGTGGGATATATATTCTTCCCACACTCATTTGGAACTCTCCTGGGGTACCCTCACACATATTATTCCCTCATTTAGTGGATATTTTCACAAAAAAGTGAAATTTTCAAAAATCCAGAAAATTGGCTGAAAACGACTAAATATCAAGGACTCATTAGGCGAATCACTCTGGAACTGAAATCTGAACGCTCACTGACATTTCCCTTATCTGAAAGTCTGATAAACGTCAGAAAAATGACTAATTCCAAAAAAAAAAATGTTCAACTTTTTTCAATTGTACCCCCGTGGGATATATATTCTTCCCACACACATTTGGAACTCTCCTGGGGTACCCTCACACATATTATTCCCTAATTTAGTGGATATTTTCACAAAAAAGTGACATTTTCAAAAATCCAGAAACTTGGCTGAAAAGGACTAAATATCAAGGACTCATTGGGCGAATCGCTCTGGAACTGAAATCAGAACGCTCACTGACATTTGCCCTATCTGAAAGTCTGATAAACGCCGGAAAAATGACTAAGTCAAAAAAAAAAATTTTTTCAACTTTTTTCAATTTTACCCCGTGGGATATATATTCTACCCACACACATTTGGTACTCTCCTGGGGTACCCTCACACATATTATTCCCTAATTTAGTGGATATTTTCACAAAAAAGTGAAATTTTCAAAAATCCGGAAAATTGGCCGAAAACGACTAAATATCAAGGACCCATTGGGAGAATCGCTTTGGAACTGAAATCTGAACGCTCACTGACATTTCCCTTATCTGAAAGTCTGATAAACGTCGGAAAAATGACTCATTCCAAAAAAAAAAATGTTCAACTTTTTTCAATTTTACCCCCGTGGGATAAATATTCTTCCCACACACATTTTGAACTCTCCTGGGTACCCTCACACATATTATTCCCTCATTTAGGGGATATTTTCACAAAAAAGTGAAATTTTCAAAAATCCAGAATCTTGGCTGAAAACAACTAAATATCAAGAACTCAATGGGCGAATCGCTCTGGAACTGAAATCGGAACGCTCACTGACATTTCCCTTATCTGAAAGTAAGCTAAAAGCCGGAAAAATGACTAAGTCCCAAAAAAATTTTTTTCACCTTTTTTCAATTTTACCCCCGTGGGATAAATATTCTTCCCACACACATTTGGAACTCTCCTGGGGTACCCTCACACATATTATTCCCTCATTTAGTGGATATTTTCACAGAAAAGTGAAATTTTCAAAAATCCAGAAAATTGGCTGAAAACGACTAAATGTCAAGGACTCATTGGGCGAATCGCTCTGGAACTGAAATCAGAACGCTCACTAACATTTCCCCTATCTGAAAGTCTGATAAACGCACTAAAAATGACTAAGTCCAAAAAAAAATGTTTTCAACTTTTTGCAATTTTACCCCCATGGGATGTATATTCTACCCACACACATTTGGAACTCTCCTGGGGTACCCTCACACATATTATTCCCTCATTTAGTGGATATTTTCACAGAAAAGTGAAATTTTCAAAAATCCAGAAAATTGGCTGAAAATGACTAAATATCAAGGACTCATTGGGCGAATCGCTCTGGAACTGAAATCGGAACGCTCACTGACATTTCCCCTATCTGAAAGTATGATAATCGCCGGAAAATTACTAAGTCCCAAAAAAAATTTTTTTAAACTTTTTTCAATTTTACCCCCGTGGGATGTATATTCTACCCACACACATTTGGAACTCTCCTGGGTTACCCTCACACATATTATTAACTCATTTACTGGATATTTTCACAAAAAAGTGAAATTTTCAAAAATCCAGAAAATTGGCTGAAAACGACTAAATATCAAGGACTCATTGGGCGAATCGCTCTGGAACTGAACTCGGAATGCTCACTGACATTTCCTTTATCTGAAAGTCTGATAAACGCCGGAAAAATGACAAAGTCCAAAAAAAAAAGTTTTCAACTTTTTTCAATTTTACCCCGTGGGATGTATATTCTACCCACACACATTTGGAACTCTCCTGGGGTACCCTCACACATATTATTCCCTCATTTAGGGGATATTTTCACAAAAAAGTGAAATTTTGAAAAATCCAGAAACTTGGCTGAAAACGACTAAATATCAAGGACTCATTGGGCGAATCGCTCTGGAACTGAAATCGGAACGCTCACTGACATTTCCCCTATCTGAAAGTCTGATCAATGCCGGAAAAATGACTAAGTCCCAAAAAAAATTTTTTTAAACTTTTTTCAATTTTAACCCCGTGGGATATATATACTACCCACACACATTTGGAACTCTCCTGGGGTACCCTCACACATATTATTCCCTCATTTAGTGGATATTTTCACAAAAAAGTGAAATTTTCAAAAATCCAAAATATTGGCTGAAAACGACTAAATATCAAGGACTCATTGGGCGAATCGCTCTGGAACTGAAACCGGAACGCTCACTGACATTTGCCCTATCTGAAAGTCTGATAAATGCTAGAAAAATGACTAAGTCCCAAAAAAAATTTTTTTCACCTTTTTTCAATTTTATCCCCGTGGGATATATATTCAACCCACAAACATTTGGAACTCTCCTGGTGTACCCTCACACATATTATTCCCTAATTTAGTGGATATTTTCACAAAAAAGTGAAATTTTCAAAAATCCAAAATATTGGCTGAAAACGACTAAATATCATGGACTCATTGGGCGAATCGCTCTGGAACTGAAATCGGAACGCTCACTGACATTTGCCCTATCTGAAAGTCTGATAAACGCAGGAAAAATGACTAAGTCCCAAAAAAATTTTTTTTAAACTTTTTTCAATTTTACCCCCGTGGGATATATATTCAACCTACAAACATTTGGAACTCTCCTGGGGTACCCTCACACATATTATTCCCTCATTTAGTGGATATTTTCACAGTAAAGTGAAATTTTCAAAAATCCAGAAAATTGGCTGAAAACGACTAAATATCAAGGACTCTTTGGGCGAATCGCTCTGGAACTGAAATCGGAACGCTCACTAACATTTCCCCTATCTGAAAGTCTGATAAACGCACTAAAAATGACTAAGTCCAAAAAAAAAATGTTTTCAACTTTTTGCAATTTTACCCCCATGGGATGTATATTCTACCCACACACATTTGGAACTCTCCTGGGGTACCCTCACACATATTATTCCCTCATTTAGTGGATATTTTCCCAAAAAAGTGAAATTTTCAAAAATCCAAAATATTGGCTGAAAACGAATAAATATCAAGGACTCATTGGGCAAATCGCTCTGGAACTGAAATCGGAACGCTCAATGACATTTCCCCTATCTGAAAGTCTGATAAACGTCAGATAAATGACTATGTCAAAAAAAAGTTTTTTCAATTTTTTTCAATTTTACCCCCGTGGGATATATATTCTACCCACACACATTTGGAACTCTCCTGGGTTACCCTCACACATATTATTCCCTCATTTAGTTGATATTTTCACAAAAAAGTGAAATTTTCAAAAATCCAGAAAATTGCCTGAAAACGACTAAATATCAAGGACTCATTGGGCGAATCGCTCTGGAACTGAAATCGGAACGCTCACTGACATTTCCCCTATCTGAAAGTCTGATAAACGCCGGAAAATTACTAAGTCCCAAAAAAATTTTTTTTAAACTTTTTTCAATTTTACCCCCGTGGGATGTATATTCTACCCACACACATTTTGAACTCTCCTGGGGTACCCTCACACATATTATTCCCTCATTTAGTGGATATTTTCACAAAAAAGTGAAATTTTCAAAAATCCGGAAAATTGGCCGAAAACGACTAAATATCAAGGACCCATTGGGAGAATTGCTCTGGAACTGAAATCGGAACGCTCACTGACATTTCCCCTATCTGAAAGTCTGATAAACGTCGGAAAAATGACTAATTCCAAAAAAAAAAATGTTCAACTTTTTTCAATTTTACCCCCGTGGGATATATATTCTACCCACACACATTTGGAACTCTCCTGGGGTACCCTCACACATATTATTCCCTCATTTAGTGGATATTTTCACAAAAAAGTGAAATTTTCAAAAATCCAGAAAATTGGCTGAAAACGACTAAATATCAAGGACTCATTGGGCGAATCGCTCTGGAACTGAAATCGGAAAGCTCACTGACATTTGCCCTATCTGAAAGTCTGATAAACTCCAGAAAAATGACTAAGTCCCAAAAAAAATTTTTTTCACCTTTTTTCAATTTTACCCCCGTGGGATATATATTCTTCCCACACACATTTTTAACTCTCCTGGAGTACCCTCACACATATTATTCCCTCATTTAGTGGATATTTTCACAAAAAAGTGAAATTTTCAAAAATCCAGAAAATTGGCTGAAAACGACTAAATATCAAGGACTCATTGGGCGAATCGCTCTGGAACTGAAATCGGAACGCTCACTGACATTTCCCCTATCTGAAAGTCTGATAAATGTCGGAAAAATGACTAAGTCCCAAAAAAAAATTTTTTCACCTTTTTTCAATTTTAGCCCCGTGGGATATATATTCTTCCCACACTCATTTGGAACTCTCCTGGGGTACCCTCACACATATTATTCCCTCATTTAGTGGATATTTTCACAAAAAAGTGAAATTTTCAAAAATCCAGAAAATTGGCTGAAAACGACTAAATATCAAGGACTCATTAGGCGAATCACTCTGGAACTGAAATCTGAACGCTCACTGACATTTCCCTTATCTGAAAGTCTGATAAACGTCAGAAAAATGACTAATTCCAAAAAAAAAAATGTTCAACTTTTTTCAATTTTACCCCCGTGGGATATATATTCTTCCCACACACATTTGGAACTCTCCTGGGGTACCCTCACACATATTATTCCCTAATTTAGTGGATATTTTCACAAAAAAGTGACATTTTCAAAAATCCAGAAACTTGGCTGAAAAGGACTAAATATCAAGGACTCATTGGGCGAATCGCTCTGGAACTGAAATCGGAACGCTCACTGACATTTGCCCTATCTGAAAGTCTGATAAACTCCGGAAAAATGACTAAGTCAAAAAAAAAAATTTTTTCAACTTTTTTCAATTTTACCCCGTGGGATATATATTCTACCCACACACATTTGGTACTCTCCTGGGGTACCCTCACACATATTATTCCCTAATTTAGTGGATATTTTCACAAAAAAGTGAAATTTTCAAAAATCCGGAAAATTGGCCGAAAACGACTAAATATCAAGGACCCATTGGGAGAATCGCTTTGGAACTGAAATCTGAACGCTCACTGACATTTCCCTTATCTGAAAGTCTGATAAACGTCGGAAAAATGACTCATTCCAAAAAAAAAAATGTTCAACTTTTTTCAATTTTACCCCCGTGGGATAAATATTCTTCCCACACACATTTTGAACTCTCCTGGGTACCCTCACACATATTATTCCCTCATTTAGGGGATATTTTCACAAAAAAGTGAAATTTTCAAAAATCCAGAATCTTGGCTGAAAACAACTAAATATCAAGAACTCAATGGGCGAATCGCTCTGGAACTGAAATCGGAACGCTCACTGACATTTCCCTTATCTGAAAGTAAGCTAAAAGCCGGAAAAATGACTAAGTCCCAAAAAAAATTTTTTCACCTTTTTTCAATTTTACCCCCGTGGGATAAATATTCTTCCCACACACATTTGGAACTCTCCTGGGGTACCCTCACACATATTATTCCCTCATTTAGTGGATATTTTCACAGAAAAGTGAAATTTTCAAAAATCCAGAAAATTGGCTGAAAACGACTAAATGTCAAGGACTCATTGGGCGAATCGCTCTGGAACTGAAATCAGAACGCTCACTAACATTTCCCCTATCTGAAAGTCTGATAAACGCACTAAAAATGACTAAGTCCAAAAAAAAATGTTTTCAACTTTTTGCAATTTTACCCCCATGGGATGTATATTCTACCCACACACATTTGGAACTCTCCTGGGGTACCCTCACACATATTATTCCCTCATTTAGTGGATATTTTCACAGAAAAGTGAAATTTTCAAAAATCCAGAAAATTGGCTGAAAATGACTAAATATCAAGGACTCATTGGGCGAATCGCTCTGGAACTGAAATCGGAACGCTCACTGACATTTCCCCTATCTGAAAGTCTGATCAATGCCGGAAAAATGACTAAGTCCCAAAAAAAATTTTTTTAAACTTTTTTCAATTTTAACCCCGTGGGATATATATACTACCCACACACATTTGGAACTCTCCTGGGGTACCCTCACACATATTATTCCCTCATTTAGTGGATATTTTCACAAAAAAGTGAAATTTTCAAAAATCCAAAATATTGGCTGAAAACGACTAAATATCAAGGACTCATTGGGCGAATCGCTCTGGAACTGAAACCGGAACGCTCACTGACATTTGCCCTATCTGAAAGTCTGATAAATGCTAGAAAAATGACTAAGTCCCAAAAAAATTTTTTTTCACCTTTTTTCAATTTTATCCCCGTGGGATATATATTCAACCCACAAACATTTGGAACTCTCCTGGTGTACCCTCACACATATTATTCCCTAATTTAGTGGATATTTTCACAAAAAAGTGAAATTTTCAAAAATCCAAAATATTGGCTGAAAACGACTAAATATCATGGACTCATTGGGCGAATCGCTCTGGAACTGAAATCGGAACGCTCACTGACATTTCCCCTATCTGAAAGTCTGATCAATGCCGGAAAAATGACTAAGTCCCAAAAAAAATTTTTTTAAACTTTTTTCAATTTTAACCCCGTGGGATATATATACTACCCACACACATTTGGAACTCTCCTGGGGTACCCTCACACATATTATTCCCTCATTTAGTGGATATTTTCACAAAAAAGTGAAATTTTCAAAAATCCAAAATATTGGCTGAAAACGACTAAATATCAAGGACTCATTGGGCGAATCGCTCTGGAACTGAAACCGGAACGCTCACTGACATTTGCCCTATCTGAAAGTCTGATAAATGCTAGAAAAATGACTAAGTCCCAAAAAAAATTTTTTTCACCTTTTTTCAATTTTATCCCCGTGGGATATATATTCAACCCACAAACATTTGGAACTCTCCTGGTGTACCCTCACACATATTATTCCCTAATTTAGTGGATATTTTCACAAAAAAGTGAAATTTTCAAAAATCCAAAATATTGGCTGAAAACGACTAAATATCATGGACTCATTGGGCGAATCGCTCTGGAACTGAAATCGGAACGCTCACTGACATTTGCCCTATCTGAAAGTCTGATAAACGCAGGAAAAATGACTAAGTCCCAAAAAAATTTTTTTTAAACTTTTTTCAATTTTACCCCCGTGGGATGTATATTCTACCCACACACATTTGGAACTCTCCTTGGGTACCCTCACACATATTATTCCCTCATTTAGGGGATATTTTCACAAAAAAGTGAAATTTTCAAAAATCCAGAAAATTGGCTGAAAATGACTAAATATCAAGGACTCATTGGGCGAATCGCTCTGGAACTGAAATCGTAATGCTCACTGACATTTGCCCTATCTGAAAGTCTGATAAACGCCAGAAAAATGACTAAGTCCCAAAAAAAAATTGTTTCACCTTTTTTCAATTTTACCCCCGTGGGATATATATTCAACCTACAAACATTTGGAACTCTCCTGGGGTACCCTCACACATATTATTCCCTCATTTAGTGGATATTTTCACAGTAAAGTGAAATTTTCAAAAATCCAGAAAATTGGCTGAAAACGACTAAATATCAAGGACTCTTTGGGCGAATCGCTCTGGAACTGAAATCGGAACGCTCACTAACATTTCCCCTATCTGAAAGTCTGATAAACGCACTAAAAATGACTAAGTCCAAAAAAAAAATGTTTTCAACTTTTTGCAATTTTACCCCCATGGGATGTATATTCTACCCACACACATTTGGAACTCTCCTGGGGTACCCTCACACATATTATTCCCTCATTTAGTGGATATTTTCCCAAAAAAGTGAAATTTTCAAAAATCCAAAATATTGGCTGAAAACGAATAAATATCAAGGACTCATTGGGCAAATCGCTCTGGAACTGAAATCGGAACGCTCAATGACATTTCCCCTATCTGAAAGTCTGATAAACGTCAGATAAATGACTATGTCAAAAAAAAGTTTTTTCAATTTTTTTCAATTTTACCCCCGTGGGATATATATTCTACCCACACACATTTGGAACTCTCCTGGGTTACCCTCACACATATTATTCCCTCATTTAGTTGATATTTTCACAAAAAAGTGAAATTTTCAAAAATCCAGAAAATTGCCTGAAAACGACTAAATATCAAGGACTCATTGGGCGAATCGCTCTGGAACTGAAATCGGAACGCTCACTGACATTTCCCCTATCTGAAAGTCTGATAAACGCCGGAAAATTACTAAGTCCCAAAAAAATTTTTTTTAAACTTTTTTCAATTTTACCCCCGTGGGATGTATATTCTACCCACACACATTTTGAACTCTCCTGGGGTACCCTCACACATATTATTCCCTCATTTAGTGGATATTTTCACAAAAAAGTGAAATTTTCAAAAATCCGGAAAATTGGCCGAAAACGACTAAATATCAAGGACCCATTGGGAGAATTGCTCTGGAACTGAAATCGGAACGCTCACTGACATTTCCCCTATCTGAAAGTCTGATAAACGTCGGAAAAATGACTAATTCCAAAAAAAAAAATGTTCAACTTTTTTCAATTTTACCCCCGTGGGATATATATTCTACCCACACACATTTGGAACTCTCCTGGGGTACCCTCACACATATTATTCCCTCATTTAGTGGATATTTTCACAAAAAAGTGAAATTTTCAAAAATCCAGAAAATTGGCTGAAAACGACTAAATATCAAGGACTCATTGGGCGAATCGCTCTGGAACTGAAATCGGAAAGCTCACTGACATTTGCCCTATCTGAAAGTCTGATAAACTCCAGAAAAATGACTAAGTCCCAAAAAAAATTTTTTTCACCTTTTTTCAATTTTACCCCCGTGGGATATATATTCTTCCCACACACATTTTTAACTCTCCTGGAGTACCCTCACACATATTATTCCCTCATTTAGTGGATATTTTCACAAAAAAGTGAAATTTTCAAAAATCCAGAAAATTGGCTGAAAACGACTAAATATCAAGGACTCATTGGGCGAATCGCTCTGGAACTGAAATCGGAACGCTCACTGACATTTCCCCTATCTGAAAGTCTGATAAATGTCGGAAAAATGACTAAGTCCCAAAAAAAAATTTTTTCACCTTTTTTCAATTTTAGCCCCGTGGGATATATATTCTTCCCACACTCATTTGGAACTCTCCTGGGGTACCCTCACACATATTATTCCCTCATTTAGTGGATATTTTCACAAAAAAGTGAAATTTTCAAAAATCCAGAAAATTGGCTGAAAACGACTAAATATCAAGGACTCATTAGGCGAATCACTCTGGAACTGAAATCTGAACGCTCACTGACATTTCCCTTATCTGAAAGTCTGATAAACGTCAGAAAAATGACTAATTCCAAAAAAAAAAATGTTCAACTTTTTTCAATTTTACCCCCGTGGGATATATATTCTTCCCACACACATTTGGAACTCTCCTGGGGTACCCTCACACATATTATTCCCTAATTTAGTGGATATTTTCACAAAAAAGTGACATTTTCAAAAATCCAGAAACTTGGCTGAAAAGGACTAAATATCAAGGACTCATTGGGCGAATCGCTCTGGAACTGAAATCGGAACGCTCACTGACATTTGCCCTATCTGAAAGTCTGATAAACTCCGGAAAAATGACTAAGTCAAAAAAAAAAATTTTTTCAACTTTTTTCAATTTTACCCCGTGGGATATATATTCTACCCACACACATTTGGTACTCTCCTGGGGTACCCTCACACATATTATTCCCTAATTTAGTGGATATTTTCACAAAAAAGTGAAATTTTCAAAAATCCGGAAAATTGGCCGAAAACGACTAAATATCAAGGACCCATTGGGAGAATCGCTTTGGAACTGAAATCTGAACGCTCACTGACATTTCCCTTATCTGAAAGTCTGATAAACGTCGGAAAAATGACTCATTCCAAAAAAAAAAATGTTCAACTTTTTTCAATTTTACCCCCGTGGGATAAATATTCTTCCCACACACATTTTGAACTCTCCTGGGTACCCTCACACATATTATTCCCTCATTTAGGGGATATTTTCACAAAAAAGTGAAATTTTCAAAAATCCAGAATCTTGGCTGAAAACAACTAAATATCAAGAACTCAATGGGCGAATCGCTCTGGAACTGAAATCGGAACGCTCACTGACATTTCCCTTATCTGAAAGTAAGCTAAAAGCCGGAAAAATGACTAAGTCCCAAAAAAAATTTTTTCACCTTTTTTCAATTTTACCCCCGTGGGATAAATATTCTTCCCACACACATTTGGAACTCTCCTGGGGTACCCTCACACATATTATTCCCTCATTTAGTGGATATTTTCACAGAAAAGTGAAATTTTCAAAAATCCAGAAAATTGGCTGAAAACGACTAAATGTCAAGGACTCATTGGGCGAATCGCTCTGGAACTGAAATCAGAACGCTCACTAACATTTCCCCTATCTGAAAGTCTGATAAACGCACTAAAAATGACTAAGTCCAAAAAAAAATGTTTTCAACTTTTTGCAATTTTACCCCCATGGGATGTATATTCTACCCACACACATTTGGAACTCTCCTGGGGTACCCTCACACATATTATTCCCTCATTTAGTGGATATTTTCACAGAAAAGTGAAATTTTCAAAAATCCAGAAAATTGGCTGAAAATGACTAAATATCAAGGACTCATTGGGCGAATCGCTCTGGAACTGAAATCGGAACGCTCACTGACATTTCCCCTATCTGAAAGTCTGATCAATGCCGGAAAAATGACTAAGTCCCAAAAAAAATTTTTTTAAACTTTTTTCAATTTTAACCCCGTGGGATATATATACTACCCACACACATTTGGAACTCTCCTGGGGTACCCTCACACATATTATTCCCTCATTTAGTGGATATTTTCACAAAAAAGTGAAATTTTCAAAAATCCAAAATATTGGCTGAAAACGACTAAATATCAAGGACTCATTGGGCGAATCGCTCTGGAACTGAAACCGGAACGCTCACTGACATTTGCCCTATCTGAAAGTCTGATAAATGCTAGAAAAATGACTAAGTCCCAAAAAAAATTTTTTTCACCTTTTTTCAATTTTATCCCCGTGGGATATATATTCAACCCACAAACATTTGGAACTCTCCTGGTGTACCCTCACACATATTATTCCCTAATTTAGTGGATATTTTCACAAAAAAGTGAAATTTTCAAAAATCCAAAATATTGGCTGAAAACGACTAAATATCATGGACTCATTGGGCGAATCGCTCTGGAACTGAAATCGGAACGCTCACTGACATTTGCCCTATCTGAAAGTCTGATAAACGCAGGAAAAATGACTAAGTCCCAAAAAAATTTTTTTTAAACTTTTTTCAATTTTACCCCCGTGGGATGTATATTCTACCCACACACATTTGGAACTCTCCTGGGGTACCCTCACACATATTATTCCCTCATTTAGGGGATATTTTCACAAAAAAGTGAAATTTTCAAAAATCCAGAAAATTGGCTGAAAATGACTAAATATCAAGGACTCATTGGGCGAATCGCTCTGGAACTGAAATCGTAATGCTCACTGACATTTGCCCTATCTGAAAGTCTGATAAACGCCAGAAAAATGACTAAGTCCCAAAAAAAAATTGTTTCACCTTTTTTCAATTTTACCCCCGTGGGATATATATTCAACCTACAAACATTTGGAACTCTCCTGGGGTACCCTCACACATATTATTCCCTCATTTAGTGGATATTTTCACAGTAAAGTGAAATTTTCAAAAATCCAGAAAATTGGCTGAAAACGACTAAATATCAAGGACTCTTTGGGCGAATCGCTCTGGAACTGAAATCGGAACGCTCACTAACATTTCCCCTATCTGAAAGTCTGATAAACGCACTAAAAATGACTAAGTCCAAAAAAAAAATGTTTTCAACTTTTTGCAATTTTACCCCCATGGGATGTATATTCTACCCACACACATTTGGAACTCTCCTGGGGTACCCTCACACATATTATTCCCTCATTTAGTGGATATTTTCCCAAAAAAGTGAAATTTTCAAAAATCCAAAATATTGGCTGAAAACGAATAAATATCAAGGACTCATTGGGCAAATCGCTCTGGAACTGAAATCGGAACGCTCAATGACATTTCCCCTATCTGAAAGTCTGATAAACGTCAGATAAATGACTATGTCAAAAAAAAGTTTTTTCAATTTTTTTCAATTTTACCCCCGTGGGATATATATTCTACCCACACACATTTGGAACTCTCCTGGGTTACCCTCACACATATTATTCCCTCATTTAGTTGATATTTTCACAAAAAAGTGAAATTTTCAAAAATCCAGAAAATTGCCTGAAAACGACTAAATATCAAGGACTCATTGGGCGAATCGCTCTGGAACTGAAATCGGAACGCTCACTGACATTTCCCCTATCTGAAAGTCTGATAAACGCCGGAAAATTACTAAGTCCCAAAAAAATTTTTTTTAAACTTTTTTCAATTTTACCCCCGTGGGATGTATATTCTACCCACACACATTTTGAACTCTCCTGGGGTACCCTCACACATATTATTCCCTCATTTAGTGGATATTTTCACAAAAAAGTGAAATTTTCAAAAATCCGGAAAATTGGCCGAAAACGACTAAATATCAAGGACCCATTGGGAGAATTGCTCTGGAACTGAAATCGGAACGCTCACTGACATTTCCCCTATCTGAAAGTCTGATAAACGTCGGAAAAATGACTAATTCCAAAAAAAAAAATGTTCAACTTTTTTCAATTTTACCCCCGTGGGATATATATTCTACCCACACACATTTGGAACTCTCCTGGGGTACCCTCACACATATTATTCCCTCATTTAGTGGATATTTTCACAAAAAAGTGAAATTTTCAAAAATCCAGAAAATTGGCTGAAAACGACTAAATATCAAGGACTCATTGGGCGAATCGCTCTGGAACTGAAATCGGAAAGCTCACTGACATTTGCCCTATCTGAAAGTCTGATAAACTCCAGAAAAATGACTAAGTCCCAAAAAAAATTTTTTTCACCTTTTTTCAATTTTACCCCCGTGGGATATATATTCTTCCCACACACATTTTTAACTCTCCTGGAGTACCCTCACACATATTATTCCCTCATTTAGTGGATATTTTCACAAAAAAGTGAAATTTTCAAAAATCCAGAAAATTGGCTGAAAACGACTAAATATCAAGGACTCATTGGGCGAATCGCTCTGGAACTGAAATCGGAACGCTCACTGACATTTCCCCTATCTGAAAGTCTGATAAATGTCGGAAAAATGACTAAGTCCCAAAAAAAAATTTTTTCACCTTTTTTCAATTTTAGCCCCGTGGGATATATATTCTTCCCACACTCATTTGGAACTCTCCTGGGGTACCCTCACACATATTATTCCCTCATTTAGTGGATATTTTCCCAAAAAAGTGAAATTTTCAAAAATCCAGAAAATTGGCTGAAAACGACTAAATATCAAGGACTCATTAGGCGAATCACTCTGGAACTGAAATCTGAACGCTCACTGACATTTCCCTTATCTGAAAGTCTGATAAACGTCAGAAAAATGACTAATTCCAAAAAAAAAAATGTTCAACTTTTTTCAATTTTACCCCCGTGGGATATATATTCTTCCCACACACATTTGGAACTCTCCTGGGGTACCCTCACACATATTATTCCCTAATTTAGTGGATATTTTCACAAAAAAGTGACATTTTCAAAAATCCAGAAACTTGGCTGAAAAGGACTAAATATCAAGGACTCATTGGGCGAATCGCTCTGGAACTGAAATCGGAACGCTCACTGACATTTGCCCTATCTGAAAGTCTGATAAACTCCGGAAAAATGACTAAGTCAAAAAAAAAAATTTTTTCAACTTTTTTCAATTTTACCCCGTGGGATATATATTCTACCCACACACATTTGGTACTCTCCTGGGGTACCCTCACACATATTATTCCCTAATTTAGTGGATATTTTCACAAAAAAGTGAAATTTTCAAAAATCCGGAAAATTGGCCGAAAACGACTAAATATCAAGGACCCATTGGGAGAATCGCTTTGGAACTGAAATCTGAACGCTCACTGACATTTCCCTTATCTGAAAGTCTGATAAACGTCGGAAAAATGACTCATTCCAAAAAAAAAAATGTTCAACTTTTTTCAATTTTACCCCCGTGGGATAAATATTCTTCCCACACACATTTTGAACTCTCCTGGGTACCCTCACACATATTATTCCCTCATTTGGGGGATATTTTCACAAAAAAGTGAAATTTTCAAAAATCCAGAATCTTGGCTGAAAACAACTAAATATCAAGAACTCAATGGGCGAATCGCTCTGGAACTGAAATCGGAACGCTCACTGACATTTCCCTTATCTGAAAGTAAGCTAAAAGCCGGAAAAATGACTAAGTCCCAAAAAAAATTTTTTCACCTTTTTTCAATTTTACCCCCGTGGGATAAATATTCTTCCCACACACATTTGGAACTCTCCTGGGGTACCCTCACACATATTATTCCCTCATTTAGTGGATATTTTCACAGAAAAGTGAAATTTTCAAAAATCCAGAAAATTGGCTGAAAACGACTAAATGTCAAGGACTCATTGGGCGAATCGCTCTGGAACTGAAATCAGAACGCTCACTAACATTTCCCCTATCTGAAAGTCTGATAAACGCACTAAAAATGACTAAGTCCAAAAAAAAATGTTTTCAACTTTTTGCAATTTTACCCCCATGGGATGTATATTCTACCCACACACATTTGGAACTCTCCTGGGGTACCCTCACACATATTATTCCCTCATTTAGTGGATATTTTCACAGAAAAGTGAAATTTTCAAAAATCCAGAAAATTGGCTGAAAATGACTAAATATCAAGGACTCATTGGGCGAATCGCTCTGGAACTGAAATCGGAACGCTCACTGACATTTCCCCTATCTGAAAGTATGATAATCGCCGGAAAATTACTAAGTCCCAAAAAAAATTTTTTTAAACTTTTTTCAATTTTACCCCCGTGGGATGTATATTCTACCCACACACATTTGGAACTCTCCTGGGTTACCCTCACACATATTATTAACTCATTTACTGGATATTTTCACAAAAAAGTGAAATTTTCAAAAATCCAGAAAATTGGCTGAAAACGACTAAATATCAAGGACTCATTGGGCGAATCGCTCTGGAACTGAACTCGGAATGCTCACTGACATTTCCTTTATCTGAAAGTCTGATAAACGCCGGAAAAATGACAAAGTCCAAAAAAAAAAGTTTTCAACTTTTTTCAATTTTACCCCGTGGGATGTATATTCTACCCACACACATTTGGAACTCTCCTGGGGTACCCTCACACATATTATTCCCTCATTTAGGGGATATTTTCACAAAAAAGTGAAATTTTGAAAAATCCAGAAACTTGGCTGAAAACGACTAAATATCAAGGACTCATTGGGCGAATCGCTCTGGAACTGAAATCGGAACGCTCACTGACATTTCCCCTATCTGAAAGTCTGATCAATGCCGGAAAAATGACTAAGTCCCAAAAAAAATTTTTTTAAACTTTTTTCAATTTTAACCCCGTGGGATATATATACTACCCACACACATTTGGAACTCTCCTGGGGTACCCTCACACATATTATTCCCTCATTTAGTGGATATTTTCACAAAAAAGTGAAATTTTCAAAAATCCAAAATATTGGCTGAAAACGACTAAATATCAAGGACTCATTGGGCGAATCGCTCTGGAACTGAAACCGGAACGCTCACTGACATTTGCCCTATCTGAAAGTCTGATAAATGCTAGAAAAATGACTAAGTCCCAAAAAAAATTTTTTTCACCTTTTTTCAATTTTATCCCCGTGGGATATATATTCAACCCACAAACATTTGGAACTCTCCTGGTGTACCCTCACACATATTATTCCCTAATTTAGTGGATATTTTCACAAAAAAGTGAAATTTTCAAAAATCCAAAATATTGGCTGAAAACGACTAAATATCAAGGACTCATTGGGCGAATCGCTCTGGAACTGAAATCGGAACGCTCACTGACATTTGCCCTATCTGAAAGTCTGATAAACGCAGGAAAAATGACTAAGTCCCAAAAAAATTTTTTTTAAACTTTTTTCAATTTTACCCCCGTGGGATGTATATTCTACCCACACACATTTGGAACTCTCCTGGGGTACCCTCACACATATTATTCCCTCATTTAGGGGATATTTTCACAAAAAAGTGAAATTTTCAAAAATCCAGAAAATTGGCTGAAAATGACTAAATATCAAGGACTCATTGGGCGAATCGCTCTGGAACTGAAATCGTAATGCTCACTGACATTTGCCCTATCTGAAAGTCTGATAAACGCCAGAAAAATGACTAAGTCCCAAAAAAAAATTGTTTCACCTTTTTTCAATTTTACCCCCGTGGGATATATATTCAACCTACAAACATTTGGAACTCTCCTGGGGTACCCTCACACATATTATTCCCTCATTTAGTGGATATTTTCACAGTAAAGTGAAATTTTCAAAAATCCAGAAAATTGGCTGAAAACGACTAAATATCAAGGACTCTTTGGGCGAATCGCTCTGGAACTGAAATCGGAACGCTCACTAACATTTCCCCTATCTGAAAGTCTGATAAACGCACTAAAAATGACTAAGTCCAAAAAAAAAATGTTTTCAACTTTTTGCAATTTTACCCCCATGGGATGTATATTCTACCCACACACATTTGGAACTCTCCTGGGGTACCCTCACACATATTATTCCCTCATTTAGTGGATATTTTCACAAAAAAGTTAAATTTTCAAAAATCCAAAATATTGGCTGAAAACGAATAAATATCAAGGACTCATTGGGCAAATCGCTCTGGAACTGAAATCGGAACGCTCAATGACATTTCCCCTATCTGAAAGTCTGATAAACGTCAGATAAATGACTATGTCAAAAAAAAGTTTTTTCAATTTTTTTCAATTTTACCCCCGTGGGATATATATTCTACCCACACACATTTGGAACTCTCCTGGGTTACCCTCACACATATTATTCCCTCATTTAGTTGATATTTTCACAAAAAAGTGAAATTTTCAAAAATCCAGAAAATTGCCTGAAAACGACTAAATATCAAGGACTCATTGGGCGAATCGCTCTGGAACTGAAATCGGAACGCTCACTGACATTTCCCCTATCTGAAAGTCTGATAAACGCCGGAAAATTACTAAGTCCCAAAAAAATTTTTTTTAAACTTTTTTCAATTTTACCCCCGTGGGATGTATATTCTACCCACACACATTTTGAACTCTCCTGGGGTACCCTCACACATATTATTCCCTCATTTAGTGGATATTTTCACAAAAAAGTGAAATTTTCAAAAATCCAGAAAATTGGCTGAAAACGACTAAATATCAAGGACTCATTGGGCAAATTGCTCTGGAACTGAAATCGGAACGCTCACTGACATTTACCTTATCTGAAAGTCTGAGAAACTCCGGAAAAATGACTAAGTCCAAAAAAAATTTTTTTTAAACTTTTTGCAATTTTACCCCCGTGGGATGTATATTCTACCCACACACATTTGGAACTCTCCTGGGGTACCCTCACACATATTATTCCCTCATTTAGTGGATATTTTCACAAAAAAGTGAAATTTTCAAAAATCCAAAATATTGGCTGAAAACGAATAAATATCAAGGACTCATTGGGCGAATCGCTCTGGAACTGAAATCGGAACGCTCACTGACATTTCCCCTATCTGAAAGTCTGAAAAACGCGCTAAAAATGACTAAGTCCAAAAAAAATTTTTTTCACCTTTTTTCAATTTTACCCCCGTGGGATATATATTCTTCCCACACACATTTTTAACTCTCCTGGAGTACCCTCATACATATTATTCCCTCATTTAGGGGATAATTTCACAAAAAAGTGAAATTTTCAAAAATCCAGAAACTTGGCTGAAAACGATAAAAAATATCAAAGACTCATTGGGCGAATCGCTCTGGAACTGAAATCGGAATGCTCACTGACATTTCCCCTATCTGAAAGTCTGATAAACGCCGGAAAAATGACTAGGTCCCAAAAAAATTTTTTTTCACCTTTTTTCAATTTTACCCCCGTGGGATATATATTCTACCCACACACATTTGGAACTCTCCTGGGGTACCCTCACACATATTATTCCCTCATTTAGTGGATATTTTCACAAAAAAGTGAAATTTTCAAAAATCCAAAATATTGGCTGAAAATGACTAAATATCAGGGACTCATTGGGCGAATCGCTCTGGAACTGAAATCGGAATGCTCACTGACATTTCCCCTATCTGAAAGTCTGATAAACGCTAGAAAAATGACTAAGTCCCAAAAAAAATTTTTTTCAACTTTTTTCAATTTTACCTCCGTGGGATATATATTCTACCCACACACATTTGGAACTCTCCTGGGTTACCCTCACACATATTATTCCCTCATTTAGTGGATATTTTCACAAAAAAGTGAAATTTTCAAAAATCCAGAAAATTGTCTGAAAACGACTAAATATCAAGGACTCATTGGGCGAATCGCTCTGGAACTGAAATCGGAACGCTCACTGACATTTCCCCTATCTGAAAGTCTGATAAACGCCGGAAAATTAATAAGTCCCAAAAAAATTTTTTTTAAACTTTTTTCAATTTTACCCCCGTGGGATGTATATTCTACCCACACACATTTTGAACTCTCCTGGGGTACCCTCACACATATTATTCCCTCATTTAGTGAATATTTTCACAAAAAAGTGAAATTTTCAAAAATCCAGAAACTTGGCTGAAAACGACTAAATATCAAGGACTCATTGGGCGAATCGCTCTGGAACTGAAATCGGAATGCTCACTGACATTTCCCCTATCTGAAAGTCTGATAAACGCTAGAAAAATGACTAAGTCCCAAAAAAAATTTTTTTCAACTTTTTTCAATTTTACCTCCGTGGGATGTATATTGTACCCACACACATTTGGAACTCTCCTGGGGTACCCTCACACATATTATTCCCTCATTTAGGGGATATTTTCACAAAAAAGTGAAATTTTCAAAAATCCAGAAAATTGGCTGAAAATGACTAAATATCAAGGACTCATTGGGGGAATCGCTCTGGAACTGAAATCGTAATGCTCACTGACATTTGCCCTATCTGAAAGTCTGATAAACGCTAGAAAAAAGACTAAGTCCCAAAAAAAAATTTTTTCACCTTTTTTCAATTTTACCCCCGTGGGATATATATTCTACCCACAAACATTTGGAACTCTCCTGGGGTACCCTCACACATATTATTCCCTAATTTAGTGGATGTTTTCACAAAAAAGTGAAATTTTCAAAAATATAGAAACTTGGCTGAAAACGACTAAATATCATTGACTCATTGGGAGAATCGCTCTGGAACTAAAATCGGAACGCTCACTGACATTTCCCCTATCTGAAAGTCTGATAAACGCCGGAAAAATGACTAAGTCCAAAAAAAAATTTTTTTCAACTTTTTGCAATTTTACCCCCGTGGGATGTTTATTCTACCCACACACATTTGGAACTCTCCAGGGGAACCCTCACACATATTATTCCCTCATTTAGTGGATATTTTCACAAAAAAATGACATTTTCAAAAATCCAAAATATTGGCTGAAAACTACTAAATATCAAGGACTCATTGGGCGAATCGCTCTGGAACTGAAATCGTAATGCTCACTGACATTTCCCCTAACTGAAAGTCTGATAAATGTCGGAAAAATGACTAAGTCCCAAAAAAAATTTTTTTCACCTTTTTTCAATTTTAGCCCCGTGGGATATATATTCATCCCACACTCATTTGGAATTCTCCTGGGGTACCCTCACACATATTATTCCCTCATTTAGTGGATATTTTCACAAAAAAGTGAAATTTTCAAAAATCCAGAAAATTGGCTGAAAATGTCGAAATATCAAGGACTCATTGGGTGAATCACTCTGGAACTGAAATAGGAACGCTCACTAACATTTCCCCTATCTGAAAGTCTGATAAACGCACTAAAAATGACTAAGTCCAAAAAAAAATGTTTTCAACTTTTTGCAATTTTACCCCCATGGGATGTATATTCTACCCACACACATTTGGAACTCTCCTGGGGTACCCTCACACATATTATTCCCTCATTTAGTGGATATTTTCACAAAAAAATGACATTTTCAAAAATCCAAAATATTGGCTGAAAACGACTAAATATCAAGGACTCATTGGGCAAATCGCTCTGGAACTGAAATCGGAATGCTCAATGACATTTGCCCTAACTGAAAGTCTGATAAACGCCGGAAAAATGACTAATTCCCCAAAAAATTTTTTTTCAACTTTTTTCAATTTTAGCCCCGTGGGATATATATTCTTCCCACACTCATTTGGAACTCTCCTGGGTTACCCTCACACATATTATTCCCTCATTTAGTGGATATTTTCACAAAAAAGTGAAATTTTCAAAACTCCAGAAACTTGGCTGAAAACGACTAAATATCAAGGACTCATTGGGCGAATTGCTCTGGAACTGAAATCGGAATGCTCACTGACATTTACCTTATGTGAAAGTCTGAGAAACGCCGGAAAAATGACTAAGTCCAAAAAATAATTTTTTTAAACTTTTTGCAATTTTACCCCCGTGGGATGTATATTCTACCCACACACATTTGGAATTCTCCTGGGGTACCCTCACACATATTATTCCCTCATTTAGTGGATATTTTCACAAAAAAGTGAAATTTTCAAAAATCCAAAATATTGGCTGAAAACGACTAAATATCAAGGACTCATTGGGCGAATCGCTCTGGAACTGAAATCGGAACGCTCACTGACATTTCCCCTATCTGAAAGTCTGATAAACGCGGGAAAAATGACTAAGACCCCAAAAAATTTTTTTTCACCTTTTTTCAATTTTACCCCCATGGGATATATTTAGTACCCACACACATTTGGAACTCTCCTGGGGTACCCTCACACATATTATTCCCTAATTTAGTGGATATTTTCACAAAAAAGTGAAATTTTCAAAAATCCAGAAAATTGGCTAAAAACGACTAAAAATCAAGGACTCATTGGGCGAATCGCTCTGGAACTGAAATCGGAACGCTCACTGACATTTCCCCTATCTGAAAGTCTGATAAACGCCGGAAAAATGACTAAGACCCAAAAAAAATTTTTTCACCTTTTTTCAATTTTACCCCCATGGGATATATATTGTACCCACACACATTTGGAACTCTCCTGGGGTACCCTCACACATATTATTCCCTCATTTAGTGGATATTTTCACAGAAAAGTGAAATTTTCAAAAATCCAAAATATTGGCTGAAAACAACTTACATATCAAGGACTCATTGGGCGAATCGCTCTGGAACTGAAATCGGAACGCTCACTGACATTTGCCCTATCTGAAAGTCTGATAAACAGCGGAAAAATGGCTAAGTCCAAAAAAAAAAATGTTTCAACTTTTTTCAATTTTACCCCCGTGGGATATATATTCTACCCACACACATTTGGAACTCTCCTGGGGTACCCTCACACATATTATTCCCTCATTTAGTGGATATTTTCACAAAAAGGTGAAATTTTCAAAAATCCAGAAAATTGGCTGAAAACGACTAAATATCAAGGACTCATTGGCCGAATCGCTCTGGAACTGAAATCGGAACGCTCACTGACATTTGCCCTATCAGAAAGTCTGATAAACGCCGGAAAAATGGCTAAGTCCAAAAAAAATTTTTTTTCACATTTTTTCACTTTTACCCCCGTGGCATATATATTCTACCCACAGACATTTGGAACTCTCCTGGGGTACCCTCACACATATTATTCCCTCATTTAGTGGATATTTTTACAAAAAAGTGAAATTTTCAAAAATCCAATATATTGGCTGAAAACGACTACATATCAAGGACTCATTGGGCGAATCGCTCTGGAACTGAAATCGGAACGCTCACTGACATTTGCCCTATCTGAAAGTCTGATAAACGGCGGAAAAATGGCTAAGTCCAAAAAAAAAAATGTTTCAACTTGTTTCAATTTTACCCCCGTGGGATATATATTCTACCCACACACATTTGGAACTTTCCTGGGGTACCCTCACACATATTATTCCCTCATTTAGTGGATATTTTCACAAAAAAGTGAAATTTTCAAAAATCCAAAATATTGGCTGAAAACGACTACATATCAAGGACTCATTGTGCGAATCGCTCTGGAACTGAAATCGGAACGCTCATTGACATTTGCCCTATCTGAAAGTCTGATAAACGCCGGAAAAATGACTAAGTCCAAAAAAAATTTTTTTTCACATTTTTTCACTTTTACCCCCGTGGCATATATATTCTACCCACAGACATTTGGAACTCTCCTGGGGTACCCTCACACATATTATTCCCTCATTTAGTGGATATTTTTACAAAAAAGTGAAATTTTCAAAAATCCAATATATTGGCTGAAAACGACTACATATCAAGGACTCATTGGGCGAATCGCTCTGGAACTGAAATCGGAACGCTCACTGACATTTGCCCTATCTGAAAGTCTGATAAACGGCGGAAAAATGGCTAAGTCCAAAAAAAAAAATGTTTCAACTTTTTTCAATTTTACCCCCGTGGGATATATATTCTACCCACACACATTTGGAACTTTCCTGGGGTACCCTCACACATATTATTCCCTCATTTAGTGGATATTTTCACAGAAAAGTGAAATTTTCAAAAATCCAAAATATTGGCTGAAAACAACTACATATCAAGGACTCATTGGGCGAATCGCTCTGGAACTGAAATCGGAACGCTCACTGACATTTGCCCTATCTGAAAGTCTGCTAAACGCCGGAAAAATGGCTAAGTCCAAAAAAAAATTTTTTTCAACTTTTTACAATTTTACCCCCATGGGATATATATTTTACCCACACACATTGGGAACTCTCCTGGGGTACCCTCACCCATATTATTCCCTCATTTAGTGGATATTTTCACAAAAAAGTGAAATTTTCAAAAATCCAAAATATTGGCTGAAAACGACTACATTTCAAGGACTCATTGTGCGAATCGCTCTGGAACTGAAATCGGAACACTCATTGACATTTGCCCTATCTGAAAGTCTGATAAACGCCGGAAAAATGACTAAGTCCAAAAAAAAAATTTTTTTAAACTTTTTGCAATTTTACCCCTGTGGGATGTATATTCTACCCACACACATTTGGAACTCTCCTGGGTTACCCTCACACATATTATTCCCTCATTTAGGGTATATTTTCACAAAAAAGTGAAATTTTGAAAAATCCAGAAACTTGGCTGAAAACGACTAAATATCAAGGACTCATTGGGCGAATCGCTCTGGAACTGAAATCGGAACGCTCACTGACATTTCCCCTATCTGAAAGTCCGATAAACGCCGGAAAAATGCCGAAGTCCAAAAAAAAAAATTTTTCAATTTTTTTCAGTTTTACCCCCGTGGGATATATATTCTACCCACACACATTTGGAACTCTCCTGGGGTACCCTCACACATATTATTCCCTCATTTAGTGGATATTTTCACAAAAAAGTGAAATTTTCAAAAATTCAAAATATTGGCTGAAAATGACTAAATATCAAGGACTCATTGGGCGAATCGCTCTGGAACTGAAATCGGAACGGTCACTGACATTTACCTTATCTGAAAGTCTGACAAACGCCGGAAAAATGACTAAGTCCAAAAAAAATTTTTTTTAAACTTTTTGCAATTTTACCCCCGTGGGATGTATATTCTACCCACACACATTTGGAACTCTCCTGGGGTACCCTCACACATATTATTCCCTCATTTAGTGGATATTTTCACAAAAAAGTGAAATTTTCAAAAATCCAAAATATTGGCTGAAAACGACTAAATATCAAGGACTCATTGGGCGAATCGCTCTGGAACTGAAATCGGAACGCTCACTGACATTTCCCCTATCTGAAAGTCTGATAAACGCCGGAAAAATGACTAAGACCCAAAAAAAAATTTTTTCACCTTTTTTCAATTTTACCCCCATGGGATATATATTGTACTTACACACATTTGGAACTCTCCTGGGGTACCCTCACACATATTATTCCCTAATTTAGTGGATATTTTCACAAAAAAGTGAAATTTTCAAAAATCCAGAAAATTGGCTGAAAACGACTAAATATCAAGGACTCATTGGGTGAATCGCTGTGGAACTGAAATCGGAACGCTCACTGACATTTGCCCTATCTGAAAGTCTGATAAATGCCGGAAAATGACTAAGTTCCAAAAAAAAATTTTTTCAACTTTTTTCAATTTTACCTCCGTGGGATGTCTATTGTACCCACACACATTTGGAACTCTCCTGGGGTACCCTCACACATATTATTCCCTCATTTAGTGGATATTTTCACAAAAAAGTGAAATTTTCAAAAATCCAAAATATTGGCTGAAAACGACTAAATATCAAGGACTCATTGGGAGAATCGCTCTGGAACTGAAATCGGAATGCTAACTGAAATTTGCCCTATCTGAAAGTCTGATAAACGCCAGAAAAATGACTAATTCCCCCCAAAAAAATTTTTTCACCTTTTTTCAATTTTACCCCCGTGGGATATATATTCAACCCACAAATATTTGGAACTCTCCTGGGGTAGCCTCACACATATTATTCCCTCATTTAGGGGATATTTTCACAAAAAAAGTGAAATTTTGAAAAATCCAGAAACTTGGCTGAAAACGACTAAATATCAAGGACTCATTGGGCGAATCGCTCTGGAACTGAAATTGGAACGCTCACTGACATTTCCCCTATCTGAAAGTCTGATAAACGCCGGAAAAATGCCGAAGTCCAAAAAAAAAATTTTTAAAATTTTTTCCATTTTTTCCCCCGTGGGATATATATTCTTCCCACACACATTTTGAACTCTCCTGGGGTACCCTCACACATATTATTCCCTCATTTAGGGGATATTTTCACAAAAAAGTGAAATTTTCAAAAATCCAGAAACTTGGCTGAAAACGACTAAATATCAAGGACTCATTGGGCGAATCGCTCTGGAACTGAAATCGGAACGCTCACTGACATTTCCCCTATCTGAAAGTCCGATAAACGCCGGAAAAATGCCGAAGTCCAAAAAAAAAAATTTTTCAATTTTTTTCAGTTTTACCCCCGTGGGATATATATTCTACCCACACACATTTGGAACTCTCCTGGGGTACCCTCACACATATTATTCCCTCATTTAGTGGATATTTTCACAAAAAAGTGAAATTTTCAAAAATTCAAAATATTGGCTGAAAATGACTAAATATCAAGGACTCATTGGGCGAATCGCTCTGGAACTGAAATCGGAACGGTCACTGACATTTACCTTATCTGAAAGTCTGACAAACGCCGGAAAAATGACTAAGTCCAAAAAAATTTTTTTTAAACTTTTTGCAATTTTACCTCCGTGGGATGTATATTCTACCCACACACATTTGGAATTCTCCTGGGGTACCCTCACACATATTATTCCCTCATTTAGTGGATATTTTCACAAAAAAGTGAAATTTTCAAAAATCCAAAATATTGGCTGAAAACGACTAAATATCAAGGACTCATTGGGAGAATCGCTCTGGAACTGAAATCGGAATGCTAACTGAAATTTGCCCTATCTGAAAGTCTGATAAACGCCAGAAAAATGACTAATTCCCCCCAAAAAAATTTTTTCACCTTTTTTCAATTTTACCCCCGTGGGATATATATTCAACCCACAAATATTTGGAACTCTCCTGGGGTAGCCTCACACATATTATTCCCTCATTTAGGGGATATTTTCACAAAAAAAGTGAAATTTTGAAAAATCCAGAAACTTGGCTGAAAACGACTAAATATCAAGGACTCATTGGGCGAATCGCTCTGGAACTGAAATTGGAACGCTCACTGACATTTCCCCTATCTGAAAGTCTGATAAACGCCGGAAAAATGCCGAAGTCCAAAAAAAAAATTTTTAAAATTTTTTCCATTTTTTCCCCCGTGGGATATATATTCTTCCCACACACATTTTGAACTCTCCTGGGGTACCCTCACACATATTATTCCCTCATTTAGGGGATATTTTCACAAAAAAGTGAAATTTTCAAAAATCCAGAAACTTGGCTGAAAACGACTAAATATCAAGGACTCATTGGGCGAATCGCTCTGGAACTGAAATCGGAACGCTCACTGACATTTCCCCTATCTGAAAGTCCGATAAACGCCGGAAAAATGCCGAAGTCCAAAAAAAAAATTTTTTCAATTTTTTTCAGTTTTACCCCCGTGGGATATATATTCTACCCACACACATTTGGAACTCTCCTGGGGTACCCTCACACATATTATTCCCTCATTTAGTGGATATTTTCACAAAAAAGTGAAATTTTCAAAAATTCAAAATATTGGCTGAAAATGACTAAATATCAAGGACTCATTGGGCGAATCGCTCTGGAACTGAAATCGGAACGGTCACTGACATTTACCTTATCTGAAAGTCTGACAAACGCCGGAAAAATGACTAAGTCCAAAAAAATTTTTTTTAAACTTTTTGCAATTTTACCCCCGTGGGATGTATATTCTACCCACACACATTTGGAACTCTCCTGGGGTACCCTCACACATATTATTCCCTCATTTAGTGGATATTTTCACAAAAAAGTGAAATTTTCAAAAATCCAAAATATTGGCTGAAAACGACTAAATATCAAGGACTCATTGGGCGAATCGCTCTGGAACTGAAATCGGAACGCTCACTGACATTTCCCCTATCTGAAAGTCTGATAAACGCCGGAAAAATGACTAAGACCCAAAAAAAAATTTTTTCACCTTTTTTCAATTTTACCCCCATGGGATATATATTGTACTTACACACATTTGGAACTCTCCTGGGGTACCCTCACACATATTATTCCCTAATTTAGTGGATATTTTCACAAAAAAGTGAAATTTTCAAAAATCCAGAAAATTGGCTGAAAACGACTAAATATCAAGGACTCATTGGGTGAATCGCTGTGGAACTGAAATCGGAACGCTCACTGACATTTGCCCTATCTGAAAGTCTGATAAATGCCGGAAAATGACTAAGTTCCAAAAAAAAATTTTTTCAACTTTTTTCAATTTTACCTCCGTGGGATGTCTATTGTACCCACACACATTTGGAACTCTCCTGGGGTACCCTCACACATATTATTCCCTAATTCAGTGGATACTTTCACAAAAAAGTGAAATTTTCAAAAATCCAGAAAATTGGCTGAAAACGACTAAATATCAAGGACTCATTCGACGAATCGCTCTGGAACTGAAATCGGAACGCTCACTGACATTTCCCCTATCTGAAAGTCTGATAAACGCCGGAAAATGACTAAGTCCCAAAAAAATTTTTTTTAAACTTTTTTCAATTTTACCTCCGTGGGATGTATATTCTACCCACACACATTTGGAATTCTCCTGGGGTACCCTCACACATATTATTCCCTCATTTAGTGGATATTTTCACAAAAAAGTGAAATTTTCAAAAATCCAAAATATTGGCTGAAAACGACTAAATATCAAGGACTCATTGGGAGAATCGCTCTGGAACTGAAATCGGAATGCTAACTGAAATTTGCCCTATCTGAAAGTCTGATAAACGCCAGAAAAATGACTAATTCCCCCCAAAAAAATTTTTTCACCTTTTTTCAATTTTACCCCCGTGGGATATATATTCAACCCACAAATATTTGGAACTCTCCTGGGGTAGCCTCACACATATTATTCCCTCATTTAGGGGATATTTTCACAAAAAAGTGAAATTTTGAAAAATCCAGAAACTTGGCTGAAAACGACTAAATATCAAGGACTCATTGGGCGAATCGCTCTGGAACTGAAATTGGAACGCTCACTGACATTTCCCCTATCTGAAAGTCTGATAAACGCCGGAAAAATGCCGAAGTCCAAAAAAAAAATTTTTAAAATTTTTTCCATTTTTTCCCCCGTGGGATATATATTCTTCCCACACACATTTTGAACTCTCCTGGGGTACCCTCACACATATTATTCCCTCATTTAGGGGATATTTTCACAAAAAAGTGAAATTTTCAAAAATCCAGAAACTTGGCTGAAAACGACTAAATATCAAGGACTCATTGGGCGAATCGCTCTGGAACTGAAATCGGAACGCTCACTGACATTTACCTTATCTGAAAGTCTGACAAACGCCGGAAAAATGACTAAGTCCAAAAAAATTTTTTTTAACCCCTTAAGCCTCGCGGGTGGTTTGCACGTTAATGACCGGGCCAATTTTTACAATTCTGACCACTGTCAATTTATGAGGTAATTACTCTGGAACGATTCAACGGATCCCCCTGATTCTGAGATTGTGTTTTCGTGACATATTGTACTTCATGATTGTGGAAAAATTTCTTCGATATCACTTGCGTTTATTTGTGAAAAAATTGGAAATTTGGCGAAAATTTTGAAAATTTTGCAATTTTCAGAATTTGAATTTTTAAGCCCTGAAATCAGAGCGATATATCACACAAAAGAGTTAATAAATAACATTTCCCACATGTTTACTTTACATCAGCACAATTTTGGAACCAAAATTTTTTTTTGTTAGGGAGCTATAATGGTTAAAAGTTGACCAGTGATTTCTCATTTTTCCAACAAAATTTACAAAACCATTTTTTTAGGGACCACATCACATTTGAAGTCACTTTGAGAGGTCTGTATGACAGAAAATACCCAAAAGTGACACCATTCTAAAAACTGCACCCCTCAAGGTGCTCAAAACCACATTCAAGAACTTTATTAACCCTTCAGGTGCTTCACAGGAATTTTTTGAATGTGGAAGAAAAAAATGAACATTTAACTTTTTTCACAAAAATGTTACTTTAGACCCAATTTTTTTTATTTTCACAAGGGTAACAAGAAAAAATGGACCCCAAAATTTGTTGTGCAATTTCCCCTGGGCATGCAGATACCCAATATTTGGGGAAAAAACACTGTTTAGGCGCACGGCAGGGCTCGGAAGGGAAGGAGCACCATTTGACTTTTTGATTGTAAAATTTGCTTGAATAATTAGCGGACGCCATGTTGTGTTTGGAGAGCCGATGTGTGCCCAAACTTTGGAGCTCCCCCACAAGTGACCCCATTTTGGAAACTAGATCCCCCAAGGCACCTTTCTAGATGCATAGTGAGCACTTGGAACCCCCAGGTGCTTCACAAATTGATTCGTAACAATGAAAAAGTGTAAAAAAAACACTTTTTCATTTTTATGAATCAATTTGTGAAGCACCTGGGGTTCCAAGTGCTCACTATGAATCTAGATAGGTGCCTTGGGGGGGTCTAGTTTCCAAAATGGGGTCACTTGTGGGGGAGCTCCAATGTTTGGGCACACAGGGACTCTCTAAATGCAACATGGTATCCGCTAACAAATTGAATGGAAAATCGGCTCAAATTGTTAGCGGACACCACATTGCGTTTGGAGAGCCCCTCTGTGCCCAAACTTTGGAGCTCCCCCACAAGTGACCCCATTTTGGAAACTAGACCCCCAAAGCCACCTTTCCAGATGCATAGTGAGCACTTGGAACCCCCAGGTGCTTCACAAATTGATTCGTAAAAATGAAAAAGTGAAAAAAAAAATACTTTTTCATTTTTATGAATCAATTTGTGAAGCACCTGGGGTTCAAAGTGCTCACTATGAATCTAGATAGGTGCCTTGGGGGCTCTAGTTTCCAAAATGGGGTCACTTGTGGGGGAGCTCCAATGTTTGGGCACACAGGGACTCTCTAAATGCAACATGGCATCCGCTAACAAATTGAATGGAAAATCGGCTCAAATTGTTAGCGGACACCACATTGCGTTTGGAGAGCCCCTCTGTGCCCAAACTTTGGAGCTCCCCACAAGTGACCCCACTTTGGAAACTAGATCCCCCAAGGCACCTTTCCAGATGCATAGTGAGCACTTGGAACCCCCAGGTGCTTCACAAATTGATTTGTAAAAATGAAAAAGTGAAAAAAAAAATACTTTTTCATTTTTATGAATCAATTTGTGAAGCACCTGGGGTTCAAAGTGCTCACTATGAATCTAGATAGGTGCCTTGGGGGCTCTAGTTTCCAAAATGAGGTCACTTGTGGGGGAGCTCCAATGTTTGGGCACACAGGGACTCTCTAAATGCAACATGGCATCCGCTAACAAATTGAATGGAAAATCGGCTCAAATTGTTAGCGGACACCACATTGCGTTTGGAGAGCCCCTCTGTGCCCAAACTTTGGAGCTCCCCACAAGTGACC
Organism: Phyllobates terribilis; assembly: GCF_046119375.1. NCBI lineage: Eukaryota > Metazoa > Chordata > Amphibia > Anura > Dendrobatidae > Phyllobates > Phyllobates terribilis. Next base: position 249,410 of record NW_027363225.1, on the reverse strand, counting down.
CCATTTTGGAAACTAGATCCCCCAAGGCACCTTTCCAGATGCATAGTGAGCACTTGGAACCCCCAGGTGCTTCACAAATTGATTCGTAAAAATGAAAAAGTGAAAAAAAAAATACTTTTTCATATTTATGAATCAATTTGTGAAGCACCTGGGGTTCCAAGTGCTCACTATGAATCTAGATAGGTGCCTTGGGGGGTCTAGTTTCCAAAATGGGGTCACTTGTGGGGGAGCTCCAATGTTTGGGCACACAGGGACTCTCCAAATGCAACATGATATCCGCTAACAAATTGTTGGCTCAAATTGTTAGCGGATATCATGTTGCATTTGGAGAGTCCCTGTGTGCCCAAACATTGGAGCTCCCCCACAAGTGACCACATTTTGGAAACTAGACCCCCCAAGGCACCTATCTAGATGCATAGTGAGCAGTTGGAACCCCAGGTGCTTCACAAATTGATTCATAAAAATGAAAAAGTGTTTTTTTTTTTCACTTTTTCATTGTTACGAATCAATTTGTGAAGCACCTGGGGGTTCCAAGTGCTCACTATGCATCTGGAAAGGTGCCTTGGGGGGTCTAGTTTCCAAAATGGGGTCACTTGTGGGGGAGCTCCAAAGTTTGGGCACAGAGGGGCTCTCCAAACGCAATGTGGCGTCCGCTAACAATTTGAGCCGATTTTCCATTCAATTTGTTAGCGGATACCATGTTGCATTTAGAGAGTCCCTGTGTGCCCAAACATTGGAGCTCCCCCACAAGTGACCCCATTTTGGAAACTAGACCCCCCAAGGCACCTATCTAGATGCATAGTGAGCACTTGGAACCCCTAGGTGCTTCACAAATTGATTCGTAAAAATGAAAAAGTGTTTTTTTTTTCACTTTTTCATTATTACGAATCAATTTGTGAAGCACCTGGGGGTTCCAAGTGCTCACTATGCAACTAGAAAGGTGCCTTGGGGGATCTAGTTTCCAAAATGGGGTCACTTGTGGGGAGCTCCAAAGTTTGGGCACAGAGGGGCTCTCCAAACGCAATGTGGTGTCCGCTAACAATTTGAGCCGATTTTCCATTCAATTTGTTAGCGAATACCATGTTGCATTTAGAGAGTCCCTGTGTGCCCAAACATTGGAGCTCCCCCACAAGTGACCACATTTTGGAAACTAGACCCCCCAAGGCACCTATCTAGATGCATAGTGAGCAGTTGGAACCCCCAGTTGCTTCACAAATTGATTCATAAAAATGAAAAAGTGTTTTTTTTTTCACTTTTTCATTGTTAAGAATCAATTTGTGAAGCACCTGGGGGTTCCAAGTGCTCACGATGCATCTAGATAGGTGCCTTTTGGGGGTCTAGTTTCCAAAATGGGGTCACTTGTGGGGCAGCTCCAATGTTTGGACACACAGCGGCTCTCCAAACGCAACATGGTGTCGCTAACAATTTGAGCCAATTTTGCGTTAAATTTGTTAGCGGACACCATGTTGCATTTAGAGAGCCGCTGTGTGCCCAAATATTGGAGCTCCCCCACAAGTGACCCCATTTTGGAAACTAGACCACCCAAGGCACCTATCTAGATGCATTGTGAGCACTTGGAACCCCAGGTGCTTCACAAATTGATTCATAAAAATGAAAAAGTGTTTTTTTTTTCACTTTTTCATTGTTACGAATCAATTTGTGAAGCACCTGGGGGTTCCAAGTGCTCACTATGCATCTAGAAAGGTGCCTTGGGGGGTCTAGTTTCCAAAATGGGGTCACTTGTGGGGGAGCTCCAAAGTTTGGGCACAGAGGGGCTCTCCAAACGCAATGTGGTGTCCGCTAACAATTTGAGCCGATTTTCCATTCAATTTGTTAGCGGACACCATGTCGCGTTTGGAGAGCCCGTGATGTGCCTAAACAGTGGAGCTCCCCCACAAGTGTCCCCATTTTGGAAACTATACCCCTCAAGGATTTTATTAAGGTGTATAGTGAACATTTTGAACCCAGAGGTATGGCACATTATTTGTTTACATTAGGTCATCATATTGAATAAGTTGTCATTATTCTTGAGCGCAAGTGCTCGCTACTTGAGTTTGCATCGGGTACTCAGGTATGCACCATGTACAGCGTGTGTTCGAGTGACATGCTCGAGTCCCTGCTCCGCATGTTTCACGGTTATTAGACACCCAAAAAAAAACATGCGGGGATCGCTCGTGCATAGCAGGCAATCCCTGTAAAGTTTTTTGGCCGCGAAGCATATGGGGCAGAGACTCGAGCATGTCGCTCAAATACCCACGATACTCAATGCATACCAGAGCACCCGATGCAAACTCAAGTAGCGAGCACTTGCTCTCAACACTAGTCGCCATATCGTCATCTTTTTTTCTTACTTTTGAAAAAAATCCCAACCCCAGCCCTAACCCTAGCACAACCCTAGCCCCAGCACAACCCTAGCCCCAGCACAACGCTTGCCCCAGCACAAACCTAGCCCCAGCACAACCCTAGCCCCAAACCCAGCCCTAACCCTAGCCCAATCCTAACCCAAGAGTTTATTTTTGACGCCGTTCCTTGTGAGGTATAAGTGATTAGACGACTTTATTCTTCGGGTCGGTGTGATTACAGCAATGCCAGAATCATATGGGATTTTTATGACTGACAGCTGTCACACACTAAAAGACGCATTTTTTGAAAATCTAATTTTTGCATCGCCATATTTTGAGAGCTATAATTTTTCCAGATTTTGGCAGACAGTCATGTGACGGCTCGTTTTTTGCGGGATGACTTGACGTTGTTATTGGTGCCATTTTCAGGCACGTGACATTTTTTGATCGCTTTCTATTCCGATTTTTGGGAGGCAGAATAAACAAAAACCAACAATTCAGGAATTGTTTTTTTTTTTTTTTTTTATTCTGTTCCGCGTGTGGTAAAATTGATGAGGTAGCTTTATTCTTCGGGTCAGTACGTTTACAGCGGTACCACATTTGTATCATTTTTCTATGTTTTGGCGCTTATACACAATAAAAGCTATTTTATAGAAAAAAATATTTTTTAGTATCGCTTTATTCTGAGAGCTATAACTTTTTTATTTTTCGGCTGATGGAGCTGTATGGTGGCTTGTTTTTTGTGGGACGAGATGCCGTTTTCAGCGGTATCATTTTTATTTATATGCGTCATTTTGATCGCGTGTTATTCCACTTTTTGTTTGGCGGTATGGTGATAAAGCATTGTTTTTTGCTTCGTTTTTTTTTTTTTTTTTACCGTGTTCACTGAAGGGGTTAACTAGTGGGACAGTTTTATAAGTCAGGTTGTTCCGGACGCGGCGATACCAAATATGTGTACTTTTATTGTTTTTTTTTAATTATTTTATAATAATATTTATTGATGGGTACATTATATTTTTATTTTTGGTGTATTATTTTTTTAATTTTTTTATAATATTTTTGCACTTTTTTTTTTTTTCCACTTTCACACAGTTTATACACTTTATTACTTTGTCCCACTCTGGGACTTTCACTTTTTTTTTTCTGATCGCCTGCATGGCACAGGAATGGAGCACCATCCCTATGCCATGAAGGCTGTCAGAAGTGCACAGTGTGAAGATTGCTTGGAGATGCACTGCGCATGTCCAAGCAATCTTCCTGCTCTCTGGTGACCCGGATGTTGTCATGACGACATCGGGTCGTCATGGCAACACCCGGGAAGCCTTTGCAGACTGCGCTGGAAGCCGGAAGAGGAGGTGAGTATCGCCGATCACCTCCCCTTGCCCCCGCAATGCCGCGATCGACTTCGATCGACTTCGATCGCAGCATCGCGGGGGTTAATGTGCTGGGAGCGGTGCAGGACGGCTCCCTGCACATAGTACCGTGTGTCAGCTGTGACAATCAGGTGACACCCGGCGGCGATCGCGCCCGCACAGCCTGTGTGCGCGCGCGATCGCCATGACGTACTAATACGGGTCTGGGTATTAAGTCCCAGGGAACAGATGCGTATTAGTACGTCAGATGTCAGTAAGGGGTTAAACTTTTTGCAGTTTTACCCCCGTGGGATATATATTCTACCCACACACATTTGGAACTCTCCTGGGGTACCCTCACACATATTATTCCCTCATTTAGTGGATATTTTCACAAAAAAGTGAAATTTTCAAAAATCCAGAAACTTGGCTGAAAACGACTAAATATCAAGGACTCATTGGGCGAATCACTCTGGAACTGAAATCGGAACGCTCACTGACATTTCCCCTATCTGAAAGTCTGATAAACGCCGGAAAAATGACTAAGCCCCCCAAAAATTTTTTTCACCTTTTTTCAATTTTACCCCCGTGGGATATATATTCAACCCACAAACATTTGGAATTCTCCTGGGGTACCCTCACACATATTATTCCCTCATTTAGTGGATATTTTCACAAAAAAGTGAAATTTTCAAAAATCCAGAAAATTGGCTGAAAACGACTAAATATCAAGGTCTCATTGGGCGAATCGCTCTGGAACTGAAATCGGAACGCTCACTGACATTTCCCCTATCTGAAAGTCTGATAAACGCCGGAAAATGACTAAGTCCCAAAAAAAAATTTTTTCAACTTTTTTCAATTTTACCTCCGTGGGATGTATATTCTACCCACACACATTTGGAACTCTCCTGGGGTACCCTCACACATATTATTCCCTCATTTAGTGAATATTTTCTCAAAAAAGTGAAATTTTCAAAAATCCAAAATATTGGCTGAAAACGACTAAATATCAAGGACTCATTGGGCGAATCGTTCTGGAACTGAAATCGGAACGCTCACTGACATTTACCTTATCTGAAAGGCTGACAAACGCCGGAAAAATGACTAAGTCCAAAAAAAATTTTTTTTAAACTTTTTGCAATTTTACCCCCGTGGAATGTATATTCTACCCACACACATTTGGAACTCTCCTGGGGTACCCTCACACATATTATTCCCTCATTTAGTGGATATTTTTACAAAAAAGTGAAATTTTCAAAAATCCAGAAAATTGGCTGAAAACGACTAAATATCAAGGACTCATTGGGTGAATCGCTCTGGAACTGAAATCGGAACGCTCACTGACATTTGCCCTATCTGAAAGTCTGATAAACGCCGGAAAAATGACGAAGTCCAAAAAAAAAAAATTTTTCAATTTTTTTCAGTTTTACCCCCGTGGGATATATATTCTACCCACACACATTTGGAACTCTCCTGGGGAACCCTCACACATATTATTCCCTCATTTAATTGATATTTTCACAAAAAAGTGAAATTTTCAAAAATCCAAAATATTGGCTGAAAACGCCTAAATATCAAGGACTCATTGGGCGAATCGCTCTGGAACTGAAATCGGAATGCTAACTGACATTTGCCCTATCTGAAAGTCTGATAAACGCCGGAAAAATGACGAAGTCCAAAAAAAAAAATTTTTCAATTTTTTTCAGTTTTACCCCCGTGGGATATATATTCTACCCACACACATTTGGAACTCTCCTGGGGTACCCTCACACATATTATTCCCTCATTTAATTGATATTTTCACAAAAAAGTGAAATTTTCAAAAATCCAAAATATTGGCTGAAAACGCCTAAATATCAAGGACTCATTGGGCGAATCGCTCTGGAACTGAAATCGGAATGCTAACTGACATTTGCCCTATCTGAAAGTCTGATAAACGCCGGAAAAATGACGAAGTCCAAAAAAAAAAATTTTTCAATTTTTTTCAGTTTTACTCCCGTGGGATATATATTCTACCCACACACATTTGGAACTCTCCTGGGGAACCCTCACACATATTATTCCCTCATTTAATTGATATTTTCACAAAAAAGTGAAATTTTCAAAAATCCAAAATGTTGGCTGAAAACGACTAAATATCAAGGACTCATTGGGCGAATCGCTCTGGAACCGAAATCGGAACGCTCACTGACATTTACCTTATCTGAAAGTCTGACAAACGCCGGAAAAATGACTAAGTCCCAAAAAAATTTTTTTTAAACTTTTTTCAATTTTACCTCCGTGGGATGTATATTCTACCCACACACATTTGGAACTCTCCTGGGGTAAACTCACACATATTATTCCCTCATTTAGTGGATATTTTTACAAAAAAGTGAAATTTTCAAAAATCCAGAAAATTGGCTGAAAACGACTAAATATCAAGGACTCATTGGGCGAATCACTCTGGAACTGAAATGGGAATGCTCACTGACATTTGCCCTATCTGAAAGTCTGATAAACGCCGGAAAAATGACGAAGTCCAAAAAAAAAATTTTTTCAATTTTTTTCAGTTTTACCCCCGTGGGATGTATATTCTACCCACACACATTTGGAACTCTCCTGGGGTACCCTCACACATATTATTCCCTCATTTAGTGGATATTTTCACAAAAAAGTGAAATTTTCAAAAATCCAAAATATTGGCTGAAAACGACTAAATATCAAGGACTCATTGGGCAAATCGCTCTGGAACTGAAATCGGAACGCTCACTGACATTTCCACTATCTGAAAGTCTGATAAACGCCGGAAAATTTACTAAGTCCCCCAAAAAATTTTTTTCACCTTTTTTCAATTTTACCCCCGTGGGATATATATTCTTCCCACACTCATTTTGAACTCTCCTGGGGTACCCTCACACATATTATTCCCTCATTTAGTGGATATTTTCACAAAAAAGTGAAATTTTCAAAAATCCAGAATCTTGGCTGAAAACGACTAAATATCAAGGACTCATTGGGCGAATCGCTCTGGAACTGAAATCGGAACGCTCACTGACATTTCCCCTATCTGAAAGTCTGATAAACGCCGGAAAAATGACTAAGTCCAAAAAAATTTTTTTTCACCTTTTTTCAATTTTACCCCCATGGGATATATATTCTTCCCACACTCATTTTGATCTCTCCTGGGGTACCCTCACACATATTATTCCCTCATTTAGTGGATATTTTCACAAAAAAGTGAAATTTTCAAAAATCCAGAAACTTGGCTGAAAACGACTAAATATCAAGGACTCATTGGGCGAATCGCTCTGGAACTGAAATCGGAACGCTCACTGACATTTCCCCTATCTGAAAGTCTGATAAACGCCGGAAAAATGACTAAGCCCAAAAAAAAATTTTTTCACCTTTTTTCAATTTTACCCCCGTGGGATATATATTCAACCCACAAACATTTGGAATTCTCCTGGGGTACCCTCACACATATTATACCGTAATTTAGTGGATATTTTCACAAAAAAGTGAAATTTTCAAAAATCCAGAAAATTGGCTGAAAACGACTAAATATCAAGGACTCATTGGGCGAATCACTCTGGAACTGAAATGGGAATGCTCACTGACATTTGCCCTATCTGAAAGTCTGATAAACGCCGGAAAAATGACTAAGTCCAAAAAAAATTTTTTTTCAACTTTTTACAATTTTACCCCCGTGGGATGTATATTCTACCCACACACATTTGGAACTCTCCTGGGGTACCCTCACACATATTATTCCCTCATTTAGTGGATATTTTCACAAAAAAGTGAAATTTTCAAAAATCCAAAATATTGGCTGAAAACGACTAAATATCAAGGACTCATTGGGTGAATCGCTCTGGAACTGAAATCGGAACGCTCACTGACATTTGCCCTATCTGAAAGTCTGATAAACGCCGGAAAAATGACGAAGTCCAAAAAAAAAAATTTTTCAATTTTTTCAGTTTTACCCCCGTGGGATATATATTCTACCCACACACATTTGGAACTCTCCTGGGGTACCCTCACACATATTATTCCCTCATTTAGTGGATATTTTTACAAAAAAGTGAAATTTTCAAAAATCCAGAAAATTGGCTGAAAACGACTAAATATCAAGGACTCATTGGGCGAATCACTCTGGAACTGAAATGGGAACGCTCACTGACATTTGCCCTATCTGAAAGTCTGATAAACGCCGGAAAAATGACGAAGTCCCAAAAAAAAAATTTTTTCACCTTTTTTCAATTTTACCCCGTGGGATATATATTCTACCCACACACATTGGGAACTCTCCTGGGGTACCCTCACACATATTATTCCCTCATTTAGTGAATATTTTCACAAAAAAGTGAAATTTTCAAAAATCCAAAATATTGGCTGAAAACGACTAAATATCAAGGACTCATTGGGCAAATCGCTCTGGAACTGAAATCGGAACGCTCACTGACATTTCCACTATCTGAATGTCTGATAAACGCCGGAAAATTTACTAAGTCCCCAAAAAAATTTTTTTCACCTTTTTTCAATTTTACCCCCGTGGGATATATATTCTTCCCACACTCATTTTGAACTCTCCTGGGGTACCCTCACACATATTATTCCCTCATTTAGTGGATATTTTCACAAAAAAGTGAAATTTTCAAAAATCCAGAATCTTGGCTGAAAACGACTAAATATCAAGGACTCATTGGGCGAATCGCTCTGGAACTGAAATCGGAACGCTCACTGACATTTCCCCTATCTGAAAGTCTGATAAACGCCGGAAAAATGACTAAGCCCAAAAAAAAATTTTTTCACCTTTTTTCAATTTTACCCCCGTGGGATATATATTCAACCCACAAACATTTGGAATTCTCCTGGGGTACCCTCACACATATTATACCGTAATTTAGTGGATATTTTCACAAAAAAGTGAAATTTTCAAAAATCCAGAAAATTGGCTGAAAACGACTAAATATCAAGGACTCATTGGGCGAATCGCTCTGGAACTGAAATCGGAACGCTCACTGACATTTCCCCTATCTGAAAGTCTTATAAATGCCGGAAAATGACTAAGTCCCCCAAAAAATTTTTTTCAACTTTTTTCAATTTTACCTCCGTGGGATGTATATTCTACCCACACACATTTGGAACTCTCCTGGGGTACCCTCACACATATTATTCCCTCATTTAGTGAATATTTTCACAAAAAAGTGAAATTTTCAAGAATCCAGATAATTGGCTGAAAATGACTAAATATCAAGGACTCATTGGGCGAATCGCTCTGGAACTGAAATCGGAGAGCTCACTGACATTTACCTTATCTGAAAGTCTGACAAACGCCGGAAAAATGACTAAGTCCAAAAAAAAATTTTTTTAAACTTTTTGCAATTTTACCCCCGTGGGATGTATATTCTACCCACACACATTTGGAACTCTCCTGGGGTACCCTCACACATATTATGCCCTCATTTAGGGGATATTTTCACAAAAAAGTGAAATTTTGAAAAATCCAGAAACTTGGCTGAAAATGACTAAATATCAAGGACTCATTGGGCGAATCGCTCTGGAACTGAAATCGGAACGCTCACTGACATTTCCCCTATCTGAAAGTCTGATAAACGCTGGAAAAATGCCGAAGTCCAAAAAAAAAAATTTTTCAATTTTTTTCAGTTTTACCCCCGTGGGATATATATTCTACCCACACACATTTGGAACTCTCCTGGGGAACCCTCACACATATTATTCCCTCATTTAATTGATATTTTCACAAAAAAGTGAAATTTTCAAAAATCCAAAATATTGGCTGAAAACGACTAAATATCAAGGACTCATTGGGCGAATCGCTCTGGAACTGAAATCGGAATGCTAACTGACATTTGCCCTATCTGAAAGTCTGATAAACGCCAGAAAAATGACTAAGTCCCCAAAAAAAATTTTTTTCACCTTTTTTCAATTTTACCCCCGTGGGATGTATATTCTACCCACACACATTTGGAACTCTCCTGGGGTACCCTCACACATATTATTCCCTCATTTAGTGGATATTTTTACAAAAAAGTGAAATTTTCAAAAATCCAGAAAATTGGCTGAAAACGACTAAATATCAAGGACTCATTGGGTGAATCGCTCTGGAACTGAAATCGGAACGCTCACTGACATTTGCCCTATCTGAAAGTCTGATAAACGCCGGAAAAATGACGAAGTCCAAAAAAAAAAAATTTTTCAATTTTTTTCAGTTTTACCCCCGTGGGATATATATTCTACCCACACACATTTGGAACTCTCCTGGGGAACCCTCACACATATTATTCCCTCATTTAATTGATATTTTCACAAAAAAGTGAAATTTTCAAAAATCCAAAATATTGGCTGAAAACGCCTAAATATCAAGGACTCATTGGGCGAATCGCTCTGGAACTGAAATCGGAATGCTAACTGACATTTGCCCTATCTGAAAGTCTGATAAACGCCGGAAAAATGACGAAGTCCAAAAAAAAAAATTTTTCAATTTTTTTCAGTTTTACCCCCGTGGGATATATATTCTACCCACACACATTTGGAACTCTCCTGGGGTACCCTCACACATATTATTCCCTCATTTAATTGATATTTTCACAAAAAAGTGAAATTTTCAAAAATCCAAAATATTGGCTGAAAACGCCTAAATATCAAGGACTCATTGGGCGAATCGCTCTGGAACTGAAATCGGAATGCTAACTGACATTTACCTTATCTGAAAGTCTGACAAACGCCGGAAAAATGACTAAGTCCCAAAAAAATTTTTTTTAAACTTTTTTCAATTTTACCTCCGTGGGATGTATATTCTACCCACACACATTTGGAACTCTCCTGGGGTAAACTCACACATATTATTCCCTCATTTAGTGGATATTTTTACAAAAAAGTGAAATTTTCAAAAATCCAGAAAATTGGCTGAAAACGACTAAATATCAAGGACTCATTGGGCGAATCACTCTGGAACTGAAATGGGAATGCTCACTGACATTTGCCCTATCTGAAAGTCTGATAAACGCCGGAAAAATGACGAAGTCCAAAAAAAAAATTTTTTCAATTTTTTTCAGTTTTACCCCCGTGGGATGTATATTCTACCCACACACATTTGGAACTCTCCTGGGGTACCCTCACACATATTATTCCCTCATTTAGTGGATATTTTCACAAAAGAGTGAAATTTTCAAAAATCCAAAATATTGGCTGAAAACGACTAAATATCAAGGACTCATTGGGCAAATCGCTCTGGAACTGAAATCGGAACGCTCACTGACATTTCCACTATCTGAAAGTCTGATAAACGCCGGAAAATTTACTAAGTCCCCCAAAAAATTTTTTTCACCTTTTTTCAATTTTACCCCCGTGGGATATATATTCTTCCCACACTCATTTTGAACTCTCCTGGGGTACCCTCACACATATTATTCCCTCATTTAGTGGATATTTTCACAAAAAAGTGAAATTTTCAAAAATCCAGAATCTTGGCTGAAAACGACTAAATATCAAGGACTCATTGGGCGAATCGCTCTGGAACTGAAATCGGAACGCTCACTGACATTTCCCCTATCTGAAAGTCTGATAAACGCCGGAAAAATGACTAAGTCCAAAAAAATTTTTTTTCACCTTTTTTCAATTTTACCCCCATGGGATATATATTCTTCCCAGACTCATTTTGATCTCTCCTGGGGTACCCTCACACATATTATTCCCTCATTTAGTGGATATTTTCACAAAAAAGTGAAATTTTCAAAAATCCAGAAACTTGGCTGAAAACGACTAAATATCAAGGACTCATTGGGCGAATCGCTCTGGAACTGAAATCGGAACGCTCACTGACATTTCCCCTATCTGAAAGTCTGATAAACGCCGGAAAAATGACTAAGCCCAAAAAAAAATTTTTTCACCTTTTTTCAATTTTACCCCCGTGGGATATATATTCAACCCACAAACATTTGGAATTCTCCTGGGGTACCCTCACACATATTATACCGTAATTTAGTGGATATTTTCACAAAAAAGTGAAATTTTCAAAAATCCAGAAAATTGGCTGAAAACGACTAAATATCAAGGACTCATTGAGCGAATCACTCTGGAACTGAAATGGGAATGCTCACTGACATTTGCCCTATCTGAAAGTCTGATAAACGCCGGAAAAATGACTAAGTCCAAAAAAAATTTTTTTTCAACTTTTTACAATTTTACCCCCGTGGGATGTATATTCTACCCACACACATTTGGAAGTCTCCTGGGGTACCCTCACACATATTATTCCCTCATTTAGTGGATATTTTCACAAAAAAGTGAAATTTTCAAAAATCCAAAATATTGGCTGAAAACGACTAAATATCAAGGACTCATTGGGTGAATCGCTCTGGAACTGAAATCGGAACGCTCACTGACATTTGCCCTATCTGAAAGTCTGATAAACGCCGGAAAAATGACGAAGTCCAAAAAAAAAATTTTTTCAATTTTTTCAGTTTTACCCCCGTGGGATATATATTCTACCCACACACATTTGGAACTCTCCTGGGGTACCCTCACACATATTATTCCCTCATTTAGTGGATATTTTTACAAAAAAGTGAAATTTTCAAAAATCCAGAAAATTGGCTGAAAACGACTAAATATCAAGGACTCATTGGGCGAATCACTCTGGAACTGAAATGGGAACGCTCACTGACATTTGCCCTATCTGAAAGTCTGATAAACGCCGGAAAAATGACGAAGTCCCAAAAAAAAAATTTTTTCACCTTTTTTCAATTTTACCCCGTGGGATATATATTCTACCCACACACATTGGGAACTCTCCTGGGGTACCCTCACACATATTATTCCCTCATTTAGTGAATATTTTCACAAAAAAGTGAAATTTTCAAAAATCCAAAATATTGGCTGAAAACGACTAAATATCAAGGACTCATTGGGCAAATCGCTCTGGAACTGAAATCGGAACGCTCACTGACATTTCCACTATCTGAATGTCTGATAAACGCCGGAAAATTTACTAAGTCCCCAAAAAAATTTTTTTCACCTTTTTTCAATTTTACCCCCGTGGGATATATATTCTTCCCACACTCATTTTGAACTCTCCTGGGGTACCCTCACACATATTATTCCCTCATTTAGTGGATATTTTCACAAAAAAGTGAAATTTTCAAAAATCCAGAATCTTGGCTGAAAACGACTAAATATCAAGGACTCATTGGGCGAATCGCTCTGGAACTGAAATCGGAACGCTCACTGACATTTCCCCTATCTGAAAGTCTGATAAACGCCGGAAAAATGACTAAGCCCAAAAAAAAATTTTTTCACCTTTTTTCAATTTTACCCCCGTGGGATATATATTCAACCCACAAACATTTGGAATTCTCCTGGGGTACCCTCACACATATTATACCGTAATTTAGTGGATATTTTCACAAAAAAGTGAAATTTTCAAAAATCCAGAAAATTGGCTGAAAACGACTAAATATCAAGGACTCATTGGGCGAATCGCTCTGGAACTGAAATCGGAACGCTCACTGACATTTCCCCTATCTGAAAGTCTTATAAATGCCGGAAAATGACTAAGTCCCCCAAAAAATTTTTTTCAACTTTTTTCAATTTTACCTCCGTGGGATGTATATTCTACCCACACACATTTGGAACTCTCCTGGGGTACCCTCACACATATTATTCCCTCATTTAGTGAATATTTTCACAAAAAAGTGAAATTTTCAAGAATCCAGATAATTGGCTGAAAATGACTAAATATCAAGGACTCATTGGGCGAATCGCTCTGGAACTGAAATCGGAGAGCTCACTGACATTTACCTTATCTGAAAGTCTGACAAACGCCGGAAAAATGACTAAGTCCAAAAAAAAATTTTTTTAAACTTTTTGCAATTTTACCCCCGTGGGATGTATATTCTACCCACACACATTTGGAACTCTCCTGGGGTACCCTCACACATATTATGCCCTCATTTAGGGGATATTTTCACAAAAAAGTGAAATTTTGAAAAATCCAGAAACTTGGCTGAAAATGACTAAATATCAAGGACTCATTGGGCGAATCGCTCTGGAACTGAAATCGGAACGCTCACTGACATTTCCCCTATCTGAAAGTCTGATAAACGCTGGAAAAATGCCGAAGTCCAAAAAAAAAAATTTTTCAATTTTTTTCAGTTTTACCCCCGTGGGATATATATTCTACCCACACACATTTGGAACTCTCCTGGGGAACCCTCACACATATTATTCCCTCATTTAATTGATATTTTCACAAAAAAGTGAAATTTTCAAAAATCCAAAATATTGGCTGAAAACGACTAAATATCAAGGACTCATTGGGCGAATCGCTCTGGAACTGAAATCGGAATGCTAACTGACATTTGCCCTATCTGAAAGTCTGATAAACGCCAGAAAAATGACTAAGTCCCAAAAAAAAATTTTTTTCACCTTTTTTCAATTTTACCCCCGTGGGATGTATATTCTACCCACACACATTTGGAACTCTCCTGGGGTACCCTCACACATATTATTCCCTCATTTAGTGGATATTTTCACAAAAAAGTGAAATTTTCAAAAATCCAAAATATTGGCTGAAAACGACTAAATATCAAGGACTTTTTGGGTGAATCGCTCTGGAACTGAAATCGGAACGCTCACTGACATTTGCCCTATCTGAAAGTCTGATAAACGCCGGAAAAATTACGAAGTCCAAAAAAAAAAATTTTTCAATTTTTTTCAGTTTTACCCCCGTGGGATATATATTCTACCCACACACATTTGGAACTCTCCTGGGGAACCCTCACACATATTATTCCCTCATTTAATTGATATTTTCACAAAAAAGTGAAATTTTCAAAAATCCAAAATGTTGGCTGAAAACGACTAAATATCAAGGACTCATTGGGCGAATCGCTCTGGAACCGAAATTGGAACGCTCACTGACATTTACCTTATCTGAAAGTCTGACAAACGCCGGAAAAATGACTAAGTCCAAAAAAAATTTTTTTTAAACTTTTTTCAATTTTACCTCCGTGGGATGTATATTCTACCCACACACATTTGGAACTCTCCTGGGGTAAACTCACACATATTATTCCCTCATTTAGTGGATATTTTTACAAAAAAGTGAAATTTTCAAAAATCCAGAAAATTGGCTGAAAACGACTAAATATCAAGGACTCATTGGGCGAATCACTCTGGAACTGAAATGGGAACGCTCACTGACATTTGCCCTATCTGAAAGTCTGATAAACGCCGGAAAAATGACGAAGTCCCAAAAAAAAATTTTTTTCACCTTTTTTCAATTTTACCCCCGTAGGATATATATTCTACCCACACACATTGGGAACTCTCCTGGGGTACCCTCACACATATTATTCCCTCATTTAGTGAATATTTTCACAAAAAAGTGAAATTTTCAAAAATCCAAAATATTGGCTGAAAACGACTAAATATCAAGGACTCATTGGGCAAATCGCTCTGGAACTGAAATCGGAACGCTCACTGACATTTCCACTATCTGAATGTCTGATAAACGCCGGAAAATTTACTAAGTCCCCAAAAAAATTTTTTTCACCTTTTTTCAATTTTACCCCCGTGGGATATATATTCTTCCCACACTCATTTTGAACTCTCCTGGGGTACCCTCACACATATTATTCCCTCATTTAGTGGATATTTTCACAAAAATGAAATTTTCAAAAATCCAGAATCTTGGCTGAAAACGACTAAATATCAAGGACTCATTGGGCGAATCGCTCTGGAACTGAAATCGGAACGCTCACTGACATTTCCCCTATCTGAAAGTCTGATAAACGCCGGAAAAATGACTAAGCCCAAAAAAAAATTTTTTCACCTTTTTTCAATTTTACCCCCGTGGGATATATATTCAACCCACAAACATTTGGAATTCTCCTGGGGTACCCTCACACATATTATACCGTAATTTAGTGGATATTTTCACAAAAAAGTGAAATTTTCAAAAATCCAGAAAATTGGCTGAAAACGACTAAATATCAAGGACTCATTGGGCGAATCGCTCTGGAACTGAAATCGGAACGCTCACTGACATTTCCCCTATCTGAAAGTCTTATAAATGCCGGAAAATGACTAAGTCCCCAAAAAATTTTTTTCAACTTTTTTCAATTTTACCTCCGTGGGATGTATATTCTACCCACACACATTTGGAACTCTCCTGGGGTACCCTCACACATATTATTCCCTCATTTAGTGAATATTTTCACAAAAAAGTGAAATTTTCAAGAATCCAGATAATTGGCTGAAAATGACTAAATATCAAGGACTCATTGGGCGAATCGCTCTGGAACTGAAATCGGAGAGCTCACTGACATTTACCTTATCTGAAAGTCTGACAAACGCCGGAAAAATGACTAAGTCCAAAAAAAAAATTTTTTAAACTTTTTGCAATTTTACCCCCGTGGGATGTATATTCTACCCACACACATTTGGAACTCTCCTGGGGTACCCTCACACATATTATTCCCTCATTTAGGGGATATTTTCACAAAAAAGTGAAATTTTGAAAAATCCAGAAACTTGGCTGAAAATGACTAAATATCAAGGACTCATTGGGCGAATCGCTCTGGAACTGAAATCGGAACGCTCACTGACATTTCCCCTATCTGAAAGTCTGATAAACGCTGGAAAAATGCCGAAGTCCAAAAAAAAAAATTTTTCAATTTTTTTCAGTTTTACCCCCGTGGGATATATATTCTACCCACACACATTTGGAACTCTCCTGGGGAACCCTCACACATATTATTCCCTCATTTAATTGATATTTTCACAAAAAAGTGAAATTTTCAAAAATCCAAAATATTGGCTGAAAACGACTAAATATCAAGGACTCATTGGGCGAATCGCTCTGGAACTGAAATCGGAATGCTAACTGACATTTGCCCTATCTGAAAGTCTGATAAACGCCAGAAAAATGACTAAGTCCCAAAAAAAAATTTTTTTCACCTTTTTTCAATTTTACCCCCGTGGGATGTATATTCTACCCACACACATTTGGAACTCTCCTGGGGTACCCTCACACATATTATTCCCTCATTTAGTGGATATTTTCACAAAAAAGTGAAATTTTCAAAAATCCAAAATGTTGGCTGAAAACGACTAAATATCAAGGACTCATTGGGCGAATCGCTCTGGAACCGAAATTGGAACGCTCACTGACATTTACCTTATCTGAAAGTCTGACAAACGCCGGAAAAATGACTAAGTCCAAAAAAAATTTTTTTTAAACTTTTTTCAATTTTACCTCCGTGGGATGTATATTCTACCCACACACATTTGGAACTCTCCTGGGGTAAACTCACACATATTATTCCCTCATTTAGTGGATATTTTTACAAAAAAGTGAAATTTTCAAAAATCCAGAAAATTGGCTGAAAACGACTAAATATCAAGGACTCATTGGGCGAATCACTCTGGAACTGAAATGGGAACGCTCACTGACATTTGCCCTATCTGAAAGTCTGATAAACGCCGGAAAAATAACGAAGTCCCAAAAAAAAAATTTTTTCACCTTTTTTCAATTTTACCCCCGTAGGATATATATTCTACCCACACACATTGGGAACTCTCCTGGGGTACCCTCACACATATTATTCCCTCATTTAGTGAATATTTTCACAAAAAAGTGAAATTTTCAAAAATCCAAAATATTGGCTGAAAACGACTAAATATCAAGGACTCATTGGGCAAATCGCTCTGGAACTGAAATCGGAACGCTCACTGACATTTCCACTATCTGAAAGTCTGATAAACGCCGGAAAATTTACTAAGTCCCCAAAAAAATTTTTTTCACCTTTTTTCAATTTTACCCCCGTGGGATATATATTCTTCCCACACTCATTTTGAACTCTCCTGGGGTACCCTCACACATATTATTCCCTCATTTAGTGGATATTTTCACATAAAAGTGAAATTTTCAAAAATCCAGAATCTTGGCTGAAAACGACTAAATATCAAGGACTCATTGGGCGAATCGCTCTGGAACTGAAATCGGAACGCTCACTGACATTTCCCCTATCTGAAAGTCTGATAAACGCCGGAAAAATGACTAAGTCCAAAAAAATTTTTTTTCACCTTTTTTCAATTTTACCCCCGTGGGATATATATTCTTCCCACACTCATTGTGAACTCTCCTGGGGTACCCTCACACATATTATTCCCTCATTTAGTGGATATTTTCACAAAAAAGTGAAATTTTCAAAAATCCAGAAACTTGGCTGAAAACGACTAAATATCAAGGACTCATTGGGCGAATCGCTCTGGAACTGAAATCGGAAAGCTCACTGACATTTCCCCTATCTGAAAGTCTGATAAACGCCGGAAAAATGACTAAGCCCAAAAAATAATTTTTTCACCTTTTTTCAATTTTACCCCCGTGGGATATATATTCAACCCACAAACATTTGGAATTCTCCTGGGGTACCCTCACACATATTATACCGTAATTTAGTGGATATTTTCACAAAAAAGTGAAATTTTCAAAAATCCAGAAAATTGGCTGAAAACGACTAAATATCAAAGACTCATTGGGCGAATCGCTCTGGAACTGAAATCGGAACGCTCACTGACATTTCCCCTATCTGAAAGTCTTATAAATGCCGGAAAATGACTAAGTCCCCCAAAAAATTTTTTTCAACTTTTTTCAATTTTACCTCCGTGGGATGTATATTCTACCCACACACATTTGGAACTCTCCTGGGGTACCCTCACACATATTATTCCCTCATTTAGTGAATATTTTCACAAAAAAGTGAAATTTTCAAGAATCCAGATAATTGGCTGAAAATGACTAAATATCAAGGACTCATTGGGCGAATCGCTCTGGAACTGAAATCGGAACGCTCACTGACATTTCCCCTATCTGAAAGTCTGATAAACGCTGGAAAAATGCCGAAGTCCAAAAAAAAAAATTTTTCAATTTTTTTCAGTTTTACCCCCGTGGGATATATATTCTACCCACACACATTTGGAACTCTCCTGGGGTACCCTCACACATATTATTCCCTCATTTAGTGGATATTTTCACAAAAAAGTGAAATTTTCAAAAATCCAAAATATTGGCTGAAAACGACTAAATATCAAGGACTCATTGGGCGAATTGCTCTGGAACTGAAATGGGAACGCTCACTGACATTTGCCCTATCTGAAAGTCTGATAAACGCCGGAAAAATGACGAAGTCCCAAAAAAAAAATTTTTTCACCTTTTTTCAATTTTACCCCCGTGGGATATATATTCTACCCACACACATTGGGAACTCTCCTGGGGTACCCTCACACATATTATTCCCTCATTTAGTGAATATTTTCACAAAAAAGTGAAATTTTCAAAAATCCAAAATATTGGCTGAAAACGACTAAATATCAAGGACTCATTGGGCAAATCGCTCTGGAACTGAAATCGGAACGCTCACTGACATTTACCTTATCTGAAAGTCTGACAAACGCCGGAAAAATGACTAAGTCCAAAAAAATTTTTTTTAAAACTTTTTGAAATTTTACCCCCGTGGGATGTATATTCTACCCACACACATTTGGAACTCTCCTGGGGTACCTTCACACATATTATTCCCTCATTTAGTGGATATTTTCACAAAAAAGTGAAATTTTCAAAAATCCAAAATATTGGCTGAAAACGACTAAATATCAAGGACTCATTGGGCGAATCGCTCTGGAACTGAAATCGGAATGCTCACTGACATTTGCCTTATCTGAAAGTCTGATAAACGTCGGAAACATGAGTTAGACCCCAAAAAAAAATTTTTCACCTTTTTTCAATTTTACCCCCATGGGATATATATTCTACCCACACACATTTGGAACTCTCCTGGGGTACCCTCACACATATTATTCCCTAATTTAGTGGATATTTTCACAAAAAAGTGAAATTTTCAAAAATCCAGAAAATTGGCTGAAAACGACTAAATATCAAGGACTCATTGGGCGAATCGCTCTGGAACTGAAATCGGAACGCTCACTGACATTTGCCCTATCTGAAAGTCTGATAAATGCTGGAAAAATGACCAAGTCCAAAAAAAAAATTTTTTAAACTTTTTTCAATTTTACCCCCCGTGGGATTTATATTCTACCCACACACATTTGGAACTCTCCTGGGCTACCCTCACACATATTATTCCCTCATTTAGTGGATATTTTCACAAAAAAGTGAAATTTTGAAAAATCCAGAAAATTGGCTGAAAACGACTAAATATCAAGGACTAATTGGGCGAATCGCTCTGGAACTGAAATCGGAACGCTCACTGACATTTGCCCTATCTGAAAGTCTGATAAACGCCGGAAAAATGACTAAGTCCCAAAAAAAAAATTTTTCAACTTTTTTCAATTTTACCCCCGTGGGATATATATTCTACCCACACACATTTGGAACTCTCCTGGGGTACCCTCACACATATTATTCCCTCATTTAGTGGATATTTTCACAAAAAGTGAAATTTTCAAAAATTCAGAAATTTTCCTGAAAACGACTAAATATCAAGGACTCATTGGGCGAATCGCTCTGGAACTGAAATCGGGACGCTCACTGACATTTCCCTTATCTGAAAGTCTGATAAACGCAGGAAAAATGACTAAGTCCAAAAAAAAATGATTTCAACTTTTTTCAATTTTACCCCCGTGGGATGTATATTCTACCCACACACATTTGGGTTACCCTCACACATATTATTCCCTCATTTAGTGGATATTTTCACAAAAAAGAGAAATTTTCAAAAATCCAGAAAATTGGCTGAAAACGACTAAATATCAAGGACTCATTGGGCGAATCACTTTGGAAGTGAAATCGGAACGCTCACTGACATTTCCCTTATCTGAAATGCTGCTAAACGCCGGAAATTGACTAAGTCCAAAAAAAAATGTTTTCAACTTTTTTTAATTTTACCCCCGTGGGATATATATTCTACCCACACACATTTTGAACTCTCCTGGGGTACCCTCACACATATTATTCCCTCATTTAGTGGATATTTTCACAAAAAAGTGAAATTTTCAAAAATCCAGAAAATTGGCTGAAAGCGACTAAATATCAAGGACTCATTGGGCGAATCGCTCTGGAACTGAAATCGGAACGCTCACTGACATTTCCCCTATCTGAAAGTCTGATAAACGCCGGAAAAATGACTAAGTCCAAAAAAAATTTTTTTCAACTTTTTTCAATTTTACCCCCGTTTTATATAAATTCTACCCTCACACATTTGGAACTCTCCTGGGGTACCCTCACACATATTATTCCCTCATTTAGTGGATATTTTCACAAAAAAGTGAAATTTTCAAAAATCCAGAAACTTGGCTGAAAATGACTAAATATCAAGGACTCATTGGGCGAACCGCTCTGGAACTGAAATCGGAATGCTCACTGACATTTCCCCTATCTGAAAGTCTGATAATCGGCGGAAAAATAACTAAGTCCAAAAAAAAATGATTTCAACTTTTTTCAATTTTACCCCCGTGGGATGTATATTCTACCCACACACATTTGGAACTCTCCTGGGGCACCCTCACACATATTATTCCCTCATTTAGTGGATATTTTCACAAAAAGTGAAATTTTCAAAAATCCAGAAAATTGGCTGAAAACGACTAAATATCAAGGACTCATTGGGCGAATCACTTTGGAACTGAAATCGGAACGCTCACTGACATTTCCCTTATCTGAAAGTCTGATAAACGCCGGAAATTGACTAAGTCCAAAAAAAAATGTTTTCAACTTTTTTCAATTTTACCCCCGTGGGATATATATTCTTCACACACACATTTTGAACTCTCCTGGGTTACCCTCACACATATTATTCACTCATTTAGGGGATATTTTCACAAAAAAGTGAAATTTTCAAAAATCCAGAAACTTGGCTGAAAATGACTAAATATCAAGGACTCATTGGGCGAACCGCTCTGGAACTGAAATCGGAATGCTCACTGACATTTCCCCTATCTGAAAGTCTGATAATCGGCGGAAAAATAACTAAGTCCAAAAAAAAATGATTTCAACTTTTTTCAATTTTACCCCCGTGGGATGTATATTCTACCCACACACATTTGGAACTCTCCTGGGGCACCCTCACACATATTATTCCCTCATTTAGTGGATATTTTCACAAAAAGTGAAATTTTCAAAAATCCAGAAAATTGGCTGAAAACGACTAAATATCATGGACTCATTGGGCGAATCACTTTGGAACTGAAATCGGAACGCTCACTGACATTTCCCTTATCTGAAAGTCTGATAAACGCCGGAAATTGACTAAGTCCAAAAAAAAATGTTTTCAACTTTTTTCAATTTTACCCCCGTGGGATATATATTCTACCCACACACATTTGGAACTCTCCTGGGGTACCCTCACACATATTATTCCCTCATTTAGGGGATATTTTCACAAAAAAGTGAAATTTTCAAAAATCCAGAAAATTGGCTGAAAACAACTAAATATCAAGGACTCATTGGGCGAATCACTTTGGAAGTGAAATCGGAACGCTCACTGACATTTCCCTTATCTGAAAGTTTGATAAACGCCGGAAAAATGACTAAGTCCAAAAAAAAATGTTTTCACCTTTTTTCAATTTTACCCCCGTTGGATAAATATTCTACCCACACACATTTGGAACTCTCCTGGGGTACCCTCACACATATTATTCCCTAATTTAGTGGATATTTTCACAAAAAAGTGAAATTTTCAAAAATCCAGAAACTTGGCTGAAAACGACTAAATATCAAGGACTCATTGGGCGAATCGCTCTAGAACTGAAATTGGAACTCTCACTGACATTTCCCCTATCTGAAAGTCTGATAAATGCCGGAAAAATTACTAAGTCCCAAAAAAAAATTTTTTCACCTTTTTTCAATTTTACCCCCGTTGGATATATATTCTACCCACACACATTTGGAACTCTCCTGGGGTACCCTCACACATATTATTCCCTCATTTAGGGGATATTTTAACAAAAAAGTGAAATTTTCAAAAATCCAGAAACTTGGCTGAAAACGACTAAATATCAAGGACTCATTGGGCGAATCGCTCTGGAACTGAAATCGGAACGCTCACTGACATTTCCCCTATCTGAAAGTCTGATAAACGCCGGAAAAATTACTAAGTCCCCAAAAAAATTTTTTTCAACTTTTTTCAATTTTACCCCCGTGGGATGTATATTCTACCCACACACATTTGGAACTCTCCTGGGGTACCCTCACACATATTATTCCCTCATTTAGGGGATATTTTCACAAAAAAGAGAAATTTTCAAAAATCCAGAAACTTGGCTTAAAACGACTAAATATCAAGGACTCATTTGGCGAATCGCTCTGGAACTGAAATCGGAACGCTCACTGACATTTCCCTTATCTGAAAGTCTGATAAACGCCAGAAAAATGACTAAGTCCAAAAAAAAATTTTTTTTACTTTTTTCAATTTTACCCCCGTGAGATATATATTCTACCCACACACATTTGGAACACTCCTGGGGTACCCTCACACATATTATTCCCTCATTTAGTGGATATTTTCACAAAAAAGTGAAATTTTCAAAAATCCAGAAACTTGGCTGAAAACGACTAAATATCAAGGACTCATTGGGCGAATCGCTCTGGAACTGAAATCAGAACGCTCACTGACATTTCCCCTATCTGAAAGTCTGATAAATGCCGGAAAAATGACTAAGTCCCAAAAAAAATTTTTTCAACTTTTTTCAATTTTACCCCCGTGGGATATATATTCTACCCACACACATTTTGAACTCTCCTGGGGTACCCTCACACATATTATTCCCTCATTTAGCGGATATTTTCACAAAAAAGTGAAATTTTCAAAAATCCAGAAACTTGGCTGAAAACGTCTAA
The DNA here is from genome assembly GCF_046119375.1 of Phyllobates terribilis. Lineage (NCBI taxonomy): Eukaryota > Metazoa > Chordata > Amphibia > Anura > Dendrobatidae > Phyllobates > Phyllobates terribilis. Next base: position 225,852 of record NW_027363225.1, on the reverse strand, counting down.
ATATCAAGGACTCATTGGGCGAATCACTTTGGAAGTGAAATCGGAACGCTCACTGACATTTCCCTTATTTGAAAGTCTGATAAACGCCGGAAAAATGACTAAGTCCAAAAAAAAAATGTTTTCAACTTTTTTCAATTTTACCCCCGTGGGATATATATTCTTCCCATACTCATTTTGAACTCTCCTGGGGTACCCTCACACATATTATTCGCTCATTTAGCGGATATTTTCACAAAAAAGTGAAATTTTCAAAAATCCAGAAACTTGGCTGAAAACGACTAAATATCAAGGACTCATTGGGCGAATTGCTCTGGAACTGAAATCGGAACGCTCACTGACATTTCCCCTATCTGAAAGTCTGATAAATGCCGGAAAAATGACTAAGTTCCAAAAAAATTTTTTTCAACTTTTTTCAATTTTACCCCCGTGGGACGTATATTCTACCCACACACATTTGGAACTCTCCTGGGGTACCCTCACACATATTATTCCCTCATTTAGTGGATATTTTCAAAAAAAGTGAAATTTTCAAAAATCCAAAATATTGGCTGAAAACGACTAAATATCAAGGACTCATTGGGCGAATCGCTCTGGAACTGAAATCGGAACGCTCACTGACATTTGCCCTATCTGAAAGTCTGATAAACGCCAGAAAAATGACTAAGTCCCAAAAAAAATTTTTTGCACCTTTTTTCAATTTTACCTCCGTGGGATATATATTCTTCCCATACTCATTTTGAACTCTCCTGGGGTACCCTCACACATATTATTCCCTAATTTAGTGGATATTTTCACAAAAAAGTGAAATTTTCAAAAATCCAGAAAATTGTCTGAAAATGACTAAATATCAAGGTCTCATTGGGCGAATCGCTCTGGAACTGAAATCGGAACGCTCACTGACATTTCCCCTATCTGAAAGTCTGATAAACGCAGGAAAAATGACTAAGTCCCAAAAAAATTTTTTTCAACTTTTTGCAATTTTACCCCCGTGGGATGTATATTCTACCCACACACATTTTGAACTCTCCTGGGGTACCCTCACACATATTATTCCCTAATTTAGTGGATATTTTCACAAAAAAGTGAAATTTTCAAAAATCCAGAAAATTGTCTGAAAATGACTAAATATCAAGGACTCATTGGGCGAATCGCTCTGGAACTGAAATGGGAACGCTCACTGACATTTCCCCTATCTGAAAGTCTGATAAACGCCGGAAAAATGAGTAAGTCCAAAAAAATTTTTTTTCAACTTTTTGCAATTTTACCCCCGTGGGATGTATATTCTACCCACACACATTTGGAACTCTCCTGGGGTACCCTCACACATATTATTCCCTCATTTAGGGGATATTTTCACAAAAAAGTGAAATTTTCAGAAATCCAGAAACTTGGCTGAAAACGACTAAATATCAAGGATTCATTTGGCGAATCTCTCTGGAACTTAAATAGGAAAGCTCACTGACATTTCCCTTATCTGAAAGTCTGATAAACGCCGGAAAAATGACTAAGTCCAAAAAAAAATGTTTTCAACTTTTTTCAATTTTACCCCCGTGAGATATATATTCTACCCACACACATTTGGAACTCTCCTGGGGTACCCTCACACATATTATTCCCTCATTTAGGGGATATTTTCACAAAAAAGTGAAATTTTCAAAAATCCAGAAACTTGGCTGAAAACGACTAAATATCAAGGACTCATTGGGCGAATCGCTCTGGAGCTGAAATCGGAACGCTCACTGACATTTCCCCTATCTGAAAGTCTGATAAACGCCGGAAAAATGACTAAGTCCAAAAAAATCTTTTTTCAACTTTTTGCAATTTTACCCCCGTGGGATGTATATTCTACCCACACACATTTGGAACTCTCCTGGGGTACCCTCACACATATTATTCCCTCATTTAGCGGATATTTTCACAAAAAAGTGAAATTTTCAAAAATCCAGAAACTTGGCTGAAAACGACTAAATATCAAGGACTCATTGGGCGAATCACTTTGGAAGTGAAATCGGAACGCTCACTGACATTTCCCTTATCTGAAAGTCTGATAAACGCCGGAAAAATGACTAAGTCCAAAAAAAAAATGTTTTCAACTTTTTTCAATTTTACCCCCGTGGGATATATATTCTTTCCATACTCATTTTGAACTCTCCTGGGGTACCCTCACACATATTATTCCCTCATTTAGCGGATATTTTCACAAAAAAGTGAAATTTTCAAAAATCCAGAAACTTGGCTGAAAACGACTAAATATCAAGGACTCATTGGGCGAATCGCTCTGGAACTGAAATCGGAACGCTCACTGACATTTCCCTTATCTGAAAGTCTGATAAACGCCGGAAAAATGACTAAGTCCAAAAAAAATTTTTTCAACTTTTTTCAATTTTACCCCCGTGAGATATAAATTCTACCCACACACATTTGGAACTCTCCTGGGGTACCCTCACACATATTATTCCCTAACTTAGTGGATATTTTCACAAAAAAGTGAAATTTTCAAAAATCCAGAAAATTGTCTGAAAACAACTAAATATCAAGGACTCATTGGGCGAATCGCTCTGGAACTGAAATCGGAACGCTCACTGACATTTCCCCTATCTGAAAGTCTGATAAACGCAGGAAAAATGACTAAGTCCCAAAAAAAATTTTTTCAACTTTTTGCAATTTTACCCCCGTGGGATGTATATTCTACCCACACACATTTTGAACTCTCCTGGGGTACCCTCACACATATTATTCCCTCATTTAGGGGATATTTTCACAAAAAAGTGAAATTTTCAAAAATCCAGAAACTTGGCTGAAAATGACTAAATATCAAGGACTCATTTGGCGAATCGCTCTGGAACTGAAATCGGAACGCTCACTGACATTTCCCCTATCTGAAAGTCTGATAAACGCCGGAAAAATTACTAAGTCCCCAAAAAAAATTTTTTCAACTTTTTTCAATTTTACCCCCGTGGGATGTATATTCTACCCACACACATTTGGAACTCTCCTGGGGTACCCTCACACATATTATTCCCTCATTTAGTGGATATTTTCACAAAAAAGTGAAATTTTCAAAAATCCAGAAACTTGGCTGAAAACGACTAAATATCAAGGACTCATTGGGCGAATCGCTCTGGAACTGAAATCGGAACGCTCACTGACATTTTCCCTATCTGAAAGTCTGATAAACGCCGGAAAAATGACTAAATCCGAAAAAAAAAATTTTTCACCTTTTTTCAATTTTATCCCCGTGGGATATATATTCTTCACACACACATTTTGAACTCTCCTGGGGTACCCTCACACATATTATTCCCTCATTTAGGGGATATTTTCGCAAAAAAGTGAAATTTTCAAAAATCCAGAAACTTGGCTGAAAACGACTAGATATCAAGTACTCATTTGGCGAATCACTCTGGAACTGAAATTGGAACGCTCACTGACATTTCCCTTATCTGAAAGTCTGATAAAAGCCGGAAAAATGACTAAGTCCCAAAAAAAATTTTTTCAACTTTTTTCAATTTTACCCCCGTGAGATATATATTCTACCCACACACATTTGGAACTCTCCTGGGGTACCCTCACACATATTATTCCCTCATTTAGGGGATATTTTCACAAAAAAGTGAAATTTTCAAAAATCCAGAAAATTGTCTGAAAATGACTAAATATCAAGGACTCATTGGGCGAATCGCTCTGGAACTGAAATAGGAACGCTCACTGACATTTCCCCTATCTGAAAGTCTGATAAACGCCGGAAAAATGAGTAAGTCCAAAAAAATTTTTTTTCAACTTTTTGCAATTTTACCCCCGTGGGATGTATATTCTACCCACACACATTTGGAACTCTCCTGGGGTACCCTCACACATATTATTCCCTCATTTAGGGGATATTTTCACAAAAAAAGTGAAATTTTCAGAAATCCAGAAACTTGGCTGAAAACGACTAAATATCAAGGATTCATTTGGCGAATCTCTCTGGAACTTAAATAGGAAAGCTCACTGACATTTCCCTTATCTGAAAGTCTGATAAACGCCGGAAAAATGACTAAGTCCAAAAAAAAATTTTTTAAACTTTTTTCAATTTTACCCCCGTGAGATATATATTCTACCCACACACATTTGGAACTCTCTTGGGGTACCCTCACACATATTATTCCCTCATTTAGGGGATATTTTCACAAAAAAGTGAAATTTTCAAAAATCCAGAAACTTGGCTGAAAACGACTAAATATCAAGGACTCATTGGGCGAATCGCTCTGGAGCTGAAATCGGAACGCTCACTGACATTTCCCCTATCTGATAGTCTGATAAACGCCGGAAAAATGACTAAGTCCAAAAAAATTTTTTTTCAACTTTTTGCAATTTTACCCCCGTGGGATGTATATTCTACCCAAACACATTTGTAACTCTCCTGGGGTACCCTCACACATATTATTCCCTCATTTAGCGGATATTTTCACAAAAAAGTGAAATTTTCAAAAATCCAGAAACTTGGCTGAAAACGACTAAATATCAAGGACTCATTGGGCGAATCGCTCTGGAACTGAAATCGGAACGCTCACTGACATTTCCCTTATCTGAAAGTCTGATAAACGCCGGAAAAATGACTAAGTCCCAAAAAAATTTTTTCAACTTTTTTCAATTTTACCCCCGTGAGATATATATTCTACCCACACACATTTTGAACTCTCCTGGGGTACCCTCACACATATTATTCCCTCATTTAGTGGATATTTTCACAAAAAAGTGAAATTTTCAAAAATCCAGAAACTTGGCTGAAAACGACTAAATATCAAGGACTCATTTGGCGAATCGCTCTGGAACTGAAATCGGAACGCTCACTGACATTTCCCTTATCTGAAAGTCTGATAAACGCCGGAAAAATGACTAAGTCCAAAAAAAAATTTTTTCAACTTTTTTCAATTTTACCCCCGTGAGATATATATTCTGCCCACACGCATTTGGAACTCTCCTGGGGTACACTCACACATATTATTCCCTCATTTAGTGGATATTTTCACAAAAAAGTGAAATTTTCAAAAATCCAGAAACTTGGCTGAAAACGACTAAATATCAAGGACTCATTGGGCGAATCGCTCTGGAACTGAAATCGGAACGCTCACTGACATTTGCCCTATCTGAAAGTCTGATAAACGCCGGAAAAATGACTAAGTCCCAAAAAAATTTTTTTTCACCTTTTTTCAATTTTATCCCCGTGGGATATATATTCTTCCCACACACATTTTGAACTCTCCTGGGGTACCCTCACACATATTATTCCCTCATTTAGGGGATATTTTCGCAAAAAAGTGAAATTTTCAAAAATCCAGAAACTTGGCTGAAAACGACTAGATATCAAGTACTCATTTGGCGAATCGCTCTGGAACTGAAATTGGAACGCTCACTGACATTTCCCTTATCTGAAAGTCTGATAAACGCCGGAAAAATGACTAAGTCCCAAAAAAAATTTTTTCAACTTTTTTCAATTTTACCCCCGTGAGATATATATTCTACCCACACACATTTGGAACTCTCCTGGGGTACCCTCACACATATTATTCCCTCATTTAGGGGATATTTTCACAAAAAAGTGAAATTTTCAAAAATCCAGAAACTTGGCTTAAATCGACTAAATATCAAGGACTCATTTGGCGAATCGCTCTGGAACTGAAATCGGAACGCTCACTGACATTTCCCTTATCTGAAAGTCTGATAAACGCCGGAAAAATTACTAAGTCCCCAAAAAAATTTTTTTCAACTTTTTTCAATTTTACCCCCGTGGGATATATATTCTTCCCATACTCATTTTGAACTCTCCTGGGGTACCCTCACACATATTATTCCCTCATTTAGCGGATATTTTCACAAAAAAGTGAAATTTTCAAAAATCCAGAAACTTGGCTGAAAACGACTAAATATCAAGAACTCATTGGGCGAATTGCTCTGGAACTGAAATCGGAACGCTCACTGACATTTGCCCTATCTGAAAGTCTGATAAGCGCTGGAAAAATTACTAAGTCCCAAAAAAAATGTTTTCAACTTTTTTCAATTTTACCCCCGTGAGATATATATTCTACCCACACAAATTTGGAACTCTCCTGGGGTGCCCTCACACATATTATTTCCTAATTTAGGGGATATTTTCACAAAAAAGTGAAATTTTCAAAAATCCAGAAACTTGGCTGAAGACGACTAAATATCAAGGACTCATTTGGCGAATCGCTCTGGAACTGAAATAGGAACACTCACTGACATTTCCCCTATCTGAAAGTCTGATAAACGCCGAAAAAATGACTAAGTCAAAAAAAAAATTATTTTCAACTTTTTTCAATTTTACTCCCGTGGGATGTATATTCTACCCACACACATTTGGAACTCTCCTGGGGTACCCTCACACATATTATTCCCTAATTTAGTGGATATTTTCACAAAAAAGTGAAATTTTCAAAAATCCAGAAAATTGTCTGAAAACGACTAAATATCAAGGACTCATTGGGCGAATCGCTCTGGAAGTGAAATCGGAACGCTCACTGACATTTCCCCTATCTGAAAGTCTGATAAACGCCGGAAAAATTACTAAGTCCCCAAAAAAATTTTTTTCAACTTTTTTCAATTTTACCCCCGTGGGATGTATATTCTACCCACACACATTTGGAACTCTCCTGGGGTACCCTCACACATATTATTCCCTCATTTAGTGGATATTTTCACAAAAAAGTGAAATTTTCAAAAATCCAGAAACTTGGCTGAAAACGACTAAATATCAAGGACTCATTGGGCGAATCGCTCTGGAACTGAAATCGGAACGCTCACTGACATTTGCCCTATCTGAAAGTCTGATAAACGCCGGAAAAATGACTAAGTCCGAAAAAAAAATTTTTTCACCTTTTTTCAATTTTATCCCCGTGGGATATATATTCTTCACACACACATTTTGAACTCTCCTGGGGTACCCTCACACATATTATTCCCTCATTTAGGGGATATTTTCGCAAAAAAGTGAAATTTTCAAAAATCCAGAAACTTGGCTGAAAACGACTAGATATCAAGTACTCATTTGGCGAATCGCTCTGGAACTGAAATTGGAACGCTCACTGACATTTCCCTTATCTGAAAGTCTGATAAGCGCCGGAAAAATGACTAAGTCCCAAAAAAAATGTTTTCAACTTTTTTCAATTTTACCCCCGTGAGATATATATTCTACCCACACACATTTGGAACTCTCCTGGGGTACCCTCACACATATTATTCCCTCATTTAGTGGATATTTTCACAAAAAGTGAAATTTTCAAAAATCCAAAATATTGGCTGAAAACGACTAAATATCAAGGACTCATTGGGCGAATCGCTCTGGAACTGAAATCGGAACGCTCACTGACACTTGCCCTATCTGAAAGTCTGATAAACGCCAGAAAAATGACTAAGTCCCAAAAAAAAATTTTTTCACCTTTTTTCGATTTTACCCCCGTGGGATATATATTCTTCCCATACTCATTTTGAACTCTCCTGGGGTACCCTCACACATATTATTCCCTCATTTAGCGGATATTTTCACAAAAAAGTGAAATTTTCAAAAATCCAGAAACTTGGCTGAAAACGACTAAATATCAAGGACTCATTGGGCGAATTGCTCTGGAACTGAAATCGGAACGCTCACTGACATTTCCCCAATCTGAAAGTCTGATAAACGCCGGAAAAATTACTAAGTCCCCAAAAAATTTTTTTCAACTTTTTTCAATTTTACCCCCGTGGGATATATATTCTTCCCATACTCATTTTGAACTCTCCTGGGGTACCCTCACACATATTATTCCCTCATTTAGCGGATATTTTCACAAAAAAGTGAAATTTTCAAAAATCCAGAAACTTGGCTGAAAACGACTAAATATCAAGGACTCATTGGGCAAATCGCTCTGGAACTGAAATCGGAACGCTCACTGACATTTCCCCTATCTGAAAGTCTGATAAATGCCGGAAAAATGACTAAGTCCAAAAAAATTTTTTTTCAACTTTTTGCAATTTTACCCCCGTGGAATGTATATTCTACCCACACACATTTGGAACTCTCCTGGGGTACCCTCACACATATTATTCCCTCATTTAGGGGATATTTTAACAAAAAAGTGAAATTTTCAAAAATCCAGAAACTTGGCTGAAAACGACTAAATATCAAGGACTCATTGGGCGAATCGCTCTGGAACTGAAATCGGAACGCTCACTGACATTTCCCTTATCTGAAAGTCTGATAAACGCCGGAAAAATGACTAAGTCCAAAAAAAAAATGTTTTCAACTTTTTTCAATTTTACCCCCGTTGGATATATATTCTACCCACACACATTTGGAACTCTCCTGGGGTACCCTCACACATATTATTCCCTCATTTAGTGGATATTTTCACAAAAAAGTGAAATTTTCAAAAATCCAGAAAATTGTCTGAAAACGACTAAATATCAAGGACTCATTGGGCGAATCGCTCTGGAACTGATATCGGAACGCTCACTGACATTTTCCCTATCTGAAAGTCTGATAAACGCCGGAAAAATTACTAAGTCCCCAAAAAAATTTTTTTCAACTTTTTTCAATTTTACCCCCGTGGGATATATATTCTTCCCATACTCATTTTGAACTCTCCTGGGGTACCCTCACACATATTATTCCCTCATTTAGCGGATATTTTCACAAAAAAGTGAAATTTTCAAAAATCCAGAAACTTGGCTGAAAACGACTAAATATCAAGGACTCATTGGGCGAATTGCTCTGGAACTGAAATCGGAACGCTCACTGACATTTCCCCTATCTGAAAGTCTGATAAATGCCGGAAAAATGACTAAGTTCCAAAAAAATTTTTTTCAACTTTTTTCAATTTTACCCCCGTGGGACGTATATTCTACCCACACACATTTGGAACTCTCCTGGGGTACCCTCACACATATTATTCCCTCATTTAGTGGATATTTTCACAAAAAAGTGAAATTTTCAAAAATCCAAAATATTGGCTGAAAACGACTAAATATCAAGGACTCATTGGGCGAATCGCTCTGGAACTGAAATCGGAACGCTCACTGACATTTGCCCTATCTGAAAGTCTGATAAGCGCTGGAAAAATTACTAAGTCCCAAAAAAAATGTTTTCAACTTTTTTCAATTTTACCCCCGTGAGATAAATATTCTACCCACACAAATTTGGAACTCTCCTGGGGTACCCTCTCACATATTATTTCCTAATTTAGGGGATATTTTCACAAAAAAGTGAAATTTTCAAAAATCCAGAAACTTGGCTGAAAACGACTAAATATCAAGGACTCATTTGGCGAATCGCTCTGGAACTGAAATCGGAACACTCACTGACATTTCCCCTATCTGAAAGTCTGATAAACGCCGAAAAAATTACTAAGTCAAAAAAAAAATTATTTTCAACTTTTTTCAATTTTACTCCCGTGGGATGTATATTCTACCCACACACATTTGGAACTCTCCTGGGGTACCCTCACACATATTATTCCCTCATTTAGTGGATATTTTCACAAAAAAGTGAAATTTTCAAAAATCCAGAAACTTGGCTGAAAACGACTAAATATCAAGGACTCATTTGGCGAATCGCTCTGGAACTGAAATCGGAATGCTCACTGACATTTCCCCTATCTGAAAGTCTGATAAACGGCGAAAAAATTACTAAGTCCCAAAAAAAAATTTTTTCACCTTTTTTCGATTTTACCCCCGTGGGATATATATTCTTCCCATACTCATTTTGAACTCTCCTGGGGTACCCTCACACATATTATTCCCTCATTTAGCGGATATTTTCACAAAAAAGTGAAATTTTCAAAAATCCAGAAACTTGGCTGAAAACGACTAAATATCAAGGACTCATTTGGCGAATCGCTCTGGAACTGAAATCGGAACGCTCACTGACATTTCCCCTATCTGAAAGTCTGATAAACGCCGGAAAAATTACTAAGTCAAAAAAAAAATTATTTTCAACTTTTTTCAATTTTACCCCCGTGGGACGTATATTCTACACACACACATTTGGAACTCTCCTGGGGTACCCTCACACATATTATTCCCTCATTTAGTGGATATTTTCACAAAAAAGTGAAATTTTCAAAAATCCAAAATATTGGCTGAAAACGACTAAATATCAAGGACTCATTGGGCGAATCGCTCTGGAACTGAAATCGGAACACTCACTGACATTTCCCCTATCTGAAAGTCTGATAAACGCCGGAAAAATGACTAAGTCCAAAAAAATTTTTTTTCAACTTTTTGCAATTTTACCCCCGTGGGATGTATATTCTACCCACACACATTTTGAACTCTCCTGGGGTACCCTCACACATATTATTCCCTCATTTAGGGGATATTTTCACAAAAAAGTGAAATTTTCAAAAATCCAAAATATTGGCTGAAAACGACTAAATATCAAGGACTCATTGGGCGAATCGCTCTAGAACTGAAATCGGAACGCTCACTGACATTTGCCCTATCTGAAAGTCTGATAAACGCCGGAAAAATGACAGTCCAAAAAAAAAATTTTTTTAATTTTTTTCAATTTTACCCCTGTGGGATATATATTCTACCCACACACATTTGGAACTCTCCTGGGGTACCCTCACACATATTATTCCCTAATTTAGTGGATATTTTCACAAAAAAGTGAAATTTTCAAAAATCCAGAAAATTGTCTGAAAACGACTAAATATCAAGGACTCATTGGGCGAATCGCTCTGGAACTGATATCGGAACGCTCACTGACATTTCCCCTATCTGAAAGTCTGATAAACGCCGGAAAAATGACTAAGTCAAAAAAATTTTTTTTCCAACTTTTTGCAATTTTACCCCCGTGGGATGTATATTCTACCCACAAACATTTTGAACTCTCCTGGGGTACCCTCACACATATTATTCCCTCATTTAGGGGATATTTTCACAAAAAAGTGAAATTTTCAAAAATCCAAAATATTGGCTGAAAACGACTAAATATCAAGGACTCATTGGGCGAATCGCTCTAGAACTGAAATCGGAACTCTCACTGACATTTGCCCTATCTGAAAGTCTGAGAAACGCCGGAAAAATGACTAAGTCCAAAAAAAAATGATTTCAACTTTTTCTGATTTTACCCCCGTGGGATGTATATTCTACCCACATACATTTGGAACTCTCCTGGGGTACTCTCACACATATTATTCCCTCATTTAGTGGATATTTTTACAAAAAAAGTGAAATTTTCAAAACTCCAGAAAATTGGCTGAAAATGACTAAATATCAAGGACTCATTGGGCGAATCGCTCTGGAACTGAAATCGGAACACTCACTGACATTTCCCCTATCTGAAAATCTGATAAACGTCGGAAAAATGACTAAGTCCAAAAAAAATTTTTTTTCAAATTTTTTCTATTTTACCCCTGTGGGATATATATTCTACCCACACACATTTGGAACTCTCCTGTGGTACCCTCACACATATTATTCCCTCATTTAGGGGATATTTTCACAAAAAAGTGAAATTTTCAAAAATCCAGAAACTTGGCTGAAAACGACTAAATATCAAGGACTCATTGGGCGAATCGCTCTGGAACTGAAATCGGAACGCTCACTGACATTTCCCTTATCTGAAAGTCTGATAAACGCCGGAAAAATGACTAAGCCCAAAAAAAAATGTTTTCAACTTTTTTCAATTTTACCCCCGTGGGATGTATATTCTACCCACACACATTTAGAACTCTCCTGGGGTACCCTCACACATATTATTCCCTCATTTAGTGGATATTTTCACAAAAAAGTGAAATTTTCAAAAATCCAAAATAATGGCTGAAAACTACTAAATATCTAGGACTCATTGGGCGAATCACTCTGGAACTGAAATCGGAACGCTCACTGACATTTCCCCTATCTGAAAGTCTGATAAACGCCGGAAAAATGACTAAGTCCAAAAAAAATTTTTTTCAACTTTTTGCAATTTTACCCCTGTGGGATGTATATTCTACCCACACACATTTTGAACTCTCCTGGGGTACCCTCACACATATTATTCCCTCATTTAGGGGATATTTTCACAAAAAAGTGAAATTTTCAAAAATCCAGAAACTTGGCTGAAAACGACTAAATATCAAGGACTCATTGGGCGAATCGCTCTGGAACTGAAATCGGGACGCTCACTGACATTTCCCTTATCTGAAAGTCTGATAAACGCCGGAAAAATGACTAAGTCCAAAAAATTTTTTTTAAACTTTTTGCAATTTTACCCCCGTGGGATGTATATTCTACCCACACACATTTTGAAATCTCCTGGGGTACCCTCACACATATTATTCCCTCATTTAGGGGATATTTTCACAAAAAAGTGAAATTTTCAAAAATCCAGAAACTTGGCTGAAAACGACTAAATATCAAGGACTCATTGGGCGAATCGCTCTGGAACTGAAATCGGGACGCTAAGGCTATGTGCCCACGTTGCATTTATGAAGCAGAAAATTTCTGCTGCATAAATGGAAGTCCTCTCCCGGAAAAATGCATGCGGAATTCCGCACGCGTTTATCGCGCATTTTTCGCGCGTTTATCACGCGTTTTCCACATGCGGAATTGCCTTGCTTTTTTTATGCATTGGACAAAGGCAATTCCGCTTGCGGAGACGCAAAATTAAATGACATGCTGCGGATTTTTGAACGCGGCATAAACGCTGCGGAAAAATCCGCAGCATGTGCATAGAACTTGCGGAATCCCATTGGGGACCATGGGGTGCGGATATACATGCGTTTTTCAAGCGTTTACGCTGCGGAAATTCCGCAGCATATACGCTTAAAAAATGCTACGTGGGCACACAGCCTCACTGACATTTCCCTTATCTGAAAGTCTGATAAACGCCGGAAAAATGACTAAGTCCAAAAAAAAATTTTTCAACTTTTTTCAATTTTACCCCCGTGAGATTTATATTCTACCCACACACATTTGGAACTCTCCTGGGGTACCCTCACACATATTATTCCCTAATTTAGTGGATATTTTCAAAAAAAAGTGAAATTTTCAAAAATCCAGAAAATTGTCTGAAAACGACTAAATATCAAGGACTCATTGGGCGAATCGCTCTGGAACTGAAATCGGAACGCTCACTGACATTTCCCCTATCTGAAAGTCTGATAAACGCCGGAAAAATGACTAAGTCCAAAAAAATTTTTTTCAACTTTTTGCAATTTTACCCCCGTGGGATGTATATTCTACCCACACACATTTTGAACTCTCCTGGGGTACCCTCACACATATTATTCCCTCATTTAGGGGATATTTTCACAAAAAAGTGAAATTTTCAAAAATCCAAAATATTGGCTGAAAACGACTAAATATCAAGGACTCATTGGGCGAATCGCTCTAGAACTGAAATCGGAACGCTCACTGACATTTGCCCTATCTGAAAGTCTGAGAAACGCCGGAAAAATGACTAAGTCCAAAAAAAAATGATTTCAACTTTTTCTGATTTTACCCCCGTGGGATGTATATTCTACCCACATACATTTGGAACTCTCCTGGGGTACTCTCACACATATTATTCCCTCATTTAGTGGATATTTTTACAAAAAAAGTGAAATTTTCAAAACTCCAGAAAATTGGCTGAAAATGACTAAATATCAAGGACTCATTGGGCGAATCGCTCTGGAACTGAAATCGGAACACTCACTGACATTTCCCCTATCTGAAAATCTGATAAACGTCGGAAAAATGACTAAGTCCAAAAAAAATTTTTTTTCAAATTTTTTCTATTTTACCCCTGTGGGATATATATTCTACCCACACACATTTGGAACTCTCCTGTGGTACCCTCACACATATTATTCCCTCATTTAGGGGATATTTTCACAAAAAAGTGAAATTTTCAAAAATCCAGAAACTTGGCTGAAAACGACTAAATATCAAGGACTCATTGGGCGAATCGCTCTGGAACTGAAATCGGAACGCTCACTGACATTTCCCTTATCTGAAAGTCTGATAAACGCCGGAAAAATGACTAAGCCCAAAAAAAAATGTTTTCAACTTTTTTCAATTTTACCCCCGTGAGATATATATTCTACCCACACACATTTGGAACTCTCCTGGGGTACCCTCACACATATTATTCCCTCATTTAGTGGATATTTTCACAAAAAGTGAAATTTTCAAAAATCCAAAATATTGGCTGAAAACGACTAAATATCAAGGACTCATTGGGCGAATCGCTCTGGAACTGAAATCGGAACGCTCACTGACACTTGCCCTATCTGAAAGTCTGATAAACGCCAGAAAAATGACTAAGTCCCAAAAAAAAATTTTTTCACCTTTTTTCGATTTTACCCCCGTGGGATATATATTCTTCCCATACTCATTTTGAACTCTCCTGGGGTACCCTCACACATATTATTCCCTCATTTAGCGGATATTTTCACAAAAAAGTGAAATTTTCAAAAATCCAGAAACTTGGCTGAAAACGACTAAATATCAAGGACTCATTGGGCGAATTGCTCTGGAACTGAAATCGGAACGCTCACTGACATTTCCCCAATCTGAAAGTCTGATAAACGCCGGAAAAATTACTAAGTCCCCAAAAAATTTTTTTCAACTTTTTTCAATTTTACCCCCGTGGGATATATATTCTTCCCATACTCATTTTGAACTCTCCTGGGGTACCCTCACACATATTATTCCCTCATTTAGCGGATATTTTCACAAAAAAGTGAAATTTTCAAAAATCCAGAAACTTGGCTGAAAACGACTAAATATCAAGGACTCATTGGGCAAATCGCTCTGGAACTGAAATCGGAACGCTCACTGACATTTCCCCTATCTGAAAGTCTGATAAATGCCGGAAAAATGACTAAGTCCAAAAAAATTTTTTTTCAACTTTTTGCAATTTTACCCCCGTGGAATGTATATTCTACCCACACACATTTGGAACTCTCCTGGGGTACCCTCACACATATTATTCCCTCATTTAGGGGATATTTTAACAAAAAAGTGAAATTTTCAAAAATCCAGAAACTTGGCTGAAAACGACTAAATATCAAGGACTCATTGGGCGAATCGCTCTGGAACTGAAATCGGAACGCTCACTGACATTTCCCTTATCTGAAAGTCTGATAAACGCCGGAAAAATGACTAAGTCCAAAAAAAAAATGTTTTCAACTTTTTTCAATTTTACCCCCGTTGGATATATATTCTACCCACACACATTTGGAACTCTCCTGGGGTACCCTCACACATATTATTCCCTCATTTAGTGGATATTTTCACAAAAAAGTGAAATTTTCAAAAATCCAGAAAATTGTCTGAAAACGACTAAATATCAAGGACTCATTGGGCGAATCGCTCTGGAACTGATATCGGAACGCTCACTGACATTTTCCCTATCTGAAAGTCTGATAAACGCCGGAAAAATTACTAAGTCCCCAAAAAAATTTTTTTCAACTTTTTTCAATTTTACCCCCGTGGGATATATATTCTTCCCATACTCATTTTGAACTCTCCTGGGGTACCCTCACACATATTATTCCCTCATTTAGCGGATATTTTCACAAAAAAGTGAAATTTTCAAAAATCCAGAAACTTGGCTGAAAACGACTAAATATCAAGGACTCATTGGGCGAATTGCTCTGGAACTGAAATCGGAACGCTCACTGACATTTCCCCTATCTGAAAGTCTGATAAATGCCGGAAAAATGACTAAGTTCCAAAAAAATTTTTTTCAACTTTTTTCAATTTTACCCCCGTGGGACGTATATTCTACCCACACACATTTGGAACTCTCCTGGGGTACCCTCACACATATTATTCCCTCATTTAGTGGATATTTTCACAAAAAAGTGAAATTTTCAAAAATCCAAAATATTGGCTGAAAACGACTAAATATCAAGGACTCATTGGGCGAATCGCTCTGGAACTGAAATCGGAACGCTCACTGACATTTGCCCTATCTGAAAGTCTGATAAGCGCTGGAAAAATTACTAAGTCCCAAAAAAAATGTTTTCAACTTTTTTCAATTTTACCCCCGTGAGATAAATATTCTACCCACACAAATTTGGAACTCTCCTGGGGTACCCTCTCACATATTATTTCCTAATTTAGGGGATATTTTCACAAAAAAGTGAAATTTTCAAAAATCCAGAAACTTGGCTGAAAACGACTAAATATCAAGGACTCATTTGGCGAATCGCTCTGGAACTGAAATCGGAACACTCACTGACATTTCCCCTATCTGAAAGTCTGATAAACGCCGAAAAAATTACTAAGTCAAAAAAAAAATTATTTTCAACTTTTTTCAATTTTACTCCCGTGGGATGTATATTCTACCCACACACATTTGGAACTCTCCTGGGGTACCCTCACACATATTATTCCCTCATTTAGTGGATATTTTCACAAAAAAGTGAAATTTTCAAAAATCCAGAAACTTGGCTGAAAACGACTAAATATCAAGGACTCATTTGGCGAATCGCTCTGGAACTGAAATCGGAATGCTCACTGACATTTCCCCTATCTGAAAGTCTGATAAACGGCGAAAAAATTACTAAGTCCCAAAAAAAAATTTTTTCACCTTTTTTCGATTTTACCCCCGTGGGATATATATTCTTCCCATACTCATTTTGAACTCTCCTGGGGTACCCTCACACATATTATTCCCTCATTTAGCGGATATTTTCACAAAAAAGTGAAATTTTCAAAAATCCAGAAACTTGGCTGAAAACGACTAAATATCAAGGACTCATTTGGCGAATCGCTCTGGAACTGAAATCGGAACGCTCACTGACATTTCCCCTATCTGAAAGTCTGATAAACGCCGGAAAAATTACTAAGTCAAAAAAAAAATTATTTTCAACTTTTTTCAATTTTACCCCCGTGGGACGTATATTCTACACACACACATTTGGAACTCTCCTGGGGTACCCTCACACATATTATTCCCTCATTTAGTGGATATTTTCACAAAAAAGTGAAATTTTCAAAAATCCAAAATATTGGCTGAAAACGACTAAATATCAAGGACTCATTGGGCGAATCGCTCTGGAACTGAAATCGGAACACTCACTGACATTTCCCCTATCTGAAAGTCTGATAAACGCCGGAAAAATGACTAAGTCCAAAAAAATTTTTTTTCAACTTTTTGCAATTTTACCCCCGTGGGATGTATATTCTACCCACACACATTTTGAACTCTCCTGGGGTACCCTCACACATATTATTCCCTCATTTAGGGGATATTTTCACAAAAAAGTGAAATTTTCAAAAATCCAAAATATTGGCTGAAAACGACTAAATATCAAGGACTCATTGGGCGAATCGCTCTAGAACTGAAATCGGAACGCTCACTGACATTTGCCCTATCTGAAAGTCTGATAAACGCCGGAAAAATGACAGTCCAAAAAAAAAATTTTTTTAATTTTTTTCAATTTTACCCCTGTGGGATATATATTCTACCCACACACATTTGGAACTCTCCTGGGGTACCCTCACACATATTATTCCCTAATTTAGTGGATATTTTCACAAAAAAGTGAAATTTTCAAAAATCCAGAAAATTGTCTGAAAACGACTAAATATCAAGGACTCATTGGGCGAATCGCTCTGGAACTGATATCGGAACGCTCACTGACATTTCCCCTATCTGAAAGTCTGATAAACGCCGGAAAAATGACAAAGTCAAAAAAATTTTTTTTCCAACTTTTTGCAATTTTACCCCCGTGGGATGTATATTCTACCCACAAACATTTTGAACTCTCCTGGGGTACCCTCACACATATTATTCCCTCATTTAGGGGATATTTTCACAAAAAAGTGAAATTTTCAAAAATCCAAAATATTGGCTGAAAACGACTAAATATCAAGGACTCATTGGGCGAATCGCTCTAGAACTGAAATCGGAACTCTCACTGACATTTGCCCTATCTGAAAGTCTGAGAAACGCCGGAAAAATGACTAAGTCCAAAAAAAAATGATTTCAACTTTTTCTGATTTTACCCCCGTGGGATGTATATTCTACCCACATACATTTGGAACTCTCCTGGGGTACTCTCACACATATTATTCCCTCATTTAGTGGATATTTTTACAAAAAAAGTGAAATTTTCAAAACTCCAGAAAATTGGCTGAAAATGACTAAATATCAAGGACTCATTGGGCGAATCGCTCTGGAACTGAAATCGGAACACTCACTGACATTTCCCCTATCTGAAAATCTGATAAACGTCGGAAAAATGACTAAGTCCAAAAAAAATTTTTTTTCAAATTTTTTCTATTTTACCCCTGTGGGATATATATTCTACCCACACACATTTGGAACTCTCCTGTGGTACCCTCACACATATTATTCCCTCATTTAGGGGATATTTTCACAAAAAAGTGAAATTTTCAAAAATCCAGAAACTTGGCTGAAAACGACTAAATATCAAGGACTCATTGGGCGAATCGCTCTGGAACTGAAATCGGAACGCTCACTGACATTTCCCTTATCTGAAAGTCTGATAAACGCCGGAAAAATGACTAAGCCCAAAAAAAAATGTTTTCAACTTTTTTCAATTTTACCCCCGTGGGATGTATATTCTACCCACACACATTTAGAACTCTCCTGGGGTACCCTCACACATATTATTCCCTCATTTAGTGGATATTTTCACAAAAAAGTGAAATTTTCAAAAATCCAAAATAATGGCTGAAAACTACTAAATATCTAGGACTCATTGGGCGAATCACTCTGGAACTGAAATCGGAACGCTCACTGACATTTCCCCTATCTGAAAGTCTGATAAACGCCGGAAAAATGACTAAGTCCAAAAAAAATTTTTTTCAACTTTTTGCAATTTTACCCCTGTGGGATGTATATTCTACCCACACACATTTTGAACTCTCCTGGGGTACCCTCACACATATTATTCCCTCATTTAGGGGATATTTTCACAAAAAAGTGAAATTTTCAAAAATCCAGAAACTTGGCTGAAAACGACTAAATATCAAGGACTCATTGGGCGAATCGCTCTGGAACTGAAATCGGGACGCTCACTGACATTTCCCTTATCTGAAAGTCTGATAAACGCCGGAAAAATGACTAAGTCCAAAAAATTTTTTTTAAACTTTTTGCAATTTTACCCCCGTGGGATGTATATTCTACCCACACACATTTTGAAATCTCCTGGGGTACCCTCACACATATTATTCCCTCATTTAGGGGATATTTTCACAAAAAAGTGAAATTTTCAAAAATCCAGAAACTTGGCTGAAAACGACTAAATATCAAGGACTCATTGGGCGAATCGCTCTGGAACTGAAATCGGGACGCTAAGGCTATGTGCCCACGTTGCATTTATGAAGCAGAAAATTTCTGCTGCATAAATGGAAGTCCTCTCCCGGAAAAATGCATGCGGAATTCCGCACGCGTTTATCGCGCATTTTTCGCGCGTTTATCACGCGTTTTCCACATGCGGAATTGCCTTGCTTTTTTTATGCATTGGACAAAGGCAATTCCGCTTGCGGAGACGCAAAATTAAATGACATGCTGCGGATTTTTGAACGCGGCATAAACGCTGCGGAAAAATCCGCAGCATGTGCATAGAACTTGCGGAATCCCATTGGGGACCATGGGGTGCGGATATACATGCGTTTTTCAAGCGTTTACGCTGCGGAAATTCCGCAGCATATACGCTTAAAAAATGCTACGTGGGCACACAGCCTCACTGACATTTCCCTTATCTGAAAGTCTGATAAACGCCGGAAAAATGACTAAGTCCAAAAAAAAATTTTTCAACTTTTTTCAATTTTACCCCCGTGAGATTTATATTCTACCCACACACATTTGGAACTCTCCTGGGGTACCCTCACACATATTATTCCCTAATTTAGTGGATATTTTCAAAAAAAAGTGAAATTTTCAAAAATCCAGAAAATTGTCTGAAAACGACTAAATATCAAGGACTCATTGGGCGAATCGCTCTGGAACTGAAATCGGAACGCTCACTGACATTTCCCCTATCTGAAAGTCTGATAAACGCCGGAAAAATGACTAAGTCCAAAAAAATTTTTTTCAACTTTTTGCAATTTTACCCCCGTGGGATGTATATTCTACCCACACACATTTTGAACTCTCCTGGGGTACCCTCACACATATTATTCCCTCATTTAGGGGATATTTTCACAAAAAAGTGAAATTTTCAAAAATCCAAAATATTGGCTGAAAACGACTAAATATCAAGGACTCATTGGGCGAATCGCTCTAGAACTGAAATCGGAACGCTCACTGACATTTGCCCTATCTGAAAGTCTGATAAACGCCGGAAAAATGACTAAGTCCAAAAAAAAAATTTTTTAAATTTTTTTCAATTTTACCCCTGTGGGATATATATTCTACCCACACACATTTGGAACTCTCCTGGGGTACCCTCACACATATTATTCCCTAATTTAGTGGATATTTTCACAAAAAAGTGAAATTTTCAAAAATCCAGAAAATTGTCTGAAAACGACTAAATATCAAGGACTCATTGGGCGAATCGCTCTGGAACTGAAATCGGAACGCTCACTGACATTTCCTCTATCTGAAAGTCTGATAAACGTCGGAAAAATGACTAAGTCAAAAAAAAAATTTTTTTCAACTTTTTTCAATTTTACCCCCATGGGATATATATTCTACAAACACACATTCGGAACTCTGCTGGGGTACCCTCACACATATTATTCCCTAATTTAGTGGATATTTTCACAAAAAAGTGAAATTTTCAAAAATCCAGAAACTTGGCTGAAAATGACTAAATATCAAGGACTCATTGGGCGATTCGCTCTGGAACTGAAATCCGAACGCTCACTGACATTTCCCCTATCTGAAAGTCTGATAAATGTCGGAAAAATGACAGTCCAGAAAAAAAAATTTTTCAATTTTTTTCAATTTTACCCCCGTGGGATATATATTCTACCCACACACATTTGGAACTCTCCTGGGGTACCCTCACACATATTATTCCCTCATTTAGTGGATATTTTCACAAAAAAGTGAAATTTTCAAAAATCCAGAAAATTAGCTGAAAATGACCAAATATCAAGGACTCATTGGGCGATTCACTCTGGAACTGAAATCGGAACGCTCACTGACATTTGCCCTATCTGAAAGTCTGATAAACGTCGGAAAAATGACTAAGTCCCAAAAAAAAAATTTTTCATCTTTTTTCAATTTTACCCCCGTAGGATATATATTCTTCCCACACACATTTTGAAGTCTCCTGGGGTACCCTCACACATATTATTCCCTCATTTAGGGGATATTTTCACAAAAAAGTGAAATTTTCAAAAATCCAGAAACTTGGCTGAAAACGACTAAATATCAAGGACTCATTGGGCGAATCGCTCTGGAACTGAAATCGGAACGCTCACTGACATTTCCCTTATCTGAAAGTCTGATAAACACGGGAAAAATGACTAAGTCATAAAAAAAAATTTTTTTCAACTTTTTTCAATTTTACACCCATGGGATACATATTCTACCCACACACATTTGGAACTCTCCTGGGGTACCCTCACACATATTATTCCCTCATTTAGTGGATATTTTCACAAAAAAGTGAAATTTTCAAAAATCCAAAATATTGGCTGAAAACGACTAAATATCAAGGACTCATTGGGCGACTCACTCTGGAACTGAAATCGGAACGCTCACTGACATTTGCCCTATCTGAAAGTCTGATAAACATCGGAAAAATGACTAAGTACAAAAAAAAAAAATTTCCAACTTTTTTCAATTTTACCCCCGTGGGATATATATTCTACCTACACACATTTGGAACTCTCCTGGGGTACCCTCACACATATTATTCCCTCATTTACAGGATATTTTCACAAAAAAGTGAAATTTTCAAAAATCCAGAAAATTGGCTGAAAACGACTAAATATCAAGGACTCATTGGGCGAATCGCTCTGGAACTGAAATCGGAATGCTCACTGACATTTCCCTTATCTGAAAGTCTGATAAACGCCGGAAAAATGACTAAGTACAAGAAAAAAAAATTTCCAACTTTTTTCAATTTTACCCCCGTGGGATATATATTCTACCCACACACATTTGGAACTCTCCTGGGGTACCCTCACACATATTATTCCCTCATTTACAGGATATTTTCACAAAAAAGTGAAATTTTCAAAAATCCAGAAAATTGGCTGAAAACGACTAAATATCAAGGACTCATTGGGCGAATCGCTCTGGAACTGAAATCGGAACGCTCACTGACATTTCCCCTATCTGAAAGTCTGATAAACGCCGGAAAAATGACTAAGTCCAAAAAAAAATGTTTTCAACTTTTTTCCATTTTACAGCCGTGGGATGTAAATTCTACCCACACACATTTGGAAGTCTCCTGGGGTACCCTCACACATATTATTCCCTCATTTAGTGGATATTTTCACAAAAAAGTGAAATTTTCAAAAATCCAAAATATTTGCTGAATACGACTAAATATCAAGGACTCATTGGGCGAATCGCTCTGGAACTGAAATCGGAACGCTCACTGACATTTCCCCTATCTGAAAGTCTGATAAACGGCGGAAAAATGACTAAGTCCAAAAAAAATTTTTTTCAACTTTTTTCAATTTTACCCCCGTGGGATATATATTCTACCCACACACATTTGTAACTCTCCTGGGGTACCCTCACACATATTATTCCCTCATTTAGGGGATATTTTCACAAAAAAAATAAATTTTCAAAAATCCAGAAACTTGGGTGAAAACGACTAAATATCAAGGACTCATTGGGCGATTCACTCTGGAACTGAAATCGGAACGCTCACTGACATTTGCCCTATCTGAAAGTCTGATAAACATCGGAAAAATGACTAAGTCCCCAAAAAAATTTTTTTCACCTTTTTTCAATTTTACCCCCGTGGGATATATATTCTACCCACACACATTTGTAACTCTCCTGGGGTACCCTCACACATATTATTCCCTCATTTAGTGGATATTTTCACAAAAAAAGTGAAATTTTCAAAAATCCAGAAAATTGGCTGAAAACGACTAAATTTTCCGGACTCATTGGGCGAATCGCTCTGGAACTGAAATCGGAACGATCACTGAAATTTCCCCTATCTGAAAGTCTGATAAACGTCGAAAAAATGACAGTCCAAAAAAAAAAAATTTAACATTTTTTTCAATTTTACCCCCGTGGGATATATATTCAACCCACACACATTTGTAACTCTCCTGGGGTACCATCACACATATTATTCCCTCATTTAGTGGATATTTTCACAAAAAAGTGAAATTTTCAAAAATCCAAAATATTTGCTGAAGACGACTAAATATCAAGGACTCATTGGGCGAATGACTCTGGAACTGAAATCGGAATGCTCACTGACATTTCCCCTATCTGAAAGTCTGATAAACGTCGATAAAAATGACTAAGTCCAAAAAAAATTTTTTTTCAACTTTTTTCAATTTTACCCCCGTGGGATATATATTCTTCCCACACACATTTGGAACTCTCCTGGAGTACCCTCACTCATATTATTCCCTCATTTAGGGGATATTTTCACAAAAAAATTAAATTTTCAAAAATCCAGAAACTTGGCTGAAAATGACTAAATATCAAGGACTCATTGGGCGAATCGCTCTGGAACTGAAATCGGATCGCTCACTGACATTTTCCTTATCTGAAAGTCTGATAAACAACGGAAAAATGACTAAGTCCAAAAAAAAATTTTTTTCAACTTTTTTCAATTTTACCCCTGTGGGATATATATTCTACCCACACACATTTGAAACTCTCCTGGGGTACCCTCACACATATTATTCCCTCATTTAGTGGATATTTTCACAAAAAGTGAAATTTTCAAAAATCCAGAAAATTGGCTGAAAACGACTAAATATCTAGGACTCATTGTGCGAATCGCTCTGGAACTGAAATCGGAACGCTCACTGACATTTCCCTTATCTAAAAGTCTGATAAACGCCAGAAAAATGACTAAGTACAAAAAAAAAAAATTTTTCAACTTTTTTCAGTTTTACCTCCGTGGGATATATATTCTTCCCACACACATTTTGAAGTCTCCTGGGGTACCCTCACACATTTTATTCCCTCATTTAGGGGATATTTTCACAAAAAAGTGAAATTTTCAAAAATCCAGAAACTTGGCTGAAAATGACTAAATATCAAGGACTCATTGGGCGAATCGCTCTGGAACTGAAATCGGAACGCTCACTGAAATTTCCCCTATCTGAAAGTCTGATAAACGTCGGAAAAATGACAGTCCAAAAAAAAATTTTTTTCATCTTTTTTCAATTTTACCCCCGTGGGACATATATTCTACCCACACACATTTGGAACTCTCCTGGGGTACCCTCACACATATTATTCCCTAATTTAGTGGATACTTTCACAAAAAAGTGAAATTTTCAAAAATCCAGAAAATTGGCTGAAAACGACTAAATATCAAGAACTCATTGGGCAAATCGCTCTGGAAATGAAATCGGAACGCTTACTGACATTTCCCCTATCTGAAAGTCTGATAAACGTTGGAAAAATGACAGTCCAAAAAAAAAAATTTGTAAATTTTTTTCAATTTTACCCCCGTGGGATATATATTCAACCCACACCCATTTGTAACTCTCCTGGGGTACCCTCACACATATTATTCCCTCATTTAGTGGATATTTTCACAAAAAAGTGAAATTTTCAAAAATCCAAAATATTTGCTGAATACGACTAAATATCAAGGACTCATTGGGCGAATCGCTCTGGAACTGAAATCGGAACGCTCACTGACATTTCCCCTATCTGAAAGTCTGATAAACGTCGATAAAAATGACTAAGTCCAAAAAAAATTTTTTTTCAACTTTTTTCAATTTTACCCCCGTGGGATATATATTCTTCCCACACACATTTGGAACTCTCCTGGAGTACCCTCACTCATATTATTCCCTCATTTAGGGGATATTTTCACAAAAAAATTAAATTTTCAAAAATCCAGAAACTTGGCTGAAAATGACTAAATATCAAGGACTCATTGGGCGAATCGCTCTGGAACTGAAATCGGATCGCTCACTGACATTTTCCTTATCTGAAAGTCTGATAAACAACGGAAAAATGACTAAGTCCAAAAAAAATTTTTTTTCAACTTTTTTCAATTTTACCCCTGTGGGATATATATTCTACCCACACACATTTGGAACTCTCCTGGGGTACCCTCACACATATTATTCCCTCATTTAGTGGATATTTTCACAAAAAGTGAAATTTTCAAAAATCCAGAAAATTGGCTGAAAACGACTAAATATCTAGGACTCATTGTGCGAATCGCTCTGGAACTGAAATCGGAACGCTCACTGACATTTCCCTTATCTAAAAGTCTGATAAACGCCAGAAAAATGACTAAGTACAAAAAAAAAAAATTTTTCAACTTTTTTCAGTTTTACCTCCGTGGGATATATATTCTTCCCACACACATTTTGAAGTCTCCTGGGGTACCCTCACACATTTTATTCCCTCATTTAGGGGATATTTTCACAAAAAAGTGAAATTTTCAAAAATCCAGAAACTTGGCTGAAAATGACTAAATATCAAGGACTCATTGGGCGAATCGCTCTGGAACTGAAATCGGAACGCTCACTGAAATTTCCCCTATCTGAAAGTCTGATAAACGTCGGAAAAATGACAGTCCAAAAAAAAATTTTTTTCATCTTTTTTCAATTTTACCCCCGTGGGACATATATTCTACCCACACACATTTGGAACTCTCCTGGGGTACCCTCACACATATTATTCCCTAATTTAGTGGATACTTTCACAAAAAAGTGAAATTTTCAAAAATCCAGAAAATTGGCTGAAAACGACTAAATATCAAGAACTCATTGGGCAAATCGCTCTGGAAATGAAATCGGAACGCTTACTGACATTTCCCCTATCTGAAAGTCTGATAAACGTCGGAAAAATGACAGTCCAAAAAAAAAAATTTGTAAATTTTTTTCAATTTTACCCCCGTGGGATATATATTCAACCCACACCCATTTGTAACTCTCCTGGGGTACCCTCACACATATTATTCCCTCATTTAGTGGATATTTTCACAAAAAAGTGAAATTTTCAAAAATCCAAAATATTTGCTGAATACGACTAAATATCAAGGACTCATTGGGCGAATCGCTCTGGAACTGAAATCGGAACGCTCACTGACATTTCCCCTATCTGAAAGTCTGATAAACGGCGGAAAAATGACTAAGTCCAAAAAAAATTTTTTTCAACTTTTTTCAATTTTACCCCCGTGGGATATATATTCTACCCACACACATTTGTAACTCTCCTGGGGTACCCTCACACATATTATTCCCTCATTTAGTGGATATTTTCACAAAAAAGTGAAATTTTCAAAAATCCAGAAAATTGGCTGAAAACAACTAAATTTTCCGGACTCATTGGGCGAATCGCTCTGGAACTGAAATCGGAACGCTCACTGAAATTTCCCCTATCTGAAAGTCTGATAAACGTCGGAAAAATGACAGTCCAAAAAAAAAAATTTTAAATTTTTTTCAATTTTACCCCCGTGGGATATATATTCAACCCACACACATTTGTAACTCTCCTGGGGTACCATCACACATATTATTCCCTCATTTAGTGGATATTTTCACAAAAAAGTGAAATTTTCAAAAATCCAAAATATTTGCTGAAGACGACTAAATATCAAGGACTCATTGGGCGAATGACTCTGGAACTGAAATCGGAATGCTCACTGACATTTCCCCTATCTGAAAGTCTCATAAACGTAGATAAAAATGACTAAGTCCAAAAAAAATTTTTTTTCAACTTTTTTCAATTTTACCCCCGTGGGATATATATTCTTCCCACACACATTTTGAAGTCTCCTGGGGTACCCTCACACATTTTATTCCCTCATTTAGGGGATATTTTCACAAAAAAGTGACATTTTCAAAAATCCAGAAACTTGGCTGAAAATGACTAAATATCAAGGACTCATTGGGCGAATCGCTCTGGAACTGAAATCGGAACGCTCACTGAAATTTCCCCTATCTGAAAGTCTGATAAACGTCGGAAAAATGACAGTCCAAAAAAAAATTTTTTTCATCTTTTTTCAATTTTACCCCCGTGGGACATATATTCTACCCACACACATTTGGAACTCTCCTGGGGTACCCTCACACATATTATTCCCTAATTTAGTGGATATTTTCACAAAAAAGTGAAATTTTCAAAAATCCAGAAAATTGGCTGAAAACGACTAAATATCAAGAACTCATTGGGCAAATCGCTCTGGAAATGAAATCGGAACGCTTACTGACATTTCCCCTATCTGAAAGTCTGATAAACGTCGGAAAAATGACAGTCCAAAAAAAAAAATTTGTAAATTTTTTTCAATTTTACCCCCGTGGGATATATATTCAACCCACACCCATTTGTAACTCTCCTGGGGTACCCTCACACTTATTATTCCCTCATTTAGTGGATATTTTCACAAAAAAGTGAAATTTTCAAAAATCCAAAATATTTGCTGAATACGACTAAATATCAAGGACTCATTGGGCGAATCGCTCTGGAACTGAAATCGGAACGCTCACTGACATTTCCCCTATCTGAAAGTCTGATAAACGGCGGAAAAATGACTAAGTCCAAAAAAAATTTTTTTCAACTTTTTTCAATTTTACCCCCGTGGGATATATATTCTACCCACACACATTTGTAACTCTCCTGGGGTACCCTCACACATATTATTCCCTCATTTAGTGGATATTTTCACAAAAAAGTGAAATTTTCAAAAATCCAGAAAATTGGCTGAAAACAACTAAATTTTCCGGACTCATTGGGCGAATCGCTCTGGAACTGAAATCGGAACGCTCACTGAAATTTCCCCTATCTGAAAGTCTGATAAACGTCGGAAAAATGACAGTCCAAAAAAAAAAATTTTAAATTTTTTTCAATTTTACCCCCGTGGGATATATATTCAACCCACACACATTTGTAACTCTCCTGGGGTACCATCACACATATTATTCCCTCATTTAGTGGATATTTTCACAAAAAAGTGAAATTTTCAAAAATCCAAAATATTTGCTGAAGACGACTAAATATCAAGGACTCATTGGGCGAATGACTCTGGAACTGAAATCGGAATGCTCACTGACATTTCCCCTATCTGAAAGTCTCATAAACGTAGATAAAAATGACTAAGTCCAAAAAAAATTTTTTTTCAACTTTTTTCAATTTTACCCCCGTGGGATATATATTCTTCCCACACACATTTTGAAGTCTCCTGGGGTACCCTCACACATTTTATTCCCTCATTTAGGGGATATTTTCACAAAAAAGTGAAATTTTCAAAAATCCAGAAACTTGGCTGAAAATGACTAAATATCAAGGACTCATTGGGCGAATCGCTCTGGAACTGAAATCGGAACGCTCACTGAAATTTCCCCTATCTGAAAGTCTGATAAACGTCGGAAAAATGACAGTCCAAAAAAAAATTTTTTTCATCTTTTTTCAATTTTACCCCCGTGGGACATATATTCTACCCACACACATTTGGAACTCTCCTGGGGTACCCTCACACATATTATTCCCTAATTTAGTGGATATTTTCACAAAAAAGTGAAATTTTCAAAAATCCAGAAAATTGGCTGAAAACGACTAAATATCAAGAACTCATTGGGCAAATCGCTCTGGAAATGAAATCGGAACGCTTACTGACATTTCCCCTATCTGAAAGTCTGATAAACGTCGGAAAAATGACAGTCCAAAAAAAAAAATTTGTAAATTTTTTTCAATTTTACCCCCGTGGGATATATATTCAACCCACACCCATTTGTAACTCTCCTGGGGTACCCTCACACTTATTATTCCCTCATTTAGTGGATATTTTCACAAAAAAGTGAAATTTTCAAAAATCCAAAATATTTGCTGAATACGACTAAATATCAAGGACTCATTGGGCGAATCGCTCTGGAACTGAAATCGGAACGCTCACTGACATTTCCCCTATCTGAAAGTCTGATAAACGGCGGAAAAATGACTAAGTCCAAAAAAAATTTTTTTCAACTTTTTTCAATTTTACCCACGTGGGATATATATTCTACCCACACACATTTGTAACTCTCCTGGGGTACCCTCACACATATTATTCCCTCATTTAGTGGATATTTTCACAAAAAAGTGAAATTTTCAAAAATCCAGAAAATTGGCTGAAAACAACTAAATTTTCCGGACTCATTGGGCGAATCGCTCTGGAACTGAAATCGGAACGCTCACTGAAATTTCCCCTATCTGAAAGTCTGATAAACGTCGGAAAAATGACAGTCCAAAAAAAAAAAATGTAAAATTTTTTTCAATTTTACCCCTTGGCATATATATTCAACCCACACACATTTGTAACTCTCCTGGGGTACCATCACACATATTATTCCCTCATTTAGTGGATATTTTCACAAAAAAATTAAATTTTCAAAAATCCAGAAACTTGGGTGAAAACGACTAAATATCAAGGACTCATTGGGCGATTCACTCTGGAACTGAAATCGGAACGCTCACTGACATTTGCCCTATCTGAAAGTCTGATAAACATCGGAAAAATGACTAAGTCCCCAAAAAAATTTTTTTCACCTTTTTTCAATTTTACCCACGTGGGATATATATTCTTCCCACACACATTTTGAAGTCTCCTGGGGTACCCTCACACATATTATTCCCTCATTTAGGGGATATTTTCACAAAAAAGTGAAATTTTCAAAAATCCAGAAACTTGGCTGAAAATGACTAAATATCAAGGACTCATTGGGCGAATCGCTCTGGAACTGAAATCGGATCGCTCACTGACATTTTCCTTATCTGAAAGTCTGATAAACACCGGAAAAATGACTAAGTCCAAAAAAAAATTTTTTTGAACTTTTTTCAATTTTACCCCTGTGGGATATATATTCTACCCACACACATTTGGAACTCTCCTGGGGTACCCTCACATGTATTATTCCCTCATTTAGTGGATATTTTCACAAAAAAGTGAAATTTTCAAAAATCCAAAATATTGGCTGAAAACGACTAAATATCAAGGACTCATTGGGCGAATCGCTCTGGAACTGAAATCGGAATGCTCACTGACATTTCCCTTATCTAAAAGTCTGATAAACGCCAGAAAAATGACTAAGTACAAAAAAAAAAAATTTTTCAACTTTTTTCAGTTTTACCTCCGTGGGATATATATTCTACCCACACACATTTGGAACTCTCCTGGGGTACCCTCACATGTATTATTCCCTCATTTAGTGGATATTTTCACAAAAAAGTGAAATTTTCAAAAATCCAAAATATTGGCTGAAAACGACTAAATATCAAGGACTCATTGGGCGAATCGCTCTGGAACTGAAATCGGAATGCTCACTGACATTTCCCTTATCTGAAAGTCTGATAAACGCCGGAAAAATGACTAAGTACAAAAAAAAAAATTTTCCAACTTTTTTAAATTTTACCCCCGTGGGATATATATTCTACCCACACACATTTGGAACTCTCCTGGGGTACCCTCACACATATTATTCCCTCATTTAGTGGATATTTTCACAAAAAAGTGAAATTTTCAAAAATCCAAAATATTGGCTGAAAATGACTAAATATCAAGGACTCATTGGGCGAATCGCTCTGGAACTGAAATCGGAAAGCTCACTGACATTTGCCCTATCTGAAAGTCTGCTAATCGCCGGAAAAATGACTAAGTCCAAAAAAAAATTTTTTTCTACTTTTTAAATTTTACCCCCGTGGGATATATATTCTACCCAAACACATTTGGAACTCTCCTGGGGTATCCTCACACATATTATTCCCTCATTTAGTGGATATTTTCACAAAAAAGTGAAATTTTCAAAAATCCAAAATATTGGCTGAAAATGACTAAATATCAAGGACTCATTGGGCGAATCGCTGTGTAACTGAAATCGGAATGCTCACTGACATTTCCCTTATCTAAAAGTCTGATAAACGCCAGAAAAATGACTAAGTACAAAAAAAAAAAATTTTTCAACTTTTTTCAGTTTTACCTCCGTGGGATATATATTCTACCCACACACATTTGGAACTCTCCTGGGGTACCCTCACATGTATTATTCCCTCATTTAGTGGATATTTTCACAAAAAAGTGAAATTTTCAAAAATCCAAAATATTGGCTGAAAACGACTAAATATCAAGGACTCATTGGGCGAATCGCTCTGGAACTGAAATCGGAATGCTCACTGACATTTCCCTTATCTGAAAGTCTGATAAACGCCGGAAAAATGACTAAGTACAAAAAAAAAAAATTTCCAACTTTTTTCAGTTTTACCTCCGTGGGATATATATTCTACCCACACACATTTGGAACTCTCCTGGGGTACCCTCACATGTATTATTCCCTCATTTAGTGGATATTTTCACAAAAAAGTGAAATTTTCAAAAATCCAAAATATTGGCTGAAAACGACTAAATATCAAGGACTCATTGGGCGAATCGCTCTGGAACTGAAATCGGAATGCTCACTGACATTTCCCTTATCTGAAAGTCTGATAAACGCCGGAAAAATGACTAAGTACAAAAAAAAAAATTTTCCAACTTTTTTCAATTTTACCCCCGTGGGATATATATTCTACCCACACACATTTGGAACTCTCCTGGGGTACCCTCACACATATTATTCCCTCATTTAGTGGATATTTTCACAAAAAAGTGAAATTTTCAAAAATCCAAAATATTGGCTGAAAATGACTAAATATCAAGGACTTATTGGGCGAATCGCTCTGGAACTGAAATCGGAAAGCTCACTGACATTTGCCCTATCTGAAAGTCTGCTAATCGCCGGAAAAATGACTAAGTCCAAAAAAAATTTTTTTTCAACTTTTTTCAATTTTACCCCTGTGGGATATATATTCTTCCCACACACATTTTGAACTCTCCAGGGGTACCCTCACACATATTATTCCCTCTTTTAGGGGATATTTTCACAAAAAAGTGAAATTTTCAAAAATCCAAAATATTGGCTGAAAACGTCAAAATAACAAGGACTGATTGGGCGTATCGCTCTGGAACTGAAATCGGAAAGCTCACTGACATTTGTCCTATCTGAAAGTCTGCTAAACGCCGGAAAAATGACTAAGTCCAAAAAAACTTTTTTTCACCTTTTTTCAATTTTACCCCCGTGGGATATATATTCTTCCCACACACATTTTGAACTCTCCTGGGGTATCCTCACACATATTATTCCCTCATTTAGGGGATATTTTCACAAAAAAGTGAAATTTTCAAAAATCCAGAAAATTGGCTGAAAACGACTAAATATCAAGGACTCATTGGGCGAATCCCTCTGGAACTGAAATCGGAACGCTCACTGACATTTCCCTTATCTGAAAGTCTGATAAACGCCAGAAAAATGACTAAGTCCAAAAATAAATGTTTTCAACTTTTTTCAATTTTACCCACGTGGGATATATATTCTACCCACACACATTTGGAACTCTCCTGGGGTACCCTCACACATATAATTCCCTAATTTAGTGGATATTTTCACAAAAAAGTGAAATTTTCAAAAATCCAGAAAATTGGCTGAAAACGACTAAATATCAAGGACTCATTGGGCGAAGCTGTCACGCTGTCTCTGTATACTGGAGGTAGGGGGCCTAAGCTGACCCTAAGCTGGGGCCCTGACTAATCCCTCAACCTGGAGGTACTGTTAAAGGTACAGAGGTCCAGGCCGCCAGCGTAACCCCTACCTCCTGAGGATCCCTGCACCTAAGTAATCTAGTCCTGAGAAGGACCCCGATCACAACAAAAGGGGACAAGTAATAATATGCCCACACACAGTACTTAGACGAACGAGACAGTACAAGGGAAAAACCAAAACCACCTTGCATACAAAAACTACACAACTACAACAGAGGGAACACCAACGGGAAAGGAGATAAATGATAAAGCGAGGAAGGGAAAAAACTCTCCGAATACACTTATCTCTGAAACTCCAAATACCACGATCCGCTCTGTTAGTCTGCATGAAATGCTTTCACCGACACTTCCCTAACAGACCAGCAGGCATTTGAAGGAGTCTCACTACAGCAACATTGATTGCAGCTGGGCGAGGCTGGACCTCGTCTAGCACAGAGAGAGAGAGAATTAGCTCCCTCACTGCCGAAAAACACAAAGCACCAAAAAGTCAGCTGCGAGAAGTCAGGCTGTGTAATGGTGACGATCTTCGTGGCGACACACCCGTGACAGTACCCCCCCCTTCTACGAGGGGCCTCCGGACCCTCAGGGCCAGGTTTATCCGGGTGAGTCGTGTGGAAGGCCCGAACTAATCGGTCTGCGTTAATATCCGACGCAGGAACCCACATCCTCTTCTCAGGACCATACCCTTTCCAATGAACCAGGTACTGAAGGGACCAGCGATTAAAGCGTTAATCGATGACCCTCGATACCTGGAACTCCAAGTTACCCTTGACCACCATTGGAGGGGGAGGTAAAGGTGACGATACCACCGGCGCCACATACCTCTTAAGCAACGATCTGTGGAACACGTTGTGAATTTTAAACGTAGGGGGGAGGTCAAGACAGAATGCCACCGGATTAATAATAGAACTGATTCTGTACGGCCCGATGAACCTGGGACCCAGTTTCCAGGAGGGAACCTTAAGTTTTATATTCCTGGTAGACAACCATACCCGATCGTTCACACTTAGGTCCGGACCAGACACTCTCCTCCTATCAGCCATACGTTTGTATCGGTTCCCCATAGTATTCAGATTCTTCAGCACCCCTCTCCATACTGAAGCGAGTGATGAGGAAAATCGTTCCTCCTCAGGAACCCCTGAAGAGCCCCCCCTACTGAAAGTACAAAACTGGGGGTGAAAACCATATGCCCCAAAAAACGGGGACTTACCAGTGGACTCGCTCCGCCTATTATTAAGAGCAAACTTTGCCAGAGGTAAAAAAGAAGCCCAGTCCTCCTGGTTCTCTGACACAAAACACCGGAGATATGTCTCCAAGCTCTGGTTCATACGTTCCGTCTGACCATTGGTCTGAGGATGAAAAGCCGATGAGAACGACAAATGCATCCCCCGCCGTGCACAAAACGCCTTCCAGAACTTGGACACAAACTGAGACCCCCGATCAGACACCACCTCGGAGGGTACCCCGTGAAGCCTCACAATCTCCCCAATGAACACCTGCGCAAGAGTTTTAGCATTAGGGAGAGCCGGAAGAGCGATAAAATGTGCCATCTTGCTGAACCTGTCCACTACAACGAGTATGACCGTTTTACCCGAAGACGGAGGGAGGTCCGTAATAAAGTCCATAGACAGATGAGTCCAAGGACGCTCCGGGATCTTCAAAGGTAAGAGGGCCCCAGACGGACGGGTATGTGAGGTCTTAGAGCGCGCACAAACCCCACAGGACGCGACAAAAGTTACCACCTCCTTATGTAAGTTAGGCCACCAAAACCGACGCGAGAGGAGATCCACAGTTGCTCTACTCCCCGGGTGTCCTGCAAAAACTGAGTTATGGTGTGCCTCGATCACCTTTTGTCGCAAATGATCTGGAACAAACAGTCTCCCCGGAGGTCCAACAGGGGTGTCCCCCTGAGCCTCCAATACCTCCTCCTCCAGCTCAGAGCATACTGCCGAAACCACCACCCCCTCCTGAAGGATAGGAATCGGGTCGTCCGTATTCCCGGCCCCAGGGAAACTACGAGATAAGGCATCCACCTTTACATTTTTTGACCCAGGACGATATGTAACGACAAAATTAAACCTGGTAAAAAACAATGTCCACCTAGCTTGTCTGGGATTCAGACGTTTCGCGGACTCCAGATATAGCAGGTTCTTGTGATCGGTGATGACGGTGACCGGATGGACTGCCCCCTCCAAAAAATGGCGCCACTCCTCAAAAGCTAACATAATGGCCAAGAGTTCCCTATTGCCGACATCGTAATTCCTCTCAGCGGACGACAATTTTTTAGAGAAAAAGGCGCACGGATGCCACTTACCAGGGGACGAACCTTGTGACAATACTGCTCCCACCCCTACCTCGGAAGCGTCTACCTCTACAATGAATGGCTGTGACGCATCAGGTTGAATGAGTATGGGTGCCGAGGCAAAACATTTTTTCAAGGAGGAGAATGCTTGACAAGCCTTGTCAGACCACCTAGAAAAATCCGTCCCCTTTTTAGTCATGTCTGTGAGAGGCTTAACCATGGACGAGAAATTACGAATGAACTTCCGGTAATAATTAGCAAACCCCAGGAAACGTTGTAGTGCCTTAAGATTCTCTGGCCGATCCCACTCAAGAACTGCCCGCACTTTCCCAGGGTCCATACAAAAACCGGACGCTGAAACCGGAAGCCTAAAAACTGGAGTTCCTGTACGGCGAACACACACTTTTCCCATTTGGCATACAGTTTATTATCCCGCAAGATCTGTAACACCTGCCTAACGTGCTCCTGATGAGACACCAGATCCGGCGAGTAAATTAAGATATCATCCAGATATATGACAACAAACTGTCCCACCAGGCGGCGAAAAATGTCATTAACAAAGTGTTGGAACACCGCCGGGGCATTAGTCAGACCGAATGGCATGACAAGGTTCTCATAATGCCCCTCCGGAGTGTTAAACGCCGTCTTCCACTCATCCTCCTCCTTCATCCTAATCAGATTGTACGCCCCCCTGAGATCCAACTTAGAGAACCATTTGGCGCCCACGATCCGATTAAAGAGATCGGGAATAAGTGGGAGCGGATATGGATCTCGGACCGTAATCCGATTAAGTTCACGGAAATCCAGGCAAGGGCGTAGGCCTCCATCTTTCTTCTTAACAAAGAAGAACGCCGCAGCCACCGGTGAAGATGAAGGTCTAATATGCCCCTTAGCCAGACTTTCTGAAATATAATCCTTCATGGCCTGCCTCTCAGGACCAGAAAGGTTATACAACCTAGCTTTAGGTAACTTGGCCTCAGGGAGCAGTTTTACAGAACAGTCATACTCGCGATGAGGAGGTAGTTCCTGACACCCTTTCTCCGAGAATACATCCTCAAAGTCCGCCAGAAATGGAGGTAAGACCCAAGGAGTAACCGCATCGATGACCGTGTTCATGCAGTTTTTATTACAGAATTTACTCCATTGGCTTATCTCTCTGGTTTGCCAATTAATAACCGGGTTATGCTTAGTTAACCAAGGAAGGCCCAACACTATAATAGTGGGAAGACCCTCCAACAAGACAACAGTTCTTTATGTATCGCCCCCACTTGAAGTTTTACGTCATGCACAGCTTGCAAAAAACTTCCCTGACCGAGAGGCCTGGCATCGATCGAGAATATGGGGATGGGTTTAGCCAACTCACTCAATCGCATACCTTGAACCCGGGCAAACCGAGCATCAACCAGATTAGCCCTGGCCCCACTATCCAGAAGAACTGAACTGGAACTGAAATCAGAACGCTCACTGACATTTGTCCTATCTGAAAGTCTGCTAAACGCCGGAAAAATGACTAAGTCCAAAAAAAAAATTTTTTCAACTTTTTTCAATTTTACCTCCGTGGGATATATATTCTACCCACACACATTTGGAAGTCTCCTGGGGTACCCTCACACATATTATTCCCTCATTTAGTGGATATTTTCACAAAAAAGTGAAATTTTCAAAAATCCAGAAAATTGGCTGAAAACGACTAAATATCAAGGACTCATTGGGCGAATCGCTCTGGAACTGAAATCGGAATGCTCACTGACATTTGCCCTATCTGAAAGTCTGCTAAACGCCGGAAAAATGACTAAGTCCAAAAAACAAAATTTTTTTAAACTTTTTTCAATTTTACTCTCGTGGGATATATATTCTACCCACACACATTTGGAACTCTCCTGGGGTACCCTCACACATATTATTCCCTCATTTAGTGGATATTTTCACAAAAAAGTGAAATTTTCAAAAATCCAAAATATTGGCTGAAAACGACTAAATATCAAGGACTCATTGGGCGTATCGCTCTGGAACTGAAATCGGAAAGCTCACTGACATTTGCTCTATCTGAAAGTCTGCTAAACGCCGGAAAAATGACTAAGTCCAAAAAAAAATTTTTTTCAACTTTTTTCAATTTTACCTCCGTGGGATATATATTCTACCCACACACATTTGGAAGTCTCCTGGGGTACCCTCACACATATTATTCCCTCATTTAGGGGATATTTTCACAAAAAAGTGAAATTTTGAAAAATCCAGAAACTTGGCTGAAAACGACTAAATATCAAGGACTCATTGGGCGAATTGCTCTGGAACTGAAATCGGAATGCTCACTGACATTTCCCTTATCTGAAAGTCTGATAAACGCCAGAAAAATGACTAAGTCGAAAAATAAATGTTTTCAACTTTTTTCAATTTTACCCACGTGGGATATATATTCTACCCACACACATTTGGAACTCTCCTGGGGTACCCTCACACATATAATTCCCTAATTTAGTGGATATTTTCACAAAAAAGTGAAATTTTCAAAAATCCAGAAAATTGGCTGAAAATGACTAAATATCAAGGACTCATTGGGCGAATCGCTCTGGAACTGAAATGGGAACGCTCACAGACATTTCCCCCATCTGAAAGTCTGATAAACGCCGGAAAAATGACTAAGTCCCAAAAAAAAATTTTTTCACCTTTTTTCAATTTTACCCCCGTGGGATATATATTCTTCCCATACACATTTTGAACTCTCCTGGGGTACCCTCACACATATTATTCCCTCATTTAGGGGATATTTTCACAAAAAAGTGAAATTTTCAAAAATCCAGAAACTTGGCTGAAAACGACTAAATATCAAGGACTCATTGGGCGAATCGCTCTGGAACTGAAATCGGAACGCTCACTGACATTTCCCTTATCTGAAAGTCTGATAAACGCTGGAAAAATGACTAAGTCCAAAAAAAAATGTTTTCAACTTTTTTCAATTTTACCCCCGTGGGATGTATATTCTACCCACACAGATTTGGAACTCTCCTGGGGTACCCTAACACATATTATTCCCTCATTTAGTGGATATTTTCGCAAAAAAGTGAAATTTTCAAAAATCCAAAATATTGGCTGAAAACGACAAAATAACAAGGACTGATTGGGCGTATCGCTCTGGAACTGAAATCGGAAAGCTCACTGACATTTGTCCTATCTGAAAGTCTGCTAAACGCCGGAAAAATGACGAAGTCTAAAAAAAAAATTTTTTCAACTTTTTTCAATTTTATCTCCGTGGGATATATATTCTACCAACACACATTTGGAAGTCTCCTGGGGTACCCTCACACATATTATTCCCTCATTTAGTGGATATTTTCACAAAAAAGTGAAATTTTCAAAAATCCAGAAAATTGGCTGAAAACGACTAAATATCAAGGACTCATTGGGCGAATCGCTCTGGAACTGAAATCGTAATGCTCACTGACATTTGCCCTATCTGAAAGTTTGCTAAACGCCGGAAAAATGACTAAGTCCAAAAAACAAAATTTTTTTAAACTTTTTTCAATTTTACCCTCGTGGGATATATATTCTACCCACACACATTTGGAACTCTCCTGGGGTACCCTCACACATATTATTCCCTTATTTAGTGGATATTTTCACAAAAAAGTGAAATTTTCAAAAATCCAAATTATTGGCTGAAAATGACGAAATATCAAGGACTCATTGGGCGTATCGCTCTGGAACTGAAATCGGAAAGCTCACTGACATTTGCTCTATCTGAAAGTCTGCTAAACGCCGGAAAAATGACTAAGTCCAAAAAAAATTTTTTTTCAACTTTTTTCAATTTTACCCCCGTGGGATGTATATTCTACCCACACAGATTTGGAACTCTCCTGGGGTACCCTCACACATATTATTCCCTCATTTAGTGGATATTTTCACAAAAA
This sequence comes from Phyllobates terribilis, assembly GCF_046119375.1. Classification (NCBI taxonomy): domain Eukaryota; kingdom Metazoa; phylum Chordata; class Amphibia; order Anura; family Dendrobatidae; genus Phyllobates; species Phyllobates terribilis. Next base: position 186,973 of record NW_027363225.1, on the reverse strand, counting down.
AGTGAAATTTTCAAAAATCCAAAATATTGGCTGAAAACGACAAAATAACTAGGACTGATTGGGCGTATCGCTCTGGAACTGAAATCGGAATGCTCACTGACATTTCCCTTATCTGAAAGTCTGATAAACGCCAGAAAAATGACTAAGTCCAAAAAAAAATGTTTTAAACTTTTTTCAATTTTACCCCCGTGGGATGTATATTCTACCCACACACATTTGGAAGTCTCCTGGGGTACCCTCACACATATAATTCCCTAATTTAGTGGATATTTTCACAAAAAAGTGAAATTTTCAAAAATCCAGAAAATTGGCTGAAAACGACTAAATATCAAGGACTCATTGGGCGAAGCGCTCTGGAACTGAAATCGGAATGCTCACTGACATTTGCCCAATCTGAAAGTCTGATAAACGTTGGAAAAATGACTAAATCGAAAAAAAAAATTTATTCAACTTTTTTCAATTTTACCCCCGTGGGATATATATTCTACCCACACACATTTGGAAGTCTCCTGGGGTACCCTCACACATATTATTCCCTCATTTAGTGGATATTTTCACAAAAAAGTGAAATTTTCAAAAATCCCAAATATTGGCTGAAAACGACTAAATATCTAGGACTCATTGAGCGAATCGCTCTGGAACTGAAATCGGAACACTCACTGACATTTCCCCTATCTGAAAGTCTGATAAACGGCAGAAAAATGACTAAGTCCAAAAAAAAATTTTTTTCAACTTTTTTCAATTTTACCCCCGTGGGATATATATTCTACCCACACACATTTAGAACTCTCCTGGGGTACCCTCACACATATTATTCCCTCATTTAGTGGATATTTTCACAAAAAAGTGAAATTTTCAAAAATCCAAAATATTGGCTGAAAACGACTAAAAATCAAGGACTCATTGGGCGTATCGCTCTGGAACTGAAATCGGAATGCTCACTGACATTTCCCTTATCTGAAAGTCTGATAAACGCCGGAAAAATGACTAAGTACAAAAAAAAATGTTTTCAACTTTTTTCAATTTTACCCCCGTGGGATGTATATTCTACCCACACAGATTTGGAACTCTCCTGGGGTACCCTAACACATATTATTCCCTCATTTAGTGGATATTTTCACAAAAAAGTGAAATTTTCAAAAATCCAAAATATTGGCTGAAAACGACAAAATAACAAAGACTGATTGGGAGTATCGCTCTGGAACTGAAATCGGAAACCTCCCTGACATTTGTCCTATCTGAAAGTCTGATAAACGCCGGAAAAATGACTAAGTCCAAAAAAAAACATTTTTTTCAACTTTTTTCAATTTTACCCCCGTGGGATATATATTCTACCCACACACATTTGTAACTCTCCTGGGGTACCCTCACACATATTATTCCCTCATTTAGTGGATATTTTCACAAAAAAGTGAAATTTTCAAAAATCCAAAATATTGGCTGAAAACGACTAAATATCAAGGACTCATTGGGCGAATCGCTCTGGAACTGAAATCGGAATGCTCACTGACATTTGCCCTATCTGAAAGTCTGCTAAACGCCGGAAAAATGACTAAGTCCAAAAAACAAAATTTTTTTAAACTTTTTTCAATTTTACCCTCGTGGGATATATATTCTACCCACACACATTTGGAACTCTCCTGGGGTACCCTCACACATATTATTCCCTCATTTAGTGGATATTTTCACAAAAAAGTGAAATTTTCAAAAATCCAGAAAATTGGCTGAAAACGACTAAATATCAAGGACTCATTGGGCGAATCGCTCTGGAACTGAAATGGGAACGCTCACTGACATTTCCCCTATCTGAAAGTCTGATAAACGCCGGAAAAATGACTAAGTCCAAAAAAAATTTTTTTCAATTTTTTTCAATTTTACCCCCGTTGGATATATATTCTACCCACACACATTTGGAACGCTCCTGGGGTACCCTCACACATATTATTCCCTCATTTAGTGGATATTTTCACAAAAAAAGTGAAATTTTCAAAAATCCAAAATATTGGCTGAAAATGACTAAATATCTTTGACTCATTGGGCGAATCGCTCTGGAACTGAAATCAGAACGCTCACTGATATTTCCCCTATCTGAAAGTCTGATAAACGCCAGAAAAATGACTAAGTCCAAAAATAAATGTTTTCAACTTTTTTCAATTTTACCCACGTGGGATATATATTCTACCCACACACATTTGGAACTCTCCTGGGGTACCCTCACACATATTATTCCCTCATTTAGTGGATATTTTCACAAAAAAGTGAAATTTTCAAAAATCCAGAAAATTGGCTGAAAACGACTAAATATCAAGGACTCATTGGGAGAATCGCTCTGGAACTGAAATCGGAACGCTCACTGACATTTGCCCAATCTGAAAGTCTGATAAACGTCGGAAAAATGACTAAGTCGAATAAAAATAAAATTTCAACTTTTTTCAATTTTACCCCCGTGGGATATATATTCTACCCACACACATTTGGAACTCTCCTGGGGTACCCTCACACATATTATTCCCTCATTTAGTGGATATTTTCACAAAAAAGTGAAATTTTCAAAATTCCAAAATATTGGCTGAAAACGACTAAATATCTAGGACTCATTGGGCGAATCGCTCTGGAACTGAAATCGGAACGCTCACTGACATTTCCCCTATATGAAAGTCTGATAAACGCCGGAAAAATGACTAAGTCCAAAAAAAAATTTTTTTCAATTTTTTTCAATTTTACCCCCGTTGGATATATATTCTACCCACACACATTTGGAACGCTCCTGGGGTACCCTCACACATATTATTCCCTCATTTAGTGGATATTTTCACAAAAAAAGTGAAATTTTCAAAAATCCAAAATATTGGCTGAAAATGACTAAATATCTTTGACTCATTGGGCGAATCGCTCTGGAACTGAAATCAGAACGCTCACTGATATTTCCCCTATCTGAAAGTCTGATAAACGCCAGAAAAATGACTAAGTCCAAAAATAAATGTTTTCAACTTTTTTCAATTTTACCCACGTGGGATATATATTCTACCCACACACATTTGTAACTCTCCTGGGGTACCCTCACACATATTATTCCCTCATTTAGTGGATATTTTCACAAAAAAGTGAAATTTTCAAAAATCCAGAAAATTGGCTGAAAACGACTAAATATCAAGGACTCATTGGGCGAATCGCTCTGGAACTGAAATCGGAACGCTCACTGACATTTGCCCAATCTGAAAGTCTGATAAACGTCGGAAAAATGACTAAGTCGAATAAAAAAAAAATTTCAACTTTTTTCAATTTTACCCCCGTGGGATATATATTCTACCCACACACATTTGGAACTCTCCTGGGGTACCCTCACACATATTATTCCCTCATTTAGTGGATATTTTCACAAAAAAGTGAAATTTTCAAAAATCCAGAAAATTGGCTGAAAACGACTAAATATCAAGGACTCATTGGGCGAATCGCTCTGGAACTGAAATGGGAATGCTCACTGACATTTCCCCTATCTGAAAGTCTGATAAACGCCGGAAAAATGACTAAGTCCAAAAAAAAATTTTTTTCAATTTTTTTCAATTTTACCCCCGTTGGATATATATTCTACCCACACACATTTGGAACTCTCCTGGGGTACCCTCACACATATTATTCCCTCATTTAGTGGATATTTTCACAAAAAAAGTGAAATTTTCAAAAATCCAAAATATTGGCTGAAAATGACTAAATATCTTTGACTCATTGGGCGAATCGCTCTGGAACTGAAATCAGAACGCTCACTGATATTTCCCCTATCTGAAAGTCTGATAAACGCCAGAAAAATGACTAAGTCCAAAAATAAATGTTTTCAACTTTTTTCAATTTTACCCACGTGGGATATATATTCTACCCACACACATTTGGAACACTCCTGGGGTACCCTCACACATATAATTCCCTAATTTAGTGGATATTTTCACAAAAAAGTGAAATTTTCAAAAATCCAGAAAATTGGCTGAAAACGACTAAATATCAAGGACTCATTGGGCGAATCGCTCTGGAACTGAAATCGGAACGCTAACTGACATTTGCCGAATCTGAAAGTCTGATAAACGTCGGAAAAATGACTAAGTCGAAAAAAAAAAAAATTTCAACTTTTTTCAATTTTACCCCCGTGGGATATATATTCTACCCACACACATTTGGAACTCTCCTGGGGTACCCTCACACATATTATTCCCTCATTTAGTGGATATTTTCACAAAAAAGTGAAATTTTCAAAATTCCAAAATATTGGCTGAAAACGACTAAATATCAAGGACTCATTGGGCGAATCGCTCTGGAACTGAAATCGGAACGCTCACTGACATTTCCCCTTTCTGAAAGTCTGATAAACGCCGGAAAAATGACTAAGTCCAAAAAAATATTTTTTTCAACTTTTTTAAATTTTACCCCCGTGGGATATATATTATACCCACACACATTTGGAACTCTCCTGGGGTACCCTCACACATATTATTCCCTCATTTAGTGGATATTTTCACCAAAAAGTGAAATTTTCAAAAATCCAGAAAATTGGCTGAAAACGACTAAATATCTAGGAATCATTGGGCGAATCGCTCTGGAACTGAAATCGGAACGTTCACTGACATTTCCCCTATCTGAAAGTCTGATAAACGCCTGAAAAATGACTAAGTCCAAAAAAAAATTTTTTTCAACTTTTTTCAAGTTTACCCCCGTGGGATATATATTCTACCCACACACATTTGGAACTCTCCTGGGGTACCCTCACACATACAGTTATATGAAAAAGTTTGGGCACCCCTATTAATCTTAAGCTTAATGTTTTATAAAAATTGGTGTTTTTGCAACAGCTATTTCAGTTTGATATATGTAATAACTGTTGGACACAGTAATGTTTCTGCCTTGAAATGAGGTTTATTGTACTAACAGAAAATGTGCAATCTGCATTCAAACAAAATTTGACAGGTGCATAAGTATGGGCACCCTTATCATTTTCTTGTTTTAAATACTCCTACCTACTTTTTACTGCCTTACTAAAGCCCTTTTTTTGGTTTTGTAACCTCATTGAGCTTTGAACTTCATAGCCAGGTGTATGCAATCATGAGAAAAGCTACTTAAAGTGGCCACTTGCAAGTTGTTCTCCTATTTGAATCTACTCTGAAAAGTGGCATCATGGGCTCTTCAAAACAACTGTCAAATGATCTGAAAACAAAGATTATTCAACATAGTTGTTCAGGGGAAGGATACAAAAAGCTGTCTCAGAGATTTAACCTGTCAGTTTCCACTGTGAGGAACATAGTAAGGAAATGGAAGAACAAAGGGACAGTTCTTGTTAAGGCCAGAAGTGGCAGGCCAAGAAAAACATCAGAAAGGCAGAGAAGAAGAATGGTGAGATCAGTCAAGGACAATCCTCAGACCACCTCCAGAGAGCTGCAGCATCAACTTGCTGCAGATGGTGTCACTGTGCATCGGTCAACTATACAACGCACTTTGCACAAGGAGAAGCTGTATGGGAGAGTGATGCGAAAGAAGCCGTTTCTGCAAGCACGCCACAAACAGAGTCGGCTGAGGTATGCAAAAGCACATTTGGAGAAGCCAATTTCTTTTTGGAAGAAGGTCCTGTGGACTGATGAAACCAAGATTGAGTTGTTTGGTCATACAAAAAGGCATTATGCATGGCGGCAAAAAAACACAGCATTCCAAGAAAAACACTTGCTACCCACAGTAAAATTTGGTGGAGGTTCCATCATGCTTTGGGGCTGTGTGGACTATGCCGGCACCGGGAATCTTGTTAAAGTTGAGGGACGCATGGATTACACTCAGTATCAGCAGATTCTTGACAATAATGTTCAAGAATCAGTGACAAAGTTGAAGTTACACAGGGGATGGATCTTTCAGCAAGACAATGATCCAAAACACAGCTCCAAATCTACTCAGGCATTCATGCAGAGGAACAATTACAATGTTCTGGAATGGCCATCCCAGTCCCCAGACCTGAATATCATTGAACATCTGTGGGATCATTTGAAGAGGGCTGTCCATGCTCGGCGACCATCAAACTTAACTGAACTGGAATTGTTTTGTAAAGAGGAATGGTCAAAAATACCTTCATCCAGGATCCAGGAAATCATTAAAAGCTACAGGAAGAGACTAGAGGCTGTTATTTTTGCAAAAGGAGGATCTACTAAATATTAATGTCACTTTTCTGGTGAGGTGCCCATACTTATGCACCTGTCAAATTTTGTTTGAATGCAGATTGCACATTTTCTGTTAGTACTTTAAACCTCATTTCAAGGCAGAAACATTACTGTGTCCAACAGTTATTACATATATCAAACTGAAATAGCTGTTGCAAAAACAGCAATTTTTATAAAACATTAAGCTTAAGATTAATAGAGGTGCCCAAACTTTTTCATATAACTGTATTATTCCCTCATTTAGTGGATATTTTCACAAAAAAGTGAAATTTTCAAAAATCCAGAAAATTGACTGAAAACGACTAAATATCAAGGATTCATTGGGCGAATCGCTCTGGAACTGAAATCGGAACGCTCACTGACATTTCCCCTATCTGAAAGTCTGATGAACGCCGGAAAAATGACTAAGTCCCAAAAAAAATTTTTTAAAATTTTTTTCAATTTTACCCCCGTTGGATATATATTCTACCCACACACATTTGGAACTCTCCTGGGGTACCCTCACACATATTATTCCCTCATTTAGTGGATATTTTTACAAAAAAGTTAAATTTTCAAAAATCCAAAATATTGGCTAAAAATGACAAAATATCAAGGACTTATTGGGCGAATCGCTCTGGAACTGAAATCGGAACGCTCACTGACATTTGCCCTATCTGAAAGTCTGCTAAACGCCGGAAAAATAGCTAAGTCCAAAAAAAAAATTTTTTCAACTTTTTTCAATTTTACCCCCGTGGGATATATATTCTACCCACACACATTTGGAACTCTCCTGGGGTACCCTCACACATATTATTCCCTCATTTAGTGGATATTTTCACAAAAAAGTGAAATTTTCAAAATTCCAAAATATTGTCTGAAAACGACTAAATATCTAGGACTTCATTGGCGAATCGCTCTGGAACTGAAATCGGAACGCTCACTGACATTTCCCCTATCTGAAAGTCTGATAAACGCCGGAAAAATGACTAAGTCCAAAAAAATATTGTTTTCAACTTTTTTAAATTTTACCCCGTGGGATATATATTCTACCCACACACATTTGGAACTCTCCTGGGGTACCCTCACACATATTATTCCCTCATTTTGTGGATATTTTCACAAAAAAGTGAAATTTTCAAAAATCCAGAAAATTGGCTGAAAACGACTAAATATCAAGGATTCATTGGGCGAATCGCTCTGGAACTGAAATCGGAACGCTCACTGACATTTGCCCTATCTGAAAGTCTGCTAAACGCCGGAAAAATGACTATGTCCAAAAAAAAAATTTTTTTTAACTTTTTTCAATTTTACCCCCGTGGGATATATATTTTACCCACACACATTTGGAACTCTCCTGGGGTACCCTCACACATATTATTCCCTCATTTAGTGGATATTTTCACAAAAAAGTGAAATTTTCAAAAATCCAGAAAATTGGCTGAAAATTACTAAATATCAAGGACTCATTGGGCGAATCACTCTGGAACTGAAATTGGAACGCTCACTGACATTTCCCCTATCTGAAAGTCTGATAAACGCCGGAAAAATGACTAAGTCCAAAAAAAAAATTTTTTCAACTTTTTTCAATTTTACCCCCGTGGGATATATATTCTACCCACACACATTTGGAACTCTCCTGGGGTACCCTCACACATATTATTCCCTCATTTAGTGGATATTTTCACAAAAAAGTGAAATTTTCAAAAATCCAGAAAATTGGCTGAAAACGACTAAATATCAAGGAATCATTGGGCGAATCATTCTGGAACTGAAATCGGAATGCTCACTGACATTTCCCCTATCTGAAAGTCTGATAAACGGCGGAAAAATGACTAAGTCCAAAAAAAATTTTTTTTTAACTTTTTTAAATTTTACCCCCATGGGATATATATTCTACCTACACACATTTGGAACTCTCCTGGGGTACCCTCACACATATTATTCCCTCATTTTGTGGATATTTTCACAAAAAAGTGAAATTTTCAAAAATCCAAAATATTGGCTGAAAACGACTAAATATCAAGGACTCATTGGGTGAATCGCTCTGGAACTGAAATCGAAATGCTCACTGACATTTCCCCTCTCTGAAAGTCTGATAAACGCCGGAAAAATGACTAAATCAAAAAAAAATATTTTTTCAACTTTTTTCAATTTTACCCCTGTGGGATATATATTATACCCACACACATTTGGAACTCTCCTGGGGTACCCTCACACATATTATTCCCTCATTTAGTGGATATTTTCACAAAAAAGTGAAATTTTCAAAAATCCAGAAAATTGGCTGAAAACGACTAAATATCAAGGACTCATTGGGCGAATCACTCTGGAACTGAAATCGGAACGCTCACTGACATTTGCCCTATCTGAAAGTCTGCTAAACGCCGGAAAAATGACTAAGTCCAAAAAAATTTTTTTTTCAACTTTTTTAAATTTTACCCCCGTGGGATATATATTCTACCCACACACATTTGGAACTCTCCTGGGGTGCCCTCACACATACAGTTATATGAAAAAGTTTGGGCACCCCTATTAATCTTAAGCTTAATGTTTTATAAAAATTGGTGTTTTTGCAACAGCTATTTCAGTTTGATATATGTAATAACTGTTGGACACAGTAATGTTTCTGCCTTGAAATGAGGTTTATTGTACTAACAAAAAATGTGCAATCTGCATTCAAACAAAATTTGACAGGTGCATAAGTATGGGCACCCTTATCATTTTCTTGTTTTAAATACTCCTACCTACTTTTTACTGCCTTACTAAAGTCCTTTTTTTGGTTTTGTAACCTCATTGAGCTTTGAACTTCATAGCCAGGTGTATGCAATTATGAGAAATGCTACTTAAAGTGGCCACTTGCAAGTTGTTCTCCTATTTGAATCTACTCTGAAGAGTGGCATCATGGGCTCTTCAAAACAACTGTCAAATGATCTGAAAACAAAGATTATTCAACATAGTTGTTCAGGGGAAGGATACAAAAAGCTGTCTCAGAGATTTAACCTGTCAGTTTCCACTGTGAGGAACATAGTAAGGAAATGGAAGAACAAAGGGACAGTTCTTGTTAAGGCCAGAAATGGCAGGCCAAGAAAAACATCAGAAAGGCAGAGAAGAAGAATGGTGAGATCAGTCAAGGACAATCCTCAGACCACCTCCAGAGAGCTGCAGCATCAACTTGCTGCAGATGGTGTCACTGTGCATCGGTCAACTATACAACGCACTTTGCACAAGGAGAAGCTGTATGGGAGAGTGATGCGAAAGAAGCCGTTTCTGCAAGCACGCCACAAACAGAGTCGGCTGAGGTATGCAAAAGCACATTTGGAGAAGCCAATTTCTTTTTGGAAGAAGGTCCTGTGGACTGATGAAACCAAGATTGAGTTGTTTGGTCATACAAAAAGGCATTATGCATGGTGGCAAAAAAACACAGCATTCCAAGAGAAACACTTGCTACCCACAGTAAAATTTGGTGGAGGTTCCATCATGCTTTGGGGCTGTGTGGACTATGCCGGCACCGGGAATCTTGTTAAAGTTGAGGGACGCATGGATTACACTCAGTATCAGCAGATTCTTGACAATAATGTTCAAGAATCAGTGACAAAGTTGAAGTTACACAGGGGATGGATCTTTCAGCAAGACAATGATCCAAAACACAGCTCCAAATCTACTCAGGCATTCATGCAGAGGAACAATTACAATATTCTGGAATGGCCATCCCAGTCCCCAGACCTGAATATCATTGAACATCTGTGGGATCATTTGAAGAGGGCTGTCCATGCTCGGCGACCATCAAACTTAACTGAACTGGAATTGTTTTGTAAAGAGGAATGGTCAAAAATACCTTCATCCAGGATCCAGGAAATCATTAAAAGCTACAGGAAGCGACTAGAGGCTGTTATTTTTGCAAAAGGAGTATCTACTAAATATTAATGTCACTTTTCTGGTGAGGTGCCCATACTTATGCACCTATCAAATTTTGTTTGAATGCAGATTGCACATTTTCTGTTAGTACTTTAAACCTCATTTCAAGGCAGAAACATTACTGTGTCCAACAGTTATCACATATATCAAACTGAAATAGCTGTTGCAAAAACACCAATTTTTATTAAACATTAAGCTTAAGATTAATAGAGGTGCCCAAACTTTTTCATATAACTGTATTATTCCCTCATTTAGTGGATATTTTCACAAAAAAGTGAAATTTTCAAAAATCCAGAAAATTTGCTGAAAACGACTAAATATCAAGGATTCATTGGGCGAATCGCTCTGGAACTGAAATCGGAACGCTCACTGACATTTCCCCTATCTGAAAGTCTGATAAACGCCAGAAAAATGACTAAGTCCAAAAAAAAATTTTTTTCAATTTTTTTCAATTTTACCCCCGTTGGATATATATTCTACCCACACACATTTGGAACTCTCCTGGGGTACCCTCACACATATTATTCCCTAATTTAGTGGATATTTTCACAAAAAAGTGAAATTTTCAAAATTCCAAAATATTGGCTGAAAACGACTAAATATCAAGGACTCATTGGGCGAATCGCTCTGGAACTGAAATCGGAACGCTCACTGACATTTCCCCTTTCTGAAAGTCTGCTAAACGCCAGAAAAATGACTAAGTCCAAAAAAATTTCTTTTTCAACTTTTTTAAATTTTACCCCCGTGGGATATATATTCTACCCACACACATTTGGAACTCTCCTGGGGTACCCTCACACATATTATTCCCTCATTTAGTGGATATTTTCACAAAAAAGTGAAATTTTCAAAAATCCAGAAAATTGGCTGAAAACGACTAAATATCAAGGACTCATTGGGCGAATCGCTCTGGAACTGAAAACGGAATGCTCACTGACATGTCCCCTATCTGAAAGTCTGATAAACGCCGGAAAAATGACTAAGTCCAAAAAAAAATTTTTTTCAATTTTTTTCAATTTTACCCCCGTTGGATATATATTCTACCCACACACATTTGGAACTCTCCTGGGGTACCCTCACACATATTATTCCCTCATTTAGTGGATATTTTCACAAAAAAGTGACATTTTCAAAATTCCAAAATATTGGCTGAAAACGACTAAATATCTAGGACTCATTGGGCGAATCGCTCTGGAACTGAAATCGGAACGCTCACTGACATTTCCCCTATCTGAAAGTCTGATAAACGCCGGAAAAATGACTAAGTCCAAAAAAAAATTTTTTTTCAACTTTTTCCAATTTTACCCCCGTGGGATATATATTCTACCCACACATATTTGGAACTCTCCTGGGGTACCCTCACACATATTATTCCCTCATTTTGTGGATATTTTCACATAAAAGTGAAATTTTCAAAAATCCAGAAAATTGGCTGAAAACGACTAAATATCAAGGATTCATTGGGCGAATCGCTCTGGAACTGAAATCGGAACGCTCACTGACATTTGCCCTATCTGAAAGTCTGCTAAACGCCGGAAAAATGACTATGTCCAAAAAAAAAATTTTTTTTAACTTTTTTCAATTTTACCCCCATGGGATATATATTTTACCCACACACATTTGGAACTCTCCTGGGGTACCCTCACACATATTATTCCCTCATTTAGTGGATATTTTCACAAAAAAGTGAAATTTTCAAAAATCCAGAAAATTGGCTGAAAATGACTAAATATCAAGGACTCATTGGGCGAATCACTCTGGAACTGAAATTGGAACGCTCACTGACATTTCCCCTATCTGAAAGTCTGATAAACGCCGGAAAAATGACAGTCCAAAAAAAAAAATTTTTCAACTTTTTTCAATTTTACCCCCGTGGGATATATATTGTACCCACACACATTTGGAACTCTCCTGGGGTACCCTCACACATATTATTCCCTCATTTAGTGGATATTTTCACAAAAAAGTGAAATTTTCAAAAATCCAGAAAATTGGCTGAAAACGACTAAATATCAAGGAATCATTGGGCGAATCATTCTGGAACTGAAATCGGAATGCTCACTGACATTTCCCCTATCTGAAAGTCTGATAAACGGCGGAAAAATGACTAAGTCCAAAAAAAATTTTTTTTTTACTTTTTTAAATTTTACCCCCATGGGATATATATTCTACCTACACACATTTGGAACTCTCCTGGGGTACCCTCACACATATTATTCCCTCATTTTGTGGATATTTTCACAAAAAAGTGAAATTTTCAAAAATCCAAAATATTGGCTGAAAACGACTAAATATCAAGGACTCATTGGGTGAATCGCTCTGGAACTGAAATCGAAATGCTCACTGACATTTCCCCTATCTGAAAGTCTGATAAACGCCGGAAAAATGACTAAATCAAAAAAAAATATTTTTTCAACTTTTTTCAATTTTACCCCCGTGGGATATATATTATACCCACACACATTTGGAACTCTCCTGGGGTACCCTCACACATATTATTCCCTCATTTAGTGGATATTTTCACAAAAAAGTGAAATTTTCAAAAATCCAGAAAATTGGCTGAAAACGACTAAATATCAAGGACTCATTGGGCGAATCACTCTGGAACTGAAATCGGAACGCTCACTGACATTTGCCCTATCTGAAAGTCTGCTAAACGCCGGAAAAATGACTAAGTCCAAAAAAATTTTTTTTTCAACTTTTTTAAATTTTACCCCCGTGGGATATATATTCTACCCACACACATTTGGAACTCTCCTGGGGTGCCCTCACACATACAGTTATATGAAAAGGTTTGGGCACCCCTATTAATCTTAAGCTTAATGTTTTATAAAAATTGGTGTTTTTGCAACAGCTATTTCAGTTTGATATATGTAATAACTGTTGGACACAGTAATGTTTCTGCCTTGAAATGAGGTTTATTGTACTAACAGAAAATGTGCAATCTGCATTCAAACAAAATTTGACAGGTGCATAAGTATGGGCACCCTTATCATTTTCTTGTTTTAAATACTCCTACCTACTTTTTACTGCCTTACTAAAGCCCTTTTTTTGGTTTTGTAACCTCATTGAGGTTTGAACTTCATAGCCAGGTGTATGCAATTATGAGAAATGCTACTTAAAGTGGCCACTTGCAAGTTGTTCTCCTATTTGAATCTACTCTGAAGAGTGGCATCATGGGCTCTTCAAAACAACTGTCAAATGATCTGAAAACAAAGATTAATCAACATAGTTGTTCAGGGGAAGGATACAAAAAGCTGTCTCAGAGATTTAACCTGTCAGTTTCCACTGTGAGGAACATAGTAAGGAAATGGAAGAACAAAGGGACAGTTCTTGTTAAGGCCAGAAATGGCAGGCCAAGAAAAACATCAGAAAGGCAGAGAAGAAGAATGGTGAGATCAGTCAAGGACAATCCTCAGACCACCTCCAGAGAGCTGCAGCATCAACTTGCTGCAGATGGTGTCACTGTGCATCGGTCAACTATACAACGCACTTTGCACAAGGAGAAGCTGTATGGGAGAGTGATGCGAAAGAAGCCGTTTCTGCAAGCACGCCACAAACAGAGTCGGCTGAGGTATGCAAAAGCACATTTGGAGAAGCCAATTTCTTTTTGGAAGAAGGTCCTGTGGACTGATGAAACCAAGATTGAGTTGTTTGGTCATACAAAAAGGCATTATGCATGGTGGCAAAAAAACACAGCATTCCAAGAGAAACACTTGCTACCCACAGTAAAATTTGGTGGAGGTTCCATCATGCTTTGGGGCTGTGTGGACTATGCCGGCACCGGGAATCTTGTTAAAGTTGAGGGACGCATGGATTACACTCAGTATCAGCAGATTCTTGACAATAATGTTCAAGAATCAGTGACAAAGTTGAAGTTACACAGGGGATGGATCTTTCAGCAAGACAATGATCCAAAACACAGCTCCAAATCTACTCAGGCATTCATGCAGAGGAACAATTACAATATTCTGGAATGGCCATCCCAGTCCCCAGACCTGAATATCATTGAACATCTGTGGGATCATTTGAAGAGGGCTGTCCATGCTCGGCGACCATCAAACTTAACTGAACTGGAATTGTTTTGTAAAGAGGAATGGTCAAAAATACCTTCATCCAGGATCCAGGAAATCATTAAAAGCTACAGGAAGCGACTAGAGGCTGTTATTTTTGCAAAAGGAGTATCTACTAAATATTAATGTCACTTTTCTGGTGTTTGAATGCAGATTGCACATTTTCTGTTAGTACTTTAAACCTCATTTCAAGGCAGAAACATTACTGTGTCCAACAGTTATTACATATATCAAACTACCTATCTGAAAGTCTGATAAACGCAGGAAAAATGACTATGTCCAAAAAAAAAATTTTTTTAAACTGTTTTCAATTTTAACCCCGTGGGATATATATTCTACCCACACACATTTGGAACTCTCCTGGGGTACCCTCACACATATTATTCCCTCATTTAGTGGATATTTTCACAAAAAAAGTGAAATTTTCAAAAATCCAGAAAATTGGCTGAAAACGACTAAATATCAAGGACTCATTGGGCGAATCGCTCTGGAACTGAAATCGGAACGCTCACTGACATGTCCCCTATCTGAAAGTCTGATAAACGATGGAAAAATGACTAAGTCCAAAAAAAATTTTTTTTTCAACTTTTTTCAATTTTACCCCCGTGGGATATATATTCTACCCACACATATTTGGAACTCTCCTGGGGTACCCTCACACATTTTATTCCCTCATTTAGTGGATATTTTCACAAAAAAGTTAAATTTTCAAAAATCCAAAATATTGGCTAAAAATGACTAAATATCAAGGACTCATTGGGCGAATCGCTCTGGAACTGAAATCGGAACGCTCACTGACATGTCCCCTATCTGAAAGTCTGATAAACGCCGTAAAAATGACTAAGTCCAAAAAAAAATGTTTTTCAACTTTTTTCAATTTTACCCCCGTGGGATATATATTCTACCCACACACATTTGGAACTCTCCTGGGGTACCCTCACACATATTATTCCCTCATTTAGTGGATATTTTCACAAAAAAGTGAAATTTTCAAAATTCCAAAATATTGGCTGAAAACGACTAAATATCTAGGACTTCATTGGCGAATCGCTCTGGAACTGAAATCGGAACGCTCACTGACATTTCCCCTATCTGAAAGTCTGATAAACGCCGGAAAAATGACTAAGTCCAAAAAAAAATTTTTTTCAACTTTTTTCAATTTTACCCCCGTGGGATATATATTATACCCACACACATTTGGAACTCTCCTGGGGTACCCTCACACATATTATTCCCTCATTTAGTGGATATTTTCACAAAAAAGTGAAATTTTCAAAAATCCAAAATATTGGCTAAAAATGACTAAATATCAAGGACTCATTGGGCGAATCGCTCTGGAACTGAAATCGGAACGCTCACTGACATTTGCCCTATCTGAAAGTCTGCTAAACGCCGGAAAAATAGCTAAGTCCAAAAAAAAAAATTTTTTAAACTTATTTCAATTTTACCCCCGTGGGAGATATATTCTACCCACACACATTTGGAACTCTCCTGGGGTACCCTCACACATATTATTCCCTCATTTAGTGGATATTTTCACAAAAAAGTGAAATTTTCAAAATTCCAAAATATTGGCTGAAAACGACTAAATATCAAGGACTCATTGGGCGAATCGCTCTGGAACTGAAATCGGAACGCTCACTGACATTTCCCCTTTTTGAAAGTCTGCTAAACGCCGGAAAAATGACTAAGTCCAAAAAAATTTCTTTTTCAACTTTTTTAAATTTTACCCCCGTGGGATATATATTCTACCCACACACATTTGGAACTCTCCTGGGGTACCCTCACACATATTATTCCCTCATTTAGTGGATATTTTCACAAAAAAGTGAAATTTTCAAAAATCCAGAAAATTGGCTGAAAACGACTAAATATCAAGGACTCATTGGGCGAATCGCTCAGGAACTGAAATCGGAATGCTCACTGACATGTCCCCTATCTGAAAGTCTGATAAACGCCGGAAAAATGACTAAGTCCAAAAAAAATTGTTTTCAATTTTTTTCAATTTTACCCCCGTTGGATATATATTCTACCCACACACATTTGGAACTCTCCTGGGGTACCCTCACACATATTATTCCCTCATTTAGTGGATATTTTCACAAAAAAGTGAAATTTTCAAAATTCCAAAATATTGGCTGAAAACGACTAAATATCTAGGACTCATTGGGCGAATCGCTCTGGAACTGAAATCGGAACGCTCACTGACATTTCCCCTATCTGAAAGTCTGATAAACGCCGGAAAAATGACTAAGTCCAAAAAAAAATTTTTTTTCAACTTTTTCCAATTTTACCCCCGTGGTTTATATATTCTACCCACACATATTTGGAACTCTCCTGGGGTACCCTCACACATATTATTCCCTCATTTAGTGGATATTTTCACAAAAAAGTTAAATTTTCAAAAATCCAGAAAATTGGCTGAAAACGACTAAATATCAAGGACTCATTGGGCGAATCGCTCTGGAACTGAAATCGGAACGCTCACTGAAATTTCCCCTTTCTGAAAGTCTGCTAAACGCCGGAAAAATGACTAAGTCCAAAAAAATTTTTTTTTTCAACTTTTTTCAATTTTACCCCCGTGGGATATATATTCTACCCACACATATTTGGAACTCTCCTGGGGTACCCTCACACATTTTATTCCCTCATTTAGTGGATATTTTCACAAAAAAGTTAAATTTTCAAAAATCCAAAATATTGGCTAAAAATGACTAAATATCAAGGACTCATTGGGCGAATCGCTCTGGAACTGAAATCGGAACGCTCACTGACATGTCCCCTATCTGAAAGTCTGATAAACGCCGGAAAAATGACTAAGTCCAAAAAAAAATTTTTTTAAATTTTTTTCAATTTTACCCCCGTTGGATATATATTCTACCCACACATATTTGGAACTCTCCTGGGGTACCCTCATACATATTATTCCCTCATTTAGTGGATATTTTCACAAAAAAGTTAAATTTTCAAAAATCCAGAAAATTGGCTGAAAACGACTAAATATCAAGGACTCATTGGGCGAATCGCTCTGGAACTGAAATCGGAACGCTCACTGACATTTCCCCTATCTGAAAGTCTGATAAACGCCGGAAAAATGACTAAGTCCAAAAAAAAATTTTTTTCAACTTTTTTCAATTTTACCCCCGTGGGATATATATTCTACCCACACACATTTGGAACTCTCCTGGGGTACCCTCACACATATTATTCCCTCATTTATGGATATTTTCACAAAAAAGTGAAATTTTCAAAAATCCAGAAAATTGGCTGAAAACGACTAAATATCAATTACTCATTGGGCGAATCGCTCTGGAACTGAAATCGGAATGCTCACTGACATGTCCCCTATTTGAAAGTCTGATAAACGCAGGAAAAATGACTATGTCCAAAAAAAAAATTTT
Source organism: Phyllobates terribilis (assembly GCF_046119375.1). Classification (NCBI taxonomy): domain Eukaryota; kingdom Metazoa; phylum Chordata; class Amphibia; order Anura; family Dendrobatidae; genus Phyllobates; species Phyllobates terribilis. The sequence goes on along the minus strand of NW_027363225.1, from coordinate 169,417 downwards.
TTTTAACTTTTTTCAATTTTACCCCCGTGGGATATATATTCTACCCACACACATTTGGAACTCTCCTGGGGTACCCTCACACATATTATTCCCTCATTTAGTGGATATTTTCACAAAAAAAGTGAAATTTTCAAAAATCCAGAAAATTGGCTGAAAACGACTAAATATCAAGGACTCATTGGGCGAATCGCTCTGGAACTGAAATCGGAACGCTCACTGACATGTCCCCTATCTGAAAGTCTGATAAACGATGGAAAAAAGACTAAGTCCAAAAAAAAATTTTTTTCAATTTTTTTCAATTTTACCCCCGTTGGATATATATTCTACCCACACACATTTGGAACTCTCCTGGGGTACCCTCACACATATTATTCCCTCATTTAGTGGATATTTTCACAAAAAAGTGAAATTTTCAAAATTCCAAAATATTGGCTGAAAACGACTAAATATCTAGGACTCATTCGGCGAATCGCTCTGGAACTGAAATCGGAACGCTCACTGACATTTCCCCTATCTGAAAGTCTGATAAACGCCGGAAAAATGACTAAGTCCAAAAAAAATTTTTTTTTCAACTTTTTTCAATTTTACCCCCGTGGGATATATATTCTACCCACACATATTTGGAACTCTCCTGGGGTACCCTCACACATTTTATTCCCTCATTTAGTGGATATTTTCACAAAAAAGTTAAATTTTCAAAAATCCAAAATATTGGCTAAAAATGATTAAATATCAAGGACTCATTGGGCAAATCGCTCTGGAACTGAAATCGGAACGCTCACTGACATGTCCCCTATCTGAAAGTCTGATAAACGCCGGAAAAATGACTAAGTCCAAAAAAAATTTTTTTTCAATTTTTTTCAATTTTACCCCCGTTGGATATATATTCTACCCACACATATTTGGAACTCTCCTGGGGTACCCTCACACATATTATTCCCTCATTTAGTGGATATTTTCACAAAAAAGTTAAATTTTCAAAAATCCAGAAAATTGGCTGAAAACGACTAAATATCTAGGACTTCATTGGCGAATCGCTCTGGAACTGAAATCGGAACGCTCACTGACATTTCCCCTATCTGAAAGTCTGATAAACGCCGGAAAAATGACTAAGTCCAAAAAAAAATTTTTTTCAACTTTTTTCAATTTTACCCCCGTGGGATATATATTCTACCCACACACATTTGGAACTCTCCTGGGGTACCCTCACACATATTATTCCCTCATTTATGGATATTTTCACAAAAAAGTGAAATTTTCAAAAATCCAGAAAATTGGCTGAAAACGACTAAATATCAAGGACTCATTGGGCGAATCGCTCTGGAACTGAAATCGGAATGCTCACTGACATGTCCCCTATCTGAAAGTCTGATAAACGCAGGAAAAATGACTAAGTCCAAAAAAATTTCTTTTTCAACTTTATTAAATTTTACCCCCGTGGGATATATATTATACCCACACACATTTGGAACTCTCCTGGGGTACCCTCACACATATTATTCCCTCATTTAGTGGATATTTTCACAAAAAAGTGAAATTTTCAAAAATCCAAAATATTGGCTAAAAATGACTAAATATCAAGGACTCATTGGGCGAATCGCTCTGGAACTGAAATCGGAACGCTCACTGACATTTGCCCTTTCTGAAAGTCTGCTAAACGCCGGAAAAATAGCTAAGTCCAAAAAAAAAAATTTTTTAAACTTTTTTCAATTTTACCCCCGTGGGATATATATTCTACCCACACACATTTGGAACTCTCCTGGGGTACCCTCACACATATTATTCCCTCATTTATGGATATTTTCACAAAAAAGTGAAATTTTCAAAAATCCAGAAAATTGGCTGAAAACGACTAAATATCAATTACTCATTGGGCGAATCACTCTGGAACTGAAATCGGAATGCTCACTGACATGTCCCCTATCTGAAAGTCTGATAAACGCAGGAAAAATGACTATGTCCAAAAAAAAAATTTTTTTAAACTTTTTTCAATTTTACCCCCGTGGGATATATATTCTACCCACACACATTTGGAACTCTCCTGGGGTACCCTCACACATATTATTCCCTCATTTAGTGGATATTTTCACAAAAAAAGTGAAATTTTCAAAAATCCAGAAAATTGTCTGAAAACGACTAAATATCAAGGACTCATTGGGCGAATCGCTCTGGAACTGAAATCGGAACGCTCACTGACATTTCCCCTATCTGAAAGTCTGATAAACGCAGGAAAAATGACTAAGTCCAAAAAAATTTCTTTTTCAACTTTTTTAAATTTTACCCCCGTGGGATATATATTATACCCACACACATTTGGAACTCTCCTGGGGTACCCTCACACATATTATTCCCTCATTTAGTGGATATTTTCACAAAAAAGTGAAATTTTCAAAAATCCAAAATATTGGCTAAAAATGACTAAATATCAAGGAATCATTGGGCGAATCGCTCTGGAACTGAAATCGGAACGCTCACTGACATTTGCCCTATCTGAAAGTCTGCTAAACGCCGGAAAAATAGCTAAGTCCAAAAAAAAAAATTTTTTAAACTTTTTTCAATTTTACCCCCGTGGGATATATATTCTACCCACACATATTTGGAACTCTCCTGGGGTACCCTCACACATATTATTCCCTCATTTAGTGGATATTTTCACAAAAAAGTTAAATTTTCAAAAATCCAGAAAATTGGCTGAAAACGACTAAATATCAAGGACTCATTGGGCGAATCGCTCTGGAACTGAAATCGGAACGCTCACTGACATTTCCCCTTTCTGAAAGTCTGCTAAACGCCGGAAAAATGACTAAGTCCAAAAAAATTTCTTTTTCAACTTTTTTAAATTTTACCCCCGTGGGATATATATTATACCCACACACATTTGGAACTCTCCTGGGGTACCCTCACACATATTATTCCCTCATTTAGTGGATATTTTCACAAAAAAGTGAAATTTTCAAAAATCCAAAATATTGGCTAAAAATGACTAAATATCAAGGACTCATTGGGCGAATCGCTCTGGAACTGAAATCGGAACGCTCACTGACATTTGCCCTATCTGAAAGTCTGCTAAACGCCGGAAAAATGACTATGTCCAAAAAAAAAAATTTTTTAAACTTTTTTCAATTTTACCCCCGTGGGATATATATTCTACCCACACACATTTGGAACTCTCCTGGGGTACCCTCACACATATTATTCCCTCATTTAGTGGATATTTTCACAAAAAAGTGAAATTTTCAAAAATCCAGAAAATTGGCTGAAAACGACTAAATATCAAGGACTCATTGGGCGAATCGCTCTGGAACTGAAATCGGAATGCTCACTGACATGTCCCCTATCTGAAAGTCTGATAAACGCCGGAAAAATGACTAAGTCCAAAAAAAAATTTTTTTCAATTTTTTTCAATTTTACCCCCGTTGGATATATATTCTACCCACACACATTTGGAACTCTCCTGGGGTACCCTCACACATATTATTCCCTCATTTAGTGGATATTTTCACAAAAAAGTGAAATTTTCAAAATTCCAAAATATTGGCTGAAAACGACTAAATATCTAGGACTCATTGGGCGAATCGCTCTGGAACTGAAATCGGAACGCTCACTGACATTTCCCCTATCTGAAAGTCTGATAAACGCAGGAAAAATGACTAAGTCCAAAAAAAAATTTTTTTTCAACTTTTTCCAATTTTACCCCCGTGGTATATATATTCTACCCACACATATTTGGAACTCTCCTGGGGTACCCTCACACATATTATTCCCTCATTTAGTGGATATTTTCACAAAAAAAGTTAAATTTTCAAAAATCCAGAAAATTGGCTGAAAACGACTAAATATCAAGGACTCATTGGGCGAATCGCTCTGGAACTGAAATCGGAACGCTCACTGACATTTCCCCTTTCTGAAAGTCTGCTAAACGCCGGAAAAATGACTAAGTCCAAAAAAATTTCTTTTTCAACTTTTTTAAATTTTACCCCCGTGGGATATATATTATACCCACACACATTTGGAACTCTCCTGGGGTACCCTCACACATATTATTCCCTCATTTAGTGGATATTTTCACAAAAAAGTGAAATTTTCAAAAATCCAAAATATTGGCTAAAAATGACTAAATATCAAGGACTCATTGGGCGAATCGCTCTGGAACTGAAATCGGAACGCTCACTGACCTTTGCCCTATCTGAAAGTCTGCTAAACGCTGGAAAAATGACTATGTCCAAAAAAAAAATTTTTTAAAACTTTTTTCAATTTTACCCCCGTGGGATATATATTCTACCCACACATATTTGGAACTCTCCTGGGGTACCCTCACACATATTATTCCCTCATTTAGTGGATATTTTCACAAAAAAGTTAAATTTTCAAAAATCCAGAAAATTGGCTGAAAACGACTAAATATCAAGGACTCATTGGGCGAATCGCTCTGGAACTGAAATCGGAATGCTCACTGACATGTCCCCTATCTGAAAGTCTGATAAACGATGGAAAAATGACTAAGTCCAAAAAAAAATTTTTTTCAATTTTTTTCAATTTTACCCCCGTTGGATATATATTCTACCCACACACATTTGGAACTCTCCTGGGGTACCCTCACACATATTATTCCCTCATTTAGTGGATATTTTCACAAAAAAGTGAAATTTTCAAAATTCCAAAATATTGGCTGAAAACGACTAAATATCTAGGACTCTTTCGGCGAATCGCTCTGGAACTGAAATCGGAACGCTCACTGACATGTCCCCTATCTGAAAGTCTGATAAACACCGGAAAAATGACTAAGTCCAAAAAAAAATTTTTTTCAATTTTTTTCAATTTTACCCCCGTTGGATATATATTCTACCCACACATATTTGGAACTCTCCTGGGGTACCCTCACACATATTATTCCCTCATTTAGTGGATATTTTCACAAAAAAGTTAAATTTTCAAAAATCCAGAAAATTGGCTGAAAACGACTAAATATCTAGGACTTCATTGGCGAATCGCTCTGGAACTGAAATCGGAACGCTCACTGACATTTCCCCTATCTGAAAGTCTTATAAACGCCGGAAAAATGACTAAGTGCAAAAAAACATTTTTTTCAACTTTTTTCAATTTTACCCCCGTGGGATATATATTCTACCCACACACATTTGGAACTCTCCTGGGGTACCCTCACACATATTATTCCCTCATTTAGTGGATATTTTCACAATAAAGTGAAATTTTCAAAATTCCAAAATATTGGCTGAAAACGACTAAATATCTAGGACTTCATTGGCGAATCGCTCTGGAACTGAAATCGGAACGCTCACTGACATTTCCCCTATCTGAAAGTCTGATAAACGCCGGAAAAATGACTAAGTCCAAAAAAAAATTTTTTTCAACTTTTTTCAATTTTACCCCCGTGGGATATATATTCTACCCACACACATTTGGAACTCTCCTGGGGTACCCTCACACATATTATTCCCTCATTTATGGATATTTTCACAAAAAAGTGAAATTTTCAAAAATCCAGAAAATTGGCTGAAAACGACTAAATATCAAGGACTCATTGGGCGAATCGCTCTGGAACTGAAATCGGAATGCTCACTGACATGTCCCCTATCTGAAAGTCTGATAAACGCAGGAAAAATGACTAAGTCCAAAAAAATTTCTTTTTCAACTTTTTTAAATTTTACCCCCGTGGGATATATATTATACCCACACACATTTGGAACTCTCCTGGGGTACCCTCACACATATTATTCCCTCATTTAGTGGATATTTTCACAAAAAAGTGAAATTTTCAAAAATCCAAAATATTGGCTAAAAATGACTAAATATCAAGGACTCATTGGGCGAATCGCTCTGGAACTGAAATCGGAACGCTCACTGACATTTGCCCTATCTGAAAGTCTGCTAAACGCCGGAAAAATAGCTAAGTCCAAAAAAAAAAATTTTTTAAACTTTTTTCAATTTTACCCCCGTGGGATATATATTCTACCCACACACATTTGGAACTCTCCTGGGGTACCCTCACACATATTATTCCCTCATTTAGTGGATATTTTCACAAAAAAGTTAAATTTTCAAAAATCCAAAATATTGGCTAAAAATGAATAAATATCAAGGACTCATTGGGCGAATCGCTCTGGAACTGAAATCGGAACGCTCACTGACATGTCCCCTATCTGAAAGTCTGCTAAACGCCGGAAAAATGACTATGTCCAAAAAAAAAATTTTTTTAAACTTTTTTCAATTTTACCCCCGTGGGATATATATTCTACCCACACACATTTGGAACTCTCCTGGGGTACCCTCACACATATTATTCCCTCATTTAGTGGATATTTTCACAAAAAAGTGAATTTTTCAAAAATCCAGAAAATTGGCTGAAAACGACTAAATATCAAGGACTCATTGGGCGAATCGCTCTGGAACTGAAATCGGAACGCTCACTGACATGTCCCCTATCTGAAAGTCTGATAAACGCCGGAAAAATGACTAAGTAAAAAAAAAATTTTTTTCAATTTTTTTAAATTTTACCCCCGTTGGATATATATTCTACCCACACACATTTGGAACTCTCCTGGGGTACCCTCACACATATTATTCCCTCATTTAGTGGATATTTTCACAAAAAAGTGAAATTTTCAAAATTCCAAAATATTGGCTGAAAACGACTAAATATCTAGGACTTCATTGGCGAATCGCTCTGGAACTGAAATCGGAACGCTCACTGACATTTCCCCTTTCTGAAAGTCTGCTAAACGCCGGAAAAATGACTAAGTCCAAAAAAATTTCTTTTTCAACTTTTTTAAATTTTACCCGCGTGGGATATATATTCTACCCACACACATTTGGAACTCTCCTGGGGTACCCTCACACATATTATTCCCTCATTTAGTGGATATTTTCACAAAAAAGTGAATTTTTCAAAAATCCAGAAAATTGGCTGAAAATGACTAAATATCAAGGACTCATTGGGCGAATCACTCTGGAACTGAAATTGGAACGCTCACTGACATTTCCCCTATCTGAAAGTCTGATAAACGCCGGAAAAATGACTAAGTCCAAAAAAAATTTTTTTTCAACTTTTTTCAATTTTACCCCGTGGGATATATATTCTACCCACACACATTTGGAACTCTCCTGGGGTACCCTCACACATATTATTCCCTCATTTAGTGGATATTTTCACAAAAAAGTGAAATTTTCAAAAATCCAAAATATTGGCTAAAAATGACTAAATATCAAGGACTCATTGGGCGAATCGCTCTGGAACTGAAATCGGAACGCTCACTGACATTTGCCCTATCTGAAAGTCTGCTAAACGCCGTAAAAATAGCTAAGTCCAAAAAAAAAAAATTTTTTAAACTTTTTTCAATTTTACCCCCGTGGGATATATATTCTACCCACACACATTTGGAACTCTCCTGGAGTACCCTCACACATATTATTCCCTCATTTATGGATATTTTCACAAAAAAGTGAAATTTTCAAAAATCCAGAAAATTGGCTGAAAACGACTAAATATCAAGGACTCATTGGGCGAATCGCTCTGGAACTGAAATCGGAATGCTCACTGACATGTCCCCTATCTGAAAGTCTGATAAACGCAGGAAAAATGACTAAGTCCAAAAAAAAATTTTTTTCAATTTTTTTCAATTTTACCCCCGTTGGATATATATTCTACCCACACACATTTGGAACTCTCCTGGGGTACCCTCACACATATTATTCCCTCATTTAGTGGATATTTTCACAAAAAAGTGAAATTTTCAAAAATCCAGAAAATTGGCTGAAAACGACTAAATATCAAGGACTCATTGGACGAATCGCTCTGGAACTGAAATCAGAACGCGCACTGACATTTGCCCTATCTGACAGTCTGCTAAACGCCGGAAAAATGACTATGTCCAAAAAAAAAATTTTTTTTAACTTTTTTCAATTTTACCCCCGTGGGATATATATTCTACCCACACACATTTGAAACTCTCCTGGGGTACCCTCACACATATTATTCCCTCATTTAGTGGATATTTTCACAAAAAAGTGAATTTTTCAAAAATCCAGAAAATTGGCTGAAAATGACTAAATATCAAGGACTCATTGGGCGAATCACTCTGGAACTGAAATTGGAACGCTCACTGACATTTCCCCTATCTGAAAGTCTGATAAACGCCGGAAAAATGACTAAGTCCAAAAAAAATTTTTTTTCAACTTTTTTCAATTTTACCCCGTGGGATATATATTCTACCCACACACATTTGGAACTCTCCTGGGGTACCCTCACACATATTATTCCCTCATTTAGTGGATATTTTCACAAAAAAGTGAAATTTTCAAAAATCCAAAATATTGGCTAAAAATGACTAAATATCAAGGACTCATTGGGCGAATCGCTCTGGAACTGAAATCGGAACGCTCACTGACATTTGCCCTATCTGAAAGTCTGCTAAACGCCGTAAAAATAGCTAAGTCCAAAAAAAAAAAATTTTTTAAACTTTTTTCAATTTTACCCCCGTGGGATATATATTCTACCCACACACATTTGGAACTCTCCTGGAGTACCCTCACACATATTATTCCCTCATTTATGGATATTTTCACAAAAAAGTGAAATTTTCAAAAATCCAGAAAATTGGCTGAAAACGACTAAATATCAAGGACTCATTGGGCGAATCGCTCTGGAACTGAAATCGGAATGCTCACTGACATGTCCCCTATCTGAAAGTCTGATAAACGCAGGAAAAATGACTAAGTCCAAAAAAAAATTTTTTTCAATTTTTTTCAATTTTACCCCCGTTGGATATATATTCTACCCACACACATTTGGAACTCTCCTGGGGTACCCTCACACATATTATTCCCTCATTTAGTGGATATTTTCACAAAAAAGTGAAATTTTCAAAAATCCAGAAAATTGGCTGAAAACGACTAAATATCAAGGACTCATTGGACGAATCGCTCTGGAACTGAAATCAGAACGCGCACTGACATTTGCCCTATCTGACAGTCTGCTAAACGCCGGAAAAATGACTATGTCCAAAAAAAAAATTTTTTTTAACTTTTTTCAATTTTACCCCCGTGGGATATATATTCTACCCACACACATTTGAAACTGTCCTGGGGTACCCTCACACATATTATTCCCTCATTTAGTGGATATTTTCACAAAAAAGTGAAATTTTCAAAAATCCAGAAAATTGGCTGAAAATGACTAAATATCAAGGACTTATTGGGCGAATCACTCTGGAACTGAAATTGGAACGCTCACTGACATTTGCCCTATCTGAAAGTCTGATAAACGGCGGAAAAATGACTAAGTCCAAAAAAAATTTTTTTTCAACTTTTTTCAATTTTACCCCGTGGGATATATATTCTACCCACACACATTTGGAACTCTCCTGGGGTACCCTCACACATATTATTCCCTCATTTAGTGGATATTTTCACAAAAAAGTGAAATTTTCAAAAATCCAGAAAATTGGCTGAAAACGACTAAATATCAAGGACTCATTGGGCGAATCGCTCTGGAACTGAAATCGGAACGCTCACTGACATTTGCCCTATCTGAAAGTCTGCTAAACGCCGGAAAAATGACTATGTCCAAAAAAAAAATTTTTTTAAACTTTTTTCAATTTTACCCCCGTGGGATATATATTCTACCCACACACATTTGGAACTCTCCTGGGGTACCCTCACACATATTATTCCCTCATTTAGTGGATATTTTCACAAAAAAGTGAAATTTTCAAAAATCCAGAAAATTGGCTGAAAATGACTAAATATCAAGGACTCATTGGGCGAATCACTCTGGAACTGAAATTGGAACGCTCACTGACATTTCCCCTATCTGAAAGTCTGATAAACGCCGGAAAAATGACTAAGTCCAAAAAAAAATTTTTTTCAACTTTTCTCAATTTTACCCCCGTGGGATATATATTATACCCACACACATTTGGAACTCTCCTGGGGTACCCTAACACATATTATTCCCTCATTTAGTGGATATTTTCACAAAAAAGTGAAATTTTCAAAAATCCAAAATATTGGCTGAAAATGACGAAATATCAAGGACTCATTGGGCGAATCGCTCTGGAACTGAAATCGGAATGCTCACTGACATTTCCCCTATCTGAAAGACTGATAAACACCGGAAAAATGACTAAGTCCAAAAAAAAATTTTTTTCAACTTTTTTCAATTTTACCCCCGTGGGATATATATTCTACCCACACACATTTGGAACTCTCCTGGGGTACCCTCACACATATTATTCCCTCATTTAGTGGATATTTTCACAAAAAAGTGAAATTTTAAAAATTCCAAAATATTGGCTGAAAACGACTAAATATCTAGGACTCATTGGGCGAATCGCTCTGGAACTGAAATCGGAACGCTCACTGACATTTCCCCTTTCTGAAAGTCTGCTAAACGCCAGAAAAATCACAAAGTCCCAAAAAATTTCTTTTTCAACTTTTTAAATTTTACCCCCATGGGATATATATTATACCCACACACATTTGGAACTCTCCTGGGGTACCCTCACACATATTATTCCCTCATTTAGTGGATATTTTCACAAAAAAGTGAAATTTTCAAAATTCCAAAATATTGGCTGAAAACGACTAAGTATCTAGGACTTCATTGGCGAATCGCTCTGGAACTGAAATCGGAACGCTCACTGACATTTGCCCTATCTGAAAGTCTGATAAACGTCGGAAAAATGACTAAGTCCAAAAAAAATTTTTTTTCAACTTTTTTCAATTTTACCCCGTGGGATATATATTCTACCCACACACATTTGAAACTCTCCTGGGGTACCCTCACACATATTATTCCCTCATTTAGTGGATATTTTCTCAAAAAAGTGAAATTTTCAAAAATCCAGAAAATTGGCTGAAAACGACTAAATATCAAGGACTCATTGGGCGAATCACTCTGGAACTGAAATCGGAATGCTCACTGACATGTCCCCTATCTGAAAGTCTGATAAACGCCGGAAAAATGACTAAGTCCAAAAAAAATTTTTTTTCAAATTTTTTCAATTTTACCCCCGTTGGATATATATTCTACCCACACACATTTGGAACTCTCCTGGGGTACCCTCACACATATTATTCCCTCATTTAGTGGATATTTTCACAAAAAAGTTAAATTTTCAAAAATCCAGAAAATTGGCTGAAAACGACTAAATATCTAGGACTCATTGGGCGAATCGCTCTGGAACTGAAATCGGAACGCTCACTGACATTTCCCCCATCTGAAAGTCTGATAAACACCGGAAAAATGACTAAGTCCAAAAAAAAATTTTTTTCAAATTTTTTCAATTTTACCCCCGTTGGATATATATTCTACCCACACACATTTGGAACTCTCCTGGGGTACCCTCACACATATTATTCCCTCATTTAGTGGATATTTTCACAAAAAAGTGAAATTTTCAAAAATCCAAAATATTGGCTGAAAATGACGAAATATCAAGGACTCATTGGGCGAATCGTTCAGGAACTGAAATCGGAATGCTCACTGACATTTCCCCTATCTGAAAGTCTGATAAACACCGGAAAAATGACTAAGTCCAAAAAAAAATTTTTTTCAACTTTTTTCAATTTTACCCCCGTGGGATATATATTCTACCCACACACATTTGGAACTCTCCTGGGGTACCCTCACACATATTATTCCCTCATTTAGTGGATATTTTCAGAAAAAAGTGAAATTTTAAAAATTCCAAAATATTGGCTGAAAACGACTAAATATCTAGGACTCATTGGGCGAATCGCTCTGGAACTGAAATCGGAACGCTCACTGACATTTCCCCCATCTGAAAGTCTGCTAAACGCCGGAAAAATCACTAAGTCCAAAAAAATTTATTTTTCAACTTTTTTAAATTTTACCCCCGTGGGATATATATTATACCCACACACATTTGGAACTCTCCTGGGGTACCCTCACACATATTATTCCCTCATTTAGTGGATATTTTCACAAAAAAGTTAAATTTTCAAAAATCCAAAATATTGGCTAAAAATGACTAAATATCAAGGACTCATTGAGCGAATCGCTCTGGAACTGAAATCGGAATGCTCACTGACATTTGCCCCATCTGAAAGTCTGCTAAACGCCGGAAAAATAACTAAGTCCAAAAAAAAAAATTTTTTAAACTTTTTTCAATTTTACCCCCGTGGGATATATATTCTACCCACACACATTTGGAACTCTCCTGGGGTACCCTCACACATATTATTCTCTCATTTAGTGGATATTTTCACAAAAAAGTGAAAATTTCAAAACTCCAGAAAATTGGCTGAAAATGACTAAATATCATGGACTCATTGGGCGAATCGCTCTGGAACTGAAATCGGAATGCTCACTGACATGTCCCCTATCTGAAAGTCTGATAAACGCCGGAAAAATGACTAAGTCCAAAAAAAATTTTTTTTCAAATTTTTTCAATTTTACCCCCGTTGGATATATATTCTACCCACACACATTTGGAACTCTCCTGGGGTACCCTCACACATATTATTCCCTCATTTAGTGGATATTTTCACAAAAAAGTTAAATTTTCAAAAATCCAGAAAATTGGCTGAAAACGACTAAATATCTAGGACTCATTGGGCGAATCGCTCTGGAACTGAAATCGGAACGCTCACTGACATTTCCCCCATCTGAAAGTCTGATAAACGCCGGAAAAATGACTAAGTCCAAAAAAAATTTTTTTCTATTTTTTTCAATTTTACCCCCGTTGGATATATATTCTACCCACACACATTTGGAACTCTCCTGGGGTACCCTCACACATATTATTCCCTCATTTAGTGGATATTTTCACAAAAAAGTTAAATTTTCAAAAATCCAGAAAATTGGCTGAAAACGACTAAATATCTAGGACTCATTGGGCGAATCGCTCTGGAACTGAAATCGGAATGCTCACTGACATTTCCCCCATCTGAAACTCTGATAAACGCCGGAAAAATGACTAAGTCCAAAAAAATTTTTTTTTCAACTTTTTTAAATTTTCCCCCCGTGGGATATATATTATACCCACACACATTTGGAACTCTCCTGGGGTACCCTCACACATATCATTCCCTCATTTAGTGTATATTTTCACAAAAAGGTGAAATTTTCAAAAATCCAAAATATTGGCTGAAAATGACTAAATATCAAGGACTCATTGGGCGAATCGCTCTGGAACTGAAATCGGAATGCTCACTGACATTTCCCCTATCTGAAAGTCTGATAAACACCGGAAAAATGACTAAGTCCAAAAAAAAATTTTTTTCAACTTTTTTCAATTTTACCCCCGTGGGATATATATTCTACCCACACACATTTGAAACTCTCCTGGGGTACCCTCACACATATTATTCCCTCATTTAGTGGATATTTTCACAAAAAAGTGAAATTTTAAAAATTCCAAAATATTGGCTGGAAACGACTAAATATCTAGGACTCATTGGGCGAATCGCTCTGGAACTGAAATCGGAACGCTGACTGACATTTCCCCCATCTTGAAAGTCTGCTAAACGCCGGAAAAATTACTAAGTCCAAAAAAATTTCTTTTTCAACTTTTTTAAATTTTACCCCCGTGGGATATATATTATACCCACACATATTTGGAACTCTCCTGGGGTACCCTCACACATATTATTCCCTCATTTAGTGGATATTTTCACAAAAAAGTTAAATTTTCAAAAATCCAAAATATTGGCTAAAAATGACTAAATATCAAGGACTCATTGAGCGAATCGCTCTGGAACTGAAATCGGAACGCTCACTGACATTTGCCCCATCTGAAAGTCTGCTAAACGCCGGAAAAATAACTAAGTCCAAAAAAAAAAATTTTTTAAACTTTTTTCAATTTTACCCCCGTGGGATATATATTCTACCCACACACATTTGGAACTCTCCTGGGGTACCCTCACACATATTATTCTCTCATTTACTGGATATTTTCACAAAAAAGTGAAAATTTCAAAAATCCAGAAAATTGGCTGAAAATGACTAAATATCAAGGACTCATTGGGCGAATCACTCTGGAACTGAAATTGGAATGCTCACTGACATTTCCCCTATCTGAAAGTCTGATAAACGCCGGAAAAATGACTAAGTCCAAAAAAAATTTTTTTTCAACTTTTTTCAATTTTACCCCGTGGGATATATATTCTACCCACACACATTTGGAACTCTCCTGGGGTACCCTCACACATATTATTCCCTCATTTAGTGGATATTTTCCCAAAAAAGTTAAATTTTCAAAAATCCAGAAAATTGGCTGAAAACGACTAAATATCTAGGACTCATTGGGCGAATCGCTCTGGAACTGAAATCGGAACGCTCACTGACATTTCCCCTATCTGAAAGTCTGATGAACGCCGGAAAAATGACTAAGTCCAAAAAAATTTTTTTTTCAACTTTTTTACATTTTACCCCCGTGGGATAAATATTATACCCACACACATTTGGAACTCTCCTGGGGTACCCTAACACATATTATTCCCTCATTTAGTGGATATTTTCAGAAAAAAGTGAAATTTTAAAAATTCCAAAATATTGGCTGAAAACGACTAAATATCTAGGACTCATTGGGTGAATCGCTCTGGAACTGAAATCGGAACGCTCACTGACATTTCTCCTATCTGAAAGTCTGATAAACGCCGGAAAAATGACTAAGTCCAAAAAAAAATTTTTTTCAACTTTTTTCAATTTTACCCCCGTGGGATATATATTCTACCCACACACATTTGGAACTCTCCTGGGGTACCCTCACACATATTATTCCCTCATTTAGTGGATATTTTCACAAAAAAGTGAAATTTTCAAAAATCCAGAAAATTGGCTGAAAACGACTAAATATCAAGGACTCATTGGGCGAATCGCTCTGGAACTGAAATCGGAATGCTCACTGACATGTCCCCTATCTGAAAGTCTGATAAACGCCGGAAAAATGACTAAGTCCAAAAAAATTTCTTTTTCAACTTTTTTCAATTTTACCCCCGTGGGATATATATTATACCCACACACATTTGGAACTCTCCTGGGGTACCCTCACACATATTATTCCCTCATTTAGTGGATATTTTCACAAAAAAGTTAAATTTTCAAAAATCCAAAATATTGGCTAAAAATGACTAAATATCAAGGACTCATTGAGCGAATCGCTCTGGAACTGAAATCGGAACGCTCACTGACATTTGCCCTATCTGAAAGTCTGATAAACGCCGGAAAAATGACTAAGTCCAAAAAAATTTCTTTTTCAACTTTTTTCAATTTTACCCCGTGGGATATATATTATACCCACACTCATTTGGAACTCTCCTGGGGTACCCTCACACATATTATTCCCTCATTTAGTGGATATTTTCACAAAAAAGTTAAATTTTCAAAAATCCAAAATATTGGCTAAAAATGACTAAATATCAAGAACTCATTGAGCGAATCGCTCTGGAACTGAAATCGGAACGCTCACTGACATTTGCCCTATCTGAAAGTCTGCTAAACGCCGGAAAAATAACTAAGTCCAAAAAAAAAAATTTTTTAAACTTTTTTCAATTTTACCCCCGTGGGATATATATTCTACCCACACACATTTGGAACTCTCCTGGGGTACCCTCACACATAAAATATCAAGGACTCATTGGGAGAATCACTCTGGAACTGAAATTGAAATGCTCACTGACATTTCCCCTATCTGAAAGTCTGATAAACGCCGGAAAAATGACTAAGTCCAAAAAAAATTTTTTTTCAACTTTTTTCAATTTTACCCCGTGGGATATATATTCTACCCACACACATTTGGAACTCTCCTGGGGTACCCTCACACATATTATTCCCTCATTTAGTGGATATTTTCTCAAAAAAGTGAAATTTTCAAAAATCCAGAAAATTGGCTGAAAACAACTAAATATCAAGGACTCATTGGGCGAATCGCTCTGGAACTGAAATCGGAATGCTCACTGACATTTCCCCCATCTGAAAGTCTGATAAACGCCGGAAAAATGACTAAGTCCAAAAAAATTTTTTTTTCAACTTTTTTACATTTTACCCCCGTGGGATATATATTATACCCACACACATTTGGAACTCTCCTGGGGTACCCTAACACATATTATTCCCTCATTTAGTGGATATTTTCACAAAAAAGTGAAATTTTCAAAAATCCAAAATATTGGCTGAAATTGACGAAATATCAAGGACTCATTGGTCGAATCGCTCTGGAACTGAAATCGGAATGCTCACTGACATTTCCCCTATCTGAAAGTCTGATAAACACCGGAAAAATGACTAAGTCCCAAAAAAAAATTTTTTCAACTTTTTTCAATTTTACCCCCGTGGGATATATATTCTACCCACACACATTTGGAACTCTCCTGGGGTACCCTCACACATATTATTCCCTCATTTAGTGGATATTTTCACAAAAAAGTGAAATTTTAAAAATTCCAAAATATTGGCTGAAAACGACTAAATATCTAGGACTCATTGGGCGAATAGCTCTGGAACTGAAATCGGAACGCTCACTGACATTTCTCCTATCTGAAAGTCTGATAAACGCCGGAAAAATGACTAAGTCCAAAAAAAAAATTTTTTCTATTTTTTTCAATTTTACCCCCGTTGGATATATATTCTACCCACACACATTTGGAACTCTCCTGGGGTACCCTCACACATATTATTCCCTCATTTAGTGGATATTTTCACAAAAAAGTTAAATTTTCAAAAATCCAGAAAATTGGCTGAAAACGACTAAATATCTAGGACTCATTGGGCGAATCGCTCTGGAACTGAAATCGGAACGCTCACTGACATTTCCCCCATCTGAAACTCTGATAAACGCCGGAAAAATGACTAAGTCCAAAAAAATTTTTTTTTCAACTTTTTTAAATTTTCCCCCCGTGGGATATATATTATACCCACACACATTTGGAACTCTCCTGGGGTACCCTCACACATATCATTCCCTCATTTAGTGGATATTTTCACAAAAAAGTGAAATTTTCAAAAATCTAAAATATTGGCTGAAAATGACTAAATATCAAGGACTCATTGGGCGAATCGCTCTGGAACTGAAATCGGAATGCTCACTGACATTTCCCCTATCTGAAAGTCTGATAAACACCAGAAAAATGACTAAGTCCAAAAAAAATTTTTTTTCAACTTTTTTCAATTTTACCCCCGTGGGATATATATTCTACCCACACACATTTGGAACTCTCCTGGGGTAACCTCACACATATTATTCCCTCATTTAGTGGATATTTTCACAAAAAAGTGAAATTTTAAAAATTCCAAAATATTGGCTGAAAACGACTAAATATCTAGGACTCATTGGGCGAATCGCTCTGGAACTGAAATCGGAACGCTCACTGACATTTCTCCTATCTGAAAGTCTGATAAACGCCGGAAAAATGACTAAGTCCAAAAAAAAAATTTTTTCTATTTTTTTCAATTTTACCCCCGTTGGATATATATTCTACCCACACACATTTGGAACTCTCCTGGGGTACCCTCACACATATTATTCCCTCATTTAGTGGATATTTTCACAAAAAAGTTAAATTTTCAAAAATCCAGAAAATTGGCTGAAAACGACTAAATATCTAGGACTCATTGGGCGAATCGCTCTGGAACTGAAATCGGAATGGTCACTGACATTTCCCCTATCTGAAAGTCTGATAAACACCGGAAAAATGACTAAGTCCAAAAAAAAATTTTTTTAAACTTTTTTCAATTTTACCCCCGTGGGATATATATTCTACCCACACACATTTGGAACTCTCCTGGGGTACCCTCACACATATTATTCCCTCATTTAGTGGATATTTTCACAAAAAAGTGAAATTTTCAAAAATCCAGAAAATTGGCTGAAAACGACTAAATATCAAGGACTCATTGGGTGAATCGCTCTGGAACTGAAATCGGAATGCTCACTGACATGTCCCCTATCTGAAAGTCTGATAAACGCCGGAAAAAAGACTAAGTCCAAAAAAAAATTTTTTTCTATTTTTTTCAATTTAACCCCCGTTGGATATATATTCTACCCACACACATTTGGAACTCTCCTGGGGTACCCTCACACATATTATTCCCTCATTTAGTGGATATTTTCACAAAAAAGTTAAATTTTCAAAAATCCAGAAAATTGGCTGAAAACGACTAAATATCTAGGACTCATTGGGCGAATCGCTCTGGAACTGAAATCGGAACGCTCACTGACATTTCCCCCATCTGAAACTCTGATAAACGCTGGAAAAATGACTAAGTCCAAAAAAATTTTTTTTTCAACTTTTTTAAATTTTCCCCCCGTGGGATATATATTATACCCACACACATTTGGAACTCTCCTGGGGTACCCTCACACATATCATTCCCTCATTTAGTGGATATTTTCACAAAAAAGTGAAATTTTCAAAAATCCAAAATATTGGCTGAAAATGACTAAATATCAAGGACTCATTTGGCGAATCGCTCTGGAACTGAAATCGGAATGGTCACTGACATTTCCCCTATCTGAAAGTCTGATAAACACCGGAAAAATGACTAAGTCCAAAAAAAAATTTTTTAAAACTTTTTTCAATTTTACCCCCGTGGGATATATATTCTACCCACACACATTTGGAACTCTCCTGGGGTAACCTCACACATATTATTCCCTCATTTAGTGGATATTTTCACAAAAAAGTGAAATTTTCAAAAATCCAGAAAATTGGCTGAAAACGACTAAATATCAAGGACTCATTGGGCGAATAGCTCTGGAACTGAAATCGGAATGCTCACTGACATGTCCCCTATCTGAAAGTCTGATAAACGCCGGAAAAATGACTAAGTCCAAAAAAAATTTTTTTCAACTTTTTTCAATTTTACCCCCGTGGGATATATATTCTACCCACACACATTTGGAACTCTCCTGGGGTACCCTCACACATATTATTCCCTCATTTAGTGGATATTTTCACAAAAAAGTGAAATTTTCAAAAATCCAGAAAATTGGCTGAAAACGACTAAATATCAAGGACTCATTGGGTGAATCGCTCTGGAACTGAAATCGGAATGCTCACTGACATGTCCCCTATCTGAAAGTCTGATAAACGCCGGAAAAAAGACTAAGTCCAAAAAAAAAATTTTTTCTATTTTTTTCAATTTAACCCCCGTTGGATATATATTCTACCCACACACATTTGGAACTCTCCTGGGGTACCCTCACACATATTATTCCCTCATTTAGTGGATATTTTCACAAAAAAGTAAAATTTTCAAAAATCCAGAAAATTGGCTGAAAACGACTAAATATCTAGGACTCATTGGGCGAATCGCTCTGGAACTGAAATCGGAACGCTCACTGACATTTCCCCCATCTGAAACTCTGATAAACGCCGGAAAAATGACTAAGTCCAAAAAAAATTTTTTTTCAACTTTTTTAAATTTTCCCCCCGTGGGATATATATTATACCCACACACATTTGGAACTCTCCTGGGGTACCCTCACACATATCATTCCCTCATTTAGTGGATATTTTCACAAAAAAGTTAAATTTTCAAAAATCCAAAATATTGGCTAAAAATGACTAAATATCAAGGACTCATTGAGCGAATCGCTCTGGAACTGAAATCGGAACGCTCACTGACATTTGCCCTATCTGAAAGTCTGCTAAACGCCGGAAAAATAACTAAGTCCAAAAAAAAAAATTTTTTAAACTTTTTTCAATTTTACCCCCGTGGGATATATATTCTACCCACACACATTTGGAACTCTCCTGGGGTACCCTCACACATATTATTCTCTCATTTAGTGGATATTTTCACAAAAAAGTGAAAATTTCAAAAATCCAGAAAATTGGCTGAAAATGACTAAATATCAAGGACTCATTGGGAGAATCACTCTGGAACTGAAATTGAAATGCTCACTGACATTTCCCCTATCTGAAAGTCTGATAAACGCCGGAAAAATGACTAAGTCCAAAAAAAATTTTTTTTCAACTTTTTTCAATTTTACCCCGTGGGATATATATTCTACCCACACACATTTGGAACTCTCCTGGGGTACCCTCACACATATTATTCCCTCATTTAGTGGATATTTTCTCAAAAAAGTGAAATTTTCAAAAATCCAGAAAATTGGCTGAAAACAACTAAATATCAAGGACTCATTGGGCGAATCGCTCTGGAACTGAAATCGGAATGCTCACTGACATTTCCCCCATCTGAAAGTCTGATAAACGCCGGAAAAATGACTAAGTCCAAAAAAATTTTTTTTTCAACTTTTTTACATTTTACCCCCGTGGGATATATATTATACCCACACACATTTGGAACTCTCCTGGGGTACCCTAACACATATTATTCCCTCATTTAGTGGATATTTTCACAAAAAAGTGAAATTTTCAAAAATCCAAAATATTGGCTGAAATTGACGAAATATCAAGGACTCATTGGGCGAATCGCTCTGGAACTGAAATCGGAATGCTCACTGACATTTCCCCTATCTGAAAGTCTGATAAACACCGGAAAAATGACTAAGTCCCAAAAAAAAATTTTTTCAACTTTTTTCAATTTTACCCCCGTGGGATATATATTCTACCCACACACATTTGGAACTCTCCTGGGGTACCCTCACACATATTATTCCCTCATTTAGTGGATATTTTCACAAAAAAGTGAAATTTTAAAAATTCCAAAATATTGGCTGAAAACGACTAAATATCTAGGACTCATTGGGCGAATAGCTCTGGAACTGAAATCGGAACGCTCACTGACATTTCTCCTATCTGAAAGTCTGATAAACGCCGGAAAAATGACTAAGTCCAAAAAAAAAATTTTTTCTATTTTTTTCAATTTTACCCCCGTTGGATATATATTCTACCCACACACATTTGGAACTCTCCTGGGGTACCCTCACACATATTATTCCCTCATTTAGTGGATATTTTCACAAAAAAGTTAAATTTTCAAAAATCCAGAAAATTGGCTGAAAACGACTAAATATCTAGGACTCATTGGGCGAATCGCTCTGGAACTGAAATCGGAACGCTCACTGACATTTCCCCCATCTGAAACTCTGATAAACGCCGGAAAAATGACTAAGTCCAAAAAAATTTTTTTTTCAACTTTTTTAAATTTTCCCCCCGTGGGATATATATTATACCCACACACATTTGGAACTCTCCTGGGGTACCCTCACACATATCATTCCCTCATTTAGTGGATATTTTCACAAAAAAGTGAAATTTTCAAAAATCTAAAATATTGGCTGAAAATGACTAAATATCAAGGACTCATTGGGCGAATCGCTCTGGAACTGAAATCGGAATGCTCACTGACATTTCCCCTATCTGAAAGTCTGATAAACACCAGAAAAATGACTAAGTCCAAAAAAATTTCTTTTTCAACTTTTTTCAATTTTACCCCGTGGGATATATATTATACCCACACTCATTTGGAACTCTCCTGGGGTACCCTCACACATATTATTCCCTCATTTAGTGGATATTTTCACAAAAAAGTTAAATTTTCAAAAATCCAAAATATTGGCTAAAAATGACTAAATATCAAGAACTCATTGAGCGAATCGCTCTGGAACTGAAATCGGAACGCTCACTGACATTTGCCCTATCTGAAAGTCTGCTAAACGCCGGAAAAATAACTAAGTCCAAAAAAAAAAATTTTTTAAACTTTTTTCAATTTTACCCCCGTGGGATATATATTCTACCCACACACATTTGGAACTCTCCTGGGGTACCCTCACACATAAAATATCAAGGACTCATTGGGAGAATCACTCTGGAACTGAAATTGAAATGCTCACTGACATTTCCCCTATCTGAAAGTCTGATAAACGCCGGAAAAATGACTAAGTCCAAAAAAAATTTTTTTTCAACTTTTTTCAATTTTACCCCGTGGGATATATATTCTACCCACACACATTTGGAACTCTCCTGGGGTACCCTCACACATATTATTCCCTCATTTAGTGGATATTTTCACAAAAAAGTTAAATTTTCAAAAATCCAGAAAATTGGCTGAAAACGACTAAATATCTAGGACTCATTGGGCGAATCGCTCTGGAACTGAAATCGGAACGCTCACTGACATTTCCCCCATCTGAAACTCTGATAAACGCCGGAAAAATGACTAAGTCCAAAAAAATTTTTTTTTCAACTTTTTTAAATTTTCCCCCCGTGGGATATATATTATACCCACACACATTTGGAACTCTCCTGGGGTACCCTCACACATATCATTCCCTCATTTAGTGGATATTTTCACAAAAAAGTGAAATTTTCAAAAATCTAAAATATTGGCTGAAAATGACTAAATATCAAGGACTCATTGGGCGAATCGCTCTGGAACTGAAATCGGAATGCTCACTGACATTTCCCCTATCTGAAAGTCTGATAAACACCAGAAAAATGACTAAGTCCAAAAAAAATTTTTTTTCAACTTTTTTCAATTTTACCCCCGTGGGATATATATTCTACCCACACACATTTGGAACTCTCCTGGGGTAACCTCACACATATTATTCCCTCATTTAGTGGATATTTTCACAAAAAAGTGAAATTTTAAAAATTCCAAAATATTGGCTGAAAACGACTAAATATCTAGGACTCATTGGGCGAATCGCTCTGGAACTGAAATCGGAACGCTCACTGACATTTCTCCTATCTGAAAGTCTGATAAACGCCGGAAAAATGACTAAGTCCAAAAAAAAAATTTTTTCTATTTTTTTCAATTTTACCCCCGTTGGATATATATTCTACCCACACACATTTGGAACTCTCCTGGGGTACCCTCACACATATTATTCCCTCATTTAGTGGATATTTTCACAAAAAAGTTAAATTTTCAAAAATCCAGAAAATTGGCTGAAAACGACTAAATATCTAGGACTCATTGGGCGAATCGCTCTGGAACTGAAATCGGAATGGTCACTGACATTTCCCCTATCTGAAAGTCTGATAAACACCGGAAAAATGACTAAGTCCAAAAAAAAATTTTTTTAAACTTTTTTCAATTTTACCCCCGTGGGATATATATTCTACCCACACACATTTGGAACTCTCCTGGGGTACCCTCACACATATTATTCCCTCATTTAGTGGATATTTTCACAAAAAAGTGAAATTTTCAAAAATCCAGAAAATTGGCTGAAAACGACTAAATATCAAGGACTCATTGGGTGAATCGCTCTGGAACTGAAATCGGAATGCTCACTGACATGTCCCCTATCTGAAAGTCTGATAAACGCCGGAAAAAAGACTAAGTCCAAAAAAAAATTTTTTTCTATTTTTTTCAATTTAACCCCCGTTGGATATATATTCTACCCACACACATTTGGAACTCTCCTGGGGTACCCTCACACATATTATTCCCTCATTTAGTGGATATTTTCACAAAAAAGTTAAATTTTCAAAAATCCAGAAAATTGGCTGAAAACGACTAAATATCTAGGACTCATTGGGCGAATCGCTCTGGAACTGAAATCGGAACGCTCACTGACATTTCCCCCATCTGAAACTCTGATAAACGCTGGAAAAATGACTAAGTCCAAAAAAATTTTTTTTTCAACTTTTTTAAATTTTCCCCCCGTGGGATATATATTATACCCACACACATTTGGAACTCTCCTGGGGTACCCTCACACATATCATTCCCTCATTTAGTGGATATTTTCACAAAAAAGTGAAATTTTCAAAAATCCAAAATATTGGCTGAAAATGACTAAATATCAAGGACTCATTTGGCGAATCGCTCTGGAACTGAAATCGGAATGGTCACTGACATTTCCCCTATCTGAAAGTCTGATAAACACCGGAAAAATGACTAAGTCCAAAAAAAAATTTTTTAAAACTTTTTTCAATTTTACCCCCGTGGGATATATATTCTACCCACACACATTTGGAACTCTCCTGGGGTAACCTCACACATATTATTCCCTCATTTAGTGGATATTTTCACAAAAAAGTGAAATTTTAAAAATTCCAAAATATTGGCTGAAAACGACTAAATATCTAGGTCTCATTGGGCGAATCGCTCTGGAACTGAAATCGGAATGGTCACTGACATTTCCCCTATCTGAAAGTCTGATAAACGCCGGAAAAATGACTAAGTCCAAAAAAAAATTTTTTTAAACTTTTTTCAATTTTACCCCCGTGGGATATATATTCTACCCACACACATTTGGAACTCTCCTGGGGTACCCTCACACATATTATTCCCTCATTTAGTGGATATTTTCACAAAAAAGTGAAATTTTCAAAAATCCAGAAAATTGGCTGAAAACGACTAAATATCAAGGACTCATTGGGCGAATAGCTCTGGAACTGAAATCGGAATGCTCACTGACATGTCCCCTATCTGAAAGTCTGATAAACGCCGGAAAAATGACTAAGTCCAAAAAAAATTTTTTTCAACTTTTTTCAATTTTACCCCCGTGGGATATATATTCTACCCACACACATTTGGAACTCTCCTGGGGTACCCTCACACATATTATTCCCTCATTTAGTGGATATTTTCACAAAAAAGTGAAATTTTCAAAAATCCAGAAAATTGGCTGAAAACGACTAAATATCAAGGACTCATTGGGTGAATCGCTCTGGAACTGAAATCGGAATGCTCACTGACATGTCCCCTATCTGAAAGTCTGATAAACGCCGGAAAAAAGACTAAGTCCAAAAAAAAAATTTTTTCTATTTTTTTCAATTTAACCCCCGTTGGATATATATTCTACCCACACACATTTGGAACTCTCCTGGGGTACCCTCACACATATTATTCCCTCATTTAGTGGATATTTTCACAAAAAAGTAAAATTTTCAAAAATCCAGAAAATTGGCTGAAAACGACTAAATATCTAGGACTCATTGGGCGAATCGCTCTGGAACTGAAATCGGAACGCTCACTGACATTTCCCCCATCTGAAACTCTGATAAACGCCGGAAAAATGACTAAGTCCAAAAAAAATTTTTTTTCAACTTTTTTAAATTTTCCCCCCGTGGGATATATATTATACCCACACACATTTGGAACTCTCCTGGGGTACCCTCACACATATCATTCCCTCATTTAGTGGATATTTTCACAAAAAAGTTAAATTTTCAAAAATCCAAAATATTGGCTAAAAATGACTAAATATCAAGGACTCATTGAGCGAATCGCTCTGGAACTGAAATCGGAACGCTCACTGACATTTGCCCTATCTGAAAGTCTGCTAAACGCCGGAAAAATAACTAAGTCCAAAAAAAAAAATTTTTTAAACTTTTTTCAATTTTACCCCCGTGGGATATATATTCTACCCACACACATTTGGAACTCTCCTGGGGTACCCTCACACATATTATTCTCTCATTTAGTGGATATTTTCACAAAAAAGTGAAAATTTCAAAAATCCAGAAAATTGGCTGAAAATGACTAAATATCAAGGACTCATTGGGAGAATCACTCTGGAACTGAAATTGAAATGCTCACTGACATTTCCCCTATCTGAAAGTCTGATAAACGCCGGAAAAATGACTAAGTCCAAAAAAAATTTTTTTTCAACTTTTTTCAATTTTACCCCGTGGGATATATATTCTACCCACACACATTTGGAACTCTCCTGGGGTACCCTCACACATATTATTCCCTCATTTAGTGGATATT
The DNA here is from genome assembly GCF_046119375.1 of Phyllobates terribilis. Taxonomy (NCBI): domain Eukaryota; kingdom Metazoa; phylum Chordata; class Amphibia; order Anura; family Dendrobatidae; genus Phyllobates; species Phyllobates terribilis. Next base: position 143,793 of record NW_027363225.1, on the reverse strand, counting down.
TTCTCAAAAAAGTGAAATTTTCAAAAATCCAGAAAATTGGCTGAAAACAACTAAATATCAAGGACTCATTGGGCGAATCGCTCTGGAACTGAAATCGGAATGCTCACTGACATTTCCCCCATCTGAAAGTCTGATAAACGCCGGAAGAATGACTAAGTCCAAAAAAATTTTTTTTTAAACTTTTTTACATTTTACCCCCGTGGGATATATATTATACCCACACACATTTGGAACTCTCCTGGGGTACCCTAACACATATTATTCCCTCATTTAGTGGATATTTTCACAAAAAAGTGAAATTTTCAAAAATCCAAAATATTGGCTGAAATTGACGAAATATCAAGGACTCATTGGGCGAATCGCTCTGGAACTGAAATCGGAATGCTCACTGACATTTCCCCTATCTGAAAGTCTGATAAACACCGGAAAAATGACTAAGTCATAAAAAAAAATTTTTTCAACTTTTTTCAATTTTACCCCCGTGGGATATATATTCTACCCACACACATTTGGAACTCTCCTGGGGTACCCTCACACATATTATTCCCTCATTTAGTGGATATTTTCACAAAAAAGTGAAATTTTAAAAATTCCAAAATATTGGCTGAAAACGACTAAATATCTAGGACTCATTGGGCGAATAGCTCTGGAACTGAAATCGGAACGCTCACTGACATTTCTCCTATCTGAAAGTCTGATAAACGCCGGAAAAATGACTAAGTCCAAAAAAAAAATTTTTTCTATTTTTTTCAATTTTACCCCCGTTGGATATATATTCTACCCACACACATTTGGAACTCTCCTGGGGTACCCTCACACATATTATTCCCTCATTTAGTGGATATTTTCACAAAAAAGTTAAATTTTCAAAAATCCAGAAAATTGGCTGAAAACGACTAAATATCTAGGACTCATTGGGCGAATCGCTCTGGAACTGAAATCGGAACGCTCACTGACATTTCCCCCATCTGAAACTCTGATAAACGCCGGAAAAATGACTAAGTCCAAAAAAATTTTTTTTTCAACTTTTTTAAATTTTCCCCCCGTGGGATATATATTATACCCACACACATTTGGAACTCTCCTGGGGTACCCTCACACATATCATTCCCTCATTTAGTGGATATTTTCACAAAAAAGTGAAATTTTCAAAAATCTAAAATATTGGCTGAAAATGACTAAATATCAAGGACTCATTGGGCGAATCGCTCTGGAACTGAAATCGGAATGCTCACTGACATTTCCCCTATCTGAAAGTCTGATAAACACCGGAAAAATGACTAAGTCCAAAAAAAATTTTTTTTCAACTTTTTTCAATTTTACCCCCGTGGGATATATATTCTACCCACACACATTTGGAACTCTCCTGGGGTAACCTCACACATATTATTCCCTCATTTAGTGGATATTTTCACAAAAAAGTGAAATTTTAAAAATTCCAAAATATTGGCTGAAAACGACTAAATATCTAGGACTCATTGGGCGAATCGCTCTGGAACTGAAATCGGAACGCTCACTGACATTTCTCCTATCTGAAAGTCTGATAAACGCCGGAAAAATGACTAAGTCCAAAAAAAAATTTTTTTCAACTTTTTTCAATTTTACCCCCGTGGGATATATATTCTACCCACACACATTTGGAACTCTCCTGGGGTACCCTCACACATATTATTCCCTCATTTAGTGGATATTTTCACAAAAAAGTGAAATTTTCAAAAATCCAGAAAATTGGCTGAAAACGACTAAATATCAAGGACTCATTGGGCGAATCGCTCTGGAACTGAAATCGGAATGCTCACTGACATGTCCCCTATCTGAAAGTCTGATAAACGCCGGAAAAATGACTAAGTCCAAAAAAAAAAATTTTTCTATTTTTTTCAATTTTACCCCCGTTGGATATATATTCTACCCACACACATTTGGAACTCTCCTGGGGTACCCTCACACATATTATTCCCTCATTTAGTGGATATTTTCACAAAAAAGTTAAATTTTCAAAAATCCAGAAAATTGGCTGAAAACGACTAAATATCTAGGACTCATTGGGCGAATGGCTCTGGAACTGAAATCGGAATGCTCACTGACATTTCCCCCATCTGAAACTCTGATAAACGCCGGAAAAATGACTAAGTCCAAAAAAATTTTTTTTTCAACTTTTTTAAATTTTCCCCCCGTCGGATATATATTATACCCACACACATTTGGAACTCTCCTGGGGTACCCTCACACATATCATTCCCTCATTTAGTGGATATTTTCACAAAAAAGTGAAATTTTCAAAAATCCAAAATATTGGCTGAAAATGACTAAATATCAAGGACTCATTTGGCGAATCGCTCTGGAACTGAAATCGGAATGGTCACTGACATTTCCCCTATCTGAAAGTCTGATAAACACCGGAAAAATGACTAAGTCCAAAAAAAAATTTTTTTAAACTTTTTTCAATTTTACCCCCGTGGGATATATATTCTACCCACACACATTTGGAACTCTCCTGGGGTAACCTCACACATATTATTCCCTCATTTAGTGGATATTTTCACAAAAAAGTGAAATTTTAAAAATTCCAAAATATTGGCTGAAAACGACTAAATATCTAGGTCTCATTGGCGAATCGCTCTGGAACTGAAATCGGAATGCTCACTGACATTTGCCCTATCTGAAAGTCTGCTAAACGCCGGAAAAATGACTGTCCAAAAAAAAAATTTTTTTAAACTTTTTTCAATTTTACCCCCGTGGGATATATATTCTACCCACACACATTTGGAACGCTCCTGGGGTACCCTCACACATATTATTCCCTCATTTAGTGGATATTTTCACAAAAAAGTGAAATTTTCAAAAATCCAAAATATTGGCTGAAAATGACTAAATATCAAGGACTCATTTGGCGAATCGCTCTGGAACTGAAATCGGAATGGTCACTGACATTTCCCCTATCTGAAAGTCTGATAAACACCGGAAAAATGACTAAGTCCAAAAAAAAATTTTTTTAAACTTTTTTCAATTTTACCCCCGTGGGATATATATTCTACCCACACACATTTGGAACTCTCCTGGGGTACCCTCACACATATTATTCCCTCATTTAGTGGATATTTTCACAAAAAAGTGAAATTTTCAAAAATCCAGAAAATTGGCTGAAAACGACTAAATATCAAGGACTCATTGGGTGAATCGCTCTGGAACTGAAATCGGAATGCTCACTGACATGTCCCCTATCTGAAAGTCTGATAAACGCCGGAAAAAAGACTAAGTCCAAAAAAAAAATTTTTTCTATTTTTTTCAATTTAACCCCCGTTGGATATATATTCTACCCACACACATTTGGAACTCTCCTGGGGTACCCTCACACATATTATTCCCTCATTTAGTGGATATTTTCACAAAAAAGTTAAATTTTCAAAAATCCAGAAAATTGGCTGAAAACGACTAAATATCTAGGACTCATTGGGCGAATCGCTCTGGAACTGAAATCGGAACGCTCACTGACATTTCCCCCATCTGAAACTCTGATAAACGCCGGAAAAATGACTAAGTCCAAAAAAATTTTTTTTTCAACTTTTTTAAATTTTCCCCCCGTGGGATATATATTATACCCACACACATTTGGAACTCTCCTGGGGTACCCTCACACATATCATTCCCTCATTTAGTGGATATTTTCACAAAAAAGTGAAATTTTAAAAATTCCAAAATATTGGCTGAAAACGACTAAATATCTAGGACTTCATTGGCGAATCGCTCTGGAACTGAAATCGGAATGCTCACTGACATTTGCCCTATCTGAAAGTCTGCTAAACGCCGGAAAAATGACTGTCCAAAAAAAAAATTTTTTTAAACTTTTTTCAATTTTACCCCCGTGGGATATATATTCTACCCACACACATTTGGAACGCTCCTGGGGTACCCTCACACATATTATTCCCTCATTTAGTGGATATTTTCACAAAAAAGTGAAATTTTCAAAAATCCAGAAAATTGGCTGAAAACGACTAAATATCAAGGATTCATTGGGCGAATCGCTCTGGAACTGAAATCAGAATGCTCACTGACATGTCCCCTATCTGAAAGTCTGATAAACGCCGGAAAAATGACTAAGTCCAAAAAAAAAATTTTTTCTATTTTTTTCAATTTTACCCCCGTTGGATATATATTCTACCCACACACATTTGGAACTCTCCTGGGGTACCCTCACACATATTATTCCCTCATTTAGTGGATATTTTCACAAAAAAGTGAAATTTTAAAAATTCCAAAATATTGGCTGAAAACGACTAAATATCTACGACTCATTGGGCGAATCGCTCTGGAACTGAAATCGGAACGCTCACTGACATTTCCCCCATCTGAAAGTCTGCTAAACGCCGGAAAAATGACTAAGTCCAAAAAAATTTCTTTTTCAACTTTTTTAAATTTTACCCCCGTGGGACATATATTATACCCACACACATTTGGAACTATCCTGGGGTACCCTCACACATATTATTCCCTCATTTAGTGGATATTTTCACAAAAAAGTTAAATTTTCAAAAATCCAAAATATTGGCTAAAAATAACTAAATATCAAGGACTCATTGAGCGAATCGCTCTGGAACTGAAATCGGAACGCTCACTGACATTTGCCCTATCTGAAAGTCTGCTAAACGCCGGAAAAATAACTAAGTCCAAAAAAAAAAATTTTTTAAACTTTTTTCAATTTTACCCCCGTGGGATATATATTCTACCCACACACATTTGGAACTCTCCTGGGGTACCCTCACACATATTATTCTCTCATTTACTGGATATTTTCACAAAAAAGTGAAAATTTCAAAAATCCAGAAAATTGGCTGAAAATGACTAAATATCAAGGACTCATTGGGCGAATCGCTCTGGAACTGAAATCGGAATGCTCACTGACATTTCCCCTATCTGAAAGTCTGATAAACACCGGAAAAATGACTAAGTCCAAAAAAAATTTTTTTTCAACTTTTTTCAATTTTACCCCCGTGGGATATATATTCTACCCACACACATTTGGAACTCTCCTGGGGTAACCTCACACATATTATTCCCTCATTTAGTGGATATTTTCACAAAAAAGTGAAATTTTAAAAATTCCAAAATATTGGCTGAAAACGACTAAATATCTAGGACTCATTGGGCGAACCGCTCTGGAACTGAAATCGGAACGCTCACTGACATTTCTCCTATCTGAAAGTCTGATAAACGCTGGAAAAATGACTAAGTCCAAAAAAAAATTTTTTTCAACTTTTTTCAATTTTACCCCCGTGGGATATATATTCTACCCACACACATTTGGAACTCTCCTGGGGTACCCTCACACATATTATTCCCTCATTTAGTGGATATTTTCACAAAAAAGTGAAATTTTCAAAAATCCAGAAAATTGGCTGAAAACGACTAAATATCAAGGACTCATTGGGCGAATCGCTCTGGAACTGAAATCGGAATGCTCACTGACATGTCCCCTATCTGAAAGTCTGATAAACGCCGGAAAAATGACTAAGTCCAAAAAAAAAATTTTTTCTATTTTTTTCAATTTTACCCCCGTTGGATATATATTCTACCCACACACATTTGGAACTCTCCTGGGGTACCCTCACACATATTATTCCCTCATTTAGTGGATATTTTCACAAAAAAATTAAATTTTCAAAAATCCAGAAAATTGGCTGAAAACGACTAAATATCTAGGACTCATTGGGCGAATCGCTCTGGAACTGAAATCGGAATGCTCACTGACATTTCCCCCATCTGAAACTCTGATAAACGCCGGAAAAATGACTAAGTCCAAAAAAATTTTTTTTTCAACTTTTTTAAATTTTCCCCCCGTGGGATATATATTATACCCACACATTTGGAACTCTCCTGGGGTACCCTCACACATATCATTCCCTCATTTAGTGGATATTTTCACAAAAAAGTGACATTTTCAAAAATCCAAAATATTGGCTGAAAATGACTAAATATCAAGGACTCATTTGGCGAATCGCTCTGGAACTGAAATCGGAATGGTCAATGACATTTCCCCTATCTGAAAGTCTGATAAACACCGGAAAAATGACAGTCCAAAAAAAAATTTTTTTTAACTTTTTTCAATTTTACCCCCGTGGGATATATATTCTACCCACACACATTTGGAACTCTCCTGGGGTAACCTCACACATATTATTCCCTCATTTAGTGGATATTTTCACAAAAAAGTGAAATTTTAAAAATTCCAAAATATTGGCTGAAAACGACTAAATATCTAGGTCTCATTGGGCGAATCGCTCTGGAACTGAAATCGGAACGCTCACTGACATTTCTCCTATCTGAAAGTCTGATAAACGCCGGAAAAATGACTAAGTCCAAAAAAAAATTTTTTTAAACTTTTTTCAATTTTACCCCCGTGGGATATATATTCTACCCACACACATTTGGAACGCTCCTGGGGTACCCTCACACATATTATTCCCTCATTTAGTGGATATTTTCACAAAAAAGTGAAATTTTAAAAATTCCAAAATATTGGCTGAAAACGACTAAATATCTAGGTCTCATTGGGCGAATCGCTCTGGAACTGAAATCGGAACGCTCACTGACATTTCTCCTATCTGAAAGTCTGATAAACGCCGGAAAAATGACTAAGTCCAAAAAAAAATTTTTTTAAACTTTTTTCAATTTTACCCCCGTGGGATATATATTCTACCCACACACATTTGGAACTCTCCTGGGGTACCCTCACACATATTATTCCCTCATTTAGTGGATATTTTCACAAAAAAGTGAAATTTTCAAAAATCCAGAAAATTGGCTGAAAACGACTAAATATCAAGGACTCATTGGGCGAATAGCTCTGGAACTGAAATCGGAATGCTCACTGACATGTCCCCTATCTGAAAGTCTGATAAACGCCGGAAAAAAGACTAAGTCCAAAAAAAAAATTTTTTCTATTTTTTTCAATTTAACCCCCGTTGGATATATATTCTACCCACACACATTTGGAACTCTCCTGGGGTACCCTCACACATATTATTCCCTCATTTAGTGGATATTTTCACAAAAAAGTTAAATTTTCAAAAATCCAGAAAATTGGCTGAAAACGACTAAATATCTAGGACTCATTGGGCGAATCGCTCTGGAACTGAAATCGGAATGCTCACTGACATTTCCCCAATCTGAAACTCTGATAAACGCCGGAAAAATGACTAAGTCCAAAAAAATTTTTTTTTCAACTTTTTTAAATTTTCCCCCCGTGGGATATATATTATACCCACACACATTTGGAACTCTCCTGGGGTACCCTCACACATATCATTCCCTCATTTAGTGGATATTTTCACAAAAAAGTGAAATTTTAAAAATTCCAAAATATTGGCTGAAAACGACTAAATATCTAGGACTTCATTGGCGAATCGCTCTGGAACTGAAATCGGAATGCTCACTGACATTTGCCCTATCTGAAAGTCTGCTAAACGCCGGAAAAATGACTGTCCAAAAAAAAAATTTTTTTAAACTTTTTTCAATTTTACCCCCGTGGGATATATATTCTACCCACACACATTTGGAACGCTCCTGGGGTACCCTCACACATATTATTCCCTCATTTAGTGGATATTTTCACAAAAAAGTGAAATTTTCAAAAATCCAGAAAATTGGCTGAAAACGACTAAATATCAAGGATTCATTGGGCGAATCGCTCTGGAACTGAAATCGGAATGGTCAATGACATTTCCCCTATCTGAAAGTCTGATAAACACCGGAAAAATGACAGTCCAAAAAAAAATTTTTTTTAACTTTTTTCAATTTTACCCCCGTGGGATATATATTCTACCCACACACATTTGGAACTCTCCTGGGGTAACCTCACACATATTATTCCCTCATTTAGTGGATATTTTCACAAAAAAGTGAAATTTTAAAAATTCCAAAATATTGGCTGAAAACGACTAAATATCTAGGTCTCATTGGGCGAATCGCTCTGGAACTGAAATCGGAACGCTCACTGACATTTCTCCTATCTGAAAGTCTGATAAACGCCGGAAAAATGACTAAGTCCAAAAAAAAATTTTTTTAAACTTTTTTCAATTTTACCCCCGTGGGATATATATTCTACCCACACACATTTGGAACGCTCCTGGGGTACCCTCACACATATTATTCCCTCATTTAGTGGATATTTTCACAAAAAAGTGAAATTTTAAAAATTCCAAAATATTGGCTGAAAACGACTAAATATCTAGGTCTCATTGGGCGAATCGCTCTGGAACTGAAATCGGAACGCTCACTGACATTTCTCCTATCTGAAAGTCTGATAAACGCCGGAAAAATGACTAAGTCCAAAAAAAAATTTTTTTAAACTTTTTTCAATTTTACCCCCGTGGGATATATATTCTACCCACACACATTTGGAACTCTCCTGGGGTACCCTCACACATATTATTCCCTCATTTAGTGGATATTTTCACAAAAAAGTGAAATTTTCAAAAATCCAGAAAATTGGCTGAAAACGACTAAATATCAAGGACTCATTGGGCGAATAGCTCTGGAACTGAAATCGGAATGCTCACTGACATGTCCCCTATCTGAAAGTCTGATAAACGCCGGAAAAAAGACTAAGTCCAAAAAAAAAATTTTTTCTATTTTTTTCAATTTAACCCCCGTTGGATATATATTCTACCCACACACATTTGGAACTCTCCTGGGGTACCCTCACACATATTATTCCCTCATTTAGTGGATATTTTCACAAAAAAGTTAAATTTTCAAAAATCCAGAAAATTGGCTGAAAACGACTAAATATCTAGGACTCATTGGGCGAATCGCTCTGGAACTGAAATCGGAATGCTCACTGACATTTCCCCAATCTGAAACTCTGATAAACGCCGGAAAAATGACTAAGTCCAAAAAAATTTTTTTTTCAACTTTTTTAAATTTTCCCCCCGTGGGATATATATTATACCCACACACATTTGGAACTCTCCTGGGGTACCCTCACACATATCATTCCCTCATTTAGTGGATATTTTCACAAAAAAGTGAAATTTTAAAAATTCCAAAATATTGGCTGAAAACGACTAAATATCTAGGACTTCATTGGCGAATCGCTCTGGAACTGAAATCGGAATGCTCACTGACATTTGCCCTATCTGAAAGTCTGCTAAACGCCGGAAAAATGACTGTCCAAAAAAAAAATTTTTTTAAACTTTTTTCAATTTTACCCCCGTGGGATATATATTCTACCCACACACATTTGGAACGCTCCTGGGGTACCCTCACACATATTATTCCCTCATTTAGTGGATATTTTCACAAAAAAGTGAAATTTTCAAAAATCCAGAAAATTGGCTGAAAACGACTAAATATCAAGGATTCATTGGGCGAATCGCTCTGGAACTGAAATCAGAATGCTCACTGACATGTCCCCTATCTGAAAGTCTGATAAACGCCGGAAAAATGACTAAGTCCAAAAAAAATTTTTTTTCAACTTTTTTCAATTTTACCCCCGTGGGATATATATTCTACCCACACACATTTGGAACTCTCCTGGGGTAACCTCACACATATTATTCCCTCATTTAGTGGATATTTTCACAAAAAAGTGAAATTTTAAAAATTCCAAAATATTGGCTGAAAACGACTAAATATCAAGGACTCATTGAGCGAATCGCTCTGGAACTGAAATCGGAACGCTCACTGACATTTGCCCTATCTGAAAGTCTGATAAACGCCAGAAAAATGACTAAGTCCAAAAAAAATTTTTTTTCAACTTTTTTCAATTTTACCCCGTGGGATATATATTCTACCCACACACATTTGGAACTCTCCTGGGGTACCCTCACACATATTATTCCCTCATTTAGTGGATATTTTCACAAAAAAGTGAAATTTTAAAAATTCCAAAATATTGGCTGAAAACGACTAAATATCTAGGACTCATTGGGCGAATAGCTCTGGAACTGAAATCGGAACGCTCACTGACATTTCTCCTATCTGAAAGTCTGATAAACGCCGGAAAAATGACTAAGTCCAAAAAAAAAATTTTTTCTATTTTTTTCAATTTTACCCCCGTTGGATATATATTCTACCCACACACATTTGGAACTCTCCTGGGGTACCCTCACACATATTATTCCCTCATTTAGTGGATATTTTCACAAAAAAGTGAAATTTTCAAAAATCCAGAAAATTGGCTGAAAACGACTAAATATCTAGGACTCATTGGGCGAATCGCTCTGGAACTGAAATCGGAACGCTCACTGACATTTCCCCCATCTGAAACTCTGATAAACGCCGGAAAAATGACTAAGTCCAAAAAAATTTTTTTTTCAACTTTTTTAAATTTTCCCCCCGTGGGATATATATTATACCCACACACATTTGGAACTCTCCTGGGGTACCCTCACACATATCATTCCCTCATTTAGTGGATATTTTCACAAAAAAGTGAAATTTTCAAAAATCTAAAATATTGGCTGAAAATGACTAAATATCAAGGACTCATTGGGCGAATCGCTCTGGAACTGAAATCGGAATGCTCACTGACATTTCCCCTATCTGAAAGTCTGATAAACACCGGAAAAATGACTAAGTCCAAAAAAAATTTTTTTTCAACTTTTTTCAATTTTACCCCCGTGGGATATATATTCTACCCACACACATTTGGAACTCTCCTGGGGTAACCTCACACATATTATTCCCTCATTTAGTGGATATTTTCACAAAAAAGTGAAATTTTAAAAATTCCAAAATATTGGCTGAAAACGACTAAATATCTAGGACTCATTGGGCGAATCGCTCTGGAACTGAAATCGGAACGCTCACTGACATTTCTCCTATCTGAAAGTCTGATAAACGCCGGAAAAATGACTAAGTCCAAAAAAAAATTTTTTTCAACTTTTTTCAATTTTACCCCCGTGGGATATATATTCTACCCACACACATTTGGAACTCTCCTGGGGTACCCTCACACATATTATTCCCTCATTTAGTGGATATTTTCACAAAAAAGTGAAATTTTCAAAAATCCAGAAAATTGGCTGAAAACGACTAAATATCAAGGACTCATTGGGCGAATCGCTCTGGAACTGAAATCGGAATGCTCACTGACATGTCCCCTATCTGAAAGTCTGATAAACGCCGGAAAAATGACTAAGTCCAAAAAAAAAATTTTTTCTATTTTTTTCAATTTTACCCCCGTTGGATATATATTCTACCCACACACATTTGGAACTCTCCTGGGGTACCCTCACACATATTATTCCCTCATTTAGTGGATATTTTCACAAAAAAGTTAAATTTTCAAAAATCCAGAAAATTGGCTGAAAACGACTAAATATCTAGGACTCATTGGGCGAATCGCTCTGGAACTGAAATCGGAACGCTCACTGACATTTCCCCCATCTGAAACTCTGATAAACGCCGGAAAAATGACTAAGTCCAAAAAAATGTTTTTTTCAACTTTTTTAAATTTCCCCCCCGTGGGATATATATTATACCCACACACATTTGGAACTCTCCTGGGGTACCCTCACACATATCATTCCCTCATTTAGTGGATATTTTCACAAAAAAGTGAAATTTTAAAAATTCCAAAATATTGGCTGAAAACGACTAAATATCTAGGACTTCATTAGCGAATCGCTCTGGAACTGAAATCGGAATGCTCACTGACATTTGCCCTATCTGAAAGTCTGCTAAACGCCGGAAAAATGACTGTCCAAAAAAAAAATTTTTTTAAACTTTTTTCAATTTTACCCCCGTGGGATATATATTCTACCCACACACATTTGGAACTCTCCTGGGGTACCCTCACACATATTATTCCCTCATTTAGTGGATATTTTCACAAAAAAGTGAAATTTTCAAAAATCCAGAAAATTGGCTGAAAACGACTAAATATCAAGGACTCATTGGGCGAATCGCTCTGGAACTGAAATCGGAATGCTCACTGACATGTCCCCTATCTGAAAGTCTGATAAACGCCGGAAAAAAGACTAAGTCCAAAAAAAAAATTTTTTCTATTTTTTTCAATTTTACCCCCGTTGGATATATATTCTACCCACACACATTTGGAACTCTCCTGGGGTACCCTCACACATATTATTCCCTCATTTAGTGGATATTTTCACAAAAAAGTTAAATTTTCAAAAATCCAGAAAATTGGCTGAAAACGACTAAATATCTAGGACTCATTGGGCGAATCGCTCTGGAACTGAAATCGGAACGCTCACTGACATTTCCCCCATCTGAAACTCTGATAAACGCCGGAAAAATGACTAAGTCCAAAAAAATTTTTTTTTCAACTTTATTAAATTTTCCCCCCGTGGGATATATATTATACCCACACACATTTGGAACTCTCCTGGGGTACCCTCACACATATCATTCCCTCATTTAGTGGATATTTTCACAAAAAAGTGAAATTTTAAAAATTCCAAAATATTGGCTGAAAACGACTAAATATCTAGGACTTCATTGGCGAATCGCTCTGGAACTGAAATCGGAATGCTCACTGACATTTGCCCTATCTGAAAGTCTGCTAAACGCCGGAAAAATGACTGTCGAAAAAAAAAATTTTTTTAAACTTTTTTCAATTTTACCCCCGTGGGATATATATTCTACCCACACACATTTGGAACTCTCCTGGGGTACCCTCACACATATTATTCTCTCATTTAGTGGATATTTTCACAAAAATGTGAAAATTTCAAAAATCCAGAAAATTGGCTGAAAATGACTAAATATCAAGGACTCATTGGGCGAATCACTCTGGAACTGAAATCGGAATGCTCACTGACATTTCCCCTATCTGAAAGTCTGATAAACACCGGAAAAATGACTAAGTCCAAAAAAAAATTTTTTTCAACTTTTTTCAATTTTACCCCCGTGGGATATATATTCTACCCACACACATTTGGAACTCTCCTGGGGTACCCTCACACATATTATTCCCTCATTTAGTGGATATTTTCACAAAAAAGTGAAATTTTCAAAAATCCAGAAAATTGGCTGAAAACGACTAAATATCAAGGACTCATTGGGCAAATAGCTCTGGAACTGAAATCGGAATGCTCACTGACATGTCCCCTATCTGAAAGTCTGATAAACACCGGAAAAATGACTAAGTCCAAAAAAAAATTTTTTTCAACTTTTTTCAATTTTACCCCCGTGGGATATATATTCTACCCACACACATTTGGAACTCTCCTGGGGTACCCTCACACATATTATTCCCTCATTTAGTGGATATTTTCACAAAAAAGTTAAATTTTCAAAAATCCAGAAAATTGGCTGAAAACGACTAAATATCTAGGACTCATTGGGCGAATCGCTCTGGAACTGAAATCGGAACGCTCACTGACATTTCCCCCACCTGAAACTCTGATAAACGCCGGAAAAATGACTAAGTCCAAAAAAATTTTTTTTTCAACTTTTTTAAATTTTCCCCCCGTGGGATATATATTATACCCACACACATTTGGAACTCTCCTGGGGTACCCTCACACATATTATTCCCTCATTTAGTGGATATTTTCACAAAAAAGTTAAATTTTCAAAAATCCAAAATATTGGCTGAAAATGACTAAATATCAAGGACTCATTGGGCGAATCGCTCTGGAACTGAAATCGGAATGCTCACTGACATTTCCCCTATCTGAAAGTCTGATAAACACCGGAAAAATGACTAACTCCAAAAAAAATTTTTTTGCAACTTTTTCCAATTTTACCCCCGTGGGATATATATTCTACCCACACACATTTGGAACTCTCCTGGGGTACCCTCACACATATTATTCCCTCATTTAGTGGATATTTTCACAAAAAAGTGAAATTTTCAAAAATCCAGAAAATTGGCTGAAAACGACTAAATATCAAGGACTCATCGGGCGAATCGCTCTGGAACTGAAATCGGAATGCTCACTGACATGTCCCCTATCTGAAAGTCTGATAAACGCCGGAAAAATGACTAAGTCCAAAAAAAAAATTTTTTCTATTTTTTTCAATTTTACCCCCGTTGGATATATATTCTACCCACACACATTTGGAACTCTCCTGGGGTACCCTCACACATATTATTCCCTCATTTAGTGGATATTTTCACAAAAAAGTTAAATTTTCAAAAATCCAGAAAATTGGCTGAAAACGACTAAATATCTAGGACTCATTGGGCGAATCGCTCTGGAACTGAAATCGGAACGCTCACTGACATTTCCCCCATCTGAAACTCTGATAAACGCCGGAAAAATGACTAAGTCCAAAAAAATTTTTTTTTCAACTTTTTTCAATTTTACCCCCGTGGGATATATATTCTACCCACACACATTTGGAACTCTCCTGGGGTACCCTCACACATATTATTCCCTCATTTAGTGGATATTTTCACAAAAAAGTGAAATTTTCAAAAATCCAGAAAATTGGCTGAAAACGACTAAATATCAAGGACTCATTGGGCGAATAGCTCTGGAACTGAAATCGGAATGCTCACTGACATGTCCCCTATCTGAAAGTCTGATAAACACCGGAAAAATGACTAAGTCCAAAAAAAAATTTTTTTCAACTTTTTTTAAATTTTACCCCCGTGGGATATATATTCTACCCACACACATTTGGAACTCTCCTGGGGTACCCTCACACATATTATTCCCTCATTTAGTGGATATTTTCACAAAAAAGTTAAATTTTCAAAAATCCAGAAAATTGGCTGAAAACGACTAAATATCTAGGACTCATTGGGCGAATCGCTCTGGAACTGAAATCGGAACGCTCACTGACATTTCCCCCACCTGAAACTCTGATAAACGCCGGAAAAATGACTAAGTCCAAAAATATTTTTTTTTCAACTTTTTTAAATTTTCCCCCCGTGGGATATATATTATACCCACACACGTTTGGAACTCTCCTGGGGTACCCTCACACATATCATTCCCTCATTTAGTGGATATTTTCACAAAAAAGTTAAATTTTCAAAAATCCAAAATATTGGCTGAAAATGACTAAATATCAAGGACTCATTGGGCGAATCGCTCTGGAACTGAAATCGGAATGCTCACTGACATTTCCCCTATCTGAAAGTCTGATAAACACCGGAAAAATGACTAAGTCCAAAAAAAATTTTTTTTCAACTTTTTCCAATTTTACCCCCGTGGGATATATATTCTACCCACACACATTTGGAACTCTCCTGGGGTAACCTCACACATATTATTCCCTCATTTAGTGGATATTTTCACAAAAAAGTGAAATTTTAAAAATTCCAAAATATTGGCTGAAAACGACTAAATATCTAGGACTCATTGGGCGAATCGCTCTGGAACTGAAATCGGAACGCTCACTGACATTTCTCCTATCTGAAACTCTGATAAACGCCGGAAAAATGACTAAGTCCAAAAAAATTTTTTTTTCAACTTTTTTAAATTTTCCCCCCGTGGGATATATATTATACCCACACACGTTTGGAACTCTCCTGGGGTACCCTCACACATATCATTCCCTCATTTAGTGGATATTTTCACAAAAAAGTTAAATTTTCAAAAATCCAAAATATTGGCTGAAAATGACTAAATATCAAGGACTCATTGGGCGAATCGCTCTGGAACTGAAATCGGAATGCTCACTGACATTTCCCCTATCTGAAAGTCTGATAAACACCGGAAAAATGACTAAGTCCAAAAAAAATTTTTTTTCAACTTTTTCCAATTTTACCCCCGTGGGATATATATTCTACCCACACACATTTGGAACTCTCCTGGGGTAACCTCACACATATTATTCCCTCATTTAGTGGATATTTTCACAAAAAAGTGAAATTTTAAAAATTCCAAAATATTGGCTGAAAACGACTAAATATCTAGGACTCATTGGGCGAATCGCTCTGGAACTGAAATCGGAACGCTCACTGACATTTCTCCTATCTGAAAGTCTGATAAACGCCGGAAAAATGACTAAGTCCAAAAAAAAAATTTTTTCAACTTTTTTCAATTTTACCCCCGTGGGATATATATTCTACCCACACACATTTGGAACTCTCCTGGGGTACCCTCACACATATTATTCCCTCATTTAGTGGATATTTTCACAAAAAAGTGAAATTTTCAAAAATCCAGAAAATTGGCTGAAAACGACTAAATATCAAGGACTCATCGGGCGAATCGCTCTGGAACTGAAATCGGAATGCTCACTGACATGTCCCCTATCTGAAAGTCTGATAAACGCCGGAAAAATGACTAAGTCCAAAAAAAAAATTTTTTCTATTTTTTTCAATTTTACCCCCGTTGGATATATATTCTACCCACACACATTTGGAACTCTCCTGGGGTACCCTCACACATATTATTCCCTCATTTAGTGGATATTTTCACAAAAAAGTTAAATTTTCAAAAATCCAGAAAATTGGCTGAAAACGACTAAATATCTAGGACTCATTGGGCGAATCGCTCTGGAACTGAAATCGGAACGCTCACTGACATTTCCCCCATCTGAAACTCTGATAAACGCCGGAAAAATGACTAAGTCCAAAAAAATTTTTTTTTCAACTTTTTTCAATTTTACCCCCGTGGGATATATATTCTACCCACACACATTTGGAACTCTCCTGGGGTACCCTCACACATATTATTCCCTCATTTAGTGGATATTTTCACAAAAAAGTGAAATTTTCAAAATTCCAAAATATTGGCTGAAAACGACTAAATATCTAGGACTTCATTGGCGAATCGCTCTGGAACTGAAATCAGAATGCTCACTGACATGTCCCCTATCTGAAAGTCTGATAAACGCCGGAAAAATGACTAAGTCCAAAAAAAATTTTTTTTCAACTTTTTCCAATTTTACCCCCGTGGGATATATATTCTACCCACACACATTTGAAACTCTCCTGGGGTAACCTCACACATATTATTCCCTCATTTAGTGGATATTTTCACAAAAAAGTGAAATTTTAAAAATTCCAAAATATTGGCTGAAAACGACTAAATATCTAGGACTCATTGGGCGAATCGCTCTGGAACTGAAATCGGAACGCTCACTGACATTTCTCCTATCTGAAAGTCTGATAAACGCCGGAAAAATGACTAAGTCCAAAAAAAATTTTTTTTCAACTTTTTTCAATTTTACCCCCGTGGGATATATATTCTACCCACACACATTTGGAACTCTCCTGCGGTACCCTCACACATATTATTCCCTCATTTAGTGGATATTTTCACAAAAAAGTTAAATTTTCAAAAATCCAGAAAATTGGCTGAAAACGACTAAATATCTAGGACTCATTGGGCGAATCGCTCTGGAACTGAAATCGGAATGCTCACTGACATTTCCCCTATCTGAAAGTCTGATAAACACCGGAAAAATGACTAACTCCAAAAAAAATTTTTTTGCAACTTTTTCCAATTTTACCCCCGTGGGATATATATTCTACCCACACACATTTGGAACTCTCCTGGGGTAACCTCACACATATTATTCCCTCATTTAGTGGATATTTTCACAAAAAAGTGAAATTTTAAAAATTCCAAAATATTGGCTGAAAACGACTAAATATCTAGGACTCATTGGGCGAATCGCTCTGGAACTGAAATCGGAACGCTCACTGACATTTCTCCTATCTGAAAGTCTGATAAACGCCGGAAAAATGACTAAGTCCAAAAAAAAATTTTTTTCAACTTTTTTCAATTTTACCCCCGTTGGATATATATTCTACCCACACACATTTGGAACTCTCCTGGGGTACCCTCACACATATTATTCCCTCATTTAGTGGATATTTTCACAAAAAAGTTAAATTTTCAAAAATCCAGAAAATTGGCTGAAAACGACTAAATATCTAGGACTCATTGGGCGAATCGCTCTGGAACTGAAATCGGAACGCTCACTGACATTTCCCCCATCTGAAACTCTGATAAACGCCGGAAAAATGACTAAGTCCAAAAAAATTTTTTTTTCAACTTTTTTCAATTTTACCCCCGTGGGATATATATTCTACCCACACACATTTGGAACTCTCCTGGGGTACCCTCACACATATTATTCCCTCATTTAGTGGATATTTTCACAAAAAAGTTAAATTTTCAAAAATCCAGAAAATTGGCTGAAAACGACTAAATATCTAGGACTCATTGGGCGAATCGCTCTGGAACTGAAATCGGAACGCTCACTGACATTTCCCCCACCTGAAACTCTGATAAACGCCGGAAAAATGACTAAGTCCAAAAATATTTTTTTTTCAACTTTTTTAAATTTTCCCCCCGTGGGATATATATTATACCCACACACGTTTGGAACTCTCCTGGGGTACCCTCACACATATCATTCCCTCATTTAGTGGATATTTTCACAAAAAAGTTAAATTTTCAAAAATCCAAAATATTGGCTGAAAATGACTAAATATCAAGGACTCATTGGGCGAATCGCTCTGGAACTGAAATCGGAATGCTCACTGACATTTCCCCTATCTGAAAGTCTGATAAACACCGGAAAAATGACTAAGTCCAAAAAAAATTTTTTTTCAACTTTTTCCAATTTTACCCCCGTGGGATATATATTCTACCCACACACATTTGGAACTCTCCTGGGGTAACCTCACACATATTATTCCCTCATTTAGTGGATATTTTCACAAAAAAGTGAAATTTTAAAAATTCCAAAATATTGGCTGAAAACGACTAAATATCTAGGACTCATTGGGCGAATCGCTCTGGAACTGAAATCGGAACGCTCACTGACATTTCTCCTATCTGAAACTCTGATAAACGCCGGAAAAATGACTAAGTCCAAAAAAATTTTTTTTTCAACTTTTTTAAATTTTCCCCCCGTGGGATATATATTATACCCACACACGTTTGGAACTCTCCTGGGGTACCCTCACACATATCATTCCCTCATTTAGTGGATATTTTCACAAAAAAGTTAAATTTTCAAAAATCCAAAATATTGGCTGAAAATGACTAAATATCAAGGACTCATTGGGCGAATCGCTCTGGAACTGAAATCGGAATGCTCACTGACATTTCCCCTATCTGAAAGTCTGATAAACACCGGAAAAATGACTAAGTCCAAAAAAAATTTTTTTTCAACTTTTTCCAATTTTACCCCCGTGGGATATATATTCTACCCACACACATTTGGAACTCTCCTGGGGTAACCTCACACATATTATTCCCTCATTTAGTGGATATTTTCACAAAAAAGTGAAATTTTAAAAATTCCAAAATATTGGCTGAAAACGACTAAATATCTAGGACTCATTGGGCGAATCGCTCTGGAACTGAAATCGGAACGCTCACTGACATTTCTCCTATCTGAAAGTCTGATAAACGCCGGAAAAATGACTAAGTCCAAAAAAAAAATTTTTTCAACTTTTTTCAATTTTACCCCCGTGGGATATATATTCTACCCACACACATTTGGAACTCTCCTGGGGTACCCTCACACATATTATTCCCTCATTTAGTGGATATTTTCACAAAAAAGTGAAATTTTCAAAAATCCAGAAAATTGGCTGAAAACGACTAAATATCAAGGACTCATCGGGCGAATCGCTCTGGAACTGAAATCGGAATGCTCACTGACATGTCCCCTATCTGAAAGTCTGATAAACGCCGGAAAAATGACTAAGTCCAAAAAAAAAATTTTTTCTATTTTTTTCAATTTTACCCCCGTTGGATATATATTCTACCCACACACATTTGGAACTCTCCTGGGGTACCCTCACACATATTATTCCCTCATTTAGTGGATATTTTCACAAAAAAGTTAAATTTTCAAAAATCCAGAAAATTGGCTGAAAACGACTAAATATCTAGGACTCATTGGGCGAATCGCTCTGGAACTGAAATCGGAACGCTCACTGACATTTCCCCCATCTGAAACTCTGATAAACGCCGGAAAAATGACTAAGTCCAAAAAAATTTTTTTTTCAACTTTTTTCAATTTTACCCCCGTGGGATATATATTCTACCCACACACATTTGGAACTCTCCTGGGGTACCCTCACACATATTATTCCCTCATTTAGTGGATATTTTCACAAAAAAGTGAAATTTTCAAAATTCCAAAATATTGGCTGAAAACGACTAAATATCTAGGACTTCATTGGCGAATCGCTCTGGAACTGAAATCAGAATGCTCACTGACATGTCCCCTATCTGAAAGTCTGATAAACGCCGGAAAAATGACTAAGTCCAAAAAAAATTTTTTTTCAACTTTTTCCAATTTTACCCCCGTGGGATATATATTCTACCCACACACATTTGGAACTCTCCTGGGGTAACCTCACACATATTATTCCCTCATTTAGTGGATATTTTCACAAAAATTGAAATTTTCAAAAATCCAGAAAATTGGCTGAAAACGACTAAATATCAAGGACTCATTGGGCGAATCGCTCTGGAACTGAAATCGGAATGCTCACTGACATGTCCCCTATCTGAAAGTCTGATAAACGCCGGAAAAATGACTAAGTCCAAAAAAAAAATTTTTTCTATTTTTTTCAATTTTGCCCCCGTTGGATATATATTCTACCCACACACATTTGGAACTCTCCTGGGGTACCCTCACACATATTATTCCCTCATTTAGTGGATATTTTCACAAAAAAGTTAAATTTTCAAAAATCCAGAAAATTGGCTGAAAACGACTAAATATCTAGGACTCATTGGGCGAATCGCTCTGGAACTGAAATCGGAACGCTCACTGACATTTCCCCCATCTGAAACTCTGATAAACGCCGGAAAAATGACTAAGTCCAAAAAAATTTTTTTTTCAACTTTTTTAAATTTTCCCCCCGTGGGATATATATTCTACCCACACACATTTGGAACTCTCCTGCGGTACCCTCACACATATTATTCCCTCATTTAGTGGATATTTTCACAAAAAAGTGAAATTTTCAAAAATCCAGAAAATTGGCTGAAAACGACTAAATATCAAGGACTCATTGGGCGAATCGCTCTGGAACTGAAATCGGAATGCTCACTGACATTTCCCCTATCTGAAAGTCTGATAAACACCGGAAAAATGACTAAGTCCAAAAAAAAATTTTTTTCAACTTTTTTCAATTTTACCCCCGTGGGATATATATTCTACCCACACACATTTGGAACTCTCCTGGGGTAACCTCACACATATTATTCCCTCATTTAGTGGATATTTTCACAAAAAAGTGAAATTTTAAAAATTCCAAAATATTGGCTGAAAACGACTAAATATCTAGGACTCATTGGGCGAATCGCTCTGGAACTGAAATCGGAACGCTCACTGACATTTCTCCTATCTGAAAGTCTGATAAACGCCGGAAAAATGACTAAGTCCAAAAAAAAATTTTTTTCAACTTTTTTCAATTTTACCCCCGTGGGATATATATTCTACCCACACACATTTGGAACTCTCCTGGGGTACCCTCACACATATTATTCCCTCATTTAGTGGATATTTTCACAAAAAAGTGAAATTTTCAAAATTCCAAAATATTGGCTGAAAACGACTAAATATCTAGGACTTCATTGGCGAATCGCTCTGGAACTGAAATCAGAATGCTCACTGACATGTCCCCTATCTGAAAGTCTGATAAACGCCGGAAAAATGACTAAGTCCAAAAAAAAATTTTTTTCAACTTTTTTCAATTTTACCCCCGTGGGATATATATTCTACCCACACACATTTGGAACTCTCCTGGGGTACCCTCACACATATTATTCCCTCATTTAGTGGATATTTTCACAAAAAAGTGAAATTTTCAAAAATCCAGAAAATTGGCTGAAAACGACTAAATATCTAGGACTTCATTGGCGAATCGCTCTGGAACTGAAATCAGAATGCTCACTGACATGTCCCCTATCTGAAAGTCTGATAAACGCCGGAAAAATGACTAAGTCCAAAAAAAAATTTTTTTCAACTTTTTTCAATTTTACCCCCGTGGGATATATATTCTACCCACACACATTTGGAACTCTCCTGGGGTACCCTCACACATATTATTCCCTCATTTAGTGGATATTTTCACAAAAAAGTGAAATTTTCAAAAATCCAGAAAATTGACTGAAAACGACTAAATATCAAGGACTCATTGGGCGAATCGCTCTGGAACTGAAATCGGAATGCTCACTGACATGTCCCCTATCTGAAAGTCTGATAAACGCCGGAAAAAAGACTAAGTCCAAAAAAAAAAATATTTCTATTTTTTTCAATTTTACCCCCGTTGGATATATATTCTACCCACACACATTTGGAACTCTCCTGGGGTACCCTCACACATATTATTCCCTCATTTAGTGGATATTGTCACAAAAAAGTGAAATTTTCAAAAATCCAGAAAATTGGCTGAAAACGACTAAATATCAAGGACTCATTGGGCGAATAGCTCTGGAACTGAAATCGGAATGCTCACTGACATGTCCCCTATCTGAAAGTCTGATAAACGCCGGAAAAATGACTAAGTCCAAAAAAAAATTTTTTTCAACTTTTTTCAATTTTACCCCCGTGGGATATATATTCTACCCACACACATTTGGAACTCTCCGGGGGTACCCTCACACATATTATTCCCTCATTTAGTGGATATTTTCACAAAAAAGTGAAATTTTCAAAAATCCAGAAAATTGGCTGAAAACGACTAAATATCAAGGACTCATTGGGCGAATCGCTCTGGAACTGAAATCGGAATGCTCACTGACATGTCCCCTATCTGAAAGTCTGATAAACGCCGGAAAAAAGACTAAGTCCAAAAAAAAAATTTTTTCTATTTTTTTCAATTTTACCCCCGTTGGATATATATTCTACCCACACACATTTGGAACTCTCCTGGGGTACCCTCACACATATTATTCCCTCATTTAGTGGATATTTTCACAAAAAAGTTAAATTTTCAAAAATCCAGAAAATTGGCTGAAAACGACTAAATATCTAGGACTCATTGGGCGAATCGCTCTGGAACTGAAATCGGAACGCTAACTGACATTTCCCCCATCTGAAACTCTGATAAACGCCGG
Organism: Phyllobates terribilis; assembly: GCF_046119375.1. NCBI lineage: Eukaryota > Metazoa > Chordata > Amphibia > Anura > Dendrobatidae > Phyllobates > Phyllobates terribilis. The sequence goes on along the minus strand of NW_027363225.1, from coordinate 120,820 downwards.
AAAAATGACTAAGTCCAAAAAAATTTTTTTTCAACTTTTTCCAATTTTACCCCCGTGGGATATATATTCTACCCACACACATTTGGAACTCTCCTGGGGTAACCTCACACATATTATTCCCTCATTTAGTGGATATTTTCACAAAAAAGTGAAATTTTAAAAATTCCAAAATATTGGCTGAAAACGACTAAATATCTAGGACTCATTGGGCGAATCGCTCTGAAACTGAAATCGGAACGCTCACTGACATTTCTCCTATCTGAAAGTCTGATAAACGCCGGAAAAATGACTAAGTCCAAAAAAAAATTTTTTTCAACTTTTTTCAATTTTACCCCCGTGGGATATATATTCTACCCACACACATTTGGAACTCTCCTGGGGTACCCTCACACATATTATTCCCTCATTTAGTGGATATTTTCACAAAAAAGTGAAATTTTCAAAAATCCAGAAAATTGGCTGAAAACGACTAAATATCTAGGACTCATTGGGCGAATCGCTCTGGAACTGAAATCGGAACGCTCACTGACATTTCCCCCATCTGAAACTCTGATAAACGCCGGAAAAATGACTAAGTCCAAAAAAATTTTTTTTTCAACTTTTTTAAATTTTCCCCCCGTGGGATATATATTATACCCACACACATTTGGAACTCTCCTGGGGTACCCTCACACATATCATTCCCTCATTTAGTGGATATTTTCACAAAAAAGTGAAATTTTCAAAAATCCAAAATATTGGCTGAAAATGACTAAATATCAAGGACTCATTGGGCGAATCGCTCTGGAACTGAAATCGGAATGCTCACTGACATGTCCCCTATCTGAAAGTCTGATAAACGCCGGAAAAATGACTAAGTCCAAAAAAAAATTTTTTTCAACTTTTTTCAATTTTACCCCCGTGGGATATATATTCTACCCACACACATTTGGAACTCTCCTGGGGTACCCTCACACATATTATTCCCTCATTTAGTGGATATTTTCACAAAAAAGTGAAATTTTCAAAAATCCAGAAAATTGGCTGAAAACGACTAAATATCTAGGACTTCATTGGCGAATCGCTCTGGAACTGAAATCAGAATGCTCACTGACATGTCCCCTATCTGAAAGTCTGATAAACGCCGGAAAAATGACTAAGTCCAAAAAAAAATTTTTTTCAACTTTTTTCAATTTTACCCCCGTGGGATATATATTCTACCCACACACATTTGGAACTCTCCTGGGGTACCCTCACACATATTATTCCCTCATTTAGTGGATATTTTCACAAAAAAGTGAAATTTTCAAAAATCCAGAAAATTGACTGAAAACGACTAAATATCAAGGACTCATTGGGCGAATCGCTCTGGAACTGAAATCGGAATGCTCACTGACATGTCCCCTATCTGAAAGTCTGATAAACGCCGGAAAAAAGACTAAGTCCAAAAAAAAAAATTTTTCTATTTTTTTCAATTTTACCCCCGTTGGATATATATTCTACCCACACACATTTGGAACTCTCCTGGGGTACCCTCACACATATTATTCCCTCATTTAGTGGATATTGTCACAAAAAAGTGAAATTTTCAAAAATCCAGAAAATTGGCTGAAAACGACTAAATATCAAGGACTCATTGGGCGAATAGCTCTGGAACTGAAATCGGAATGCTCACTGACATGTCCCCTATCTGAAAGTCTGATAAACGCCGGAAAAATGACTAAGTCCAAAAAAAAATTTTTTTCAACTTTTTTCAATTTTACCCCCGTGGGATATATATTCTACCCACACACATTTGGAACTCTCCTGGGGTACCCTCACACATATTATTCCCTCATTTAGTGGATATTTTCACAAAAAAGTGAAATTTTCAAAATTCCAAAATATTGGCTGAAAACGACTAAATATCTAGGACTTCATTGGCGAATCGCTCTGGAACTGAAATCAGAATGCTCACTGACATGTCCCCTATCTGAAAGTCTGATAAACGCCGGAAAAATGACTAAGTCCAAAAAAAAATTTTTTTCAACTTTTTTCAATTTTACCCCCGTGGGATATATATTCTACCCACACACATTTGGAACTCTCCTGGGGTACCCTCACACATATTATTCCCTCATTTAGTGGATATTTTCACAAAAAAGTGAAATTTTCAAAAATCCAGAAAATTGGCTGAAAACGACTAAATATCTAGGACTTCATTGGCGAATCGCTCTGGAACTGAAATCAGAATGCTCACTGACATGTCCCCTATCTGAAAGTCTGATAAATGCCGGAAAAATGACTAAGTCCAAAAAAAAATTTTTTTCAACTTTTTTCAATTTTACCCCCGTGGGATATATATTCTACCCACACACATTTGGAACTCTCCTGGGGTACCCTCACACATATTATTCCCTCATTTAGTGGATATTTTCACAAAAAAGTGAAATTTTCAAAAATCCAGAAAATTGACTGAAAACGACTAAATATCAAGGACTCATTGGGCGAATCGCTCTGGAACTGAAATCGGAATGCTCACTGACATGTCCCCTATCTGAAAGTCTGATAAACGCCGGAAAAAAGACTAAGTCCAAAAAAAAAAATTTTTCTATTTTTTTCAATTTTACCCCCGTTGGATATATATTCTACCCACACACATTTGGAACTCTCCTGGGGTACCCTCACACATATTATTCCCTCATTTAGTGGATATTGTCACAAAAAAGTGAAATTTTCAAAAATCCAGAAAATTGGCTGAAAACGACTAAATATCAAGGACTCATTGGGCGAATAGCTCTGGAACTGAAATCGGAATGCTCACTGACATGTCCCCTATCTGAAAGTCTGATAAACGCCGGAAAAATGACTAAGTCCAAAAAAAAATTTTTTTCAACTTTTTTCAATTTTACCCCCGTGGGATATATATTCTACCCACACACATTTGGAACTCTCCTGGGGTACCCTCACACATATTATTCCCTCATTTAGTGGATATTTTCACAAAAAAGTGAAATTTTCAAAATTCCAAAATATTGGCTGAAAACGACTAAATATCTAGGACTTCATTGGCGAATCGCTCTGGAACTGAAATCAGAATGCTCACTGACATGTCCCCTATCTGAAAGTCTGATAAACGCCGGAAAAATGACTAAGTCCAAAAAAAATTTTTTTTCAACTTTTTTCAATTTTACCCCCGTGGGATATATATTCTACCCACACACATTTGGAACTCTCCTGGGGTACCCTCACACATATTATTCCCTCATTTAGTGGATATTTTCACAAAAAAGTGAAATTTTCAAAAATCCAGAAAATTGGCTGAAAACGACTAAATATCTAGGACTTCATTGGCGAATCGCTCTGGAACTGAAATCAGAATGCTCACTGACATGTCCCCTATCTGAAAGTCTGATAAATGCCGGAAAAATGACTAAGTCCAAAAAAAAATTTTTTTCAACTTTTTTCAATTTTACCCCCGTGGGATATATATTCTACCCACACACATTTGGAACTCTCCTGGGGTACCCTCACACATATTATTCCCTCATTTAGTGGATATTTTCACAAAAAAGTGAAATTTTCAAAAATCCAGAAAATTGACTGAAAACGACTAAATATCAAGGACTCATTGGGCGAATCGCTCTGGAACTGAAATCGGAATGCTCACTGACATGTCCCCTATCTGAAAGTCTGATAAACGCCGGAAAAAAGACTAAGTCCAAAAAAAAAAATTTTTCTATTTTTTTCAATTTTACCCCCGTTGGATATATATTCTACCCACACACATTTGGAACTCTCCTGGGGTACCCTCACACATATTATTCCCTCATTTAGTGGATATTGTCACAAAAAAGTGAAATTTTCAAAAATCCAGAAAATTGGCTGAAAACGACTAAATATCAAGGACTCATTGGGCGAATAGCTCTGGAACTGAAATCGGAATGCTCACTGACATGTCCCCTATCTGAAAGTCTGATAAACGCCGGAAAAATGACTAAGTCCAAAAAAAAATTTTTTTCAACTTTTTTCAATTTTACCCCCGTGGGATATATATTCTACCCACACACATTTGGAACTCTCCTGGGGTACCCTCACACATATTATTCCCTCATTTAGTGGATATTTTCACAAAAAAGTGAAATTTTCAAAATTCCAAAATATTGGCTGAAAACGACTAAATATCTAGGACTTCATTGGCGAATCGCTCTGGAACTGAAATCAGAATGCTCACTGACATGTCCCCTATCTGAAAGTCTGATAAACGCCGGAAAAATGACTAAGTCCAAAAAAAATTTTTTTTCAACTTTTTTCAATTTTACCCCCGTGGGATATATATTCTACCCACACACATTTGGAACTCTCCTGGGGTACCCTCACACATATTATTCCCTCATTTAGTGGATATTTTCACAAAAAAGTGAAATTTTCAAAAATCCAGAAAATTGGCTGAAAACGACTAAATATCTAGGACTTCATTGGCGAATCGCTCTGGAACTGAAATCAGAATGCTCACTGACATGTCCCCTATCTGAAAGTCTGATAAACGCCGGAAAAATGACTAAGTCCAAAAAAAAATTTTTTTCAACTTTTTTCAATTTTACCCCCGTGGGATATATATTCTACCCACACACATTTGGAACTCTCCTGGGGTACCCTCACACATATTATTCCCTCATTTAGTGGATATTTTCACAAAAAAGTGAAATTTTCAAAAATCCAGAAAATTGACTGAAAACGACTAAATATCAAGGACTCATTGGGCGAATCGCTCTGGAACTGAAATCGGAATGCTCACTGACATGTCCCCTATCTGAAAGTCTGATAAACGCCGGAAAAAAGACTAAGTCCAAAAAAAAAATTTTTTCTATTTTTTTCAATTTTACCCCCGTTGGATATATATTCTACCCACACACATTTGGAACTCTCCTGGGGTACCCTCACACATATTATTCCCTCATTTAGTGGATATTTTCACAAAAAAGTTAAATTTTCAAAAATCCAGAAAATTGGCTGAAAACGACTAAATATCTAGGACTCATTGGGCGAATCGCTCTGGAACTGAAATCGGAACGCTCACTGACATTTCCCCCATCTGAAACTCTGATAAACGCCGGAAAAATGACTAAGTCCAAAAAAATTTTTTTTCAACTTTTTCCAATTTTACCCCCGTGGGATATATATTCTACCCACACACATTTGGAACTCTCCTGGGGTAACCTCACACATATTATTCCCTCATTTAGTGGATATTTTCACAAAAAAGTGAAATTTTAAAAATTCCAAAATATTGGCTGAAAACGACTAAATATCTAGGACTCATTGGGCGAATCGCTCTGGAACTGAAATCGGAACGCTCACTGACATTTCTCCTATCTGAAAGTCTGATAAACGCCGGAAAAATGACTAAGTCCAAAAAAAAATTTTTTTCAACTTTTTTCAATTTTACCCCCGTGGGATATATATTCTACCCACACACATTTGGAACTCTCCTGGGGTACCCTCACACATATTATTCCCTCATTTAGTGGATATTTTCACAAAAAAGTGAAATTTTCAAAAATCCAGAAAATTGGCTGAAAACGACTAAATATCAAGGACTCATTGGGCGAATCGCTCTGGAACTGAAATCGGAATGCTCACTGACATGTCCCCTATCTGAAAGTCTGATAAACGCCGGAAAAAAGACTAAGTCCAAAAAAAAAAATTTTTCTATTTTTTTCAATTTTACCCCCGTTGGATATATATTCTACCCACACACATTTGGAACTCTCCTGGGGTACCCTCACACATATTATTCCCTCATTTAGTGGATATTGTCACAAAAAAGTGAAATTTTCAAAAATCCAGAAAATTGGCTGAAAACGACTAAATATCAAGGACTCATTGGGCGAATAGCTCTGGAACTGAAATCGGAATGCTCACTGACATGTCCCCTATCTGACAGTCTGATAAACGCCGGAAAAATGACTAAGTCCAAAAAAAAATTTTTTTCAACTTTTTTCAATTTTACCCCCGTGGGATATATATTCTACCCACACACATTTGGAACTCTCCGGGGGTACCCTCACACATATTATTCCCTCATTTAGTGGATATTTTCACAAAAAAGTGAAATTTTCAAAAATCCAGAAAATTGGCTGAAAACGACTAAATATCAAGGACTCATTGGGCGAATCGCTCTGGAACTGAAATCAGAATGCTCACTGACATGTCCCCTATCTGAAAGTCTGATAAACGCCGGAAAAAAGACTAAGTCCAAAAAAAAAATTTTTTCTATTTTTTTCAATTTTACCCCCGTTGGATATATATTCTACCCACACACATTTGGAACTCTCCTGGGGTACCCTCACACATATTATTCCCTCATTTAGTGGATATTTTCACAAAAAAGTTAAATTTTCAAAAATCCAGAAAATTGGCTGAAAACGACTAAATATCTAGGACTCATTGGGCGAATCGCTCTGGAACTGAAATCGGAACGCTCACTGACATTTCCCCCATCTGAAACTCTGATAAACGCCGGAAAAATGACTAAGTCCAAAAAAATTTTTTTTCAACTTTTTCCAATTTTACCCCCGTGGGATATATATTCTACCCACACACATTTGGAACTCTCCTGGGGTAACCTCACACATATTATTACCTCATTTAGTGGATATTTTCACAAAAAAGTGAAATTTTAAAAATTCCAAAATATTGGCTGAAAACGACTAAATATCTAGGACTCATTGGGCGAATCGCTCTGGAACTGAAATCGGAACGCTCACTGACATTTCTCCTATCTGAAAGTCTGATAAACGCCGGAAAAATGACTAAGTCCAAAAAAAAATTTTTTTCAACTTTTTTCAATTTTACCCCCGTGGGATATATATTCTACCCACACACATTTGGAACTCTCCTGGGGTACCCTCACACATATTATTCCCTCATTTAGTGGATATTTTCACAAAAAAGTGAAATTTTCAAAAATCCAGAAAATTGGCTGAAAACGACTAAATATCTAGGACTCATTGGGCGAATCGCTCTGGAACTGAAATCGGAACGCTCACTGACATTTCCCCCATCTGAAACTCTGATAAACGCCGGAAAAATGACTAAGTCCAAAAAAATTTTTTTTTCAACTTTTTTAAATTTTCCCCCCGTGGGATATATATTATACCCACACACATTTGGAACTCTCCTGGGGTACCCTCACACATATCATTCCCTCATTTAGTGGATATTTTCACAAAAAAGTGAAATTTTCAAAAATCCAAAATATTGGCTGAAAATGACTAAATATCAAGGACTCATTGGGCGAATCGCTCTGGAACTGAAATCGGAATGCTCACTGACATGTCCCCTATCTGAAAGTCTGATAAACGCCGGAAAAATGACTAAGTCCAAAAAAAAATTTTTTTCAACTTTTTTCAATTTTACCCCCGTGGGATATATATTCTACCCACACACATTTGGAACTCTCCTGGGGTACCCTCACATATTATTCCCTCATTTAGTGGATATTTTCACAAAAAAGTGAAATTTTCAAAATTCCAAAATATTGGCTGAAAACGACTAAATATCTAGGACTTCATTGGCGAATCGCTCTGGAACTGAAATCAGAATGCTCACTGACATGTCCCCTATCTGAAAGTCTGATAAACGCCGGAAAAATGACTAAGTCCAAAAAAAAATTTTTTTCAACTTTTTTCAATTTTACCCCCGTGGGATATATATTCTACCCACACACATTTGGAACTCTCCTGGGGTACCCTCACACATATTATTCCCTCATTTAGTGGATATTTTCACAAAAAAGTGAAATTTTCAAAAATCCATAAAATTGACTGAAAACGACTAAATATCAAGGACTCATTGGGCGAATCGCTCTGGAACTGAAATCGGAATGCTCACTGACATGTCCCCTATCTGAAAGTCTGATAAACGCCGGAAAAAAGACTAAGTCCAAAAAAAAAAATTTTTCTATTTTTTTCAATTTTACCCCCGTTGGATATATATTCTACCCACACACATTTGGAACTCTCCTGGGGTACCCTCACACATATTATTCCCTCATTTAGTGGATATTGTCACAAAAAAGTGAAATTTTCAAAAATCCAGAAAATTGGCTGAAAACGACTAAATATCAAGGACTCATTGGGCGAATAGCTCTGGAACTGAAATCGGAATGCTCACTGACATGTCCCCTATCTGAAAGTCTGATAAACGCCGGAAAAATGACTAAGTCCAAAAAAAAATTTTTTTCAACTTTTTTCAATTTTACCCCCGTGGGATATATATTCTACCCACACACATTTGGAACTCTCCGGGGGTACCCTCACACATATTATTCCCTCATTTAGTGGATATTTTCACAAAAAAGTGAAATTTTCAAAAATCCAGAAAATTGGCTGAAAACGACTAAATATCAAGGACTCATTGGGCGAATCGCTCTGGAACTGAAATCGGAATGCTCACTGACATGTCCCCTATCTGAAAGTCTGATAAACGCCGGAAAAAAGACTAAGTCCAAAAAAAAAATTTTTTCTATTTTTTTCAATTTTACCCCCGTTGGATATATATTCTACCCACACACATTTGGAACTCTCCTGGGGTACCCTCACACATATTATTCCCTCATTTAGTGGATATTTTCACAAAAAAGTTAAATTTTCAAAAATCCAGAAAATTGGCTGAAAACGACTAAATATCTAGGACTCATTGGGCGAATCGCTCTGGAACTGAAATCGGAACGCTCACTGACATTTCCCCCATCTGAAACTCTGATAAACGCCGGAAAAATGACTAAGTCCAAAAAAATTTTTTTTCAACTTTTTCCAATTTTACCCCCGTGGGATATATATTCTACCCACACACATTTGGAACTCTCCTGGGGTAACCTCACACATATTATTCCCTCATTTAGTGGATATTTTCACAAAAAAGTGAAATTTTAAAAATTCCAAAATATTGGCTGAAAACGACTAAATATCTAGGACTCATTGGGCGAATCGCTCTGGAACTGAAATCGGAACGCTCACTGACATTTCTCCTATCTGAAAGTCTGATAAACGCCGGAAAAATGACTAAGTCCAAAAAAAAATTTTTTTCAACTTTTTTCAATTTTACCCCCGTGGGATATATATTCTACCCACACACATTTGGAACTCTCCTGGGGTACCCTCACACATATTATTCCCTCATTTAGTGGATATTTTCACAAAAAAGTGAAATTTTCAAAAATCCAGAAAATTGGCTGAAAACGACTAAATATCTAGGACTCATTGGGCGAATCGCTCTGGAACTGAAATCGGAACGCTCACTGACATTTCCCCCATCTGAAACTCTGATAAACGCCGGAAAAATGACTAAGTCCAAAAAAATTTTTTTTTCAACTTATTTAAATTTTCCCCCCGTGGGATATATATTATACCCACACACATTTGGAACTCTCCTGGGGTACCCTCACACATATCATTCCCTCATTTAGTGGATATTTTCACAAAAAAGTGAAATTTTCAAAAATCCAAAATATTGGCTGAAAATGACTAAATATCAAGGACTCATTGGGCGAATCGCTCTGGAACTGAAATCGGAATGCTCACTGACATGTCCCCTATCTGAAAGTCTGATAAACGCCGGAAAAATGACTAAGTCCAAAAAAAAATTTTTTTCAACTTTTTTCAATTTTACCCCCGTGGGATATATATTCTACCCACACACATTTGGAACTCTCCTGGGGTACCCTCACACATATTATTCCCTCATTTAGTGGATATTTTCACAAAAAAGTGAAATTTTCAAAAATCCAGAAAATTGGCTGAAAACGACTAAATATCTAGGACTTCATTGGCGAATCGCTCTGGAACTGAAATCAGAATGCTCACTGACATGTCCCCTATCTGAAAGTCTGATAAACGCCGGAAAAATGACTAAGTCCAAAAAAAAATTTTTTTCAACTTTTTTCAATTTTACCCCCGTGGGATATATATTCTACCCACACACATTTGGAACTCTCCTGGGGTACCCTCACACATATTATTCCCTCATTTAGTGGATATTTTCACAAAAAAGTGAAATTTTCAAAAATCCAGAAAATTGGCTGAAAACGACTAAATATCAAGGACTCATTGGGCGAATCGCTCTGGAACTGAAATCGGAATGCTCACTGACATGTCCCCTATCTGAAAGTCTGATAAACGCCGGAAAAAAGACTAAGTCCAAAAAAAAAAATTTTTCTATTTTTTTCAATTTTACCCCCGTTGGATATATATTCTACCCACACACATTTGGAACTCTCCTGGGGTACCCTCACACATATTATTCCCTCATTTAGTGGATATTGTCACAAAAAAGTGAAATTTTCAAAAATCCAGAAAATTGGCTGAAAACGACTAAATATCAAGGACTCATTGGGCGAATAGCTCTGGAACTGAAATCGGAATGCTCACTGACATGTCCCCTATCTGACAGTCTGATAAACGCCGGAAAAATGACTAAGTCCAAAAAAAAATTTTTTTCAACTTTTTTCAATTTTACCCCCGTGGGATATATATTCTACCCACACACATTTGGAACTCTCCGGGGGTACCCTCACACATATTATTCCCTCATTTAGTGGATATTTTCACAAAAAAGTGAAATTTTCAAAAATCCAGAAAATTGGCTGAAAACGACTAAATATCAAGGACTCATTGGGCGAATCGCTCTGGAACTGAAATCAGAATGCTCACTGACATGTCCCCTATCTGAAAGTCTGATAAACGCCGGAAAAAAGACTAAGTCCAAAAAAAAAATTTTTTCTATTTTTTTCAATTTTACCCCCGTTGGATATATATTCTACCCACACACATTTGGAACTCTCCTGGGGTACCCTCACACATATTATTCCCTCATTTAGTGGATATTTTCACAAAAAAGTTAAATTTTCAAAAATCCAGAAAATTGGCTGAAAACGACTAAATATCTAGGACTCATTGGGCGAATCGCTCTGGAACTGAAATCGGAACGCTCACTGACATTTCCCCCATCTGAAACTCTGATAAACGCCGGAAAAATGACTAAGTCCAAAAAATTTTTTTTTCAACTTTTTCCAATTTTACCCCCGTGGGATATATATTCTACCCACACACATTTGGAACTCTCCTGGGGTAACCTCACACATATTATTACCTCATTTAGTGGATATTTTCACAAAAAAGTGAAATTTTAAAAATTCCAAAATATTGGCTGAAAACGACTAAATATCTAGGACTCATTGGGCGAATCGCTCTGGAACTGAAATCGGAACGCTCACTGACATTTCTCCTATCTGAAAGTCTGATAAACGCCGGAAAAATGACTAAGTCCAAAAAAAAATTTTTTTCAACTTTTTTCAATTTTACCCCCGTGGGATATATATTCTACCCACACACATTTGGAACTCTCCTGGGGTACCCTCACACATATTATTCCCTCATTTAGTGGATATTTTCACAAAAAAGTGAAATTTTCAAAAATCCAGAAAATTGGCTGAAAACGACTAAATATCTAGGACTCATTGGGCGAATCGCTCTGGAACTGAAATCGGAACGCTCACTGACATTTCCCCCATCTGAAACTCTGATAAACGCCGGAAAAATGACTAAGTCCAAAAAAATTTTTTTTTCAACTTATTTAAATTTTCCCCCCGTGGGATATATATTATACCCACACACATTTGGAACTCTCCTGGGGTACCCTCACACATATCATTCCCTCATTTAGTGGATATTTTCACAAAAAAGTGAAATTTTCAAAAATCCAAAATATTGGCTGAAAATGACTAAATATCAAGGACTCATTGGGCGAATCGCTCTGGAACTGAAATCGGAATGCTCACTGACATGTCCCCTATCTGAAAGTCTGATAAACGCCGGAAAAATGACTAAGTCCAAAAAAAAATTTTTTTCAACTTTTTTCAATTTTACCCCCGTGGGATATATATTCTACCCACACACATTTGGAACTCTCCTGGGGTACCCTCACACATATTATTCCCTCATTTAGTGGATATTTTCACAAAAAAGTGAAATTTTCAAAAATCCAGAAAATTGGCTGAAAACGACTAAATATCTAGGACTTCATTGGCGAATCGCTCTGGAACTGAAATCAGAATGCTCACTGACATGTCCCCTATCTGAAAGTCTGATAAACGCCGGAAAAATGACTAAGTCCAAAAAAAAATTTTTTTCAACTTTTTTCAATTTTACCCCCGTGGGATATATATTCTACCCACACACATTTGGAACTCTCCTGGGGTACCCTCACACATATTATTCCCTCATTTAGTGGATATTTTCACAAAAAAGTGAAATTTTCAAAAATCCAGAAAATTGGCTGAAAACGACTAAATATCAAGGACTCATTGGGCGAATCGCTCTGGAACTGAAATCGGAATGCTCACTGACATGTCCCCTATCTGAAAGTCTGATAAACGCCGGAAAAAAGACTAAGTCCAAAAAAAAAAATTTTTCTATTTTTTTCAATTTTACCCCCGTTGGATATATATTCTACCCACACACATTTGGAACTCTCCTGGGGTACCCTCACACATATTATTCCCTCATTTAGTGGATATTGTCACAAAAAAGTGAAATTTTCAAAAATCCAGAAAATTGGCTGAAAACGACTAAATATCAAGGACTCATTGGGCGAATAGCTCTGGAACTGAAATCGGAATGCTCACTGACATGTCCCCTATCTGACAGTCTGATAAACGCCGGAAAAATGACTAAGTCCAAAAAAAAATTTTTTTCAACTTTTTTCAATTTTACCCCCGTGGGATATATATTCTACCCACACACATTTGGAACTCTCCGGGGGTACCCTCACACATATTATTCCCTCATTTAGTGGATATTTTCACAAAAAAGTGAAATTTTCAAAAATCCAGAAAATTGGCTGAAAACGACTAAATATCAAGGACTCATTGGGCGAATCGCTCTGGAACTGAAATCAGAATGCTCACTGACATGTCCCCTATCTGAAAGTCTGATAAACGCCGGAAAAAAGACTAAGTCCAAAAAAAAAATTTTTTCTATTTTTTTCAATTTTACCCCCGTTGGATATATATTCTACCCACACACATTTGGAACTCTCCTGGGGTACCCTCACACATATTATTCCCTCATTTAGTGGATATTTTCACAAAAAAGTTAAATTTTCAAAAATCCAGAAAATTGGCTGAAAACGACTAAATATCTAGGACTCATTGGGCGAATCGCTCTGGAACTGAAATCGGAACGCTCACTGACATTTCCCCCATCTGAAACTCTGATAAACGCCGGAAAAATGACTAAGTCCAAAAAATTTTTTTTTCAACTTTTTCCAATTTTACCCCCGTGGGATATATATTCTACCCACACACATTTGGAACTCTCCTGGGGTAACCTCACACATATTATTACCTCATTTAGTGGATATTTTCACAAAAAAGTGAAATTTTAAAAATTCCAAAATATTGGCTGAAAACGACTAAATATCTAGGACTCATTGGGCGAATCGCTCTGGAACTGAAATCGGAACGCTCACTGACATTTCTCCTATCTGAAAGTCTGATAAACGCCGGAAAAATGACTAAGTCCAAAAAAAAATTTTTTTCAACTTTTTTCAATTTTACCCCCGTGGGATATATATTCTACCCACACACATTTGGAACTCTCCTGGGGTACCCTCACACATATTATTCCCTCATTTAGTGGATATTTTCACAAAAAAGTGAAATTTTCAAAAATCCAGAAAATTGGCTGAAAACGACTAAATATCTAGGACTCATTGGGCGAATCGCTCTGGAACTGAAATCGGAACGCTCACTGACATTTCCCCCATCTGAAACTCTGATAAACGCCGGAAAAATGACTAAGTCCTAAAAAATTTTTTTTTCAACTTTTTTAAATTTTCCCCCCGTGGGATATATATTATACCCACACACATTTGGAACTCTCCTGGGGTACCCTCACACATATCATTCCCTCACTTAGTGGATATTTTCACAAAAAAGTGAAATTTTCAAAAATCCAAAATATTGGCTGAAAATGACTAAATATCAAGGACTCATTGGGCGAATCGCTCTGGAACTGAAATCGGAATGCTCACTGACATGTCCCCTATCTGAAAGTCTGATAAACGCCGGAAAAATGACTAAGTCCAAAAAAAAATTTTTTTCAACTTTTTTCAATTTTACCCCCGTGGGATATATATTCTACCCACACACATTTGGAACTCTCCTGGGGTACCCTCACATATTATTCCCTCATTTAGTGGATATTTTCACAAAAAAGTGAAATTTTCAAAATTCCAAAATATTGGCTGAAAACGACTAAATATCTAGGACTTCATTGGCGAATCGCTCTGGAACTGAAATCAGAATGCTCACTGACATGTCCCCTATCTGAAAGTCTGATAAACGCCGGAAAAATGACTAAGTCCAAAAAAAAATTTTTTTCAACTTTTTTCAATTTTACCCCCGTGGGATATATATTCTACCCACACACATTTGGAACTCTCCTGGGGTACCCTCACACATATTATTCCCTCATTTAGTGGATATTTTCACAAAAAAGTGAAATTTTCAAAAATCCAGAAAATTGGCTGAAAACGACTAAATATCAAGGACTCATTGGGCGAATCGCTCTGGAACTGAAATCGGAATGCTCACTGACATGTCCCCTATCTGAAAGTCTGATAAACGCCGGAAAAAAGACTAAGTCCAAAAAAAAATTTTTTTCAACTTTTTTCAATTTTACCCCCGTGGGATATATATTCTACCCACACACATTTGGAACTCTCCTGGGGTACCCTCACACATATTATTCCCTCATTTAGTGGATATTTTCACAAAAAAGTGAAATTTTCAAAATTCCAAAATATTGGCTGAAAACGACTAAATATCTAGGACTTCATTGGCGAATCGCTCTGGAACTGAAATCAGAATGCTCACTGACATGTCCCCTATCTGAAAGTCTGATAAACGCCGGAAAAAAGACTAAGTCCAAAAAAAAAATTTTTTCTATTTTTTTCAATTTTACCCCCGTTGGATATATATTCTACCCACACACATTTGAAACTCTCCTGGGGTACCCTCACACATATTATTCCCTCATTTAGTGGATATTGTCACAAAAAAGTGAAATTTTCAAAAATCCAGAAAATTGGCTGAAAACGACTAAATATCTAGGACTCATTGGGCGAATCGCTCTGGAACTGAAATCGGAACGCTCACTGACATTTCCCCCATCTGAAACTCTGATAAACGCCGGAAAAATGACTAAGTCCAAAAAATTTTTTTTTCAACTTTTTCCAATTTTACCCCCGTGGGATATATATTCTACCCACACACATTTGGAACTCTCCTGGGGTAACCTCACACATATTATTACCTCATTTAGTGGATATTTTCACAAAAAAGTGAAATTTTAAAAATTCCAAAATATTGGCTGAAAACGACTAAATATCTAGGACTCATTGGGCGAATCGCTCTGGAACTGAAATCGGAACGCTCACTGACATTTCTCCTATCTGAAAGTCTGATAAACGCCGGAAAAATGACTAAGTCCAAAAAAAAATTTTTTTCAACTTTTTTCAATTTTACCCCCGTGGGATATATATTCTACCCACACACATTTGGAACTCTCCTGGGGTACCCTCACACATATTATTCCCTCATTTAGTGGATATTTTCACAAAAAAGTGAAATTTTCAAAAATCCAGAAAATTGGCTGAAAACGACTAAATATCTAGGACTCATTGGGCGAATCGCTCTGGAACTGAAATCGGAACGCTCACTGACATTTCCCCCATCTGAAACTCTGATAAACGCCGGAAAAATGACTAAGTTCAAAAAAATTTTTTTTTCAACTTTTTTAAATTTTCCCCCCGTGGGATATATATTATACCCACACACATTTGGAACTCTCCTGGGGTACCCTCACACATATCATTCCCTCACTTAGTGGATATTTTCACAAAAAAGTGAAATTTTCAAAAATCCAAAATATTGGCTGAAAATGACTAAATATCAAGGACTCATTGGGCGAATCGCTCTGGAACTGAAATCGGAATGCTCACTGACATGTCCCCTATCTGAAAGTCTGATAAACGCCGGAAAAATGACTAAGTCCAAAAAAAAATTTTTTTCAACTTTTTTCAATTTTACCCCCGTGGGATATATATTCTACCCACACACATTTGGAACTCTCCTGGGGTACCCTCACATATTATTCCCTCATTTAGTGGATATTTTCACAAAAAAGTGAAATTTTCAAAATTCCAAAATATTGGCTGAAAACGACTAAATATCTAGGACTTCATTGGCGAATCGCTCTGGAACTGAAATCAGAATGCTCACTGACATGTCCCCTATCTGAAAGTCTGATAAACGCCGGAAAAATGACTAAGTCCAAAAAAAAATTTTTTTCAACTTTTTTCAATTTTACCCCCGTGGGATATATATTCTACCCACACACATTTGGAACTCTCCTGGGGTACCCTCACACATATTATTCCCTCATTTAGTGGATATTTTCACAAAAAAGTGAAATTTTCAAAAATCCAGAAAATTGGCTGAAAACGACTAAATATCAAGGACTCATTGGGCGAATCGCTCTGGAACTGAAATCGGAATGCTCACTGACATGTCCCCTATCTGAAAGTCTGATAAACGCCGGAAAAAAGACTAAGTCCAAAAAAAAATTTTTTTCAACTTTTTTCAATTTTACCCCCGTGGGATATATATTCTACCCACACACATTTGGAACTCTCCTGGGGTACCCTCACACATATTATTCCCTCATTTAGTGGATATTTTCACAAAAAAGTGAAATTTTCAAAATTCCAAAATATTGGCTGAAAACGACTAAATATCTAGGACTTCATTGGCGAATCGCTCTGGAACTGAAATCAGAATGCTCACTGACATGTCCCCTATCTGAAAGTCTGATAAACGCCGGAAAAAAGACTAAGTCCAAAAAAAAAATTTTTTCTATTTTTTTCAATTTTACCCCCGTTGGATATATATTCTACCCACACACATTTGAAACTCTCCTGGGGTACCCTCACACATATTATTCCCTCATTTAGTGGATATTGTCACAAAAAAGTGAAATTTTCAAAAATCCAGAAAATTGGCTGAAAACGACTAAATATCTAGGACTCATTGGGCGAATCGCTCTGGAACTGAAATCGGAACGCTCACTGACATTTCCCCCATCTGAAACTCTGATAAACGCCGGAAAAATGACTAAGTCCAAAAAATTTTTTTTTCAACTTTTTCCAATTTTACCCCCGTGGGATATATATTCTACCCACACACATTTGGAACTCTCCTGGGGTAACCTCACACATATTATTACCTCATTTAGTGGATATTTTCACAAAAAAGTGAAATTTTAAAAATTCCAAAATATTGGCTGAAAACGACTAAATATCTAGGACTCATTGGGCGAATCGCTCTGGAACTGAAATCGGAACGCTCACTGACATTTCTCCTATCTGAAAGTCTGATAAACGCCGGAAAAATGACTAAGTCCAAAAAAAAATTTTTTTCAACTTTTTTCAATTTTACCCCCGTGGGATATATATTCTACCCACACACATTTGGAACTCTCCTGGGGTACCCTCACACATATTATTCCCTCATTTAGTGGATATTTTCACAAAAAAGTGAAATTTTCAAAAATCCAGAAAATTGGCTGAAAACGACTAAATATCTAGGACTCATTGGGCGAATCGCTCTGGAACTGAAATCGGAACGCTCACTGACATTTCCCCCATCTGAAACTCTGATAAACGCCGGAAAAATGACTAAGTCCAAAAAAATTTTTTTTTCAACTTTTTTAAATTTTCCCCCCGTGGGATATATATTATACCCACACACATTTGGAACTCTCCTGGGGTACCCTCACACATATCATTCCCTCACTTAGTGGATATTTTCACAAAAAAGTGAAATTTTCAAAAATCCAAAATATTGGCTGAAAATGACTAAATATCAAGGACTCATTGGGCGAATCGCTCTGGAACTGAAATCGGAATGCTCACTGACATGTCCCCTATCTGAAAGTCTGATAAACGCCGGAAAAATGACTAAGTCCAAAAAAAAATTTTTTTCAACTTTTTTCAATTTTACCCCCGTGGGATATATATTCTACCCACACACATTTGGAACTCTCCTGGGGTACCCTCACATATTATTCCCTCATTTAGTGGATATTTTCACAAAAAAGTGAAATTTTCAAAATTCCAAAATATTGGCTGAAAACGACTAAATATCTAGGACTTCATTGGCGAATCGCTCTGGAACTGAAATCAGAATGCTCACTGACATGTCCCCTATCTGAAAGTCTGATAAACGCCGGAAAAATGACTAAGTCCAAAAAAAAATTTTTTTCAACTTTTTTCAATTTTACCCCCGTGGGATATATATTCTACCCACACACATTTGGAACTCTCCTGGGGTACCCTCACACATATTATTCCCTCATTTAGTGGATATTTTCACAAAAAAGTGAAATTTTCAAAAATCCAGAAAATTGGCTGAAAACGACTAAATATCAAGGACTCATTGGGCGAATCGCTCTGGAACTGAAATCGGAATGCTCACTGACATGTCCCCTATCTGAAAGTCTGATAAACGCCGGAAAAAAGACTAAGTCCAAAAAAAAATTTTTTTCAACTTTTTTCAATTTTACCCCCGTGGGATATATATTCTACCCACACACATTTGGAACTCTCCTGGGGTACCCTCACACATATTATTCCCTCATTTAGTGGATATTTTCACAAAAAAGTGAAATTTTCAAAATTCCAAAATATTGGCTGAAAACGACTAAATATCTAGGACTTCATTGGCGAATCGCTCTGGAACTGAAATCAGAATGCTCACTGACATGTCCCCTATCTGAAAGTCTGATAAACGCCGGAAAAAAGACTAAGTCCAAAAAAAAAATTTTTTCTATTTTTTTCAATTTTACCCCCGTTGGATATATATTCTACCCACACACATTTGAAACTCTCCTGGGGTACCCTCACACATATTATTCCCTCATTTAGTGGATATTGTCACAAAAAAGTGAAATTTTCAAAAATCCAGAAAATTGGCTGAAAACGACTAAATATCAAGGACTCATTGGGCGAATAGCTCTGGAACTGAAATCGGAATGCTCACTGACATGTCCCCTATCTGAAAGTCTGATAAACGCCGGAAAAATGACTAAGTCCAAAAAAAAATTTTTTTCAACTTTTTTTCAATTTTACCCCCGTGGGATATATATTCTACCAACACACATTTGGAACTCTCCGGGGGTACCCTCACACATATTATTCCCTCATTTAGTGGATATTTTCACAAAAAAGTGAAATTTTCAAAAATCCTGAAAATTGGCTGAAAACGACTAAATGTCAAGGACTCATTGGGCGAATCGCTCTGGAACTGAAATCGGAATGCTCACTGACATGTCCCCTATCTGAAAGTCTGATAAACGACGGAAAAAAGACTAAGTCCAAAAAAAAAATTTTTTCTATTTTTTTCAATTTTACCCCCGTTGGATACATATTCTACCCACACACATTTGGAACTCTCCTGGGGTACCCTCACACATATTATTCCCTCATTTAGTGGATATTTTCACAAAAAAGTTAAATTTTCAAAATTCCAAAATATTGGCTGAAAACGACTAAATATCTAGGACTTCATTGGCGAATCGCTCTGGAACTGAAATCAGAATGCTCACTGACATGTCCCCTATCTGAAAGTCTGATAAACGCCGGAAAAAAGACTAAGTCCAAAAAAAAAATTTTTTCTATTTTTTTCAATTTTACCCCCGTTGGATATATATTCTACCCACACACATTTGAAACTCTCCTGGGGTACCCTCACACATATTATTCCCTCATTTAGTGGATATTGTCACAAAAAAGTGAAATTTTCAAAAATCCAGAAAATTGGCTGAAAACGACTAAATATCAAGGACTCATTGGGCGAATAGCTCTGGAACTGAAATCGGAATGCTCACTGACATGTCCCCTATCTGAAAGTCTGATAAACGCCGGAAAAATGACTAAGTCCAAAAAAAAATTTTTTTCAACTTTTTTTCAATTTTACCCCCGTGGGATATATATTCTACCAACACACATTTGGAACTCTCCGGGGGTACCCTCACACATATTATTCCCTCATTTAGTGGATATTTTCACAAAAAAGTGAAATTTTCAAAAATCCTGAAAATTGGCTGAAAACGACTAAATGTCAAGGACTCATTGGGCGAATCGCTCTGGAACTGAAATCGGAATGCTCACTGACATGTCCCCTATCTGAAAGTCTGATAAACGACGGAAAAAAGACTAAGTCCAAAAAAAAAATTTTTTCTATTTTTTTCAATTTTACCCCCGTTGGATACATATTCTACCCACACACATTTGGAACTCTCCTGGGGTATCCTCACACATATTATTCCCTCATTTAGTGGATATTTTCACAAAAAAGTTAAATTTTCAAAAATCCAGAAAATTGGCTGAAAACGACTAAATATCTAGGACTCATTGGACGAATCGCTCTGGAACTGAAATCGGAACGCTCACTGACATTTCCCCCATCTGAAACTCTGATAAACGCCGGAAAAATGACTAAGTCCAAAAAAATTTTTTTTTCAACTTTTTTAAATTTTCCCCCCGTGGGATATATATTATACCCACACACATTTGGAACTCTCCTGGGGTACCCTCACACATATCATTCCCTCATTTAGTGGATATTTTCACAAAAAAGTGAAATTTTCAAAAATTCAAAATATTGGCTGAAAATGACTAAATATCAAGGACTCATTGGGCGAATCGCTCTGGAACTGAAATCGGAATGCTCACTGACATTTCCCCTATCTGAAAGTCTGATAAACACCGGAAAAATGACTAAGTCCAAAAAAAAATTTTTTCAACTTTTTTCAATTTTACCCCCATGGGATATATATTCTACCCACACACATTTGGAACTCTCCTGGGGTAACCTCACACATATTATTCCCTCATTTAGTGGATATTTTCACAAAAAAGTGAAATTTTAAAAATTCCAAAATATTGGCTGAAAACGACTAAATATCTTGGACTTCATTGGCGAATCGCTCTGGAACTGAAATCGGAATGCTCACTGACATTTGCCCTATCTGAAAGTCTGCTAAACGCCGGAAAAATGACTGTCCAAAAAAAAAATTTTTTTAAACTTTTTTCAATTTTACCCCCGTGGGATATATATTCTACCCACACACATTTGGAACGCTCCTGGGGTACCCTCACACATATTATTCCCTCATTTAGTGGATATTTTCACAAAAAAGTGAAATTTTCAAAAATCCAGAAAATTGGCTGAAAACGACTAAATATCAAGGATTCATTGGGCGAATCGCTCTGGAACTGAAATCAGAATGCTCACTGACATGTCCCCTATCTGAAAGTCTGATAAACGCCGGAAAAAAGACTAAGTCCAAAAAAAAAATTTTTTCTATTTTTTTCAATTTTACCCCCGTTGGATATATATTCTACCCACACACATTTGGAACTCTCCTGGGGTACCCTCACACATATTATTCCCTCATTTAGTGGATATTTTCACAAAAAAGTTAAATTTTCAAAAATCCAGAAAATTGGCTGAAAACGACTAAATATCTAGGACTCATTGGGCGAATCGCTCTGGAACTGAAATCGGAACGCTCACTGACATTTCCCCCATCTGAAACTCTGATAAACGCCGGAAAAATGACTAAGTCCAAAAAAATTTTTTTTCAACTTTTTCCAATTTTACCCCCGTGGGATATATATTCTACCCACACACATTTGGAACTCTCCTGGGGTAACCTCACACATATTATTACCTCATTTAGTGGATATTTTCACAAAAAAGTGAAATTTTAAAAATTCCAAAATATTGGCTGAAAACGACTAAATATCTAGGACTCATTGGGCGAATCGCTCTGGAACTGAAATCGGAACGCTCACTGACATTTCTCCTATCTGAAAGTCTGATAAACGCCGGAAAAATGACTAAGTCCAAAAAAAAATTTTTTTCAACTTTTTTCAATTTTACCCCCGTGGGATATATATTCTACCCACACACATTTGGAACTCTCCTGGGGTACCCTCACACATATTATTCCCTCATTTAGTGGATATTTTCACAAAAAAGTGAAATTTTCAAAAATCCAGAAAATTGGCTGAAAACGACTAAATATCTAGGACTCATTGGGCGAATCGCTCTGGAACTGAAATCGGAACGCTCACTGACATTTCCCCCATCTGAAACTCTGATAAACGCCGGAAAAATGACTAAGTCCAAAAAAATTTTTTTTTCAACTTTTTTAAATTTTCCCCCCGTGGGATATATATTATACCCACACACATTTGGAACTCTCCTGGGGTACCCTCACACATATCATTCCCTCATTTAGTGGATATTTTCACAAAAAAGTGAAATTTTCAAAAATCCAGAAAATTGGCTGAAAACGACTAAATATCAAGGATTCATTGGGCGAATCGCTCTGGAACTGAAATCAGAATGCTCACTGACATGTCCCCTATCTGAAAGTCTGATAAACGCCGGAAAAAAGACTAAGTCCAAAAAAAAAATTTTTTCTATTTTTTTCAATTTTACCCCCGTTGGATATATATTCTACCCACACACATTTGGAACTCTCCTGGGGTACCCTCACACATATTATTACCTAATTTAGTGGATATTGTCACAAAAAAGTGAAATTTTCAAAAATCCAGAAAATTGGCTGAAAACGACTAAATATCAAGGACTCATTGGGCGAATAGCTCTGGAACTGAAATCGGAATGCTCACTGACATGTCCCCTATCTGAAAGTCTGATAAACGCCGGAAAAATGACTAAGTCCAAAAAAAAATTTTTTTCAACTTTTTTCAATTTTACCCCCGTGGGATATATATTCTACCCACACACATTTGGAACTCTCCTGGGGTACCCTCACACATATTATTCCCTCATTTAGTGGATATTTTCACAAAAAAGTGAAATTTTCAAAAATCCAGAAAATTGGCTGAAAACGACTAAATATCTAGGACTCATTGGGCGAATCGCTCTGGAACTGAAATCGGAACGCTCACTGACATTTCCCCCATCTGAAACTCTGATAAACGCCGGAAAAATGACTAAGTCCAAAAAAATTTTTTTTTCAACTTTTTTAAATTTTCCCCCCGTGGGATATATATTATACCCACACACATTTGGAACTCTCCTGGGGTACCCTCACACATATCATTCCCTCATTTAGTGGATATTTTCACAAAAAAGTGAAATTTTCAAAAATCCAGAAAATTGGCTGAAAACGACTAAATATCAAGGATTCATTGGGCGAATCGCTCTGGAACTGAAATCAGAATGCTCACTGACATGTCCCCTATCTGAAAGTCTGATAAACGCCGGAAAAAAGACTAAGTCCAAAAAAAAAATTTTTTCTATTTTTTTCAATTTTACCCCCGTTGGATATATATTCTACCCACACACATTTGGAACTCTCCTGGGGTACCCTCACACATATTATTACCTAATTTAGTGGATATTGTCACAAAAAAGTGAAATTTTCAAAAATCCAGAAAATTGGCTGAAAACGACTAAATATCAAGGACTCATTGGGCGAATAGCTCTGGAACTGAAATCGGAATGCTCACTGACATGTCCCCTATCTGAAAGTCTGATAAACGCCGGAAAAATGACTAAGTCCAAAAAAATTTTTTTTCAACTTTTTTCAATTTTACCCCCGTGGGATATATATTCTACCAACACACATTTGGAACTCTCCGGGGGTACCCTCACACATATTATTCCCTCATTTAGTGGATATTTTCACAAAAAAGTGAAATTTTCAAAAATCCAGAAAATTGGCTGAAAACGACTAAATGTCAAGGACTCATTGGGCGAATCGCTCTGGAACTGAAATCGGAATGCTCACTGACATGTCCCCTATCTGAAAGTCTGATAAACGCCGGAAAAAAGACTAAGTCCAAAAAAAAAATTTTTTCTATTTTTTTCAATTTTACCCCCGTTGGATATATATTCTACCCACACACATTTGGAACTCTCCTGGGGTACCCTCACACATATTATTCCCTCATTTAGTGGATATTTTCACAAAAAAGTTAAATTTTCAAAAATCCAGAAAATTGGCTGAAAACGACTAAATATCTAGGACTCACTGGGCGAATCGCTCTGGAACTGAAATCGGAATGCTCACTGACATTTCCCCCATCTGAAACTCTGATAAACGCCGGAAAAATGACTAAGTCCAAAAAAATTTTTTTTCAACTTTTTCCAATTTTACCCCCGTGGGATATATATTCTACCCACACACATTTGGAACTCTCCTGGGGTAACCTCACACATATTATTCCCTCATTTAGTGGATATTTTCACAAAAAAGTGAAATTTTAAAAATTCCAAAATATTGGCTGAAAACGACTAAATATCTAGGACTCATTGGGCGAATCGCTCTGGAACTGAAATCGGAACGCTCACTGACATTTCTCCTATCTGAAAGTCTGATAAACGCCGGAAAAATGACTAAGTCCAAAAAAAAATTTTTTTCAACTTTTTTCAATTTTACCCCCGTGGGATATATATTCTACCCACACACATTTGGAACTCTCCTGGGGTACCCTCACACATATTATTCCCTCATTTAGTGGATATTTTCACAAAAAAGTGAAATTTTCAAAATTCCAAAATATTGGCTGAAAACGACTAAATATCTAGGACTTCATTGGCGAATCGCTCTGGAACTGAAATCAGAATGCTCACTGACATGTCCCCTATCTGAAAGTCTGATAAACGCTGGAAAAATGACTAAGTCCAAAAAAAAATTTTTTTCAACTTTTTTCAATTTTACCCCCGTGGGATATATATTCTACCCACACACATTTGGAACTCTCCTGGGGTACCCTCACACATATTATTCCCTCATTTAGTGGATATTTTCACAAAAAAGTGAAATTTTCAAAAATCCAGAAAATTGGCTGAAAACGACTAAATATCAAGGACTCATTGGGCGAATAGCTCTGGAACTGAAATCGGAATGCTCACTGACATGTCCCCTATCTGAAAGTCTGATAAATGCCGGAAAAATGACTAAGTCCAAAAAAAAATTTTTTTCAACTTTTTTCAATTTTACCCCCGTGGGATATATATTCTACCCACACACATTTGGAACTCTCCTGGGGTACCCTCACACATATTATTCCCTCATTTAGTGGATATTTTCACAAAAAAGTGAAATTTTCAAAAATCCAGAAAATTGGCTGAAAACGACTAAATATCAAGGACTCATTGGGCGAATCGCTCTGGAACTGAAATCGGAATGCTCACTGACATGTCCCCTATCTGAAAGTCTGATAAACGCCGGAAAAAAGACTAAGTCCAAAAAAAAAATTTTTTCTATTTTTTTCAATTTTACCCCCGTTGGATACATATTCTACCCACACACATTTGGAACTCTCCTGGGGTACCCTCACACATATTATTCCCTCATTTAGTGGATATTTTCACAAAAAAGTTAAATTTTCAAAAATGCAGAAAATTGGCTGAAAATGACTAAATATCTAGGACTCATTGGGCGAATCGCTCTGGAACTGAAATCGGAACGCTCACTGACATTTCCCCCATCTGAAACTCTGATAAACGCCGGAAAAATGACTAAGTCCAAAAAAATTTTTTTTTCAACTTTTTTAAATTTTCCCCCCGTGGGATATATATTATACCCACACACATTTGGAACTCTCCTGGGGTACCCTCACACATATCATTCCCTCATTTAGTGGATATTTTCACAAAAAAGTGAAATTTTCAAAAATTCAAAATATTGGCTGAAAATGACTAAATATCAAGGACTCATTGGGCGAATCGCTCTGGAACTGAAATCGGAATGCTCACTGACATTTCCCCTATCTGAAAGTCTGATAAACACCGGAAAAATGACTAAGTCCAAAAAAAAATTTTTTTCAACTTTTTTCAATTTTACCCCCATGGGATATATATTCTACCCACACACATTTGGAACTCTCCTGGGGTAACCTCACACATATTATTCCCTCATTTATCGGATATTTTCACAAAAAAGTGAAATTTTAAAAATTCCAAAATATTGGCTGAAAACGACTAAATATCTAGGACTTCATTGGCGAATCGCTCTGGAACTGAAATCGGAATGCTCACTGACATTTGCCCTATCTGAAAGTCTGCTAAACGCCGGAAAAATGACTGTCCAAAAAAAAAATTTTTTTAAACTTTTTTCAATTTTACCCCCGTGGGATATATATTCTACCCACACACATTTGGAACGCTCCTGGGGTACCATCACACATATTATTCCCTCATTTAGTGGATATTTTCACAAAAAAGTGAAATTTTCAAAAATCCAGAAAATTGGCTGAAAACGACTAAATATCAAGGATTCATTGGGCGAATCGCTCTGGAACTGAAATCGGAATGCTCACTGACATTTGCCCTATCTGAAAGTCTGCTAAACGCCGGAAAAATGACTGTCCAAAAAAAAAATTTTTTTAAACTTTTTTCAATTTTACCCCCGTGGGATATATATTCTACCCACACACATTTGGAACGCTCCTGGGGTACCATCACACATATTATTCCCTCATTTAGTGGATATTTTCACAAAAAAGTGAAATTTTCAAAAATCCAGAAAATTGGCTGAAAACGACTAAATATCAAGGATTCATTGGGCGAATCGCTCTGGAACTGAAATCGGAATGCTCACTGACATTTGCCCTATCTGAAAGTCTGCTAAACGCCGGAAAAATGACTGTCCAAAAAAAAAAATTTTTTAAACTTTTTTCAATTTTACCCCCGTGGGATATATATTCTACCCACACACATTTGGAACTCTCCTGGGGTACCCTCACACATATTATTCTCTCATTTAGTGGATATTTTCACAAAAAAGTGAAATTTTCAAAAATCCAGAAAATTGGCTGAAAACGACTAAATATCAAGGATTCATTGGGCGAATCGCTCTGGAACTGAAATCAGAATGCTCACTGACATGTCCCCTATCTGAAAGTCTGATAAACGCCGGAAAAAAGACTAAGTCCAAAAAAAAAATTTTTTCTATTTTTTTCAATTTTACCCCCGTTGGATATATATTCTACCCACACACATTTGGAACTCTCCTGGGGTACCCTCACACATATTATTACCTAATTTAGTGGATATTGTCACAAAAAAGTGAAATTTTCAAAAATCCAGAAAATTGGCTGAAAACGACTAAATATCAAGGACTCATTGGGCGAATAGCTCTGGAACTGAAATCGGAATGCTCACTGACATGTCCCCTATCTGAAAGTCTGATAAACGCCGGAAAAATGACTAAGTCCAAAAAAATTTTTTTTCAACTTTTTTCAATTTTACCCCCGTGGGATATATATTCTACCAACACACATTTGGAACTCTCCGGGGGTACCCTCACACATATTATTCCCTCATTTAGTGGATATTTTCACAAAAAAGTGAAATTTTCAAAAATCCAGAAAATTGGCTGAAAACGACTAAATGTCAAGGACTCATTGGGCGAATCGCTCTGGAACTGAAATCGGAATGCTCACTGACATGTCCCCTATCTGAAAGTCTGATAAACGCCGGAAAAAAGACTAAGTCCAAAAAAAAAATTTTTTCTATTTTTTTCAATTTTACCCCCGTTGGATATATATTCTACCCACACACATTTGGAACTCTCCTGGGGTACCCTCACACATATTATTCCCTCATTTAGTGGATATTTTCACAAAAAAGTTAAATTTTCAAAAATCCAGAAAATTGGCTGAAAACGACTAAATATCTAGGACTCACTGGGCGAATCGCTCTGGAACTGAAATCGGAATGCTCACTGACATTTCCCCCATCTGAAACTCTGATAAACGCCGGAAAAATGACTAAGTCCAAAAAAATTTTTTTTCAACTTTTTCCAATTTTACCCCCGTGGGATATATATTCTACCCACACACATTTGGAACTCTCCTGGGGTAACCTCACACATATTATTCCCTCATTTAGTGGATATTTTCACAAAAAAGTGAAATTTTAAAAATTCCAAAATATTGGCTGAAAACGACTAAATATCTAGGACTCATTGGGCGAATCGCTCTGGAACTGAAATCGGAACGCTCACTGACATTTCTCCTATCTGAAAGTCTGATAAACGCCGGAAAAATGACTAAGTCCAAAAAAAAATTTTTTTCAACTTTTTTCAATTTTACCCCCGTGGGATATATATTCTACCCACACACATTTGGAACTCTCCTGGGGTACCCTCACACATATTATTCCCTCATTTAGTGGATATTTTCACAAAAAAGTGAAATTTTCAAAATTCCAAAATATTGGCTGAAAACGACTAAATATCTAGGACTTCATTGGCGAATCGCTCTGGAACTGAAATCAGAATGCTCACTGACATGTCCCCTATCTGAAAGTCTGATAAACGCTGGAAAAATGACTAAGTCCAAAAAAAAATTTTTTTCAACTTTTTTCAATTTTACCCCCGTGGGATATATATTCTACCCACACACATTTGGAACTCTCCTGGGGTACCCTCACACATATTATTCCCTCATTTAGTGGATATTTTCACAAAAAAGTGAAATTTTCAAAAATCCAGAAAATTGGCTGAAAACGACTAAATATCAAGGACTCATTGGGCGAATAGCTCTGGAACTGAAATCGGAATGCTCACTGACATGTCCCCTATCTGAAAGTCTGATAAATGCCGGAAAAATGACTAAGTCCAAAAAAAAATTTTTTTCAACTTTTTTCAATTTTACCCCCGTGGGATATATATTCTACCCACACACATTTGGAACTCTCCTGGGGTACCCTCACACATATTATTCCCTCATTTAGTGGATATTTTCACAAAAAAGTGAAATTTTCAAAAATCCAGAAAATTGGCTGAAAACGACTAAATATCAAGGACTCATTGGGCGAATCGCTCTGGAACTGAAATCGGAATGCTCACTGACATGTCCCCTATCTGAAAGTCTGATAAACGCCGGAAAAAAGACTAAGTCCAAAAAAAAAATTTTTTCTATTTTTTTCAATTTTACCCCCGTTGGATACATATTCTACCCACACACATTTGGAACTCTCCTGGGGTACCCTCACACATATTATTCCCTCATTTAGTGGATATTTTCACAAAAAAGTTAAATTTTCAAAAATCCAGAAAATTGGCTGAAAATGACTAAATATCTAGGACTCATTGGGCGAATCGCTCTGGAACTGAAATCGGAACGCTCACTGACATTTCCCCCATCTGAAACTCTGATAAACGCCGGAAAAATGACTAAGTCCAAAAAAATTTTTTTTTCAACTTTTTTAAATTTTCCCCCCGTGGGATATATATTATACCCACACACATTTGGAACTCTCCTGGGGTACCCTCACACATATCATTCCCTCATTTAGTGGATATTTTCACAAAAAAGTGAAATTTTCAAAAATTCAAAATATTGGCTGAAAATGACTAAATATCAAGGACTCATTGGGCGAATCGCTCTGGAACTGAAATCGGAATGCTCACTGACATTTCCCCTATCTGAAAGTCTGATAAACACCGGAAAAATGACTAAGTCCAAAAAAAAATTTTTTTCAACTTTTTTCAATTTTACCCCCATGGGATATATATTCTACCCACACACATTTGGAACTCTCCTGGGGTAACCTCACACATATTATTCCCTCATTTATCGGATATTTTCACAAAAAAGTGAAATTTTAAAAATTCCAAAATATTGGCTGAAAACGACTAAATATCTAGGACTTCATTGGCGAATCGCTCTGGAACTGAAATCGGAATGCTCACTGACATTTGCCCTATCTGAAAGTCTGCTAAACGCCGGAAAAATGACTGTCCAAAAAAAAAATTTTTTTAAACTTTTTTCAATTTTACCCCCGTGGGATATATATTCTACCCACACACATTTGGAACGCTCCTGGGGTACCATCACACATATTATTCCCTCATTTAGTGGATATTTTCACAAAAAAGTGAAATTTTCAAAAATCCAGAAAATTGGCTGAAAACGACTAAATATCAAGGATTCATTGGGCGAATCGCTCTGGAACTGAAATCGGAATGCTCACTGACATTTGCCCTATCTGAAAGTCTGCTAAACGCCGGAAAAATGACTGTCCAAAAAAAAAAATTTTTTAAACTTTTTTCAATTTTACCCCCGTGGGATATATATTCTACCCACACACATTTGGAACTCTCCTGGGGTACCCTCACACATATTATTCTCTCATTTAGTGGATATTTTCACAAAAAAGTGAAATTTTCAAAAATCCAGAAAATTGGCTGAAAACGACTAAATATCAAGGACTCATTGGGCGAATCGCTCTGGAACTGAAATCGGAATGCTCACTGACATGTCCCCTATCTGAAAGTCTGATAAACGCCGGAAAAAAGACTAAGTCCAAAAAAAAAATTTTTTCTATTTTTTTCAATTTTACCCCCGTTGGATACATATTCTACCCACACACATTTGGAACTCTCCTGGGGTACCCTCACACATATTATTCCCTCATTTAGTGGATATTTTCACAAAAAAGTTAAATTTTCAAAAATCCAGAAAATTGGCTGAAAATGACTAAATATCTAGGACTCATTGGGCGAATCGCTCTGGAACTGAAATCGGAACGCTCACTGACATTTCCCCCATCTGAAACTCTGATAAACGCCGGAAAAATGACTAAGTCCAAAAAAATTTTTTTTTCAACTTTTTTAAATTTTCCCCCCGTGGGATATATATTATACCCACACACATTTGGAACTCTCCTGGGGTACCCTCACACATATCATTCCCTCATTTAGTGGATATTTTCACAAAAAAGTGAAATTTTCAAAAATTCAAAATATTGGCTGAAAATGACTAAATATCAAGGACTCATTGGGCGAATCGCTCTGGAACTGAAATCGGAATGCTCACTGACATTTCCCCTATCTGAAAGTCTGATAAACACCGGAAAAATGACTAAGTCCAAAAAAAAATTTTTTTCAACTTTTTTCAATTTTACCCCCATGGGATATATATTCTACCCACACACATTTGGAACTCTCCTGGGGTAACCTCACACATATTATTCCCTCATTTATCGGATATTTTCACAAAAAAGTGAAATTTTAAAAATTCCAAAATATTGGCTGAAAACGACTAAATATCTAGGACTTCATTGGCGAATCGCTCTGGAACTGAAATCGGAATGCTCACTGACATTTGCCCTATCTGAAAGTCTGCTAAACGCCGGAAAAATGACTGTCCAAAAAAAAAATTTTTTTAAACTTTTTTCAATTTTACCCCCGTGGGATATATATTCTACCCACACACATTTGGAACGCTCCTGGGGTACCATCACACATATTATTCCCTCATTTAGTGGATATTTTCACAAAAAAGTGAAATTTTCAAAAATCCAGAAAATTGGCTGAAAACGACTAAATATCAAGGATTCATTGGGCGAATCGCTCTGGAACTGAAATCGGAATGCTCACTGACATTTGCCCTATCTGAAAGTCTGCTAAACGCCGGAAAAATGACTGTCCAAAAAAAAAAATTTTTTAAACTTTTTTCAATTTTACCCCCGTGGGATATATATTCTACCCACACACATTTGGAACTCTCCTGGGGTACCCTCACACATATTATTCTCTCATTTAGTGGATATTTTCACAAAAAAGTGAAATTTTCAAAAATCCAGAAAATTGGCTGAAAATGACTAAATATCAAGGACTCATTGGGCGAATCACTCTGGAACTGAAATTGGAATGCTCACTGACATTTCCCCTATCTGAAAGTCTGATAAACGCCGGAAAAATGACTAAGTCCAAAAAAAAAATTTTTTCTATTTTTTTCAATTTTACCCCCGTTGGATATATATTCTACCCACACACATTTGGAACTCTCCTGGGGTACCCTCACACATATTATTCCCTCATTTAGTGGATATTTTCACAAAAAAGTGAAATTTTCAAAAATCCAGAAAATTGGCTGAAAACGACTAAATATCAAGGATTCATTGGGCGAATCGCTCTGGAACTGAAATCGGAATGCTCACTGACATTTCCCCTATCTGAAAGTCTGATAAACACCGGAAAAATGACTAAGTCCAAAAAAAAATTTTTTTTAACTTTTTTCAATTTTACCCCCGTGGGATATATATTTAACCCACACACATTTGGAACTCTCCTGGGGTACCCTCACACATATTATTCCCTCATTTAGTGGATATTTTCACAAAAAAGTGAAATTTTAAAAATTCCAAAATATTGGCTGAAAACGACTAAATATCAAGGATTCATTGGGCGAATCGCTCTGGAACTGAAATCGGAACGCTCAATGACATTTCCCCTATCTGAAAGTCTGATAAACGCCGGAGAAATGACTAAGTCAAAAAAAAATTTTTTTTCAATTTTTTTCAATTTTGCCCCCGTTGGATATATATTCTACCCACACACATTTGGAACTCTCCTGGGGTACCCTCACACATATTATTCCCTCATTTTGTGGATATTTTCACAAAAAAGTGAAATTTTCAAAATTCCAAAATATTGGCTGAAAACGACTAAATATCTAGGACTCATTGGGCGAATCGCTCTGGAACTGAAATTGGAACGCTCACTGACATTTGCTCTATCTGAAAGTCTGATAAACGCCGGAAAAATGACTAAATCCAAAAAAAAAATTTTTTTCAACTTTTTTCAATTTTACCCCCGTGGGATATATATTCTACCCACACACATTTGGAACTCTCCTGGGGTACCTTCACACATATTATTCCCTCATTTAGTGGATATTTTCACAAAAAAGTGAAATTTTCAAAAATCCAGACAATTGGCTGAAAACGACTAAATATCTAGGACTCATTGGGCGAATCGCTCTGGAACTGAAATCGGAACGCTCACTGACATTTCCCCTATCTGAAACTCTGATAAACGCCGGAAAAATGACTAAGTCTCAAAAAAATTTTTTTTCAACTTTTTTAAATTTTACCCCCGTGGGATATATATTCTACCCACACACATTTGGAACTCTCCTGGGGTACCCTCACACATATTATTCCCTCATTTAGTGGATATTTTCACAAAAAAGTGAAATTTTCAAAAATCAAGAAAATTGGCTGAAAACGACTAAATATCAAGGACTCTTTGGGCGAATCGCTCTGGAACTGAAATTGGAACGCTCACTGACATGTCCCCTATCTGAAAGTCTGATAAACGCCGGAAAAATGACTAAGTCCAAAAAAAATTTTTTTTTAATTTTTTTCAATTTTACCCCCGTTGGATATATATTCTACCCACACACATTTGGAACTCTCCTGGGGTACCCTCACACATATTATTCCCTCATTTAGTGGATATTTTCACAAAAAAGCTAAATTTTCAAAAATCCAGAAAATTGGCTGAAAACTACTAAATATCAAGGACTCATTGGGCGAATCGCTCTGGAACTGAAATCGGAACGCTCACTGACATTTCCCCTCTCTGAAAGTCTGCTAAACGCCGGAAAAATGACTAAGTTCAAAAAAAAAATTTTTTCAACTTTTTTCAATTTTACCCCCGTGGGATAAATATTCTACCCACACACATTTGGAACTCTCCTGGGGTACCCTCACACATATTATTCCCTCATTTAGTGGATATTTTCACAAAAAAGTGAAATTTCCAAAATTCCAAAATATTGGCTGAAAACGACTAAATATCTAGGACTCATTGGGCGAATCACTGTGGAACTGATATCGGAACGCTCACTGACATTTCCCGTATCTGAAAATCTGATAAACGCCGGAAAAATGACTAAGTCCAAAAAAATTTTTTTTTTAACTTTTTAAATTTTACCCCCATGGGATATATATTCTACCCACACACATTTGGAACTCTCCTGGGGTACCCTCACACATATTATTCCCTCATTTAGTGGATATTTTCACAAAAAAGTGAAATTTTCAAAAATCCAGAAAATTGGCTGAAAATAACTAAATATCAAGGACTCATTGGGCGAATCACTCTGGAACTGAAATCGGAATGCTCACTGACATTTCCCCTATCTGAAAGTCTGATAAACGCCGGAAAAATGACTAAGTCCCCCAAAAAATTTTTTTCAACTTTTTTCAATTTTACCCCCGTGGGATATATATGCTTCCCACACACATTTTGAACTCTCCTGGGGTACCCTCACACATATTATTTCATCATTTAGGGGATATTTTCACTAAAAAGTGAAATTTTAAAAAATTCAGAAACTTGGCTGAAAACGACTAAATATCAAGAAATCATTGGGCGAATCGCTCTGGAACTGAAATCGGAACGCTCACTGACATTTCCCCTATCTGAAAGTCTGATAAACGCCGGAAAAATGACTAAGTCCAAAAAAAAATTTTTTTAAACTTTTTTCAATTTTACCCCCGTGGGATATATATTCTACCCACACACATTTGGAACTCTCCTGGGGTACCCTCACACATATTATTCCCTCATTTAGTGGATATTTTCACAAAAAAGTGAAATTTTCAAAAATCCAGAAAATTAGCTGAAAACGACTAAATATCAAGGACTCATTGGGCGTATCACTCTGGAACTGAAATCGAAACGCTCACTGACATTTGCCCTATCTGAAAGTATGTTAAACGCCGGAAAAATGACTAAGTCCAAAAAAAAAAATGTTTTCAACTTTTTTCAATTTTACCCCCGTGGGATGTATATTCTACCCACACACATTTGGACCTCTCCTGGGGTACCCTCACACATATTATTCCCTAATTTAGTGGATATTTTCACAAAAAAGTGAAATTTTCAAAAATCCAGAAAATTGGCTGAAAACGACTAAATATCAAGGACTCATTGGGCGTATCACTCTGGAACTGAATTCGGAAAGCTCACTGACATTTCCCCTATCTGAAAGTCTGATAAACGTCGGAAAAATGACTAAGTCCAAAAAAAAAATTTTCAATTTTTTTCAATTTTACCCCCGTGGGATATATATTCTACCCACACACATTTGGAACTCTCCTGGAGTACCCTCACACATATTATTCCCTCATTTAGTGGATATTTTCACAAAAAAGTGTAATTTTCAAACATCTAAAATATTGGCTGAAAACGACTAAATATCAAGGACTCATTGGGCGTATCGCTCTTGAACTGAAATCGGAAAGCTCACTGACATTTGCCCTATCTGAAAGTCTGCTAAATGCCGGAAAAATGACTAATCCAAAAAAAAAATTTTTTCAACTTTTTTCAATTTTACCCCCGTGAGATATATATTCTACCCACACACATTTGGAACTCTCCTGGGGTACCCTCACACATATTATTCCCTCATTTAGTGGATATTTTCACAAAAAAGTGAAATTTTCAAAAATCCAGAAAATTGGCTGAAAACGACTAAATATCAAGGACCCATTAGGCGAATCACTCTGGAACTGAAATCGGAACACTCACTGACATTTCCCCTATCTGAAAGTCTGCTAAACGCCGGAAAAATGACTAAGTCCAAAAAAAATTTTTTTTTAACTTTTTTAAATTTTACCCCCATGGGATATATATTCTACCCACACACATTTGGAACTCTCCTGGGGTACCCTCACACATATTATTCCCTCATTTAGTGGATATTTTCACAAAAAAGTGAAATTTTCATAAATCCAAAATATTGGCTGAAAACAACTAAATATCAAGGACTCATTGGGCGTATCACTCTGGAACTGAAATCGGAAAGCTCACTGACATTTGCCCTATCTGAACGTCTGCTAAACGCCGGAAAAATGACTAATCCAAAAAAAAAATTTTTTCAACTTTTTTCAATTTTACCCCCGTGGGATATATACTCTTCCCACACACATTTTGAACTCTCCTGGGGTACCCTCACACATATTATTTCCTCATTTAGGGGATATTTTCACAAAAAAGTGAAATTTTCAAAAATCCAGAAAATTGGCTGAAAATGACTAAATATCAAGGACTCATTGGGCAAATCGCTCTGGAACTGAAATGGGAACGGACACAGACATATCCCCTATCTGAAAGTCTGACAAACGTCATAAAAATGACTAAGTCCAAAAAAAAATTTTTTTCAACTTTTTTCAATTTTACCCCCGTGGGATGTATATTCTTCCCACACACATTTTGAACTCTCCTGGGGTACCCACACACATATTATTCCCTAATTTAGTGGATATTTTCACAAAACAGTGAAATTTTCAAAAATCCAGAAAATTGGCTGAAAACGACTAAATATCAAGGACTCATTGGGCGAATCGATCTGAAACTGAAATCGGAACGCTCACTGACATTTCTCCTATCTGAAAGTCTGATAAACGTCGGAAAAATGACTAAGTCCAAAAAAAAAATGTTTCAATTTTTTTCAATTTTACCCCCGTGGGATATATATTCTACCCACACATTTGGAACTCTCCTGGAGTACCCTCACACATATTATTCCCTCATTTAGTGGATATTTTCACAAAAAAGTGTAATTTTCAAACATCTAAAATATTGGCTGAAAACGACGAAATATCAAGGACGCATTGGGCGTATCGCTCTTGAACTGAAATCGGATAGCTCACTGACATTTGCCCTATCTGAAAGTCTGATAAACGCCGTAAACATGACTAAGTCCCGAAAAAAAAATTTTTCACCTTTTTTCAATTTTACCCCCGTGGGATATATATGCTTCCCACACACATTTTGAACTCTCCTGGGGTACCCTCACACATATTATTTCATCATTTAGGGGATATTTTCACAAAAAAGTGAAATTTTCAAAAATTCAGAAAATTGGCTGAAAACGACTAAATATCAAGGACTCATTGGGCGAATCGCTCTGGAACTGAAATTGGAACGCTCACTGACATTTCCCCTATCTGAAAGTCTGATAAACGCCGGAAAAATGACTAAGTCCAAAAAAAATTTTTTTTAAACTTTTTTCAATTTTACCCCCGTGGGATATATATTCTACCCACACACATTTGGAACTCTCCTGGGGTACCCTCACACATATTATTCCCTCATTTAGTGGATATTTTCACAAAAAAGTGACATTTTCAAAAATCCAGAAAATTGGCTGAAAACGACTAAATATCAAGGACTCATTAGGCGAATCACTCTGGAACTGAAATCAGAACACTCACTGACACTTCCCCTATCTGAAAGTCTGATAAATGCCGGAAAAATGACTAAGTCCAAAAAATTTTTTTTTTTAACTTTTTTCAATTTTACCCCCATGGGATATATATTCTACCCAGACACATTTGGAACTCTCCTGGGGTACCCTCACACGTATTATTCCCTAATTTAGTGGATATTTTCACAAAAAATTGAAATTTTCAAAAATCCAGAAAATTGGCTGAAAACGACTAAATATCAAGGACTCATTGGGCGTATCACTCTGGAACTGAAATCGGAAAGCTCACTGACATTTGCCCTATCTGAACGTCTGCTAAAAGCCGGAAAAATGACTAATCCAAAAAAAAAATTTTTTCAACTTTTTTCAATTTTACCCCCGTGGGATATATATTCTACCCACACACATTTAGAACTCTCCTGGGGTACCCTCACACATATTATTCCCTCATTTAGTGGATATTTTCACAAAAAAGTGACATTTTCATAAATCCAAAATATTGGCTGAAAACGAATAAATATCAAGGACTCATTGGGCGAATCGCTCTGGAACTGAAATTGAAACGCTCACTGACATTTCCCCTATCTGAAAGTCTGATAAATGTCATAAAAATGACAGTCCAAAAAAAATTTTTTTTCAACTTTTTTCAATTTTACCCCTGTGGGATGTATATTCTTCCCACACACATTTTGAACTCTCCTGGGGTACCCTCACACATATTATTCCCTCATTTAGGGGACATTTTCACAAAAAAGTGAAATTTTCAAAAATCCAGAAACTTGGTTGAAAACGACAAAATATCAAGGACTCATTGGGCGTATCGCTCTGGAACTGAAATCGGAACGCTCACTGACATTTCCCCTATCTGAAAGTCTGATAAACGTCGGAAAAATGACTAAGTCCAAAAAAAAAATGTTTCAATTTTTTTCAATTTTACCCCCGTGGGATATATATTCTACCCACACACATTTGGAACTCTCCTGGAGTACCCTCACACATATTATTCCTTCATTTAGTGGATATTTTCACAAAAAAGTGTAATTTTCAAACATCTAAAATATTGGCTGAAAATGACTAAATATCAAGGACTCATTGGGCGTATCGCTCTTGAACTTAAATCGGAAAGCTCACTGACATTTGCCCTATCTGAAAGTCTGCTAAATGCCGGAAAAATGACTAATCCAAAAAAAAAAATTTTTCAACTTTTTTCAATTTTACCCCCGTGGGATATATATTCTACCCACACACATTTGGAACTCTCCTGGGGTACCCTCACACATATTATTCCCTCATTTAGTGGATATTTTCACAAAAAAGTGAAATTTTCAAAAATCCAGAAATTTGGCTGAAAACGACTAAATATCAAGGACTCATTAGGCGAATCACTGTGGATCTGAAATCGGAACGCTCACTGACATTTCCCCTATGTGAAAGTCTGATAAACGCCGGAAAAATGACTAAGTCCAAAAAAAATTTTTTTTAACTTTTTTAAATTTTACCCCCATGGGATATATATTCTACTCACACACATTTGGAACTCTCCTGGGGTACCCTCACACATATTATTTCCTCATTTAGGGGATATTTTCACAAAAAAGTGAAATTTTCAAAAATTCAGAAACTTGGCTGAAAACGACTAAATATCAAGGACTCATTGGGCGAATCGCTCTGGAACTGAAATCGGAACGCTCACTGACATTTCCCCTATCTGAAATCTGATAAACGTCGGAAAAATGACTAAGTCCAAAAAAAAATTTTTTGCAACTTTTTTCAATTTTACCCCCGTGGGATATATATTCTACCCACACACATTTGGACCTCTCCTGGGGTACCCTCACACATATTATTCCCTAATTTAGTGGATATTTTCACAAGAAAGTGAAATTTTCAAAAATCCAGAAAATTGGCTGAAAATGACTAAATATCAAGGACTCATTAGGCGAATCACTCTGGATCTGAAATCGGAACGCTCACTGACATTTCCCCTATCTGAAATCTAATAAACGTAGGAAAAATGACAGTCCAAAAAAAAATTTCTTTCAACTTTTTTCAATTTTACCCCGTGGGATATATATTCTACCCACACACATTTGTAACTCTCCTGGGGTACCCTCACACATATTATTCCCTAATATAGTGGATATTTTCACAAAAAAGTGAAATTTTCAAAAATCCAGAAAATTGGCTGAAAACGACTAAATATCAAGGACTCATTGGGCGTATCACTCTGGAACTGAAATCGGAAAGCTCACTGACATTTGCCCTATCTGAACGTCTGTTAAACGCCGGAAAAACGACTAATCCAAAAAAAACAATTTTTCAACTTTTTTCAATTTTACCCCCGTGGGATATATATTCTACCCACACACATTTGGAACTCTCCTGGGGTACCCTCACACATATTATTCCCTCATTTAGTGGATATTTTCACAAAAAAGTGAAATCTTCAAAAATCCAGAAAATTGTCTGAAAACGACTAAATATCAAGGACTCATTGGGCGAATCACTCTGGAACTGAAATCGGAACGCTCACTGACATTTCCCCTATCTGAAAGTCTGATAAACGCCGGAAAAATGACTAAGTCCAAAAAAAATTTTTTTTTAACTTTTTAAAATTTTACCCCCATGGGATATATATTCTACCCACACACATTTGGAACTCTCCTGGGGTACCCTCACACATATTATTCCCTCATTTAGTGGATATTTTCACAAAAAAGTGAAATTTTCATAAATCCAAAATATTGGCTGAAAACAACTAAATATCAAGGACTCATTGGGCGAATTGCTCTGGAACTGAAATTGAAACGCTCACTGACATTTCCCCTATCTGAAATCTGATAAACGTCGGAAAAATGACTAAGTCCAAAAAAAAATTTCTTTCAACTTTTTTCAATTTTACCCGCGTGGGATATATATTCTTCCCACACACATTTTGAACTCTCCTGGGGTACCCTCACACATATTATTTCCTCATTTAGGGGATATTTTCACAAAAAAGTGAAATTTTCAAAAATCCAAAATATTGGCTGAAAACGACTAAATATCAAGGACTCATTGGGGGAATCGCTCTGGAACTGAAATCGGAACGCTCACTGACATTTCCTCTATCTGAAAGTCTGATAAACGCCGGAAAAATGACTAAGTCCAAAAAAATTTTCTTTCAACTTTTTTCAATTTTACCTCCGTGGGATATATATTCTACCCACACACATTTGGAACTCTCCTCGGGTACCCTCACACATATTATTCCCTAATTTAGTGGATATTTTCACAAAAAAGTGAAATTTTCAAAAATCCAGAAAATTGGCTGAAAACGACTAAATATCATGGACTCATTGGGCAAATCGCTCTGGAATTGAAATCGGAATGCTCACTGACATTTCCCCTATCTGAAAGTCTGATAAACGCCGGAAAAATGACTAAGTCCAAAAAAAAATTTTTTGCAACTTTTTTCAATTTTACCCCCGTGGGATATATATTCTACCCACACACATTTGGACCTCTCCTGGGGTACCCTCACACATATTATTCCCTAATTTAGTGGATATTTTCACAAAAAAGTGAAATTTTCAAAAATCCAGAAAATTGGCTGAAAACGACTAAATATCAAGGACTCATTGGGCGTATCACTCTGGAACTGAAATCGGAAAGCTCACTGACATTTGCCCTATCTGAACGTCTGTTAAACGCCGGAAAAACGACTAATCCAAAAAAAACAATTTTTCAACTTTTTTCAATTTTACCCCCGTGGGATATATATTCTACCCACACACATTTGGAACTCTCCTGGGGTACCCTCACACATATTATTCCCTCATTTAGTGGATATTTTCACAAAAAAGTGAAATCTTCAAAAATCCAGAAAATTGTCTGAAAACGACTAAATATCAAGGACTCATTGGGCGAATCACTCTGGAACTGAAATCGGAACGCTCACTGACATTTCCCCTATCTAAAAGTCTGATAAACGCCGGAAAAATGACTAAGTCCAAAAATAAATGTTTTCAACTTTTTTCAATTTTAACCCCGTGGGATATATATTCTACCCACACACATTTGGAACTCTCCTGGGGTACCCTCACACATATTATTCCCTCATTTAGTGGATATTTTCGCAAATAAGTGAAATTTACAAAAATCCTAAATATTGGCTGAAAACGACTAAATATCTAGGACTCATTGGGCGAATCGCTCTGGAACTGAAATCGGAACACTCACTGACATTTCCTCTATCTGAAAGTCTGATAAACGCCGGAAAAATGACTAAGTCCAAAAAAAAATTTTTTTTAACTTTTTTCAATTTTAACCCCGTGGAATATATATTCTACCCACACACATTTGGAACTCTCCTGGGGTACCCTCACACATATTATTCCCTCATTTAGTGGATATTTTCACAAATAAGTGATATTTTCAAAAATCCAAAATATTGGCTGAAAACGACTAAATATCAAGGACTCATTGGGCGAATCTCTCTGGAACTGAAATCGGAACGCTCACTGACATTTGCTCAATCTGAAAGTCTGATAAACGTCGGAAAAATGACTAAGTCGAAAAAAAAAAATTTTTCAACTTTTTTCAATTTTACCCCCGTGGGATATATATTCTACCCACACACATTTGGAAGTCTCCTGGGGTACCCTCACACATATTATTCCCTCATTTAGTGGATATTTTCACAAAAAAGTGAAATTTTCAAAAATCCAAAATATTGGCTGAAAATGACTAAATATCTAGGTCTCAATGGGCGAATCACTCTGGAACTGAAATCAGAACGCTCACTGACATTTCCCCTATGTGAAATCTGATAAACGTCGGAAAAATGACAGTCCAAAAAAAAATTTCTTTCAACTTTTTTCAATTTTACCCCCGTGGGATGTATATTCTACCCACACACATTTGGAACTCTCCTGGGGTACCCTCACACATATTATTCCCTCATTTAGTGGATATTTTCACAAAAAAGTGAAATTTTCAAAAATCCAGAAACTTGGCTGAAAACGACTAAATATCAAGGACTCATTGGGCGAATCACTCTGGAACTGAAATCGGAATGCTCACTGACATTTCCCTTATCTGATAGTCTGATAAACGCCAGAAAAATGACTATGTCCAAAAATAAATGTTTTCAACTTTTTTCAATTTTACCCCCGTGGGATATATATTCTACCCACACACATTTGGAACTCTCCTGGGGTACCCTCACACATATTATTCCCTCATTTAGTGGATATTTTCACAAATAAGTGAAATTTTCAAAAATCCAAAATATTGGCTGAAAACGACTAAATATCAAGGACTCATTGGGAGAATCGCTCTGGAACTGAAATCGGAATGCTCACTGACATTTACCTTATCTGAAAGTCTGATAAACGCCGGAAAAATGACTAAGTCCAAAAAAAAATTTTTTTCAACTTTTTTCAATTTTAACCCCGTGGGATATATATTCTACCCACACACATTTGGAACTCTCCTGGGGTACCCTCACACATATTATTCCCTCACTTAGTGGATATTTTCACAAAAAAGTGAAATTTTCAAAAATCCAGAAAATTGGCTGAAAACGACTAAATATCATGGACTCATTGGGCAAATCGCTCTGGAATTGAAATCGGAATGCT
This sequence comes from Phyllobates terribilis, assembly GCF_046119375.1. NCBI lineage: Eukaryota > Metazoa > Chordata > Amphibia > Anura > Dendrobatidae > Phyllobates > Phyllobates terribilis. The sequence goes on along the minus strand of NW_027363225.1, from coordinate 78,050 downwards.
CACTGACATTTCCCCTATCTGAAAGTCTGATAAACGCCGGAAAAATGACTAAGTCCAAAAAAAAATTTTTTGCAACTTTTTTCAATTTTACCCCCGTGGGATATATATTCTACCCACACACATTTGGACCTCTCCTGGGGTACCCTCACACATATTATTCCCTAATTTAGTGGATATTTTCACAAAAAAGTGAAATTTTCAAAAATCCAGAAAATTGGCTGAAAACGACTAAATATCAAGGACTCATTGGGCGTATCACTCTGGAACTGAAATCGGAAAGCTCACTGACATTTGCCCTATCTGAACGTCTGTTAAACGCCGGAAAAACGACTAATCCAAAAAAAAACAATTTTTCAACTTTTTTCAATTTTACCCCCGTGGGATATATATTCTACCCACACACATTTGGAACTCTCCTGGGGTACCCTCACACATATTATTCCCTCATTTAGTGGATATTTTCACAAAAAAGTGAAATCTTCAAAAATCCAGAAAATTGTCTGAAAACGACTAAATATCAAGGACTCATTGGGCGAATCACTCTGGAACTGAAATCGGAACGCTCACTGACATTTCCCCTATCTAAAAGTCTGATAAACGCCGGAAAAATGACTAAGTCCAAAAAAAATTTTTTTTTAACTTTTTAAAATTTTACCCCCATGGGATATATATTCTACCCACACACATTTGGAACTCTCCTGGGGTACCCTCACACATATTATTCCCTCATTTAGTGGATATTTTCACAAAAAAGTGAAATTTTCATAAATCCAAAATATTGGCTGAAAACAACTAAATATCAAGGACTCATTGGGCGAATTGCTCTGGAACTGAAATTGAAACGCTCACTGACATTTCCCCTATCTGAAATCTGATAAACGTCGGAAAAATGACTAAGTTCAAAAAAAAATTTCTTTCAACTTTTTTCAATTTTACCCGCGTGGGATATATATTCTTCCCACACACATTTTGAACTCTCCTGGGGTACCCTCACACATATTATTTCCTCATTTAGGGGATATTTTCACAAAAAAGTGAAATTTTCAAAAATCCAAAATATTGGCTGAAAACGACTAAATATCAAGGACTCATTGGGGGAATCGCTCTGGAACTGAAATCGGAACGCTCATTGACATTTGCCCTATCTGAAAGTCTGATAAACGCCGGAAAAATGACTAAGTCCAAAAAAATTTTCTTTCAACTTTTTTCAATTTTACCTCCGTGGGATATATATTCTACCCACACACATTTGGAACTCTCCTCGGGTAATGTCACACATATTATTCCCTAATTTAGTGGATATTTTCACAAAAAAGTGAAATTTTCAAAAATCCAGAAAATTGGCTGAAAACAACTAAATATCAAGGACTCATTGGGCGAATCGATCTGAAACTGAAATCGGAAAGCTCACTGACATTTGCCCTATCTGAAAGTCTGCTAAACGCCGGAAAAATGACTAAGTCCAAAAAAAATTTTTTTTTTACTTTTTTAAATTTTACCCCCATGGGATATATATTCTACCCACACACATTTGGAACTCTCCTCGGGTACCCTCACACATATTATTCCCTAATTTAGTGGATATTTTCACAAATAAGTGAAATTTTCATAAATCCAAAATATTGGCTGAAAACAACTAAATATCAAGGACTCATTGGGCGAATTGCTCTGGAACTGAAATTGAAACGCTCACTGACATTTCCCCTATCTGAAATCTGATAAACGTCGGAAAAATGACTAAGTCCAAAAAAAAATTTCTTTCAACTTTTTTCAATTTTACCCGCGTGGGATATATATTCTTCCCACACACATTTTGAACTCTCCTGGGGTACCCTCACACATATTATTTCCTCATTTAGGGGATATTTTCACAAAAAAGTGAAATTTTCAAAAATCCAAAATATTGGCTGAAAACGACTAAATATCAAGGACTCATTGGGGGAATCGCTCTGGAACTGAAATCGGAACGCTCACTGACATTTCCTCTATCTGAAAGTCTGATAAACGCCGGAAAAATGACTAAGTCCAAAAAAATTTTCTTTCAACTTTTTTCAATTTTACCTCCGTGGGATATATATTCTACCCACACACATTTGGAACTCTCCTCGGGTACCCTCACACATATTATTCCCTAATTTAGTGGATATTTTCACAAAAAAGTGAAATTTTCAAAAATCCAGAAAATTGGCTGAAAACGACTAAATATCAAGGACTCATTGGGCGAATCACTCTGGAACTGAAATCGGAATGCTCACTGACATTTCCCCTATCTGAAAGTCTGCTAAACACCGGAAAAATGACTAAGTCCAAAAATAAATGTTTTCAACTTTTTTCAATTTTAACCCCGTGGGATATATATTCTACCCACACACATTTGGAACTCTCCTGGGGTACCCTCACACATATTATTCCCTCATTTAGTGGATATTTTCGCAAATAAGTGAAATTTACAAAAATCCTAAATATTGGCTGAAAACGACTAAATATCTAGGACTCATTGGGCGAATCGCTCTGGAACTGAAATCGGAACACTCACTGACATTTCCTCTATCTGAAAGTCTGATAAACGCCGGAAAAATGACTAAGTCCAAAAAAAAATTTTTTTCAACTTTTTTCAATTTTAACCCCGTGGGATATATATTCTACCCACACACATTTGGAACTCTCCTGGGGTACCCTCACACATATTATTCCCTCACTTAGTGGATATTTTCACAAAAAAGTGAAATTTTCAAAAATCCAGAAAATTGGCTGAAAACGACTAAATATCATGGACTCATTGGGCAAATCGCTCTGGAATTGAAATCGGAATGCTCACTGACATTTCCCCTATCTGAAAGTCTGATAAACGCCGGAAAAATGACTAAGTCCAAAAAAAAATTTTTTGCAACTTTTTTCAATTTTACCCCCGTGGGATATATATTCTACCCACACACATTTGGACCTCTCCTGGGGTACCCTCACACATATTATTCCCTAATTTAGTGGATATTTTCACAAAAAAGTGAAATTTTCAAAAATCCAGAAAATTGGCTGAAAACGACTAAATATCAAGGACTCATTGGGCGTATCACTCTGGAACTGAAATCGGAAAGCTCACTGACATTTGCCCTATCTGAACGTCTGTTAAACGCCGGAAAAACGACTAATCCAAAAAAAACAATTTTTCAACTTTTTTCAATTTTACCCCCGTGGGATATATATTCTACCCACACACATTTGGAACTCTCCTGGGGTACCCTCACACATATTATTCCCTCATTTAGTGGATATTTTCACAAAAAAGTGAAATCTTCAAAAATCCAGAAAATTGTCTGAAAACGACTAAATATCAAGGACTCATTGGGCGAATCACTCTGGAACTGAAATCGGAACGCTCACTGACATTTCCCCTATCTAAAAGTCTGATAAACGCCGGAAAAATGACTAAGTCCAAAAATAAATGTTTTCAACTTTTTTCAATTTTAACCCCGTGGGATATATATTCTACCCACACACATTTGGAACTCTCCTGGGGTACCCTCACACATATTATTCCCTCATTTAGTGGATATTTTCGCAAATAAGTGAAATTTACAAAAATCCTAAATATTGGCTGAAAACGACTAAATATCTAGGACTCATTGGGCGAATCGCTCTGGAACTGAAATCGGAACACTCACTGACATTTCCTCTATCTGAAAGTCTGATAAACGCCGGAAAAATGACTAAGTCCAAAAAAAAATTTTTTTTAACTTTTTTCAATTTTAACCCCGTGGAATATATATTCTACCCACACACATTTGGAACTCTCCTGGGGTACCCTCACACATATTATTCCCTCATTTAGTGGATATTTTCACAAATAAGTGATATTTTCAAAAATCCAAAATATTGGCTGAAAACGACTAAATATCAAGGACTCATTGGGCGAATCTCTCTGGAACTGAAATCGGAACGCTCACTGACATTTGCTCAATCTGAAAGTCTGATAAACGTCGGAAAAATGACTAAGTCGAAAAAAAAAAATTTTTCAACTTTTTTCAATTTTACCCCCGTGGGATATATATTCTACCCACACACATTTGGAAGTCTCCTGGGGTACCCTCACACATATTATTCCCTCATTTAGTGGATATTTTCACAAAAAAGTGAAATTTTCAAAAATCCAAAATATTGGCTGAAAATGACTAAATATCTAGGTCTCAATGGGCGAATCACTCTGGAACTGAAATCAGAACGCTCACTGACATTTCCCCTATGTGAAATCTGATAAACGTCGGAAAATGACAGTCCAAAAAAAAATTTCTTTCAACTTTTTTCAATTTTACCCCCGTGGGATGTATATTCTACCCACACACATTTGGAACTCTCCTGGGGTACCCTCACACATATTATTCCCTCATTTAGTGGATATTTTCACAAAAAAGTGAAATTTTCAAAAATCCAGAAACTTGGCTGAAAACGACTAAATATCAAGGACTCATTGGGCGAATCACTCTGGAACTGAAATCGGAATGCTCACTGACATTTCCCTTATCTGATAGTCTGATAAACGCCAGAAAAATGACTATGTCCAAAAATAAATGTTTTCAACTTTTTTCAATTTTACCCCCGTGGGATATATATTCTACCCACACACATTTGGAACTCTCCTGGGGTACCCTCACACATATTATTCCCTCATTTAGTGGATATTTTCACAAATAAGTGAAATTTTCAAAAATCCAAAATATTGGCTGAAAACGACTAAATATCAAGGACTCATTGGGAGAATCGCTCTGGAACTGAAATCGGAATGCTCACTGACATTTACCTTATCTGAAAGTCTGATAAACGCCGGAAAAATGACTAAGTCCAAAAAAAAATTTTTTTCAACTTTTTTCAATTTTAACCCCGTGGGATATATATTCTACCCACACACATTTGGAACTCTCCTGGGGTACCCTCACACATATTATTCCCTCACTTAGTGGATATTTTCACAAAAAAGTGAAATTTTCAAAAATCCAGAAAATTGGCTGAAAACGACTAAATATCATGGACTCATTGGGCAAATCGCTCTGGAATTGAAATCGGAATGCTCACTGACATTTCCCCTATCTGAAAGTCTGATAAACGCCGGAAAAATGACTAAGTCCAAAAAAAAATTTTTTGCAACTTTTTTCAATTTTACCCCCGTGGGATATATATTCTACCCACACACATTTGGACCTCTCCTGGGGTACCCTCACACATATTATTCCCTAATTTAGTGGATATTTTCACAAAAAAGTGAAATTTTCAAAAATCCAGAAAATTGGCTGAAAACGACTAAATATCAAGGACTCATTGGGCGTATCACTCTGGAACTGAAATCGGAAAGCTCACTGACATTTGCCCTATCTGAACGTCTGTTAAACGCCGGAAAAACGACTAATCCAAAAAAAACAATTTTTCAACTTTTTTCAATTTTACCCCCGTGGGATATATATTCTACCCACACACATTTGGAACTCTCCTGGGGTACCCTCACACATATTATTCCCTCATTTAGTGGATATTTTCACAAAAAAGTGAAATCTTCAAAAATCCAGAAAATTGTCTGAAAACGACTAAATATCAAGGACTCATTGGGCGAATCACTCTGGAACTGAAATCGGAACGCTCACTGACATTTCCCCTATCTAAAAGTCTGATAAACGCCGGAAAAATGACTAAGTCCAAAAAAAATTTTTTTTTAACTTTTTAAAATTTTACCCCCATGGGATATATATTCTACCCACACACATTTGGAACTCTCCTGGGGTACCCTCACACATATTATTCCCTCATTTAGTGGATATTTTCACAAAAAAGTGAAATTTTCATAAATCCAAAATATTGGCTGAAAACAACTAAATATCAAGGACTCATTGGGCGAATTGCTCTGGAACTGAAATTGAAACGCTCACTGACATTTCCCCTATCTGAAATCTGATAAACGTCGGAAAAATGACTAAGTTCAAAAAAAAATTTCTTTCAACTTTTTTCAATTTTACCCGCGTGGGATATATATTCTTCCCACACACATTTTGAACTCTCCTGGGGTACCCTCACACATATTATTTCCTCATTTAGGGGATATTTTCACAAAAAAGTGAAATTTTCAAAAATCCAAAATATTGGCTGAAAACGACTAAATATCAAGGACTCATTGGGGGAATCGCTCTGGAACTGAAATCGGAACGCTCATTGACATTTGCCCTATCTGAAAGTCTGATAAACGCCGGAAAAATGACTAAGTCCAAAAAAATTTTCTTTCAACTTTTTTCAATTTTACCTCCGTGGGATATATATTCTACCCACACACATTTGGAACTCTCCTCGGGTAATGTCACACATATTATTCCCTAATTTAGTGGATATTTTCACAAAAAAGTGAAATTTTCAAAAATCCAGAAAATTGGCTGAAAACAACTAAATATCAAGGACTCATTGGGCGAATCGATCTGAAACTGAAATCGGAAAGCTCACTGACATTTGCCCTATCTGAAAGTCTGCTAAACGCCGGAAAAATGACTAAGTCCCAAAAAAATTTTTTTTTTACTTTTTTAAATTTTACCCCCATGGGATATATATTCTACCCACACACATTTGGAACTCTCCTCGGGTACCCTCACACATATTATTCCCTAATTTAGTGGATATTTTCACAAATAAGTGAAATTTTCATAAATCCAAAATATTGGCTGAAAACAACTAAATATCAAGGACTCATTGGGCGAATTGCTCTGGAACTGAAATTGAAACGCTCACTGACATTTCCCCTATCTGAAATCTGATAAACGTCGGAAAAATGACTAAGTCCAAAAAAAAATTTCTTTCAACTTTTTTCAATTTTACCCGCGTGGGATATATATTCTTCCCACACACATTTTGAACTCTCCTGGGGTACCCTCACACATATTATTTCCTCATTTAGGGGATATTTTCACAAAAAAGTGAAATTTTCAAAAATCCAAAATATTGGCTGAAAACGACTAAATATCAAGGACTCATTGGGGGAATCGCTCTGGAACTGAAATCGGAACGCTCACTGACATTTCCTCTATCTGAAAGTCTGATAAACGCCGGAAAAATGACTAAGTCCAAAAAAATTTTCTTTCAACTTTTTTCAATTTTACCTCCGTGGGATATATATTCTACCCACACACATTTGGAACTCTCCTCGGGTACCCTCACACATATTATTCCCTAATTTAGTGGATATTTTCACAAAAAAGTGAAATTTTCAAAAATCCAGAAAATTGGCTGAAAACGACTAAATATCAAGGACTCATTGGGCGAATCACTCTGGAACTGAAATCGGAATGCTCACTGACATTTCCCCTATCTGAAAGTCTGCTAAACACCGGAAAAATGACTAAGTCCAAAAATAAATGTTTTCAACTTTTTTCAATTTTAACCCCGTGGGATATATATTCTACCCACACACATTTGGAACTCTCCTGGGGTACCCTCACACATATTATTCCCTCATTTAGTGGATATTTTCGCAAATAAGTGAAATTTACAAAAATCCTAAATATTGGCTGAAAACGACTAAATATCTAGGACTCATTGGGCGAATCGCTCTGGAACTGAAATCGGAACACTCACTGACATTTCCTCTATCTGAAAGTCTGATAAACGCCGGAAAAATGACTAAGTCCAAAAAAAAATTTTTTTCAACTTTTTTCAATTTTAACCCCGTGGGATATATATTCTACCCACACACATTTGGAACTCTCCTGGGGTACCCTCACACATATTATTCCCTCACTTAGTGGATATTTTCACAAAAAAGTGAAATTTTCAAAAATCCAGAAAATTGGCTGAAAACGACTAAATATCATGGACTCATTGGGCAAATCGCTCTGGAATTGAAATCGGAATGCTCACTGACATTTCCCCTATCTGAAAGTCTGATAAACGCCGGAAAAATGACTAAGTCCAAAAAAAAATTTTTTGCAACTTTTTTCAATTTTACCCCCGTGGGATATATATTCTACCCACACACATTTGGACCTCTCCTGGGGTACCCTCACACATATTATTCCCTAATTTAGTGGATATTTTCACAAAAAAGTGAAATTTTCAAAAATCCAGAAAATTGGCTGAAAACGACTAAATATCAAGGACTCATTGGGCGTATCACTCTGGAACTGAAATCGGAAAGCTCACTGACATTTGCCCTATCTGAACGTCTGTTAAACGCCGGAAAAACGACTAATCCAAAAAAAACAATTTTTCAACTTTTTTCAATTTTACCCCCGTGGGATATATATTCTACCCACACACATTTGGAACTCTCCTGGGGTACCCTCACACATATTATTCCCTCATTTAGTGGATATTTTCACAAAAAAGTGAAATCTTCAAAAATCCAGAAAATTGTCTGAAAACGACTAAATATCAAGGACTCATTGGGCGAATCACTCTGGAACTGAAATCGGAACGCTCACTGACATTTCCCCTATCTAAAAGTCTGATAAACGCCGGAAAAATGACTAAGTCCAAAAAAAATTTTTTTTTAACTTTTTAAAATTTTACCCCCATGGGATATATATTCTACCCACACACATTTGGAACTCTCCTGGGGTACCCTCACACATATTATTCCCTCATTTAGTGGATATTTTCACAAAAAAGTGAAATTTTCATAAATCCAAAATATTGGCTGAAAACAACTAAATATCAAGGACTCATTGGGCGAATTGCTCTGGAACTGAAATTGAAACGCTCACTGACATTTCCCCTATCTGAAATCTGATAAACGTCGGAAAAATGACTAAGTTCAAAAAAAAATTTCTTTCAACTTTTTTCAATTTTACCCGCGTGGGATATATATTCTTCCCACACACATTTTGAACTCTCCTGGGGTACCCTCACACATATTATTTCCTCATTTAGGGGATATTTTCACAAAAAAGTGAAATTTTCAAAAATCCAAAATATTGGCTGAAAACGACTAAATATCAAGGACTCATTGGGGGAATCGCTCTGGAACTGAAATCGGAACGCTCATTGACATTTGCCCTATCTGAAAGTCTGATAAACGCCGGAAAAATGACTAAGTCCAAAAAAATTTTCTTTCAACTTTTTTCAATTTTACCTCCGTGGGATATATATTCTACCCACACACATTTGGAACTCTCCTCGGGTAATGTCACACATATTATTCCCTAATTTAGTGGATATTTTCACAAAAAAGTGAAATTTTCAAAAATCCAGAAAATTGGCTGAAAACAACTAAATATCAAGGACTCATTGGGCGAATCGATCTGAAACTGAAATCGGAAAGCTCACTGACATTTGCCCTATCTGAAAGTCTGCTAAACGCCGGAAAAATGACTAAGTCCAAAAAAAATTTTTTTTTTACTTTTTTAAATTTTACCCCCATGGGATATATATTCTACCCACACACATTTGGAACTCTCCTCGGGTACCCTCACACATATTATTCCCTAATTTAGTGGATATTTTCACAAATAAGTGAAATTTTCATAAATCCAAAATATTGGCTGAAAACAACTAAATATCAAGGACTCATTGGGCGAATTGCTCTGGAACTGAAATTGAAACGCTCACTGACATTTCCCCTATCTGAAAGTCTGATAAACGCCGGAAAAATGACTAAGTCCAAAAAAAATTTTTTTTTAACTTTTTAAAATTTTACCCCCATGGGATATATATTCTACCCACACACATTTGGAACTCTCCTGGGGTACCCTCACACATATTATTCCCTCATTTAGTGGATATTTTCACAAAAAAGTGAAATTTTCATAAATCCAAAATATTGGCTGAAAACAACTAAATATCAAGGACTCATTGGGCGAATTGCTCTGGAACTGAAATTGAAACGCTCACTGACATTTCCCCTATCTGAAATCTGATAAACGTCGGAAAAATGACTAAGTCCAAAAAAAAATTTCTTTCAACTTTTTTCAATTTTACCCGCGTGGGATATATATTCTTCCCACACACATTTTGAACTCTCCTGGGGTACCCTCACACATATTATTTCCTCATTTAGGGGATATTTTCACAAAAAAGTGAAATTTTCAAAAATCCAAAATATTGGCTGAAAACGACTAAATATCAAGGACTCATTGGGGGAATCGCTCTGGAACTGAAATCGGAACGCTCACTGACATTTCCTCTATCTGAAAGTCTGATAAACGCCGGAAAAATGACTAAGTCCAAAAAAATTTTCTTTCAACTTTTTTCAATTTTACCTCCGTGGGATATATATTCTACCCACACACATTTGGAACTCTCCTCGGGTACCCTCACACATATTATTCCCTAATTTAGTGGATATTTTCACAAAAAAGTGAAATTTTCAAAAATCCAGAAAATTGGCTGAAAACGACTAAATATCAAGGACTCATTGGGCGAATCACTCTGGAACTGAAATCGGAATGCTCACTGACATTTCCCCTATCTGAAAGTCTGCTAAACACCGGAAAAATGACTAAGTCCAAAAATAAATGTTTTCAACTTTTTTCAATTTTAACCCCATGGGATATATATTCTACCCACACACATTTGGAACTCTCCTGGGGTACCCTCACACATATTATTCCCTCATTTAGTGGATATTTTCGCAAATAAGTGAAATTTACAAAAATCCTAAATATTGGCTGAAAACGACTAAATATCTAGGACTCATTGGGCGAATCGCTCTGGAACTGAAATCGGAACACTCACTGACATTTCCTCTATCTGAAAGTCTGATAAACGCCGGAAAAATGACTAAGTCCAAAAAAAAATTTTTTTTAACTTTTTTCAATTTTAACCCCGTGGAATATGTATTCTACCCACACACATTTGGAACTCTCCTGGGGTACCCTCACACATATTATTCCCTCATTTAGTGGATATTTTCACAAATAAGTGATATTTTCAAAAATCCAAAATATTGGCTGAAAACGACTAAATATCAAGGACTCATTGGGCGAATCGCTCTGGAACTGAAATCGGAATGCTCACTGACATTTCCCTTATGTGAAAGTCTGATAAACGCTGGAAAAATGACTAAGTCCCAAAAAAAATTTTTTTCTACTTTTTTCAATTTTAACCCCGTGGGATATATATTATACCCACACACATTTGGAACTCTCCTGGGGTACCCTCACACATATTATTCCCTAATTTAGTGGATATTTTCACAAAAAAGTGAAATTTTCAAAAATCCAGAAAATTGGCTGAAAATGACTAAATATCAAGGACTCATTGGGCGAATCTCTCTGGAACTGAAATCGGAACGCTCACTGACATTTGCTCAATCTGAAAGTCTGATAAACGTCGGAAAAATGACTAAGTCGAAAAAAAAAAATTTTTCAACTTTTTTCAATTTTACCCCCGTGGGATATATATTCTACCCACACACATTTGGAAGTCTCCTGGGGTACCCTCACACATATTATTCCCTCATTTAGTGGATATTTTCACAAAAAAGTGAAATTTTCAAAAATCCAAAATATTGGCTGAAAATGACTAAATATCTAGGTCTCAATGGGCGAATCACTCTGGAACTGAAATCAGAACGCTCACTGACATTTCCCCTATGTGAAATCTGATAAACGTCGGAAAAATGACAGTCCAAAAAAAAATTTCTTTCAACTTTTTTCAATTTTACCCCCGTGGGATGTATATTCTACCCACACACATTTGGAACTCTCCTGGGGTACCCTCACACATATTATTCCCTCATTTAGTGGATATTTTCACAAAAAAGTGAAATTTTCAAAAATCCAGAAACTTGGCTGAAAACGACTAAATATCAAGGACTCATTGGGCGAATCACTCTGGAACTGAAATCGGAATGATCACTGACATTTCCCTTATCTGATAGTCTGATAAACGCCAGAAAAATGACTATGTCCAAAAATAAATGTTTTCAACTTTTTTCAATTTTACCCCCGTGGGATATATATTCTACCCACACACATTTGGAACTCTCCTGGGGTACCCTCACACATATTATTCCCTCATTTAGTGGATATTTTCACAAATAAGTGAAATTTTCAAAAATCCAAAATATTGGCTGAAAACGACTAAATATCAAGGACTCATTGGGGGAATCGCTCTGGAACTGAAATCGGAATGCTCACTGACATTTACCTTATCTGAAAGTCTGATAAACGCCGGAAAAATGACTAAGTCCAAAAAAAAATTTTTTTCAACTTTTTTCAATTTTAACCCCGTGGGATATATATTCTACCCACACACATTTGGAACTCTCCTGGGGTACCCTCACACATATTATTCCCTCACTTAGTGGATATTTTCACAAAAAAGTGAAATTTTCAAAAATCCAGAAAATTGGCTGAAAACGACTAAATATCATGGACTCATTGGGCAAATCGCTCTGGAATTGAAATCGGAATGCTCACTGACATTTCCCCTATCTGAAAGTCTGATAAACGCCGGAAAAATGACTAAGTCCAAAAAAAAATTTTTTGCAACTTTTTTCAATTTTACCCCCGTGGGATATATATTCTACCCACACACATTTGGACCTCTCCTGGGGTACCCTCACACATATTATTCCCTAATTTAGTGGATATTTTCACAAAAAAGTGAAATTTTCAAAAATCCAGAAAATTGGCTGAAAACAACTAAATATCAAGGACTCATTGGGCGAATCGATCTGAAACTGAAATCGGAAAGCTCACTGACATTTGCCCTATCTGAAAGTCTGCTAAACGCCGGAAAAATGACTAAGTCCAAAAAAAATTTTTTTTTTACTTTTTTAAATTTTACCCCCATGGGATATATATTCTACCCACACACATTTGGAACTCTCCTCGGGTACCCTCACACATATTATTCCCTAATTTAGTGGATATTTTCACAAAAAAGTGAAATTTTCAAAAATCCAGAAAATTGGCTGAAAACGACTAAACATCAAGGACTCACTGGGCGAATCACTCTGGAACTGAAATCGGAATGCTCACTGACATTTCCCCTATCTGAAAGTCTGCTAAACACCGGAAAAATGACTAAGTCCAAAAATAAATGTTTTCAACTTTTTTCAATTTTAACCCCGTGGGATATATATTCTACCCACACACATTTGGAACTCTCCTGGGGTACCCTCACACATATTATTCCCTCATTTAGTGGATATTTTCGCAAATAAGTGAAATTTACAAAAATCCTAAATATTGGCTGAAAACGACTAAATATCTAGGACTCATTGGGCGAATCGCTCTGGAACTGAAATCGGAACACTCACTGACATTTCCTCTATCTGAAAGTCTGATAAACGCCGGAAAAATGACTAAGTCCAAAAAAAAAATTTCTTTCAACTTTTTTCAATTTTACCCCCGTGGGATATATATTCTACCCACACACATTTGGAACTCTCCTCAGGTACCCTCACACATATTATTCCCTAATTTAGTGGATATTTTCACAAAAAAGTGAAATTTTCAAAAATCCAGAAAATTGGCTGAAAACGACTAAACATCACGGACTCATTGGGCGAATCACTCTGGAACTGAAATCGGAATGCTCACTGACATTTCCCCTATCTGAAAGTCTGCTAAACACCGGAAAAATGACTAAGTCCAAAAAAAAATTTTTTTTAACTTTTTTCAATTTTAACCCCGTGGAATATATATTCTACCCACACACATTTGGAACTCTCCTGGGGTACCCTCACACATATTATTCCCTCATTTAGTGGATATTTTCACAAATAAGTGAAATTTTCATAAATCCAAAATATTGGCTGAAAACAACTAAATATCAAGGACTCATTGGGCGAATTGCTCTGGAACTGAAATTGAAACGCTCACTGACATTTCCCCTATCTGAAATCTGATAAACGTCGGAAAAATGACTAAGTTCAAAAAAAAATTTCTTTCAATTTTTTTCAATTTTACCCGCGTGGGATATATATTCTTCCCACACACATTTTGAACTCTCCTGGGGTACCCTCACACATATTATTTCCTCATTTAGGGGATATTTTCACAAAAAAGTGAAATTTTCAAAAATCCAAAATATTGGCTGAAAACGACTAAATATCAAGGACTCATTGGGGGAATCGCTCTGGAACTGAAATCGGAACGCTCATTGACATTTGCCCTATCTGAAAGTCTGATAAACGCCGGAAAAATGACTAAGTCCAAAAAAATTTTCTTTCAACTTTTTTCAATTTTACCTCCGTGGGATATATATTCTACCCACACACATTTGGAACTCTCCTCGGGTAACGTCACACATATTATTCCCTAATTTAGTGGATATTTTCACAAAAAAGTGAAATTTTCAAAAATCCAGAAAATTGGCTGAAAACAACTAAATATCAAGGACTCATTGGGCGAATCGATCTGAAACTGAAATCGGAAAGCTCACTGACATTTGCCCTATCTGAAAGTCTGCTAAACGCCGGAAAAATGACTAAGTCCAAAAAAAATTTTTTTTTTACTTTTTTAAATTTTACCCCCATGGGATATATATTCTACCCACACACATTTGGAACTCTCCTCGGGTACCCTCACACATATTATTCCCTAATTTAGTGGATATTTTCACAAAAAAGTGAAATTTTCAAAAATCCAGAAAATTGGCTGAAAACGACTAAACATCAAGGACTCACTGGGCGAATCACTCTGGAACTGAAATCGGAATGCTCACTGACATTTCCCCTATCTGAAAGTCTGCTAAACACCGGAAAAATGACTAAGTCCAAAAATAAATGTTTTCAACTTTTTTCAATTTTAACCCCGTGGGATATATATTCTACCCACACACATTTGGAACTCTCCTGGGGTACCCTCACACATATTATTCCCTCATTTAGTGGATATTTTCGCAAATAAGTGAAATTTACAAAAATCCTAAATATTGGCTGAAAACGACTAAATATCTAGGACTCATTGGGCGAATCGCTCTGGAACTGAAATCGGAACACTCACTGACATTTCCTCTATCTGAAAGTCTGATAAACGCCGGAAAAATGACTAAGTCCAAAAAAAAAATTTCTTTCAACTTTTTTCAATTTTACCCCCGTGGGATATATATTCTACCCACACACATTTGGAACTCTCCTCAGGTACCCTCACACATATTATTCCCTAATTTAGTGGATATTTTCACAAAAAAGTGAAATTTTCAAAAATCCAGAAAATTGGCTGAAAACGACTAAACATCACGGACTCATTGGGCGAATCACTCTGGAACTGAAATCGGAATGCTCACTGACATTTCCCCTATCTGAAAGTCTGCTAAACACCGGAAAAATGACTAAGTCCAAAAAAAAATTTTTTTTAACTTTTTTCAATTTTAACCCCGTGGAATATATATTCTACCCACACACATTTGGAACTCTCCTGGGGTACCCTCACACATATTATTCCCTCATTTAGTGGATATTTTCACAAATAAGTGAAATTTTCATAAATCCAAAATATTGGCTGAAAACAACTAAATATCAAGGACTCATTGGGCGAATTGCTCTGGAACTGAAATTGAAACGCTCACTGACATTTCCCCTATCTGAAATCTGATAAACGTCGGAAAAATGACTAAGTTCAAAAAAAAATTTCTTTCAATTTTTTTCAATTTTACCCGCGTGGGATATATATTCTTCCCACACACATTTTGAACTCTCCTGGGGTACCCTCACACATATTATTTCCTCATTTAGGGGATATTTTCACAAAAAAGTGAAATTTTCAAAAATCCAAAATATTGGCTGAAAACGACTAAATATCAAGGACTCATTGGGGGAATCGCTCTGGAACTGAAATCGGAACGCTCATTGACATTTGCCCTATCTGAAAGTCTGATAAACGCCGGAAAAATGACTAAGTCCAAAAAAATTTTCTTTCAACTTTTTTCAATTTTACCTCCGTGGGATATATATTCTACCCACACACATTTGGAACTCTCCTCGGGTAACGTCACACATATTATTCCCTAATTTAGTGGATATTTTCACAAAAAAGTGAAATTTTCAAAAATCCAGAAAATTGGCTGAAAAAAACTAAATATCAAGGACTCATTGGGCGAATCGATCTGAAACTGAAATCGGAAAGCTCACTGACATTTGCCCTATCTGAAAGTCTGCTAAACGCCGGAAAAATGACTAAGTCCAAAAAAAATTTTTTTTTTACTTTTTTAAATTTTACCCCCATGGGATATATATTCTACCCACACACATTTGGAACTCTCCTCGGGTACCCTCACACATATTATTCCCTAATTTAGTGGATATTTTCACAAAAAAGTGAAATTTTCAAAAATCCAGAAAATTGGCTGAAAACGACTAAACATCAAGGACTCACTGGGCGAATCACTCTGGAACTGAAATCGGAATGCTCACTGACATTTCCCCTATCTGAAAGTCTGCTAAACACCGGAAAAATGACTAAGTCCAAAAATAAATGTTTTCAACTTTTTTCAATTTTAACCCCGTGGGATATATATTCTACCCACACACATTTGGAACTCTCCTGGGGTACCCTCACACATATTATTCCCTCATTTAGTGGATATTTTCGCAAATAAGTGAAATTTACAAAAATCCTAAATATTGGCTGAAAACGACTAAATATCTAGGACTCATTGGGCGAATCGCTCTGGAACTGAAATCGGAACACTCACTGACATTTCCTCTATCTGAAAGTCTGATAAACGCCGGAAAAATGACTAAGTCCAAAAAAAAAATTTCTTTCAACTTTTTTCAATTTTACCCCCGTGGGATATATATTCTACCCACACACATTTGGAACTCTCCTCAGGTACCCTCACACATATTATTCCCTAATTTAGTGAATATTTTCACAAAAAAGTGAAATTTTCAAAAATCCAGAAAATTGGCTGAAAACGACTAAACATCACGGACTCATTGGGCGAATCACTCTGGAACTGAAATCGGAATGCTCACTGACATTTCCCCTATCTGAAAGTCTGCTAAACACCGGAAAAATGACTAAGTCCAAAAAAAAATTTTTTTTAACTTTTTTCAATTTTAACCCCGTGGAATATATATTCTACCCACACACATTTGGAACTCTCCTGGGGTACCCTCACACATATTATTCCCTCATTTAGTGGATATTTTCACAAATAAGTGATATTTTCAAAAATCCAAAATATTGGCTAAAAACGACTAAATATCAAGGACTCATTGGGCGAATCGCTCTGGAACTGAAATCGGAATGCTCACTGACATTTCCCTTATCTGAAAGTCTGATAAACGCTGGAAAAATGACTAAGTCCAAAAAAAAATTTTTTTCTACTTTTTTCAATTTTAACCCCGTGGGATATATATTATACCCACACACATTTGGAACTCTCCTGGGGTACCCTCACACATATTATTCCCTAATTTAGTGGATATTTTCACAAAAAAGTGAAATTTTCAAAAATCCAGAAAATTGGCTGAAAATGACTAAATATCAAGGACTCATTGGGCGAATCTCTCTGGAACTGAAATCGGAACGCTCACTGACATTTGCTCAATCTGAAAGTCTGATAAACGTCGGAAAAATGACTAAGTCGAAAAAAAAAAATTTTTCAACTTTTTTCAATTTTACCCCCGTGGGATATATATTCTACCCACACACATTTGGAAGTCTCCTGGGGTACCCTCACACATATTATTCCCTCATTTAGTGGATATTTTCACAAAAAAGTGAAATTTTCAAAAATCCAAAATATTGGCTGAAAATGACTAAATATCTAGGACTCAATGGGCGAATCACTCTGGAACTGAAATCAGAACGCTCACTGACATTTCCCCTATGTGAAATCTGATAAACGTCGGAAAAATGACAGTCCAAAAAAAAATTTCTTTCAACTTTTTTCAATTTTACCCCCGTGGGATGTATATTCTACCCACACACATTTGGAACTCTCCTGGGGTACCCTCACACATATTATTCCCTCATTTAGTGGATATTTTCACAAAAAAGTGAAATTTTCAAAAATCCAGAAACTTGGCTGAAAACGACTAAATATCAAGGACTCATTGGGCGAATCACTCTGGAACTGAAATCGGAATGCTCACTGACATTTCCCTTATCTGATAGTCTGATAAACGCCAGAAAAATGACTATGACCAAAAATAAATGTTTTCAACTTTTTTCAATTTTACCCCCGTGGGATATATATTCTACCCACACACATTTGGAACTCTCCTGGGGTACCCTCACACATATTATTCCCTCATTTAGTGGATATTTTCACAAATAAGTGAAATTTTCAAAAATCCAAAATATTGGCTGAAAACGACTAAATATCAAGGACTCATTGGGGGAATCGCTCTGGAACTGAAATCGGAATGCTCACTGACATTTACCTTATCTGAAAGTCTGATAAACGCCGGAAAAATGACTAAGTCGAAAAAAAAAAAATTTTCAACTTTTTTCAATTTTACCCCCGTGGGATATATATTCTACCCACACACATTTGGAAGTCTCCTGGGGTACCCTCACACATATTATTCCCTCATTTAGTGGATATTTTCACAAAAAAGTGAAATTTTCAAAAATCCAAAATATTGGCTGAAAACGACTAAATATCTAGGACTCATTGGGCGAATCGCTCTGGAACTGAAATCGGAACACTCACTGACATTTCCTCTATTTGAAAGTCTGATAAACGCCGGAAAAATGACTAAGTCAAAAAAAAAAATTTTTTCAACTTTTTTCAATTTTAACCCCGTGGGATATATATTCTACCCACACACATTTGGAACTCTCCTGGGGTACCCTCACACATATTATTCCCTCACTTACTGGATATTTTCACAAAAAAGTGACATTTTCAAAAATCCAAAATATTGGCTGAAAACGACTAAATATCAAGGACTCATTGGGCGAATCGCTCTGGAACTGAAATCGGAATGCTCACTGACATTTCCCTTATCTGAAAGTCTGATAAACGTCGGAAAAATGACTAAGTCCAAAAAAAAAATTTTTTCAACTTTTTTCAATTTTACCCCCGTGGGATATATATTCTACCCACACACATTTGGAACTCTCCTGGGGTACCCTCACACATATAATTCCCTAATTTAGTGGATATTTTCACAAAAAAGTGAAATTTTCAAAAATCCAGAATATTGGCTGAAAATGACTAAATATCAAGGACTCATTGGGCGAATCGCTCTGGAACTGAAATCGGAACGCTCACTGACATTTGCCCAATCTGAAAGTCTGATAAACGTCGGAAAAATGACTAAGTCGAAAAAAAAAAAATGTTCAACTTTTTTCAATTTTACCCCCGTGGGATATATATTCTACCCACACACATTTCGAACTCTCCTGGGGTACCCTCACACATATTATTCCCTCATTTAGTGGATATTTTCACAAAAAAGTGAAATTTTCAAAAATCCAGAAAATTGGCTGAAAACGACTAAATATCATGGACTCATTGGGCAAATCGCTCTGGAACTGAAATCGGAATGCTCACTGACATTTCCCCTATCTGAAAGTCTGATAAACGCCGGAAAAATGACTAAGTCCAAAAAAAAATTTTTTTCAACTTTTTTCAACTTTAACCCCGTGGCATATATATTCTACCCACACACATTTGGAACTCTCCTGGGGTACCCTCACACATATTATATCCTCATTTAGAAGATATTTTCACAAAAAAGTGAAATTTTCAAAAATCCAGAAAATTGGCTGAAAATGACTAAATATCATGGACTCATTGGGCGAATCGCTTTGGAACTGAAATCGGAAAGCTCACTGACATTTGCCCTATCTGAAAGTCTGCTAAACGCCGGAAAAATGACTAAGTCCAAAAAAAAATTTTTTCACCTTTTTTCAATTTTACCCCCGTGGGATATATATTCAACCCACACACATTTGTAACTCTCCTGGGGTGCCCTCACACATATTATTCCCTCATTTAGTGGATATTTTCACAAAAAAGTGAAATTTTCAAAAATCCAGAAAATTGGCTGAAAACGACTAAATATCAAGGACTCATTGGGCAAATCGCTCTGGAACTGAAATCGGAACGCTCATTGACATTTCCCCTATCTGAAATCTGATAAACGTCGGAAAAATGACTAAGTCCAAAAAAAAATTTCTTTCAACTTTTTTCAATTTTACCCCCGTGGGATATATATTCTACCCACACACATTTGGAACTCTCCTCAGGTACCCTCACACATATTATTCCCTAATTTAGTGGATATTTTCACAAAAAAGTGAAATTTTCAAAAATCCAGAAAATTGGCTGAAAACGACTAAACATCACGGACTCATTGGGCGAATCACTCTGGAACTGAAATCGGAATGCTCACTGACATTTCCCCAATCTGAAAGTCTGCTAAACACCGGAAAAATGACTAAGTCCAAAAATAAATGTTTTCAACTTTTTTCAATTTTACCCCCGTGGGATATATATTCTACCCACACACATTTGGAACTCTCCTGGGGTACCCTCACACATATTATTCCCTAATTTAGTGGATATTTTCACAAAAAAGTGAAATTTTCAAAAATCCAGAAAATTGGCTGAAAGCGACTAAATATCAAGGACTCATTGGGCGAATCGCTCTGGAACTGAAATCGGAACGCTCACTGACATTTGCCCAATCTGAAAGTCTGATAAACGTCGGAAAAATGACTAAGTCCAAAAAAAAATTTTTTTCAACTTTTTTCAACTTTAACCCCGTGGCATATATATTCTACCCACACACATTTGGAACTCTCCTGGGGTACCCTCACACATATTATATCCTCATTTAGAAGATATTTTCACAAAAAAGTGAAATTTTCAAAAATCCAGAAAATTGGCTGAAAATGACTAAATATCATGGACTCATTGGGCGAATCGCTTTGGAACTGAAATCGGAAAGCTCACTGACATTTGCCCTATCTGAAAGTCTGCTAAACGCCGGAAAAATGACTAAGTCCCAAAAAAAATTTTTTTCAACTTTTTTCAATTTTACCCCCGTGGGATATATATTCTACCCACACACATTTGGAACTCTCCTGGGGTACCCTCACACATATTATTCCCTCATTTAGTGGATATTTTCACAAAAAAGTGAAATTTTCAAAAATCCAAAATATTGGCTGAAAACGACTAAATATCAAGGACTCATTGGGCGAATCGCTCTGGAACTGAAATCGGAACGCTCATTGACATTTCCCCTATCTGAAATCTGATAAACGTCGGAAAAATGACTAAGTCCAAAAAAAAATGTTTTCAACTTTTTTCAATTTTACCCCCGTGGGATATATATTCTACCCACACACATTTGGAACTCTCCTGGGGTACCCTCACACATATAATTCCCTAATTTAGTGGATATTTTCACAAAAAAGTGAAATTTTCAAAAATCCAGAAAATTGGCTGAAAGCGACTAAATATCAAGGACTCATTGGGTGAATCGCTCTGGAACTGAAATCGGAATGCTCACTGACATTTGCTCTATCTGAAAGTCTGATAAACGCGGAAAAATGACTAAGTCCCCAAAAATTTTTTTTTTCACCCTTTTTCAATTTTACCCCGGTGGGATATATATTCTTCCCACACACATTTTGAACTCTCCTGGGGTACCCTCACACATATTATTCCCTCATTTAGGGGATATTTTCACAAAAAAGTGAAATTTTCAAAAATCCAGAAACTTGGCTGAAAATGACTAAATATCAAGGACTCATTGGGCGAATCACTCTGGAACTGAAATCGGAACGCTCACTGACATTTCCCCTATCTGTAAGTCTGATAAACGTCGGTAAAAATGACTAAGTCCAAAAAAAAATTTTTTTCAACTTTTTTCAATTTTACCCCCGTGGGATATATATTCTTCCCACACACATTTTGAACTCTCCTGGGGTACCCTCACACATATTATTCCCTCATTTAGGGGATATTTTCACAAAAAAGTGAAATTTTCAAAAATCCAGAAAATTGGCTGAAAACGACTATATATCAAGGACTCATTGGGCGAATCGCTCTGGAACTGAAATCGGAACGCTCACTGACATTTGCCCTATCTGAAAGTTTGATAAAGGCCGGAAAAATGACTAAGTCCAAAAAAAAATTTTTTTCAACTTTTTTCAATTTTACCCCCGTGGGATATATATTCAACCCACACACATTTGTAACTCTCCTGGGGTGCCCTCACACATATTATTTCCTCATTTAGTGGATATTTTCACAAAAAAGTGAAATTTTCAAAAATCCAGAAAATTGGCTGAAAACGACTAAATATCAAGGACTCATTGGGCGAATCGCTCTGGAACTGAAATCTGAACGCTCACTGACATTTCCCCTATCTGAAATCTGATAAATGTCGGAAAAATGACTAAGTCCAAAAAAAATTTTTTTTCAACTTTTTTCAATTTTACCCCCGTGGGATATATATTCTACCCACACACATTTGGAACTCTCCTGGGGTACCCTCACACATATTATTCCTTCATTTAGTGGATATTTTCACAAAAAAGTGAAATTTTCAAAAATTCAGAAAATTGGCTGAAAGCGACTAAATATCAAGGACTCATTGGGCGAATCACTCTGGAACTGAAATAGGAATGCTCACTGACATTTGCCCTATCTAAAGTTGGATAAAGGCCGGAAAAATGACTAAGTCCAAAAAAAATTTTTTTTCAACTTTTTTCAATTTTACCCCCGTGGGATATATATTCTACCCACACACATTTGGAACTCTCCTGGGGTACCCTCACACATATTATTCCTTCATTTAGTGGATATTTTCACAAATAAGTGAAATTTACAAAAATCCTAAATATTGGCTGAAAACGACTAAATATCAAGGACTGATTGGGCGAATCGCTCTGGAACTGAAATCAGAATGCTCACTGACATTTCCCTTATCTGAAAGTCTGATAAACGTCGGAAAAATGACTAAGTCCAAAAAAAAATTTCTTTCAACTTTTTTCAATTTTACCCCCGTGGGATATATATTCTACCCACACACATTTGGAACTCTCCTCGGGTACCCTCACACATATAATTCCCTAATTTAGTGGATATTTTCACAAAAAAGTGAAATTTTCAAAAATCCAGAAAATTGGCTGAAAATGACTAAATATCAAGGACTCATTCGGCGAATCGCTCTGGAACTGAAATCGGAACGCTCACTGACATTTGCCCAATCTGAAAGTCTGATAAACGTCGGAAAAATGACTAAGTCGAAAAAAAAAAAATTTCAACTTTTTTCAATTTTACCCCCGTGGGATATATATTCTACCCACACACATTTGGAACTCTCCTGGGGTACCCTCACCCATATTATTCCCTCATTTAGTGGATATTTTCACAAAAAAGTGACATTTTCAAAAATCCAAAATATTGGCTGAAAACGACTAAATATCAAGGACTCATTGGGCGAATCACTCTGGAACTGAAATCGAAATTCTCACTGACATTTACCTTATCTGAAAGTCTGATAAACGCCGGAAAAATGACTAAGTCCAAAAAAAAATTTTTTTCAACTTTTTTCAATTTTACCCCCGTGGGATATATATTCTACCCACACACATTTGGAACTCTCCTGGGGTACCCTCACACATATTATTCCCTCATTTAGTGGATATTTTCACAAAAAAGTGAAATTTTCAAAAATCCAAAATATTGGCTGAAAACGACTAAATATCTAGGACTCATTGGGCGAATCGCTCTGGAACTGAAATCGGAATGCTCACTGACATTTCCCTTATCTGAAAGTCTGATAAAAGTCGGAAAAATGACAGTCCAAAAAAAAATTTCTTTCAACTTTTTTCAATTTTACCCCCATGGGATATATATTCTACCCACACACATTTGGAACTCTCCTGGGGTACCCTCACACATATTATTCCCTCATTTAGTGGATATTTTCACAAAAAAGTGAAATTTTCAAAAATCCAGAAACTTGGCTGAAAACGACTAAATATCAAGGACTCATTAGGCGAATCACTCTGGAACTGAAATCGGAATGCTCACTGACATTTCCCTCATCTGAAAGTCTGATAAATGCCGGAAAAATGACTAAGTACAAAAAAAAAAATTTTTTCAACTTTTTTCAATTTTACCCCTTTGGGATATATATTCTACCCACACACATTTGGAACTCTCCTGGGGTACCCTCACACATATTATTCCCTAATTTAGTGGATATTTTCACAAAAAAGTGAAATTTTCAAAAATCCAAAATATTGGCTGAAAACGACTAAATATCAAGGACTCATTGGGCGAATCGCTCTGGAACTGAAATCGGAATTCTCACTGACATTTACCTTATCTGAAAGTCTGATAAACGCCGGAAAAATGACTAAGTCCAAAAAAAAATTTTTTTCTACTTTTTTCAATTTTAACCACGTGGGATATATATTATACCCACACACATTTGGAACTCTCCTGGGGTACCCTCACACATATTATTCCCTAATTTAGTGGATATTTTCAAAAAAAAGTGAAATTTTCAAAAATCCAAAATATTGGCTGAAAACGACTAAATATCTAGGACTCATTGGGCGAATCGCCCTGGAACTGAAATCGGAATGCTCACTGACATTTCCCTTATCTGAAAGTCTGATAAACGCCGGAAAAATGACTAAGTTCAAAAAAAAATTTTTTCAACTTTTTTCAATTTTAACCCCGTGGGATATATATTCTACCCACACACATTTGGAACTCTCCTGGGGTACCCTCACACATATTATTCCCTCATTTAGTGGATATGTTCACAAAAAAGTGAAATTTTCAAAAATCCAAAATATTGGCTGAAAACGACTAAATATCTAGGACTCATTGGGCGAATCGCTCTGGAACTGAAATCGGAATGCTCACTGACATTTCCCTTATCTGAAAGTCTGATAAAAGTCGGAAAAATGACAGTCCAAAAAAAAATTTCTTTCAACTTTTTTCAATTTTACCCCCATGGGATATATATTCTACCCACACACATTTGGAACTCTCCTGGGGTACCCTCACACCTATTATTCCCTCATTTAGTGGATATTTTCACAAAAAAGTGAAATTTTCAAAAATCCAGAAACTTGGCTGAAAACGACTAAATATCAAGGACTCATTAGGCGAATCACTCTGGAACTGAAATCGAAATGCTCACTGACATTTCCCTTATCTGAAAGTCTGATAAATGCCGGAAAAATGACTAAGTACAAAAAAAAAAATTTTTTCAACTTTTTTCAATTTTACCCCTTTGGGATATATATTCTACCCACACACATTTGGAACTCTCCTGGGGTACCCTCACACATATTATTCCCTCATTTAGTGGATATTTTCACAAAAAAGTGAAATTTTCAAAAATCCAAAATATTGGCTGAAAACGACTAAATATCTAGGACTCATTGGGCGAATTGCTCTGGAACTGAATTCGGAACACTCACTGACATTTCCTCTATCTGAAAGTCTGATAAACGACGGAAAAATGACTAAGTACAAAAAAAAAAATTTTTTCAACTTTTTTCAATTTTACCCCTGTGGGATATATATTCTACCCACACACATTTGGAACTCTCCTGGGGTACCCTCACACATATTATTCCCTAATTTAGTGGATATTTTCACAAAAAAGTAAAATTTTCAAAAATCCAAAATATTGGCTGAAAACGACTAAATATCAAGGACTCATTGGGCGAATCGCTCTGGAACTGAAATCGGAATTCTCACTGACATTTACCTTATCTGAAAGTCTGATAAACGCCGGAAAAATGACTAAGTCCAAAAAAAAATTTTTTTCTACTTTTTTCAATTTTAACCACGTGGGATATATATTATACCCACACACATTTGGAACTCTCCTGGGGTACCCTCACACATATTATTCCCTAATTTAGTGGATATTTTCACAAAAAAGTGAAATTTCCAAAAATCCAAAATATTGGCTGAAAACGACTAAATATCTAGGACTCATTGGGCGAATCGCTCTGGAACTGAAATCGGAATGCTCACTGACATTTCCCTTATCTGAAAGTCTGATAAAAGTCGGAAAAATGACAGTCCAAAAAAAAATTTCTTTCAACTTTTTTCAATTTTACCCCCATGGGATATATATTCTACCCACACACATTTGGAACTCTCCTGGGGTACCCTCACACATATTATTCCCTCATTTAGTGGATATTTTCACAAAAAAGTGAAATTTTCAAAAATCCAGAAACTTGGCTGAAAACGACTAAATATCAAGGACTCATTAGGCGAATCACTCTGGAACTGAAATCGGAATTCTCACTGACATT
Organism: Phyllobates terribilis; assembly: GCF_046119375.1. Lineage (NCBI taxonomy): Eukaryota > Metazoa > Chordata > Amphibia > Anura > Dendrobatidae > Phyllobates > Phyllobates terribilis. The sequence goes on along the minus strand of NW_027363225.1, from coordinate 51,861 downwards.
TCCCTTATCTGAAAGTCTGATAAATGCCGGAAAAATGACTAAGTACAAAAAAAAAAATTTTTTCAACTTTTTTCAATTTTACCCCTTTGGGATATATATTCTACCCACACACATTTGGAACTCTCCTGGGGTACCCTCACACATATTATTCCCTCATTTAGTGGATATTTTCACAAAAAAGTGAAATTTTCAAAAATCCAAAATATTGGCTGAAAACGACTAAATATCTAGGACTCATTGGGCGAATTGCTCTGGAACTGAATTCGGAACACTCACTGACATTTCCTCTATCTGAAAGTCTGATAAACGACGGAAAAATGACTAAGTACAAAAAAAAAAATTTTTTCAACTTTTTTCAATTTTACCCCTGTGGGATATATATTCTACCCACACACATTTGGAACTCTCCTGGGGTACCCTCACACATATTATTCCCTAATTTAGTGGATATTTTCACAAAAAAGTAAAATTTTCAAAAATCCAAAATATTGGCTGAAAACGACTAAATATCAAGGACTCATTGGGCGAATCGCTCTGGAACTGAAATCGGAATTCTCACTGACATTTACCTTATCTGAAAGTCTGATAAACGCCGGAAAAATGACTAAGTCCAAAAAAAAATTTTTTTCTACTTTTTTCAATTTTAACCACGTGGGATATATATTATACCCACACACATTTGGAACTCTCCTGGGGTACCCTCACACATATTATTCCCTAATTTAGTGGATATTTTCACAAAAAAGTGAAATTTCCAAAAATCCAAAATATTGGCTGAAAACGACTAAATATCTAGGACTCATTGGGCGAATCGCTCTGGAACTGAAATCGGAATGCTCACTGACATTTCCCTTATCTGAAAGTCTGATAAAAGTCGGAAAAATGACAGTCCAAAAAAAAATTTCTTTCAACTTTTTTCAATTTTACCCCCATGGGATATATATTCTACCCACACACATTTGGAACTCTCCTGGGGTACCCTCACACATATTATTCCCTCATTTAGTGGATATTTTCACAAAAAAGTGAAATTTTCAAAAATCCAGAAAATTGGCTGAAAATGACTAAATATCAAGGACTCATTGGGCGAATCTCTCTGGAACTGAGATCGGAACGCTCACTGACATTTCCCCTATCTGAAAATCTGATAAACGTCGGTAAAAATGACTAAGTCCAAAAAAAAATTTTTTTCAACTTTTTTCAATTTTACCCCCATGGGATATATATTCTACCCACACACATTTGGAACTCTCCTGGGGTACCCTCACCCATATTATTCCCTCATTTAGTGGATATTTTCACAAAAAAGTGACATTTTCAAAAATCCAAAATATTGGCTGAAAACGACTAAATATCAAGGACTCATTGGGCGAATCACTCTGGAACTGAAATCGAAATTCTCACTGACATTTACCTTATCTGAAAGTCTGATAAACGCCGGAAAAATGACTAAGTCCAAAAAAAAATTTTTTTCAACTTTTTTCAATTTTACCCCCGTGGGATATATATTCTACCCACACACATTTGGAACTCTCCTGGGGTACCCTCACACATATTATTCCCTCATTTAGTGGATATTTTCACAAAAAAGTGAAATTTTCAAAAATCCAAAATATTGGCTGAAAACGACTAAATATCTAGGACTCATTGGGCGAATCGCTCTGGAACTGAAATCGGAATGCTCACTGACATTTCCCTTATCTGAAAGTCTGATAAAAGTCGGAAAAATGACAGTCCAAAAAAAAATTTCTTTCAACTTTTTTCAATTTTACCCCCATGGGATATATATTCTACCCACACACATTTGGAACTCTCCTGGGGTACCCTCACACATATTATTCCCTCATTTAGTGGATATTTTCACAAAAAAGTGAAATTTTCAAAAATCCAGAAACTTGGCTGAAAACGACTAAATATCAAGGACTCATTAGGCGAATCACTCTGGAACTGAAATCGGAATGCTCACTGACATTTCCCTCATCTGAAAGTCTGATAAATGCCGGAAAAATGACTAAGTACAAAAAAAAAAATTTTTTCAACTTTTTTCAATTTTACCCCTTTGGGATATATATTCTACCCACACACATTTGGAACTCTCCTGGGGTACCCTCACACATATTATTCCCTAATTTAGTGGATATTTTCACAAAAAAGTGAAATTTTCAAAAATCCAAAATATTGGCTGAAAACGACTAAATATCAAGGACTCATTGGGCGAATCGCTCTGGAACTGAAATCGGAATTCTCACTGACATTTACCTTATCTGAAAGTCTGATAAACGCCGGAAAAATGACTAAGTCCAAAAAAAAATTTTTTTCTACTTTTTTCAATTTTAACCACGTGGGATATATATTATACCCACACACATTTGGAACTCTCCTGGGGTACCCTCACACATATTATTCCCTAATTTAGTGGATATTTTCAAAAAAAAGTGAAATTTTCAAAAATCCAAAATATTGGCTGAAAACGACTAAATATCTAGGACTCATTGGGCGAATCGCCCTGGAACTGAAATCGGAATGCTCACTGACATTTCCCTTATCTGAAAGTCTGATAAACGCCGGAAAAATGACTAAGTTCAAAAAAAAATTTTTTCAACTTTTTTCAATTTTAACCCCGTGGGATATATATTCTACCCACACACATTTGGAACTCTCCTGGGGTACCCTCACACATATTATTCCCTCATTTAGTGGATATGTTCACAAAAAAGTGAAATTTTCAAAAATCCAAAATATTGGCTGAAAACGACTAAATATCTAGGACTCATTGGGCGAATCGCTCTGGAACTGAAATCGGAATGCTCACTGACATTTCCCTTATCTGAAAGTCTGATAAAAGTCGGAAAAATGACAGTCCAAAAAAAAATTTCTTTCAACTTTTTTCAATTTTACCCCCATGGGATATATATTCTACCCACACACATTTGGAACTCTCCTGGGGTACCCTCACACCTATTATTCCCTCATTTAGTGGATATTTTCACAAAAAAGTGAAATTTTCAAAAATCCAGAAACTTGGCTGAAAACGACTAAATATCAAGGACTCATTAGGCGAATCACTCTGGAACTGAAATCGAAATGCTCACTGACATTTCCCTTATCTGAAAGTCTGATAAATGCCGGAAAAATGACTAAGTACAAAAAAAAAAATTTTTTCAACTTTTTTCAATTTTACCCCTTTGGGATATATATTCTACCCACACACATTTGGAACTCTCCTGGGGTACCCTCACACATATTATTCCCTCATTTAGTGGATATTTTCACAAAAAAGTGAAATTTTCAAAAATCCAAAATATTGGCTGAAAACGACTAAATATCTAGGACTCATTGGGCGAATTGCTCTGGAACTGAATTCGGAACACTCACTGACATTTCCTCTATCTGAAAGTCTGATAAACGACGGAAAAATGACTAAGTACAAAAAAAAAAATTTTTTCAACTTTTTTCAATTTTACCCCTGTGGGATATATATTCTACCCACACACATTTGGAACTCTCCTGGGGTACCCTCACACATATTATTCCCTAATTTAGTGGATATTTTCACAAAAAAGTAAAATTTTCAAAAATCCAAAATATTGGCTGAAAACGACTAAATATCAAGGACTCATTGGGCGAATCGCTCTGGAACTGAAATCGGAATTCTCACTGACATTTACCTTATCTGAAAGTCTGATAAACGCCGGAAAAATGACTAAGTCCAAAAAAAAATTTTTTTCTACTTTTTTCAATTTTAACCACGTGGGATATATATTATACCCACACACATTTGGAACTCTCCTGGGGTACCCTCACACATATTATTCCCTAATTTAGTGGATATTTTCACAAAAAAGTGAAATTTCCAAAAATCCAAAATATTGGCTGAAAACGACTAAATATCTAGGACTCATTGGGCGAATCGCTCTGGAACTGAAATCGGAATGCTCACTGACATTTCCCTTATCTGAAAGTCTGATAAAAGTCGGAAAAATGACAGTCCAAAAAAAAATTTCTTTCAACTTTTTTCAATTTTACCCCCATGGGATATATATTCTACCCACACACATTTGGAACTCTCCTGGGGTACCCTCACACATATTATTCCCTCATTTAGTGGATATTTTCACAAAAAAGTGAAATTTTCAAAAATCCAGAAACTTGGCTGAAAACGACTAAATATCAAGGACTCATTAGGCGAATCACTCTGGAACTGAAATCGGAATGCTCACTGACATTTCCCTTATCTGAAAGTCTGATAAATGCCGGAAAAATGACTAAGTACAAAAAAAAAAATTTTTTCAACTTTTTTCAATTTTACCCCTTTGGGATATATATTCTACCCACACACATTTGGAACTCTCCTGGGGTACCCTCACACATATTATTCCCTCATTTAGTGGATATTTTCACAAAAAAGTGAAATTTTCAAAAATCCAAAATATTGGCTGAAAACGACTAAATATCTAGGACTCATTGGGCGAATTGCTCTGGAACTGAATTCGGAACACTCACTGACATTTCCTCTATCTGAAAGTCTGATAAACGACGGAAAAATGACTAAGTACAAAAAAAAAAATTTTTTCAACTTTTTTCAATTTTACCCCTGTGGGATATATATTCTACCCACACACATTTGGAACTCTCCTGGGGTACCCTCACACATATTATTCCCTAATTTAGTGGATATTTTCACAAAAAAGTAAAATTTTCAAAAATCCAAAATATTGGCTGAAAACGACTAAATATCAAGGACTCATTGGGCGAATCGCTCTGGAACTGAAATCGGAATTCTCACTGACATTTACCTTATCTGAAAGTCTGATAAACGCCGGAAAAATGACTAAGTCCAAAAAAAAATTTTTTTCTACTTTTTTCAATTTTAACCACGTGGGATATATATTATACCCACACACATTTGGAACTCTCCTGGGGTACCCTCACACATATTATTCCCTAATTTAGTGGATATTTTCACAAAAAAGTGAAATTTCCAAAAATCCAAAATATTGGCTGAAAACGACTAAATATCTAGGACTCATTGGGCGAATCGCTCTGGAACTGAAATCGGAATGCTCACTGACATTTCCCTTATCTGAAAGTCTGATAAAAGTCGGAAAAATGACAGTCCAAAAAAAAATTTCTTTCAACTTTTTTCAATTTTACCCCCATGGGATATATATTCTACCCACACACATTTGGAACTCTCCTGGGGTACCCTCACACATATTATTCCCTCATTTAGTGGATATTTTCACAAAAAAGTGAAATTTTCAAAAATCCAGAAAATTGGCTGAAAATGACTAAATATCAAGGACTCATTGGGCGAATCTCTCTGGAACTGAGATCGGAACGCTCACTGACATTTCCCCTATCTGAAAATCTGATAAACGTCGGTAAAAATGACTAAGTCCAAAAAAAAATTTTTTTCAACTTTTTTCAATTTTACCCCCGTGGGATATATATTCTACCCACACACATTTCGAACTCTCCTGGGGTACCCTCACACATATTATTCCCTCATTTAGGGGATATTTTCACAAAAAAGTGAAATTTTCAAAAATCCAGAAAATTGGCTGAAAACGACTAAATATCAAGGACTCATTGGGCGAATCGCTCTGGAACTGAAATCGGAACGCTCACTGACATTTGCCCTATCTGAAAGTCTGATAAACGGCGGAGAAATGACTAACTCCAAGAATAAATATTTTTTAACTTTTTTCAATTTTTCCCCCGTGGGATATATATTCTACCCACACACATTTGTAACTCTCCTGGGGTACCCTAACACATATTATTCCCTCATTTAGTGGATATTTTCACAAAAAAGTGAAATTTTCAAAAATCCAAAATATTGGCTGAAAACGACTAAATATCAAGGACTCATTGGGCGTATCGCTCTGGAACTGAAATCGGAAAGCTCACTGACATTTGCCCTATCTGAAAGTCTGATAAACGTCGGAAAAATGACTAAGTCCCTAAAAAAAATTTTTTCACCTTTTTTCAATTTTACCCCCGTGGGATATATATTCTTCCCACACACATTTTGAACTCTCCTGGGGTACCCTCACACATATTATTCCCTAATTTAGTGTATATTTTCACAAAAAAGTGAAATTTTCAAAAATCCAGAAAATTGGCTGAAAACGACTAAATATCAAGGACTCATTGGGTGAATCGATCTGAAACTGAAATCGGAACGCTCACTGACATTTCCCCTATCTGAAAGTCTGATAAATGCCGGAAAAATGACTAATCCAAAAAAAAATTTTTTTCAACTTTTTTCAATTTTACCCCCGTGGGATATATATTCTACCCACACACATTTGGAACTCTCCTGGGGTACCCTCACACATATTATTCCCTCATTTAGTGAATATTTTCACAAAAAAGTGAAATTTTCAAAAATCCAGAAAATTGGCTGAAAACGACTAAATATCAAGGACTCATTGGGCGAATCGATCTGAAACTGAAATCGGAACTCTCACTGACATTTCCCCTATCTGAAAGTCTGATAAACGTCGGAAAAATGACTAAGTCCCAAAAAAAAAATGTTTCAATTTTTTTCAATTTTACCCCCGTGGGATATATATTCTACCCACACACATTTGGAACTCTCCCGGAGTACCCTCACACATATTATTCCCTCATTTAGTGGATATTTTCACAAAAAAGTGTAATTTTCAAACATCCAAAATATTGGCTGAAAACGACTAAATATCAAGGACTCATTGGGCGTATCACTCTGGAACTGAAATCGGAAAGCTCACTGACATTTGCCCTATGTGAAAGTCTGCTAAACGCCGGAAAAATGACTAATCAAAAAAAAAATGTTTTCAACTTTTTTCAATTTTACCCCCGTGGGATATATATTCTACCCACACACATTTGGAACTCTCCTGGGGTACCCTCACACATATTATTCCCTCATTTAGTGGATATTTTCACAAAAAAGTGTAATTTTCAAACATCCAAAATATTGGCTGAAAGCGACTAAATATCAAGGACTCATTGGGTGAATCGCTCTGGAACTGAAATCAAAACGCTCACTGACATTTGCCCTATCTGAAAGTCTGATAAACGCCGTAAAAATGACTAAGTCCAAAAAAAAATTTTTTTCAACTTTTTTCAATTTTACCCCCGTGGGATATATATTCTACCCACACACATTTGGAACTCTCCTGGGGTACCCTCACACATATTATTCCCTCATTTAGGGTATATTTTCACAAAAAAGTGAAATTTTCAAAAATCCAGAAAATTGGCTGAAAACGACTAAATATCAAGGACTCATTGGGCGTATCGCTCTGGAACTGAAATCGGAAAGCTCACTGACATTTGCCCTATCTGAAAGTCTGATAAACGTCGGAAAAATGACTAAATCCAAATAAAAAAAAAATTTCAATTTTTTTCAATTTTACCCCCGTGGGATATATATTCTACCCACACACATTTGTAACTCTCCTGGGGTACCCTCATACATATTATTCCCTCATTTAGTGGATATTTTCACAAAAAAGTGAAATTTTCAAAAATCCAGAAAATTGGCTGAAAATGACTAAATATCAAGGACTCATTGGGCGAATCACTCTGGAACTGAAATCAGAACGCTCACTGACATTTCCCCTATCTGAAAGTCTGATAAACGTCGGAAAAATGACAGTCCAAAAAAATAAATTTTCAATTTTTTTCAATTTTACCCCCGTGGGATATATATTCAACCCACACACATTTGGAACTCTCCTGGGGTACCCTCACACATATTATTCAGTGGATATTTAGTGGATATTTTCACAAAAAAGTGAAATTTTCAAAAATCCAGAAAATTGGCTGAAAACGACTAAATATCAAGGACTCATTGGGCGAATCGATCTGAAACTGAAATCGGAACTCTCACTGACATTTCCCCTATCTGAAAGTCTGATAAACGTCGGAAAAATGACTAAGTCCCAAAAAAAATATGTTTCAATTTTTTTCAATTTTACCCCCGTGGGATATATATTCTACCCACACACATTTGGAACTCTCCCGGAGTACCCTCACACATATTATTCCCTCATTTAGTGGATATTTTCACAAAAAAGTGTAATTTTCAAACATCCAAAATATTGGCTGAAAACGACTAAATATCAAGGACTCATTGGGCGTATCACTCTGGAACTGAAATCGGAAAGCTCACTGACATTTGCCCTATGTGAAAGTCTGCTAAACGCCGGAAAAATGACTAATCAAAAAAAAAATGTTTTCAACTTTTTTCAATTTTACCCCCGTGGGATATATATTCTACCCACATACATTTGGAACTCTCCTGGGGTACCCTCACACATATTATTCCCTCATTTAGTGGATATTTTCACAAAAAAGTGTAATTTTCAAACATCCAAAATATTGGCTGAAAGCGACTAAATATCAAGGACTCATTGGGTAAATCGCTCTGGATCTGAAATCAAAACGCTCACTGACATTTGCCCTATCTGAAAGTCTGATAAACGCCGTAAAAATGACTAAGTCCAAAAAAAAATTTTTTTCAACTTTTTTCAATTTTACCCCCGTGGGATATATATTCTACCCACACACATTTGGAACTCTCCTGGGGTACCCTCACACATATTATTCCCTCATTTAGGGGATATTTTCACAAAAAAGTGAAATTTTCAAAAATCCAGAAAATTGGCTGAAAACGACTAAATATCAAGGACTCATTGGGCGTATCGCTCTGGAACTGAAATCGGAAAGCTCACTGACATTTGCCCTATCTGAAAGTCTGATAAACGTCGGAAAAATGACTAAATCCAAATAAAAAAAATTTTCAATTTTTTTCAATTTTACCCCCGTGGGATATATATTCTACCCACACACATTTGTAACTCTCCTGGGGTACCCTCACACATATTATTCCCTCATTTAGTGGATATTTTCACAAAAAAGTGAAATTTTCAAAAATCCAGAAAATTGGCTGAAAATGACTAAATATCAAGGACTCATTGGGCGAATCACTCTGGAACTGAAATCAGAACGCTCACTGACATTTCCCCTATCTGAAAGTCTGATAAACGTCGGAAAAATGACAGTCCAAAAAAATAAATTTTCAATTTTTTTCAATTTTACCCCCGTGGGATATATATTCAACCCACACACATTTGGAACTCTCCTGGGGTACCCTCACACATATTATTCAGTGGATATTTAGTGGATATTTTCACAAAAAAGTGAAATTTTCAAAAATCCAAAATATTGGCTGAAAACGACTAAATATCAAGGACTCATTGGGCAAATCGCTCTGGAACTGAAATCGGAACGCTCACTGACATTTGCCCTATCTGAAAGTCTGATAAACGCCGGAAAAATGACTAAGTCCCTAAAAAAATTTTTTTCACCTTTTTTCAATTTTACCCCCGTGGGATATATATTCTTCCCACACACATTTGGAACTCTCCTGGGGTACCCTCACACATATTATTCCCTCATTTAGTGGATATTTTCACAAAAAAGTGAAATTTTCAAAAATCCAGAAAATTGGCTGAAAACGACTAAATATCAAGGACTCATTGGGCGAATCACTCTGGAACTGAAATCGGAACGCTCACTGACATTTGCCCTATCTGAAAGTCTGATAAACGCCGTAAAAATGACTAAGTTCCCCCAAAAAAATGTTTCACCTTTTTTCAATTTTACCCCCGTGGGATATATATTCTTCCCACACACATTTGGAACTCTCCTGGGGTACCCTCACACATATTATTCCCTCATTTAGGGGATATTTTCACAAAAAAAGTGAAATTTTCAAAAATCCAGAGACTTGGCTGAAAACGACTAAATATCAAGGACTCATTTAGCGAATTGCTCTGAAACTGAAGTCGGAACGCTCACTGACATTTCCCTTATCTGAAAGTCTGATAAACGGCGGAAAAATGACTAAGTCCAAAAAAAAATTTCTTTCAACTTTTTTCAATTTTACCCCCGTGGGATATATATTCTACCCACACACATTTAGAACTCTCCTCGGGTACCCTCTCACATATTATTCCCTAATTTAGTGGATATTTTCACAAAAAAGTGAAATTTTCAAAAATCCAGAAAATTGGCTGAAAATGACTAAATATCAAGGACTCATTGGGCGAATCGCTCTGGAACTGAAATCGGAAATCTCACTGACATTTGCCCTATCTGAAAGTCTGCTAAACGCCGGAAAAATGACTAAGTCCAAAAAAAAAATTTTTTCAATTTTACCCCCGTGGGATATATATTCAACCCACACACATTTGTAACTCTCCTGGGGTACCCTCACACATATTATTCCCTCATTTAGTGGATACTTTCACAAAAAAGTGAAATTTTCAAAAATCCAGAAAATTGGCTGAAAACGACTAAATATCAAGGACTCATTGGGCGAATCGCTCTGGAACTGAAATCGGAACGCTCACTGACATTTCGCCTATCTGAAATCTGATAAACGTCGGAAAAATGACCAAGTCCAGAAAAAAATTTCTTTCAACTTTTTTCAATTTTACCCCTGTGGGATATATATTCTACCCACACACATTTGTAACTCTCCTGGGGTACCCTCACACATATTATTCCCTAATTTAGTGGATATTTTCACAAAAAAGTGAAATTTTCAAAAATCCAGAAAATTGGCTGAAAACGACTAAATATCAAGGACTCATTGGGCGAATCGCTCTGGAACTGAAATCGGAACGCTCACTGACATTTGCCCTATCTGAAAGTCTGATAAACGTCGGAAAAATGACTAAATCCAAATAAAAAAAAAATTTCAATTTTTTTTAATTTTACCCCCGTGGGATATATATTCTACCCACACACATTTGTAACTCTCCTGGGGTACCCTCACACATATTATTCCCTCATTTAGTGGATATTTTCACAAAAAAGTGAAATTTTCAAAAATCCAGAAAATTGGCTGAAATTGACTAAATATCAAGGACTCATTGGGCGAATCACTCTGGAACTGAAATCAGAACGCTCACTGACATTTCCCCTATCTGAAAGTCTGATAAACGTCGGAAAAATAACAGTCCAAAAAAATAAATTTTCAATTTTTTTCAATTTTACCCCCGTGGGATATATATTCAACCCACACACATTTGGAACTCTCCTGGGGTACCCTCACACATATTATTCAGTGGATATTTAGTGGATATTTTCACAAAAAAGTGAAATTTTCAAGAATCCAGAAAATTGGCTGAAAACGACTAAATATCAAGGACTCATTGGGCGTATCACTCTGGAACTGAAATCGGAAAGCTCACTGACATTTGCCCTATGTGAAAGTCTGCTAAACGCCGGAAAAATGACTAATCAAAAAAAAAATGTTTTCAACTTTTTTCAATTTTACCCCCGTGGGATATATATTCTACCCACACACATTTGGAACTCTCCTGGGGTACCCTCACACATATTATTCCCTCATTTAGTGGATATTTTCACAAAAAAGTGTAATTTTCAAACATCCAAAATATTGGCTGAAAGCGACTAAATATCAAGAACTCATTGGGTGAATCGCTCTGGAACTGAAATCGAAACGCTCACTGACATTTGCCCTATCTGAAAGTCTGATAAACGCCGTAAAAATGACTAAGTCCCAAAAAAAAAATTTTTCACCTTTTTTCAATTTTACCCCCGTGGGATATATATTCTTCCCACGCACATTTTAAACTCGCCTGGGGTACACTCACACATATTATTCCCTCATTTAGTGGATATTTTCACAAAAAAGTGAAATTTTCAAAAATCCAAAATATTGGCTGAAAACGACTAAATATCAAGGACTCATTGGGCGAATCGCTCTGGAACTGAAATCGAAACGCTCACTGACATTTCCCCTATCTGAAAGTCTGATAAACGCCGGAAAACTGACTAAGTCTAAAAAAAATTTTTTTTCAACTTTTTTCAATTTTACCCCCGTGGGATATATATTCTACCCACACACATTTGGAACTCTCCTGGGGTACCCTCACACATATTATTCCCTCATTTAGTGGATATTTTCACAAAAATGTGAAATTTTCAAAAATCCAGAAAATTGGCTGAAAACGACTAAATATCAAGGACTCATTGGGCGAATCGCTCTGGAACTTAAATCGAAATGCTCACTGACATTTACCCTATCTGAAAGTCTGATAAACGCCGGAAAAATGACTAAGTCCAAAAAAAAATTTTTTTCAACTTTTTTCAGATTTACCCCCGTGGGATATATATTCTACCCACACACATTTGTAACTCTCCTGGGGTACCCTCACACATATTATTCCCTCATTTAGTGGATATTTTCACAAAAAAGTGAAATTTTCAAAAATCCAGAAAATTGGCTGAAAACGACTAAATATCAAGGAATCATTGAGCGAATCGCTCTGGAACTGAAATCGTAACGCTCACTGACATTTCCCCTATCTGAAAGTCTGATAAACGTCGGAAACATGACTAAGTCCAAAAAAAAATTTTTTTCAACTTTTTTCAATTTTACCCCCGTGGGATGTATATTCTACCCACACACATTTGGACCTCTCCTGGGGTACCCTCACACATATTTTTCCCTCATTTAGTGGATATTTTCACAAAAAAGTGAAATTTTCAAAAATCCAAAATATTGGCTGAAAATGACTAAATATCAAGGACTCATTGGGCGAATCGCTCTGGAACTGAAATCGGAACGCTCACTGACATTTGCCCTATCTGAAAGTCTGAGAAACGCCGGAAAAATGACTAAGTCCCCAAAAAAATTTTCTTCACCTTTTTTCAATTTTACCCCTGTGAGATATATATTCTTCCCAAACACATTTTGAACTCTCCTGGGGTACCCTCACACATATTATTCCCTCATTTAGTGGATATTTTCACAAAAAAGTGAAATTTTCAAAAATCCAGAAAATTGGCTGAAAATGACTAAATATCAGGGACTCATTGGGCGAATCACTCTGGAACTGAAATCGGAACGCTCACTGACATTTCCCCTATCTGAAAGTCTGATAAACGTCGGAAAAATGACTAAGCCCAAAAAAAAATTTTTTTCAACTTTTTTGAATTATACACCCGTGGGATGTATATTCTACCCACACACATTTGGAAGTCTCCTGGGGTACCCTCACACGTATTATTCCCTCATTAAGTGGATATTTTCACAAAAAAGTGAAATTTTCAAAAATCCAGAAAATTGGCTGAAAATGACTAAATATCAAGGACTCATTGGGCGAATCGCTCTGGAACTGAAATCGGAACGCTCACTGACATTTGCCCTATCTGAAAGTCTGAGAAACGCCGGAAAAATGACTAAGTCCCCAAAAAAATTTTCTTCACCTTTTTTCAATTTTACCCCCGTGGGATATATATTCTTCCCACACACATTTTGAACTCTCCTGGGGTACCCTCACACATATTATTCCCTCATTTAGGGGATATTTTCACAAAAAAGTGAAATTTTCAAAAATCCAAAATATTGGCTGAAAATGACTAAATATCAAGGACTCATTGGGCGAATCGCTCTGGAACTGAAATCGGAACGCTCACTGACATTTGCCCTATCTGAAAGTCTGAGAAACGCCGGAAAAATGACTAAGTCCCCAAAAAAATTTTCTTCACCTTTTTTCAATTTTACCCCTGTGAGATATATATTCTTCCCAAACACATTTTGAACTCTCCTGGGGTACCCTCACACATATTATTCCCTCATTTAGTGGATATTTTCACAAAAAAGTGAAATTTTCAAAAATCCAGAAAATTGGCTGAAAATGACTAAATATCAGGGACTCATTGGGCGAATCACTCTGGAACTGAAATCGGAACGCTCACTGACATTTCCCCTATCTGAAAGTCTGATAAACGTCGGAAAAATGACTAAGCCCAAAAAAAAATTTTCTTCACCTTTTTTCAATTTTACCCCCGTGGGATATATATTCTTCCCACACACATTTTGAACTCTCCTGGGGTACCCTCACACATATTATTCCCTCATTTAGGGGATATTTTCACAAAAAAGTGAAATTTTCAAAAATCCAGAAACTTGGCTGAAAACAACTAAATATCAAGGACTCATTGGGCGAATCGCTCTGGAACTGAAATCGGAACGCTCACTGACATTTGCCCTATCGGAAAGTCTGATAAACGCCGTAAAAATGACTAAGTCCCCAAAAAAAAATTTTTCACCTTTTTTCGATTTTACCCCCGTGGGATATATATTCTTCCCACACACATTTTGAACTCTCCTGGGGTACCCTCACACATATTATTCCCTCATTTAGGGGATATTTTCACAAAAAAAGTGAAATTTTCAAAAATCCAGAGACTTGGCTGAAAACGACTAAATATCAAGGACTCTTTTAGCGAATTGCTCTGAAACTGAAGTCGGAACGCTCACTGACATTTCCCTTATCTGAAAGTCTGATAAACGGCGGAAAAATGACTAAGTCCAAAAAAAAATTTCTTTCAACTTTTTTCAATTTTACCCCCGTGGGATATATATTCTACCCACACACATTTAGAACTCTCCTCGGGTACCCTCTCACATATTATTCCCTAATTTAGTGGATATTTTCACAAAAAAGTGAAATTTTCAAAAATCCAGAAAATTGGCTGAAAATGACTAAATATCAAGGACTCATTGGGCGAATCGCTCTGGAACTGAAATCGGAAATCTCACTGACATTTGCCCTATCTGAAAGTCTGCTAAACGCCGGAAAAATGACTAAGTCCAAAAAAAAAATTTTTTCAATTTTACCCCCGTGGGATATATATTCAACCCACACACATTTGTAACTCTCCTGGGGTACCCTCACACATATTATTCCCTCATTTAGTGGATATTTTCACAAAAAAGTTAAATTTTCAAAAATCCAGAAAATTGGCTGAAAACGACTAAATATCAAGGACTCATTGGGCGAATCGCTCTGGAACTGAAATCGGAACGCTCACTGACATTTTCCCTATCTGAAAGTCTGATAGACGCCGGAAAAATGACTAAGTCCAAAAAAAAAATTTTTTCACCTTTTTTCAATTTTACCCCTATGGGATATATATTCTTCCCACACACATTTTGAACTCTCCTGGGGTACCCTCACACATATTATTCCCTCATTTAGTGGATATTTTCACAAAAAAGTGAAATTTTCAAAAATCCAGAAAATTGGCTGAAAACGACTAAATATCAAGGACTCATTGGGCGAATCGCTCTGGAACTGAAATCGGAACGCTCACTGACATTTCCCTTATCTGAAAGTCTGTTAAATTCCGTAAAAATGACTAAGTCCAAAAAAAAAATGTTTTCAACTTTTTTCAATTTTACCCCCGTGGGATGTATATTCTAGCCACACACATTTGGAACTCTCCTGGGGTACCCTCACACATATTATTCCCTCATTTAGTGGATATTTTCACAAAAAAGTGAAATTTTCAAAAATCCAGAAAATTGGCTGAAAACGACTAAATATCAAGGACTCATTGGGCGAATCGCTCTGGAACTGAAATCGGAACGCTCACTGACATTTCCCTTATCTGAAAGTCTGTTAAATTCCGGAAAAATGACTAAGTCCAAAAAAAAAATGTTTTCAACTTTTTTCAATTTTACCCCCGTGGGATATATATTCTACCCACACACATTTTGAACTCTCCTGGGGTACCCTCACACATATTATTCCCTCATTTAGTGGTTATTTTCACAAAAAAGTGAAATTTTCAAAAATCCAAAATATTGGCTGAAAATGACTAAATATCAAGGACTCATTGGGCGAATCGCTCTGGAACTGAAATCGGAACGCTCACTGAACTTTCCCCTATCTGAAAGTCTGATAAACGGCGGAAAAATGACTAAGTCCAAAAAAAAATTTTTTTTCAACTTTTTTCAGATTTACCCCCGTGGGATATATATTCTACCCACACACATTTGAAACTCTCCTGGGGTACCCTCACACATATTATTCCCTCATTTAGTGGATATTTTCATAAAAAAGTGAAATTTTCAAAAATCCAGAAAATTGGCTGAAAACGACTAAATATCAAGGACTCATTGGGCGAATCGCTCTGGAACTGAAATCGGAACGCTCACTGACATTTCCCCTATCTGAAAGTCTGATAAACGTCGGAAAAATGACTAAGTCCAAAAAAATTTTTTTTTCAACTTTTTTCAATTTTACCCCCGTGGGATATATATTCTACCCACACACATTTGGACCTCTCCTGGGGTACCCTCACACATATTATTCCCTCATTTAGTGGATATTTTCACAAAAAAGTGAAATTTTCAAAAATCCAGAAAATTGTCTGAAAACGACTAAATATCAAGGACTCATTGGGCGAATCGCTCTGGAACTGAAATTGGAACGCTCACTGACATTTCCCCTATCTGAAAGTCTGATAAACGTCGGAAAAATGACTAAGTCTAAAAAATATTTTTTTTCAACTTTTTTCAATTTTACCCCCGTGGGATGTATATTCTACCCACGCACATTTGGACCTCTCCTGGGGTACCCTCACACATATTTTTCCCTCATTTAGTGGATATTTTCACAAAAAAGTGAAATTTTCAAAAATCCAAAATATTGGCTGAAAATGACTAAATATCAAGGACTCATTGGGCGAATCGCTCTGGAACTGAAATCGGAACGCTCACTGACATTTGCCCTATGTGAAAGTCTGATAAACGCCGGAAAAATGACTAAGTCCCTAAAAAATTTTTTTTCACCTTTTTTCAATTTTACCCCCGTGGGATATATATTCTTCCCACACACATTTTGAACTCTCCTGGGGTACCCTCACACGTATTTTTCCCTCATTTAGGGGATATTTTCACAAAAAAGTGAAATTTTCAAAAATCCAGAAACTTGGCTGAAAACGACTAAATATCAAGGACTCATTGGGCGAATCGCTCTGGAACTGAAATCGGAACGCTCACTGACATTTCCCTTATCTGAAAGTCTGTTAAATGCCGGAAAAATGACTAAGTCCAAAAAAAAAATGTTTTCAACTTTTTTCAATTTTACCCCCGTGGGATATATATTCTACCCACACACATTTCGAACTCTCCTGGGGTACCCTCACACATATTATTCCCTCATTTAGTGGATATTTTCACAAAAAAGTGAAATTTTGAAAAATCCAAAATAATGGCTGAAAACGACTAAATATCAAGGAGTCATAGGGCGAATCGTTCTGGAACTGAAATCGGAACGCTCACTGACATTTCCCCTATCTGAAAGTCTGAGAAACGCCGGAAAAATGACTAAGTCCCCCAAAAAATTTTCTTCACCTTTTTTCAATTTTACCCCCGTGGGATATATATTCTTCCCACACACATTTTGAACTCTCCTGTGGTACCCTCACACATATTATTCCCTCATTTAGGGGATATTTTCACAAAAAAGTGAAATTTTCAAAAATCCAGAAACTTGGCTGAAAACAACTAAATATCAAGGACTCATTGGGCGAATCGCTCTGGAACTGAAATCGGAACGCTCACTGACATTTCCCTTATCTGAAAGTCTGATAAACGCCGGAAAAATGACTAAGTCCAAAAAAAAAATGTTTTCAACTTTTTTCAATTTTACCCCGATGGGATGTATATTCTACCCACACACATTTGGAACTCTCCTGGGGTACCCTCACACATATTATTCCCTCATTTAGTGGATATTTTCACAAAAAAGTGAAATTTTCAAAAATCCAGAAAATTGGCTGAAAACGACTAAATATCAAGGACTCATTGGGCGAATCGCTCTGGAACTGAAATCGGAACGCTCACTGACATTTCCCCTATCTGAAAGTCTGATAAACGTCGGAAAAATGACAGTCCAAAAAAAAAAATGTTTTCAACTTTTTTCAATTTTACCCCCGTGGGATGTATATTCTAGCCACACACATTTGGAACTCTCCTGGGGTACCCTCACACATATTATTCCCTCATTTAGTGGATATTTTCACAAAAAAGTAAAATTTTCAAAAATCCAGAAACTTGGCTGAAAACTACTAAATATCAAGGACTCATTGGGCGAATCGCTCTGGAACTGAAATCGGAACGCTCACTGACATTTCCCCTATCTGAAAGTCTGATAAACGTCGGAAAAATGACAGTCCAAAAATAAAAATGTTTCAATTCTTTTCAATTTTACCCCCGTGGGATATATATTCAACCCACACACATTTGGAACTCTCCTGGGGTACCCTCACACATATTATTCCCTCATTTAGTGGATATTTTCACAAAAAAGTGAAATTTTCAAAAATCCAAAATATTGGCTGAAAACGACTAAATATCAAGGACTCATTGGGCGAATCGCTCTGGAACTGAAATCGGAACGCTCACTGAAATTTGCCCTATCTGAAAGTCTGAGAAACGCCGGAAAGATGACTAAGTCCCAAAAAAATTTTTTTCACCTTTTTTCAATTTTACCCCGTGGGATATATATTCTTCCCATACACATTTTGAACTCTCCTGGGGTACCCTCACACATATTATTCCCTCATTCAGGGGATATTTTCACAAAAAAGTGAAATTTTCAAAAATCCAGAAAATTGGCTGAAAATGACTAAATATCAAGGACTCATTGGGCGAATCACTCTGGAAGTGAAATCGGAACGCTCACTGACATTTCCCTTATCTGAAAGTCTGTTAAATGCCGGAAAAATGACTAAGTCCAAAAAAAAAATGTTTTCAACTTTTTTCAATTTTACCCCCGTGGGATATATATTCTACCCAAACACATTTGGACCTCTCCTGGGGTACCCTCACACATATTATTTCCTAATTTAGTGGATATTTTCACAAAAAAGTGAAATTTTCAAAAATCCAGAAAATTGGCTGAAAACGACTAAATATCAAGGACTCAGAGGGCGAATCGCTCTGAAACTGAAATCGGAACGCTCAGTGACATTTGCCCTATCTGAAAGTCTGATAAACGTCGGAAAAATGACAGTCCAAAAAAAAAATGTTTCAATTTTTTTCAATTTTACACCCGTGGGATGTATATTCTACCCACACACATTTGAAACTCTCCTGGGGTACCCTCACACATATTATTCCCTCATTTAGTGAATATATTCATAAAAAAGTGAAATTTTCAAAAATCCAGAAACTTGGCTGAAATCCACTAAATATCAAGGACTCATTGAGCGAATCGCTCTGGAACTGAAATCGGAACGCTCACTGACATTTCCCTTATCTGAAAGTCTGATAAACGCCGGAAAAATGACTAAGTAAAAAAAAAAATTTTTTTCAACTTTTTTCAATTTTACCCCCGTGGGATATATATTCTACCCACACAAATTTGGAACTCTCCTGGGGTACCCTCACACATATTATTCCCTAATTTAGTGGATATTTTCACAAAAAAAGTGAAATTTTCAAAAATCCAGAAAATTGGCTGAAAACGACTAAATATCAAGGACTCATTGGGCGAATCACTCTGTAACTGAAATCGGAGCGCTCAGTGACTTTTCCCTTATCTGAAAGTCTCATAAACGCCGGAAAAATGACTAAGTCCAAAAAAAAATGTTTTCAACTTTTTTCAATTTTACCCCCGTGGGATGTATATTCTACCCACACACATTTGGAACTCTCCTGGGGCACCCTCACACATATTATTCCCTAATTTAGTGGATATTTTCACAAAAAAGTGAAATTTTCAAAAATCCAGAAAATTGGCTGAAAACGACTAAATATCAAGGACTCATTGGGCGAATCGCTCTGGAACTGAAATTGTAACGCTCACTGACATTTCCCCTTTCTGAAAGTCTGATAAACGGCGGAAAAATGACTAATCCCAAAAGAAAAATTTTTTCAACTTTTTTCAATTTTACCCCCGTGGGATATATATTCTACCCACACACATTTGGAAGTCTCCTGGGGTACCCTCACACATATTATTCCCTCATTTAGTGGATATTTTCACAAAAAAATGAAATTTTCAAAAATCCAAAATATTTGCTGAAAATGACTAAATATCAAGGACTCATTGGGCGAATCGCTCTGGAACTGAAATCGGAACGCTCACTGAACTTTCCCCTATCTGAAAGTCTGATAAACGGCGGAAAAATGACTAAGTCCAAAAAAAAATTTTTTTCAACTTTTTTCAGATTTACCCCCGTGGGATATATATTCTAACCACACACATTTGAAACTCTCCTGGGGTACCCTCACACATATTTTTCCCTCATTTAGTGGATATTTTCACAAAAAAGTGAAATTTTCAAAAATCCAAAATATTGGCTGAAAACGACTAAATATCAAGGACTCATTGGGCGAATCGCTCTGGAACTGAAATCGGAACACTCACTGACATTTGCCCTATCTGAAAGTCTGAGAAACGCCGGAAAAATGACTAAGTCCCCAAAAAAATTTTCTTCACCTTTTTTCAATTTTACCCCTGTGAGATATATATTCTTCCCACACACATTTTGAACTCTCCTGGGGTACCCTCACACATATTATTCCCTCATTTAGTGGATATTTTCACAAAAAAGTGAAATTTTGAAAAATCCAAAATAATGGCTGAAAACGACTAAATATCAAGGAGTCATTGGGCGAATCGTTCTGGAACTGAAATCGGAACGCTCACTGACATTTCCCCTATCTGAAAGTCTGAGAAACGCCGGAAAAATGACTAAGTCCCCCAAAAAATTTTCTTCACCTTTTTTCAATTTTACCCCCGTGGGATATATATTCATCCCACACACATTTTGAACTCTCCTGTGGTACCCTCACACATATTATTCCCTCATTTAGGGGATATTTTCACAAAAAAGTGAAATTTTCAAAAATCCAGAAACTTGGCTGAAAACAACTAAATATCAAGGACTCATTGGGCGAATCGCTCTGGAACTGAAATCGGAACGCTCACTGACATTTCCCCTATCTGAAAGTCTGATAAACGTCGGAAAAATGACAGTCCAAAAAAAAAAATGTTTTCAACTTTTTTCAATTTTACCCCCGTGGGATGTATATTCAAGCCACACACATTTGGAACTCTCCTGGGGTACCCTCACACATATTATTCCCTCATTTAGTGGATATTTTCACAAAAAAGTGAAATTTTCAAAAATGCAGAAACTTGGCTGAAAACGACTAAATATCAAGGACTCATTGGGCGAATCGCTCTGGAACTGAAATCGGAACGCTCACTGACATTTCCCCTATCTGAAAGTCTGATAAACGTCGGAAAAATGACAGTCCAAAAATAAAAATGTTTCAATTCTTTTCAATTTTACCCCCGTGGGATATATATTCAACCCACACACATTTGGAACTCTCCTGGGGTACCCTCACACATATTATTCCCTCATTTAGTGGATATTTTCACAAAAAAGTGAAATTTTCAAAAATCCAAAATATTGGCTGAAAACGACTAAATATCAAGGACTCATTGGGCGTATCGCTCTGGAACTGAAATCGGAACGCTCACTGAAATTTGCCCTATCTGAAAGTCTGAGAAACGCCGGAAAGATGACTAAGTCCCCAATAAAATTTTTTTCACCTTTTTTCAATTTTACCCCGTGGGATATATATTCTTCCCACACACATTTTGAACTCTCCTGGGGTACCCTCACACATATTATTCCCTCATTTAGGGGATATTTTCACAAAAAAGTGAAATTTTCAAAAATCCAGAAAATTGGCTGAAAATGACTAAATATCAAGGACTCATTGGGCGAATCGCTCTGGAAGTGAAATCGGAACGCTCACTGACATTTCCCTTATCTGAAAGACTGTTAAATGCCGGAAAAATGACTAAGTCCAAAAAAAAAATGTTTTCAACTTTTTTCAATTTTACCCCCGTGGGATATATATTCTACCCAAACTCATTTGGACCTCTCCTGGGGTACCCTCACACATATTATTTCCTAATTTAGTGGATATTTTCACAAAAAAGTGAAATTTTCAAAAATCCAGAAAATTGGCTGAAAACGACTAAATATCAAGGACTCAGAGGGCGAATCGCTCTGAAACTGAAATCGGAACGCTCACTGACATTTGCCCTATCTGAAAGTCTGATAAACGTCGGAAAAATGACAGTCCAAAAAAAAAATGTTTCAATTTTTTTCAATTTTACACCCGTGGGATGTATATTCTACCCACACACATTTGAAACTCTCCTGGGGTACCCTCACACATATTATTCCCTCATTTAGTGAATATATTCATAAAAAAGTGAAATTTTCAAAAATCCAGAAACTTGGCTGAAATCCAATAAATATCAAGGACTCATTGAGCGAATCGCTCTGGAACTGAAATCGGAACGCTCACTGACATTTCCCTTATCTGAAAGTCTGATAAACGCCGGAAAAATGACTAAGTCAAAAAAAAATTTTTTTTCAACTTTTTTCAATTTTACCCCCGTGGGATATATATTCTACCCACACAAATTTGGAACTCTCCTGGGGTACCCTCACACATATTATTCCCTAATTTAGTGGATATTTTCACAAAAAAAGTGAAATTTTCAAAAATCCAGAAAATTGGCTGAAAACGACTAAATATCAAGGACTCATTGGGCGAATCACTCTGTAACTGAAATCGGAGAGCTCAGTGACTTTTCCCTTATCTGAAAGTCTCATAAACGCCGGAAAAATGACTAAGTCCAAAAAAAAATGTTTTCAACTTTTTTCAATTTTACCCCCGTGGGATGTATATTCTACCCACACACATTTGGAACTCTCCTGGGGCACCCTCACACATATTATTCCCTAATTTAGTGGATATTTTCACAAAAAAGTGAAATTTTCAAAAATCCAGAAAATTGGCTGAAAACGACTAAATATCAAGGACTCATAGGGCGAATCGCTCTGGAACTGAAATTGTAACGCTCACTGACATTTCCCCTTTCTGAAAGTCTGATAAACGGCGGAAAAATGACTAATCCCAAAAAAAAAAATTTTTTCAACTTTTTTCAATTCCCCCCCCCGTGGGATATATATTCTACCCACACACATTTGGAACTCTCCTGGGGTACCCTCACACATATTATTCCCTCATTTAGTGGATATTTTCACAAAAAAGTGAAATTTTCAAAAATCCAAATTATTGGCTGAAAACGACTAAATATCAAGGACTCATTGGGCGTATCTCTCTGGAACTGAAATCAGAAAGCTCACTGACATTTCCCCTATCTGAAAGTCTGATAAACGCCGGAAAAATGACTAAGTCCAAAAAAATTTTTTTTTTCAACTTTTTTCAATTTTACCCCCGTGGGATATATATTCTACCCACACACATTTTGAACTCTCCTGTGGTACCCTCACACATATTATTCCCTCATTTAGGGGATATTTTCACAAAAAAGTGAAATTTTCAAAAATCCAGAAACTTGGCTGAAAACAACTAAATATCAAGGACTCATTGGGCGAATCGCTCTGGAACTGAAATCGGAACGCTCACTGACATTTCCCCTATCTGAAAGTCTGATAAACGTCGGAAAAATGACAGTCCAAAAAAAAAAATGTTTTCAACTTTTTTCAATTTTACCCCCGTGGGATGTATATTCAAGCCACACACATTTGGAACTCTCCTGGGGTACCCTCACACATATTATTCCCTCATTTAGTGGATATTTTCACAAAAAAGTGAAATTTTCAAAAATGCAGAAACTTGGCTGAAAACGACTAAATATCAAGGACTCATTGGGCGAATCGCTCTGGAACTGAAATCGGAACGCTCACTGACATTTCCCCTATCTGAAAGTCTGATAAACGTCGGAAAAATGACAGTCCAAAAATAAAAATGTTTCAATTCTTTTCAATTTTACCCCCGTGGGATATATATTCAACCCACACACATTTGGAACTCTCCTGGGGTACCCTCACACATATTATTCCCTCATTTAGTGGATATTTTCACAAAAAAGTGAAATTTTCAAAAATCCAAAATATTGGCTGAAAACGACTAAATATCAAGGACTCATTGGGCGTATCGCTCTGGAACTGAAATCGGAACGCTCACTGAAATTTGCCCTATCTGAAAGTCTGAGAAACGCCGGAAAGATGACTAAGTCCCCAATAAAATTTTTTTCACCTTTTTTCAATTTTACCCCGTGGGATATATATTCTTCCCACACACATTTTGAACTCTCCTGGGGTACCCTCACACATATTATTCCCTCATTTAGGGGATATTTTCACAAAAAAGTGAAATTTTCAAAAATCCAGAAAATTGGCTGAAAATGACTAAATATCAAGGACTCATTGGGCGAATCGCTCTGGAAGTGAAATCGGAACGCTCACTGACATTTCCCTTATCTGAAAGACTGTTAAATGCCGGAAAAATGACTAAGTCCAAAAAAAAAATGTTTTCAACTTTTTTCAATTTTACCCCCGTGGGATATATATTCTACCCAAACTCATTTGGACCTCTCCTGGGGTACCCTCACACATATTATTTCCTAATTTAGTGGATATTTTCACAAAAAAGTGAAATTTTCAAAAATCCAGAAAATTGGCTGAAAACGACTAAATATCAAGGACTCAGAGGGCGAATCGCTCTGAAACTGAAATCGGAACGCTCACTGACATTTGCCCTATCTGAAAGTCTGATAAACGTCGGAAAAATGACAGTCCAAAAAAAAAATGTTTCAATTTTTTTCAATTTTACACCCGTGGGATGTATATTCTACCCACACACATTTGAAACTCTCCTGGGGTACCCTCACACATATTATTCCCTCATTTAGTGAATATATTCATAAAAAAGTGAAATTTTCAAAAATCCAGAAACTTGGCTGAAATCCAATAAATATCAAGGACTCATTGAGCGAATCGCTCTGGAACTGAAATCGGAACGCTCACTGACATTTCCCTTATCTGAAAGTCTGATAAACGCCGGAAAAATGACTAAGTCAAAAAAAAATTTTTTTTCAACTTTTTTCAATTTTACCCCCGTGGGATATATATTCTACCCACACAAATTTGGAACTCTCCTGGGGTACCCTCACACATATTATTCCCTAATTTAGTGGATATTTTCACAAAAAAAGTGAAATTTTCAAAAATCCAGAAAATTGGCTGAAAACGACTAAATATCAAGGACTCATTGGGCGAATCACTCTGTAACTGAAATCGGAGAGCTCAGTGACTTTTCCCTTATCTGAAAGTCTCATAAACGCCGGAAAAATGACTAAGTCCAAAAAAAAATGTTTTCAACTTTTTTCAATTTTACCCCCGTGGGATGTATATTCTACCCACACACATTTGGAACTCTCCTGGGGCACCCTCACACATATTATTCCCTAATTTAGTGGATATTTTCACAAAAAAGTGAAATTTTCAAAAATCCAGAAAATTGGCTGAAAACGACTAAATATCAAGGACTCATAGGGCGAATCGCTCTGGAACTGAAATTGTAACGCTCACTGACATTTCCCCTTTCTGAAAGTCTGATAAACGGCGGAAAAATGACTAATCCCAAAAAAAAAAATTTTTTCAACTTTTTTCAATTCCCCCCCCCGTGGGATATATATTCTACCCACACACATTTGGAACTCTCCTGGGGTACCCTCACACATATTATTCCCTCATTTAGTGGATATTTTCACAAAAAAGTGAAATTTTCAAAAATCCAAATTATTGGCTGAAAACGACTAAATATCAAGGACTCATTGGGCGTATCTCTCTGGAACTGAAATCAGAAAGCTCACTGACATTTCCCCTATCTGAAAGTCTGATAAACGCCGGAAAAATGACTAAGTCCAAAAAAATTTTTTTTTTCAACTTTTTTCAATTTTACCCCCGTGGGATATATATTCTACCCACACACATTTGGAACTCTCCTGGGGTACCCTCACACATATTATTCCCTAATTTAGTGGATATTTTCACAAAAAAGTGAAATTTTCAAAAATCCAGAAACTTGGCTGAAAACGACTAAATATCAAGGATTTATTGGGCGAATCGCTCTGGAACTGAAATCGGAACACTCACTGACATTTCCCTTATCTGAAAGTCTGATAAACGCCGGAAAAATGACTAAGTCTAAAAAAAAATGTTTTCAACTTTTTACAATTTTACCCCCGTGGGATGTATATTCTACCCACACACATTTTGAACTCTCCTGGGGTACCCTCACACATATTATTCCCTCATTTAGTGGATATTTTCACAAAAAAGTGAAATTTTCAAAAATCCAAAATATTGGCTGAAAACGACTAAATATCAAGGACTCATTGGGCGTATCGCTCTGGAACTGAAATCGGAAAGCTCACTGACATTTCCCCTATCTGAAAGTCTGATAAACGTCGGAAAAATGATTAAGTCCAAAAAAAAATTTTTTCAATTTTTTTCAATTTTATCCCCGTGGGATATAAATTCTACCCACACACATTTGGACGTTTCCTGGGGTACCCTCACACATATTATTCCCTCATTTAGTGGATATTTTCACAAAAAAGTGAAATTTTCAAAAATCCAAAATATTTGCAGAAAACGACTAAATATCAAGGACTCATTGGGCGAATCGCTCTGAAACTGAAATCGGAACGATCACTGACATTTCCCCTATCTGAAAGTCTGATAAACGTCGGAAAAATGACAGTCCAAAAAAAAAAAATTTTCAATTTTTTTCAATTTTACCCCCGTGGGATATATATTCAACCCACACACATTTGGAACTCTCCTGGGGTACCCTCACACATATTATTCACTCATTTAGTGGATATTTTCACAAAAAAGTGAAATTTTCAAAAATCCAAAATATTGGCTGAAAACGACTAAATATCAAGGACTCATTATGCGAATCGCTCTGGAACTGAAATCGGAACGCTCACTGACATTTGCCCTATCTGAAAGTCTGATGAACGCCGGAAAAATGACTAAGTCCCTAAAAAAAATTTTTTCACCTTTTTTCAATTTTACCCCCGTGGGATATATATTCTTCCCACACACATTTTGAACTCTACTGGGGTACCCTCACACATATTATTCCCTCATTTAGGGGATATTTTCACAAAAAAGTGAAATTTTCAAAAATCCAGAAACTTGGCTGAAAACGACTAAATATCAAGAACTCATTGGTCGTATCGCTCTGGAACTGAAATCGGAAAGCTCACTGACATTTGCCCTATCTGAAAGTCTGTTAAACGCCGGAAAAATGACTAAGTCCAAAAAAAAAATGTTTTCAACTTTTTTCAATTTTACCACCGTGGGATATATATTCTACCCACACACATTTCGAACTCTCCTGGGGTACCCTCACACATATTATTCCCTCATTTAGTGGATATTTTCACAAAAAAGTGAAATTTTCAAAAATCCTAAATATTTGCTGAAAACGACTAATTATCAAGGACTCATTGGGCGAATCGATCTGGAACTAAGATCGGAACGCTCACTGACATTTCCCCTATCTGAAAGTCTGATAAACGGCGGAAAAATGACTGTCCAAAAAAAAATTTTTTTCAACTTTTTTCAATTTTACCCCCTTGGGATATATATTCTACCCACACACATTTGTAACTCTCCTGGGGTACCCTCACACATATTATTCCCTCATTTAGTGGATATTTTCACAAAAAAGTGAAATTTTCAAAAATCCAGAAAATTGGCTGAAAATGACTAAATATCAAGGACTCATTGGGCGAATCACTTGGAACTGAAATCGGAACGCTCACTGACATTTCCCGTATCTGAAAGTCTGATGAACGCCGGAAAAATGACTAAGTCCCTAAAAAATTTTTTTTTACCTTTTTTCAATTTTACCCCCGTGGGATATATATTCTTCCCACACACATTTTGAACTCTCCTGGGGTACCCTCACACATATTATTCCCTCATTTAGGGGATATTTTCACAAAATAGTGAAATTTTCAAAAATACTAAATATTTGCTGAAAACGACTAATTATCAAGGACTCATTGGGCTCTGGAACTGAAATCGGAACGCTCACTGACATTTCCCCTATCTGAAAGTCTGATAAACGTCGGAAAAATGACTAAGTCCAAAAAAAAATTTTTTTCAACTTTTTTCAATTTTCCTTAGTGGGATATATATTCTACCCACACACATTTGGAACTCTCCTGGGGTACCCTCACACATATTCCCTAATTTAGTGGATATTTTCACAAAAAAGTGAAATTTTCAAAAATCCACAAAATTGGCTGAAAATGACTAAATGTCAAGGACTCATTGGGCGAATCGCTCTGGAACTGAAATCGGAAAGCTCACTGACATTTGCCATATCTGAAAGTCTGATAAACGTCAGAAAAATGATTAAGTCCAAAAAAAAAATTTTTTCAATTTTACCCCCGTGGGATATATATTCTACCCACACACATTTGGTACTCTCCTGGGGTACCCTCACACATATTATTCCCTCATTTAGTGGATATTTTCACAAAAAAGTGAAATTTTCAAAAATCCAAAATATTGGCTGAAAACGTCTAAATATCAAGGACTCATTGGGCGTATCGCTCTGGAACTGAAATCGGAAAGCTCACTGACATTTGCCCTATCTGAAAGTCTGCTAAACGCCAGAAAAATGACTAAGTCCAAAAAAAAAATTTTTTCAACTTTTTTCAATTTTACCCCCGTCGGATATATATTCTACCCACACACATTTGGAAGTCTCCTGGGGTACCCTCACACATATTATTCCCTCATTTAGTGGATATTTTCACAAAAAAGTGAAATTTTCAAAAATCCAAAATATTTGCTGAAAACGACTGAATATCAAGGACTCATTGGGCGAATCGCTCTGGAACTGAAATCGGAACGCTCACTGACATTTGCCCTTTCTGAAAGCCTGATAAACGCCGAAAAATTGACTAAGTCCCCCAAAAAATTTTTTTCACCTTTTTTCAATTTTGCCCACGTGGGATATATATTCTTCCCACACACATTTTGAACTCTCCTGGGGTACCCTCACACATATTATTCCCTCATTTAGTGGATATTTTCACAAAAAAGTGAAATTTTCAAAAATCCAGAAACTTGGCTGAAAACGACTGAATATCAAGGACTCATTGGGTGAATCGTTCTGGAACTGAAATCGGAACGCTCACTGACATTTCCCTTATCTGAATTCTGATAAACGCCGGAAAAATGACTAAGTCCAAAAAAAAATCTTTTCAACTTTTTTCAATTTTACCCCCGTGGGATGTATATTCTACCCACACACATTTGGAAATCTCCTGGGGTACCCTCACACATATTATTCCCTAATTTAGTGGATATTTTCACAAAAAAGTGAAATTTTCAAAAATCCAGAAAATTGGCTGAAAACGACTAAATATCAAGGACTAATTGGGCGAATCGCTCTGGAACTGAAATCGGAACGCTCACTGATATTTGCCCTATCTGAAAGTCTGATAAACGTCGGAAAAA
The DNA here is from genome assembly GCF_046119375.1 of Phyllobates terribilis. Taxonomy (NCBI): domain Eukaryota; kingdom Metazoa; phylum Chordata; class Amphibia; order Anura; family Dendrobatidae; genus Phyllobates; species Phyllobates terribilis. The sequence goes on along the minus strand of NW_027363225.1, from coordinate 22,569 downwards.
TGACTAAGTCCAAAAAAATAATTTTTTCAATTTTTTTCAATTTTACCCCCGTGGGATATATATTCTACCCACACACATTTGGAACTCTCCTGGGGTACCCTCACACATATTATTCCCTCATTTAGTGGATATTTTCACAAAAAAGTGAAATTTTCAAAAATCCAGAAAATTGGCTGAAAATGACTAAATATCAAGGACTCATTGGGCGAATCACTTGGAACTGAAATCGGAACGCTCACTGACATTTCCCCTATCTGAAAGTATGATAAACGCCGGAAAAATGACTAAGTCCAAAAAAAAATGTTTTTCAACTTTTTTCAATTTTACCCCCGTGGAATATATATTCTACCCACACACGTTTGGAACTCTCCTGGGGTACCCTCACACATATTATTCCCTCATTTAGTGGATATTTTCACAAAAAAGTGAAATTTTCAAAAATCCAAAATATTGGCTGAAAACGACTAAATATCAAGGACTCATTGGGCGAATCGCTCTGGAACTGAAATCGGAACGCTCACTGACATTTGCCCTATCTGAAAGTCTGATGAACGACGGAAAAATGACTAAGTACCTAAAAAAAATTTTTTTACCTTTTTTCAATTTTACCCCCGTGGGATATATATTCTTCCCACACACATTTTGAACTCTCCTGGAGTACCCTCACACATATTATTCCCTCATTTAGGGGATATTTTCACAAAAAGTGAAATTTTCAAAAATCCAGAAACTTCGCTGAAAACGACTAAATATCAAGGACTCATTGGGCGAATCGCTCTGGAACTGAAATCGGAACGCTCACTGACATTTCCCTTATCTGAAAGTCTGATAAACGCCGGAAAAATAACTAAGTCCAAAAAAAAATGTTTTCAACTTTTTTCAATTTTACCCCCGTGGGATGTATATTCTACCCACACACATTTGGAACTCTCCTGGGGTACCCTCACACATATTATTCCCTCATTTAGTGGATATTTTCACAAAAAAGTGAAATTTTCAAAAATCCAAAATATTGGCTGAAAACTATTAAATATCAAGGACTCCTTGGGCGTATCGCTCTGGAACTGAAATCGGAAAGCTCACTGCCTTTTGCCCTATCTGAAAGTCTGCTAAACGCCGGAAAAATGACTAAGTCCAAAAAAAAATGTTTTTCAATTTTTTTCAATTTTACCCCTGTGGAATATATATTCTACCCACACACGTTTGGAACTCTCCTGGGGTACCCTCACACATATTATTCCCTCATTTAGTGGATATTTTCACAAAAAAGTGAAATTTTCAAAAATCCTAAATATTGGCTGAAAACGACTAAATATCAAGGACTCATTGGGCGAATTGCTCTGGAACTGAAATCGGAACGCTCACTGACATTTGCCCTATCTGAAAGTCTGAAAAACGGCGGAAAAATGACTATGTCCCAAAAAAATTTTTTTTCACCTTTTTTCAATTTTACACCCGTGGGATATATATTCTTCCCACACACATTTTGAACTCTCCTGGGGTACCCTCACACATATTATTCCCTCATTTAGGGGATATTTTCACAAAAAGTGAAATTTTCAAAAATCCAGAAACTTGGCTGAAAACGACTAAATATCAAGGACTCATTGGGCGAATCGCTCTGGAACTGAAATCGGAACGCTCACTGACATTTCCCTTATCTGAAAGTCTGATAAACGCCGGAAAAATAACTAAGTCCAAAAAAAAATGTTTTCAACTTTTTACAATTTTACCCCCGTGGGATGTATATTCTACCCACACACATTTGGAATTCTCCTGGGGTACCCTCACACATATTATTCCCTCATTTAGTGGATATTTTCACAAAAAAGTGAAATTTTCAAAAATCCAAAATATTGGCTGAAAACGACTAAATATCAAGGACTCATTGGGCGTATCGCTCTGGAACTGAAATCGGAAAGCTCACTGACATTTCCCCTATCTGAAAGTCTGATAAATGTCGGAAAAATGATTAAGTCCACAAAAAAATTTTTTTCAACTTTTTTCAATTTTACCCCCGTGGGATATATATTCTTCCCACACACATTTTGAACTCTCCTGGGGTACCCTCACACATATTATTCCCTCATTTAGGGGATATTTTCACAAAAAAGTGAAATTTTCAAAAATCCAGAAACTTGGCTGAAAACGACTAAATATCAAGGACTCATTGGGCGAATCGCTCTGGAACTGAAATCGGAACGCTCACTGACATTTCCTTTTTCTGAAAGTCTGATAAACGCCGGAAAAATAACTAAGTCCAAAAAAAAATGTTTTCAACTTTTTACAATTTTACCCCCGTGGGATGTATATTCTACCCACACACATTTGTAACTCTCCTGGGGTACCCTCACACATATTATTCCCTCATTTAGTGGATATTTTCACAAAAAAGTGAAATTTTTAAAAATCCAGAAAATTGGCTGAAAACGACTAAATATCAAGGACTCATTGGGCGAATCGCTCTGGAACTGAAATCGGAACGCTCACTGACATTTCCCTTATCTGAAAGTCTGATAAACGCCGAAAAAATGACTAAGTCCAAAAAAAAATTTTTTCAACTTTTTTCAATTTTACCCCCGTGGGATATATATTCTACCCACACACATTTGGTACTCTCCTGGGGTACCCTCACACATATTATTCCCTCATTTAGTGGATATTTTCACAAAAAAGTGAAATTTTCAAAAATCCAAAATATTGGCTGAAAACGACTAAATATCAAGGACTCATTGGGCGAATCGCTCTGGAACTGAAATCGGAACGCTCACTGACATTTGCCCTATCTGAAAGTCTGATAAACGCCAGAAAAATGACTAACTCCAAAAAAAAAATTTTTTCAACTTTTTTGAATTTTACCCCCGTCGGATATATATTCTACCCCCACACATTTGGAAGACTCCTGGGGTACCCTCACACATATTATTCCCTCATTTAGTGGATATTTTCACAAAAAAGTGAAATTTTCAAAAATCCAAAATATTTGCTGAAAACGACTGAATATCAAGGACTCATTGGGCGAATCGCTCTGGAACTGAAATCGGAACGCTCACTGACATTTCCCTTATCTGAAAGTCTGATAAACGCCGGAAAAATGACTAAGTCCAAAAAAAAATCTTTTCAACTTTTTTCAATTTTACCCCCGTGGGATGTATATTCTACCCACACACATTTGGAAATCTCCTGGGGTACCCTCACACATATTATTCCCTAATTTAGTGGATATTTTCACAAAAAAGTGAAATTTTCAAAAATCCAGAAAATTGGCTGAAAACGACTAAACATCAAGGACTCATTGGGCGAATCGCTCTGGAACTGAAATCGGAACGCTCACTGACATTTGCCCTTTCTGAAAGCCTGATAAACGCCGGAAAAATGACTAAGTCCCTAAAAAAAATTTTTTCACCTTTTTTCAATTTTACCCCCGTGGGATATATATTCTTCCCACACACATTTTGAACTCTCCTGGGGTACCCTCACACATATTATTCCCTCATTTAGTGGATATTTTCACAAAAAAGTGAAATTTTCAAAAATCCAAAATATTGGCTGAAAACTATTAAATATCAAGGACTCCTTGGGCGTATCGCTCTGGAACTGAAATCGGAAAGCTCACTGCCTTTTGCCCTATCTGAAAGTCTGCTAAACGCCGGAAAAATGACTAAGTCCAAAAAAAAATGTTTTTCAACTTTTTTCAATTTTACCCCTGTGGAATATATATTCTACCCACACACGTTTGGAACTCTCCTGGGGTACCCTCACACATATTATTCCCTCATTTAGTGGATATTTTCACAAAAAAGTGAAATTTTCAAAAATCCTAAATATTGCCTGAAAACGACTAAATATCAAGGACTCATTGGGCGAATCGCTCTGGAACTGAAATCGGAATGCTCACTGACATTTGCCCTATCTGAAAGTCTGATAAACGGCGGAAAAATAACTAAGTCCAAAAAAAAATGTTTTTCAACTTTTTTCAATTTTACCCCTGTGGAATATATATTCTACCCACACACGTTTGGAACTCTCCTGGGGTACCCTCACACATATTATACCCTAATTTAGTGGATATTTTCACAAAAAAGTGAAATTTTCAAAAATCCAGAAAATTGGCTGAAAACGACTAACTATCAAGGACTCATTGGGCGAATCACTCTGGAACTGAAATCGGAGTGCTCACTGACATTTCCCCTATCTGAAAGTCTGATAAACGCAGGAAAAATGACTAAGTCCAAAAAAAAATGTTTTTCAACTTTTTTCAATTTTACCCCTGTGGAATATATATTCTACCCACACACGTTTGGAACTCTCCTGGGGTACCCTCACACATAGTATTCCCTCATTTAGTGGATATTTTCACAAAAAAGTGAAATTTTCAAAAATCCAAAATATTGGCTGAAAACGACTAAATATCAAGGACTCATTGGGCGAATCGCTCTGGAACTGAAATCGGAACGCTCACTGACATTTGCCCTATCTGAAAGTCTGATAAACGCCGGAAAAATGACTAAGTCCCCAAAAAATTTTTTTTCACCTTTTTTCAATTTTACCCCCGTGGGATATATATTCTTCCCACACACATTTTGAACTCTCCTGGGGTACCCTCACACATATTATTCCCTCATTTAGGGGATATTTTCACAAAAAAGTGAAATTTTCAAAAATCCAGAAACTTGGCTGAAAACGACTAAATATCAAGGACTCATTGGGCGAATCACTCTGGAACTGAAATCGGAACGCTCACTGACATTTCCCCTATCTGAAAGTCTGCTAAACGCCGGAGAAATGACTAAGTCCAAAAAAAATTTTTTTAATCTTTTTTCAATTTTACCCCCGTGGGATATAAATTCTACACACACACATTTGGTACTCTCCTGGGGTAACCTCACACATATTATTCCCTAATTTAGTGGATATTTTCACAAAAAAGTGACATTTTCAAAAATCCAGAAAATTGGCTGAAAACGACTAACTATCAAGGTCTCATTGGGCGAATCACTCTGGAACTGAAATCGGAACGCTCACTGACATTTCCCCTATCTGAAAGTCTGATAAACGCCGGAAAAATAACTAAGTCCAAAAAAAAATGTTTTCAACTTTTTACAATTTTACCCCCGTGGGATGTATATTCTACCCACACACATTTGGAACTCTCCTGGGGTACCGTCACACATATTATTCCCTAATTTAGAGGATATTTTCACAAAAAAGTGACATTTTCAAAAATCCAGAAAATTGGCTGAAAACGACTAACTATCAAGGACTCATTGGGCGAATCACTCTGGAACTGAAATCGGAATGCTCACTGACATTTCCCCTATCTGAAAGTCTGCTAAACGCCGGAGAAATGACTAAGTCCAAAAAAAATTTTTTTAATCTTTTTTCAATTTTACCCCCGTGGGATATAAATTCTACACACACACATTTGGTACTCTCCTGGGGTAACCTCACACATATTATTCCCTAATTTAGTGGATATTTTCACAAAAAAGTGAAATTTTCAAAAATCCAGAAAATTGGCTGAAAACGACTAACTATCAAGGTCTCATTGGGCGAATCACTCTGGAACTGAAATCGGAACGCTCACTGACATTTCCCCTATCTGAAAGTCTGATAAACGCCGGAAAAATGACTAAGTCCAAAAAAAAAATTTTTTCAACTTTTTTCAATTTTACCCCCGTGGGATATATATTCTACCCACACACATTTGGTACTCTCCTGGGGTAGCCTCACACATATTATTCCCTAATTTAGTGGATATTTTCACAAAAAAGTGAAATTTTCAAAAATCCAGAAAATTGGTTGAAAACGACTAACTATCAAGGACTCATTGGGCGAATCACTCTGGAACTGAAATCGGAACGCTCACTGACATTTCCCCTATCTGAAAGTCTGCTAAACACCGGAGAAATGACTAAGTCAAAAAAAAAATTTTTTCAACTTTTTTCAATTTTACCCCCGTGGGATATATATTCTACACACACACATTTTGAACTCTCCTGGGGTAGCCTCACACATATTATTCCCTAATTTAGTGGATATTTTCACAAAAAAGTGAAATTTTCAAAAATCCAGAAAATTGGCTGAAAACGACTAACTATCAAGGTCTCATTGGGCGAATCACTCTGGAACTGAAATCGGAACGCTCACTGACATTTCCCCTATCTGAAAGTCTGATAAACGCCGGAAAAATGATTAAGTCTAAAAAAAAATTTTTTTCAACTTTTTTCAATTTTACCCCCGTGGGATAGATATTCTACCCACACACATTTGGTACTCTCCTGGGGTACCCTCACACATATTATTCCCTAATTTAGTGGATATTTTCAGAAAAAACTGAAATTTTCAAAAATCCAGAAAATTGGCTGAAAATGACTAAATATCAAGGACTCATTGGGCGAATCACTCTGGAACTGAAATCGGAATGCTCACTGACATTTCCCCTATCTGAAAGTCTGATAAACGCCGGAAAAATGACTAAGTCCAAAAAAAAATTTTTTCAACTTTTTTCAATTATACCCCCGTGGGATATATATTCTACCCACACACATTTGGAACTCTCCTGGGGTACCCTCACACATATTATTCCCTAATTTAGTGGATATTTTCACAAAAAAGTGAAATTTTCAAAAATCCAGAAAATTGGTTGAAAACGACTAACTATCAAGGACTCATTGGGCGAATCACTCTGGAACTGAAATCGGAACGCTCACTGACATTTCCCCTATCTGAAAGTCTGCTAAACGCCGGAGAAATGACTAAGTCCAAAAAAAATTTTTTTCAACTTTTTTCAATTTTACCCCCGTGGGATAGATATTCTACCCACACACATTTGGTACTCTCCTGGGGTACCCTCACACATATTATTCCCTAATTTAGTGGATATTTTCAGAAAAAAGTGAAATTTTCAAAAATCCAGAAAATTGGCTGAAAATGACTAAATATCAAGGACTCATTGGGCGAATCACTCTGGAACTGAAATCGGAATGCTCACTGACATTTCCCCTATCTGAAAGTCTGATAAACGCCGGAAAAATGACTAAGTCCAAAAAAAAATTTTTTTCAACTTTTTTCAAGTATACCTCCGTGGGATATATATTCTACCCACACACATTTGGAACTCTCCTGGGGTACCCTCACACATATTATTCCCTAATTTAGTGGATATTTTCACAAAAAAGTTAAATTTTCAAAAATCCTGAAAATTGGCTGAAAACGACTAACTATCAAGGACTCATTGGGCGAATCACTCTGGAACTGAAATCGGAATGCTCACTGACATTTCCCCTATCTGAAAGTCTGATAAACGCCGGAAAAATGACTAAGTCCAAAAAAAAATTTTTTTCAACTTTTTTCAATTTTACCCCCGTGGGATAGATATTCTACCCACACACATTTGGTACTCTCCTGGGGTACCCTCACACATATTATTCCCTAATTTAGTGGATATTTTCACAAAAAGTGAAATTTTCAAAAATCCAGAAAATTGGCTGAAAACGACTAACTATCAAGGACTCATTGGGCAAATCACTCTGGAACTGAAATCGGAATGCTCACTGACATTTCCCATATCTGAAAGTCTGATAAACGCCGGGAAAATGACTAAGTCCAAAAAAAAATTTTTTTCAACTTTTTTCAATTTTACCCCCGTGGTATATATATTCTACCCACACACATTTGGAACTCTCCTGGGGTACCCTCACACATATTATTCCCTAATTTAGTGGATATTTTCACAAAAAAGTGAAATTTTCAAAAATCCAGAAAATTGGCTGAAAACGACTATCAAGGACTCATTGGGCGAATCACTCTGGAACTGAAATCGGAATGCTCACTGACATTTCCCCTATCTGAAAGTCTGATAAACGCAGGAAAAATGACTAAGTCCAAAAAAAAATGTTTTTCAACTTTTTTCAATTTTACCCCTGTGGAATATATATTCTACCCACACACGTTTGGAACTCTCCTGGGGTACCCTCACACATATTATTCCCTCATTTAGGGGATATTTTCACAAAAAAGTGAAATTTTCAAAAATCCAGAAACTTGGCTGAAAACGACTAAATATCAAGGACTCATTGGGCGAATCGCTCTGGAACTGAAATCGGAACGCTCACTGACATTTCCTTTGTCTGAAAGTCTGATAAACGCCGGAAAAATAACTAAGTCCAAAAAAAAATGTTTTCAACTTTTTACAATTTTACCCCCGTGGGATGTATATTCTACCCACACACATTTGGAACTCTCCTGGGGTACCGTCACACATATTATTCCCTAATTTAGAGGATATTTTCACAAAAAAGTGACATTTTCAAAAATCCAGAAAATTGGCTGAAAACGACTAACTATCAAGGACTCATTGGGCGAATCACTCTGGAACTGAAATCGGAACGCTCACTGACATTTCCCCTATCTGAAAGTCTGCTAAACGCCGGAGAAATGACTAAGTCCAAAAAAAATTTTTTTAATCTTTTTTCAATTTTACCCCCGTGGGATATAAATTCTACACACACACATTTGGTACTCTCCTGGGGTAACCTCACACATATTATTCCCTAATTTAGTGGATATTTTCACAAAAAAGTGAAATTTTCAAAAATCCAGAAAATTGGCTGAAAACGACTAACTATCAAGGTCTCATTGGGCGAATCACTCTGGAACTGAAATCGGAACGCTCACTGACATTTCCCCTATCTGAAAGTCTGATAAACGCCGGAAAAATGACTAAGTCCAAAAAAAAAATTTTTTCAACTTTTTTCAATTTTACCCCCGTGGGATATATATTCTACCCACACACATTTGGTACTCTCCTGGGGTAGCCTCACACATATTATTCCCTAATTTAGTGGATATTTTCATAAAAAAGTGAAATTTTCAAAAATCCAGAAAATTGGCTGAAAATGACTAAATATCAAGGACTCATTGGGCGAATCACTCTGGAACTGAAATCGGAATGCTCACTGACATTTCCCCTTTCTGAAAGTCTGATAAACGCCGGAAAAATGACTAAGTCCAAAAAAAAAATTTTTTTCAACTTTTTTCAATTTTACCCCCGTGGGATATATATTCTACCCACACACATTTGGAACTCTCCTGGGGTACCCTCACACATATTATTCCCTAATTTAGTGGATATTTTCACAAAAAAGTGAAATTTTCAAAAATCCAGAAAATTGGTTGAAAACGACTAACTATCAAGGACTCATTGGGCGAATCACTCTGGAACTGAAATCGGAACGCTCACTGACATTTCCCCTATCTGAAAGTCTGCTAAACGCCGGAGAAATGACTAAGTCCAAAAAAAAATTTTTTCAACTTTTTTCAATTTTACCCCCGTGGGATATATATTCTACACACACACATTTTGAACTCTCCTGGGGTAGCCTCACACATATTATTCCCTAATTTAGTGGATATTTTCACAAAAAAGTGAAATTTTCAAAAATCCAGAAAATTGGCTGAAAATGACTAAATATCAAGGACTCATTGGGCGAATCACTCTGGAACTGAAATCGGAATGCTCACTGACATTTCCCCTATCTGAAAGTCTGATAAACGCCGGAAAAATGACTAAGTCCAAAAAAAAATTTTTTCAACTTTTTTCAATTATACCCCCGTGGGATATATATTCTACCCACACACATTTGGAACTCTCCTGGGGTACCCTCACACATATTATTCCCTAATTTAGTGGATATTTTCACAAAAAAGTGAAATTTTCAAAAATCCAGAAAATTGGTTGAAAACGACTAACTATCAAGGACTCATTGGGCGAATCACTCTGGAACTGAAATCGGAACGCTCACTGACATTTCCCCTATCTGAAAGTCTGCTAAACGCCGGAGAAATGACTAAGTCCAAAAAAAATTTTTTTCAACTTTTTTCAATTTTACCCCCGTGGGATAGATATTCTACCCACACACATTTGGTACTCTCCTGGGGTACCCTCACACATATTATTCCCTAATTTAGTGGATATTTTCAGAAAAAAGTGAAATTTTCAAAAATCCAGAAAATTGGCTGAAAATGACTAAATATCAAGGACTCATTGGGCGAATCACTCTGGAACTGAAATCGGAACGCTCACTGACATTTCCCCTATCTGAAAGTCTGATAAACGCCGGGAAAATGACTAAGTCCAAAAAAAAATTTTTTTCAACTTTTTTCAATTTTACCCCCGTGGTATATATATTCTACCCACACACATTTGGAACTCTCCTGGGGTACCCTCACACATATTATACCCTAATTTAGTGGATATTTTCACAAAAAAGTGAAATTTTCAAAAATCCAGAAAATTGGCTGAAAACGACTAACTATCAAGGACTCATTGGGCGAATCACTCTGGAACTGAAATCGGAACGCTCACTGACATTTCCCCTATCTGAAAGTCTGATAAACGCCGGAAAAATGATTAAGTCCAAAAAAAAATTTTTTTCAACTTTTTTCAATTTTACCCCCGTGGGATAGATATTCTACCCACGCACATTTGGTACTCTCCTGGGGTACCCTCACACATATTATTCCCTAATTTAGTGGATATTTTCTTAAAAAAATGAAATTTTCAAAAATCCAGAAAATTGGCTGAAAATGACTAAATATCAAGGACTCATTGGGCGAATCACTCTGGAACTGAAATCGGAATGCTCACTGACATTTCCCATATCTGAAAGTCTGATAAACGCAGGAAAAATGATTAAGTCCAAAAAAAAATGTTTTTCAACTTTTTTCAATTTTACCCCTGTGGAATATATATTCTACCCACACACGTTTGGAACTCTCCTGGGGTACCCTCACACATATTATTCCCTCATTTAGGGGATATTTTCACAAAAAAGTGAAATTTTCAAAAATCCAGAAACTTGGCTGAAAACGACTAAATATCAAGGACTCATTGGGCGAATCGCTCTGGAACTGAAATCGGAACGCTCACTGACATTTCCTTTGTCTGAAAGTCTGCTAAACGCCGGAGAAATGACTAAGTCCAAAAAAAATTTTTTTCAACTTTTTTCAATTTTACCCCCGTGGGATAGATATTCTACCCACACACATTTGGTACTCTCCTGGGGTACCCTCACACATATTATTCCCTAATTTAGTGGATATTTTCAGAAAAAAGTGAAATTTTCAAAAATCCAGAAAATTGGCTGAAAATGACTAAATATCAAGGACTCATTGGGCGAATCACTCTGGAACTGAAATCGGAATGCTCACTGACATTTCCCCTATCTGAAAGTCTGATAAACGCCGGAAAAATGACTAAGTCCAAAAAAAAATTTTTTTCAACTTTTTTCAATTATACCCCCGTGGGATATATATTCTACCCACACACATTTGGAACTCTCCTGGGGTACCCTCACACATATTATTCCCTAATTTAGTGGATATTTTCACAAAAAAGTGAAATTTTCAAAAATCCTGAAAATTGGCTGAAAACGACCAACTATCAAGGACTCATTGGGCGAATCACTCTGGAACTGAAATCGGAACGCTCACTGACATTTCCCCTATCTGAAAGTCTGATAAACGCCGGAAAAATGACTAAGTCCGAAAAAAAAAATTTTTTCAACTTTTTTCAATTTTACCCCCGTGGGATAGATATTCTACCCACACACATTTGGTACTCTCCTGGGGTACCCTCACACATATTATTCCCTAATTTAGTGGATATTTTCTTAAAAAAATGAAATTTTCAAAAATCCAGAAAATTGGCTGAAAATGACTAAATATCAAGGACTCATTGGGCGAATCACTCTGGAACTGAAATCGGAATGCTCACTGACATTTCCCCTTTCTGAAAGTCTGATAAACGCCGGAAAAATGACTAAGTCCAAAAAAAAAATTTTTTTCAACTTTTTTCAATTTTACCCCCGTGGGATATATATTCTACCCACACACATTTGGAACTCTCCTGGGGTACCCTCACACATATTATTCCCTAATTTAGTGGATATTTTCACAAAAAAGTGAAATTTTCAAAAATCCAGAAAATTGGCTGAAAACGACTAACTATCAAGGACTCATTGGACAAATCACTCTGGAACTGAAATCGGAACGCTCACTGACATTTCCTCTATCTGAAAGTCTGATAAACGCCGGAAAAATGACTAAGTCCAAAGAAAAATTTTTTTCAACTTTTTTCAATTTTACCCCCGTGGGATATATATTCTACCCACACACATTTGGAACTCTCCTGGGGTACCCTCACACATATTATTCCCTAATTTAGTGGATATTTTCACAAAAAAGTGAAATTTTCAAAAATCCAGAAAATTGGCTGAAAACGACTAACTATCAAGGACTCATTGGGCGAATCACTCTGGAACTGAAATCAGAACGCTCACTGACATTTCCCCTATCTGAAAGTCTGATAAACGCCGGGAAAATGACTAAGTCCAAAAAAAAATTTTTTTAAACTTTTTTCAATTTTACCCCGTGGGATATATATTCTACCCACACACATTTGGAACTCTCCTGGGGTACCCTCACACATATTATTCCCTAATTTAGTGGATATTTTCACAAAAAAGTGAAATTTTCAAAAATCCAGAAAATTGGCTGAAAACGACTAACTATCAAGGACTCATTGGGCGAATCACTCTGGAACTGAAATCGGAATGCTCACTGACATTTCCCATATCTGAAAGTCTGATAAACGCCGGGAAAATGACTAAGTCCAAAAAAAAAATTTTTTCAACTTTTTTCAATTTTACCCCCGTGGTATATATATTCTACCCACACACATTTGGAACTCTCCTGGGGTACCCTCACACATATTATTCCCTAATTTAGTGGATATTTTCACAAAAAAGTGAAATTTTCAAAAATCCAGAAAATTGGCTGAAAACGACTATCAAGGACTCATTGGGCGAATCACTCTGGAACTGAAATCGGAACGCTCACTGACATTTCCCCTATCTGAAAGTCTGATAAACGCCGGGAAAATGACTAAGTCCAAAAAAAAATTTTTTTCAACTTTTTTCAATTTTACCCCCGTGGGATATATATTCTACCCACACACATTTGGAACTCTCCTGGGGTACCCTCACACATATTATTCCCTAATTTAGTGGATATTTTCACAAAAAAGTGAAATTTTCAAAAATCCAGAAAATTGGCTGAAAACGACTAACTATCAAGGACTCATTGGGCGAATCACTCTGGAACTGAAATCGGAATGCTCAATGACATTTCCCCTACCTGAAAGTCTGATAAACGCCAGAAAAATGACAGTCCAAAAAAAAAATTTTTTCAACTTTTTTCAATTTTACCCCCGTGGGATATATATTCTACCCACACACATTTGGTACTCTCCTGTGGTAGCCTCACACATATTATTCCCTAATTTAGTGGATATTTTCATAAAAAAGTGAAATTTTCAAAAATCCAGAAAATTGGCTGAAAATGAATAAATATCAAGGACTCATTGGGCGAATCACTCTGAAACTGAAATCGGAACGCTCACTGACATTTCCCCTATCTGAAAGTCTGATAAACGCCGGAAAAATGACGAAGTCCAAAAAAAAATTTTTTTCAACTTTTTTCAATTTTACCCCCGTGGGATATATATTCTACCCACACACATTTGGAACTCTCCTGGGGTACCCTCACACATATTATTCCCTAATTTAGTGGATATTTTCACAAAAAAGTGAAATTTTCAAAAATCCAGAAAATTGGCTGAAAACGACTAACTATCAAGGACTCATTGGGCAAATCACTCTGGAACTGAAATCGGAACGCTCACTGACATTTCCCCTATCTGAAAGTCTGATAAACGCCGGGAAAATGACTAAGTCCAAAAAAAAATTTTTTTCAACTTTTTTCCATTTTACCCCCGTGGGATATATATTCTACCCACACACATTTGGAACTCTCCTGGGGTACCCTCACACATATTATTCCCTAATTTAGTGGATATTTTCACAAAAAAGTGAAATTTTCAAAAATCCAGAAAATTGGCTGAAAACGACTAACTATCAAGGACTCATTGGGCGAATCACTCTGGAACTGAAATCGGAACGCTCACTGACATTTCCCCTATCTGAAAGTCTGATAAACGCCGGAAAAATGACTAAGTCCAAAAAAAAATTTTTTTCAACTTTTTTCAATTTTACCCCCGTGGGATATATATTCTACCCACACACATTTGGAACTCTCCTGGGGTACCCTCACACATATTATTCCCTAATTTAGTGGATATTTTCACAAAAAAGTGAAATTTTCAAAAATCCAGAAAATTGGCTGAAAACGACTAACTATCAAGGACTCATTGGGCGAATCACTCTGGAACTGAAATCGGAACGCTCACTGACATTTCCGCTATCTGAAAGTCTGATAAACGCCGGGAAAATGACTAAGTCCAAAAAAAAATTTTTTTCAACTTTTTTCAATTTTACCCCCGTGGGATATATATTCTACCCACACACATTTGGAACTCTCCTGGGGTACCCTCACACATATTATTCCCTAATTTAGTGGATATTTTCACAAAAAAGTGAAATTTTCAAAAATCCAGAAAATTGGCTGAAAACGACTAACTATCAAGGACTCATTGGGCGAATCACTCTGGAACTGAAATCGGAACGCTCACTGACATTTCCCCTATCTGAAAGTCTGATAAACGCCGGGAAAATGACTAAGTCCAAAAAAAAATTTTTTTCAACTTTTTTCAATTTTACCCCCGTGGGATATATATTCTACCCACACACATTTGGAACTCTCCTGGGGTACCCTCACACATATTATTCCCTAATTTAGTGGATATTTTCACAAAAAAGTGAAATTTTCAAAAATCCAGAAAATTGGCTGAAAACGACTAACTATCAAGGACTCATTGGGCGAATCACTCTGGAACTGAAATCGGAACGCTCACTGACATTTCCGCTATCTGAAAGTCTGATAAACGCCGGGAAAATGACTAAGTCCAAAAAAAAATTTTTTTCAACTTTTTTCAATTTTACCCCCGTGGGATATATATTCTACCCACACACATTTGGAACTCTCCTGGGGTACCCTCACACATATTATTCCCTAATTTAGTGGATATTTTCACAAAAAAGTGAAATTTTCAAAAATCCAGAAAATTGGCTGAAAACGACTATCAAGGACTCATTGGGTGAATCACTCTGGAACTGAAATCGGAACGCTCACTGACATTTCCCCTATCTGAAAGTCTGATAAACGCCGGGAAAATGACTAAGTCCAAAAAAAAATTTTTTTCAACTTTTTTCAATTTTACCCCCGTGGGATATATATTCTACCCACACACATTTGGAACTCTCCTGGGGTACCCTCACACATATTATTCCCTAATTTAGTGGATATTTTCACAAAAAAGTGAAATTTTCAAAAATCCAGAAAATTGGCTGAAAACGACTAACTATCAAGGACTCATTGGGCGAATCACTCTGGAACTGAAATCGGAATGCTCACTGACATTTCCCATATCTGAAAGTCTGATAAACGCCGGGAAAATGACTAAGTCCAAAAAAAAAATTTTTTCAACTTTTTTCAATTTTACCCCCGTGGTATATATATTCTACCCACACACATTTGGAACTCTCCTGGGGTACCCTCACACATATTATTCCCTAATTTAGTGGATATTTTCACAAAAAAGTGAAATTTTCAAAAATCCAGAAAATTGGCTGAAAACGACTATCAAGGACTCATTGGGCGAATCACTCTGGAACTGAAATCGGAACGCTCACTGACATTTCCCCTATCTGAAAGTCTGATAAACGCCGGGAAAATGACTAAGTCCAAAAAAAAATTTTTTTCAACTTTTTTCAATTTTACCCCCGTGGGATATATATTCTACCCACACACATTTGGAACTCTCCTGGGGTACCCTCACACATATTATTCCCTAATTTAGTGGATATTTTCACAAAAAAGTGAAATTTTCAAAAATCCAGAAAATTGGCTGAAAACGACTAACTATCAAGGACTCATTGGGCGAATCACTCTGGAACTGAAATCGGAATGCTCAATGACATTTCCCCTACCTGAAAGTCTGATAAACGCCAGAAAAATGACAGTCCAAAAAAAAAATTTTTTCAACTTTTTTCAATTTTACCCCCGTGGGATATATATTCTACCCACACACATTTGGTACTCTCCTGTGGTAGCCTCACACATATTATTCCCTAATTTAGTGGATATTTTCATAAAAAAGTGAAATTTTCAAAAATCCAGAAAATTGGCTGAAAATGAATAAATATCAAGGACTCATTGGGCGAATCACTCTGAAACTGAAATCGGAACGCTCACTGACATTTCCCCTATCTGAAAGTCTGATAAACGCCGGAAAAATGACGAAGTCCAAAAAAAAATTTTTTTCAACTTTTTTCAATTTTACCCCCGTGGGATATATATTCTACCCACACACATTTGGAACTCTCCTGGGGTACCCTCACACATATTATTCCCTAATTTAGTGGATATTTTCACAAAAAAGTGAAATTTTCAAAAATCCAGAAAATTGGCTGAAAACGACTAACTATCAAGGACTCATTGGGCAAATCACTCTGGAACTGAAATCGGAACGCTCACTGACATTTCCCCTATCTGAAAGTCTGATAAACGCCGGGAAAATGACTAAGTCCAAAAAAAAATTTTTTTCAACTTTTTTCCATTTTACCCCCGTGGGATATATATTCTACCCACACACATTTGGAACTCTCCTGGGGTACCCTCACACATATTATTCCCCTAATTTAGTGGATATTTTCACAAAAAAAGTGAAATTTTCAAAAATCCAGAAAATTGGCTGAAAACGACTAACTATCAAGGACTCATTGGGCGAATCACTCTGGAACTGAAATCGGAACGCTCACTGACATTTCCCCTATCTGAAAGTCTGATAAACGCCGGAAAATGACTAAGTCCAAAAAAAAATTTTTTTCAACTTTTTTCAATTTTACCCCGTGGGATATATATTCTACCCACACACATTTGGACTCTCCTGGGGTACCCTCACACATATTATTCCCTAATTTAGTGGATATTTTCACAAAAAAGTGAAATTTTCAAAAAATCCAGAAAATTGCTGAAAACGACTAACTATCAAGACTCATTGGGCGAATCACTCTGGAACTGAAATCGGAACGCTCACTGACATTTCCGCTATCTGAAAGTCTGATAAACGCCGGGAAAATGACTAAGTCCAAAAAAAAATTTTTTCAACTTTTTTCAATTTACCCCCGTGGGATATATATTCTACCCACACACATTTGGAACTCTCCTGGGGTACCCTCACACATATTATTCCTAATTTAGTGGATATTTTCACAAAAAAGTGAAATTTTCAAAAATCCAGAAAATTGGCTGAAAACGACTAACTATCAAGGACTCATTGGGCGAATCACTCTGGAACTGAAATCGGAAACCCTCACTGACATTTCCCCTATCTGAAAGTCTGATAAACGCCGGGAAAATGACTAAGTCCAAAAAAAATTTTTTTCAACTTTTTTCAATTTTACCCCCGTGGGATATATATTCTACCCACACACATTTGGAACTCTCCTGGGGTACCCTCACACATATTATTCCCTAATTTAGTGGATATTTTCACAAAAAAGTGAAATTTTTCAAAAATCCAGAAAATTGGCTGAAAACGACTAACTATCAAGGACTCATGGGCGAATCACTCTGGAACTGAAATCGGAACGCTCACTGACATTTCCGCTATCTGAAATCTGATAAACGCCGGGAAAATGAACTAAGTCCAAAAAAAAATTTTTTTTCCAACTTTTTTCAATTTTACCCCCGTGGGAATATATTCTACCCACACACATTTGGAACTCTCCTGGGGTACCCTCACACATATTATTCCCTAATTTAGTGGATATTTTCACAAAAAAGTGAAATTTTCAAAAATCCAGAAAATTGGCTGAAAACGGACTATCAAGGACTCATTGGGTGAATCACTCTGGAACTGAAATCGGAACGCTCACTGACATTTCCCTATCTGAAAGTCTGATAAACGCCGGGAAAATGACTAAGTCCAAAAAAAAAATTTTTTCAACTTTTTTCAATTTTACCCCCGTGGGATATATATTCTACCCACACACATTTGGACTCATCCTGGGGTACCCTCACACATATTATTCCCTAATTTAGTGGATATTTTCACAAAAAAGTGAAATTTTCAAAAATCCAGAAAATTGGCTGAAAACGACTAACTATCAAGGACTCATTGGGCGAATCACTCTGGAACTGAAATCGGAACGCTCACTGACATTTCCCCTATCTGAAAGTCTGATAAACGCCGGGAAAATGACTAAGTCCAAAAAAAAATTTTTTTCAACTTTTTTCAATTTTACCCCCGTGGGATATATATTCTACCCACACACATTTGGAACTCTCCTGGGGTACCCTCACACATATTATTCCCTAATTTAGTGGATATTTTCACAAAAAAAGTGAAATTTTCAAAAATCCAGAAAAATTGGCTGAAAACGACTAACTATCAAGGACTCATTGGGCGAATCACTCTGGAACTGAAATCGGAACGCTCACTGACATTTCCGCTATCTGAAAGTCTGATAAACGCCGGGAAAATGACTAAGTCCAAAAAAAAATTTTTTTCAACTTTTTTCAATTTACCCCCGTGGGATATATATTCTACCCACACACATTTGGAACTCTCATGGGGAACCTCACACACATTATTCCCTAATTTAGTGGATATTTTCACAAAAAAAGTGAAATTTTCTAAAATCCAGAAAATTGGCTGAAAACGACTAACTATCAAGGACTCATTGGGCGAATCACTCTGGAACTGAAATCGGAACGCTCACTGACATTTCCCCTATCTGAAAGTCTGATAAACGCCGGGAAAATGACTAAGTCCAAAAAAAAATTTTTTTCAAACCTTTTTTCAATTTTACCCCCGTGGGATATATATTCTACCCACACACATTTGGAACTCTCCTGGGGTACCCTCACACATATTTATCCCTAATTTAGTGGATAATTTCACAAAAAAGTGAAATTTTCAAAAATCCAGAAAATGGCTGAAAACGACTAACTATCAAGGACTCATTGGGCGAATCACTCTGGAACTGAAATCGGAACGCTCACTGACATTTCCCTATCTGAAAGTCTGATAAACGCCGGGAAAATGACTAAGTCCAAAAAAATTTTTTCAACTTTTTTCAATTTTACCCCCGTGGGATATATATTCTACCCACACACATTTGGACTCTCCTGGGGTACCCTCACACATATATTCCCTAATTTAGTGGATATTTTCACAAAAAAAGTGAAATTTTCAAAATCCAGAAAATTGGCTGAAAACGACTAACTATCAAGGACTCATTGGGCGAATCACTCTGGAACTGAAATCGGAACGCTCACTGACATTTCCGCTATCTGAAAGTCTGATAAACGCCGGGAAAATGACTAAGTCCAAAAAAAAAATTTTTTTCAACTTTTTTCAATTTTACCCCCGTGGGATATATATTCTACCCACACACTTTGGAACTCTCCTGGGGTAACCTCACACATATTATTCCCTAATTTAGTGGATATTTTCACAAAAAAGTGAAATTTTCAAAAATCCAGAAAATTGGCTGAAAACGACTACTATCAAGGACTCATTGGGCGAATCACTCTGGAACTGAAATCGGCAACGCTCACTGACATTTCCCCTATCTGAAAGTCTGATAAACGCCGGGAAAAATGACTAAGTCCAAAAAAAAATTTTTTTCAACTTTTTTCAATTTTACCCCCGTGGGATATATATTCTACCCACACACATTTGGAACTCTCCTGGGGTACCTCACACATATTATTCCCTAATTTAGTGGATATTTCACAAAAAAGTGAAATTTTCAAAAATCCAGAAAATTGGCTGAAAACGACTAACTATCAAGGACTCATTGGGCGAATCACTCTGAACTGAAATCGGAACGCTCACTGACATTTCCCCTATCTGAAAGTCTGATAAACGCCGGGAAAATGACTAAGTCCAAAAAAAAATTTTTTCAACTTTTTTCAATTTTACCCCCGTGGGATATATATTCTACCCACACACATTTGGAACTCTCCTGGGGTACCCTCACACATATTATTCCCTAATTTAGTGGATATTTTCACAAAAAAGTGAAATTTTCAAAAATCAGAAAATTGGCTGAAAACGACTAACTATCAAGGACTCATTGGGCGGAATCACTCTGGAACTGAAATCGGAACGCTCACTGACATTTCCCCTATCTGAAAGTCTGATAAACGCCGGGAAATGACTAAGTCCAAAAAAAAATTTTTTTCAACTCTTTTTCAATTTTACCCCCGTGGGATATATATTCTACCCACACACATTTGGAACTCTCCTGGGGTACCCTCACACATATTATTCCCTAATTTAGTGGATATTTTCACAAAAAGTGAAATTTTCAAAAAATCCAGAAAATTGGCTGAAAACGACTAACTATCAAGGACTCATTGGGCGAATCACTCTGGAACTGAAATCGGAACGCTCACTGACATTTCCCCTATCTGAAAGTCTGATAAACGCCGGGAAAATGACTAAGTCCAAAAAAAAATTTTTTTCAACTTTTTTCAATTTTACCCCCGTGGGATATATATTCTACCCACACACATTTGGAACTCTCCTGGGGTACCCTCACACATATTATTCCCTAATTTAGTGGATATTTTCACAAAAAAGTGAAATTTTCAAAAATCCAGAAAAATGGCTGAAAACGACTAACTATCAAGGACTCATTGGGCGAATCACTCTGAAACTGAAGATCGGAACGCTCACTGACATTTCCCCTATCTGAAAGTCTGATAAACGCCGGGAAAATGACTAAGTCCAAAAAAAAATTTTTTTCAACTTTTTTCAATTTTACCCCCGTGGGATATATATTCTACCCACACACATTTGGAACTCTCCTGGGGTACCCTCACACATATTATTCCCTAATTTAGTGGATATTTTCACAAAAAAGTGAAATTTTCAAAAATCCAGAAAATTGGCTGAAAACGACTAACTATCAAGGACTCATTGGGCGAATCACTCTGGAACTGAAATCGGAACGCTCACTGACATTTCCCTATCTGAAAGTCTGATAAACGCCGGAAAATGACTAAGTCCAAAAAAAAATTTTTTTCAACTTTTTTCAATTTTACCCCCGTGGGATATATATTCTACCCACACACATTTGGAACTCTCCTGGGGTACCCTCACACATATTATTCCCTAATTTAGTGGATATTTTCACAAAAAAGTGAAATTTTCAAAAAATCCAGAAAATTGGCTGAAAACGACTAACTATCAAGGACTCATTGGGCGAATCACTCTGGAACTGAAATCGGAACGCTCACTGACATTTGCCTATCTGAAAGTCTGATAAACGCCGGGAAAATTGACTAAGTCCAAAAAAAATTTTTTTTCAACTTTTTTCAATTTTACCCCGTGGGATATATATTCTACCCAACACATTTGGAACTCTCCTGGGGTACCCTCACACATATTATTCCCTAATTTAGTGGATATTTTCACAAAAAAGTGAAATTTTCAAAAATCCAGAAATTGGCTGAAAACGACTAACTATCAAGGACTCATTGGGCGAATCACTCTGGAACTGAAATCGGAACGCTCACTGACATTTCCCCTATCTGAAAGTCTGATAAACGCCGGGAAAATGACTAAGTCCAAAAAAAAATTTTTTTCAACTTTTTTCAATTTTACCCCCGTGGGATATATTTCTACCCACACACATTTGGAACTCTCCTGGGGTAACCTTCACACATATTATTCCCTAATTTAGTGGATATTTTCACAAAAAAGTGAAATTTTCAAAAATCCAGAAAATTGGCTGAAAACGACTAACTATCAAGACTCATTGGGGCGAATCACTCTGGAACTGAAATCGGAACGCTCACTGACATTTCCCGCTATCTGAAAGTCTGATAAACGCCGGGTAAAATGACTAAGTCCAAAAAAAAATTTTTTTCAAACTTTTTTCAATTTTACCCCCGTGGGATATATATTCTACCCACACACATTTGGACTCTCCTGGGGTACCCTCACACATTTATTCCCTAATTTAGTGGATATTTTCACAAAAAAGTGAAATTTTCAAAAATCCAGAAAATTGGCTGAAAAACGACTAACTATCAAGGACTCATTGGGCGTATCACTCTGGAACTGAAATCGGACGCTCACTGACATTTTCCCTATCTGAAAGTCTGATAAACGCCGGGAAAATGACTAAGTCCAAAAAAAAAAATTTTTTCACACTTTTTTCAATTTACCCCCGTGGGATATATATTCTACCCACACACATTTGGAACTCTCCTGGGGTACCCTCACACATTTATTCCCTAATTTAGTGGATTTTTCACAAAAAAGTGAAATTTTCAAAAATCCAGAAAATTGCTGAAGAAACGACTACAAGACTCATTGGGTTGAATCACTCTGGAACTGAAATCGGAACGCTCACGTACATTTCCCCTATCTGAAAGCTGATAAACGCCGGAGAACATGGACTAAAGTCCAAAAAAAAGTTTTTACAACTTTTTCAATTTTACCCCCGTGGGATAAAATATCTACCC